>NC_138962.1:143242336-144722336 GCF_055761805.1 Camellia sinensis
AACTAAGCTCATAAAATAATGTTACAAATTAGTAAGCCAATGTTAGTTAAATAAATTGCCTGTCTTTTGCAATGAAATTCTATATATATATTTCTAGGCAATTAAACTTACTTCAAATGGTGTTTCCATAAATTAATGCAGATTAATCAGTGAAAAGCATGGTATAGACGTGGCTATTTTGTTTGTTTTTTTTTTTTTTTGTTGGCCAATGCACAGCCTGCTCGAGCGGGCCCATGTGGTCTCTTCTGTGTCATTCAATTGTTTCTCCCTACTGTTGGTAGAAGGCAGACAATGGGGTGGTTTGTGATATTCTAAATAAGTATATTTTTTTAAATTTTTATAAAAAAAAATATGTAAAAAAGTAGAGAAAGTAAGTAAAAAAAGTAAAGAGAAGATACTGATAGATGCTTGAGAGGGGAGATTTGCACCTGACAGTACAGCCGAGCTACGGTAACGCGGGGATTGGCAAACCTCGCAGTGCCGAGCTGTTCTCTTGATTGGCGTGGACTCCCGGCCGGTCGTGCACTGCCAAGTTAGATTGACCGGTCAGACATGGGATAAGATCTGGCCGTGCTAGGATCTGTTAAACATTCGGCTGGGCGCGCGGTGGTGTGAAACAACCGAGCTAAGGGCAGCCCAAGCATGACCAAGGACAGGCGAGGGCCAGCATGCCCCCGATTGGTTAGCCAAGATGGTCGGACTTCATGCGACCTAGAACGATGGTAGAGCGAGGAAAGGCCGGCATGCTCCACGGTCAGTCTGTCAGGATGGACCGGTCACGAGCAGCTCGACCATGAGAATCAGACTTTCGCTTCTTCCGACAGGTCGGCGAGACACAGCTCGGTTGTGTTGCTTGTAGTGGCAATTCTCCACGAGGGATAGGCCGGTCGTGGTACTCCGGTTAAGTGCGCCACCTGGGCTAATGGCGCGAGGGAGAGGAAATCTGCTCCAGGCACGCGTCAATACCGTTGAGCAGTTCTGCGTGTACTGGTTGGAGGACTAGGCCTTTACACGCGTAAGGTGTGAGAGGCGAGCACTGCCACCTGTCCAGGAAAGGACAACAGAGGTAGTGCGCGCACAATCCTGAGGCTGCATGGTCAGCCTAGAAATAGGAGCGGAAGATGAACTTTAGAGGTATGCAACATCATGCCATCGAAAACACACTCTCTCTCTCTAACAGCCTTCTTCTTCCTCAAGTGATCTGACTTGATCGTCGGAGGGTCTATCCGGCAAACCACCGCCGGGCAGCTCACAGTTTCTGTGTTGCCAGGTTAGACGCCGTCACGTGAAGCTTGAATCCAAGGAGTATGGAAAGCAGAGGATATTCCGTCCCCATACAATTGGCGCTGTGTGTGGGAAGTCTTTGATACTCAAACCTTGTACTTCAAGCTCCTTCGACCATTTCCATGGCCAACAACGATGAAGCCCCGCTGTCCGTTGTCGATGGTGTGACACCGGAGTATGTCCGACGGAGAGAAGGCCCCCCGAATGTTCCAGCTATGGCGGGCCTAGAAACTTCTTCGCGAGGTGCGCGAGACAAGCGCAGAAGGAGTACCGATCGCTCGAAGAGTCCAGAAGACCGTTGGTGGTGGGGGGACTCCCGTGCGCAGCGCCTGGAGCACAAACTCAAGGACCAGGACGCCCTCATTCGAAAGATGGCAGCTGAAATTGAGATACTGAAACATCAGATTAAGGGGAAGGGTGTTGCTGGAGAGGGCAACCTCAGTGAGCGCACCCCGTCTCCTCGTTCTAGCAGTCACCACCAAGAAAGAATGCACTCCCTTTCTATCACCAGAAACTACGGAGTTGGTGATTTTGAACCAAGGGAGAGCAGATCCCTCACTCGCGAACCATCCCTCGCGGCCGTCAATGACATCGCGGTACTCTTTTTCTACCGGTTCCGGAGACTTGAGGGATGTGTTGGAAGAGAGGGCGCGCCGGAGGGAAACCCAGAGGTTGCCGGTGTTTGCAGAGGTTGAGCACCCAAGTCCATTGTAGCGAGGAGGTGGTAATGCCAGCACCCAGGGTGGTGGCCCCTGCGCAAGTGGACAAAGAGCTGGCAAGACTTACCGCCACGCCGCTGTCCCCAGAAATTGAGAGTACACCACTCCCTGCCGGATTCCACCAGCCTAAGTTCACCTTGTTTGACGGCAAGACGGATCTGTACATGCACGTGAGTCATTATCGGCATGTAATGGCTGGCCACCGGCGCAATGATGCCCTGATGTGCCTTATATTCCTAGCAAGCTTGGGAAAACTGGGCCTAAAATGGTTCGAAAGGCTTCCAGAGGGGGGTATCGAGGGGTGGCAGCAACTAGCGGAAGCATTCGTCACCAGATTCAAAACCAACACTCGAACACCGAAGGAGGTCGACCATCTCCTGGGCGTCAAGATAGAATCTGGAGGTTCATTGAAGGCATACAACGCGAGGTACTGGGAAACCTACAACGAAATCCTCGACTGTCCTACCAATCTGGCGATCACTCAATACAAGAGGGGTCTCCCAGTCGGACATAGATTGCGAGACTCGCTCACGATGCATCAGCTTACAACCATGGAGTCTTTGATGCAGTGGATCAATGAGCACATTCGTGTGGAGGATGATGCTGCCTCCACGACCGAGAAGGCTAATCTGATCACGGCCGACAGAAAGGTCGCGGGGAAGGTTCACTCGGTCGGGCAGGAGGATAACCGCCCAAACGACCGGTCAAAAGATCAACATCGTGGTTCAAACCGTGATGATGGAAACAAAGGTCACAGAAATGACTGGGCTGACGCTCCCCGTGATGCAGAGGAGGATGCCAAGAGAAAATTGAAGGCACGGACCGAAATCACCACGGTCTTCAAAATCCCTATCTACCGCATCTTGAGTGAGATCCGAGGAAAGCCTTTTGTCCGCTGGCCGGTTAAGTTGGGGAGTGCACGGAGAGGCTTCAACTCAAGATTTCGATGCACCTTCCATAAAGAACGGGGGCACCGAACAGAGGACTGCTTGCCACTCAAACAACACTTGAAGGAGTCGGTGGCGGCGAGGTATCTTGACCAGTACATAGATGGGGGCATGAAAGCCGCCCCGCAGGGACAGACCAAGCCAAACGGTCTGGCTACCCTTGAGGCAGCGCCCCAAGGCGTGATCAATGTCATCTATGGCATCGTTGAACCAGCCAGGGTCTGCGAGCTAAGAGGGATGATTAAGAAAGCCGAGCACATGAGGGAAGTGCTCTCTGTTCAGCCCGCTGTGATGAAAGGAAAGACCGAAGAGAAGGACATCCTTACCTTTTCGAGCAGGGATTTGGAGCGGATCCAGATGCCCCACAATGATTCCCTAATGGTAACTCTTCGTGTCAAAGACTTTGACATCAAACGGATCTTGATCGACCAGGGGAGTTCGGTCGAAATCATGTATTATGACGCGTTCAAACGAATGAAGTTAGAGGACAAGGACTTGGCCCCTGCGATGTCTCCGTTGGTTGGGTTCAACTCTCAGCCGGAATGGTCGGTAGGGAAGATCATATTGCCGGTCAAAGTGGGTTCGATCATAAAGCAAGTGGAGTTCTGGGTGCTCAAAGTCCCATCCACCTACAACTTGATTTTGGGCAGGGGATAGTTGCACGCCATGCAAGCAGTAGCGTCGACTTACCATTAGGTTTTGCGCTTCCCGGCGTCAACTGGACAAATAGAGGAAGTTTAGGGAGATCAGGTGATGGCAAAACAATGCTTCGTTGCGGTAAATGGCAGCCAAGCAGCCAAAGGGTTTGTCCAAATGATTGAGGGACCCAAGGGAAAGAAGGTCCTTGAAGACGTAGGAAGAAAGGCCGAGGAAAAATCGGTCAAGGATTTGGTGGAAGTGCGCATCGACGAGAACGACCCAACTAAGTTCTTCCTCTTGGAATCGTCTTTATCTGGCGCCGAGCGGTTAGATTATGTCAACTTCTTGGTCTCCAATTTGGAGGCTTTTGCGTGGACGCCTTACGACATGCTTGGCGTCGACCCCAGCTTTATTTGCCAAGAATTTAATGTCTTCCCTAATACGCGGCCGGTCATTCAGAGGACTGGTTGCTCAGCTCTGCACCATGCCGAGGTAGTGGCAGAAGAGGTCAAAAATTTGTTGGAAGCAGGGGCGATAGAAGAAGTGCAATACCCTAGATGGATATCCAACACGGTAGTTGTTCCGAAAAAGAATGGCAAAGGGCAAGTCTACGTTGACTACAAGACGGTTAACCATGCATGCCCAAAGGATAGCTTCCCCCTCCCTCGAATTGACCAGCCGGTGGACTTGACCGCTGGCCATCAGAGGTTTAGCTTCCTGGATGCGTATCGCGGCTACCACCAGATAGCCATGTATGAACCGGACCGAGAGATCACATCATTCACTACCCCTAGAGGCTTGTATTGTTATAAAGTCATGCCATTCGGACTAAAGAACGCCAGGGCAACTTTTCAGAGGATGGTAACAAAAATGTTCGCTCCCCTTTTAGGCCGCACCATGGAGGCCTACATCGACGATATGGTGGTAAAAAGTAAGGAGAAGTCTCAACACCTCGCCGACCTAGCAGAGATGTTTGCTATACTTAAACGCCACAAGCTTCGTTTGAATGCCTCTAAGTGCGCTTTTGGAGTCAGCACTGGGAATTTCTTGGGCCTTTTGGTCACAAACCGAGGAATTGAATCCGACCCATCCCAAATCAAGGCGATACAAGAACTGGAGTGCCCGAACTCCACAAAGGACGTACAACATCTTGCCGGGATGGCAGCTGCGCTGAACAGATTTATCAGCCGGTCGTCAGATCGTTGCAAGCCCTTCTTTAAACCTTTGAAGGCCAAGTTCTTCTGGGATGACGAATGTGACCGTGCACTGGCAGACTTAAAAGTGTACCTTTCCTCAGCCCCTATCTTGGTCACACCTCAGCCGGGCGAAGAGTTATATCTCTACTTGGCTGTCTCTCAACACACGGTGAGCGCGGTATTAGTTCGTGCTGAAGGCATCTGTAGACGTCCCCCGAACGCCCCGGGAGGGTGAGCTCCTGTTCCGTTCATTTTTGGGGTCACTACAGCTCGGACTCGATTTGTGTCACGGTTCTTAATCTGAACCAAAGAGTCCAAATCCGGCAAATCGTTTTGAGAAACAGATTTTTGAAAAGAAGTGCCAAACATGGACTGCTTTGCCAGATACAGAGTCGCCACCTAAATATTTTTTATGGGGGAATTTAGGAAACCCTGACTCGGTGCCGAAGGCCACATGTCCGTCATCACCGGAGTTTCTCGGCTCGGGAGCTAGGGTACGATTGGGAAAGGTCAGCTATGAGCACGCCCTCTCGCCTGATCCGAAGATCGGCCTCTACTAACCGTGATATCCGTTTTTGAAAACATTATGTGTTCTTATTCCAGTTATTAGCCTACACTTACTATATTATGCGCACAGCAAACAAGTATAGACTAGATTGCCTAATTTGGAAATAAGCATTGCATATCCGTTTGTTTTGGAAAGCGCTTTGGAATTTGCTACTCGCAAGTAGGCTAAAATATGGATTTCAACGAGTTTTTCCAACTCAAACAATCCAACCTTCACCCACATGCATTCAAACAATTTATAACACATAAGCATCTAGCCACATGGTAAGCATGCTATCATGTTAACATTCACAGGCATGCGAGATGCTAAAGCATAAATACTTACATCGTACTCCGTGCCAAAACAATAAACTAGTTCGCAAACATGCATGATCCTAGTTCATGTCAAGTTGACTAATGCAGTACATGCAAGATACAATTAGAGTAGGCTCGGCTAACCTAAACATGGCATGTGAAATGCAACCAATTAATGCACGTATTCAATTTGGGATTGAAATACAAATGCAGTTAGAATGATGTACCGAGCCCGGTGCATGCAAAACAAATGTATGGATGCACGCATGCATAGCATAAGGTATGCTAATCTAAACATGTCCTAATCTACCATCATAAGCAGGTAAATAAAAGGGAAGGAAGAAATGGGGGTTGGAAGACATTCACACACTCACCCACACTTATTACAGATTTGCCCTCGCCCAGAGGGACCAAATAAATAATACAAATTAATTAACTACGCAAGCTAATTAAATATTACAAATCACGTAATCAGTCAACAAACTAATTTAAACTAGGAAAAGCAGTAAACCGCCTCGGGAGGAGAGCCGGATGCAGCGCACGCTCGGGTCCTGCTCGGAAGTGCACGGCCATGCATAGTCCGCCTCTGTTTTCCCTGCTCTGCCTCTCTGAAGACTGCCAAAGTCTCAAGGATGCCTCTCTGGATACCGAGAATCACCACCGGATGAGTAGAATTACCACCGGCAGTGAATTGTGGTCACCGGCACAAAATGAATCCATCGGCTGGTGATTTACTGCCGGTCGGCAATGTATACTGCCGGTCGGCAAAGAATGCCTGCAGAACCTGCAACTCACAGCAGCAGAGGACAGAACTTGCATGGCAATACAATTCAAGCAATGTATGCACCAATCATGTCCCTTATCATGTTAGTGACTCAAAGGGACATGCTCCTTGGTTCTCGGACCATTAATCGCGCATTTCTATACATGATGGCCCAAGGGACCAAGTGTGCACATTTTGATGTCAAATGCAATGCAAACCAATAAACCAAAGTCCAATTCCTATCACTAAATGAAGGAGCAAGACATGCATGCTAAGTGCAATGCAACCTAGGCATACAAGCTAAGGATGCAACATGGAAATGCAAGATGTACATGCAAGCATGCAAACAAACGTGCAAGGTAAGCATCCAAGCAAGCAAAGGGTGGACCTAAGCATGGTTTAGGCAGCCCTAATAAGGCCCAAAACAATGGCCAAAGTGACCAAAACAAAGGACTAAATACACATACACACATGCACATGTTATAGGGCCAACACTTAGGCACAAATGAGACAACTCACAAGCACATTTGAAAGAGGGTAATCATGGACATATGGCATGCAAGGTAAGCATTGAAAACATGTAGGAAATGATACCAAATTAGCCTACTAATGCAAGCTATGTATGCAACCAAACCCAAGGACCTAAAACATGACCATATGACTCATGAAGCAAATGGCCAAATTGAATCAAAACAATCCCAAATCATGCAAAAGTAAGCCTCAAGAACCACCTAGATGGCATCTAAATGACCTAATCCTAGAGGCATACACAATGGCATAAACATGAAGCATGAAACACCAACTCTTGAAGCATCAAGAGGGCCATGAAATGCAAGCATATAAGCATGCTAAGTGGACTGCAATGATGCTATAAATGATGCCAAACCATTAAATCAAGGCAAGTAATGCATGCTATACATTCACATACTTAAAGCCAACAAGCCAAAAATGCAAAGGGGGCATATAATGCATGCCATGGGCGACCCAAACAACTATGGACAGACTTCTAGCATGGCAAAATAAGCACACAAGCTTCACAAAACTAGACCTAAAACATGCTAGAGCAAAGGCTAACAACCTAAGGCATATTAAGGCAATAACAAGGCATTACATGGTAGGTATGCTAAGTATGCATGATGTACCAAGACCAACACACAACAAGGTTATATCATGGCATAATAAGCATGGAAAACAGCCAAGACATGATCAATACATACTCTAACATGATGCTCCCTCAAGAGGCCAAAAAGGGTCCCTTTCAAGGACAATAAGGAGAGGGGGTGGCCCTCCCCTTTTGGAGACTTCAAGGCACCATCTCCGCCACTGAAATCCCTCAAGATTTCAGTGGTGAAGGGGCCCAAACACCAAAGTCTCGAAACTTGCACAAAATAGCACAAAAAGGAGCCTTACAAGGCTTAGGAGGGGTCAAACAAACCCAAACCACAAAACACTCTTAATAAACAATCAAGAGGGCCTAAAAACAGAACTTTTTTATTTTATACACTAAGCACAAAAACAGCTCTAAGATAGGTAGAAAAGCAATGCAAAAATGGGGAATAAAAGGGAAGTTTCTCACCCTTGTAGACCACCTTCACAAATGATGCTCCAACAGCCCTCCTTGGCTTGAATCCAGCTCCAAAACACCGAAACCAGCCCCTTAGAACCTCAGTAGCTAAGAGAAGGTGAAAGACTATGTGTTTGTGTGCAATAGTAAGACACAAATGCACCTAGACACCCACAAGAGAGAGATATAGAGATAGGATATGTATGGATCCTAACCCTAGAACTCAAAACCCTAAAATGGCTGTCTAAAAATGTCTAAAGTGTCTAAAGTGTCTAACCCCCTAAGGCCAAGAGAGAAGACTCTCTCTTATAGAGCCTTTTGTCTTGTAAAGCTTACAAGACAAGCTTCTAAAGAGAGAGATCCCTCCATACACGTGCATGGAGGCGAGCCAAATGCAAGACAGCTGTGATAAATTATCTGCAAAAGCAGATGCACAGTAGTCGGCCGGCCAAAGATGCCATTTTGGCAAAACGGAGTGCCGACCGGCAGCAAAGAGTGCCGACCGGCAATACACATTGCCGATGGCAGCAAAAACCAGCCGGTGGCCCCTGGCCATGGCCGGTGGTGTGTGGGGATGCCTTACAAGGCATTCCCTGCCCCTCCAAGGCAAAACATAAGTGTTTGGTGCAAAACCAGACACTAAACAGTCAAGTTCAAAGATCCTGAGGCAAGGCGCGTAGCCGAGACCTCCGGGAACTCCAAACGAACACAAACAAGGGTAATCACCAAGTGTTCCAATGGTGACGTCCAAGTCTTGAGGACGGTCAAAAATTGGGTGTCTACAGTTGCCCCTCTTTGACAGAACTCGAAAGTCATAACAATGACGGGAGTGAATGTCAAAGCCCAGAGACGACCCATTTTTGACAAGGCCGAAGACTCAGACAAAGATGCAAGACAAACAAAGTATGCGCCCGAAGGCAGGGGCGAAATGCAAGACAATGCACGAAGCCGAGCATAACTTATGATCATGCAATAGAAAGCTGTAATGAAGCATACATGCGACAACTTTAAGCTAGCATACACTAGACTACACTACAATGTAGAAAGGATGTAAGAGAATTATGCAATTCTCGATACTTCTCACTCGGAGGATACAATACCTGTGCGGTTCGTCTGGTTGCACCAGCCTCAAATGAACTGTACATACAATATCGTGTCTGCAAAGAAAACAACTCAACAGGTACGATGTTGTTAGCAACATGCATGACAATGCAAAAATGATATGCGAAATGATATACAATATATATACAAAACAATGTATAAATAATGCAAATGAAGATGCAATGTAATTGAAACAATGCAAACTATATGCAAAGCAATTGAATCACGATCCAATCACGAGTGGTTCGAGACCACACAAATGTCAAATAGATTGATGGAGGTAACAAGTCTGTCTACCATAGAACGGTCTACTGAACTATGAGCAACGTAGACAGACACAAGAACAAGTATTGGGAGGGAATTGACACAAGTGGGGAAACGACCCGCTGGAGAAAGGACAATGATCCTAATGCTGGATGCAAAAATTACACTACAATGTAATATATAATGAAAATGCTGGAGAAATGGCAATGGATATGGCACGCGGGCCAAACCAAATCTTGCCTAGGCAAGGCATGTACGCATACGAGCCACGTCTAACATAGAACGGTTCACTGAACTATGCTTCGACACGAGAAGTATGGGCACATACCGAACCAAGCTCAACATGGAAAGGCGCAAACCATAAGGCCACAATGCAATGTTCACTATATGCAATGGAATGGAAATGATATGATGGATAAGACACGCATGGCTAAACCAAAGTCTTGCCTAGGAAGGGCATGTACACGTACAAGCCGCGTCTAACATAGAACGGTCCACTGAACTATGTTTCGACGTGAAAAGTATGGGCACATACCAGACCAAGCTCAATCATGGAAAGGCGCGGGCCATAAATGGAAGGCGATGCAATGAATGCATGCGACCTACAATGCAAGGGATATGGCACGCGGGCCCAAACCAAATCTTGCCTAGGAGGGGCATGTACACGTACAAGCCGCGTCTAACATAGAACGGTCCATTGAACTATGTTTTGACACGAGAAGTATGGGCACATACTAGACCAAGCTCAATCATGGAAAGGTGCAAGCCGTAGGCGGAGGTAATGCGGTGGATGCATGCAAGCTACAATGCAATATCTACTACGTTCTAATGATGCATGACAATGCAACTATTTACGATGATGCATGACAATGCATGTTTTTTTTTTTTTTTGTTTTGAAATGCAAATAATGTATAAAAATGTATGTTGCATGAAATGCGCGACAACACGCGGCTTTTAAAATACATATATAATGCAACTTATCGAAAGTCGTTCGGGCACGACAAACACCGAGGGACTCGCACCTTCAGAGGACTTCGAGTCTCCTAGACCATCGGAATACCTGTGCGGTTCGCCTAGTCGCTCCAGCCTCAAATGAACGATACATACAATATCGTGCCTGAAAAGAAAACAAACTTAACAGGTACAATGTTGTTAGCAACATGCATAACAATGCAAAAATGGAAGCGAGACAACGCAGGTCGCAAGGAATGTAAGACAATGCAAATGAGGACACTCATGCTAACGAAAATGTGACACGCATGCCAATGGAAATGAGACACACATGCCGATGAAGAAGATGGGGCACACCTGCCAATGGAAATGAGACACGCATGCCGATGAAGATGGGGCACACATGCCAATGGAAATGAGACACGCATGCTGATGCAAATGAGGCCTGATGCAAGTGTGACACGCATGCCTCATGAGATGCAAAATAATACAAATGAGACACGCATGCCTCATAAGATGCAAAATGATACAAATGAGACACGCATGCCTCATAAGATGCAAAATGATACAGATGAGACACGCATGCCTCATAAGATGCAAAATGATACAGATGAGACATGCATGCCTCATAAGATGCAAAATGATACAGATGAGACACGCATACCTCATAAGATGCAAAATGATACAGATGAGACCCGCATGCCTCATAAGATGCAAAATGATACAAATGAGACACGCATGCCTCATAAGATGCAAAATGATACAAATGAGACACGCATGCCTCATAAGATGCAAAATGATACAAAAGAGACACGCATGCCTCATAAGATGCAAAATGATACAAACGAGACACGCATGCCTCATAAGATGCAAAATGATACAAACGAGACACGCATGCCTCATAAGATGCAAAATGATACAAATGAGACACGCATGCCTCATAAGATGCAAAATGATGCAAGTGTGACACGCATGCCACACAGAAAGTAAAATGATGCCAAGTATGACACGCATGCCATACGGAATGTAAAATGATGCGAACGGACTTAAATGCGTAACAACGCACGTGTTTCGAAATGCATGACAATGCATGGTAAGGGAATGTACGACAACGTGAACGATGCGCGAGGCGACGTATGTACATGACAATGCTTGTAATAAAAATGCAATGACAATGCATGAGAGATGTGCATGACAATGCAAGGGGTGCGTGTTACAACGCATGTAGTATGTGCATAACAATGCAACTATGAGGCGCATGATAGCGCGATGTAATGCACCGAAATAGTGCGATGAACGCGTGCAACGCACACGGGGCAACTTTTGGATCTTGTAAAAGGCAAAAAGGATACCAAAGGATACAACATTGTATGAGTTGGAGTGCTGCGCACAGAAGACGCGGTCCGAGGTCAAAATGGAGGCCAGTTGAGCGTCGAAGATACACTTTTTTGCACTTTCTTGAGCTATGAAGACCAAAAACTACTCATATGGCCTAGGCAAGGTTGTGGGAACACCACCGGCCAGCACAAAATGTTGCCGACCGGCAAAAAGTTCCTGAGTCGGGGTAGATTCGACATTTCACCATGGGTGTTTTAAAATAGGGTTTCTAAACCCTATTTGTCACTTCCTCCTTCGCCGAAATTCCACACCTTCTCTCTAGAGAGTGTTTTCCTCTCCTCTTTTCTCCGTTTCTTCGCGTTCTATGCTCGTTTCGTCGTCGGATTCGCGATTTTCTTCGCGTTTCGGACATTTTCAACTGAACAAATCTTTGTTTCGGTGCCTCTTTTGCCGTTCCCACCTTTTTGGGGTTTGTTCCCCTCGCTTTCCTCTTGATTTCCGTACCCTTTTCACGTCCCGGCCTTTTCGGTTATTTTCAACCTTCTCGGGGGTTGACTTTTCGGTTGACTTTCCATATTCTAGCCCGGTTTTCCTCCCTCCGGCTATTTTCTCATCATTCTTGACATGGTGGATGACATTCCACGTGGTGGGACTCCTCCAGATCACGAGATGGATCCCGGGGTCGAGCTCCTACCTTTGAGCGAGCGCCCGTTCGACCCAGCGACCTACCGTCCGGCAATTCATGTTCTGCCCCCTGACGGACTGCGCTAGTTCAAGAGTTTCGACAGGCACGTGCCACCCGAGCTATTACTGCGTGAGCCTACCTCCCACCTGTCCTTCGGCGCTTCCGAGGTAACTCTCTTTTCTCTGTTTTACTTTCTGCAATGTAGAATACAAAACTGTCGTAGCTGGTTGTACTCTTTAATTGCTTTAGCTCAGATACCCTGTCTACTGCAGTTGATTGTAAACATTCGTACAACTGATACCTGCTTAAGACTGACACATGCACACACACGGCACTAGCCCTGAATCACCCAAACACACGGCGCACACTGTATTTCACTGCATACACACTGGTATCCATTATTTGCTTGAGTCTGAAAATATGCACACATGCTATACTGTACTGAACTACCCGAACACGCTGACGCATCACACGTTGTAGTTCACTGTAAGCACACCGGCACTCGGTATTTGCTTGAGTCTGAAAATATGCACACATGCTATACTGAATTGAACCACCTGAACACGCTGACGCATCACACGTTGTAGTTCACTGTAAGCACATCGGCACCCGGTATTTGCTTGAGTCTGAAAATATGCACACATGCTATACTGTATTGAACCACCCGAACACGCTGACGCATCACACGTTGTAGTTCACTGTAAGCACGCCGGCACCCGGTATTTTGTTCAAATCTGTCGAACTTGCACCCACGCTATATCTGCTCTGAACCACCCAAACACGCTGACGCATCACACGCTGTAGTTCACTGTAAGCTTCTTGAAACTGCATTTTGAATATTGCCTTGCAATTGTTGCTTTTGATTACAGGGGGATTCCCATACCATCCGCGGGTATGGGAACACTAGCGCTCGGGACTGGTATGCCGAGCTTCCCGATGCGGTCCGTCGCATAGTGGACCAGGCGGGCTTCGGTGCATTCTGCAGAGGACTCTCCAGGCTCACTACATGCAGACCTCTCCTCGCCGCTCTGGTGGAGAGGTGGTGGGACACCACCGATTCATTCCATTTCTCCGCGGCAGGGGACATGACGATGACCCCTTACGATTTGTCGATGCTCACAGGCATCGAGGTAGGGGGTGATCCGATCCCCTTTGATACTGACATGGACGAGTGGACTGCCGCTCAGATTTACTTGCTTGGTGAGGTGCCCCCTCTCGCTCGTCCAGGCTACGTCCGAGATTCCTGGTTCGAGGTGCAGTTCAGGGTCCAGCCCACCCTTGTTGATGCAGCCCCGATGACTCCGGAGGCCGTGGAGAGATACGCACGCGGCTTCCTCATGTTCTTGTTTGGGACGACCATTTTCGCCGACCGGGCGAACACAGTGCCCCTCTGCCTGCTTAGTGCACTGGTGGACGTCAGGCACATGTTGCATTACGACTGGGGTGGCGCCGCTCTGGCCACTCTCTATGGATATATGAGCTCAGCTTCCCGTGGCAGCGGACAGTTGCTCGGAGGCTACTGGCGGGCTTGGGAGGTACGTTTCTTTTTCTGCTTTTCATTTCTGTCCTATATTTTCTGTACTCTGTACACTGCACACACTGTAGTTTGCTTTATACTTGCTGTATACTGTACACATGGCACACACATACATTCTGCTTTACACTGACTGTACACTGCTCACACTGTACACAATATACAATACACTGCACAACACACGGCCCTGCCATTTCTGCTTTATTCTGTATTTTGCTTTATCTGATAATCATATTGATGTTTTCTCTGCAGTTGTGGGTTTACGCCTACTTTCCTAGGCTCGCACCCGTGCCAGTCATGGAGACCCCTCTGGTCGTCCCTTTTTCGCGTCGCTTTGACGGGAGATGCACCCGGAGGCCGCGAGAGACTTTTAGCTTCTTCCGCCGCTTCTTCGACACCATCACCCCCGCAGAGGTATGTTTTACTTGCAGTTCATTTAAGCTTCGCCTTTCCACTGCATATTTCAATAACAATAGATAACAAACTGTATTGCATTTTCAGATCACCTGGCAGCCTTGGGCTCCTTTGCCAACCATGACGCGGGATCGATTTGCCGGTGCTGATGAGACCTCGCGTTTCTGGATCTTACTAGAGGGCCCGGTCTGTCGGGCTTGGTACCTGGGTGAGCGTTTCCTACGCCAGACCCTAGGGTTACCGGAGCAGATAGTCCCGGTTCACCCCCCTGAGGACATGAGGGAGACCGAGAGGCTCACCACTGAGCAGATGGCCGATTATACCATTGGCTGGGAGGCGACCCGCTTTAGAGGCATCGGCGACTACCGAGAGTACGTGCAGACGTACATTATGCGTTCTCTGAGCGGCGTCCGTCGAGCTGAGGGAGCCAGGCCCGGGGCGCCAGCGGCTAGGACAGGAGCAGGAGCTGGAGCAGGAGCTTCGAGGAGGGCCCGAGTCTGTGGCAGGGGCGGAGTTCAGGGGGGACGGGGGACCGGTTTGCCTGTTCTGCCCACTTCATTGACTTTCTGAGGGCAGGGTGGGGCGACCTATCAGATCCCCTTCGCCCCTCCGCCGGCTGATCACGAGTTTGTCGGTGTCCCCGACTTGCCTCCGGTATGTATTACTGCATTTTTGTACAGTCATTTCATTTCAGTTTATTTGATATTCCACAGAATATTGATGCATCTGATACTTTTGCAGGCTTCTTCTGAGTACATCTGGCAGTCATTGGAGATGAATGCCTCCATGATGGGGATGCTACAGCGAACCTTTGATCTCCTGGCCCTCTACAGCATTCCGGTATGTTCTTCTGATCACGGCCTTAAATCACTCACAAACTGATTCACGTAATCTGATGCACGGCACAACACCTGATACACTGATTTCACAGCGTCTGATACACTGCATACACTGCATTCTGCACTGTACTCTGCACTGATAAATTGCTCACAGTATTCATACATTGTACTCATACACCGCATTCTGCACTGATAAACTGTCCAGAGTATTCACACACTGTACTCATACACTGCATTCTGCGCTGATACACTGCCTTCGGCTTTCTCGCACTGTACCCATACACTGCATTCTGCATTGATATACTGCTTTCGGCATTCTCATACTGTATACTGCATTGATACACTGCTCACATTATTCTGATGTATTTGCCCTTTGTGATTTTTCAGCCTCCCTTCCAGATTCCCGTGGTAGGAGGTGCTCCAGCTGGACCTTCCGTCCCCGCCCGAGGGAGAGATGAGGAGGGCAGAGTATTCCCCCGCTCCAAGGCGGGGCGCACTCATGCCGGGAGTAGTTCGCGGGCTCCCGTCCCTAATGATGACGATGATGATGATGACGAGTCGAAGGCGGAGTCATCGGAGGAGGAGACCGGAGGCGGCACTAGCTCGGGCTCTGATGACGATGCTGATGATGCTCCTGGACTTTCGTCTAGAAAGAGGACTAGGACAGACTGATAGCCCTCGGAGTCGCTTCACATAGATTTTTGTTATTTTTTTCCTCTCTTTCTTGTACATTTCCTTTTTGTTGGTAGTTAGATTACCTTGTACTGCCACAGGCAGATTTTTGTTTTCCTCAAAACTTTGTACTTAAAAAAAAAGATTATGAAATGAACAAACTTTTTTGCTTAAAAAGTGTTACATTTACATATCTTATGTATTGCATCGCACCATGTTACACCTCAATGTAAATGGAATTGATTTGTGGTCTGAATGTTGAACACTTGCATGGTAATAATCAGATAACCAAACAGCCAAGTAACAGCAAAGCAACCCACACAAACCACTGCTTGATTCTGGACACACAGCCCTTACTCTACTGGGGATTAATCCGCGTGTAGCCCATAACACCGCATTCGGTTCATTCCGCACACAGCAAATCCTGAGTGAGCAGTCCAATCTGACAAGACGGCCTTCAAAGGTGAAACCGGCTAGGGTTGAAACATGCTCAGATGCCCCAAATTTTCCCTTCTTTCTTTTGGTTCGCCCAAATGTAGAGAATGGCACAGCATTCTGAGCATAAACGATTTTTGAACTTAAATAAGGGTTTTCAACCGGGGTATCAAGCCTACAACCGGACACAGCGGGGAGGACTCAACAAAGGTACACGACCTAAACACAATGAGACACGCTCGGAAGAAACCTAAAGCAAAGGTTGAGGTAAACAAAACAAAAGATACGACATACAGACGCGTTAACGAAGGCGGGGGACCTCGGATCACGAGGAGCCAGTTCAATCTGGGTATTGTTTCCCACTCCCTTCTCATTTGTGATTCTCACATCGCTCTGGCACTCAAGCTCGGTTTTCCTCTCAAAATCCTTTTTCTCACTTTTCTCTCAACTCACACCTCTCTATTCTTCATTCTCTCATTTTTCGTCCCTCCCCAGGGTGATTAATGAATGAATAGGAAGTTGCGGGTTCAAGCCCAATGCCGTTAGCCCACAGTTATTTCTTCTAGTGGGTAGAGTGCTCTTCCGGCGAGTATGTTGACGACGGGGGGGAGGGGGGGAGACAGAACGCCTGGCTCAACTGTGCCCCTAGTTCATCATTTTAACCATTCTTTGTTCTTACTTTCTACTAAAATAGTTTTGATCAAAATGAGAGTCGGATTAACGTACTTGTTCGATTTTTGATTTGAAAGCCATGCAAGTCAGGCTGTAAGCACTGAAAATTTTCCCTTTTGGGTCCAAGAAAATGGTCCAGTTTTGGAAAATGGAATAGTTTTCGAGAAAATAGTCAACCTCAGTAAAAATTTTCAAAAACTATTTTGCAAACAGTCAACGCTCAACGAGCATGGAACTTACTCTTTGAGATGTGCAACCTCGGATCGGAGGCAATGGAAAATTGCCCCTGGCTTAAAGGGGGTGGATGGCAACGGAAATTGCCCCTGGTTTGAAAGGCGGCTCACGGCGACTCGTGGCAACGGAGAGTTTCCCCTTGTTTGGATGGTGCCGCAGCAGTGCGCAAACAGTCTTCATTGGCGGTGGTCGAGCTCTTGGACATAGAGATGACGAAGACGGTCACAACAAATATATGGACACAGTCACCTTGGAGGCGTTGGCGACTGGACTTTGGGATAAAATTGAAACCATTGCATGGACCGAGACGCTATGAAAGCATTGGGGGGCTGGACTTCATGATGAAGTTGCCTACGTATCCCAAACACGGGAATCAAGCCTTACGTAGTTCCGGTTAAGGTACACTCGGGTATTTTAACCTTCACTTTTCAGGCTCTAATTTTTGCCAAGGCGCCCAATGCGGGTTTTCGACCTTGCCAGCTTCTGTTTATTCATTTTCTTTTGTTCATTTCTTTTTCTTTTCTTTTTCGCATTTTTCTTTTCTTTTCTTTTTTCTTTTTTGCTTTTTTGTATTTTCTGCTTTTGCTCTTTTGTATTTTTCTCTTGCTCTAACTTTTGCCTGGGTCGCCCTTCCGGGTTTTCGGCCCAGCAAGCCTCTCAAAGGGTAAAAGCGTAACAAGTCCATGCCAAATGATTTTTTGTTTTTTTTGAAGTTGAAGCCTCTCTGTATCTAGGAGAACGGTTGTTGCAATGATTTATAGGAGACTCCGTCATGGCTGCCCCACAAACTTCTTCTGATGAGATCTATTCTTCTTGATTGGCCTCCGGTGCCTCTTGCTCGAGGGCTGCTTCTGATCTGGCCATACAGACCTTGCATGACGTTTGACCGTTGAACTTTCTGAACGGGTTCAAGGTTCGAAACGGACGGGTTGAATCTTGAGGCTGAGAGCAATCCTAGGCTGCACAATCTCAAGAGCGGTTCCACACAGGTCTCCACAGGGCCGTGTAAAACATTTGTTTTTGAAAGTTTTTAAGAAAGCGACAAATCGCTCGCGCCGAAGATAGTGTGGAACCAATCTGGATCAAGCCAGGATCCTTCTCAGTACTCACGCCGACAAGCATGATTTCATTCATTAAAAGGCTTAGCATGCCTCTCTTTCTCTCAAAATGATCAAAATTTTGCAAAACCCGAGGAATTCCTTCCCTTTCGTTTTTATCACCGCAGTGTTCAAAAAAGGTTTTTTGAAAAACTTAGGTTAATGCAATGAGTTTGGCGCGTAGGAGAGCAGGCGAGATGTACTGTCAGCCCAGTCGAATTCTCTGGCACAACTAGCTTACACTGAAAGCAAGCATGGAAATGAGATAACCACAGCTGTTTCATTCAGATTTGTTGGTATAACTGGCCCCACAGCAGAAACAGACTCAAAAACAAAAACGGGTAATTACAAGACAAAACGGTGTTCGGGACAACAACCCCAGAATCACCTGGTATTCTATACAAAGGGGACTGACTCGCCACAACAAGACAAACCTTTAAGCAAAAAGACTGACTCAAGACAAAGAGACAGACTCAAAACAAAAGACTAACTCGATACCCAAGCCAGAATTTACAAAGTTAGCATTCACAGATGCTCAAAAATGCGTGCCAGAAGCCACATTCAAAATATATCCAGATGCCGCCCGCAGGTGGTTCACTTTCTGATTACATACTTGCAGTATCTGTGTCCTCAAAATCCAATAGCTGGGTGGTAACGGACTTAGCTGAGGTGGGCAGGAGGATAACCTCGTTGTCAATCAAATCTTGCACCTCATGAAGGAGGCGGAAGCAATTGTCGGTGGCATGGTCTGTCTGCTGGTGGTACGCGCAGTACTGAACAGCATCATGCGTAGCAGGGAGATTCTTCGGGAGAGGCCGAGGCTCTAAGGGTTTAAGGTGTCCCCTCTCGACAAGGATCTGAAGTGCCTTGGACAGAGGCATGTAGAGAGCATGAAAGGTCCTGCGCCCCTGGGGCAGGTACGTCGGAGTCTGAGCGCTCTTACTAGCCGCACAAGCGAAAGGATCGGCAGGCGCCACCTTAGCTTTCTGATCTTTCCCAGGTGCGGAGGCGGGAACAGGAGGAACTGTTCTGGCATGACGGGGCCTATCTCGATTTTCTGACTGGCTTGAACTACCCTCAGGTGGAGTGGGGAAAGCATCCTCCACAGTTTTTTCCAGAACTGCGGATATCTGTTGTTTGTTCATCCCCCCGGCTTTCAAAGCCTCGACTGCCCACAGCAGTTGTTCAATGGGATCGGCATCTGCCTTCACTTTGTCTTTTCCTCTGGCCTCAGCCTGTTCGAGGGTTTGGGTTGATGTTGATATGTCATTGCCGTAGCTGGAGGCCATCTCCGGTTGGCTAAGTTCGATCACAATTCGCCCCAACAGCGGGGGCTCCTGGGGCACAAAACTCCCGGCATATGGTGCGGCTGGCGGTGAAGCTGACATTCCATAGGCGAGATCCGCCACAGACCTCTGGAGATCACCTATCATCCCCATTAGTTCAAATGTAGTAGGCTCACGGGCCTGGTATAGCTGGGGGGCCCAAACCGGGTGCGCAACAGGCGACCTGGGTGGATGTGGCATATCAATATTGGTCTCACCTTGCAGAGTGATCCCTTGCTCTAATGCAGCTGTCATAACCACGATCTCTTCTGAATTCTGCGTCATCACAAGTCCTGCCTCGGCAAGGGGGAGCAGTAGCTATTCTGTACCAGCTGTCCGTACTGAAAGAGACAACAAACAGCATTTTAGCCCAAATAGATCAAACACGGGTGTAGCCAAACGACTGCACTCTACTACTGATCACTGTTCCCCAGAAATCACTGTCCCCAAAAACTGAACCTTATGCCCGCAGATAACTGGTTTCTCAACAACACTGATACTGGTGCCCTCGGGCCCGATATTCAAACTTGCAAACTAATACGTACGTTCCTGTAGAGATACATTCTAAAAGCACATAGCAAGTAAAGAGAGCCAAAACACCCCTATGTTGGGGTAGGGTTTCCCTGTCCTATTTTGTCAGGAACTATGGTTTCACTACGCACGCAGCGGTTTTCAAACAACCTAACATCGGGTTAGCAGCCTGTCCTAACTTGGAATGGTCACTATGGATCCGAATATGCACTAGGTTGAATGGTCGAAAGGGGGAGCCCCGGTAAAACCGGGGTTTGTGTTCCCATACTGTCAGAGCCCATAACCGGTCAGCCTTATGGTCATGTCTTGACAAGACAAGCCTCCGGCAAACCGTTCAGGAATGGCAGATGGCAAACACTGTGTCCTAGGTGCACCAATGCAAATGCAATGCAAAGAGACACATAAATGAAATCAAAATAGGATATCACGAGTTCGAGTCAAGCTCACTAAGTCCCCAGCAGAGTCGCCAGAAACTGTAGACGGCCCCCGAACGCCCCAGGAGGGTGAGCTCCCGTTCCGTTCATTTTTGGGGTCACTACAGCTCGGGCTCGATTTGTGTCACGGTTCTTAATCTGAACCAAAGAGTCCAAATCCGGCAAATCGTTTTGAGAAATAGATTTTTGAAAAGAAGTGCCAAACATGGACTGCTTTGCCAGATACAAAGTCGCCACCTAAATATTTTTTATGGGGGAATTTAGGAAACCCTGACTCGGTGCCGAAGGCCACATGTCCGTCATCACCGGAGTTTCTCGGCTCGGGAGCTAGGGTACGATTGGGGAAGGTCAGCTATGAGCACCCCCTCTCGCCTGATCCGAAGATCGGCCTCTACTAACCGTGATATCCGTTTTTGAAAACATTATGTGTTCTTATTCCAGTTATTAGCCTACATTTACTATATTATGCGCACAGCAAACAAGTATAGACTAGATTGCCTAATTTGGAAATAAGCATTGCATATCCGTTTGTTTTGGAAAACGCTTTGGAATTTGCTACTCACAAGTAGGCTAAAATACGGATTTCAACGAGTTTTTCCAACTCAAACAATCCAACCTTCACCCACATGCATTCAAACAATTTATAACACATAAGCATCTAGCCACATGGTAAGCATGCTATCATGTTAACATTCACACGCATGCGAGATGCTAAAGCATAAATACTTACATCGTACTTCGTGCCAAAACAATAAACTAGTTCGCAAACATGCGTGATCCTAGTTCATGTCAAGTTGACTAATGCAGTACATGCAAGATGCAATTAGAGTAGGCTCGGCTAACCTAAACATGGCATGTGAAATGCAACCAATTAATGCACGTATTCAATTTGGGATTGAAATACAAATACAGTTAGAATGATGTACCGAGCCCGGTGCATGCAAAACAAATGTATGGATGCACGCATGCATAGCATAAGGTATGCTAATCTAAACATGCCCTAATCTACCATCATAAGCAGGTAAATAAAAGGGAAGGAAGAAATGAGGGTTGGAAGACATTCACACACTCACCCACACTTATTACAGATTTGCCCTCGCCCAGAGGGACCAAATAAATAATACAAATTAATTAACTACGCAAGCTAATTAAATATTACAAATCACGTAATCAGTCAACAAACTAATTTAAACTAGGAAAAGCAGTAAACCGCCTCGGGAGGAGAGCCGGATGCAGCGCACGCTCGGGTCCTTCTCGGAAGTGCACGGCCATGCATAGTCCGCCTCTGTTTTCCCTGCTCTGCCTCTCTGAAGATTGCCAAAGTCTCAAGGATGCCTCTCTGGATACCGAGAATCACCACCGGCTGAGTAGAATTACCACCGGCAGTGAATTGTGGTCACCGGCACAAAATGAATCCATCGGCTGGTGATTTACTGCCGGTCGGCAATGTATACTGCCGGTCGACAAAGAATGCCTGCAGAACCTGCAACTCACAGCAGCAGAGGACTGAACTTGCATGGCAATACAATTCAAGCAATGTATGCACCAATCATGTCCCTTATCATGTTAGTGACTCAAAGGGACATGCTCCTTGTTTCTCGGACCATTAATCGCGCATTTCTATGCATGATGGCCCAAGGGACCAAGTGTGCACATTTTGATGTCAAATGCAATGCAAACCAATAAACCAAAGTCCAATTCCTATCACTAAATGAAGGAGCAAGACATGCATGCTAAGTGCAATGCAACCTAGGCATACAAGCTAAGGATGCAACATGGAAATGCAAGATGTACATGCAAGCATGCAAACAAACGTGCAAGGTAAGCATCCAAGCAAGCAAAGGGTGGACCTAAGCATGGTTTAGGCAGCCCTAATACGGCCCAAAACAATGGCCAAAGTGACCAAAACAAAGGACTAAATACACATACACACATGCACATGTTATAGGGCCAACACTTAGGCACAAATGGGACAACTCACAAGCACATTTGAAAGAGGGTAATCATGGACATATGGTATGCAAGGTAAGCATTGAAAACATGTAGGAAATGATACCAAATTAGCCTACTAATGCAAGCTATGTATGCAACCAAACCCAAGGACCTAAAACATGACCATATGACTCATGAAGCAAATGGCCAAATTGAATCAAAACAATCCCAAATCATGCAAAAGTAAGCCTCAAGAACCACCTAGATGGCATCTAAATGACCTAATCCTAGAGGCATACACAATGGCATAAACATGAAGCATGAAACACCAACTCTTGAAGCATCAAGAGGGCCATGAAATGCAAGCATATAAGCATGCTAAGTGGACTGCAATGATGCTATAAATGATGCCAAACCATTAAATCAAGGCAAGTAATGCATGCTATACATTCACATACTTAAAGCCAACAAGCCAAAAATGCAAAGGGGGCATATAATGCATGCCATGGCCGACCCAAACAACTATGGGCAGACCTCTAGCATGGCAAAATAAGCACACAAGCTTCACAAAACTAGACCTAAAACATGCTAGAGCAAAGGCTAACAACCTAAGGCATATTAAGGCAATAACAAGGCATTACATGGTAGGTATGCTAAGTATGCATGGTGTACCAAGACCAACACACAACAAGGTTATATCATGGCATAATAAGCATGGCAAACAGCCAAGACATGATCAATACATACTCTAACATGATGCTCCCTCAAGAGGCCAAAAAGGGGTCCCTTTCAAGGACAATAAGGAGAGGAGGTGGCCCTCTCCTTTTGGAGACTTCAAGGCACCATCTCCGCCACTGAAATCCCTCAAGATTTCAGTGGTGAAGGGGGCCAAACACCAAAGTCTCGAAACTTGCACAAAATAGCACAAAAAGGAGCCTTACAAGGCTTAGGAGGGGTCAAAGAAACCCAAACCACAAAACACTCTTAATAAACTATCAAGAGGGCCTAAAAACAGAACTTTTTTATGTTATACACTAAGCACAAAAACAGCTCTAAGATAGGTAGAAAAGCAATGCAAAAATGGGGAATAAAAGGGAAGTTTCTCACCCTTGTAGACCACCTTCACAAATGATGCTCCAACAGCCCTCCTTGGCTTGAATCCAGCTCCAAAACACCAAAACCAGCCCCTTAGAACCTCAGTAGCTAAGAGAAGGTGAAAGACTATGTGTTTGTGTGCAATAGTAAGACACAAATGCACCTAGACACCCACAAGAGAGAGATATAGAGATAGGATATGTATGGATCCTAACCCTAGAACTCAAAACCCTAAAATGGCTGTCTAAAAATGTCTAAAGTGTCTAAAGTGTCTAACCCCCTAAGGCCAAGAGAGAAGACTCTCTCTTATAGAGCCTTTTGTCTTGTAAAGCTTACAAGACAAGCTTCTAAAGAGAGAGATCCCCAAATGCAAGACAGCTGTGATAAAATATTTGCAAAAGCAGATGCACAGTAGTCGGCCGGCCAAAGATGCCATTTTTGCAAAAGGGAGTGCCGACCGGCAACAAAGAGTGCCGACCGGCAATACACATTGCCGATGGGAGCAAAAACCAGCCGGTGGCCCCTGGCCATGGTCGGTGGTGTGTAGGGATGCCTCACAAGGCATTCCCTGCCCCTCCAAGGCAAAACATAAGTGTTTGGTGCAAACCAGACACTAAACAGTCAAGTTCGGAGATCCTGAGGCAAGGCGCGTAGCCGAGACCTCCGGGAACTCCAAACGAACACAAACAAGGGTAATCACCAAGTGTTCCAATGGTGACGCCCAAGTCTTGAGGTCGGTCAAAAATGGGGTGTCTACAGCATCCAGCACCTACCAATCTTCTATGTAGGCAAGACCTTGCTCCCTGCTGAATCAAGATATCTGCCGCTAGAAAAATTAGCCCTGGCCCTGATGATGGCTTCGAGAAAGCTGACGCACTATTTCCATGCCCATACAATAGTTGTGCTAACCGAGTTTCCGCTTAAGGTACTCTTTGAAAAGGCGGACTTTACCGGACCAATTTTGAAATAGGCCGTGGAATTGGGGTAATACGACATCAAGTTCCACCCGCGCACCGCAATCAAGGCTCAAGCTCTTGCAGACTTTGTGGCGGAATTTGCCCGTGGAACGCATCCAGTTAGCCCGATTGATTTGGCTGGTGAGGATTTAGCACAGCCCGTGGTTCAAGCAATGGAGACAAGTGTTGGCTCGCAAGAGGAAGAAGGGCGAAGGGCAACCGAACTAGCGAAGCCGGGTAACATATTGGAAAACGAACTCAACCAAGACAAGGGAAGAGACCAGAATGAGTCGACCAGAGACTTGGAATTGAGAAACTCCCAAAACCCCTCTGATTGCTGGAAGCTGTTCATTGGCAAGATGTGGAAGCTCTTCGTCGATGGGGCATCCAATAGACATGGGGCCGAGCTGGGTATCGTACTGACTTCACCGGACGGGCTGGTTATCGAGCAAGCAATTACGCTCGGCTTCCCAGCATCCAACAACGAGGCGGAGTATGAAGCCCTCCTTGCTGGACTAAGAAGCGCAATGAGAATGAAAGCGTTAGCTCTTATGGTATTCAGCGACTCCAAGTTGGTGGTCAATCAGGTCTTTGGGAAGTATGAGGCCAGGGATGAGCGAATGGTGAAGTATCAAGCACTGGTGCACGCAGAGATCAAGGAGTTCGCCGCCATAAGAATGGCACAGATCAAGCGCGAAGAAAACAACACAGCTGATGAATTGGCCGGGCTTGCTTCTACACAGACAGCTTTTCCTAACCCCTTAATGATAGAATTTTTACCTCAGCCAAGCATTGACGAACCAAAAATGCCCGAGGTATTCTGCGCCGACTTGGGACCTTCCTAGATGGATGTAACAACCCTTACCACTGTTTACCGACTAAAACACTGAACTGACTGATTGAATATGTTAGTTAAATTGCATTTCTATATGTTTGACTGTTTGGTTATCTGTTCACGTCTTATGCTTTAAATTACGAATTGAAGGCCTTATCGGCGGCCGAATCTGAAATCTATTGATGTTTTATGATCATTAGGATTTATGTGATTTCATGGTGTATTTATCTGAAATGTGATTTGGTGCGATTAAATTAGATTAATTATTGATAAATTGCAAGTTGGCCTTATTCACAATTTTGCCACTTAAATGGCCCATCATCTAAACATTTAAGCCTTACACACACTTGATCACATAACACATTTCATCAGCCTATTTCCTTGTTCTAGCCGACTAGAGTGACAGAGTGAGAGGAATTGAGTTGTTCATCTTGAGTTCTTGAGAATTGGCTTGGAAACTTGGTAGATTTGAGGAATCCATTGCTAAATTGAGCTGCTAGTCTTGTAATTCAAGACCTAAGGTAGAGTAATTACCCTCTTATTTATGAATTAAGCTTGATCTTGCATGTTTCATGTCAAATTAGTGAATTAAGTCTAGAACTAGCTCAAGTTGTTGAATTAAGAGCTTAATCCATGCATGCATGTTGCCATTCTTGAGTTTTGAAGTTAATGTTCTTGGAATCTCACATGCATGTTCATGTTTATGCTAAAGTTCAGGAAATCATCATGTTTTTGAAAAGAATTGGCTCATTAGACCAAGTGTTGGAAGCTTTGAATTGGTTAAATTCATGCATGTTTGCATGTTCTTCATATTCATGAAATTTGGTTTCAAATTGGGTTCAAATGATCTTCCATTGGGGCTTTGATTTTACATTTGAGCTTAGAATCATGTTGAACTATGAGTTTTGGAATGTTTTTTGGAAAATTGGCCCAAAAAGATTTGGCTTTGATGCATCAAAGGTTGAATTTGAGCTTGAGGTTCAAATCTGAGAATTCTAGATTTTGAACTCACGCTCGAGTGGGGTAACTGGCGCTCGAGCGTGAAATTCGTGCTCCCAGTACTTTGCACTGTTTTGAAGTCCGCTCGAGCGGAAAAATTGACACTCGAGCGGGACCTTGTGTCTTACGCTCGACACCCGTGTGTTGAGCGCCCAATCAAGCGTGAATTTCACCTATCCAGCACTTTTGACTGTTTTGCAGTACGCTTGAGCGGGTAAGTCTACGCTTGAACGGATACCTTTGTCTGCATGTCCGCTCGAGCGGGTAAACCTACGCTCGAGCGGGACCTCTGTTTTTTGAAAATTCTGAAAATGTTTTCTGAATGCGTTTTTGCATCCTCATCCCATCCTAGGCATTCTTAGGCCTAGTTTAAGACATCTTAATGAGGATATAGATGTAGAACACACCGAGGCAAATTAGGGATTAAGTTATTATCTTTCCCAACTGTGTAGCTTAGTGTGTGTTCAATCTGTAACTGTGTAGGGTTGGTGACTGGGGACGCGCTCTAGCTTTACTGTAGCCCAGAACTCTGTGAGTAACAACTGTGTAAAGATATGTTCAAAATGATTATCTTCTGAACAAATGAACTGTACTGCTTTCTGAACTGATACTGTTAATTGAATGAATATATGTCCTATATTCTGAACTGTATTGTGGCATCCTTAGCAACTACTGTTTACCGTTACTGTTACAGAGATCTCTGTCGGTTCCCTTGTTGGAACCACTACTGTTTACTGATTGATGGCCATCATTTACTGTTCGGTCTTTTAAGACCTACTGTTTACTGTACTGTTATGCTAATGGATGTACCACATATGACTGAATGACTGATATACTTAACGAACTGTTTTCATTACTATAATGACATTCATTCTTAACCCCTTTACGCATTACGTTATTCACTGGGCTTTAGCTCACTGCTCATATATATATGTAGGTGTACAGGCACCAGACCGTGGTTAGAAGCGTCGGGGTAAACTCCAGTTTTGTCAAGCCAACCACTGTGCCTCACCGCGAGGTTCCGAGCCCGTCAAGTTATGGCTTAGGGGTGTTTTAATTTCCCCGTCTGTCTTTGTATCTGTTTGTATAACTGTATAGACTGTTACTGGACTGTTTAGTAAGGATTAGGTCCCTGAACTGAATGATTGTATATATATACATACTGTTCTGTACTGTTCATGTATATGTGTATGAAAAGTCTTTTTGGCATACAGACTGTCACAGCTCATTGGACATTATTTATTTACTGTTTTGGATTCCGTCATGCCCCTGTACTCTGTTTTACGGTATTACTGTTAAGCAGGCCTTCGGTAATCTTGGATTACTGGCCGGTTACGGTGCTAAACCCATAGGGGCGGGCTTGGGTTATGACAGAGTGGTATCAGAGCGATACTTACTAGGAGTTATACCGCACACACGTGTCCCAATGAGCTATAGGATGTCCTAGAAAAGAGATTAGGGCATTACATGAGTATGATAAGTGTGTGGCTACGACATGACTGAATGTATGCTAATGTGTTAATCTGTTTAAACAAATGACGGCCTATGTTGATAACTGTTATAACTGCCTATAGTGAAATGGATAATGTGAGAACTGTAAATTAATCTGAATCCTCATCCTCTGAGGCAAGAATGGCAAGGTTGGAAAGAATGATAGAACTAATAACTGAGAGACTAGATCAACAACAGAATCAACAGCCCCCACCTCCTCCTCCGGTACAGCCGGAACAGAATGTGAATGTT
The DNA here is from genome assembly GCF_055761805.1 of Camellia sinensis. Taxonomy (NCBI): domain Eukaryota; kingdom Viridiplantae; phylum Streptophyta; class Magnoliopsida; order Ericales; family Theaceae; genus Camellia; species Camellia sinensis. The sequence continues at coordinate 143,270,397 of NC_138962.1, forward strand.
AATGATGGGGACATAATTACTCTCACCCATAAGTTCAGCAAAATGAAACTGTCATCCTTCCAGGGAGGCCTTGAACTGTTAAAAGCTAAAGCATGGGTTCTCGAGACAGAAAAATTGTTTGAGGTCTTTCCGTGCTCCGAAGCACATAAAGTGCTATTGGCCACCTTTACTCTGCAAGAAGAAGCTAGAAGGTGGTGGATGCTTATCTATGATGACAACACTGTAATGACTTGGGCTCAATTCAAAGGAGCCTTCTTTGAAAAGTACTTCCCTCAATGTGTTAGGAACAGAAAAATAATTGAATTTGAACAGCTGAGATAGGGCACAATGTCCGTTGCTGAATATGAAACGAAGTTCACTGAGCTTACTAGATATGCACCACATATGGTTCACACTGACTACAAGAAGGCCAGGAAGTTTGAAGGCGGCCTTAATGTTGCAATACTCGACAGAATAAATGTTCTGAAATTACCGAATTACGTAAATGTTCTTGACCAAGCCTTGATGGCTGAATCGAATATCGAGGCACTGAAAACTGAAACACCAGCGTCTGAATGGCATCGTAAAAGGCAGGGTTTTAAATTCAAGAAAGGCAAGCATAACCCATTGAACAAGAAACAGAATACGGGGTCAACAACTAGCCCCAGCCAAGGGAGTGGTTTCATAGCACCCTGTTCTGAGTGTGGCAAGAAGCACAAAGGGGTCTATTACAAAATATCTGGAGCCTGTTACAGGTGTGGCAAGGTGGGCCACATGGTTAAAGACTACCCATCTGCTTCACAAGCCAGTAGTAAAGCTGCACCAAGCGTGGCAGCATCAACTGTTGCACCAAAATCAAACCCCAAAGTTACCGGGAAAGAGCCCATGAGGCAGGGTCGAGTGTTCGCCCAAGTACCGGGAGACGTGCAGAATACCGAGACCGTTGTGTCAGGTATTCTCTCTATTTGTACTCAAAATACTTATGTACTGATTGATTCGGGGTCTACGCATTCATATGTGTCGCATGCTTTTTCGCGAAAACTGAATAGACCATTAGAACCCATGAATTATCTGTTAGCTGTATCATCACCCATTCGGGGATCTATGGCCTGTGCATATATGTACCCTGTTTGTGAAATTATTGTTGGAGATGCACATTTGTTTATTGACTTACTGCCCCTGAACATTGATCATTTTGATGGAATATTGGGAATGGACTAGTTAACGAAATACCATGCTACCATAGACTGTGTAACGAAACAAGTAGTTTTCCGTCCACCGGGTTTACTCGAATTTGTGTTTAATGGGGTTGGAGTAGTACCTCCTCCGTACTTGATTTCATCTGTGAAAGCTGTTAAATTGATTAGAAAGGGGTGTAAGGGATATCTATGTTTTGTATTGACTGTATCTACTGATGATAATGCTAACGTGAACAGTATTCCTATAGTCAGAGAATTCCCAGATGTTTTTGCAGATAATCTGCCAGGGGATTTGATTGACAGGGAGATTGAATTTACCATTGATGTGATTCCGGGAACGCAGCCAGTATCTAAAGCTCCTTACCGAATGGCTCCAACTGAACTGAAGGAATTAAAAGTGCAACTGCAAGAACTGTTAGATAAGAAGTTCATCAGGCCTATCACTTCGCCATGGGGCGCTCCTGTTTTATTTGTGAAGAAGAAAGATGGCTCACTGAGACTGTGTAATGACTACCGTGAACTGAACAAGGTAACTGTGAAAAATATATACCCATTGCCACGTATTGATGACTTATTTGATCAGTTACATGGTGCTCAAGTGTTCTCTAAGATCGACCTCAGATCAGGATACCATCAGTTGAAAGTTAAACCAGAAGACATTGACAAAACTGCTTTTCGAACGATGTACGGACATTACAAATTTTTAGTTATGCCTTTCGGAGTTACCAATGCACCTGCTGCATTTATGGACCTCATGAACAGAATCTTTAAACCATACCTTGATGACTTTATTGTAGTATTCATTGATGACATACTGATTTACTCCAAAAGTATAGAAGAACATGAACATCATCTGAGACTTGCCCTACAGACCCTAAGAGAACAGAAACTTTATACTAAACTGTCTAAATGCGAATTTTGGCTTGATCATGTTATGTTTTTGGGGCATGTTGTTAGCAAAGATGGAATTTCTATTGATCTGCAGAAAATTGAAGCTGTAGTAAACTGGCCTGGACCAACAAATGTGACAGAAGTCCGAAGCTTTTTGGGACTAGCTGGGTATTATAGAAGATTTGTCAAAGATTTCTCCAAAATTGCCTTACCGTTGACTCAGTTAACTCAGAAGGGGATATCATTTGACTGGACTGACCAAAGGGAATCAGCATTCCAAGAGTTGAAAACTCGACTTGTAACTGCACCGATTCTTACCCTACCTTTAGGTACGGATGGTTTTACTGTATTTAGTGATGCTTCTCATAAGGGTTTGGGATGTGTTTTAATGCAGAATGGGAGAGTTATTGCTTATGCTTCCCGACAACTGAGACCGCACGAAAAGAACTACCCGATCCATGATCTGGAACTTGCTGCAGTAGTATTTGCACTGAAAATCTAGCGTCACTATCTGTATGGGGCGACATGTGAAGTATATACCAACCACAAGAGTCTGAAATATTTCTTCACACAGAAAGAACTGAACATGAGACAGCGGAGATAGCTAGAACTGATTAAAGACTATGACCTACAGATTTTGTACCATCCGGGAAAAGCCAACACCGTTGCCGATGCACTGAGCCGGAAATCGATTGGAAATTTAGCCTGTTTGCTTACCGGGCAGAAAGAATTACTTTGTGACCTTGAAAAATCTGAAATTGAAATTGTTTTACGAGAACAAGGTGGAACAATAACTGCTATTTCTGCTCAACCAGCACTGATTGAAGAGATTAAAGAGAAACAGCAACTGGATGACTTCTTGTGGAAGATCATCGAAGAAAGGGAAACTAAACCAAGACCAGGTTTCAAATTTGAAAATGATGTACTGAAATTTCAAGAAAGACTATGCGTAGCAAATGATTCTGAATTGAAAAGAAGAGTTCTGCAAGAGGGCCACAATTTAAAATTTTCTATCCATCCAGGGAATACGAAAATGTATCAAGATCTGAAACTGAATTTCTGGTGGCCGGGAATGAAGAAAGAAATTGCTGATTTTGTATCGAAATGTCTTCATTGCCAACAAGTTAAAGCCGAACATCAACGACCCGAAGGCTTATTGCAGCCCTTACCGATACCGGAGTGGAAATGGGAGCATATCACCATGGATTTTATTGTGGGATTGCCTCGCTCCAGTAAAGGTATGGACTCAATTTGGGTTATTCTTGATAGACTGACTAAATCTGCTCACTTCTTACCTGTTAAGACAATTTATAATGTGGACAAATTGGCTATACTCTATATTGATGAAATTGTTAGACTGCATGGAGTGCCTATGTCCATTGTTTCTGACAAGGATTCGAAGTTTACATCGAGATTTTGGCAAAGCTTATAGACTGCATTGGATACTGAATTGAGACTGAGTAGTGCTTATCATGCTCAGACCGATGGCCAGTCAGAAAGGACCATCCAAACTCTGGAGGATTTACTGAGAACGTGTGTCCTTGATTTTCAGGGAAATTGGGAAAGCCATTTGCCATTGGCTGAATTCGCCTACAACAACAGTTATGATTCAAGTATTAGTATGGCGCCTTTCGAGGCATTGTATGGCAGAAAATGTAGATCTCCGATTTGCTGGGCAGAAGTTGGAGATGGGCCTTTGCTTGGGCCCGAGATTGTATATGAAACGACTAAGAAAGTGAAATTGATACAGCAGACACTGAAAACTGCACAGAGCAGACAGAAAAGTTATACTGATGTCAGAAGACGGGATAGAGAATATGAAGTGGGTGATCACGTGTTTGTGAAAGTGACACCGATGAAAGGCCAGACTCGTTTTGGAGTCAAAGGCAAGTTAGCGCCGAGATACGTCAGACCATATGAGATTATTGAGAAAATCAATCCAGTGGCATATCAAGTTGCGCTTCCTCCTGAAATGGAGCATATCCACAACGTCTTCCACATTTCTATGTTGAGGGATTACCTTCGGGATCCTTTCCACGTGATAGAGCCTACTCGTGTAGTGCTGAGTGATAATTACACTTATGAGGAACGGCCTATTCAGATTGTAAACAGACGGATCAAGAAGTTGAGAAACAAAGAGATCCCGTTGGTGAAAGTTGACTGGCAAAACCATGGTGGCGTGTATGCCACTTGGGAGAGGGAAGATGACATGGCTAAAAGATATCCTGAACTATTTCCACTGAATCCTGTTTTCTCCCAAAATAAAGGTAACTCGAGTTTAGAGGACTAAACTCTTTTTAAGGAGGGGTGACTGTAACAACCCTCACCACTGTTTACCGACTAAAACACTGAACTGACTGATTGAATATGTTAGTTAAATTGCAAGTCTATCTGTTTGACTGTTTGGTTATCTGTTCACGTCTTATGTTTTAAACTGCGAATTGAAGGCCTTATCGGCGGCCGAATCTGAAATCGATTGATGTTTTATGATCATTAGGATTTATGTGATTTTATGGTGTATTTATCTGAAATGTGATTTGGTACGATTAAATTAGATTAATTATTGATAAATTACAAGTTGGCCTTATTCACAATTTTGCAACTTAAGTGGCCCATCATCTAAACATTTGAGCCTTACACACACTTGATCACATAACACATTTCATCAGCCTATTTCCTTGTTCTAGCCGACTAGAGTGAGAGAGTGAGAGGAATTGAGTTGTTCATCTTGAGTTCTTGAGAATTGGCTTGGAAACTTGGTAGATTTGAGGAATCCATTGCTAAATTGAGCTACTAGTCTTGTAATTCAAGACCTAAGGTAGAGTAATTACCCTCTTATTTATGAATTGAGCTTGATCTTGCATGTTTCATGTCAAATTAGTGAATTAAGTCTAGAACTAGCTCAAGTTGTTGAATTAAGAGCTTAATCCATGCATGCATGTTGCCATTCTTGAGTTTTGAAGTTAATGTTCTTGGAATCTCACATGCATGTTCATGTTTATGCTAAAGTTCAGGAAATCATCATGTTTTTTAAAAGAATTAGCTCATTAGAGCAAGTGTTGGAAGCTTTGAATTGGTTAAATTCATGCATGTTTGCATGTTCTTCATATTCATGAAATTTGGTTTCAAATTGGGTTCAAATGATCTTCCATTGGGGCTTTGATTTTACATTTGAGCTTAGAATCATGTTGAACTATGAGTTTTGGAATGTTTTCTGGAAAATTGGCCCAAAAAGGTTTGGCTTTGATGCATCAAAGGTTGAATTTGAGCTTGAGGTTCAAATCTGGGAATTTCAGATTTTGAACTCACGCTCGAGCGGGGTAACTGGCGCCCGAGTGTGAAATTCGTGCTCCCAGTACTTTACACTGTTTTGAAGTCCACTCGAGCGGAAGAATTGACGCTCAAGCGGGACCTTGTGTCTTACGCTCCACACCCATGTGTCGAGTGCCCAATCGAGCGTGAATTTCACCTATCCAGCACTTTTGATTGTTTTGCAGTATGCTCGAGCGGGTAAGTCTATGCTTGAGCGGATACCTTTGTCTGCATGTCCGCTCGAACAGGTAAACCTACGCTCGAGCGGGACCTCTGTTTTCTGAAAATTCTGAAAATGTTTTCTGAATGCGTCTTTGTATCCTCATTCCATCCTAGGCATTCTTAGGCCTAGTTTAAGACATCTTAATGAGGATATAGATGTAGAACACAGCAAGGCAAATTAGGGATTAAGTTATTATCTTTCCCAACTGTGTAGCTTAGTGTGTGTTCAATCTGTAACTGTGTAGGGTTGGTGACTGGGGACGCGCTCTAGCATTACTGTAGCCCAGAACTCTGTGCGTAACAACTGTGTAAAGATATGTTCAAAATGATTATCTTCTGAACAAATGAACTGTACTGCTTTCTGAACTGATACTGTTAATTGAATGAATGTATGTCCTATATTCTGAACTGTATTGTGGCATCCTTAGCAACTACTGTTTACCGTTACAGTTACAGAGATCTCTGTTGGTTCCCTTGTTGGAACCACTACTGTTTACTGATTGATGGCCATCATTTACTGTTCGGTCTTTTAAGACCTACTGTTTACTGTACTGTTATGCTAATGGATGTACCACATATGACTAAATGACTGATATACTGAATTAATGAACTATTTTCATTAGTATAAGGACATTCATTCTTAACTCCTTTACGCATTACGTTATTCATTGGGCTTTAGCTCACTGCTCATATATATATGTAGGTGTACAGGCACCAGACCGTGGTTAGAAGCGTCGGGGTAAGCTCCAGTTTTGTCAAGGCAACCACTGTGCCTCACTGCGAGGTTCTGAGCCCGTCAAGTTATGGCTTAGGGGTGTTTTAATTTCCCCGTCTGTCTTTGTATCTGTTTGTATAACTGTATAGACTATTACTGGACTGTTTAGTAGGGATTAGGTCCCTGAACTGAATGATTGTATATATGTACATACTGTTCTGTACTGTTCATGTATGTGTATGAAAAGTCTTTTTGGCATACAGACTGTCACAGCTCATTGGACATCGTTTATTTACTGTTTTGGCTTCCACCATGCCCCTGTACTCTGTTTTACTGTATTACTGTTAAGCAGGCCTTCGGTAATCTTGGATTACTGGCCGGTTACGGTGCTAAACCCATAGGGGCGGGTTTGGGTCATGACAATGGACCCCATCATCACCTTCCTAAAAGATAGAGTTCTGCTTGAAGAAAAGAAGGCGGCAAACAAAATTCGGACTAAGTCGGAGCGGTTTTGGCTCTCGCCGTCCGGAACCTTATACAAGAAGTCTTTTACCGGGCCGTTCCTAGAGTGTGTCCATCCCGCTAAAGTAGAAGCCTTCCTCTGTGAGATCCATGAAGGCATCTGCGGGAGCCGTACTGGGGGCAGATCTTTGGCTTACCGAGCAATTTCCCAAGGCTACTGGTGGCCATGCATGCAGGTGGATGCGCAGAAATACGTTCGTCGATGTGAAAAGTGTCAGAAGTTTGCTCACCAAATCCACCAGCCCGCTAGAGAATTGCTCCCCCTCACAAGTCCCTAGCCGTTTGCACTCTAGGGATTAGTTATTGTTGGAGCGCTCCCAGCAGCTCTGGGCAATCGCAAATTCTTCATCGCCGCGACCGACTATTTCACCAAGTGGGTTGAGGCCGAGCCATTGGCAACCATAAAGGAAAAAGATGTGAAGAAGTTTGTTTGGAAAAATGTCATCACTCGCTTCAGCATACCTAAGGCCCTCATCTCAGATAATGGCACTCAATTCGATGGGAAACTCTTTCGCGGATTTTGCGAAGAGTTAAAAATTGAGTTCTACAATTCAACGCCGTCCTATCCTCAGTCGAATGGTCAAGCAGAGGCCTCAAACAAGACCATCCTGGACGGGTTGAAGAAGCGGCTTGAAAAAGCCAAAGGTAAGTGGGCTGAAGAACTCCCTAATGTGCTATGGGCATACCGCACTACGCCAAGGCGGTCGACCGAAGAGACACCATTCGCCTTGGCCTATGGCATGGAAGTCGTTATCCCGCTGGAAATTGGTATGCCAACCATCCGGTCTGAGAGCTTCCAGCCAAATTTGAACAATGAAGCAGTGGCATTGGAACTTGACCTAGCCGAGGAAAGAAGGGAACGGGCTCTGATCCACATAGCGACTTATTAGCAAGAAGTCTCCAGGAAATACAACAAGGCTGTGCACCCCAAGCTGTTCAAAATCGGGGACTGGGTCTTAAGGAAAGTGATGGGCAACATGGTGGTCCCTGGTGAAGGAAAACTTGACGCAAATTGGGAAGGACCATACAAGGTGACTGGCCTTGCAGGCAAATGGGCATACCATCTGGAGGACTTAGACGGTAAAGCTATCCCCAGACCATGGAATGCAGCCAACCTTAAGATTTTCTACTTTTAAAATGTACTTGCTTTTGTTGCTTCTAGACCTTTAGCCTTTTGGCACTTGATGTAAAAGATAACACTGCTTTTTGTAATGAAAAGTAGCCCTATTGTTCTTTTGGATTATATCTTGCTGTACGAATGACATGGCAAGGATACTGGGCCACTATGGAGGCAAGGGACAAGGAGACCAACCCGCACCGGGCAGAACTGATTTCCCCTGACCGGTATAGAAACAGACCGCACAAACAGTTGGTGAATTGTCCAATCGGCGTAGTGGCCGAGTTGATTTTTGCTCACCCAATTGAAATATTGGTGTTTTGTCCAATGTAAAGGCCGAGCTGATTTTGCTCTGCCAAAACGAACTGTTGGTGTTTTGTCCAATTGATAAGAGCTGAGCTGATTTTGCTCGGCCAAACGATCCGTTGGTGCCTTGTCCAACTTACAAAAAGCCAAGCTGACTTTGCTTGGACAAAAGAAGTGTTGGCGTTCTATCCAACACAAAAGGCCGAGCTGATTTTGCTCGGCCACATTGAAACATTGGTGTTTTGCCTAATTTAGAGGCTGAGCAGGTCTTGCTCGACCCAAATGAAATGTTGGTGATTTGTCCAACTTCCTTTAGGGCCGAGCTAATCTTTACCTGCCCAAATACAAGACTTGAAGTGATGTCGAAGCCAGAGCGACCGAGGTGATTTTTGCTCGGCCAGAATGAAAAGTTTGGGCGTTTTCAAAACTACAAAGACCGAGCTGATTTATGCTCACTTTGCTCTAAATGTTCGCGCTCTGCCAAATTTAAGGCCGAGTTGACTTCGCTCGGCCGAATGAGATTGTCTGGGTTCATTCGAAGAATCAAAGAACCGAGCTTCCGGTTATGATTCGCGAACATGTGAGTTGATGAAATTCTAATTTTAGCTTGGCATATTGCACGGCATGGTTGACCTAACAGTCGTGATGCATTAAAATTTGAATGAAGAAATTTTGCACATGTCAACTGAACAGAAATAGAAGATCAGCAAGCAAAAAAGTTTGAATTTCATTAACCAAGGAAATTGCATTACAACTGTGGGGCATAGCCCGGTTACATTCTAAAAAGGCAAAGAAGCAAAAACGAAGCAGAAAATTGAAGGGAACATCATCAATCTAACTCAAGGTCAACCGTCTGCTCGGCGACCTTAACCATTTGCTTAGGCAACCCATCCACGGCCTTGTCGTCAGCGCCTTCCACCGCGACAACCTCCCGATCAACTAGTTGATCTTCGATATCTTGAGATGCTTGGGGAGAAGTTTGCTCGGTTTGTTGCGTGGCGGCGGCTTCTTCCTCGGCCGCTTTCCTTGCCTCTTCGATGAGCCGGTTTTGAGCAGCATTAGCGTACGCCTGCATGTAGACCGGGATATAGGCTGCAGGGGGATTCAGGAACATATCAGCGTCTTAACCAAGGCCAACTTTTTCCGCGGCAGCTTTCCAACCGCACTGGAAAAAGATGTCCTTGGTAGCCTGAACTTGCCGCTCATAAGTCTTCTCGGCCTGCGCGTATCCCCGATCCTCGGCGTCATCAACCGCCCTGTCTTTCACTTCCTTATGGGCATCGCGCAGTTTGCGCAGCTCGGCAAGATACCGAGCCTTCGTCGTCTTCACGGCCCGTTGTTTGTCCGCTTCAGCCCGGTCTAACTTTTGGCTTAGCGTATCTCGTTCGGCCTCAACCGCCTCCTGCGCGGCCTTGAGCTTTGCTATCCTGGCCGTTTGTGCCTTGTTCTCAGTAATGGCGTCGCACAGACTCTGCCGCACGGCGATCATGCTCTCATGGGCAAGATAGTTCTTTTGCGTGGCCTGCAAACAAGTGAAAGATTGCTAGCATTAAAGAAACTGAGCAAAAATCGGGCAATAACTTCAGGTGGGCCTGCAAACAAGTGAAAGACTGACAGCTTACCAGCACTATGGATTTCGCCGCCGAGCGGAGGACCTTCAGGTCAGACAGCTCGTCATGTTTTTTCATGTCGGTGGGAAGGATCAACCCCTTGGTCATGTTAAAACCGAGCGAGTAGTCCTTGTCCGCGTAGACAGAGTCTGCTGCAGAAACAGCACGGCCTTTGTACTTGAATTCTGGCGACCAAACCGGGGGGGCACTTGGGCTCTTGGATGGCCCGCTGATTTGTTGTTCGGTCTGGTCCCCGAGATCGGTTGAAGCTTGCTCGGTGGAGTCCTCATCCACCAGATGTTGTCTGGCCAGATCTTTCTTCGGGCACTTCTTCGATCGGCCAGCTGGTTGTTCGCTGGCAAGAGCCAACACAACCCCTTCCTTTTGACCAGCTGGAGTGGAGGAAGTCCCCCCAGAAGCTCCTGGTGGCTGGGAGTCACGGTTCACTGGTGATCATTGATTTGATAGCCTGGATATTTTGCCATTTCTTGCTCGACGGTGGTAGGAACAAGTTTGGTTGGCGAAAGATTTGGGTCAGGTTCTGGGGAAGGAGCACGAAGAAAGTCGGTGACCCAGCTTCTGCGTGGCGCCTTGTAGTTGTAGGTTGGTTCAAAGCCGAGCAGCTTCGGTGATTCTCTTTCTTCTTCTGGATGATGCAGTAAGACTCTAATGGCCTCTTGGTTAGCCCGGTTGTAGTCTTCTGCTAAGTGCTTGTAATCTGCAAAAAGGAGTGTCAAACTGGCATAGAGAGAAACTAATACAGAAAGAAGATAGTGCGGTTAGCCAAGCTACTCACCAGCACTGCCAAAATCTTTCCTAATATACCAGCCTAGTATGGGCACCTCGGTGTCCTCGTAGTGACCGGATACCCACAAGAAGTCATCATCATTGGTCTCCTCGTCTGGGTTGCCCTCGATGAGTTTTGGTCGGCCCTTCTTTACCTTTAGGTACCAGCAAAACCCACCTTTATTCTTGCTGAGGCTGTATTGATGAAATATCTCGGCAAGGCCGAGATTGAGACCAAGCCTCCTGTTTAGCTCAGCCACGCCGTTTATTATCTTATATGTGTTGTTCAACACCTGGGTTGGACAGAGCCTTGTCTGCCTCAAAAATTCGCTGATCAAGGGTTGGACTGGGAAATGAAGTCCTCCTTCGACTATGGACACGACCGTGAAGGGGCACCGGTCTAGGTCTCCCCAAGGGGTATCTCCCTTCTTGGCCAGCTCTAAAATGACATCGTCTGGAATGTTGTACTCCCTATAAAACTCGGCTAGCGCATTGAGCGAGCTCACCATGAATCGGAACTTCCCCATCTATCTCGGTTTTATTCGGTGATTTAATTTGTATCTCGGTGAAAAATTTTGGTGTATTTGCTCGGACTTTGAGCTCCACCAGTGATAGTTCTGGACTGGCCTGGTCGGTCCTAGTTTGTTCTTCATTGTTAAGAAACAAGTCCAAGGGTTAGCACATCATAAATTGCACGGCTTCAATATGGATTTTTTAGCTCGGTGAAGGGTTTTTGGATGTTTGACCGGTTCGACCCTATCTCGGCTAGACAACTTGGCCGATTTGGCCTTCCTAGTTCAGTTCTGATTCCCTATTTTCAGCTCGGTTGCAGCCTTAACGAGAAGCCACAAACCAGTTTTTGCTCGGCTGAAGCTCTACCTACGGATCTAAATGAGCATTTAGCTCGGTTCTATCCAGTGTTCATCCAGTTCTTCCCAAAAATGGAGTTTGTTCGTTTGAGCCAAGGAGAAATGGGCGTGAAGGCCCCATCCACTCCAGTTCCAGTTTGCCCTAAGGTGTGCCAATACTACCCCATGGAGGAGGTATTGATAGGTTCCTAACACTCCTAAGCAAGAACAGAAGCACGAAAATGAAGAACTCGAAGAACTCGACTATGAAAGTACGAAAGAAGGATAGAAGGGCGTACCTAAATCAGATGCGAAACAGGATACAGCACACGAGCTTGGTTGCAGCCTTCTGAAAGGATGAAGAATGAGCGAGGGGAAGCACAGAGACAGTAACCTCAGTGGGGTTAGCAATGGCAGAAATAGGACGTTTGAAGGCTAGGGTTTTGGCTTGGAGAAGGAGATGAATAGTATAAGGCTCGAATGACCCTTCGTTTAGTGTTTAAAGAGGGGGGAAAACCCAAACGATGACAGCCGTTTGAATTCTGCGCATGGAAGACAGCTGGGCTGTACGGTCCAATGGCGTGAGGCCACGTGGCACTAAGAGCGCGGCTGTCAGTACGGTTGTACGATCCTTGACAAGACTACTGAGGCAATGGCCGACCGAATGGGATAGCTCGGAAACGGCTTTGATGCCACTCACGCCCGGCTTGTACTAGCGCAACTCGGGGACCGTTAGCTCGGTCATGGTGGTAACCCAAATCACGATTAGCTCGGATGGGATTAAGGGGCAATTGAGAGGGGAGATTTGCACCTGACAGTACAGCCGAGCGACGGTAACGCGGGGATTGGCAAACCTCGCGGTGCCGAGCTGTTCTCTCGATTGGCGTGGCCTCTCGGCCTGTCGTGCACTGCTGAGTTAGATTGACCGGTCAGACATGGGATAAGATCTGGCCGCGCTAGGATCTGTTAAACATTTGGCTGGGCGCGCGGTGGTGTAAAACAACCGGGCTAAGGGCAACCCAGGCATGACCAAGGACAGGCGAGGGCCGGCATGCCCCCGATCAGTTAGCCGAGATGGCCGAACTTCATGTGACCTAGAACGATGGTAGAGCGAGGAAAGGCCGGCATGCTCCACGGCCGGTCTGTCAGGATGGACCGGTTACGAGCAACTTGGCCATAAGAATCAGACTTTCGCTTCTTCCGGCAGGTCGGCGAGACACAGCTCGGTTGTGTTGCTTGTGGTGGCAATTCTCCACGAGGGATAGGCCGGTTGCGGTACTCCGGTTAAGTGCGCCACCTGGGCCAATGGCGCGAGGGAGAGGAAATCTGCTCCAGGCACGTGTCAATACCGTTGAGCAGTTCTGCGTGTACTGGTTGGAGGACTAGGCCTTTACAGGCGTAAGGTGGTGAGAGGTGAGCACTGCCACCTGTCCAGGAAAGGACAATAGAGGTAGTGCGCGCACAATCCTAAGGCTGCATGACCAGCCTAGAAATAGGAGCGGAAGATGAACTTTAGAGGTATGCAACTTCATGCCATCGAAAATACACTCTCTCTCTCTCTCTCTAACAGCCTTCTTCTTCCTCAAGTGATCTGACTTGACCATCGAAGGGTCTATCTGGCAAACCACTGCCGGGCAGCTCACTGTTTCTGTGTTGCCAGGTTAGATGCTGTCACGTGAAGCTTGAATCCAAGGAGTACGGAAAGCAAAGGATATTTCGTCCCCGTACAATGCTAATTAATGTAATCTAAATAAGTATATATATACAAATATATATATATATATTTGTATTTCAGCTAAGTTGTTTCTGTTTGCTTTGCAAAGCGTTTGGATCCTCTAGAGTGATTGTATAAAGTGATTGGTGGAGTGAATTACTTCGTACACAACACCTATCCTACTAATAGAACCAAGGGTTAAGATGACTCCCTCATCAAAACATGTCATTTTGGTGGGGGAACCCCACTCAAAAAAAAAAAAAAAAGAAAAGAAAAGAAAGGAAAATTCTTCATTTCAATCATTCAAACACGAATGTGTGTTATCCCAAATTTGGTCCGTCTCAATATTGGGCCTAATCTTGCTATCATAAACCTGCTCTAAAACACTATCTAATTCCAAGTTCAACGACTTAACCCAATAGATCTAATTTATCAATTTATTTATTTATTTATTTTAAGGACTATTAAATTATTTACACCTTTTAATATTTTTTTGAATTTGTAACATTAACAGAATTTAATTATAAAATAAATATAATTTTGTAAGAATTGATTAGAATTTAGATGCGAGACCATCACCATTGGAAATTGGACTTCTGGCCTTCAATTTAGACTCAATAATCACCTAAAACCAAGTCTGGATGAGATATACTTATTTGAAGTTGCAAGGTATGAGTTGAAATAGGGTTTACCGCACGTGCACCCATGTTGGCTGCTCGTGTGGTGGCTTGATCGCTCGAGCGGTGGTCTAAGCCGCTCTAATGGTTGGTCAAGGTAGGACAGATTGCATTCTACATGCTATAGACACCCCATTTTTTATGGCCCTTAAGACTTGAGCGCCACTAATTGATCACTCAATGATGAATGCGTACGCTTGTCAAATGCTTGATTTCCTCAGTAGGAAACCTTAGTTTTGAACATACAACCTTTGCGCCTTGTTTTTGGACCAAAATAACAGTTTTTTAAGCCTAACTATCTGGGTGCTTGCAGATCCACTAGTGACTCCAGCCGCCCACTATTAGTGGCCGGCCATTCCCTTTTACTGGGCCTGAAAACCCACTTGTGGCTCCTGCCGCCCACTATTAGTGGCCGCCCACTTGTGCAAATTTTCATATCTTTTTACTAGCTGTGCTAGCTGTCCTCACAGATGCATGCACTCCACCAGCTGTGTCTGTATAGATATTTCTGAGGTAGTCTCATATATTTTTATATATAGATGACTCCCTCTTTTTTTTAGGGTTAGAAAATTTTGGAGAGCAAAAGTTTTGGAAAATATTTCTTTTTCTACATTTCTCTCTCTCTCTCTCTCTCTCTCTCTCTCTCTCTCTCTCTTGTAATTTACATAACCCTTGCCTAGATACTCTAAACCAAACCTTGAGGGATCTTTGCTAAGGTTTTTAAGCTTGCATTTTAGCACTTGAGAGTGGGAAATTAGTGGTTTGGGAATTCAAGGGATCATTCCTCTTCAAGAGGTATACATTCTAGTTCTTTTGTACCACCTCTTTCTCATCTTTTCTTGCTATTTTTGAGTTGTTTATCACTTGTATTTTTGGGCTGAAACTTGTGCTTTAAAGCCATTAAAGGTAGAGGGGTGGATCACCCTTCTTTAAACCTTGTTTCACAGGCTTTTACCCTTGTGTTTCCCACATTTTTATCAATTTTTTTTGAACTTTTTACCACTGGTTTTTAGAGTTTTCTAGAGGCTAAAAATTATGTTTTGAAATCCTAAAAATGGAGGGGGTAGCCTTTCCTCCTTGTGCTTGTTTATTAGCTTAATTGCTTCATATTTTTAGCTCACTCTCTTAGCTGTTTTTACATTAATTCCAGCATTGTTTTGAGCTAATTTAGGACTGTTTTTATGTGTTAGTTTCATTTATGCTTTGTATTGCATGCTTGTAGTGTAATGGTCCTCATAGGCTTGGTGGTTTAGGCCTTAGCCACTAACCTATTTGAGTTGATAGCATTTATTTCTTACTTTCCATACTTGTGTTCACCTCTAAGCACCTCTACAATCTTCCTTTTTCTTGGCCTTTTCTCTTTGTTTTGAGAATTGCTTCAAAAGAAGTGTTGTTTAAGCTTGAAGCTGATATTGTGCTTAATAGTTTAATCCCTTTGGGGGTTCATTACCAATGGCATGATCTCCCTCTCATGCCTAAAACAACATTTGGTTTGACACTTTTCTCTAGTAGTGGACTTAAAGCTCATTGTTGGACTAAATTGGCTAATGAATGGAAGGCAATTAAAATGGAGTAATAAAATTGGGGTTAAAAGGAAGCAAGATAATAAAATGGTGTCGGTTCAATTGAACGTCAATTGAACCTATTGAGTCTTGAGTCGTTTCATACTTATTGGTGATGAAAATGGTTAAAGAGTCAATGTCAACCCCTTCCCTTGATCAATCCATCATAAGGAGGAGGTTTTGTTGGTTTTTCCTTACCATTTATTGAAATTGTATCCCTTGGTTCATAAGTCATCATGCAATAAAATTGCGTCGATTGATGGCTTGCGAATCAAGCCTACCTCTCATTTGAGCTGTTTGATGATAAGGAGAGGCGGAGTGGACAAACATCCCCTGAGAATGCTCTGTTTGTGGTCTATTTATTTTCTGTTGTAGTAGGAGAAATCCAACATTAATGGCCAGCAGGCCACTTTTACTGGTCTGCCAGTCACTTTTTCCAACAAGGCAGTGTGTCGTTTCTTGCAGAACAGAGCAAAAACTGAGGTAAAAAATTAGTGCAATCTCCTAACTATGCAACAGAAGCATTCCGGTAGCAAAACGTAGAGCATTTTCAGGTGAAAATCCACATCCATGCATGAACCATCCCTCGATGCTCAAGATCAGTTAAAATAATGTTGTAACAATAGTATGTTGTACTTAAAGTGGCGGACTTGTAACTGATTAGTTAGTTTAGTTAGAATAACTAGTTAGTTTTGTGTTGTACTTAATTAAATTAGCTAAAGTAGTTAGTTAATTTGTGGTGTTATAATAATTAGCTAGCATGGTTAATTTATTTCATTTGGGTTGTAATAGATTAGTTAAGTAGCTTAGCTAATTCGTTCATTCGGATCCTTCTGTGTGAGGGCAAAATGTAATAATGTATATATGTCTTCTAACCCCACGTCTTTCTCCCTTTTATTTACTTGCTTATAATGAGCAGTTTAGAACGTCATGTTTCTTTTAGTATTTCCCATGTTTGCATCCACTTGTCTTGCATGAATCGAGGCTCAGTTCATCATTCTAACAAGCATCGTTGTTTATTACTTCGTTGAATACGTGTTTAAAATGCATGCTGTCAAATTGATTCACATAGTATATTAGTTGTCAAGCCTATTAATTGCATCTTGTATGTGTTGCATTAGTCATTTTGCATTAATTAGGTTCATGCATGTTTTCTAATTATTTTTCTTGTTTTGGCTCACCTCCGAGTACTAGGTGAGCATTTTATTGCTTTAGCATATTGCATGAGTGTTATTGTTGCCATGTCTAGCATGCTTGCCATGAAGGTAATTGCTTAAGTGCTATACTTGTGTGAATCCACGTGGATGAGGGCTAATTGCTTGAATTGGGATAATTTGAGTAATGTGCATATGAGATCACTTTTTCAAGTGGTACATATTCGAAACAATTTTAAAAAACATACATGAAATCAAAATGTTCCAATTTTTGCAAATTAGTCTATACTTGTGTGCATCACATAGTAAGTTAACCTAATAATCAGAACATGAGCATCTAATATAAATAAGAATCACATCATGATTAGTAGAGGCCGATCTTTGATCGGGTAAGTGGGGTGCTCAATTCATGACATTTCTCTCTCATACCTAAGTTCCCGAGCAGAGACAATATTGGTGATGACGGACACGTGAGTCATGGGTTTCCTAAATTTTTCAAAAATATTTAGGTGGCGACTCTGTATTTGACAAATCAGTCCATTTTTGGCATCTTGATTCAAAATCGATTTTCCAAAAGATTTGCCAAATTTGGACTCTTTTGTATTTATCTATTTCACATTGCACTTGTGAGATCAGATTCAGAATCACGGGAGTCCGAACTGTAGGGCTATCGTATCAAGGAGTACGAAAAGTCTATAGACCGCCTAAACTCACTCCGCGCACGAGGGCGCGAATTGGATTCATAGCTACTACAGTTAAGACTTTTGTCATGGTTCTGAATCTAATCTCACAAAGTGCAATGTAAGACTGATAAATCACCAAAGAGTCCAAATCCGGCAAATCGTTTTGAAAAATCAATTTTAATCAAGAAGTTCCAAACATGGACTGCTTTGCCAGATTTCAGAGTCGCCACCTAAATATTTTGTTTTTGGAAAATTTAGGAAACCCTAACTCGTGCCTGAGGCCGCGTGTCCTTCATCACCAAAGTTGCCTCGGCTCGGGAATTTGGGTACGAGAGGAGATGGTCCTGAAATGAGCACCCCCACTTGCCCGATCCAAGATCGGCCTCTAATAACATGATATGTTGTTTTTGAAAACACATGCGTTCTTATTCCGGTTTATTGGCTAACTTACTATGTGATGCGCACAGCATACAAGCATAGACTCAATCACGCAGATTGGAACAAAACAACTCATGTTTGTTTTTCGAAAATGGTTTGAAAGTGCTATTCGCAAGTAGGCTAAAACGCGGATTTGCCACCCTCAAGTGGGCTTAGAAAAACATGATTTTGCCACTCTCAAGTGGGCTTAAAACTCACATTTCGATGAATTGTTCCAATTCAAGCAATAAAGCCTTCACCCACAGACATTCATGCAGTTAATCATTTAAGCAAATAGCCTCATGGCAAGCATGCTATCATGGTAATCACTTACACACATGCAACGATGCTAAAGCATAAACACTCACAGTGTACTCCGAGCCAAAATAGAAGCTAGTTAGTAATTAATGCATGATCCTAGCTATGTCAACAATGCCTAATGCAATACATGCAAAAATGCAACTAAAATAGGCTCGGCTAGCTAAGATGACATATGAATGCAACACTTGATAAAATGCTGTTAAACAAGTATTCAAGTAAAGTATTGAAATACAATGCAGTTTGAATGATGCGCCGAGCCCAGTGCAACACATGCAAGACCAATGAATGATGCACGCATGCAAAACATACGTATGCTAATTGAAATATGCCCTAAACTAACCATCAAAAGTTGATAAGTAAAAGGGAGAAATAAATGGGGATTGGAAGACATGCACACACACACACACACTTATTACAATATTTGCCCTCTCGACGGAGGGTCCGAATAATAAGCTAACTAGCTATGCTAATTAAACAAATTATTACAAACCAAAACTAATAAACTATTCCAAGTTAACTAATTATTACAAAACAAATCGATTAATTAAGCACATTAACTAATTAAGTAAAAAATCGACGAATTAGCTAACTAAGTAAAGCAGCTAAAGCAGTTAAAAGAGGTCCTCGGGGTGAGGGGTGCTTGCATTCTCAATTGCCTCGCTCGGAAATCCATTGCTATGCCACCAATTGCCTCTGTTTGCACTTGATTTGTTCTCTGAAAGTTGCACAAACTTCCAGATTGCTTCTGCTCCAACACAGGGACTCTCTGGTGGGCTACCTACCAGAAAAAGGGGCTGTAGACCAGAAAAACTGGTTGGCCGACCACCCTTACTGGTCGGTCGACTACTCTCTGTGGTCGGTCGACCAGCTGATTTGCCAAACTCCAGTTTTGCTACAACAGAGAACAACAAGGGGCATTGCAGTGTATTTGCAAGATATGTGTGCACAACCACCATCCCTATCATTTCTCAAGCTCAAGGGGATGTGGTACTCGACTCTCAGGCCACCAACCGACCATCGCAATGCGCGATGGCCGAGAAGCCAAGTTTGCACAAGTCAATGTCAATGAATGCACAAATAACACATAAGGGCCTCCACCTCTATCATGCTTGATCAAGAGGGTCGGCGACCGAGAAATGAGGCGCGTTTCATCACTTCAAGTATGAAACGCCCCTTGTTTCTCGTGTTTGGATTAACACCCAATCCAAACACAATCCAACACACACAACATGCCTACCTATCAATGCTAATGTGGCATGCACAAGGTTCTAACATATGAACAATGCATTCATGGCATGTTTGGAGGCTAAAGCATCAAAGCAAGTAAAGAGCATCATACAAGAGGCATGCAATACAATGCTCAAATGATCAAACCAATTATGGACAAACCTAAGACATCTCAAAACAGTGGCAAAACACATTACGACTCAGGCACAAAAGGGCAAGATGTGCATGCTCATCATTTGCTCGCAAGCAAGGCAAAAGGCTTAACTTTCAAACACATTGAAAGAGTAACATATATGAAGCATGACAGAGGTTCAAACACTGAAATCATGTGAGAAATGATGACATATCATACAAGCAACACAAGCATGGCAAACTAGAGTCCTTAAGCATGAAAGCTAGTGAAGTACACAACACTAAGGCTATACAATGCAATGCTCAATGGAGTGAACCAACCCTGAACAGACCTCATGCATGCCAAGATAGTGGCCAAAACACTCTGAAATGATAGCATGAAAGGCAAGATGGTGATGCTCATGTAATGGCTCATCAACTAGGTATAAGGGTCAACTCTCAAACACAATTAAAGAGGTGACAAATGTGAGAGTGTGACTACACTATATGCACTGAAATCATGTGTGAAATTATGCCAAACCATATAAACAACACAAGCATAGCATCCTAAGGACCTTGAATCATTAGGCTAGTCAAAGCCATTGCACCACAACCATGCATAACAAATCCCATATGACCCAAACTACTCAAAACAGAGTTGAAGCATGCTAAATCAAGGCCAAAGCATGCTAAAACACAGGCTCAAAAGGGAAGGAAATCATGCTCATTCATTGGCTCACAAACAAGGCAAAATGCATAACCCTCAAGAGCAATGAAAGAGCGATAAACATGGGAGTATAGCAAAGACATAAGCTCTGAAATTACATTCCAAATGATGTCAAATCATGCATATATCACAAATAAGGCATGCTAGGAGGCTCAAAGCTCAAGACTAGCTAAGGTACTTGCACCATAGCCATATCAAGCAAGCCCCAAAGGGCCAAGATGATTCAAAACAGTCCTAGAACATGCCAAAACAAGGCCAAAAACATGCTTGAACATAGCCAACATATGCTAGAATAAAAGGCCAAAACACCAAGTAAGCTAGGCCAATGAGCATGATTACACTACAAGTGTAAGAAGCAAATGAGGGATGCTCTAACCAACCAAAAATAGAGTTATATCATGGCAAAATAAGACCAAAAACACACTAAGATGATAGCCCAAAAGCTTAGGCAAGCATGCATACATATTGGTTTATAAGTGAAACATAAGGCTCAACCCTCAAGCACAGCAAAAGGGTGATAAATGCAAGAATATGGCAAAGGTATAAGATCTAAAATAATATGCCAAATGATGCCATGCCATGCAAAAAGCTCAAATATGACATGTTAGAGGTCTTAAACCTTAAGGCTAGCAAGGCCAATTACACTAGAGCCATACAAAGAAAGGCATGCATGACCAAAACCACTCAAATTAGACCTAAAGCATGTTAAATCAAAGCCAAAAATATGCTAAAGTGGAGCCAAAACATGCTAGAATTATAGGCTAAAATAGCAAGCACACAAAGCTAGTGAGCAAGGTTTACACTACAAGTGTAAGAAGCATGCAAGGAGTGGCCAAGACAGCCACAAACAGAGCTAAAACATGTTAAAAAAGTCACAAAAACATGCTTAGATCAAGTCAAGAGATTATAGAAAAACATGCTCAAGTATAAGGCCAACAACACATGCTAACAAGACAAGAGACCACCCCCTCATATTTTGGACCTCAAAATCACATTTTTACCACTGAAAATCCACTGTATTTCAGTGGTTAAAAGGCCAAACAAAGATGGTTTCAAAAGCTTAGAGAGTTGGCTCAAAAGGCTTTACAAGCCAAAGAGTAAAGGGAGAGACAACCCCCTAACACAAAAGGGGCTTAAACTATCCTTTTTAGAACTGAAAAATAGAGTTTTGTTCAGTTCAACACCACCCCAAAAATAGCCCCAAAGTAGTGTGAAAAGATGGCCAAGCAAGCATGCAAAATAAGCTAAAAGGGAGAGAGTTCTTACCCTTGATGCACAGCTGCGAAACAGGCACAAATCTGAGCTCAAACAAAGTCCCAAAGAATCTCAACTCAATGGTGGTCAAGTTTGGTTAAGGGTCTCTTTGCAAAAGTGTAGAGGATTCTAAGCTCAAGGCTCAAAACAAGAAGAGAAAGGGGCTTCTAGGGAGAGAGGCTCAGATTTTGCTTACAAAATCTTGTAGAGAGAGAGGGATTTTAAAGAGAGAGAGTCCCAAAACTTCCTAACCCTTGCCAAAATGTTCTAACCCTTGCAAAATGGGAGAAATGCCTCATATATAGCAATATACAAGAGTTTGGTCGAAATATCTGATTATAGGACAGTTGGAGGTTGTGGAAGACAGTTGGAGGGAAAATATCTTCAAAATTTGGGCTTTCTGGGGATAAGTGGTCGACCGACCACCTCAACTAGTCGGTCAGCTACTTTTTCTGGTTGACAAGGATCATTTCTGGTCAACAGCCCATTTTTCTAGTCGATAGGCAAAATTCTGTTTTCCAAGTCCAACTTCAAATGGGCATAACTCCTTCGTCTGGACTCCTTTTCAGGCCATTCTTGTGTCCAAATTGAAGCCCTGGAAGTAATATTTCCAATTGTTGCAGCCGTGCATCAAAATTCCAACTGTACAAAAAGTTATTCTTATTTTGGTGAAGCCGCTCAGTTTTGGTCCTACCCGGATTCATGCGGAACTTCTCCCAAACTAGTTTTCTTCTCTCATATCCTCTTTTCTTCAACCCCAAACCCCTAAACAAGGTGTTTTGAAAGATTTTTCAAATATTTCATCTCTCTTTCATTCATTTCCACTTTGTCCTTGCTCGGTTTACTGAAAAGCGCAACATTTAACGAAATGCGAGCCTCGAAATATTGTAGGAACTTTATTTCAAAAATATTTTGAAAGAGAGGGTTTTAAGGTCTAAAAACTATTCAAAATAGCTTTGGTCCAAAATGAGGTGTAAGCTTGGGATTTGACTCTCCTCTAGCCGAAG
The DNA here is from genome assembly GCF_055761805.1 of Camellia sinensis. Classification (NCBI taxonomy): domain Eukaryota; kingdom Viridiplantae; phylum Streptophyta; class Magnoliopsida; order Ericales; family Theaceae; genus Camellia; species Camellia sinensis. The sequence continues at coordinate 143,292,758 of NC_138962.1, forward strand.
GAATCGAACCTTTGCACTGCACAACTTTTACCACCAAGTAAGTAATTAGTGACGCCCAAGTCTTAAGGGCGGTCAAAAATGGGGTGTCTACAAAGTCAAGCTACAATTTTTGGTGAATCTATTGAGGATTTAGAGAACTTGACTCGAAATTCATGATGTGAAATTTTATCTACACTTATATGTTCTTTGGATTTCATTTGCATTGGTGCACATAAGTCACTGTGTTTGCCATCAGCTATTCTTAGATGGTTTGCCGGAGGCTTGCCCAAAAGCTTGCTAAAAGGCTGACCGGTCGTAGGCTCTACCATGATGGGAACACAACCCTTAGATTTGGACTACCGCTATACCATTTGATCCTCCTTTCACTTCTCAATGTTAGATGTGAGAGGTATATTAGGTAGTCTTGTTGAGGTACCCCCTTTTACCATTCGGCCTAGCTGCAAATAGTAAAGCCTTAGTTTAAAACCATAGCTTCAGAAGATTCTGATATCCCCCAAGTACTCTAGACCCGAGTCGGAAGACTATGCAAGGTTAGGGATCTTGTTCAGGGACAGCTTGTGTTTACCGCATTACCACTAGTTACAAGGCGAAGGAGGATTCGACAGCATTCACCAGTCCAGTTCCTACAGCAGGTACCCCTCAGCTTACCTGTGTCCAGTTCGGTTTTGGAACAGTAACCTACTTCTAGCGCATCTCAAAGACAATCACCCATTCCCATGGCACATCATCCCCTAGTCGAAATGGAGGAATTAATACTTCAGTTGCAACAAACGGTTGAGACATTACAAGGCGATATGACCGTCAGGCCGAGGTTATGGCTTGTCAAGTTGAGGTTATAACTCGACTACAACAACAGCAACCACATCCGACTGCGACCTCTGTATCCCATGCACCTACCACCGCTATCCCAACGCCCGAGCCACCGCTCATGCTGCCAATGTTCAAGAAAACCAGGGCAATTCAGCAGAGCCAATCCTAGCACAAGCCTCCAAAGCCTTGATTTATTAGACCGAGGCTCCGTTCGAGTTCGAGGTTGATCTAACTGCACTCAAGGTCAATAAACTAGAAAAGTTGTCCAAGAGAGCGCAAGGGGTCAACTCCATCCCAGACATAGAGAATGGGTACACTGATTCTATAGTTACATTACCGAATCGGTTTAAGATGCCGCACATTGACCATTTTGATGGTTCCAAGGATCCGATGGTTCACTTACGACTGTTTTCAGATATCTTGCAGTTGATGGCCTTAACTAGACTATAGAAGCTGTCTCTTTTTGGTCGCACCATGTCAGGTATAGCGCCCATTTGGTATTCTAAGTTAGAAGATTTTGTCAAACAGAATTAGGAAGAGATGGTCGAGGCCTTCATCGTTCAGTACTCTTACAATACACAGATTGAGGTCACAACTGGTGATCTCGAGGCAACACGCCAAGAGCCGAAGGAGGGTTTCTCTGAATTTGTGACAAGATGGAGAGCTAAAGCCTCGATGATGACCACAAGGCCTTCCGAGAAGGACCAGATCAGAATGGTTGTCCGGAAACTGCATAGCAGGTTACTGTAAAAGATGGTTATCCTACCTCTATTTACATTCACAAAGCTCCATGAAATGGGGGTGCAAATTGAGGATGCTATGAAACAAGGACCTATTACTAAGGAGAAGGAGCCAGCTAAGAGGCCATTTGTTCGCAGTTCCAATGTTGCCAGTGGTAGCACAACTGCGAGGCCATCGGATATAAGTGTTGTCACCATAACCAAGACTGCTGACCCCTTCGCCAACACAGGCTCGCAAACATCATCCAACCCTACCCGATCCCAGAGGATTTTTAACCAATTGTACATGACCCTTTCCAAAGCCATGCAAGTGTTAGTCAAGAAAGGGCACCTAAGACCCTCGGAACCTCGCCCGTTGCCTGACCCTCTTCTACCCAAGCATAACCCCGCAAAATACTGTTCCTTTCACCAATAGCATGGTCATGACACCGACCAGTGCTTTCAATTGCATCATGAGATTCAAGATCTCATCGACAACAAGGTGATCGCTCCACCTCAAAAACTGAACGTCACCACAAATCCACTCCTAGTCTATAATCAACTTCCTCCTACCTCGAAACATTAACCTTATCCATACACTGGCCACCTCTTAGGACCCCAGTGTATATATTACTCCCTTTCACCTACCAAAACTGACGTTGTTCATTCTTGAAGGCGCAGATCTGTGCCTGATGGACATCTCCAAACCTCAACACAAGCCTACGGTGATGAAACTTACAATGAAAAGGGAGTCGACATTAGAGGAAGGTATTAATCTATTGTCGGAGTGTCCTGGCAACTTATCTGATATGGCGTACGACCCGAGTTACTATATTGTGTCAACTGGCCAAACCAAGCCTAAAGTGGTGCTACCAATCTCGGTAGCCATCAACGTGGTTAGGGAGGAGAGCCCCAGCCAAGGGTTAGATGGTTTGGCCGACCTCGAAAAGGATTTGGACAAACTGTAGTCTTTTGATGAACATGATCAGGGAGATGTACAAATCGGGTGGTTCAACTTGCATGGATCGACTGATAACACCGAATAGTTGAGTGGTGAGCCAGAGAAGGAAAAAGAAGCTGGAATGAAACCAGAAGGAAGGGAAGAAGAGATAGCTATAGTAACTGGAAAGGCAGATGAGAAAGGAAAGTTGTTGGAGAGTGCTAGTGCGGGAAACCCAGCCCAGGAAGTGGGCGTTATGAACACTATAGATATTGAATAGGAAGCTACACTAAGACAGTTTAAACGAGAAAGAATTAAAGGCACTCGGGAAACCGTAATTTTACAGCACGCTGTAGAGGGCACCTATGATGTGAAGGTGATAAAAGTAGAGCCGGACAACTGTTTGTTGGCCATTGAGAGTGAATGGTGGGATGATGACGATCTGTATCTGGTCCATACTGATGAAGACTGGGGCAATTGCGCCCCGGATAATACGTGGTATGCGGAGGAAATAGATCATCTCACCCATAATGGATGGTATTTTAAGCCGCCACACCTGGATCAAGTAGAGGCGTTTGAAAATGACAAAGAGGCTGAGAAACAGAAGGAGAAACAACTAGAAGCAGAGTAAGTATTGAAACAACTCAAGAAAATCCAAGCTGACATCTCCATCTGGGGTTTTCTCATGGCTTCACGAGTGCACCGGTAGGCAGTGTTGTTGGCAATGGACAAGGCTAAATTTTCCATTGATACCACGCCCGAGCAGCTTGTGGGCTTGGTCTTTCCAAGTGGTGTCAAGCCAATGCTTACTTTCTCTGACAAAAAGCTACTGCCGGAAGGGTCGACTTACAACAAACCGATGTACATATCTGTGGAATGCAGGGAGAAATGGGTACCGGTCTTGTTGGTAGTTACTGGTTTTGCCATTAATGTTTGTCCTTCCCATATTGCCTACGCATTTGGCCTCAAACCGGCGGACTTTGTTCCCACAGCCCAGGTGATACAGGCGTATGATAACATAAGTAGAGAGGTCATAGGTACAGTGTAAGTGAGAGTTCAAGTGGGCCCATTAGAGCAAGAGATCGAGTTTCACGTCATGGATGTGCCGGCTACCTTTAATTTGCTGTTAGGGAGGCCTTGGTTGCACCATGTGAAGGTTGTCTCCCCCACTCACCATCAGATGTTAAAGTACTCTCATGGGGAAGGAGTGGCAATTGTTTTTGGGAACTCATCCATCCATCCACCGCCGGAGGTGACTATGCCACTGCTAAAGATCAAACATGGCGAGGAGGATGTGTTCCTCTTGGGATTCACCCTGGCTGAAGCCCGAGTGGTGCAGACCATTATGGCTGCAGACGAAGGCATGTACGTCAGTGGCTAGTCCATCTATTTTATGAACAAACTACGACACGTTCTAGGAATGGGACTTGGAAAGAGTGGTCGGAAAAGCGTTGCAGCACTGGCGGGGATGCCACATAACCTGCACGCTTTTGGACTAGGCTATGTGCCCACCAGAGAAGACTGGATCAGAAAAGGGAAAGAAATGAGAGGTAGAGCCAAGGCCAAGCAAGCCAGAAAACACTATGAACTCATCCACAGGCCAATCTAGAGGACACTTAATGGTCGTTTTATTCGGGAAGGAGAGGATTTCCCTTTTTGTGGCTTTCCCGAGCCTTGGGTAAATTCCTCGAATGAGCGTGTCCCCGAGTTCGAGATCTTTTTGACCATTAGTTGCAAGATAGTGATGATGAGGAAAGGGTTGAACCAAGCATCAAAGTTGAATAGAGCACGGAAGGTGACTCAGATGACAGTGAGCCTGGAGTAGGGACAACACTTGCTAGTCTCCTGACAGATCCTGCAGCTGACCTAGAGAACTTGGGGGATAACTTTATTGTCTCCATGATTGGGGAAGAACCGGGTGTGGACCCAACCAGTGGTATTTTGGATGTATTAAAGGCAGCACATCTTACTTGGCAGCAGGAGAAAGGCTATCTTTCCAGTTCTGAACCGGGTGATGAGCCAGAATTTGATTCCACTGAGTCTGTGGGGTCAGGATCAGATTCAAGTTATTCTGAGTCTGAGTCTAGTATTTCTGGGGGTGGTACCCCAGATACAAAAGTCCTGTCTAGGTCTTCATTCAGCTTTCCTTTTGAGTCTGTAACCGATGATCTGGACCTTTTGAATGAAAACTCTATCGATTCTGTGTACTTTTCTGTGCTGCTAGTTTATTGTATTGACCAAGATTTTCAAAATTTTAATGAAAATGAAGGGAAAGAAATTCCTCAGATTTTGAAAAACTTGATTAATAGAGAGGAGGAGAGGTTTGCTAAACCCTGTGCTGATGAAATCATTGCCATTAATGTGGGTACTGAGAAGGATCCGCACTTGGTCCATATCGGGTCCACGTTGTCTTTGGTGGAATACGAGAGTTTAATTTTATTAAAAAATTTCAAAGATGTTTTTGCATGGTCCTACGAAGATATGCCTGGGATCGATCCAAAGATTATACAGCACTGGATCCCTCTTGACCTTGAGGCTCGACCAGTTAAGCAAAAGTTGCGTAGAATTCGTCCAAATTGGGCGCTGAAAATCAAGAAAGAGGTCACCAAGCAGATTAATGCAGGATTCTTGTTAGTATCTGAGTATCTGACCTAGTTGGCCAATATCGTCTCAGTGCCGAAGAAGGATGGAAGAATTCAGGGTTTGCATCGACTTTCGGGACTTGAACAAAGCTAGTCCAAAGGATGACTTCCCTCTGCTGCATATTGGTGAGTTGGTAGACGTCACTACGGGCCATGCATTACTATCATTTATGGATGGGTTTTTCGGGTATAACTAGATTTTGATGGCACCGGAGGGTAGAGAAAAGACCGCATTCACCACTCCGTGGGGTATGTACTACTACCGAGTCATGCCGTTTGGGTTGAAAAATGCATGTGCTTCTTATCAGAGGGTAGCGACCACCATTTTGCATGATATGATCCACAAAAAGGTTGAGATGTATATGAATGACATGATTGTCAAATCCAAAGAGCAAGAAGGCCACTACACCGCACTTGAAAAATTCTTTCAACGAATCAAGGAATACAGATTGAGGTTAAACCCGCAGAAATGCACCTTCGGTGTAATTGCAGTGAAAATACTGGGCTTTCTGATCACGTCGAGGGGAATTGAAGTAGATCCTTCCAAAATCAAGGCCATCTTAGAAATGCCACCAACAAGGACTGAAAAGGAGGTACGTGGCTTTCTAGGGAAAGTCCAATTCATAAGATTGTTTATTTCAAAATTGACCTTCACTTGTGAACCACTGTTTGGTCTCCTGAAGAAATGAAAGAAATTCCGATGGGACGATCGCTGTCAGTTTGCCTTTGAACAGGTTAAGCAGTACCTCTAGAATCCACCTATGTGGTTACCACCGGAGTGGGAAAACCTCTGAATCTGTACTTGTCAGTGACAGATACAACTATGAAACGCATGCTCACTCAGGAATCTAAAGATAGGGTGGAGAAGGCCATCTACTATTTGAGCAAGAAGATGCTAGACTATGAGACCCGCTACACTCCCTTGGACAAAGCTTGCCTAGCCTTGGTATGGACTACTAGGAAGTTGAGGCACTACTTGTTAACTCACTCTGTAATCCTAGTTTCGACATTAGATCCCATCAAATATCTCTTTGAGAAACCAACGCTTACGGGTAAGCTGGCTCGTTGGTTGCTTCTTCTCTCCGAATTTGATCTCAAGTATGTTGCTCTCAAGCTAGTTAATGGAAGAGTTGTGGCGGAATTTCTTGCAGACCACCCAGTAGAAGGAGATGAGGCAGTGGAATACTTGTTCCCAGATGAAGAAATTCTCCAAGTTGAAAAGGAAACTTGGATAATGTATTTTGATGGAGCGTCCAATCAGTACGATTATGGGATATGTGTGTTGCCGATAGCACCCGACAACTCCTATATACCCTTAGCCTTCAAACTCTAGTTCAAAGTGTCCAACAACGAAGCAGAATATGAAGCGTGTGTTGCTGGTTTAGAAGCTGCCTTAGAACTCGGGGCAATAAGGTTGGACGTTATCGAGGACTTGAACTTGGTTGTTTCTTAAGAAAATGGGGGACTAGAGAGTCAAAGAGGAGAAAATAAAGGTTTACCATCAGACCCTGGATATCCTGATTCCTAGGTTTGAAAAACTAACATTTACACATCTGCTGAGGGAGAACAATCAGTTCGCTGATGTTTTAGCAACTCTATCTTCTATGGTAGACATCCCACTTGGAGTCCGGATGCATCTAATTATCATTGAACATAAATACACGCCAGCCTATGTAACTATTGCCATGATAGATGAAGTGCAAGACAAAAACCCCTGGTATTTCGATATTTGAAACTTTATGGAAAAAGAAACGTACGCACCAAGGGCAAATGCCAATGACAAATGGGGAATACGGCGTATGGCCGTCCAATTTATCATCTGCAGAGGTAAGCTATATAAAAGAGGTCATCTGGGAATGCATAAACTGTGTGTGGAGGTAGAGGAATCGAAGCGCCTTATGAAGGCTATCCACAGCGGAGAATGCGGGGCACACATGAATGGTGTGATATTAGCCTAGAAGATCCGCAGACAAGGTTATTACTAGTCAACCATGGAGAGGGATTGTATTGGTTTTGTGCGGCGATGCCACAAATGCCAAATCTATGCCAATCACATGAATATCCCACTGCCAAAGCACTGTAACATGACTTCGCCATAGCCTTTCTCAATCTGAGAAATCGACGTTATCGGTGCTCTCTCGCTAAAGGGGTCAAATGGACATGAGTTCATCCTGGTGGCGATTGATTATTTCACAAAGTGGGTGGAAGCTCAATCCTATGCAGTGTTGAAGGCATCGCATGTGGCCAAATTTACTAGAAACAATATCATTTGCCAGTATGGATTTCCAAACGAGATCATATCAGATAATGGTTGCACTTCAAGAAAGAGGTGGTGGATCTACTTGAGAAGTATAATGTGGCTTGTCACAAATCATCAACTTATAGACCATAGACTAATTGAGCTATTGAGGCCGAAAATAAGAACGCTAAAAACATCCTGTGGAAGATCGTTGACACCTACCAAGACTGGCTAGATAAACTGCCATTCGCGCTGTGGGGTTACAAAACCTCAATCCAAACATCTACAGGGGCAACCCCCTATTCTCTTGTTTACGGGATGGAGGTTGTTCTGCTAATTGAAATTGAAGTGCCATCACTGCGAGTTATGGCCGAGTGTCAGATAGCGGAGGCAGACTGGCAACAGAGTAGGTTTGAAGAGTTAATGTTGTTTGATAAGAGGACGCTAAAGGCATTGTATCATGTCCAGGGCTACTAGTGCAAAATTGTTATGGCTTTTAACAAGAAGGTTAAGTCTAGGAATCTCAAAGAAGGAGATATAGTACTGAAAGACAACCGAGCTCCCATCCATGACCCTAGAGGCAAGTTCAGACCCAATTAGACTGGTTCTTATATCATCAAATCTATCTGGTTAGGAGGGGCGATCATCCTTATGGACCAAGATGGCCTGGAGTTCTCATAGCCAATCAATATGGACAAGTTGAAGAAATAGCACCCCTGAGAGGCTCGCTAGGCCGAAAACCAGGAAGGGCAACCTAGGCAAAAGTTACAGCATGAAAAATTAGAAATAAATAAAAACTAAGCTTGCAAGGTTGAAAACCTTAAAAGGCGACTTTGGCAAAAGTTAGAGCGCAAAAAAGGGAGAGTTAATACTCGAGTGAACTTGAACTGAACTATGTAAGGCATGATTCCCATCTAGGGATATGTAGGCAACTTCATCTTGAAGTTCGGCCTTAACCATCTCTGACTCAACTGTCCTATCCGTTTGTCTGATCAGGTCGTCTTTGTTCATCATTTGTTAGTTTGGTTGTGATCTTCATTTTGGGAAGAAAAGTTGGTTACAATGTAGAGCAGCAGTGGTATGTAATCAGGGGCAGTTATGATCTTTTGATTCGAGGCTGTACATCTTGAGGATTGATTCTGTGTATGTCAGGCAGTGATGATTTTCGAAAATAGTTATGGAAAGTTTTAATAAAAGTTGATTTTTCTCAAAATTTTACCTTTTACAACTTAAACCATTTTGGGATCAAAAGGACCAATTTTTAGTACTCACAACTTTAATTCCATTGATTTCAACACAAGTACATTTTCCAGCTTTCTGAGCTAAATCAAAGTTGTTTTTACATCATAAAACTTGAAAAGAAAGGTCAAAGCAATAAACTAGGGGCATAGGTGAGTTAAGTGCTCCTGCGTCCTCTACTCGTGCTTGCAGAAGCCTTTATAGCCAAAGTGGGTTCGACTTGTGTCTCATCCTCGAGCCAAACCAAGCCAAGCTCGCGCTAGAAAGAGCATAATTGAAACTAGGGACAGGGGCCAGAAGCTCTCTCGTCCTCCAAGAAGCAAGGTACCGAGCCAGGTGTGAAGTATGAATGGGGAAGGAAGCTGGGTATTCTACCCCCTCGTCTGGACGGGTTTGATCATGCCCGAGCTGGCGTCTGAACCAAAAGGAAAAGTAGAACACGCAGTGTGTGAGGCCAATCAACTATATGCCTGGCTGTCAAGACATGCTGTAACTCATCTCATTCAAGTTATGCCAGGGGCAACGCCAAGCTATATCAGCTACAGGTCTACTGCACATCCACGTGCACCACTATCTCTCATTGGGAAGTCCACTAGTCGCTGGTGGAAGAAGTCAGCTTGGGCTGAATATTCGGGGCAAAGGTCTACCACTTTCAGCTTATTTATGAGCCATACCAGGAAAGAGATGAAAAATAAGAGAGATTAAAGAATAGGGAGATGTGCATGGAGCGAAAAGTAAAGAAAGGGCTTTGAGAGAAAATAAAGCATGAGTGCCGAGTGGTGTGCGAGGCATATATCAAAAGGGAGGGAAACAATACCTAAAGAAGTAGTGGACTCCCCGCAAATCTGGTGGTCTCTCGCTGATGAAAAATATCTAAACCCATCAAGGTCTCGGCCAGTTCTAAACCAATGTAACTTTTACCCTCTTTCAGATCTTGGGCTACTTCGATCAGCCGAATGCTGGCTCTGACGCAACTAGGGGCAAGAAGAAAATGTGCGAGCATGCATAAACAAAGGGCATGTTGCCAAAAGCCTCACTAGAGAGGGTTGCCTCTATCAATGATGTCAGGAAACCAATGAAGCAAGTTGGGTATATCTAGCTCTCCGTCACGGGCCAAAGATTGAGCTTTGTACAAAGTGAGCCCACCTATTTGTCCCAAAGCCTGGGCATGGCCAAAACGGGGCTGAAGCATGATTTCCTCATCGCATCGGGTTTCTATCAATGCTCGAAATTCTTCAAGAGTCAGGCACATTTCCTGTGTGCCGAAGTGAAACACATGCGTAACTGGGTCCCAACATTAGACCGCGGCATGGAGGAATGGAAAACAAAGTGGAGTACGACTTAACGGAAAAAGCGCGTTTATGCCAAAACCTCAAAAATTTACCTTTTCTGTGCCATCAAAAGTGGCTATCCAATCCGTGAGCTTCTCAGCAAGGAATATTTCCATTAGTGGAAAAATCAACAACGAAAATGAGGTTCTTGTGAAAAAATCACGAAGAAAGACCTTTTATAGAAGATAGGGCTGTGAGTGGAGGCCAGTTGTCAACTGTCTAGTGGATTCATCACAAGTGGCTGGTCACCCACTTTTTATGGCCGACCGCCCACTTTTTGTGGCCTGCTACCCACTTGTGTGGCCTGCTGCCCACTTGTGTGGCCTGTTGTCCACTTGTGGGCCTGGCAGCTTTGGGAGTCTGGTTTTGTCTTGATCTTTGTGTTTTAAGGTCTTGTTTTGAGTCTTTTAGTTTTAGCAAGTGTACATAGCTGTGCTTAGTTGTTTTAACTTTTTTTTTTTTTTTTACTTATCGAGTTGAATTTTGGTCGTTGGTTGACTCATTATCCGATTAAGAACATCGTTCCAATACAATCCATTTTTATTCTGTGCAAATGTGGTGCTCATGATGCAAAAACAATAACTCTTTTCATAAAACTACAAGGTTTTCCCCTGATCATAGTTTTCACAAAAGGGAGTACAAGTTTTGAAAAGAAAAACTAAAAGCCTAACTAAAGCTATAAATGTGCTAAACTACCAAAATAAAAGAAACTAAGCAAAAAAGTACAAAAATCAGCACTAGTCATCTCAAGCTCAAGAGGCCCTCTTCGTCCTCTTCTTTGGAGGGGACTCAGGGGCACTGTCTTCGTCAGCACTGCTATCAGAATCAGACTTAGAGCCAGTATCATCATCTCAGCTCCCTGCCTCAGAGCTAGCCTCGGTGTCGTCTCCGCTCCCTGACCCCAAGCCAGCATCATCGTCCCCGTTCTCAGACTCAGAGCATCAGCTCACTGCCTTTTCAAAGTCACTAGTCTCGATAACATCGCCACTCAAAATTGGCTCCGAGGAGTAGTTCTGGCCCTAAGCACCTTTGTTGTCTCTACCTCGACCTTGGTGCTCATCTTGGCTGCATACTGGGGCCTGTCTACCTCTTATCTTTCTCGTTGGAGGAGGTGCTACCGGTACTGGTGTTGCCACTGTTGCTAGTGTTTTCGGTATTGATGGGATCTGAAAAACAAGTGTCGACATATTAGATACAGTGTATATATTGTCGTTACCGAATGCAGTATGCGAAGTGAGTGCAAAAGGTACAGTATGAGTACAGTGTGTCAGTGCAGTGAATCAGTGCAGTGTGGGGTGGTGTGAATGTTACGGTATGAGTATCAGTGTACCAGTGGGAATATGATAGTGCGGCGCACAATAGTGTGAGGTAGCAGTGAAATGTATGCGGAAAATAGGAAGGATACCTTAACACCATAGAGACCAAGCAGTGTCTCTCTCCTCTGCACCATGCCAACTAGAGAAGTAACCAGCTGGAGGAGGCTTTATGTGTACTCCGAGGGTGCCTGCAAGCGAATTTGAACATTAATGTCTGGAAATGGAAAATGTCAGATGCAAGTTGAAAAGTGTGGTCCATACCTAAGGTGTACCCGGGCTCTAACATACCCGTGCCTTGCTACGGGTGGCTTTATTGAAATCTGATAAGCTGTCCCGGTCGGCTGCCAACATGTAAGCGCAGTGGGAATAGCCAGCCAACCAGCAACTTGCACAACGGGAGCCCCCCTCCTAATATCAGCTTCGGTCTCTTAAGCAGCCTCACCCACCAAGGGAGCACCTGTTGTATCGCCCGCGCAAACTCCAGTTAAAGGTGGCATGAGATGAGTCTGGATGAAAGTCGTATAATCGCCCTTCACTCTGAAATAGTCGGCATCCAGGCCCACCATAAACTAAATAATAACCTCGACTGAGAGGCTATTGGCAGTCCTTATGGATGTTGGCGGTGGCATAGGAACAACTAGGACGGGTGAGCCCAAAGTCTAGCGCATGAAACGCTCACCTAGGAACCAGGCCTGGCAGAATGGGCCCTCTTGTAAAATCCAGTATCGAGACATGGCCCGAGCCCCAACATATTGGTCCTTCACTCCGGCTGGCATCGTCGCCCAAGGCTGCCATGTGATTTGTAAATAGAGAATGTACAGATTGTTAGTTGTCGTTGATTATTAGAGTTTGAATCAAAATACAAGTAGAAATGACTGTGAGTTTTGGATTGCCTCATGGGCAACTACCGTATCGAAGTATCAGTAGTAGAAGGCGAATGCCATATTATCACGGCTCTGGCACCGGCACCAACTTTCATGTCGTCGCAAGTAAGACACGGGTAGAGAGATCTCATCCACTAGCTCTAGAGCCAGAGGCAGGAATAAGCGTAAACCGATAACTACAAGAAAATGGCAGTAATGTTATCAACAATGTGTCAACGGAAAGTGCAAAGCTGAAAGCACAATGTGTCAACAGATATAAAACAGAAAGTGCAAAGCAGAAAGCACAATATGTCAACAAAAGGTACAAAAATAGAAAGGTGTGGTGCATACCTCTCAGGCTCTCCAATAGTCTCCGACCCACTCTCCCTTCATGCGAGAAGTAGAACTCATATAGTCGTAGAGTGTGGCAAGGCCAACTCCATCCCAGTCGTAAAACCAGGTCCGGGGTAAGGTCACAAGGGCGCTCAGTAAGTACAAACGCACGATGTTCCACCTATTCATGAACAAGGTAGTACTGAGAAGGAACATCAAGAAGCCTCATACGTACTGCTCTACCTCCTACTGTGTCTCGGGTTGAATCCCGCAAAAGTGCTCAGAGAACCAGCTGTATCTGACCATTACTGGCCTGTATAGAGGTGGGCTCACTCCAAGTAGGTAGATCTAAACCGCTTCCCACTCACCCATATCCATGTCAAAGGGGATCGGATCAACCCCCACTCCTAAGCCTGTGATCATTGAGAAGTCGTAGGGGATCATCGTCATCTCTCCAGCAGAAAAGAAGTGTAAAGAGTTGGTGGTATCCCACCACCTCTTCACCAATGCTCCGAGTAGGGCCCGGCTAGCCATATGTCATGAGAGCTTGGTGCAGAATAAGCCAAAGCCGACCTCATCAACAAGGTCACAAACCTCGGGCGGGAGCTCATGATAATCTCTGGCTGTCACTGCCCTGTAACCCCTACAAGAACGGGAGTCCCCTTGTGGTAAAGAAAGAGTGAATCAGATGAAAGATAGTGATAAAATAGTAGTCAGATGAAAGGCAGTGCAACAATTATTGTCAAATGAAAGGCAGAAAAACGTAAAAACAAAGTTTGTACCTCCGTAACACCGTAGGAAATGTGGGAGTTTGGCTCTCTCAGCAAGATATCCCCCTACACGCTATCAGCAAAATCGTTAAAGCACATCATGCCTCCAGGCGTGACTGGATCAAAGGGCCTTATCCTCAATGGTAGTGGCTCAGGCTCGAGCCTTGGAGAGAACTCTGCCTCGAAGTCAGCGACAATATCCTCCACCGTCTCACCAGCCTCAATGACTGCCGGCTCCTCGACCTCTATGGGTAAAAGTGCAGATGGAACCTCAGAGGGGGCATCATCATGAGGAATGTCATCTGCCATCTAAAAAGTAGGTAAAGACTGGCGAAAAAGTGAAGAAAATGAAGAAAAGGAGAGAAAATTTTGAAAAAGTCAACCCTAGGAGAAAGAAAAATGAGAGAAAAAGTCAAAATCCAGGTAAGTACACAAAACCCGAGAGAAATTCAAGAGAAACAAGTCCAAAGTGTTGAAAACTCGAGAAAATCAACGAAAACAAGATTTGATCAGTTCAAAGTGTAGAGGATCAAAGAGGGTTTACGAATAAAGTTTGCGTGGGGCGTTGGAAAACGCGTACAAAGCACAAATCTAGAGAGAGAGTGATTTCGGACGTGGGTGTGTGAGGAAATGAGGTGTGGTGGTGTGTTTAAGAAGACCCGTGCCGAAATCCCATTTTTACTTCCGAAATTACATTAGTGGCCGGCAAGCCCATTTGTGACCGATAGTCCTCCTTTGTGGCCTGGTGCTAATTTTGTTACCCTTTTTCTCTAACAGAGTATGGGCAGTCCTCTTTTGGGGTTTGGGTTGATTTCTGAGGAGCTCAAAAGTGTCCTAGTTGTACCGTTTCAATGCCTGCTATACTCCAGTACACAAACGTACCTTAATTTCAAAAGTGAGTGGGTTGTATCCTTTTGAGCATTTTGCAAAACCTCCAATGGCTAAATCGGAGGTTAGTGTCGAATGTCGCTTTTGTCCATTTTGTTGAATTACATATTTGTTCTCTTTTATTGCATAGAACATGCATTTTCACATACCTCCTATGTTGTATATGCGCATTGCGTCATAATTATCGTGCACAGAACATGCCTTCGATTCTTGCATGGAACATGCTTTTAATTAACGTCATATGTCGGTTGTCTGTCTTGCATAAAACATGCACTGTCACTATATTGATTTTTAATCTTGTTCACTTTGTGCATCTATCACACCCACTCACTCTGTGCATCTATTGCACTTGTTCACTTTGTGCATCTATCGCACCCGTTCACTTTGTGCATCTATCGGACTTGTTCACTTCATGCATCTATATTGCACTTGTTCACCTCATGCATCTATCGCACACTTTCATTACATTGTGTATCTGCCATATAATCTCACTCTTTATGCATCTATCGCATTATCTCAGGACGCGTAAAACGCGACCCTGAGCGGTTTTTCTCATCTTCTCATGATTTCAGCATGATTAGAGTCTCCTAGGATGCGTGCAACGTGACCTTGAGCGGTTTTTCTCCTTTTCTCATGATTTCAACGCGATTACAGTATCTTAGGACATGTGAAACGCGACCTTGAGCGGTTTTTCTCCTCTTCTCACGATTTCAGTGTGATTAGAGTATCTCAAGATGCGTGAAATGCGACCCTGAACGGTTTTTCTCCTTTTCTCATGATTTCAGCATGGGTAGAGTTATCTCAAGACGCATGAAACGTGACCCTAAATGGTTTTTCTCTATTTTTTTCACGGATTTGGCGTGGTTAGAGTGCACGTTTTTAGTTCTTTCCGCGTGAAACCCATTTTAATTTAAGCTTAAAGTTCATTCATCTGTTGCTATCTTGTTATAGCTTATTTCATCTATTATTGCTTAGTGTATCATCTTGCATGATTATGAATTTTCAAAATAGCCAGCTTCGCGAAGTGTGTGAGTCCAGCTTTCAAAATATATTTTTCGTGTATATCATTTGCATCATGCCCCTGAACTACGCTAGTTTAATTCCCTGCAAAGGAATATGTAGGCAGCTTGTGAGCTCAACCAATTTAATATATGTCTTGATTGTTTGCCCAAGTCTTATGGCCTTGTCAAAATGGGTTATCTTCAGGCTTTGACATTCACTCATGTCATTTCCTGACTCCGAGCTTTGTCAAAGAGGGGGCAACTGTAGACAACCCATTTTTGACGGCCGTTAAGACTTGGGTGCGACTAATTGATCACATAATGATGAATGTGTACGCTTGTCAAATGCTTGATGTCCTCAGCAAGAAACCTCAGTTTTGAACCTACAACCTTTGCGCCTTGTTTTTGGACCAAAATAGCAGTTTTTTAAGCCTAACTATCTGGGTGCCTGCAAACCTACTAGTGACTCCAACCATCCACTATTAGTGGCCGACCACCCCCTTTTAGTGGCATGCCAGCCACTTATGCCTGAAAACCCACTTGTGGCTTCTGCTGCCCACTATTAGTGGCATGTTGGCCACTTGTGTAAATTTTCAGATCTTTTTGCTAACTGTGTCTGTATAGATATTTCGGAGGTAGTCTCATATTTTTCTATATATAGATGACTCCCTCTTCTTTTTTTAGGGTTAGAAAATTTTGGATAGAAAAAGTTTTGGAAAATATTTCTCTCTCTACATTTCTCTCTCTCTCTCTCTCTCTCTCTCTCTCTCTCTCTCTCTCTCTCTCTTGCAACTTACATAACCTTTGCCTAGACACTCTAAACTAGACCTTGAGGATCTTTGCTGAGGTACTTAAGCTTGCATTGTAGCGCTTGAGAGTGTGAAATTAGTGGTTTGGGAATTCAAGGGATCATTCCTCTTCTAGAGGTGTACATTCTAGTTCTTTTGTACAATCTCTTTCTCATCTTTTCTTACTATTTTTGAGTTATTTATCACCTGTATTTTTGGTCTGAAATTTGCGGTTTAAAGCCAATAAAGGTAGAGGTGTGGATCATCCTTCTTTGAACCTTGTTTCATAGGCTTTTACCCTTGTGTTTCTCACCTTCTTATCAATTTTTTTTGAACTTTTTACCACTGGTTTTCAAAGTTTTCCAGACGCTAAAAATCATGTTTTGAAGTCCCAACAATGGAGGGGGTAGCCTCCCCTTCTTGTGCTTGTTTATTAGCTCAATTTCTCCAAGTTTTTAGTTTACTCTTTTAGTTGTTTTTACTTTAATTACAGCACTATTTTGGGCTAATTGAGGACTGTTTTTATGTGTTAATTTTATTTATGTTTTGTATTGCATGCTTGTAGCATAATGGTCCTTACAGGCTTGGTGGTTTAGGCCTTAGCCACCAACCT
Source organism: Camellia sinensis (assembly GCF_055761805.1). NCBI lineage: Eukaryota > Viridiplantae > Streptophyta > Magnoliopsida > Ericales > Theaceae > Camellia > Camellia sinensis. The sequence continues at coordinate 143,309,250 of NC_138962.1, forward strand.
ATTTGAGTTGATAGCATTTATTTCTTGCTTTCCGTACTTGTGTTCACCTCTAAGCATCTCTACAATCTCTGTCCTTTCTTGGCCTTTTCTCTTTGTTTTGAGAGTTGCTTCATAAGGAGTGTTGTTTAAGCTTGAAGGGTGATTTTTTGCTTAATGGTTTAATTCTTTTAGGGGTTCATTACCAACGGCATGATCTCCCTCTCGTGCCTAAAACAACATTTGGTTTGACACTTCTCTCTTATAGTGGACTTAAAGCTCATTGTTGGACTAAATTGACTAATGAATGGAAGATAGTTAAAATAGAGTAGTAAAATTTGGGGTTAAAATGAAGCAAAATAATAAAATTGTTTGGGTTCAATCGGACATCAATTGAACCTATTGAGTCTTGGGTCGTTTCATACTCATTAGTGATGAAAATGGTTCAAGAGTCAATGTCAACCCCTTCCCTTGATCAATCCATGATAAGGAGAAGGTTTTGTTGGTCTTTCCTTACCATTTATTGAAATTGTATCCCTTGGTTCATAAGTCATCATGCAATGAAAATTGCGTCAATTGATGGCTTGCGAATTAAGCCTACCCCTCCTTTAAGCTGTTTGATGATAAGGAGAGATAGGGTAGACAAACATCCCCTGAAAAATGCTCTATTTGTGCTGTTTTTATTTTCTGTTGCAGCCGGAGAAATGCAGCATTAGTGGCCGGCAGGCCACTTTTAATGACCTGCCAGCCATTTTTCCAACAAGGCAGTGTGTCGTTTCCTGCAGAACAGAGCAAAAACTGAGGTGAAAAATCAGTGCAATCTCCTGACTGTGCAACAGAAGCATTCCGGTAGCAAAATGAAAAGCATTTTCGGGTGGAAATCCACATCCATGTGGTCTAAATATCACCAAACGCTCCTTAATATGGCCCACATTTGTCATGGAAAAGTCATAGATCCCTGAAGGACACATAAAGGACCACAACAAAGGACAAAAATGTGACAACCTCATTCCATAATATCCCATTAAGTTGCAATTATAATTGTAATTATGTGCTTAATGTGAATTTGAATGCTAATCATGTGATTATGTATTTTTTTAACTCATATATGTTCATCGTTGGAAAATATGTTCTGTATTATGTAATAAACTGAAATTGAGGGTCGTAGAGGCGACATAAACCAAAATTGGTTATACCGGTATGATTAGCATAGTTTTTAGAGCCTATGGTACAATTTAATTAAAAATTGATTCAGATCAAATTAATTGGATTAACACAATTAAAATAAGACTTCATTAATTAGTTTAAGTATGGATTAGTAAATTAAGTTAATGAAGCCTATATATATGCTAATTAAGGGGTTTAACTCATATTTTGAGGTCATGAAATCTGAAAAGGAGAACTTCAGAGAGAGTGTGAGTCAATTTAGAGAGAGAGAGAAGGCTCAAACTTGGAAGATTGCTTGGAAGATTGAAGAATTAGGTAGAATAGCACAAGAATCTACTAATACAAGTGATAATTAAAGCTCTAGTTGAGTAAATGAGCTCTAAATAATGACCTTAAGTTTATAATTATGTGAATTCATGAATATGTAGTTAAACGCAAGAATTGAGTTAATTATGTTGAGAATGTAATCAAAATGTTCATGCATGTATAAATTTTCTATAACTTTCACAATTGAGCATAAACCATGATGATCATGATAAATTGAGAGTTATTTGATACATGCATTCATAAATTAGGAGGCTATGAAACTCAATTCCATGTTCGAAGATGATAAAATAAGAATTCAAGCTAAATTCATACATGCATGAAAGTTTAGAGTTCCATTTTGTCAAATTCAGGAAGCTTTGGGCATAAGAGATGTAATTCATTAAGTATTAATGTTCAATTACATGTTTTCAAGCTTTTGAACAAGTCATGCATACATTTAACTGTTGAAATCGAGTTTGGAGACTTGTTCTTCAAATCTGGAAATTCCAAAAATTTGACATACTGCTCGAGTGACGGAAAGGTGACTCCAGCGTACATTTTGAGCTTCCAGCATTTTTGCAGACAATGGAGGTTGGCTCGAGCGACCAAAAGAATGCTCAAGCAACCGAAAGAATGCTTGAGCAACCAAACTTAATTTCTGTTCTATTTCATTTTTGAGCATTCTTAGGAACATATTGAGCATCCTAAATAAACTAAAGAGCTAGAAAGAAGCCTAAGAAAGATAAACGAATTAAGGAACAGATTGAATTGTATTGTGACCCATTTTCTGTATGTGTTATAAATCATGTAGGGCCAACTACAAGGACAAGTCAGCCATCTACACACAGTGAGTAATATCTTAGTAAAGATATTTTACGTATACTTTATTTTTTAACTGTCCTTATATGGTAAGTTCTTCTAAATCAATGTTTTGATATATGCGAATGAGTCATCAATTGACTAAGAAATATGCTATATGTACTTAGTAAATGATATGAGATGACTGGACCCAAGGTCGTTCTGTGCAACTGAATCATGAAGCAGTATTGCTCAATATATCTAAATTGGGCCCAAGGCTATATTGTACATCTAATAAAATGGACCTAAGGTCACTCTGAATCTCTGACAAGTCTAAATGACTGATATGCAATTGTCATAATTGAATGGCCATTATACTACTGTAAATGATTGGACCCAAGGTTGCTCTGATAAGATATGATTGAACCCGATCGGTGAGTTTGTTAATTGCTGGACCTAAGGTCATTCTGTTCACTATTGGGCCCAAGGCCATTCTGTTCTATTGAGTCCTTATTGAATCTGCACTATATATTCTTCTATCTGTTGGACCTAAGGTCATTCCGTCGCATGTTGGACCCGAGGTTGTTCTGATGTAAAATGTTTACTATGATATACATACTTGTTGATTAAAAGAGGGCTCATTCACTCAACCCCTTTACTTTGATATTGTTCACCGGACGTTAGCTCACTCTGTATTTATATGTGTATAGGTGAGCAACAGAAGGTCTTTTCCCAAGTTTAGTGAACCTGCCAACGAGTACCAAGATTTAGAGTCAGCTAAGGTTGCCTTACGTACGAGGCTTTGGTTATAGCCTTGCATAGCCAAGTCTGTATGTATATATATACATTTATAACCTTGGTTTTTGGCAACACTGTCTTTGAATGTTCCTAGACATATGTAAATCTACGATAAATGTATGGTGTGAGTTACTATATGAGAAAAGTTTTTGTATGCCATGTATGCATAGCTCATTGGATAAAATTTAAAGTTCTGCTTTCATATCTGGCCCTACATTATTAATATTGAATTGATTTCTGACTGAGACCGTAGGTAATCTCATGATTACTGGTTGATTATAATCCTAACCTACAGGGGCGGGTTCGGGTCACGACAGAGTAGTATTAGAGCACGAGTAAAAACACACACACCTGTCCAAATGATTAATAGAGTGTTTAGAGAAGACTTAAGTTGCATTCATGTACTAAATATATGCTTGAATGCATTAAGAACATGCTAAAGTGTTTTAAAATATGTGACTACGTGATATATGAATTGTTGCCTATCTACACATCCGTGCTTTTTCTGTCTATGTATATTGCGTACATTGTTTTTGTATAAAACATAATGCAAGTCTCATCAGATGATGGTAAGAACAAGATCCAATGAAATAGAAAAATCTTCTACTGCCAGACTAGACAGAATGGAAAGGCTGATATATTACACAGCAGTAACACTAAGACAACAACAACAATAACAACAGCAGTGGCAACAACTGCCACGCCCACCATCGGTACAACATGTGCATGACTTCCAAAATGATGACTGAACAATAGCTCTCACCAAAGAATTCAAGGAAATGAAGCCACCATTGTGTCTTAGGGGTGGGACCCATTGAAAGCCGAAGCTTGGGTCCTCAGTATTGAAAAGTTGTTTGAAGTATTCCCATGCCTTGAAACACAAAAAGTACAGTTGGCCACCTTTACACTGGAGGATGAAGCAAGAAGGTGGTGGATGCTAATTCGAGATGATAACAAGGGTATAGACTGGGCACAGCTTCTTGCACTCTTTTATGATAAATATTTCCCACAGTGTGTCCGTGATAGGAAGTTGTCTAAATTCGAGGGGCTGAAGCAAGGCAATATGACTATGCCTGAGTATGAGGCCAAGTTTACTGAACTGGCTAGGTTTGCACCGCATATGGTCAACTCCAACAATAAAATGGCAAGAAAATTTGAGGGCGGTCTCCGTAACGATATCCTAGAAAGGGTGAATATACTGAAATTGCCTAGTTATGTTGATGTGCTAGATTAGGCTTTAACCTCAAAAACTAATATGGCTAATCATAGTAAACCGTCTGAATGGAAATGTAAGAAGCAAGGCTTCTTTTCGAAGAAGAAGATGTTTAAGAGGCAAAGTACAGGTTCATCGAGTGCTAGCTTTTCAAGGGACTCTGCACCAACATGTAACATCTGTGGAAGAAAACACTGGAGAGTTTGTTACCACACATCTGGGGCATGTTTTCAGTGTGGCAAAATTGGGCATATGATTAAAGACTACCCTCAGAATGACCATAGAGGTAGAAGACCATCCACTAGCTCAACTAGATCTATCCCTGTACCAGGGAATACTGTGAGATCTACTGCTACTAGAGGCACATTGAGGCATGGGAGAGTCTTTGCACTCGTTCCAGGTAACACGCGAATACCGAAGTTGTTGTCTCAATTACTATCTCTATATCTACTTAAGATGCTTTTGTGTTAATTGATTCTGAATCCACACATTCTTTTGTGTTTATTACATTTGCATTTAGATTGAATAGACCCCTAGAATCATTGTCATATCTGTTATGTGTATCTGCTCCGTCTGGGGAATCTATATTATGTACATCTATTTATTGTGTTTGTGATGTGTGAACTGGTAGTGCTACCTTGTATGTGGATTTGTTACCCTTGGACATAAGACAATTTGATGAAATTCTAGGTATGGATTGGTTGTCTAAATATTGTGCCACTATCGGCTGTGTAACAAAACGAGTTGTGTTTAGACCTCCAGGACATGATGAATTTGAATTTGTGGGTAATGGGGTAGTGCCTCCACCTTATCTGATTTCAGCAATGAAAGCATGTAAACTGCTTAGAAAAGGGTGCCAAGGTTATCTATGTAGCGTGATGACTGAACAATCCATGAATGCTGAACTAGACAGTATCTCTATTGTTAAGAGAATTTTCGGATGTATTTCCAAATGAATTGCCAGGAGAATTGGTTGACAATAAAATAGAGTTTACTATTGATGTTGCACAAGGCACCCAGCCTATCTCAAAAACTCCTTACATAATGTCTACTGTTGAAATGAAAGAATTGAAAGAATAGTTACAAGGCTTGCTTGATAAAGGGTTTATCGGACCGAGTACCTTGCCATCGGGCGCATTGGTTTTATTTGTGAAAAAGAAAGACGAAACTTTACGTTTGTGCATTGACTACCGAGAATTGAACAAGGTAACGATCAAAAATAAATACCATTTGTCTCGTATTGACGATTTGTTTGATCAGTTGTAGAGATCAAAGAGTTTTCAAAAATTGATTTGAGATCTCGGTATTACAAATTAAAGGTGAAAATAGAAGATGTTGAGAAAACCGCATTTAAGACAAGGTATGGTCACTACGAATTTCTTGTTATGACCTTTGGAGTGACTAATGCACCTGCAACTTTCATAGATCATATGAATCGAATTTTCAACTCTTATCTTGATCCGTTTGTTATAGTCTTTATTGATAACATCTTGATATACTCAGAGTAGAATTGATCATGAACAACATTTGAGAACTATATTGCAAACCCTCAGAGAAAAGAAGTTGTATCCTAAATTAAAGAAATGTGAATTTTGGCTGGATGAGATTGTGTTTTTAGGCCATTTTATCAACAGAGATGGGATTTTAGTAAACCCACAGAAGATAGAGGCAATTGTAAACTGGCCTACGCCGACAAATGTAACAAAAGTTTGCAGTTTCATGGGTTTAGCTGGGTACTACTGGCAGTTTGTGAAAGATTTTTAAAAATTAGTTGTACCTCTTACCCAACTCACATGCAAAGGTCAACTGTTTGAATGGAGTGATAGAAGAGAATTTGCCTTCTAAGAATTGAAAACGAGATTGACCACCGCACCAGTGCTGACGTTGCCTTCAAGTATGAAAAAATTTGTGATATTTAGTGATGCTTCTTACAAGGGTCTGGGTTGTGTATTAATGCAGAATAGGAGAGTAATTGCCTATGCCTCCAAACAATTGAGACTGCATGAAAAGAATTACTCAACGCATGACCTAGAATTGGCCGCAATTGTGTTTGCTCTAAAAATTTGGCGCCATTACATGTGTGGGGCAAAATGTGAGGTTTATATCGATCATAAGAGCCTAAAATACTTATTTACCCAAAAAGACCTGAATATGCAACATTGAAAGTGGCTAGAGTTGATTAAAGATTATGATCTCCAGATTCAATACCACCTAAGGAAAGCCAATACTTTGAGAGGTCTGAGATTGAAGTACTATTCCATGAGCAAAGTGGGTTGATAACCACCATTGCAGCCCAACCAGTAATTATTGATGAAATCAAGCAGAAATAAAGGGATGATAAATTCCTCAAGAAAGTAATTGATGGGTTTGAAATAAATTCAAGACCAAGGTTTAGTTTGGAGCATGGGGTGTTGAAATTCCAAAACAGACTATGTGTTCTGAACATCTCTGCTTTAAAGAAGAGAATTCTAGATGAAACCCACAAGTTAGTGTTTGCGATGCATCCAGGCAACAACAAGATGTACTGGAACTTGAAACAAAATTACTGGTGGCCTAGTATGAAAGAGTGATTGCAGAATATGTGTCCAAATGTCTTCAATGTCAGCAAGTTAAAGCTGAAACTAGAAACCGGAGAGTCTACATCAACCTCTCCCTATTCCAGAATAGAAGTGGGAGCACATAACCATGGACTTTATTGTCAGACTGCCTCGAACCCCGAGAGGTATGAATTCTATCTGGGTTATAGTTGATAGACCAACTAAATCTGTACATTTTCTTCCTGTTTGAACCACTTATGATGCATACAGATTAGCTACAATTTATATTGATGAAATTGTTCATTTACATTGAGTACTGGTGTCTATTGTGTTGGACAGAGATTTGAAATTTGTGTCTAGATTCTGGAGAAGCTTACAAAGAGCAACAGGGACAGAATTGAGACTTGGCACCGCATTCCATCCACAAACAGATAGACAATCAGAACGAACCATACAAACTTTAGAAGATATGCTTCGAATGTGTGCCTTAAATCTTAGTGGAGTTGGGAAGATTACTTACCATTGGCAAAGTTTGCGTATAATAACAGTTTCCACTCCAGCATTGGCATGGCACCGTGTGAAGCCCTATATGGCAGAAAATGTAGATCACCGATCTATTAGACAGAAGTCGGGGTTAGAGTTTTGCTTGGGCTTGAAATTGTGCAAATTACCAGCGAAAATGTTAAACTTCTTCAGCAAAGGCTCAAGACAGCTCAAAGCCGACAAAGGAGTTATACGGATGTTAGAAGGAGACCTCTTGAATATGAAGTTGGTGATCATGTATTCAATTGTGTAATTCCAATGAAGGGTCAGTCGAGATTTGGAAAAAAAGGAAAGTTGTCACGCCATTACATTGGGCCATTTCAAATTCTGAAAAGAAATGCACAACGTATTCCATGTCTCAATGTTGAGAGGCTATATCTGAGATCCGTTCAATGTAATTGATTATCACCAAATAGCCCTTGACGAGATTATGCAATATAAAGAATGGCCAGAACAGATTATTGACCGACAAGTAAAGCAACTGAGAAGCAAATCCATTCCAATGGTGAAAGTGGAATGGAAAGAGCATTATGGAAGAAAAGCCACGTGGGAGAAAGAAGATGAGATACGACAACGCTACCCACATTTGTTTGCAACGGAAGGTAACATAAGTTTAGAGGACCAAACTTCTTAAAGGAAGGAAGAATGTAACAACCCTGTTCCGTATTATTCTATTAAGCCGTAATTATACTTGTGATTATGTGCTTAATGTGATTTGGATGCTAATCATCTGATTATGTATGTTTTTTAATTCATATATGTTCATCGTAGGAAAATATGTTATGTATTCTATAATAAACTGAAATTGAGGGCCGTAGAGGTGACAGAAACCGAAATTGACTATACCGTTATGATTAACATAATTTTTAGAACCTACGGTGAAATTTAATTAAAAATTGATTCGGATCAAATTAATTAGATTAACACAATTAAAATAAGCCATGATTAATTAGTCTAAGTATGGATTAGTGAATTAAGTTAAGGAAGCCTATATATATACTAATTAAGGTGTTTAACTCATATTTTGAGCTCAAGAAATCTGAAAAAGAAAACTTTAGAGAGAGAGTGAGTCAATTTAGAGAGAAAGAAGGCTCAAACTTAGAAGATTGCTTGGAAGAATGAAGAATTGGGTAAAATAGCACAAGAATCTACTAATACAAATGATAATTAAAGCTCTAGGTGAGTAAATGAACTCTAAATCATGAGCTTAAGTCTATAATTATGTGAATTGATGAAGAACATGTAGTTAAATGCAAGAATTGAGTTAATTATGTTGAGAATGTAATCAAAATGTACATGCATGTATAAATTTGCTATAACTTTTGACATTTGAGCATAAACCATGATGATCATGATAAATTGAGAGTTATTTGATACATGCATTCATAAATTAGGAGGTTATGAACTTCAATTCCATGTTTGAAGATGATAGAACAAGAATTCAAGCTAAATTCATACATGCATGAAAGTTTAGAGTTCCATTTTGTCAAATTCATGAAGCTTTGGGCATAAGAGATGTAATTCATCAAGTATTAATGTTCAATTAGATGTTTTCAAGCTTTTGAACAAGTCATGCTTGCATTTAAGTGTTGAAATCAAGCTTAGAGCCTTGTTCTTCAAATTTGGAAAGTTTGGAAATTCGACATACTGCTCGAGCAACGGAAAGGTGGCTCGAGCATACATTTTTAGCATCCAACATTTTCACAGATATGAGATGACTGGACCCAAAGTCGTTCTGCGCAACGAAATCATGGAGCAAGATTGCCCAATATATCTGAATTAGGCCCAAGGTCGTATCGTACATTTGATAAAATGGACATAAGGTCGCTCTGAATCTCTGACAAGTCTGAATGACTAAAATGCAATTGCAATAATTGAATGTCCATTATACTACTGTAAATGATTGGACGCAAGGTCATTCTGATAAGATATGATTGAACCCGATCGGTGAGTCTATTAATTGCTGGACCTAAGGTCATTCTGTACACTATTGGGCCCAATGTCGTTCTGTTCTGTTGAGTAATGATTGAATCTGCACTATATATTCTGCTATCTGTTGGCCATAAGGTCGTTCTGTCGCATGTTGGATCCGAGGTCGTTCTGATGTAAAATGCTTACTGATTATATACATACTTATTAATTAAAAAAGGTCTCATTCACTCAACCCCTTTACTTTGGTATTGTTCACGAGGGTTAGCTCACTCTGTATTTATATGTATGTAAGTGCGCAGCCGGAGGTCTAGTCCCAAGTTTAGTGAACCTGCCAATGAGTACTGAGATCTAGAGTCAGCCAAGGTTGCCTCATGTACGAGGCTTTTGTTATAAATCTTTTGATTTACTTTTACCTTCTTTTGTGGCCTTGCATAGCCAAGTCTATATATATATATACATGTATAACCTTGGTTTTTGACAACACTGTTTTTGAATGTTTGTAGACACCCCATTTTTGACCGCCCTTAAGACTTGGGCGCCTCAGGTTGATTACTCGAGAATGAAGGCTATGTTGTGCAAAGGTTCAATTTTTTTGGCAAAAAGAGCTCCAAATCCCAACCTTACACCCCTTTTTGGACCAAAACTATTTTGACCAAAATTATTTTAGACCTCAAAACCCTCTCTTTCAAAGTATTTTTGAAAATGTTTCTGCGATGTTCCGAGGCTCGCATTTCGTTAAATGTTGCACTTTTCGCATGTGTACGCACCTATTCTGCAAGAATTGTGGTCTGAGGGTTTTCACACCTTTTCTATGTTAGAGGTGCTTTGGTTTGTGTCCATGCCTTTTCTAGGTAAGATGTGGTTCGGCTTACGCCTTATTCACTGCATCCATTGCATCGTATTTTGTCTTGTTGAATTCAGCATTTAGGATCATTATCTTTCCCTAGCTGATCATTCCTCACTTATATCATACCATCCAATTACTTTTACTCTTTCTCTTTATATAAAAAAACATAGTTCTGCATGTGCATGCACGTATTCCGCACCTTTTCTTGCATGCAGAATTGTGGTTAGAGTGCTCCGGCACCTTTTCTATGTAAAACGTAGTTTGATTTGCATTGCCAATCCTTTATAATATTTGTGTGGTTTTTGCACTGCTTGTGGTTTCGTCACATTATATATCATTTGCATGATTTTGTTACATCGTATATCATTTACATTGTTTTGTTACATTGTCTATCATTTTGCATTCTGCCCCTGAACTACGCTGGCTTGATTCCTTGCAAAGGGAAATGTAGGCAACCTTCGGGTTCAGCCAACTGCATCTGCATTTTGTTTGTTTTCCCAAGTCTTACGACCTTGTCAAAATGGTTCGTCTATGGGCTTTGACATTCACTCACGTCATTTTATGACTCTGAGCTCTATCAAAGAAGGGCAACTATAGACACCCCATTTTTGACCGCCCTTAAGACTTGGGCACCTCAGGTTGATTACTCGAGGATAAAGGCTATGTTGTGCAATGGTTCGATTTCTTCGGCAAGAAGAGCTCAAAATCCCAACCTTACACCCCTTTTTGGACCAAAACTATTTTGACCAAAATCATTTTAGACCTTAAAATCCTCTCTTTCAAAGTATTTTTGAAAATACTACTGCGATGTTCCGAGGCTCGCATTTCGTTAAATGTTGTACTTTTCGATAAACCGAGCAATGACAAAGTGAAAATAAATGAAAGATAGGTGAACTCTTTGAAAAACCTTTCAAAACATCTTATTGATAGGTTTGGAGTTGAAGAAAATAGGAGAGGAGGGAAGAAACCTAGTTGGGGAAGAAGTTGGGCATGAACCGTTGAGAGAGAGTCGAGCAGCCCTTGCTAAATCAAACCTATCATTTTGTACACTCGGACTTAAGTTGTGAGGCCACCACCATTGAAAATTGGACTTCCGGGGCTTCATTTTACACTCAAGAATCTCTTAAAGACGAGTCCGGATGAGGGAGATGTGGCTGTTTGAAGTTAGGCATCCATTTGTTTAAGCCAAAATTGAGTAGTCTTCACTAAAATAGGCATATCTTTTTTCACACTTAGAATTTTGATGTGAGGCTTCCACCATTGGAAATTAGACTTCCGGGGATTTAGTTTAGACACAAGAATGACCGGCACAGGAGTCCCGATGAAGAAGATATGACCATTTGAAGTCGGGCCCAAAAAGAAGATTTTCTGGCCAGCCACTGAATGAGGTTTGCCGACCATGGATGAGGTTTTCCGGCCATCAGTGATGATTTTCCAGCCATTGGTGTCAAAAGCCAGATTTTGTGTAGATATTTTCCTCCAGCTGTCTCTATACTGCTCCAACTGTCCTATATTGATATTTTTGACTTGAAGCCATATATTTCTATATATAGAGGAGCTACTCTATTGTTTTCAAAGTTAGAAAAATTTTGGGTCTCTCTCTCTACATTTCTCTCCCTCTCTTGCAAGTTTGTGCAAATTAGCCTACATACACTTCAAGTTTGCCTATCAATCCTTAAACCAAGTTGCTTATCTTTGGGGTGAGGTTACTTGGAACCCTTTTTGAGCTCTAGAAGGTGGTCTTGGCTTGATTTATTGCCTCAATTATGTCTTGGCTTCAAGAGGTATAGGACTCTCCATTTAAGTTTATTTTGCACAATTGTTTTCCTATCTCTTTCCACTATTTTTTGGACTGTTTTTGGCCTGTCTTTGGACTGTAAAAAACTCTGTTTTTGTGGCCTAAAAGTGGTGGTTTGAGGCAATTTTCAGTTAAGGGGTGGTTCACCCTTCTTACTTCTTTGCTTGTAAAGCTTTTGTGCCTTTGCTCACCACTTTCAAACCAACTTTTTTGGGTCTTTTAACCACTGAATTTCAGAGGTTTTTCAGTGGTAAAAATCTCATTTCAAAGTCCAAAATTGGAGGGGTTAGCCTCCCCTCCTTCTGTCTTGTTTGTATGCTTAGTTAGCTTCACATGTTAGCATGTTTTTTTAGCTTAACTTAGCTCAAGTCCAGCATGTCTTAGCCTCTAAAGTAAGTTGTTTTAGTTTTGTTTTGGGCTGGTTAGTTAGTTTGAGTCTTGTTTTGCATGGTTGTAGCGTAACCCCATGTATTAGCTTATTGTTTTAGCTTTTTGTGACTTAAGTCCAACATGTTTTAGACCATATTTATGATGTTTTGCCTCTGTTTTTGGTTATTTGTTTCATTTAAGCCTTCTATGGCATGGTTGTAGTGTTAATTCCTTCACTAGCTTAGTGTTTTAAGGTTTTAACCCTCATTGGCTTGAGTTAGTTGCATGTTTTAATGCTTTTTACCATTCATTTCCAGCACTTAATCAATCTCTGCAATCCCCCTCAATTCTTCACTTTTGATTTTCTTTAAAAGTGGTTTCAAGTCACTTGTTTGCCGAAGTATGAAATGGAGGTGATACACCTAATGGTTTAGTCCCTTAGGGGGTTCATTACCAACAGTGTAATGCCTCTTTCATGCCCAAAGCAACTTGTGGTTTGAGCCATTTTTCCATTAGATGACACTCACCAATGGACTTAGTGGATTAAAGAATGATTTGGTAATTAAAATGTGTAAACAAAATTGACAAGTAAAGTGACAAGATAAGCATGTCTTTGTGTTGCATTGCATGTGTTCAAATCGAACGTTAATTTGAGCAAAAGGGAAATGGGGCATTTCATACTCAAAAGTGATGAAATGTGCCACTTTCCTTGGTCTCCATTGCCCTTGATCATGCATGATAGGGTGGTGGTCATTCGAGTCTTATTTGTGCATTTATCGAAATTGTACAATTTGGATCTTTGGCCATCATACAATGAAATTGTTTGATTGGTGGTTTTGGATCCAAGTATGTCACTCCTTTGAGGTTTTGAGATGATAAGGAGGGATACAGTACAAACAAATCCTTGGAAAAACCTTCATTTTGATATGTTTGTGCTTTGTTGCAGTATGGTGACCCAATGCATCAGTGGCCAGCAATGCCTCATTTTTGGCTGGCAGTACACTTTTTTGGCCAATAGATGGCCGGCAGCAACCATCCATGGCCGGCAGGCCACTAACGTAAGCCTCAGGGAATATTTGGTAAGGTGGAGTAGAAAGGTTCTGGAAATGTTCAACCCTGCAAACAGTGGCTTTCGAGAGCAAAATGGTGGTTTTTTCGAGAGTAAAACGGTGGTCTTCCCGAGGGAGAATCGAGCATGTGCATTCTTCCACTTCCCGAGGCGGAGCAGTGGCAGCATAGTTTAATGCCTTGCATGATTAGTGTGCTAGTTTGTTAAGTGTTGCAATAATTAGTAATTAGTTTGCTAATTATTCATTTGATTTGTAATAATTAGTCTAATTAGCTTAATTAGATTAGCGTAGGTCTTATTTATTCGGACCCTCCTTCGTGGGGGCATAATGTTTTAATAAGTGTGCATGTATGTGTGTATGTCTTCCAACCCCACGTCTTTCTCCCTTTTATTTAATCGCTTTTGATGGTTAGATTAGGGACATATTTCAATTAGCATATCACATGCTTGCATCCATTCATTTGTATTGCATGCACCGAGGCTCAGCGCATCATTCAAACTGTATTTCCATTTCAATATCTTCTTTGAATACGTGTTTAATCGCATGTTGTTCAAATCGAATCATATGCCATGTTAGTAGCCGAGCCTATTAACTGCATATTGCATGTGTTACATTAGGCACTTAACATAGTTAGGAATCATGCATTATTTTCTAACTCATATTTTCCAAGTTTGGAGGACTAGGTAAGTTTTTATGCTTTAGCATACATGCATGAATGTGAATGTTGCCATGTTTTAGCATGCTTGCCATGAGGCTATGTGCTTAAATGCTAAACTATATGAATGCCTGTGGATGAAGGCTTGTTGTTTGAATTGGAACAATTCAACAAATGTACGTTTTAAGCCCACTTTGTTGAGTGGCAAATCATGTTTTAAGCCCACTTTGTTTGGTGGCAAATCCGCAAACTTTAAGCCCACTTGAGGTGGCAAACTCAAACCATTTTTGCAAACAAACATGAGTTGAATTGTTCCAATTTGAGCAAACTAGTCTATATTTGATTGTGCGCATCACATAATAAGGTTAGTTTAATAACCGGAATAAGAACACATAATGTTTATAAAATATCATATCATGATTAGCAGAGGCCAATCTTTGATCGGGCGAGAAAGGGTGTTCAATTCATGACCTTCTCCTCTCGTACTTAAGTTCCCGAGCCGAGGCAACTTTGGTGATGACGGACATATGGCCTTCGACATGAGTCAGGGTTTCCTAAATTTTCCCAAAATAAAAAATATTTAGGTAACGACTCTATATCTGGCAAAGCGGTCCAATTTTGGTATTATTTGATTTAAAATCGATTTTCTAAAAGATTTGCCAGATTTGAACTCTTTGATGTTTATTAGTTTCACATTGCACTTGTGAGACTAGATTCAGAACCGTGCGAGTCCGAACTGTGAGGCCTTCTTTTCAAACCTTCTGAAAAAGGGGCACGAAAAAAGGCGAGTCCACAGTTTCTGGTGACTCTACTGGGGATTTAGAGAACTTGACTCGAACTCATGATATGTTTTTTTATCTACACTTATGTGTTTCTTTGCATTTACATTTGCATCGGTGCGCCTAAGTCACAGTGTTTGCCGTCTGCTATTCCTGAACGATTTGCCGAAGGCTTGCTTGGAAAAGCTTGCCAAAAGGCTGACTGGTTGCGGGCTCTGCTACGATGGGAACACAACCCTTGGATCTGGACTACCGCTGTACCGTTTGATCCTCCTTTCACTTCTCAGTGTTAGATGTGAGAGGTATATTAGGTAGTCTTGCTGAGGTACTTTTTTGGACCAATTGGCCTAGTTGCATAGCGGAAACCATAGAGACTGTTCCAAACTAGGACAGGATGCTTACCCGAATGCAGTATTGTGTGAAACCACTTGTTATGCATAGTGAAAACCCTAGCTCCTGACGAAACTAGAACAGGGTAACCCTACCCCATCATGAGGGTGTTTTGGCTCTCTTTTAACTGGTATGTGCTTTAAAGTGAAACTGTACAAGAATGTGCATATCAGTTGCAAAGTTGGTATCTATTTTGGGGCAGAATTCAATGTTGAGTACAGTCACTCAGCTGTGATCATATCCGTTCTAGTGAAATTGGGCTGAGATGCTGTCTATTTTCTCTTTTGCCAGATAGTCCTGGAACCATAGCTTTAGAAGGTTCCGATATCCCCCCAGGTACTCTGGACTTGTATCGATAGACTTTGTCAGGTCAAAATTTGTTCAGAGGCAACAAGAGTTTACCTCACTCCTCCTAGGTACAAGACGAAGGAGAGTCAGATAGGATTCATTAGTGAAGTGTCTACAGTAGTCACCCTTCGATTCACCAGTGTCCAGTTAGGTCCGGGAACGGTCATCTGCTTCTTGCTCAACACAAGTTCAAACGCTGATTCTAAATGGCACAATATCCCCCATCCAGTGTGGAAGAATTGATACAGCACGTCCAACAGACAATGTTCCTGGACATATGTAAATCTATGATAACTGTATGGTATGAGTTATTACATGAGATAAGTTTTTGTATGCTATGTATGCACAGCTCATTGGACAAAATTTAAAGTTCTACTTCCACATCTAGCCCCATATTATTAATATTGAATTGATTTCTAACTGAGGCCGTGGGTAATCTCATAATTACTGGCTAGTTATGATCCTAACCTATAGGGGCAGGTTCGGGTCATGACAAAAAAAGACGTCATATTTAATACATGATTCGCCAGTAACTTGAGGCAACAGTAACAAAAACGCTAGGAAGGAGTATAATAATACTGGAAGAATGGGAAAGAAAAAGACATGCACACAAATTATCAAAGAGAATTGGCATTTAAGCCAAGAAAAAAAAAAAGGAAAACCATTTTCTGATATCCCAATATTGATCAACATTGTTTAAGAGTAACATCAAGTAGTACATCAAATGAAAGGGAAAGAAAAAGAATACAAATAATTCCCTGACCTTTAAACCAAGAACATCGCCCTTTAGGAGACCCTTAAGAGCACTTCCATTAAATGCATTTTCTGGAACTAGCTCTCCTCGAAAACCTGTCAATATTGGAATTGAGTAAAACAAGTGACGAAAATATGAGATTTTTCATGTATAGTTGTAAGAACATATCAACATCAACATAGGTTCTCTTTGCTGTAGGAAAATGCTACAGCAAAGAGAATGAGGAAAATGCTACAACATAGATTTTTCGTGTTCATTTTTTTGTACTTAAATAATAGTATAAAGCAATGAGGAAAATGTTGGACATTGTTTTGATTTTTATTAGCACACTCATGTTTTGATCCATGGTTTTTTCGTATTTATGCCTTTTGAAGATGTTGGTCAATGTACAGAGAAAAATACTTGCTTCTAATACATAAAAGAAATAAGTGACATTTGGAGAAGTTTAGGGGTATGCTAATTTAACCAACATCAACACAAATAGGAAAATTATTTATGACATGCCAAAAAGAAAGTTGTAGTAGTGAATACGGCTTGTATTTATTATATGTCGTTGATGTGATGTCGTAAAAACCAAGTTTTGTTGTAGTGACACCAAAAAAAAAAAAAAAAAAAAAAAAAACTTAGCAAAAGATAATGGTAGATGCTCCCCTCAAGTTTAAATTGCTTGACACTTCTTCTCCATCACTTTGGTCAACTCAAGAACATTATTTGGGTGTTAGATAAGATGGGAATTTCGGAGTTTGGGAGAACATATGAGAAAAGAGCTAGGGATAGCTTCAATTGGTCTGTTCTCCTTCAAAAGAATAGAGAGAGAGAGAAAGAGAGAGAGAGAGAGAGAGAGAGAGAATGAAGGGGGATAAGGGAATATATAGGTTTAGGCGGCTTGGGGGAAAACATATACATATTAGGTCGAAACCCACATGGCTAATCGCCCTTCCATCGCCAGAATGGAAAATAAATTCACACAATAATCAAATTTGCATGCAATGTAAAGGATGTGTGTAGACACCCCATTTTGACCGACCATTGAGATTTGGGCTTGCAATTTTTCCTGATGATAAAAGGTATCATAATTTCAACGTTGGAGATACTTGAAGTTGTTAGAGCTGTTGTATTAACATTTTCATGCCAAAAACTATTTTTTTGCCAAAATTACCATTTTTAGGCTTGTCTTGAGGGCCTATTTTCACCTAAAAAAAGTTGAAATTTGAGATTTTTTATTTCAAAAAATATTCTAGCCCTTTGAATCATGTTTCCAACTTCACTTAATTCACCTCAATCCGATGTCGGATGAGACAGGTATACCCAAAATACGAAAGTCTGGCGGAGATATGCGGCCACACATAAGTGGCACATAAGTTGTGCGGTTGCATGTCCTACTGATGCCAAATTTTATATTTTAAGTGTTATTTTTTTGGAAGGCATACGGAGAATGTGATGGGACAACCCTACCACGACCTAAGGTGTTCCCCAAGCTTACCATAAGTCTGTAAATACAACTCCTCCACCCCTCCCTTGAAATGATGCAAGTTTTGGCCAACTTTGATTGAGTTTTGAGAGAGAATAGCCACCTCCCTTCCACCCAAACACTAAACTCTAAAAATAACAAACCCTATAGTAGCTTTAGCAACTAAAAGAGATCTAAGGTTTGAAGAAAAGCATCCATAGCCTTTCCAAAGCTTAAGGGAAGCATTCAAACACGTTTTGCTTGCTTTTCGATTGTGTTCTTCGGTTTGTTTCAAACCGGTAAGTTTTTGTTTCAATTTAATTTTAGTACTTTTTAATTCATGTGTTTCATTATTAGATCATGGTTAGGGTACTAGTTCATCATAATCATCACACATGATAGTTGTTTTGTATGTTTTTTTGTGTGTGTTTGTTTTGCATGTTTTAACTAAATGTATGGTAGGAGCATGTTAGGATTAGTTTAGTCATAATGTAAACATGCATATATCCTAGTTTAATCATCATATAATATTATGCATATTTATTTTTATGTGTTAGTTGCTTTATTTGCATTAAATCACGTTAGTAATCTTTAAACTGGGCCTATGTTTGCATCTTGTGTGTGTTTAGTAGCATGTCTAGAATCATTGTATTTTATTTATTCATATCTTGCATGTTGGACGCTTTGTGGTGGAATTCGTGTAAGTTTCTTGATCTTCATAGCATATTGCTTATGTATGTGCATTGTTCCTCAAATAATGCAAGTATAACAATTCTAGTTTAAACGCGACCCGTTCATTGTTTTGGATCTGGGATTTCTTGTTTTGATGGTTGTTCATGTCTTCTTTCGTCTTATTCCTTGTTAAGTTTGGTTATTGGAGTGTCGTTGTTGTGTTTGGAACAAGTTGGGAGTAAGTTTTTTCAAAACTGTTGCTGCCCAAATTTTGGCTTGATCGCTCGAGCAAACTTTCTTGAGCTCGAAGGAACTTTGAGAACTTCCAGTACTTTTGGATTGGCCGACTAAGTTAACTCAATTAATTTGTAGTGTCCCAAGTCACAACCCGACCCTTATTGCCTTTCCAAGTGGGTGCACAAGTGTGTTGAGTTGACTTTTTCCTTGTTGAGTTTTGGCTTTGGAACACCTTGGGTTGACTTTGGAACAGCCAAACGGATTTATATATGAAGCTTATCCGCGTCCGTGAACACAATGGTTGTGACCGCAACTGAAAACAACATCCGATACTTTGTCTGTGTAATCCCTGGTGCCAGCGATGCTTACCCGTGAATACGTGACTACAGTCATTAGGTCGCATCTATGATTGTGATAGTAGCACCCACAGTTTGTCTCATTGTACCCCCGATTGTGAGTCTATAAAAGTCAACAATGCACGTGAAAAGCCACTTTTTCTGATCTTTTCTTCCTCATCTCTCTCCTGTTCACCATTGCTAAGCCTTTAAGCTTTTCAAGCTTTGATTTCATCTTGTTTTTTACTCAAAATCTCACCCTAGTTCCTATACCAAAATGTAGAGCACAACGAGAATTTTTTTTTTTAATTTGAATGGATTGCGTTTTCATCGAAGTTGAATTTGTCGATTTTTCTCCCCTTCACTTCAAGAGGTAGGGATTCCTTTGCTTCTTTTCAATACTTTTCTATAGATAGATACGTGGTAGCTTTTATTGCATGAACAACACAGTTTTGGAAAGAGAGTTCGAAATGCATATAGATGACGGTTAGGGTTTCGAAGTAAATGAGTTTAATTTTGTGTTTCGTTGTTGATTATGGAGATTTGGAGCTAATAAATCATGTATGTGATGATTGAAGTGAAAGCCCTAATTTCTTTTATCTAATGTTCATAAGAAATGTTAAGAATCGGTGATTGTATATCTATTGTTTAATATTGATTAAGGTAAATTGAAAATTTGATATGAGAAGAGTTTATGGTTTATAACTATTGGATAAAATTAATGATTTTGAATTGGAAATGTAATATGGACAAGAAGGAAATTGAATGATTATCATGGATTTACTGTTCATGTTAAAATCATGAAATGGGTTGTGGAATTTAAGTAATAATGCGATTGTTAATGAAAATCTTGGCTTGTTTGATGCTAATGGAGTTGTGGTTTAAAATTATAAGATTTTATGTTATTTGCTGCTTAGAGGTTTTGTCCTTGGCCATTGGTGAATGATGGTGTTTGTTGTTGTTGAGTAGGTTGTATGTGTTATACGCGATTGATTTAATTTGGGTAATTGGTATCGACATGGAATGTAATGAGATGGATGAGGAAAGTGCTATATAGAGGGTATGTTTTCTTCCGGTTAACCCCTAGAAAAGCGTGGCACATTGAGATAGGTTATGTTTCCTTCTGGTTTGCACTCGATAAAACATGGGTTGAGGTTCCATTTCCTTCTGACTTTGGTCCAGTACAGCGTGGCACCTTGAGATCGGTTTCATTTCCTTCCATTTCCTTCTATTTCCTTTCGGCTAGCCATCAGTAAAGTGTGGCGCTTTGAGACAGGTTTCGTTTCCTTCTGGCTATCGCCCTGTAAAGTGTGTGTTGGAATGGCTTGATGAAGTTATAATTATGAGATGTGATTTTCATTAGTTGTTATTTGCACGATCTTATTGAGATACATGTATTCGTTGATATTGTGACAAGGGATTATTGTATGTAGTTAGTTTTATAACCATTTGTGTATTATGATGATAGTTAGGCTTGGTATGAGATGATGAGATTATGCTTATGAATATGGTTTTAAATTTATAACTAAAGTCTGTAAAACTTGTGATAAATTAAAGATAAGTTGGAAAGATAAGAAGTGGTTTTGTTTCTTGTAATGTTAAAAAAGAGTTATTTGGAGAAAAGTATACTTTTGTATATCTATTTCGAATACGAAAAGTGACACAACATATATATTTATAACGTAGAGCATTCATGATCTTATATATATATATATATATCTAGGTTTGTTGTTGTTTAAAATAATTGGGATTTCTACTAGATATTCTTGTTCATCCCATGTTGTTAATCTTTTTTTAGGTATAAGGTTGAAGAGTAGTTCAAGATCAAAGGATCTCCTTTCTTTGTTAGCCAAGGGACCTAGTTCTTGTAGGCGGAATGCCATTGATGTACTAAGGGTTAAGCACTTTTCTTTATGTATTAACGTAAGCCTAATGGTATTTTTATTTAATTGTATTAATTTCATTTTGCATCATGTGTATGAAGCAGAGAAAACTTCTACTAAGGAAATGGGGAAAAGAAAGTTAAGCCCTCCACAACCCTTACGGTCATACAATGGTGGGATCGAACTATCGTCTTTATGACATAGAAAATAAAAACAATCCCAGGTAGGTGTGCATGCGGACACTCTGTGTTGCTAACAATCTATTGTGGCCTAAAAATGTGATAACCAATCCATACCCAATATAACGTCAAAAGCATGCATGTCTAAGATGATAAAATCAAAAGAGAGTCAATGATCTGCGACCTCAATCTTGTAAGAGCGGCACAGTTGCCCCGATTAGGGCTATGCAAAATACCGCCCATTTCGCTAAAACCTCACCGCTTTAACAGCTAACCACGGTTTAAACTTTAAAATTTATAATCTGCCAATCAAACTGTTTCGCTCCGCTATAGTTAATACATATATATTTTTTAACTTCCAATGAAATATTAATGTAAAAATGAGTGTGAGAGAGTTTTAAGATATGAAATTTATTACAAATTAGTGGTTATATATATGAAACATATTATGTAAAATTACTTTTTGTTATATATCTAAAAAATATTATTCAAATTAGTGTTATATATCATGCAAATGTATGATAATTAATCTGTCAATCTGCTAACCGAAATTTGTCAATCTGCTAACCTATCATTCGGTTTGTAATTTTACTCTTAAACCGCTCGAATTGTATCGCCCCCTAGCCCCAATGCCACTCTACCCCTAACCGATGACTCAACCTACAATGGTGACTCCAACTGATCAATCTCTAACCTTAAAATAGCAAAATTAGTAGATATAAATGAATGCAATGCACCCATATCAATCGATACACTAGCCAAAGAATTGAACACTACAAAATTACCTCTCACAACAAAGGATCCTTGCAACTACTCTGGCGCTGTAATAGTGTGCACGCGCCCTTGTGGCCTCTGATCAACCTGCTTATCTCTCGGAGCATAGGCCTACTGTACTGACTGAGCCAAGGTGCTCCCTATATAGCTCATGAGGTCTGCACTAAAAGAGCATGTTGGTGGCTCTGAGTCTGCCTCGATCCTGATGCGCCAGATGTGCCTCCCTACTACGGGCATGCTCTCCTCATAGAAGAGAGAAGACACTAAGAACAATTATTAACTTTACAAAGACTATAGAGGCCATATGTTAAAGATTACTTTGATGTTTTATTGTGGATACTAGCAATTCAAGCAAACAACCTTAAATGAAGCCATTTGTGTCTTAATGGTGGTTTTCACAAACTTGGTTGTGCCTTTGCACTCAATTTCACTGATGTGAGCTCCTTTCTAACATCATGCTCCAATGATTGCAACACTGAAATAACTCAAAACAGCAGTCAAATCTTAAATAGAAAGAAGAAGAAAAAAAAAAGAGATGGAAATAGATTCTGCAGAGAGAGTGAGAAAAAGAAAGGTATGGAGAAAATTTAGTTCTTAATCGTGCCAAAAGTTTTGATAATTCATTACACCTTCTCCCACAAAAGGAAATAAATAAATGAAAGCCTAAATTAATTTTTTTTTTTAAATCTTAAAATAAATTTGAACTTCTAAATAAACACTGTTATGTGAAGCTCTTGTCTTCCTTGATCTCCACTAACCTTTGAGCTTCCAACACTCACAAATTAGCAATCCAACCGTTGCAAATCGAATATGGTTCAAGCAACAATTGTGAATGTGACTTTTTATCTTACTAAACATTGAAAAAAAATGTAAATATAGTATTTTTCCAAAAAAAAAAAAAAATGCAAATACATCATGATAGTTAATGAATCTTACTACAAGTGATCATATTTGATTACAGTAAAATGACATAAAGCCTCCAACTTTCAAGATAGCCCACCATAGGCAATATGTCAATAAACTTCACTGTTCGCAGTTAATTGGTAGCATCATTGTCAACAGATCATAATACCAGGAGAGTTTAAATTAGATTGCAACACTACCAAAGAACATTATATAAAGAAATACTTGCCTTTTAACTAAAGGCCATGACAATCCCAACCAGGCATATACTTTATAGTTTTTCAAAGAAGCTGTTGCAGAAAAAAGAGTAAATACAAAACAACAATAGCTATATTAATATTTTTGTGCTTCAGTATGTTTAGCGTTGACAATGTACAAATAAATTATGCAACCTTCAGGCCATAAAAATTACCCCAAAAAAGTGTTCAACATGTCAGGAAATGTCATAAAGCTCGCTCAATATTGGGCACCACCAATCTGAATATTGCATGCACTAAGGGTGCAAAGTACATGCCCTTGATGCCTCTTAGCACCCATTAAGCTCACCAAAAGAATATTGTATTCACAATTTTAACATCTTTCAAGAGAGCCAAGCCACCTCAAAGATGGATCAACTTTACTAAAATTATGAATCTGTAGTAAAAAAGGATACAAATTTATTTAATTCAACTAAGCAAGGTAGAAGGATCGTGTAGACATATAAATGTATCGTATGACCATGTGCCATAAATTTTGAAAGGATGAACATTAAAATGAAAGAAAGGGAGAGAAGTTTATGTTGAAAGAAAGGATGAACATTATCAATTCATTGTCTATCATTTCATAAAAATAGTACCAAGTCAAACTATTAAAATCATGAAATCAATTTGAACCAAACTATTTAAACACGGTTTGATTTAATTTGAAAATCACAATTTCACATAATTTATTTATTAAAAAAAATCCTATAATATTTTTAAAAAATTCAATCTATCATAAATTTAAAAAAAATAATAATAATGACATACAAATTAAACAAACTATTATCATAATATTCATCAGTTAAGAAAAAAATAATATTAAGCAAACATTGTTCAACATTAATTTGTCATTATTTTCGAAATATAAACTTTCAAAACATAAACATGCACATTATTCTACCATTAATTTAAATAAACATAATATCTAGTAAATAAACATATATGATTTAAGTTATAGGGTCTGATTCGCTTCAAATTCAGAATTGTGGATCTAAATCTGAAATTAATCCATGGAGACTGATTTCCTATTGTTTTAAGACTGAACCATAAATTAAAAAAACCAAACCATATACCAAATTAATCTGGACTGATTCAATTTGCAAATTTTCGGAATTTCTTTCTCAATAATATAAATGTCCGTTATTCAAGAAAAATTATTGTCTTTGTATTATTTATTTATTTATTTTTGGCACTCCATGGGACAATTCCAGTTGTTTTCCCCTTCTTTCCGGTGACAGATAATTCCCTCTAATAATAATAAGAAAAATAATATATAAATTTATTTTTTAACTATATTTTTAGACTCAATAATATATCAAAAAATAATTAATTAATAATTAAATAATTATCAAATAATTATCTTTTTAGCATATTACTAAATCTTGAAAAATTAATCTAATTTTTTAACCACAACAACAATGATCTACTAATAATTGTTGTTTGTTGGTCTTCATAGCTTTATTTTGGTAGGTAGATGATAGCCGCGTGGGGCCGTATTAGAGCAGAAATGAGAACAGTCCATTGATGATGGTTGACCAGAACAACACAATAATAATGGGACGAGTTGATTCATAACAGCTTCTCGAAAAATTATTATGGCGATGTGACAAATTAATCTTAATTGTTTAAGATTTAATAGATCCGACATTAATAAATGATTGAGATTGATTTATGACATGATTACATGAATATTTTTGGAGCCTTTTTTTTAAAATATTTTTAAAAAAATTATTTAGAGAATTTAGTCATTTTTAAATTATTTAAAAAACTAATCTACTTTTAAAAATCACATTTTAAAAATACAATTTTGAAATTGAAATTGCATTTTCAACATGCAATTTCGTCTTGAAATCACAGGTTAAAAATACAATTTATGATGACTTGAAATCTCATTTTCAACATGCGATTTCAATGTGAAATTGCATGTTAAAAATACAATTGCAATTTCAAAATTATATTTTTAAAATACGATTTTAAAAGCAGATTAGTTTTTGAAATAATTTAAAAAATGAATAAGTTCTCTAAACATTTTTTTTAGAATATTAAAAAAAATAAACTCAATGTTTTTGTGTCATTGAATAATTGTTTCAGCTTTTCACATTTTCCTCTTGAAACAAATTGAAAGGTTGTAACAAAATCTTTGTGTGGGTCTCACACGTGTTCCCATGAAATAATTTTTTCCTTTTGAGTGAGCAAACCAAATTTGATGTCTTTCACTCCCTATTTCCTTCTTTTTCCTGATCTCTTTGACCTCTCTTTCTTCAACACAGCAACCCAAAGAAAAATAAAAATAAAAAAAACATGGCTGCCGCCTTGGTTGGAGGATTTCTATCTGCTAGCCTTCAAGTTCTGTTTGACCGTTTGGCTTCTCCTGAGCTCGTGAACTTCTTCCGAGCTCGAAAGCACGATCATGAACTCCTCAAGAAACTCAAATTACGACTGTTGGGACTCAATGCTGTGCTTGATGATGCAGAGGACGAGCAGATCACTAATCCAGCGGTAAAAGATTGGTTGGATGAACTTAAAGATGTTGTATATCATGCTGATGATTTACTGGATGATATTGCTACTGAAGCTTTGCGATGCAAATCTGATGAACAAGAGTACCAAAGTGGCCCAAACCAGGTAAGAAGCCCAACCTTGACTTCCTCCTCCTCTAGTTCATTTGATGCTGATATAGAGTCCAGGATAAAGGGGATTATTGCTAAACTAAAGCCAAAGAAAAAGATGTCCTTGGTTTGATGACCAAAGATGTTGGGAAAAAATGGTCAGACAGATTGCCAACAACTTGCTTGGTGGATGAATATGGTGTTTATGGAAGGGATGATGACAAAGAGGATATAATTAAGTTGTTGTTGGTCTCCAACGAGGAGGCAAGTAGTGGTAATCAGAAGATAGATGTGATTACAATAGTGGGGATGGGTGGGGTTGGCAAGACCACCCCTGCTCAATTTTTGTACAATGATGGCAGAGTGGATGATCACTTTGATATGAAAGCATTGCTTTGTGTCTCTAATGAATTTGATGTTGTAAGGGTTACAAGAACAATTCTTGAGGCAGTCATTCCGCAGAGTTCTGATACAATGGTCCTAAGTAAAATGGAAGTTAATGACCTTCAAGTCAAGCTCAAGGAATGCTTGAGTGGGAAGAAATTTCTTATCGTTCTAGACAATGTTTGGAATGAGAACTATGATCACTGGGATATCTTGAGGAGTCCTTTTAGATATGGAGGACATGGAAGCAGGGTTATTGTTACAACGTGCAATGAGAGCGTTTCATCTATTATGCAAACAGTTCCAATTCATCGTTTGCAGCAATTATCAGATGAAGATTGCTGGAAATTGTTTGCTAAACATGCATTTGAGAAGCGAGATTGTGGTTCACATCCAAACATTGAAAGTATTGGTAAAGACATCATGAAAAAGTGTAAAGGTTTGCCTCTAGCTGCAAAAAACATTAGCCGGTCTTTTGTGCTCTAAACGGGATGTTAAGGATTGGAATAATATATTGAAATTTGCCAAAGGAGAAAAGCAATATTCTTCCGGCCTTGAAATTGAGCTATCGTTACCTCCCTTCACATTTAAAGAGATGTTTTTACTTATTGTTCCATATTTCCTAAAGATTATCAATTTGAAATGCATGAATTAGTCCTCATATGGATGGCTGAAGGTTTTGTTGAGCAACCCAAAAGTAATAAAACAAAGGAAGAGGTAGGTTATGAGTACTTCCACGAACTGCTATCAAGGTCATTTTTTCAGCAATTTTTTCAGCAGTCAAGTGCTAATAAATATTATTTTGTCATGCATGATCTTCTTAATGATTTAGCCAATTCTGTGTCTGGAAACTTCTGTTATAGATTAGAGGATGACAAGCCACGTTGTATATCCGAAAGGATATGCCATTTCTCATGTGTTAAAGGCAGATTTGATGGTTGTGAAAAATTCAAGATAATTAATGAGGCAAGTTTTTAAGGACTTTGTTACCAATGAGGGCAACCGACCAACCTGTACTGTGGTTAAGCAAAAAGGTCTTGGATGATATTTTTCCAAGACTAACATGCTTACGGGTGTTGTCTTTGTCATGTCATGAGATTATGGAATTGCCTCATTCAATTGGAAATTTACTACATCTACGTTATTTGGATCTTTCTTACATGAAAATCACACAGTTGCCTGAATCTGTTTGTACTATGCACAATTTAGAAACAATGTTGCTATATAATTGTCGTCATCTAACAACCTTGCCGGTAGAGCTTCGAAAACTAATCTGCTTGCGCCATCTTGATATTACTGGGACTAATTTACAGGAGATGCCAATGCAAATGAGTCAATTAAAAGGTCTCCAACATTTAACTGCCTTTGTGGTGGGCAAGTGCAGGGGGTTAGGTATTGAAGAGTTGAAGGAGTTTCGTGATCTTCGCAAGACACTCTCTATTTCAAATTTGCAAAATATAACAAGTGGCATGCATGCAATGGAGGCAAAATTGGAGGAGAAAATGTACCTTGAAATGTTAGTGTTGAAATGGGATAGCACCACAAATGATTCACTGAATGAGAGAGATGTACTTGACAAGCTACGACCTCATAAAAACTTGAAGCACCTTATGATAAAAAACTATGGAGGCACAAGATTTCCGGATTGATTGGAAGATCTATCATTCTGTAATATAGTGTCTTTATGTCTTGATAATTGCGAGTACTACTTTTCCTTACCATCACTTGCTCAGCTGCCCTTCTTGAGACACCTAATTATTGCAAGGATGCAGGGAATTAAAAAAGTGGACCACAAATTCTATGGAAATGGTTCTTTAAGCAAACCATTTCAATCTTTGGAGCATCTTATATTTTGTGAAATTTTGGAGTGGGTGGAATGGCATATATTAGGTGCTGGATAGTTCCCACGACTTCGAGAACTTTGTGTAGTCGAGTGTCCGAAGCTTGTTGGGGGTTTACCCAAAGCATTCCATCTTTGGTGAGACTTGAGATTCGAGAATGCTCAAAACTTATGGCTCCATTTCCAAAGGCTTGTGATGCAGGTGCAAACACATGTAAATTATTAGTATTGAAGGGATGTGATGGGGTAGAATTGGAATGGCATGGTATAGCTTCCCTTGTAAAATTGGAGATTTCGAATATGCCTAGTTTAAAGGAATTGATACCGGAGTTGTGCATTCTAACAAATTTGAAGGGCTTGAAGATAAAGGAATGTCCAAACCTATTGTCATTTCTAGATACAGGGTTGCTGCCTATGCTTACACACCTTTCAATCATCGATTGTGAAGCTATAAAGTCATTGCCGATGGGAATGATTCCTCTCAAAAATTGCCTTAACCATTTGAAACAACTTTTTGTTGTGAGCTGTCCGAATCTAGTGTTCCTCATAGTTGAGGAGATAGAGAATTGTTACACGTCTTTTGAAACTTTGTCCTTAGACTGTTGTGATGCTCTAAAATCCACGCCGCTTGGATTTTTTCCTAAGCTTCGATCTCTAGAAATCTAGAATTGCACAAATTTTGAGAGTCTTTCAGTTCTAAACAGGAACAGGCTTGAGCTCCAAAATTTGACGTCTCTCGAGTCACTTTTATTAAATGGGTTGTCTAATAATATGGTATCTGTGGAGAAGTGGTTCGGAAATACTCTTTGGATCCTGTAAGACGCTCGTGATCCTCAGCTAGTCACTTGAAAAGGAATGAACACTACGGTTGGGAGTGTTGGAATTAGCACTCCGACGGATAAGTTAGTGTATACTCTCTTGGTTGCTTATATCTCAAGTTAAACTTTTTCTCACATACCTTTTTTTGGCTGATGCTCCTCTATTTATATTTTTCCCTTTGGGCCTTAAGGTCGAGCCCGCCCTTATTCCATTACACGTTCATTTATTCGACTTTTGTTTGGCTGGTTGGAATGCCGATTAGTCTATTCGGCTCTGTGATCGTCTAGGATCAATGTCGAATAAAAATTTCGCCCTTGACTGTCCTCATACCATTATTCAGCATTATTGCCCGCACAATATTCGTCTCCCACAATTGCCCCCCAAACATCCTATTAACACCAGTTAGTCAACATGTTTGGTTTAGAACGGCATGTTTGGTTTTGAATTTGAAAAGTCAAAGAAAGAACGGCAGCTAACCTCATTCCAACGTATGTCAGAGCACACACTTTTTAGGCATTATTACATCTTCCAGCCTCTTCGTACACTTTCTTCATTTAATGCGATTTGAAACTACGTTGTCCCTTCGAATGTAAGTTCTTTTTGAATATTCAAAGCTTCTAGTTTGCCTTTCGATATACCTCCATTTCACAACCTCTACAACTTCCTCCTGTTTCTCATTGTCTCTTCTGCTTCTTGTAAGCTTTCTTCTCCTTCACTTCGAATCCCATTTTCTTGTTTATTTTTAGTTTTGCATAATGCTTAGGCTGGCTAGGATGGCAAAACATTTGAAAGAACTTCTTTCTGCGGATCGAATTTTCCGCTTTCGACACCATTATTCCATCCTCAACGACGTCCATCTATCACTCGTGGCAGACAGCACCACTGATATGGAGAAGACTAATGAGAGTACAATCATCTTTCCTCTCCTATCGATTGCTGAGGGTGGAGTCCGTTTTCCCCTTCATCCATTTTTAAAGGTCGTCCTTCAACACTGGGGTTTAATCCCTTCCCAACCTAACGTGAATTTTTTCCGAATCATAATGGGTATTTTAGAGTTGAACCGATGCCTTAGGATTAACCTTGGTATACCTGCAATTCGACATTGTTATGCCTTAGCCAAGTCTACTGGCCGACTGGGACGTTATTTTCTCAGGGCTAAGGATATCGATCATCACTTAGTGACTATGCTTGCCAGCTTTGCCAAGCGTGTTGATAATGTAATGGTCGTTGTTCGAGGCAACTAGGAATTCGGCGAGGGTGAAGATCGCCTAGATCCTATGCCAAGGCGAAAAGGCAAACCAGGTGACCGTATAGCTCATTTTTGTTTTTTTATTATCATATATCTATTCGACTTTCCTTCTATGTACTTACTATTTTGTTTATGCAAGCAACGATTTGAAAAAAGAGTTGGTTTTAGCCGACGACGATGTACTTGCGGAAATTAAAACCGCACTACAATTTATTGGCCGTCCAAGCCTTCAGAAACAAGGGAGGGTGACCCATATTCTCCTGCGTTACGAGCCGACTTACGCAACGTTTTTGGTGGCAAACCACATTCTAATTTCGAGAGGCGAAAAGCATCTTACAGCCCTTATCTTCCCCAACTTCAAAAACCTAAGGCAGATTGGTTTGGAAGCCTCCGATTCGGAGCACGTGGAAGAACAAGCAGCCGAAGTGGTCGCCGATGACCCGAACCAGTTGGAAGCTGAAGTAGACGAGGCTCTTAACTTGGCCTTTGAGGAAGCCGGACTCAATTCGTCCGACCCTCCATCCACATCAGGCCGAGTGGACATCTCATTCGAAGACATTTTTACAAACTAAGGAGACCTTCCCGACGCTTATCTTGAGAATATGGCTGGGGAATCGCTCACGCAACTTGCCAGAAGGAAAAATTCCGAAAGGATGGCCGCTCGGAGGAGAGCCGAGGCCATCCGATCAGAAACTCCACCCGCCACCGTCGCTGAGTCCTCTCTGTCTGTTATTGCGGAAGAAACGGCTCAGACCGAAATGGTCGAGACAGAGCAGGTAGAATAGGGGGATATGAAGGCTGAGCAAAGGGCAGAAAAGTGCCCCGCCGAGCAAGAAGCCGTCCTTAATGAAGACCAAAGCGATAAATGGCCGCGCATTTAGGAATTGGACTTTGTTGTTTCGTTCACTGTTTAACCAAGGATGAGGAATATGTCGATTGCCTCTTATGCATCGGCTTTGAAAGACCCCGCTGTGGCTTTGAGTATGGCCTCCTCAATATCCTTGTCGGTTGATAGAGCCACATTTCGGGTGGATCCAGATCTAATGCTAATTGCTTCAGCCACTCAGTCGACCTTGTTGGTACATTACTTGCCTTATCTGTAGTCTTCCGCCTAAATACATATATATATATATATATATATTTCTTATTATTTGTTTGTTGTAACTCTATTTCCTTATTTTGCAGACGGTGGGCAAGATAGTCGAAATCGGCCGCCATCAACATGACGCTATAGAACAGATCGGCTTCTTGAAAGTCAAGATTGGCAATGAAAAGAGCAAGGATGTGGTAGCCTCTCAAAGATCCGATTTCGAGACATCGCAAACGGCGGAGGAACGTGCGAGAGCTGACTCTAAGGCCGAGCGAGCGAGGAATTCCAACCAACTAAGGCTTGCCACCGAAGAGAGAGCAAAAGCGAGTGAAAAAGCGCTCAAGTTAGCCAAGGAGGTGATCACCAAGCTGGAAGCCGACTTGGAAGATTCAAGGAAGGCAAAGAAAATAGCCGACTTCGAGATTTCCAAAGTGTTCCAAGTTGGGAAGGACGCCGCCTTGGAAAACTACGTAGAAGAAGTGCCCAAGTTCGAGAATCAGGGCTTCAAACACGGCTGGCTCAAAGCCCTCACTGCTGTGAATGTGACATTAGCACAGTCGATTCCATACGAGCAGGTGGACGTTGAGCCGTTGGCGTCTGACCCTGAAGATTGATTAGGGGATATTTTGGTTTTTGGTAAGCATCTTAGATGCATAGTTTTTGTAGGTTTTTGTTAGTAGATTTTCATTTCTTTAAGTGTAAACTAATTTTCATGTGTAAAATGACTACCATTTGCGCTCAATTTATTAATAAAAATTTTCTATGCTTTCCAGTTTACTGCATATGCTATTTGTCTTTAATTTATGAATGACAATTCCTTATGCTTTTTTGTTTGCTATATATGAGTAAATTAAATATCCAATAAATTAACCGAATCAATTAAACATCCTCTGCCTATTTGCTATTTAGCCGAATAACTAAAAGAATCGGCAGTTAACAATTTGGAAATGTGCATGAATATTCGACAAACTAACGAGTAAAACGGCTCAAGACCTCGATGTTTGGCCGATTAGATTAATGAATCTACCCTAGCTACACGAACTCAATCGCCGAATGCAATAAGTTCATGGAGCGGCTGGGGCACTTAACCCGATCAGTGCAAAGGCTTGCCCTATGGCTGATTAGATTAATGAATTTGCCCTTGCCCCAGCTGGTGCATGAACTGGAACGTCGAATGAAATTAGCTCATTGAGCGGCATGTGCATGAACTGGAATGCCGAATGATATTAGCTCATGGAACGGCTGAGGCACCACGCGCTCAGCACCAGGCCTGGACATTTGGCAGATTAGATTAATGAATCTGCCCTTACCCCAACTGGTGCATGAACTTGAACGCCGAATGAAATTAGCTCCTGGAGGGGCAGGGGCAAATGTGATGATCGGCACCAGGTTTTGAAATTTAGCATTGATGAGATCTTCTCGAGGGTGCTTCACCTATAAGGTATAAATGGGGTGGGTGGTGGGTGCGCGGAGAGAAACAACAGTGTTGACAATTTGTGGATGGCAAGAAGATTATTCTTCAACAGCAGAAGAGAAGGGAGGACACTCGCGTAGCTGGACGTAGAGATGAATCGAGGTGGCGAGCCAACGTGCACGAGAAGTAGGACGTCGAGGGAACATGAAAAAGGCCAGTCCCTGCGTCGTCGAAGTAGGTCACCCAGAAGGGAAAAACAGCAATGAGGCAGCTCTCCTCAATCACACTCGAGAGGAGAAACCAGTGCGACTCCACGCCCGTTGAGTTTTACAGTTTTTGTGGGGAACAAACCGATGACGGAAGCGGATTCAATTGTGCATGGCCCAAATGTGGCAATTGAGTTTACTCAACAAATTTTTCCACCAGAAGTCCAGCAGTCGATGGTCGGTCGACCTGATTTCGAAGTGTTTCGGGAGGGCATCCATGGAGCGACGAAAGGGCTGTATACCGCCTATGAAATCGGCATGTCTCTTCGTGCCATGCGGCGGGAGATAGAGTAGAAGCATGAGCGCATTCGAAGCTTAGAAGCTTGCGCAAAGAAGGCTGAACACGAACTAAGAAAGGTCAAAACCGCTAAGACATAATCGGCCAGACAAGCTAACCCGATTGTGGAAGAAATGGTGACCCAACGACTTATAAGTCATACGATTACCGATCATGATAAGGCAAACATGTTTGCAATAGAGGCCGCAAAGACCAGGTCTTATGAGCAAGGCTTCCCCGATGGCCGGAAAAGTTGGGATACAGAGGTCTAAGGAAAAGCTCGTCGAGGAGGTCTACCGATGCCAAAACCGTGGATTTAAGCACGGGTGGGCCAAGGCACTCCAGGCTGCAGAGGCTGTCTGGGTAGTAGGCGTTGATTCGGCATCTCCATTATATCAGAGCCATCATTTTCCCTTTGTGGCTTTCGAAGTTAAGAAGAGCGATGACGAGGGGGATGCCGAATAAAACTGAACATATTGTACCGTTCTGACGTAGATTGGGAGCAAATTATGTATTATCGATTAATTCAATAAAACATATTATTTTAAATGTTTGCATGTTGTTTCAATTTATGTTTAAGCATATTATCGATCATCTTTCATTTTTGGTCAACTGTGTTTATGCTTGTTAATCATAATATTCATAAAAAGCATGCCGAATTCGGATGTGTTTTGCCTCAGCCAAACGTGGTTTCCATGAAGGGCGCCCCAGAAGGAGCTCCAAATTCGGGGGCTTTTATCTTGGCCAATCGTGAAATCCACTAAGGGCGCTCAGAATCCAGAGGCTTACTTGGCCCAAACGTGTCTTGCACAGATGAGGCTCTGACTTCGAAGGCTTTGGCCAATCATGAATTGCACGAAGGGCACTCCGAATCTGGAGGGTTACTCGGCCCAAAAGTATCATTCACTGTTGGGGCTCCGAATTCGGAGGCTGTTTTTTTTTTTTTTAACTTGGCCAATCGTGAATTCCATGAAGGGCGCTCCGAATCCGAAGGCTTTCTCGGCCCAAACGTGTCTTGCACAGATGGGGCTCCGAATTTGGAAGCTTTTTTAACTTGGCCAATCGTGAATTCCACGAAGGGCGCTCCGAATCCGGAGGCTCACTCGGCCCAAAAGTGTCATTCACTGATGGTGCTCCGAATTCGAAGGCTTTTATCTTAGCCAATCGTGAATTCCACGAAGGGCGCTCCGAATCCGGAGGTTTACTCGGCCCAAACGTGTCTTGCACGGATGGGGCTCCGAATTCGGAGGCTTTTTTAACTTGGCCAATCGTGAATTCCACGAAGGGCGCTATGAATTCGGAGGCTCACTTGGCCCAAAAGTGTCATTCACTAATGGGGCTCCGAATTCGAAGGCTTTTTTAACTTGGCCAATCGTGAATTCCACGAAGGGCGCTCCAAATCCGTAGGCTTACTCGGCCCAAACATGTCTTGCACAGATGGGGCACCGAATTCAGAGGCTTTTTTAACTTGGCCAATCGTGAATTCCACGAAGGGCGCTCTGAATCCGGAGACTCACTCAGCCCATAAATGTCATTCACTGATGGGGTTCCGAATTCGGAGGCTTTCATCTTCAAACTAAAATTTCATATAGTGAAATTTGTAGCCTTGCATTATAAAAGTGAAAGTTTGTACACCGCAAACATTCAAAACAAGTTATCATACCCCATAAGTCGGGTGAATGATAAAATTTACGCAAATGCGTGGAATTCTAAGGACGCGGCAGACTTCTCCCGGACATGTCTTTGACCCAATATGCCCCTGTTCCCGCGATTAAATCGATCTGATAGGGGCCGTCCCAGTCAGGACCCAGTTTTCCATCAGTCGGATTCCTGGCAGCTGGGAGTACTTTCTTGAGGACTAATTCTCTTGGTGTATAACGACGTAGATGAACACGTTGATTATACAACTTAGCAAGCTATTACTGGTACCGTGCCATGGATGTAAGGGCACGGTCTCATCGTTCTTCAATCAGAGTCAAATCCAAGGCCAACATCTTGTCATTTCGGCCTATATCAAAAACTTTCAATTTCAAGGATAGGAGGTCAATCTCCAGGGGGATGATTATCTGGGTTCCGAAGCATAAAGCAAATGGCGTTTCCGCAGTGGATCGCCTCGGAGTAGTGCGATGAGCCCACAATACACTCGGCAATTCTTCGACCCATCTACCTTTAGCTTTCTCCAGCCTCTTCTTGATGCCGTCCAAGATGGCTTTGTTGGATGCTTCAGCTTAACCATTGCTCTGTGGATAAGCCGGGGTGGAGAAATAAGGCCGAATACCATACGTGCTGCATAATTCTCGGTAGACTCCACAATCAAACTAGGTGTCGTTGTCTGAAATGAGTGCTCTTGGAATGCTGAATCGTGTTATGATATTCTTCCATACAAAATGCCTAACATCAGTATCTCAAATGTGTGTTAATGGCTCTGCTTCAACCTATTTTGTGAAGTAATCTGTCGCGACTATCAAGAATCGTTTGTTCCTTGGGGCTCGTGGCAATTGCCCGATTATATCAAGCCCCTATTGAGCAAACGGCCAAGGGCTGGTGATTGAGCTCAACTCCTCAATAGGCAAATGGGTTAAAGGGGAAAACTTCTGGCACTGTTCACATTTCTTAATGTAACACTCAGCATCAGCTCTCATGGTCGGCCAGTAGTACCCCTGTGTTACAACTCGATGAGCCAAAAAATGCCCACTAGAATGGGCACCGCAACTACCTTCGTGTATTTCAGTCAAGAGTTCTTCGACTTATCCGGATGAACGCATTCTAGGTATGGACCAAAAAGGGATTTTTTGTAGATCTTTCCCTGCGGATCTAGGTAATATCGCAGGGCTTTGTTTCGCAGTTTGTGTGCTTCTTTCTTGTCCGTCGGGAGCTGTTCGGAAGAAAGAAATGCAATGATAGGATCCATCTAACTTGGACCTGATTCTATGATATTGATCTAACTTGACTCTGAGGGGGCAATGCTCGACTCAGGGATGAATTCTACTTCAATTGTTCGTTTAACCTTTGAGTTGATGGCTGAGGCTAGGCAAGCTAGGGCGTTGGCGTGTGTGTTCTGATACCGGGTTATTTGATTTAGTTCATGATGGTCGAATTTTGCCAACAAAAAATTTGCCATTTTCATGTAACTTGCCGTACGGTCATTTTTGGCTGCATATTCCCCTTTTAATTGGTTGATGACTAGTTTTGAGTCGCAGAAGATAAGTAGACGCCGAGCACCAAGGAGAAGTGCATTTCGTAAGCTGGTTAACAATGCTTTATATTCGGCCTCATTGTTCGATGCTTCGAAGCCCAGTTTGACAGCCTGCTCGATTATTGTCCCATCAGGAGCCATGATCACTACGCCTGCCCCACTGCCACGTTGGTTTTACAATCCGTCACAATACAACTGCCAAATGTCCCCAACATCAATTCTCCAGTTCAGCTTATGTTGAATTTGATCAGACTTGAAGTCGGCGAGGCCTCCAGTGAATTGGGCCACAAAGTCAGCGAGCACTTGCCCCTTGATTGAGGTCCTAGGCAGAAATTGAATATCGTACTAACCGACTTTGAGATTCCACTTTGAAACGTGCCCTGATGCTTCTGCACTACAAAGTACTGACCGGATGGGGTAGTCCGTTAGTACCCCAATGGTATGCCCCTGAAAGTAATGCATCAGTTTTCTTGCTGTCATGACGAGAGCAAGGACAAGTTTTTCCAACGGAACGTAACATGTTTCGACATCAACCATTGCTTTGCTTACATAATAAACTGGTTACTGCTCCCCAAGTTCTTCCTTTAATAGTACGATGCTGACGGCCTGGTTGGAAACTGCCAGATATAAAATGAGCGAATCACCTGCCGAAGGTGTTGTCAAGAGTGGAACTGATCAGAGGTAAGTCTTCAAATCGTTCAAAGAGGCTTCGCACTCAGGGGTCCATTCAAAAGCTTTTTCCTGCC
Source organism: Camellia sinensis (assembly GCF_055761805.1). Taxonomy (NCBI): domain Eukaryota; kingdom Viridiplantae; phylum Streptophyta; class Magnoliopsida; order Ericales; family Theaceae; genus Camellia; species Camellia sinensis. The sequence continues at coordinate 143,346,092 of NC_138962.1, forward strand.
GAAGGGTATGAAAGAATTGTCGACAGCGATCTGTGGAACGACTGATGAACTTGTTGAGTGCAGCAGCCATCCCCATCAGCTTTTGAACCTCTTTGACCGACCGAGGAGAGCCAAGTTCTAGAATTGCTGTGATTTGCCTCAGGTTGGCTTCGATTCCGCGGTGGTTAATAATGTAGCCAAGGAATTTTCCGGATCCGATCCCAAATGCACATTTGGAAGCGTTTAGCTTCATTTTGTAGTTACGTAGAATGCCGAATGTCTCTTCCAGATCGGCTAGATGAGTTTGCTCTTCTTTGGACTTGACCACCATATCGTCGATGTACACTTCCATAGTACGACCTAGTTGCTCCTTGAACATGACAGTGACTAGTCTTTGGTAAGTTGCCCCCACATTTTTCAGCCCGAAAGGCATAACCTTATAGCAATAGGTTCCTCTTGAGGTGAGGAATGCAGTTTTGTCTTGGTCCTCCGGATGCATAGCAATTTGATGGTAGCCTCTGTAGGCATCCAATAAGCTCATACGTTGATGATGTGCCGTGGCATCTACGAGTTGGTCTATTTTGAGGAGGGGAAAGCAATCCTTGGGACAAGTTTTGTTTAAGTCCGTGAAATCCATACAAACACTCCAAGTCCCATTTTTCTTCTTTATAACCACAGTATTCGACAGCCATGTAGGATAGGTCACTTCCCGGATTGCCCCAGCATCAAGCAACTGGTCAACTTCTTCAACAACAGCAACAGTGTGTTCTGCGGCTGACTGCCGGCTTTTCTAAATAATTGGCTTACATTTGGGATCAACGTTTAAACGGTGCTGAGAAACATATGGATCCACTCCTGGCATCTCATATGGTGACCACGCAAATACATCAAGGTTGCTGAGTAAGAAGGAAATTAGCTGCTGTCTGTCGACTTTATTCAGGGAAGCACCGACCATGAAGAACCTGCCAGGATTCTCGTCAATTTTAACTCGATCCAAGGCTTCGGTTTCCTTTTCACATGGGAGCCGCCCAACATCGTCGAGGCTCTCTCGATCCGGCACCTCAATTGAATTCACTTCCAGCTCTCTTGGTGTCTTTGCGGCAAGAAGATAACATGCATGTGCCGATTTCTGGGAACCACAAATTTTTTCAATGCCACGTTCAGTTGGGAAGTGAAGTAGTTGATGATAGGTGCTTGGCACGGCCTACATGGTATGCAGCCAAGTTCGTCCCATGATGAGATTATACGGCGAAGAAAGCTTGACAACCAAAAATTCCACATCCACTAATCGGGAGCCCGTTCGAACTGGTAGCGTAATTTTGCCCAACGGACATTCCGTGTTAGCGTTGAAGCCGAATAACGGATAATGAGCTGGAGATAGGTCCGACTCAGTGAAACCGAGTTTGATGAAGGTCTTGTAGTACATAATTTCCGAAGTACTCCCCTGGCCAATGAGAACACGTTCAACGGTGAATTGGTTTATGCATAGTTCGATGACCAAGGGATCAATGTAGGGGAGCGTTACACCGACCAAATCAAAATCATCGAAAGTAATACTCTCAGCTTCATGGGGCCGTTTCACCGGTGTGATTTGCTTTTAAGGGTTAGGATGCGACTGAATTGTATGTATCGCGGATGCCGTCAGCAAGCTGTATATCATATGGATTACGCCGAGTGGAGGTGAATCTTGCCGTAGAGCAACTGTTTTGGTTGAGTTGTTCTTTCGGACGTGTTGCTTAAGCCGACCGTCTTGTACCAACTCCTCAAGGTGATCCTTCAACGCATAACAACTGTTGGTATCATGACCGTGGTCTTTGTGATATTCGCATCGTCTATCCCGTCTCCTCGTGTCGGGAGGTCCCACCATTTTGGGTGGCCATTTGAAGAACGGTAGGTGTTGAACTTTAGACATAACCGTGCTGATCAGCTCTGACAACCCCGTATATTTCTTGTTCGTGCGCCTTGTGCTCCTGCTATCCACTTGAAGTTGTTCATTAGCTCAGTGGGAACATTGGCCATTTGATCGGCGCGAATCTCGTCTTTTGTCTCATTTAGCCCAATTCAGTGGTTCAAGGCTCCGTGATGGTATAGAATTTATCGGCTGAACGATTTCAGATGGTGCCATCTTGTTGGCCTTGTGCCCAGTTTTGACCCGCAAGGCGTCATCTTCCACTTTGCAGTATTCCTCGACTTTCATCATTAACGACCAGACTGTTTTGGGGGGCCTTCTAGTCAAGGAGCTGCGGAGGGCACTATCAGGATGCAACCCCATTTTAAAGGCAGTGATGGCCATGGAGTCATTGCAGGCATCATCTACGAGATTAAAGCATTCCCAATAGCACGCCGAATATGCACGTAAGGTTTCCCCTAGTTGGATTTGCATTACCCAGAAAGAATCGGCTTGCTTTGGCTGGACCTCATTGGTGATGAACCTTGTCTTGAAGGATTTTTGGAGTTGCTGGAAGCTCTTAATCGATGCCGATTCCAATTTATAATACTATCTGATGGCCAATGGTCCCAAACTGCTCGAAAATATTCGGCACATGAGGGCCTCGTCGTCTGCATGCAGCGTCATGGCTTGCTTATAATGACGAATGTGATCAGTGGGATTCGATTTTCCATCGTATAGGGTGAACGATGGAGCTTTGAACTTTTTGGGTAGTACTGCCCTTGCGATCCGTCGCACAAAGGGGTCATGTTGGTCCTCTTCGTCTGAATCATTTCTTCTTCGCTTAATCCGTGCACGCGGACTCCCTTCGGAAGAACTGGAGGCTTCGACTCGTTCCTTCTTTTTGGATTCTGGGGATGATGAGTCAAAATCACTGCTACTATCTTGTCTCCAAATTCGAGGTCGTCGACCATCCTTTCGCAGAGGTCATCTCGGATCTTGGCGTGCGGCATGTTGGGACTTTGCCACCTCCAAGGCCAAATCCTGTCAGAGGCGCTGGTTCTTAGGCATCATGTTTTCCAACCTCTGTTCATTTTGCTTCGCCTGATCCATAATCGCTTGCATTGTCTCAAGTGCTGATGTCGCGGGTGAGGTCTGGGCAACTGAGTCGAAGTTTAAGGCCCTTCGTGCAGCAATGTTCTCTAGCCCAAGCATGTTGCTTGGAGTGGTATCAACTCGTGGCATAAGGTCGTCAGCGACTACCAGAGGATCTTCTGTCACGCCCGCCATGGATGTGCTGGAGTATTCCCATAGACGGCGCCAATTGTGGAGAAGTGGTTCGGAAATACTCTTTGGATCTTGTAGGACGCTCGTGATCCTCAGCTAATCACTTGAAAAGGAATGAACACTCCGGTCGAAGATGCCAGAATTAGCACTCTGACGGATAAGTCAGTGTATATTCTCTTGGTTGCTTATATCTCAAGTTAAACTTTTTCTCACATACCTTTCTTTGGTTGATGCTCCTTTATTTATATTTTTCCCTTTGGGCTTAAGGTCGAGCCCACCCTTAATCCATTACACGTTCATTTATTCGACTTTTGTTCGGCTGGTTGGAATGCTGATTAGTCTATTCGACTCTGCGATTGTCTAGGACCAATGCCAAATAAAAATTCCGTCATTAACTGTCCTCATACCGTTATTCGGCATTATTGCCCCCACAATATTCGGCTCCCACAGTATCTTTTCCCCGAGGAGGATTACCCTTACCCAATCTGACCAACTTTTGGATCTATGGTTGCTACAGTATCTTTTCCCCGAGGAGGATTACCCTTACCCAATCTGACCAACTTTTGGATCTATGGTTGCTACAAACTCAAGTCGCTGTGAGAAGGAATGCATACCCTTCTCCCATCTATTAAATCACTAGACTTATATAATTGTCCAGAAATTGAGTCTTTTCCAGAAGGTGGGCTGCCCTCCAACTTGAGTTCACTTGAAATCTGGAATTGTAGCAAACTTACGGCTCATCGAAGAGAGTGGAATTTGCAAAGACTTCCCTCTCTTAGACACTTCACATTAACCGGTGAATATGACGGCTTGTCCTTTCCGGAAGATGGGATGGAGTTCTTTCCAGAAGATAGGGTGGAGTCCTTTCCGGAAGAGGGGTTGCTGCCCTCGACTCTCATAACGCTCCACATTGGATATCTATCAAATCTCAAGTCGTTGAACAAGAACGGCCTTCAACTCCTTGGTTCTCTCAAAAAATTGAAGATTAAAAAATGTCCTCAACTCCAATTCTTGCCAGAAGAAGGGCTTCCGTTGCCTCGAGGAGGAGGGACATGACTGGCATAAGATTGCTTGTGTCCCTTTTGTATTTATAGATTCTGAAGTGATCTTTGAGCAAGTCACTCTCCGTAAAGCACAGTTTTCTAATTTTCATACACAGTATGCAGAGTAGCCAACCATGACCTAATCTTTTGATTCAGGTAATTTCCTCGACATAAACTCTAATAGAATATTTCCAAAAGCATTACACAGGCTATTGTTCGCGTTCCACTCTTCTCCAGCCTGTTTTAATTTTTCAAGTACTTTTTTTTGCTTAATAGGAGACCAATTATTAGAACTCTTAGTGTGTGTCTAACATGATTGCTTCCTTAATTGTCAATTAGGTACATACTTCCCCATTCATTTCATAACAAGATTCCTTCCATAAATTCCGACCGGGTACGTACTTCCACATTCATTTCATAAGCCATTATTTCCATTTTCATTTTGATTTTTTGCTTTTGTCAGCATATATCATGCTGGTTATAGATATTAAAAGCATTGTTGCAAATGAAATGGGAAAATTAATAATAAGGAAAACTTGTGATTATCTAAAACATTTTTTATTTTGGTAAGGAACTTAAGCATATTCATTTTAATAGTTATATTTGCTATTTGTGTATTAAGTTAGTACTTCTAATGGCTAATGGTTTGCAGAATTCTTTTGAGAACCTAAATATAAAAATAAAATAAATAATTATATAATAATAATTTTACAAGTCTCAAATATTTTGATGGTGATTATTAAAGTGTAAATTAAATATTATTGGAGGGTATTTTAATTAATTGTAAATTATAAATAAAATTATTATGAAAGTCCACAATAATAATAAAGTGATAAACGTGAAATATAAAGGGTTACTTACGTATTGGTCCTGATAAGTAGACTTATTGTCTAATAGGTTCTATGGAAAAAATTTGTCATAAAAAAAGTCACTAATTGTAAGTTTTAGCGATAATTTATAAAAATTATGACAAAAAAAAATCACTAATTATCAATTTTTAGCGACATATATAAAAGATTGTCACAAAAAAATTATTTTTAGCGATAATTTTACCAAAACTTATTTTCAATAGGACTTTATAGGAATTAAGTCCAACTATTGAGACTTATTAGTAGTTTACCGAAATATAAATTGATTAGGAGGATGTGTTATTTAGGGTTTTGTATTATACTATTGCAATCGAAATTGGTCCCTAAGTGGTGAGAGGTGCAACCTTGTGAGGATAATAGCAGAAAAGTGTTGAGAGAGAGAGAGAGAGAGAGAGATTTTTAGTAAATTGGTGGGTCAACAATTCCAAGGTATTGTCATATTTTATTATATTTATATATTGTGATGTTCCATGCCTGTAATCTGCTTGTTGTTGGGAAGGAATAGGAGAAACAGGTGTCTTGTTTGGGTGTCAAGTTAGTGATTGGTGATGAAAAATAATGGGTGTAGTTTATATTTCTAAATTCTGCATAAAATTACGTACTTTAAAAATCAAGGAATTATACCAAATGGATGAATTTTGAACTGAAATTTTTATTGTAGCTTTATTACATATTGAATTTCATTCTAAACTTTTTCTCATAATTTTTGGGAGTCAAAATCCATATAAACTAATGTGTTCAAATTTGTCCGAAAAACTAGTACAAAACAGTAACTTCAAAAGTGCCTTCTCTTTGGGTATAAATCGAAAAATTATCAAATTAGTGTTATTAGAACCGGTTATAAGTCTAGTTTCTTACGTTTTTGGCCTTACATTGATTACTCGTATACACTACAAGAAAATTGGCCTATAACAACGTTTTTGTTATGTCGTTTTTTCAAAAACGTTGTTTCAAATGTTTTCAAAATATTTTGTAAGCAATTCATTTTAAAAAAACACGCATGCTTGGTCTACTAACATATTTCCCCTTTTAACGCCCACGCGTTTTTCATTTGGGGGATTTGGTGATAGACCCCTCACTGTCTAATTTGTCTTTCAAAAGGACAAGAATTATATATGTACTTTTAATCCCCCTAATATTTTAGAACTTGTCTTTCTACTATATTACCCTCATATCTATCAGCGCTCCTATTAAGCCATCCTCACAGTGCATTTCAAAGTAAAATTTTATTTCGAATCATAGTAAATTTTACTCTGATTCAAAGTAAAATTTTATATCGTTAAGTAAATCAACATGTTTTTAACCAGAGTAAAATTTTACTATGAATCAGAGTAAAGTTTATTATGATTCAAACTATAATTTATATCGTTAAGTAAATCAACATGTTTTTAACCAGAATAAAATTTCAAAGTAAAATTTACTCTGAATCAGAGTAAAATTTACTATGATTTAAAGTAAAATTTTATATTATTAAGCAAATCAACATGTTTTCAACCAAAATAAAATTTTACTGTCACAAAAAATAAAATACATACTAAATGAATGAACTAGAATCAAATTTTACTCTACATCAACATTTATCTGTTGAAATTATACAAATCATAATCTGAGTTTCCTCTCTTTGTTTCTCTTTCCAACAACATTTATATGTTCCAATCAACAACAACAAATAAAAAAAATTAGATTAACAGCCAGATTAAAAAAAAAAAAATCTTCTACAAAATCATCCATGTTTGTAACCTCAACATCATCTTTCTTTCTTTCTATGTGTGTTATGTGTTTCTATCAAGAAAGAGAAGATGCTACCTACCAAGAGAGAGACTTACGACTATGCAAGGTATTTAGTTCTCTTCATCGACTCCGGAAACCACACCAACAGCTTGAGTCGCTGTAATGGCATCCATGACATGCAACTCGAGTTCTTCAAGATCTCAAGCCGTTCAAACTCCATCACCGCCCCCTGGAGTACCGCGACGGTGAAGCAATAGATCAATATTCGGATCGAACGTTGGAAACTCAAATCGATATTCTCATGCTTCGATCGGAGCTGGTGGTGGATCTGGATCTGTAGTGGCAGCAGTTTTCATCGACTACGAAGTACATGCCATGGAATGTGGGAGGTGGAGGCAACAGGGAAGATTGAAAGATTGAGATGGTGATTAAGAAAGATTTAGTTGAGGGTATAATAGTCAAATAAAACATTTAAATAATAAATTTTGTCATTTATACAAAATTTTATAATTATGAGGGGGTTTTAAAAATATAATTTTTTTCTTCATCCTTTTAATAATAAAAGGAAGATAATAACGGTTTATAGCCAAATTTCCCATTTCATTTTTCCTTTTTTCTCAGTCCCAAGATAGATCTAGGGTTTTCTGTATGTTCATCACTCCTCTTTCTTATGGTGAAAGTTCACTAGATCGAGCATCGTAAGCTCCGATTCACAATCGTAATCTCTATCTGGTTCTCTCCATCTTGGCTCAAAGCTCTCGATCAGTCTGATTTGAAGATTAATTTTGTGAGTCTCATTCTTTGATTTTTTGATTTTGTTTATATACGAACTCAGATCTGTATCTACGATCTCAGATCTGTTTGATATATATATATACTAATTTATGTTAAAGAGAACACAGATCAATCGATTGATTGATTTTTAGTCTATTGATCGCAATCGAAGACTCTCTCTCTGGATTTGATCGATCGATTGCTTTCGTTTAGATCTGTAAGTTTTAGTCCCTATGAGCATATTAACATCCTCAAACCGACTCTATTTTTGACTCGTTCGTGATGATCTTTGCGTTTGTGATTCGTATGCAATTCTAGGGTTAGTCTATTGAGGCTAATCTCTATTGTGTTTATGTACGGAGTCACATAACCACCGTCACAACCATACTATGTCAATCTTTGCAGCAACAATGTCTCTCTTTCTTACAATGGCTTTTGTGCACTGTAAACACCTGATTTCCACTCTGGTGAGTCTTCTTGAATTCCCTCATTCCTTACCTTGCTTATCATCTATCTGGCCCTGTAGTTTGTACATTTGGTTTTTCTACTACTTTCCATAAATTGGTTTCTACTATTTCTTATGTTCAATTATTCTTTTGCAAACATGGATTGATGCAAACCCTTTTTTCTTTCTCAACTTTTCATGTATTGCTTCAACGTTCTTGTAGGAATTTTAGACACACATAATCTAATTACAAAAGATTGTGTCCAATTTTGTGATTGAATTTTGTGCATTTAAAAATTTTCAAGTTATTGCTTCTATTCAAGGATTAATGCAGCAAACACTCTCTTTCAAACTAGTTTGGCAATGATTTAAAACTACTTCAACAAAAAAATTTTACCTCTTTAACCATAAATTATTATATGGATGTTGCCATGTGCTCATCCAATGATGTATTATCATTTCTCAACCATTTCTTTCATTTTTAGCCCTGTCATTGGTTGGGCATACTATCAATGTTTGAATCTTTTTTAAGGTTGAATCTATCTCAATGCTCCATTTCTTTTGCCCAGGGAGGTATTCAGCAGGGGAATCCAGATACAACATGTTCCATACCATTGTAAAAAATGCTACCAAAGTAAGCAAATTGTTCACACACCAAGAATTAGTTTATTTTTGTAGCAACTCAAAATGGAGATACCAATATCTTTTCTTGAAATTGTGAAGTATTTGACTATGATAAAAAATAAATAAAATAAAATTGGAAAACATGATAATCACCAACTTGTTGGAGTCATTCATTAAGCTCAAGATTGTTTATAATTATTGTATGCATGCTTAACCTGTTTTTTTGCAGGCATATATTGACATTGCACGAAAATATGGTCTTCACCCTGTATCTCTAGCAATTGGTATGATAACGATCTCCCCCCCGGTGCACTCATGGTTGCTTGCCTCCCTATATTTTGATCAATTTTTAGAGGTTTTACAATGGTCTCTGCGTAATACTTCGTGGGTTAGAAATTTGAAAGTCACTTGATCATACTAAAAGCCAGCTAAAAAAGTCACTTTTTTTTTTTGGATTTGTGTAAAAAAAATTTGGTTTTCAGGTCTAATCTAAAAAGAACCAAAAAAGTTTAAAAGAAAAAAATTCGAAAACAATAATTAGATTTTTTTTCAAAAATTAAAAAAAAAAAAAACTCTTCACTTTTAGTTCTACTAGACTAGATAGCTCAATAAAATCGTCATGTATGCATTTTTTAATGTGTATCAATTTTTCATATCCCTTGTTTATAGTGTGGTATGTTCTTGGTGTAGCTTATTGATGAAATAAATACATTGCCCTATGTATTTGACTCATCAACTATTAACTCTTGGTTCCTTTGGGCAGCCTTTGTTCTGAAACACCCTCTTGTTGCCAGTGCTATTTTTGGAGCAACAAAGTTGTGGCAGCTGCAACAAGTCCTGGATGCATGCAAGATGGAGCTTAATCCTGAAATCATTGCAAATATTGACAAGGTTCATATAACATACCCAAATCCTTGCCCCTAATCCACCTTGATATATTTTATTACTTTCTCATTCAGGAATTTTGCTAATTTGTTTGTCATTTGATCTGTGCATAGACAAATGAATTATTGTTGTAATGATTGTTGTAGTACACAATTGATTTGATTTGATTTTCTCAGAGTAAAAAAGATCCTGAAATTGGGAATATTATGATAACGTTTTCTTTTCCAAATTCCCTATCCTCCAATATGAGAACTTTGTAAGTCCTTAAAAGTATTTATTTTTCTAATCAAAATATAGATGTATAATGATATGCACCATATTGTTAGATGTTTTGAGTTTGGAAATCGATCAAAAAAAAAAATTCAAAATTTTGAATTTATAAAATACATAAATAGTTATTGGTTTCATTAATCAATATGGTAACTATTAAGCAGCTTGCTTGGAATGACCACTATAGTTATTTTCCCTGGGTGGTGCTCTGTTCCCCCATATGTATCCATATTCGATTCAAGGATGGTTTCATCTTCGAATAACTCATCTTCGTCTGTAGATAGGTTGTGGGTGTAAACAACTGTCCTCGTCAGCCATAGTTCACATGAGCATCCTTTAAAGACCGTCTCGAGACCACCTTCCCCATTTTCGAACTAGGCAACCTCGTAAATCTTGAATGTCATCCTCTACAGTAGTCTGAAAGTTATTTTTGGTGCTTTGAATAGAGTAGTTCTTATCCGGGTTTGCTTGTTTTTACCTTTATCATGTTTGGTATCGTTTTTCTTGGTGTTTTTTTTTTTTTTTTTTGAAAATTATTTTTAAATAATGTCCAGCTTAGTTACGACTTGGAATATGGAGAATTGTAAGCCAGGGGGTCCCATACGAATATAAACTTTTTTGTTTGTCTTAGTTAGCATTTGTCGCTAGTTCATGGAGGCTAATGTTGACTGAGCATTCTCTGCAGTTTTCTCGATGGTCCCACCAGCATATATGGTGTCAAATGTTGATTGAGGCTCTCTGTGTGATTCTTGGAAGTTTCTGTTGAACAACATATAAAGGTGAGATAAAAGTAAATGAAATATAAGTTAATATAAATGATAAATAAGTGTGAATATTACACAAAAATGTTTGTTGGTCCATCACATTAATCAACATTGACTTCATCTTTCTAAATAGTTGTGGTTTTGTACAGCATAGGCTCTGTGAGTGTTTGATTTTTACAAAGAATGTTACATAAATTTTCAAGTTATGTTGATATATATTACTGTTATTAACTAGTGAAGTAAGTTGTTATCTTAATTGATGTGTAGTGAAATTTGCAGATACCAAAAGAGTACTAAACTCCCAATCAGGAAGCTTCTATTCAAGAGGCTTGTCCGTGAAATTGCTTAGGACTTCAAGGTAGTTGATTATATTAAATATGCAAAAACCACTTGCAGAAGTTGTTGATGGTGGAGGTGTAGTAAAAGCAGCAGTTGCTGCTGGACACAAGAAGCACTACGATCCTCCAAAACCAGAGACGGTAATTGTCGTAAGCTCTAATGAAGAATTGGAGTTCGAGGAGAAAAAGCCTGTCACCGTCATTGCAAGAAAGTTGCGACTTGGGTCTTCTAGGAATTAGGTCAAAACTATGACTTCAATCCTCACTACTCAAAGCAAGGTTGTTAGTGTGGACTTCTCTCAATTTCAATTTCAATTTCATCATCAATTTTTTCCCCTCTGTACATACTTTTTCTATTTGTATATGTATATTATTCCTTGTTACTTAATTTGATCTACCTCAGACATTATGTGGACCCACCACGAAACCGAAGGATCCAATAGCAACATTGATGCAGTAGATGTTGATAATGAATTGGCAGTTGTGGAGTATGTTGAGGACATCTACAAGGTCTACAAGTTTACAGAGGTACTATTTTGGCCTTCATTTTTTCTATCTTTTTACCTTCTCTGTCTATCGACATGTTTTGCTCATTAATGGGAATTTATTATGGTAGGGTGAGAGTCAAGTTCACGATTACATGGATTCATAGCCTAAAATCAATTCAAAGATGAGATCAATTCTCATAGACTGGTTGACAGAGGTTCACAGGAAGTTTGAACTAATGCCTGAGACCCTTTACCTCACAATTAACATAGTATCAGTACCTTTCAATGAATGATGTCCCAAAAAGGGAGCTTCAATTGGTCGGCATTAGTTCAATGCTAATTGCTTGCAAGTATGAAGAAATTTGGGCACCAGAGGTAATTAGTGTTTTGTTTTCATCATTTAGAACCATGTCTGGTCTAAAAATTGTTTGGTTTCACTGAAATTTGGGCACCAGATTTGATTATATTAAATATGGAACAAGCAAGGACTATACATGTTCTTATTATAATGGTGATTTATGTATTAACTTTCATCTCTTCATGCTTTTGATAGTATTTATTGCTTTGTTCTAGAATTTCTTCAAAAGGATTATAATTTCCAACTATTATTTATTTATCTGTAGGTCAAAAGGATAATTTTGCCGAGGGAAAGATCTGATTCAAGATGTAAGAGGAATTTGTAACTTTTTTTTTTCTTCTTTTAATAGGCCCAAAATTGCAATCTTCTAAGAATTTTTTTATTTTTAGTAAGAGCATTAAAATATCCAAGTGTGTTGATTGGTGAATCTAGAACCCTTTTCTTTTCTTTTCTTTTTCTTTTTCTTTTTCTTTTTTTTTTTCAAAGATCGAGGTGAAGTTTAGAACTTAAATATGCTTCTATGAACATTTATTTATTTATTTATTTCTATCAAATATCAAATTTGATGGTTTTATTTCACCATCTTCTACTTTTGTTTTTACTTTTTGCTATGTCGTGCTTTATGGTTTTATGTAAATTGGAATGTGAATAAATATCCAGCTAGCTCAACAAAATATTTTATATTTTAATTAAATTATGAAATAAAGAAAAAAGATGGCATTTTTGTTCAAAACGTCACCGTATCCTGTGACGTCATTAGTTATTATTTTAATGGATTGCATATTATACAGACGCTTATGAAAATGCCACTACAAGTATCAGCAATGTTTATAAAGCACCTTATACACATGGCGATGGCCACACCAGCGACGTAAAGTAAAAATGCCGCTATATCCTTTTGACAAAGCGAATAAACTAGCAATTATAAATGAAATTGGATTTACCGATTTGGGAAAAAACGTAGGGCAATGAGTTCACCACTAGTTACATAAATAAGGTTTCAATTTGATATCAATTATGCTATGGTTCGAACTAAATAATACTTCGCAACTACAAGTTCGAAGCATTTATCAAGAAAATTATCGCATTCAATGTATAGGCACGAACCGTCTCAAATAGTATGAGTCATTCGCTCTAAACTAGGGTAGCAAAACGACTCCTCCCTCATAGTGTGGCTCGTCTCATACCTTGAATATGAAATAAATGAAAACGATTGTATGGAAAGCTTTCAACAATCACAAAAAGCCAAATACTTGAAGAAATAGTGGAAAATATATATTTGAAACTTTTAAAACACCATACAATTGTTCAAACATTTACATAATAAAAAATGAAAAAGAAAACCTAATTACATAGCTAGGGTTTCATCAAAACCCTATAAAAGAAGAGCCTAGCCACTCATGGAGGAGTGGGAAGAGGTTGAAGAGATAAAACCCTCTATGGGAATTTGCTTTGAAGATTGAGAATCACCTTTTGCCAAACCCTATCCTCCTCTTTCTCCTTCAATTTTTCAGAACCCTAATCTAGCCTTTTTTTCTATCTTTTCATACCTCTACAATTTTTCCTCACATTCAAAACATCATGCACGCTTCCTGAGGTATGGCTGCATGTGCGAGAATTTTCACTGCACATGCGGCGAGGGTTCCGCACATGTAGGAATGGGCCTCTGCACATGCAATTTCTTTAGGGCCTATTTGGCTGTGATGGATGGGCCACACATGCGGGAATAGGCCTCCACATGTGTGTGGAGCATTTTTCTCTACAATTTCTGTATTTTTGCTTATTTTATGCTCCTATTGTGTCCAACCTGATTGACATTAAACATGCATAAAATATATAATTTGACAGGCCAGTAGGGTTAAGAGATCCTAATTATCAACCTCAGTGATGTACAATTTGGCCTGAATCTGCCACTTATAACAGTGTTTTTTAAACGCTGGTAAAGGCAATTTTTCCTGTAGTGTTAAGAGAACCATCAATTTCTTTAAAGTGCTGTAAAAAGTGACCTGTTGAGACATAATTAATTTTAAATAATTATTTTGACAAGCAAATTGAGTAAAATAAATTGGGTTTGAAACTTAGAATGTATTTGAGTATCTAAAGGGTTTTGGAATTTTTCGAACAACATGGAGTGGGTTTTTAAATTTCAAAGTTAGTGAATAGATTGGAAAAACTTGTTTAAAATTTTATTTTATCTCAAAGTGGCATTTAATTAAGTTTCAATTTGAACACATATCTTGGGTAATTTAAGACCTTGAAGAACATGAATGTAGGTATTATTTAAGAGTAATGGTAACTTGGGTTTATGGACTCGCCCTTTTACGCGCCCCGCCTTTCGGAAAGGTTTGAAAAGAAGGCGTCATAGTTCGGACTCCCGCGGTTCTGAATCTAGTCTCACAAATGCAATGTGAAACTGATAAACATCAAATAGTCCAAATCCAGCAAACCTTTTTGAAAAATCGATTTTAAATCAAATAATGCCAAAATTGGACTGCTTTGCCAGATATAGAGTCGCCACCTAAATATTTTATTTTTGAAAAAATTTAGGAAACCCTAACTCGTGCCAAAGGCCACATGTCCATCATCACCAAAGTTGTCTCGACTCAGAAACTTGGGTACGAGAGAGGAAGGTCCTGAAATGAGCACCCCCGTTCGCCTGATCAAAGATCGGCCACTACTAATCATGATATGATTTTTTATAAATATTATGTGTTCTTGTTCTGGTTATTAGCTAACATTACTATGTGATGCGCACAAGCAAGTATAGAGTAGTTTGTAAGACTTGGAACAATTCAACTCATGTTTGTTTGCAAAAATGGTTTGAATTTGTCACCTTAAGTGGGCTTAAAAATGCAGATTTGTCACAAGAAAGTGGGCTTAAAACTTACATTCGTTGAATCGTTCAAATTCAAACAACAAGCCTTCATCCACAGGCACTTAAACAATTTAGCATTTATGCACATAGCCTCACGACAAGCATGCTAATCATGGCAATATGGAAATTACACTCATGCAAGTATGCTAAAGCATAAAACTTACTGAGTACTCCGAGCCAAAACAAAAACTAGTTAGAAAGAGGCATGATCCTAACTATACAAGATGTCTAATGCAACACATGCAATATGAAATTAATAGGCTCAGCTACTAATATGGCATATGAATCAATTTGATAACATGCTATTAAACACGTATTCAAAGAAGTATTGAAAGTGCAATGTAGTTTGAATGATGCGCCGAGCCTCGATGCATGCAAAACAAGATGAATGGATGCAAGCATGCGATATGCTAATTGAAACATGTCCCTAATCTAACCATTGAAAGCAATTAAATAAATGGGAGAAAGACGTGGGGTTGGAAGACATACACACAGGCATGCACACTAATTACAACATTATGCCCTTGCGAAGGAGGGTCCGAATGAGTAGAAGCTAACCAACTAGCTACGCTAATTGAGCTAAACTAATTATTACAAAACAAAATTGAATAACTAGTTAAACTAACTAATTATTTACAGCTCTTAATTAGCTACAACTAATTAATTACAACACGTATTAAACAACTAACTAACTAGACAAGTTAACTAAATGGCCTCGGGAAATGAGAGATGCATGCATGCTCGATTCCTTCACCTGAAAAAGCCACCATTTTGCTGCTGCGAGCCTCTGTTTGCACATTTGAACACCAAAAATTCTGCCAACTTCCAGAATACCTTTGCTCCACCTCAGGAACACACTGTGCAAATTTCATTAGTGGTCGACAGGGGGCCTGTCAGCTACCAATGGTCGACGGTCGGCTACTGGTGGTGGCCGGTCGACCACTAATGACATAAACTTCTCTTTTTGCTGCCACAGAGAGCAGACGGAGCAAAGCAGTGTATTCTCACAGGTTTGTGTGTATTGTTTACACACCTTATCATCAAACAAGCTCAAAGGAGTGAAACTCTTGGCTCTCAAACCACCAATCAAGCAATTTCCATACACGATGGTTAAAGAACCAAGTTTGTACAAGTTTAATGAGTGCAAAACAAGGCTAAAAAAGACCACCACCCTATCATGCATGATCAAGGGTGATGGTGACCAAAGAAAGTGACACATTTCATTACTTTTGAGTATGAAATATCTCATTTTCCTTATGTTTGAATTAACGTCTGATTTGAACACATGCAATGCAACACGAAAGATGCTTCTTGCCTCTTTTACTTGTCCAATTTTGTTTGCTCATTTTAATTACCAATTCTTTATTTGATTTGTCCATTAGTGAGTGTCCTCTAATGGAAAGATGGCTCAAACAACAAGTTGCTTTGGGCATGAAAGAGGCATTACACTGTTGGTAATGAACCCCCTAAGGGATTAAACCATTAGGTGTAGCACCTATATTTCACACTTAGGCAAACAAGAGGTTTAAAACCACTTTTAAAACAAACAAAAGAGTGAAGAATGGAGGGAGATTGCAAAGATTTTAAGTGCTAAAATGAAGTGTAAAACAACACTAAAACATGCTATTAACTCAAAACAATGATGATCAAAGCATTAAAACATCGAGCTAGTGAAGGAAATAACACTACAACTATGTAAAACAAGCCTCAACTGAACTAACCAGCCTAAAACAGAGCCAAAATAGGTTATTTCAGAGGAAAAAACATTCTAGACTTAAGCCACAAAAAGCTAAAATAATAAGCTAACATGTGAGGCTAACTAGGCATGCAAACAAGACACAAGGAGGGGAGGCTAACCCCTCCAATTTTGAACTTCAAAACAAGGTTTTTACCACTGAAAAACCTCTGAAATTCAGTGGTTAAAAGGCCCAAAAACGTTGATTTGAAAGTGATGAAAAATGATACAAAAGCTTAACAAGAAAATGAGCAAGAAGAGTGGACCACCCCTAACTCAAAGAGACCTCAAACCACCATTTTTAAGTCACAAAAACAGAGTTTTTGATAGTTCAAAATCAGCCCAAAAATAGTTGGAAAAGATGGCAAAACAAAGTCACAAAACAAGTATAAATAAGGTAAGTACTATACCTTTGACGCAAAACACAAAATAGCCAATAATCCAAGCTCAAACCACCATCTAGAGCTCAAACAAGACTCCAAGTAATCTCAGCCCAAAGGTGAGAGTGTTTGGTTAAGGGTTGATATGTAAAAGCTAAGGACTTGTGAGCAAATGTGTACAAAATATCGAGAGAGAGAGAGAGAGAGAGAGAGAGTTCTAGAGAGAGAGAGATTTTTGCTCTAATTTTTCTAACCCTTCAAAATGAAGGAGGAACCCTCCTATATATAGAAAAACCACCTCTTGAGCTTAGAAACATCTCACCATACACGTGTATGGAGATGTAGCTCAGTGTGCAACAACTGGCACATCTGTCAATAAATATCTGAAAAAAGGCATCGGTGGCCGTCAGCCACCATTGGTGGCCGAACGGCCACAGCCATGGCTGACAGCCTTGGGTGGTGGCCGACAAGTCACCAAGAGGTCAAAACACCAAGTTTTGGTCCAAAACAAGGCATAAAAAGAACAAGGTTCAAAGGCTCAAAGACAAGGCGTTCTGCTGAGGGCTTTGGGTGCTCAAAACGAACACAAACATACAATCATCGAGTGCACAAATGATGACGTCTAAATCTTGAGGACGGTCAAAAATGGGGCGTCTACAGTTTTCCCTCTTTGACAGAACTCGGGAGTCATGAAATGACGGAGTGAATGTCAAAGCCCAGAGACGACTCATTTTTGACAAGGCCGTAGACTTGGACAAGCAAACAAAGAAGAAAAAACAAATGGTTGTGCCCGCAGGCTGCCTATGTATCCCTTTGCAAGGAATCAAACCAGCGTAGTTCTGGGGCAAGATACAAATGATATGCACGATGCAACTTTGAAAATTAGACTTACACGCCTTGCGTAGCTGGTATTTTGAAAACTTATGATCATGCGAGATAGTGCGATAAGCAAATAATAAGCAACAATATGGTAAAAGAACACAAGAATGAGTAGCCAAGAAGTGATGCCTTAGAAAGTACCTTACAGAGGAAATCGGCAATGACTCACCTTATGTTGCTGGGGACCTTCCTCTTCTTCTTTTCGATTTATCTTCCAAACCACAGGGACTACTTTTCTTCCTGGCTACGTGCGCAACTTCCCCTATTCTCCAACAGGGTGACAAACTATGTTGATTCAGTATCCAGAATTAAGGCGCATGCAAGCTATCTCAACCTATGGAGCTGCCATACAGATTTCAAGCCGAGGATACACCCCTAAGTATTTAAACCAGACTTTAGTCTCAAAAATTCTGAACCTTTGCGTTCTAGGCATCAGCCATTCGAACTCTAGTTTACACCGTCTCAGTTGATCTCCTAGGAACTCATCGTAAACACAGGCAGGTGGCTATACCAAAGGCATTGGGGCAACCCTGACGGCAAGAAGACCAACTCTTTACAAACAAGAAGACCACCAATCAGGCCAATGTGACAGAATTAGATTACTTCTTTGACAGTGTAAATGACATCAATCTCTCTACTGTGGTATCTGAGGCTAATTTGGTTGGAAATCCCAAAGAATGGTGGGTTGACACTAGGGCAACTCATCATATTTGTGCGAACAAGAAGATGTTCACTACCTACAATGCGGCTGCAAATGGTGAACAACTTTTTATGGGAAATTTTTCTACTTCTATTGTGGCTGGACAAGGAAAGGTGATCTTGAAGATGACAGCAGGGAAGAAACTGACCCTTAACAATGTACTGCAGTACCAGACATCCGAAAGAATTTAGTTTATGGTTTTTTGTTAAGTAAAAATGGTTTTAGGCTTGTATTTGAGTCTGATAAATTTGTATTATCAAAGAGTGGTATGTATGTTGGTAAGGGATACATGAGTGATGGTCTCTTCAGGTTAAATGTAAAGACGATTGTACCAAAACTTGCTATTAATAAGAATAACACATCTTTTACTTATATTTTTTAGTTGAATTTATGGCATGGTAGATTAAGACATGTGAATTTTGATGCTTTGCATAGATTAAATGGTTTGAATTATATACCAAAGTTTAAAATTAATCATAATCACAAATGTGAGATTTGTGTAGAAATGAAACTAACTAAGGCTTCATTTATATTGGTTGAAAGAAAAATCGAACCTCTAGAATTAATTCATACTGATGTATGTGATCTTAAATTTGTTCAAACTAGAGGAGGTAAGAAGTATTTCATAATATTTATCGATGATTGCCCAAGATATTGTTATGTATACATACTTAGAAGTAAAGATGAAACTTTAGAAATGTTTAAACTCTACAAAACAGAAGTTGAAAATCAACTTGGTAAAACCATTAAAATGGTTAGAAGTGATAGGGGTGGTGAATATGATGCACCATTAAATGAATTTTGTGCACAACATGGCATTATTCACCAAACTACAACACCTTATTCTCCACAACAAAATGGAATTGCTGAAAGGAAAAATAGAACCCTTAAAAGAAATGATGAATGCCATGTTACTAAGTTCAGGCTTACCGCAGAACTTGTGGAGGGAAGCAATATTGTCTGCTAATTATGTTCTTAACAAACTACCCCATAAGAAAACCAACAACACTCCTTATGAATTGTGGAAAGGTCAACTACCTTCTTACAAATACTTAAAAGTGTGGGGATATTTGGCAAAGGTAGAAGTTCATGTTCCTAAAAAGGCTAAGATAGGACCAAAAACAGTGGATTGTGTGTTTATTGGTTATGCTCAGAATAGTAATGCATATCGGTTTCTAACTTATAAATCAGAAATACCTGATATAAATGTGAACACTATTATAGAGTCAAGGAATGCTGTGTTTTTTTAACATGTCTTTCCTTAGAAGAAAGGACAAGAATTAAGCTCATAGAAAAGAACTTATGATTGTACACAAAGTCAAGAGACTAATGGCAATCAAACACAAGAGACTAGTAATGGTCTCGACCAACAAGATTTAACTGATAATGAACCAAGACGATGTAAGAGAGCAAGAACATCAAAATCCTTTGGTCTAAATTTTCTGACATACCTATTAGAAAATGAACCTCAAAGCTTTAAGGAAGCAATGACAAGTCCTAAAGCACCTTTGCGGAAAGAGACTGTTAATAATGAAATTGAATCTATTATGCAAAATCATACTTGGGAATTGGTAGATCTTCCAACTGGTTCTAAACCTCTTGGATATAAATGGATATTCAAGAGAAAAATGAAAGCAGATGGTTTAATAGATAAGTATAAAGAAAGACTTGTAGTAAAAGGTTACAGACAAAATGAAGGTCTGGATTATTTTGACATATATTCCCCTGTGACAAGAATAACATCCATTCGCATGCTTATTGCTATAGCAGTGTTATATAATTTAGAAATACATCAAATGGATGTTAAGATAGCTTTGTTAAATGGTGATCTAAATGAAGAGATCTATAGGGAGCAATCCAAAGGGTTTGTAGAGCCGGGACAAGAAAAGAAAGTTTGTCGGCTTGTAAAATCTCTTTATGGATTAAAACCAACACCTAAGCAATGGCATGAAAAATTTGATCATGCAATGCTTACTAATGGGTTTAAGATAAACGAATATGACAAGTGCATCTATGTTAAAAACACTGACCAAGGATATGTCATAGTTTGTCTTTATGTGAACGACATGCTTATCATTGGAAGCAGTCAAAATATGATCAAATCAACTAAGCAAATGCTGAACAAAAGATTTGATATGAAAGATATGGGGGTCACAAATATAATATTAGGAATGAAAATTACTAAAACATCTGACGGATATACATTATCTCAATCACATTATATTGAGAAAATTCTTGGTAAATTTATCAAGGATGATATGAATATAGCTAGAACACCTGTCGACATCAGTCTTTATTTATCAAAAAATAAAGGTGATGCAGTGTCCTAGTTAAAATACTCTCAAATCATTGGAAGCTAAATGTACCTAATGAATTGTACTCATCCTAATATAGCTTATGCTGTCAGTAAATTGAGTAGGTATACTAGCAACCCCAGAGAAGACCATTGGAAAGCAATCATTTGGGTTCTTAGATATCTAAGATTTACCCGTGATCATGGTTTGAATTTTACTCGATATCCAGCGGTACTCAAAGGTTATTGTGATGCCAATTGGATATCGGATACTAAAGATTCAAAATCCACTAGTGGATATGCCTTTACTCTAGGAGGCGCTGTTGTTTCTTGGAAATCCACGAAACAAACATGCATTGCACGATCCACAATGGAATTTGAGTTCATTGCTTTAGACAAAGAAGGAGAAGAAGCAGAATGGCTTTGCCACTTCTTAGAAGACATTCCGATGTGGCCAAAACCTGTGCCAGCTATTTGCATTCATTGTGATAGTCAATCTGTAATAGGCAGGGCACATAATCATATATATAATGGTAAGTCACAACATATTCGTCGTCGACATAATACCATAAGGCAATTGCTCTCAGATGGAATAATCTCAATAGATTATACAAAATATAAAGAGAATATTGCGGATCCGTTAACAAAAGATTTGACAAAAGAGCAAGTGTATAGTTCATCAAAGGGGATAGGATTAAAGCCTATTATATAAGATTCATCATAATGATAACCATACTTATATGACTGCAGATCCCAAGAACTAAGTTCAAAGGGACAACTAAGTTATGTGTGGCTCACCAGAAATCACCAAGGGATTTAAAATTCCCTACCCATTCTTATGGTGACAGTGATATCTACAACATATGTTGTTTGTAGAAGTAAAAGGATAAGCTTTGTTTTTAATTATTACTTATATCTTGATCTAGGCATAAAAATCAAGACGAGTATAAGGAGATACTCACAATAAAAATCACATATATGAGTGTCGAACTGGGGCCGGTTCTATGAGAATGAAAAGGATAAATTCTCTAGAAGCACTCATGAAAATCAGGAGCATTCAAGGCCAAAATGAACACAACCGTGAGAACCACGATGTGTTAAAAGATATTTTGTGTGAAATCTATTATCTTGGCTTACACAAGCGGCTGAACAATTCAACGCATCATGTCCATTAGTTAGCTAGTAAGTCCGATAGGTTATCACTAGGGAAAGTTCAAGGCCAAAAGCTACCTATCCTGATGCAAGATATTTTCGATTTATACTCTTTCGACAAATTCTGCATATTGTTGCATTTCTGCTATCATCAAATTCCATTCATGTGGGGGATTGTTAGAAATGGTTTTGAAGTTTTGGAAAAATCTAATTTTCCCTTAACTTTAGTTTATTTTTAGGTGGGACGCATGCGCTGAATTTCGCGGGTCCAGGTGGTAACGCGTTCTATGTCGCATTGTGATTCATGTGGTATATTTGGTTGCTCAAAACCATTATCGGGTGAATAGAAAATTGAAGCCAAAGTGTGCTCCATGGAAATAAAGTTTTGGTGGAAAATCCTTAAAGATTTGAATAAAGGCTTGTCCCATATTGGTTTAGTGAGAAGAAATTAATGGGTTTATAAGGCTTGAGTTTAGAACATGGGGTAGGCCCCAAGGGGCACCCAAGTTTTGTAGAGAGGGAGGTTATAGGCAAAGTGGGCTAGACCCATTTGACCCAAAAATAAAAACACGCGCGCGGCACCGCCACCGCGGTCTGTCCGGTCGGGTAGGCGGGCTAGGCTTGGATGCGAGTGCGTAGTGTGAGGTTAGGTTGGCCTTGTCCAGCCCAATACCTATCGTTTTGGGCCAAAAACATTTGAATTTAATTTTATTTTTTGGTAAAATAAAATTTTTGTCCAGAATTCAAATTATTTCCGAAAAAAAATATGTCCAATTTCTTCCTGTACCAAAATTCTACCCAGTTTTTATCTATTTGAATTTAAACCGGAATAGTTTCAGTATCTGTTCAAATTCAAACCCCAAACAGTGTCATATCTGTTCAATTCAAACTAAACAGGTTTGCACCTGTTTAATTCAAACCAAACAACCACTTTTTCTCCTATAAATAGACAGACCCTCTATTGATTTTTCACTCCAATTTTCGTTCTTCTTTGCTGCATTAATTTTCGATGAGAAAGAATATATACATAAAGTGTGTTCGTTGTGCAAATAATTTGTAGTGCTGCAATTATTCGTTGTTGATCATTTTATCCTGGGAGATAGACGTCCGCAAATCTGAAAGTATCGAGGAGAGGATGAATCTGTCTTAAGGGCATAGTGTTAAACACTAGACTTGATCAAAAATTTGTTCAAGAAATTAATCAAGTAAGTTGTTAATTTATTTTCTGATTTATTATTTATTTATATCATATTTTGATTTTGTTTTTGTAACAAAATAAAAATTTGTTTTATATTATTTTTTGATTTGATTTTTGTAATCAAATGAATTCTCTCATTTCCTTTATTTCTTCTGTATTCCGTTTGTTGTTAAGTACACAAACATAATTTATTTTTCAAATACAGTGAAGATGGTCAACACTTAATAATTTCATTATGAGCACCTTGGGTAAGAAAGTCTCCAATAAAAGCTCAATCAACTAAATTGCTCTATGAACTGCTAAAAAGTGGCAGCAGTTCATTGTCTTTGACTGCTAGAGGGCTTTGGCAAGACTAGCAGCATTAGCAACAAAGTGTTCCTCTGTTTACTTCTCTGAGGGGTGTGATTCAGTTTCCTTCTCTCTGTTTCTTTCATGGAGACTTCTCTTGAGTGTCAACCTTCTATTTTCTTTGATGAGATTCCTATCTATTGGACAAAAAAGAAGGGAAAAAAAATTCCTTATTTAATGTTCCCATTTGTTTGAATACTTTGATCTTTAGATATGGTAAAGAACTTTGTAATCATGCCCTAAATTTTGATCACCACAATTTTTATCTTACCAAGGCATAGCCTAATATAATGTTGCTACTAGCAAGCATATACCTAATCCCTATATGTGTTGAATTGTAATCCTTTTGCGCAATAGTATCAGAGATAAATTTGCTGGCAATGGTATACAAGTCCAAGAAGAAAATAAAAAGTTTATTAAGAGGGATGTGATGTAATTTTTGGTTAATGTAAATCAAAGGTAAACGCAGCGGATGAAAAATTATGGTCATACCTTTTTCTGCAGAGCCTGAATTGAAGGATCTCGTGGGTAAATCATGTGCTTCCTGAATCTGATCAATCAACCCAGCAATGGAGTGATATTACAGAATGAATATCACCCGCACAAGTCACAGTGCAAAATGGCTCTTGATCGTTGTATTTTGGGAGAGAGTCAGTATATGGGAAAAACATACGACATACGTTGTTTTTCTCTTAATCACCCATATCCCATATCAAATCAAATATTTAGGATAATATCACATCTATCCATATCAGTTGTTATGATAGATGTGGATATCCTGAGTGATTATCCAAATAGGTTTTGAATTCAAATTCAAATTTATTTGGATAAGGTTCAAAAGGTTCAAAGAAGGGTCAAGCCACATGAGCGCCCAATTTCTAACATCTCCCACTCGCACATGAGTTGGCATGACACTGCCACATCTCTATCTCAATCTCCCCAAAAATGAACAATCTCATACTAGCCAATGCACCATGCGACCGCTGAGAACTTCTACATGTGGGAGCTCTATACTAGAAACTCAATATGAGTCAGCATAGAGACATCAACCCAAAAAAAATAGAAATAGTGTCTCATGTACCCAGACCCATCTAGCTACATCAGTCCAAAAACATCTCTAATCCCTCAAAGAGCATGTTCGACTCTCCTAGATCCCGCATTATATTCACACCCAATCAGCATCTCATAAAGAGCGATGTGAGTTGTCGACAGTGAATATGGAGCAGAGATATAGAACTAGATAATCTTCCCTTCACCCTCATATCATTCAATTTGAAGTTGACCGCTTTCCCAGTAATGTCCCTTAAAGCCGAATCATACATGACTGCAGGCAACATACCAAAGTAGCTGAACATCAACTCCTCATCTTATGACATAGTCAAAGGTCACAAAAGGCACAAAGTGAAGTCATTTA
The DNA here is from genome assembly GCF_055761805.1 of Camellia sinensis. Taxonomy (NCBI): domain Eukaryota; kingdom Viridiplantae; phylum Streptophyta; class Magnoliopsida; order Ericales; family Theaceae; genus Camellia; species Camellia sinensis. Next base: position 143,370,809 of record NC_138962.1, read on the forward strand.
GGGAAAAATGACTTTTAGGACTCACACGGTGAAGAAGCAGGGATCCATTCTTTCACCTGGCTAACGGGTCGATAAGCACATGCAGTATGAATGCATGTTATAGTGGAGTAACACTTCCAAAGAGTGATGTTAAACTCACACACCATACAAATCTTAGTCTAGTCGCTCTTAAGCGTACAAGTCGCTTCCTAGCATCTAACTTGAATTCTCTATTTGCTCGCCTCTCAAGCCTCAAATGCGATCTCGCATCTGGCTATCTATAACAGGCACATCATCAAAAAGTGGGTACTCTCATATCCATGGTCGGTCTCTGACAAGACCTCATCTTAGCTCCAACCAAGGCGACATAGCTAGTGGATAATTTTGGCTTTTCTATTTGCTCCAAATACAATAAGCCACTAGTCTCATCCTTACTCGCTACCTAGCGCTAAGGGCGATTGCTCTTGTGAGTGAGCCAATCTTGCCTGCTAACATCAATTTAATTATTTTGTGTATGCTATTTCACAAACCATTGCAAAAGGTAGTAAACATAAATGTGTAATAGAAACAAATATGAATACTAATGGCATAAATATCCCCAAAATATGAGTTCAACTGAATACACATAAATATATCACCACCTACGTAGTCCTAAAGCCCTAACATGAGTAAGATAAACATCTCTAGCAATAGGCTTAGTAAAAGGGTCCGCAACCATGCGACTCGTAGGGATGTGCTCCAGGATCACTTCTTTCTGCGCCACAATGTCTCTGATAAAGTTGAACCTCACATCAATGTGTTTGGTTTTGCCATGGTATTTTGGATCCTTAGCGTAAGCGAGTGCAGCCATGCTGTCACAATGGATAGTCACAGGGTCTGAAGTGTGTGTGACAACATCCAAATGATGAAGGAATCTCCTCAACCAAACGGCTTCCTGAACGACAGATGAACAAGCCCAAACTCTGCCTCCATAGTCGATAAGGCGATGCAGGATTGCTTCTTACTACTCCAAGAAATAGCACCATCGCTAAGCATGAAAGCATATCCTGAAGTAGACTTACGCTCATCTAAGTCTCCTCCCCAGTCAGCATCATAATAGCCAACTAGATGTAGATCTGAACTTTGGTAGCAAAGTGTGTAATCTGCAGTCCCTCTAAGATATCGTAATATCCTCTTAACTGCTTTCCAATGAGCTGGTCCTAGGTTGGATTGGTAACGACTCACCAATCCGACTGCATAACAAATGTCAGGGCATGTACACATCATAGCATACATCAAGCTTCCAACAGCATTTGCATAGGGAACACGGGCCATCTTTTCATTCTTTTCTTGAGTCTTAGGACCCATATCAAGGCTTAGGCTCTCGCCTTTTTCAACAGGAGTGTCAATGGGTTTGCAGCTCTGCATCTGGAATCGCTCTAGGATAGTCTTAATGTAAGTCTCTTGAGACAAACCAAGAAGTCTCCTAAAGCGATCCCTAAGGATCTTAACACCGAGCACATAGCTTGCCTCACCCATGTCCTTCATCTCAAATGTAGAGAACAACCACATTTTAGTGGCGACAATCATCTCCTTGTCATTTCCAACCAATAATATGTCATCCACATATAATGACAATATCAGAAAAATGTCCTCGGATCGCTTAACGTACACACAGTGATCTTCATCAATCATCATAAACCCATTAGAAACAATGGCTCGATGAAATCTCAGATTCCACTGTCTGGATGATTGCTTTAAGCCATAAATAGATCGTTGAAGCTTGCAAACTTTGCGCTCCTGACCTACTCTCACAAAGCCTTCTTGTTGATCTATATAGATCTCTTCATCCAATTCTCCATTAAGAAATGCAATCTTAACGTCCATCTGATATAGCTCTTAGTCCAACTGAGCTACTATGGCCAGGATTAGGCAAATAGAGGCAAACCTTACAACTGGTGAAAAAGTTTCCTCATAGTCCACACCCTCTCGTTGGGTGTAACCTTTCGCCACTAGGCGAGCCTTATACCTTTCTATGGAACCATCTGCCTTGCGCTTGATTTTGAGAACCCATTTGTTCCCAATAGTCTTGCGCCCTGGCAGCAAATCAACCAAGTCCCAGACATGATTTTTCTTTATAGACTCTATTTCTTCATCCATTGCAGTACTCCATTCTTTGCTAGCAGGGGATGAGAGAGCCTCTTTGAGATTCTTAGGCTCTATCTCATCACTCGAAGCAATCATGAATGCTTCCCCTTCAATCTCAAAACGACGACGGGGTATAGCTCCACGTTTGCTTCTACATAGTTGAGAATCCTGAGAATCCTCATCCATGGGTAGGTAGATCGCTCCCACTGTCCCTAGGAGCTTGAGGAATTATCTCCTCATTCTCTACTAGGCTACTAGGTACGCCTTCAAGTAGATCATCCATCTCATAGAGTTCTACTTCTCTAGTTACCTCACCTCTTCTAGGGAAATCCTCCTCTAGGAAATCCACATCTCGTGACTCAATTTCAGTTAGACTTCCATCCGGATGCTCCCCAACAAACACATAGCCCTTAGAATGCTCACTATAGCGAATGAAGCTACACTTCTTTCCTCTAGGGCCCAATTTCCCAAACTTATGAGAAGCATTGTGTATGTAAGCTGCCGAACCCCAAGGCCGCAAATTGCCCAAATCAGGCTTTTTGCCAGTCCACATCTCATATGGGGTGGAAGGAACTAATTTGAAGGGCACACGGTTAAGGACGTAGGCAGCAGTCAACAAAGCATCTCCCCAATAAGAAATGGGAAGATTAGCTTGCGCCATCATTGATCTAACCATGTCAAGCAATGTGCGATTCCTTCTCTCCGCTACACCATTTTGCTGCGGAGTCCTAGGAATTGTCAATTGCCTAATGACTCCTTTTTCCTTATAGAGCACTTTAAATTGCTCAGATAGATACTCATGTCCTCGGTCAGTACTTAGAGCCTTAATGCTCTTGTCTAATTGATTCTCAACCTCATTAACATACCATCTAAAGCAATCCAATGCTTATGACTTGTGAGAAATCAAATAGACATGACCAAAACGCGTGCAATCATCTATAAATGTAATGAAATAAGGGGCTCCATGCCTTGCCCTCACATTCATTGGTCCACATATATCAGAATGAATAAGTTGCAATGGGATAGATGCCCTTATGGCTTTCCCAAATGGTTTCCTTGTTGCCTTACCAGCAAGACAGTGCTCACAAGTAGGCAAAGTGACTCTAGCCAGTGGGCTTAAATGACCTTCTCTAGCCAATCTAGTCATCCTATCTTCCCCTATGTGGCCTAATCTAGCATGCCATCTCATAGAATCATTATCACAAAAAGATGCAATATTCGAAACAGAGCCATTAGCATTTTTATTAAAACTAGAATCATCCACATCCAAAACTAAAAAACCATCTGAAAGATAACCAAAACCATAAAAAATTGTTCCCAAATAAATGCAAACACCATTATTCTCAAAATAGAAGCTAAAACCAAGGCTCATCATGCTAATAATTGAAACTAAGGTTCGTCGAATATCTAGAGCATAAAGAGCATCATGAAGATACAAGGTGCGCCCTCGTCGCATTTCCAGCTTGTATGTACCAATGCCAAGCACCTCCACACTGGTCTCGTTCCCCATGTAAACTTTTCTGCTCCCAGCAGGTGCTTGGCGATACTCAACGAACCCTACTCTGTCCCTCGCGATGTGGTCAGTTGCTCCGGAGTCTACAACCCAAAAATGAGGGGAATGAGCAATTAATGCTTGACTAGACACAAAGCATTGAATGCGAGAAATTAAGTAAGGGAGTACCTTCTTCTGCTCAGGGCAATCCCGAGTGAAGTGTCCTTCTTTGTTACAATTAAAGCATGCCAATTTAGCCTTTACCTTCTTGCCACCTCTCTTGCCCCTACGCTTGAAATTTCTAGCACCATTGGGTTTTAGCGCAGCTGTTGCTTGCTTCTTAAGGGCACCTTTTGCTTTTCCACGTTTGAACTGAGAAGTCCTACGTGAGCTCGACTCAACCACCATAGTAGAACCATCAGACTTAGCTGCCTCAAGGCGCTCAGCCTCTAGCTCCAAATGACGCGATATGTCTTCGAATGTTTTCACACTCTCATTATACATCATGTTCTGCTTCATCTGCTCTCAAGAATTTGGCAGAGAGCGAATCACAGCTTGTACTTGCTGCTCTTGAGTCAAATTGTGCCCAGCAGCCGCAAGCTCATGTATCATGGCTGACATGACCCTTAAATGCTGTTTCATCGAGTGATGCGCCCTTTTTTGATAAGAGTCAAACTTCATAGTCAGCCCACGTAGCTTTGCCAAGGAGGCAATACCAAACTTTGTTTGAGAGCTTCCCACATCTCAAATGTAGTCGGGTAATGCTCAAACTCACTAATCAAGTCGTTGTGCTTGTTACTCAATATAGTAAAGCGCGCACACCGATCTTTGTTACGCCAAGTCTGAATGACTTCAAGATCACGACGATGTTGAGCTGTATTGCCCTGCTCTGGCTCAACCATCACTTGTTCAAGTGTCGTCAACACTTCTTGCTCACTGAGGAGGTATTGGATCTTACGGCGCCATATATCATAATTGTCGCCATCCAATTTCTCTCCCTTAGTTAAGTCTGCCACTACTGTCTTAGCAGTCATTTCTACATACAAAGTAAACAAATGAGCAGGGGATATTAATGATAGCAACACAAAAAAATTATTTTGCAGCAAAAAAATCTAAATTAAATAATGATAATTTTACACATGTTTCAAGATCAAAAATTTGCTATGCTCGTAATCATCTCTTGCCCCTCTAGTGATAATTATCAAAATTTAATTTAATCTCCCACTACGTATGCGCAAAAAATTTAATCTCAAAATTTAATCTCTAGTGATAATTATCAAAATTTAATCTCTATGCGCAAAAAAAAAAAAAAAAAAAAAAAAAAAAAAAATCAATCTCCCACTACTTATGGCATATACAAAGCATGATAAATTCCATACAATTGCATCTTAAAGTAAATTTACAAATAACTCATGCTATATTCATTTAATAATGGAATTCAAATAAATAAATAAATAAAAACTAATCATGCTCCTTTAATTGCAACATATTACAAACCCAGAAAATATGTTGTATTCAATGTTCAGATTATGCCACAATAAAAAGTACATCATTCTGAAATTTTCTAGAATTTTTTCTGAAATTTTCTAGAATTCTAAATAACTAATAAACACAAATAAAATTAGAAATAAAAAATTCCAGAATCTGATAAGCTAAAAGAATTATACCAGTAAATAGTAAAACATTTCAAAAGTCTACAATAAAAATTTCAACCCCAAAAAATTATTTATGCAATACCAGAAGCATTTTAAAGCATAAATAATGAATTATTATCACATAAAAAATACTTTTTATTTTCATAAAATTTTCAAAATTTTTATAGAACATGGAAAATTTAATTCTGAGTCTAACAGTACTAACCACGCATAAAACAAATATATAACGAATTAATTATGACCATTTAACGCGATTCAGAATTAAAAACAAAACAAACAGTGCCTTATGCATCAGCAGCCAAGCCAGCCAAGCCGATGGAGGAAAAATGGCGTGGCTCAGTGCGCGTGGCTCAGCACACGGCGCGTGTGTGTGGCGCGGAGGGCGCGCGCGTGGACATCGTCGCTGATGCGCGTGTGATGGCACGTGGAGGCGCATCGGAAGCGTGTCTGGTGCGTGGCAGCGCATGTAAGCAGCTCACGGCGTCATGTGGCGCGTGCGGACCACGCGCCGCCTTCCAGGGTGTTTTTTGGTCCAATTTTTGTACTGCCGGACTCCATTTTTCAAAATAAAACCATTTATGGTATTAAAAAAGACATTAATGAACGTAAAAAATAGGTATTTATGCTCTTAATCTAATGTGAGTAGACATTTTCCTCTTTTATAAACATTCATGTATACAATGTGTACATATATATATAAAAATATACACATGATTAAAGAAAACGAAAATACTCATTCAAGCTCTGATACCAATGTAAATCAAAAGTAAACGCAGCGGATGAAAAATTATAGTCATACATTTTTCTGCAGAGTCTGAATTGAAGGATCTCGTAGATAAATCACGTGCTTCCTGAATCTAATCGATCAACCTAACAATGGAGTGATATTACAGAATGAATATCACCCACACAAGTCACAGTGCAAAATGGCTCTTGATCGTTGTATTTTGGGAGAGAGTCAGTATATGGGAAAAACATACGACATACGTTGTTTTTCTCTTAACCACCCATATCCCATATCATATCAGATATATAGGATAATATCACATCTATCCATATCAGTTGATATGATAGATGTGGATATCCTGAGTGATTATCCAAATAGGTTTTGAATTCAAATTCAAACTTATTTAGATGGGATTCAAAAGGTTCAAAGAAGGGTCAAGCTACATGGGCGCCCAATTTCTAACAGTTAATCTATTCAAAAGAAGTAAATTATACCAGGTATTTTTTTTCTTTTCCTTTTTTCCTTTGGGATTAATTAAGGCCCCTACACTAAAAGATTTTTTTAATCTTATCTTATGAATGGTTTTTCCCAAAACATAGAGCTTAGCTCATGCCAGTTCAATCTTCTCATGAACCTAAATCATTTGTTGAAAGCCTTCTATCATTCTTGCTGGAGAGATGCTATACACGAAGAAATCAATGTCTCAAGATACCAGCAATTTCAATCATGGGACTTTTGAAAGGTATTTCAACCAATCCTAAAACTTTCTAAATTGGTTTAATATAATTCTTTAGTTACATTCTATCTATTTTTCATTTTTCTAATATCAAAATAGGAAGAAAAAAATGACATAAAACCAAACACCATTTCCTTCACCAACACAGCTCCCAAAGATTGTTTTTATTATTTATTTATGTTTGGTACTAGGAAAAAGGTTTTAGTGTTGATTTTATCAATTTGTTTTTGGGATTTTTGTTAAAAACCACCCTTTTTGGGCCTTTTTTAAGATAAATGACTACTCAATTAATTCTTCTTCAAAAAGTCCCTGAGTAGGAGAAGCCCAACTCAATAAGGACATTCTATAATTTATATATTTTTTTTGACCATATTGCCCTCCTATATATATATATATATCATATATTTGAAAATCTTAGCTCAAGACGATCTGCGAAATCAGTGAAGATGAAGACGATCTCAAAATATTAAGATCTCACCACTGATGATCTCGCCATTGGTCAACAATACACGATTGAGATTTGTGAGTGTTGATGGAGTTTTAGAGGTTTTGCTTCAATCACGTGTTTGATTATTGTTCGAGTTCAATCAAATATGTTGGTTAGTTTTTTTGTTTTTGTTTTTGATTTATTTTTGTTGATTTGCCAAGTTCAATCAGGTTTGTGCTCTAGTTTTTATTTGACAGAATGAGAGCAAAATTTTACTCTGGTTTGTGCTCTGCTTTTGTTTGACAAAATAAGAGTAAAATTTTACTCTAGTTTGTGCTCTGTTTTTGCTTGACAGAATGAGAGTAAAATTTTACTCTGGTATGTGCTCTATTTTTGTTTGATAAAATGAGAGTAAACTTTTACTTTGGTGTTATCTGTTCTGTTTTTTATTTTTTTATATACAATGATAGTAAACTTTTATTATGTTATTATGTATTTATGTTATTTGTTTTTTGACTCCTAGTGACAGTAAAATTTTACTTTGATTGACAGTAAAATTTTATTATCAATTCATTGCAGATTTGAAAAATGGTTCCACCTCTTATGTTGTTATGCAAGTATAGTGATCGTACCATTGTGTTCAAGGTTGTGTCAAACTGCACGTTGAAGGACTTAACTGATTTCTTAAGTTGTAAATTGAAGAAGTTTGACAGTAGTGGTTGCATACTGTTATCGTACTGTTTACTTGGATATTCGCAATGCATGATTGATGATGATTCTGATTTTCAGAATATGTTGTCGCTTGTTTATCCCCTTAGTGTTGAACGGGTTGATGTGACTGTTACTGAAATGGGCATTTCAAATGAAGAACATGGAGTTAGAGAATTAAGTAAGGCTAGTGGATCCAAATTTACTGATGATGAAATGGATTCACTCCCTATGTTTTTTCAATATGAAGAAAGGACTTTGTTGTCTTCTGGATGGTGAATGGAATTACTCATGTAGGTCAAAGATTTGTTAGTGGTGCCAAGGATTTCTAGATTGCGTTATGTAAATATGTCATTGAGATAGGGTTTGAGTTTGTGTATGTAAAGAATGACAAGTGTGGGGTCACTACTATGTGTTCAATAAAAGACATTTTTACTACATTGATTAATGGTTGTCTATCCAAGTTTATGATCTGCTTTGTGGTTGAATTTGACATTTTATTTTATTTTTTTATTTTTTTATTTTTTCATGTGGTTGGATTAGTTTCATGTAAGGAACTTATAATAGAGTTTGTCAACATGAAGATTTTCAGTAAAATTCTAGTCTTAAAAATAGTAAACATTACTTTTCTTAACATGAAAGTAAAATTTTACTCCCATTCAGAGTAAAATGTTACTGTATTTCAGAGTAAAATTTACTTTGAATTGAAAGTAAAATTTTACTATGTTGGAGTTTGTTTAATCGGAGTGAAATTCCAGTCTAAAACATAGTAAAACATTAGATTTCTTAACATGAAAGTAAAATTTTACTTTATTTCAGAGTGATTTACTCTGAATTGAAAGTATGATTTTACTATGTTGTTGAATGTCTGTCTATGCAGTTTCTGATTTGTTTTTTGAATTTAAAGTAAATTTTTACTCTATTGCAGAGTAAAATTTTACTTTAAAGTATGTGAGTCCTATATGAAAACATTTCCAACCTGCACCAAAATTTACAATACACAAAGTCCCTGTGGCTCATAACGCAATCTTTGTGCAAAAATAATATAACACCACAACTACATATATTATCAAGAGACACAAAATATAAATTGTATTATTGTATTCTATCTGTAACAATGTTCTATAACAATGTTCCATCCTAATCCATAATAAGTATAAACATGCATCATTGTTACTATTTTATTACTCTTTCACCTACAATTACTTTTTTAGCATTCTTTCATTTACAGAAAAGCAAAATTACATTCATCATTCATATCAAAAACAAAAAAGTTGTTCTCAAAAGTCGTTCACATCGCCGTCCTTGAGGTCTTATTACTTGGCTATTTTTCTTTTGAGGTTGAATTGTTCCTCACCCCCATGCTTTTGAAGAATCATTCAAAAATTAATACACAATTGATGCTTGAAAATTGTTAATTTCATCATCTTCCATAAACTTTGCAATAACCTCATGTCTCATGATTTGACGCATGATATAATATACAATACTTTTGTAATCAACATTGTTAATAGAAATCAAAATCTTGTTAGATTTACTCAAATTTGAAAATCAACAAAATCATAAAGCTTACCATTTCTAACATATAAACAAAGAATATTCATGAGGCCAAAGAAAAAAAAAAGTAGGAAAAAATACACAAACATTATAATGAAACAGTAAATTTTACTACGAAAGTAAAATTTTACTCTATTTAGAAGTAAAATATTACTCTCATTGAAAGTAAATTTTTACCTTGATTGATTATTAGTTTTGTTTGTAAGATAAGTCAATAAAGCAGCAAACAAGCAGGCAAGCATCTACGCTATTACTTACTTTTGAAATTAATGCAATTAAATCACATAAAAGCAACAAGAAAGCAACAAGAAAAGAAAAATCGAAATCAACCAAACACACCAAACTGCATCAAAATCGACCGTTTCTAGGGCTTCAATTCAAGTCAAAAACAACAAGAGAGGAAATGAATATCAAACAAACTAGCATTATAATCCATACACTGTAATAAAAAAAATATATCCATTATTACCAACACAAAACAGAGATAAAATCCATTCATCTGACATTAAGCAAATTAAAACATCACAATGCCAAAAAAAAAAAAAAAAAAAAAAAAAAAAAAACATACAAAGAGCATAAGAGAACAAACTTTATTTTTCATTAACCGGAGTAAAATTTTACTATTACGAAAACAGAGTACATACTAGATAAATAAATTATAGTCGAATTTTACTTTAGATCTATGAACAAACAAACAAAAAATTCTTGATTTTTTATTGTAATATATCAATTTATCATTTTTTTGACACATATGAGGTCATTTTATCTTAGATATGAAGTTATTGATCTCAAACATGCGTTCATAGGCATCAAATCTGAGATGGTGATGGGTTTCAATGGACGATTTCAAAATTTCGATTTTGTGAGATGGATCGAAGATGGAGATCAAAAGGGTTTAGGGTTTAGAAAGAGAGAAAATAAAGGGAAGAGGGAGGATACCAGTAACGTGAAGATAGAAAAGAAGAGAAATGGTTCAACGAGGGTTTCGGATTATATGGAAGGGTATTTCAGTCTGTTTACCATATTTTTTCATTTGAGGGGCTTTTGAAACCATTATTTTATTTGGTGGGTTTCACACAAAAAAGGCCCCATAGAAAGGACTTTCCACCAAAAATTCCAAATAAAAATGACACAAAAATTGTGTTTGGATTCTCTCAAGTCCAGTCGAGTTTAGTCGAGTTCGTTTTTGTTTGGACTCATCCACAAACAAAAATTAGTTCGATCTGATAATCGTAACATATTTAATTTATTACATTTGTCACCAAAAAATATACAACAACAGTATTTTTTAAAATAGATCTCTATTTTTTTTATTTATTTATGACAAAGGTAATAAATTGAATAGATTACATTTATTGGATCGATTTAATAAATTTTTTTATTATATAAATGATATGCACGAAATGTTAGATAAAATAAACAATTTCAATTATCAAAGCAGAACTCGTAGCGGGACTCAAAGACCAGACGATATCCTTTAGTTGATATTATAAATTGGAGTGTACACACCAAAAAAAGCAAGAAACAAAATACAAATAAAAATAAAAATTGGGGTTGTTTTCTGAAAGAAATTCATTGCGTCCATCATGTAATTTGCTCCTTTAATTTCTGTGGATGATGTGTTTTCTAAAAGATACTGTCTGCCTCATTCATTTCATTAGAGAAAGATAGATGATTCTTTCAATCGAAAGTTGACTGCGTCATTCACAAAGATAGATCATAACCCATTGGCGATTATCTGAATTATAGGATTCTAGTGGGGCCACAATCGTGGCTCCTCCAATTACATTGCCCCTATTTAGTAGATAATATCTTCTCTTCGAGCAAACAATTCATCAGCTAAATTTATAAATATATGTACACAAAAATATAAAAGCTTACATTTGAGGTGGTGTAAGCAATCATGTTTTTTTTTTTTTTTTTTTTTTTTTTAAATATTCTCACATAACTACTAGTAACTTCTTGCATAATGTAACAACATCTGTATTGAGTGTGCACAAATCACTAGTGTGTATATACATATATGAGGCATTAATAAATGCATGGAAAAAAAAAAAAAAAAAAAAAACCAAATGAACAATTAACAACAAGAAAAATGACTCGTAACTCGAAACGGTGAAGGCTCGATTGGCCCGAAATGAAAAACGACGTCGTTTTTCTATTTTTTGTTCTTTCTTTTATATCTGAAACAGGAGAGGGAGAGTGAGAGAAAGCGAGAGAAAAGAGAAGAAAGAAAGGGAGGGCTAACATCGAGAGAGAGAGAGCTGGCGACGGTCGACGATGGCGACGGAGAGAGAGAGCTGGCGGCAGTCGACGATGGCAACGATGTAGATCTGTAGATCTGTGTTTGGTTTGTTTCTTTTTTCTTTTCTTTTTTTTTTTTTGATTTTGAACAAAAAAACAACCATTTTTTTAAGGGATTAGATCTGTGTTTGTTTTTTTTTTTTTGATTTTGATTTTGAAAATTTGTGTTTGATTATGATGATGTTGTGTGTTGTTGTGGTTACAGTCCCGTTTTGGTTATTGTTGATGATGATTTGAATAGTTGTTGTGTTGTTTTTTGATTTTGGTTGTTGATGATTGGTTGTTGATGATGATGTCTCCCACGCTCCATCTCTTTTCTTCTTCTTCTTCTTCTTCTTCTTCTTCTTATTTCATCTCCATCCCCTCTGTTTCATAACAGAGAAAAGAAAGAAAGAAAGAAAGAAATAAATAAATAAATAATCCAAAACGACGTCGTTTTGAATTCGAGCCATTTCGAACCTCAAGATTTTCGAGCTACAAAACGGGACTGTAACAACAATTACGTTGGGTGAATCCTTCGGTAAGAAATAGGAAAGGCTGAAAGTAGTTGATTAGTATTACTGAAAATTTCAGACATATATATGCATATTGATCCCAGTAGAGATTTGCAAGGACATAAGAAGATCGTGTACGCAAGGATCTTACAGCCCATGCCCTACATAAAAATAGTAGGGAGAATATCAAAGAAGTGCAGAGTACAAAAATAATTTCAAAATGTTGAAGGTACAGCTAGTTTGTGGATTAGATTATACAAATAAATCTTGTACTTTCATTACTTAAAAATTACTTCTTTACTTTTCACTTTTTTGAAATTCTTGCAAAATAGTATACCAGCAACTAAATGGTTCGCAAGAACATTCAAGATCAAAGCATTAAAATTCAAGAATTCAACGTCCCACACAAGGTGCAAAGGTACAGCATATCATGGATTTGGCTAAATTGTTCAGGAAAATGTCATTGCGTTCTACCACTGTTTTTTTGAACACCATTGCCATTCTACCACTTCAACCTTGACAATTTGTTTGAAAGTTGGAAAATTCAATAATTCTCAAATTAAATGGAAAATTTTGTTTCTTTTTCTTCTTTCTTTGGTTAACTTTTCACTTTTGACTCTCCAAATTATAAACCGTACACATGCAGAATACTATCATAGTACTAAAGCTATGAATTAATTAGATGCTTCGAATTGCACTCGTGGTATCGAATTTTTTATTTTTTTTTTAACCAGAAGCTTAAATTTTCACAAGTAATAACATTTCACCACCTTCATAAGCAGACCATAATTTAATCACCCACTAGATATACACATCAGAAAGATGCTAATATAATTTTCCTAGTTTCCCACTATTCCATCTTGAGTCCTTTTTATTTGATTTTTATTTTATAAAACTATTACTTCTTGGCCTCCCACTAATTTAACCCAATGATGGTTAGTCCTTTTAATACAAAATTTTACATTGTTGACAATGGTGACTAAAATTTCTCTATTGGTCTCATGGTTAGTTTACTACATTGGTCACTCACAAATTCACCTATTTCCATGAACATCAGTTCAAACCACCAGTCATCTTTGTAAAACTATCTTTGGAACTGGATAAAACTGAGTGAAACAGTAGAAAATAAGTGATCCATATCAAGTGATACGTGAATTGCTCATTAGTGCTTTAGCACAAACACAACTAATTAGCTGGCGGAAACAGGTTAATGCTACAGCATAGACTTACCAAGGCTAAGATTGAAGGTTCAAATGCTTAGCTCCTTCGCATCTTTGACTTAATACCCAACATTTGCTCAATGCTAAATATTTATACTACTTATAGAAGTGCAAGATGGAGTTCTACTAATAAAGTATTTCCCTACTTTGAACTAAAGGCTTCTTGCAAGAAGTATAAAAATTTTATCTCCACAACATTGTTGGAAAAAATGGTCCAAGTACCATAGCACGGGCTGCATTCGGGTCTTCTATCAAATGTCAATCAATTAGCTTTAGTTACCACATTTCAAAACTTCTCCAGCATACAAATACAAACATCTAGTCAAAATAAATGCAGCAGTTCTATTTACATGTGGTGTTCATATAAATAGTAAAATTTTACAAATTCTCTGCTAGAGTAGAGTTATGTTAACATGTACGTATATGTATATATTATTACAGCAACATTCAACCTTCTCAAAGTGCTATATTATACAGAACCATCAATCCTCACCATTTATAGCCAAGTTCTATTACTGTTTTCTGAAATTAAGCCTAGTGTATCAGAATAGGAAAGTCAAAGCATTTGAGAAACTTACAACGCGATGGTATCTTTTTCGTTCAGTTGTTCAGCTTGAGATGCCGATGACACCAAGGTTTCCGCTGCATCAATGGGACATCCATTAGCACTAACTACACCATTTGTGTTAGCTTGACAGTCAATAATTGCCGGTTGACAGTTTTCTTCCCAAGAAACTGCCATCTTCCCTTTACCAACAACACTACCGCCCTGCATTGGTATATCCAGATGAGGATGAAAGCACGGAACATCATTCTCGCATTGTAGGCCCATTGCAGTTCCATTAGACTGGACCCCACATTCGCCTTCCTTGAAAGTAGCCGTCGGATCACACTTGTTTTGGATAGGGAAAACACCCAATTCCTCATCAATTTTGCCGCGAAGATCAAGCAATAGGCCTCTCAGCCTCAAGATTTCGGATTCAAGAATTGCCTGCCCTTGCAGTTTCCTGATTAACTGCTGGTTCAAGAGTCTCAATTTCTTGACTTCCTCTTCCAAGTAAGCAGTGTGTGCCTTCTTCTTCTCCCTATATTTCCGTACCGCTTCTCTGTTGCCCGAAGCCCTCCGAGGTTTTGGCGCCAGATGATCTTCACCTTGTGGCGGATCGTCATCTTCTCCTGATGGAAAGACTTGGGTGTGGGTGTGGAAGCATGTGTGTGTGTGTGATGTGTCAGGGCCAGGGCCAGGAGGATTGCAAGTGTGAGTGTGAGTGCATGTTCTTGTGTTCTTCAAGAATTCATCAAGAACTGAATCTATAGATGATGATGACGGCTGATGAGTATTTGTAGACGAATCGGGATTCAGTAACAAACCATGCTGGTCAGAAAGCTCTACTTCACCATCATCCATGTTTTCTTTCACTTCCCAAACCAGACTAGATGATAATCTAATGCAAATCCTAACCCTCTATGAAAAGTACTTCCAAAAAACCCTCACATTTTCTGGACTAAAAAGCCTCAATAATCGAACAAAACAATCATATTTCCACAAATTTAATCTAATTCCCCTCAAACACAACCAATTCACAAAATTTTCAATTCAAAATTGAGATTTTGTGATTGTTATTGATTCATTCAAGTATATATTCACTGAAGCACAAACTCCAGATCATAATCCATCAATTAATTGCCCACAGCATAAATTCCCGCAATTATTATTTAAAAAAAAAAAATCTAAATTTCACGACCTATGACCATAGAACAACTTTACACATGAACAAAAGTCAATGGTATTTAACACCTCAGAAGCAACTTACTTGAGGAATCGAAGAATACCCAGATCATGAAGATTCTCCAACAGAACATAAAATCAAGCATAAAGACAAGATTTGATATAGAAATGGTTCCAGTGCTGAAGAGAATCAGAACCCCCAAGTGGGACAAGCTGAGAAAACAAAAGAGATCTTTTTTTGTACAGAATCTGAGAAAAGGAAGTACACGGGTTTTGATCAATTGGAGAAATAGAAGATTCTTGATTGCTTTGTTTCGTTTGCACTTTTGTATTTATTTGATTTTTAAGTCACAACTTCTGGCCACAATTGTTCCAACTATCTGAAAACCAACTATCTGAAAACCTTCTAGTCCATTAATAATGTTTTTTTTCTGAGCATCTATAAAAGTTTCGTTTTATATATTTCATTACTAGCATATTAAAGTACGGGATAAAATAACATTTTATTTAATAAAAATATAAATATTATATTTAATTTTTTTTTTATTTATATAGAATAAAAATTAAATGAAAATTAGTCAATCGAGATTTTTTTTAATTATTTAAAATTTAAAAAAATTAATATGAGATATTGATCATAAAGTTTCTTATTTAAAATTTTATTTTATTTATATAAATGGAAGTATAAAATTCATTTTATATAAGTGAAACAATTTTTTTTTTCTTTTCTCGATGTAGAATTATAAAATAAAAGTTAAATGAAAACTAACCAATGAGAATTTTCTTAATTGATTAAAAGTTAACAATTGTTTAGGCAGAATTTTATTTCAAATCAAGCAATCTTAACTGTTTAATTTTTAATTAGGTCAATTTTTAATTTATTTCGATTCAAACAAATTTAACTAATATATTTTGATAAAATCGCTAAAAACGCAGTTAAACCAACGAATCAGTCAAATTGAAAACGGTCCATCCTATCGGCTAGGTCAAAAGCCCAACCAACTTATACAAAAATTAATTAATTGAAACTTTTAAATTTTATTTTAATTTTAAAATTCAAATTATCTTGAATTGAAACATACACAACACTATAATATTAAATGGGAGTATAAGGTTTGTATAGTGAAACAACTCATTTTTTCCTCATTTTCCTGATGTAGGATTGTAAAATAAAAGTTAATAGTTATTTGGACGGGATGTGCATTTCTAATCAAGCAATCCCAGTCGTTCAATTTTTAATAAGGTCAATTTTAGTTTATTTCAAATCAAACAAATTTAAGCAATATATTTTGATAAAACAGCTAAAATCATGATTAAACCAATAAATTAATCAAACCGAAAATGATTCAGCCTAATTGGTTAAGTCAAAAGACCAACCAATTTACAACAAAATTAATTAATTAAAACCTTTAAATTTTATTTTAAAATTTAAACTATCTTGAATTGAAACATGTAAAATACTATAATATTAAATGAGAGTATAATATTATCTTTATATAAGTAAAACAATTCACTTTTTATTTATTTTCTCGATGTGAGATTACAATTATTTTAAAGTTAAATATTATGAGAGTTTCAAAAGCTCATACAAACTTATTTTTAAAATCAAAACGTCTATGTGGGATTGTATAATAAAAGTTAAATGAAAGCTAATCAATGAAGATTTTCTTAATTGTTTAAAATTAAGAAAATAAAAAAAAAATTGGTATTTATAGCGATCCTGGTCTTTCCCCATTTTGTTGTTGTATCCGGACTTAGGTTCCGTGGAGCTTGTTGTTGTATATATCTTGATGTCATCCTTTAATTCCTTATTTTTGAGTTATAGGATGTGTTGGGCAGGTTTGTTGCGGGTTGGATGTGATTGGGAACAAATGGTTGTTGCCCAGAATTTTGGTCCTTCGCTCAAGCGAGCCTTTTGTCGCTCGAGCGATCTTTGTGTTTTAGATCCTTCGCTCAAACAAGAGTTGAGTTTTGTATCTGGTGGCTCGAGCGAGAAGTCCTTCGCTCGAACTTGCGTCTGCGTCTGGTTCTAGACCTGAAGGTTGCAATCCTTCGTTCGAGCGAGCGAGATCTATGTTTTGGGTTTCTTCACTCGAGCGAGCATTCTGTCGCTCGAGCGTGCTTCTAGGTTGCAGACCTGAAGCTTCGCATTGTTGGCTCGAGCGGGGCTTTCTACGCTTGAGCGAGAGTTCTTTGTGTCTGGTCGCTCGAGCGACCAATCCTTCGCTCGAGCGAGCCTGTGTTATATCAGTAGACAGCAGCGGGTAAACACTTCACTTTTTCATCTCTTTTGGTTTCAAAACCCTAGATCCGAGCTCTCTCTCTCTACACACCTTCTCTCTAGGGTTTCATCTATTTTTAGTGTGTTTCTACCCTAAGTTCTTTGTAAGAAAGATAGAGGGTTGTTTGGGCTACGTTTTAATCTGAAAATTTATGGATTTGGAGCACTTTGGATTTTCACCATCTTCTCCTTTGGTCTCTTCATTTCGAGGTAGGGATACCTTACTCCATCTTATGAGTTTTGTCTTTAATTTTGGTCATTTTGAATAATTGGTGATGGTGGGTAATATTGAGAAAGTTAGGGTTTGTTATGTAATTTATGAAAGAGGGGTTTTCAAATATTAAAACCTATGTGTATGTGAGTTGTTGAAAAATGGAATTATTATTGTTAGATTAGTGAAATCAAACCTTAGGGTTGATATGTGAAATATGGGAAAATGCCCTAGTTATTATGACAAATTAATTTGTATAATAAATTTTGGAGAAATGAGAAATTGAGTTGAGAATCATGAGATTGGGAAATTATGGGGTTATATGGTGTAATTGGATTAATTTATCACTCACCTATGGAAAATGTTGATATTATATCTGTTGATCCATTTATGTTCTGTTTAGAAATATCTGCTTTGGGCTATCGGTAGAGGATAGTCTTGATTGTTGTAGACACTGCATGTTGATTAGGGAAAACCGAAACTAATCACATTGAACTTGTCAATGAATATGACAGTTGGAATAATACATCAAATATATGTATTGATTGATCCCTGTATATGATAATTGTTTATATACTTGGAATACGTATATTGTGTGGGAGGATATAGGGGATGTACTCCATGGTTTGAGGGAAGATAGGGGATGGACTCTCAAACCGGTTTGGGAGGAGATAGGGGATGAACTACATTGATACAACAAATATGTGTATCAGATTGAAGTGTTAATAAAACAAATATGTGTATTAAATGGAAGTGTTAATACAGCGAATATGTGTATTATTTGGAGTGTGGAAATGTTTGAATATGAGATGAAATCTCATTTATGAATTGTGAAAATATGGAATTGTTTTAGTATGAATCTTAGTCTCATTGAATTGTTTGGCCAAGTTCTGAGCCATGTAATATGAAATGATTTTGATAAGTAAAGGAGAAATGAAATGTAACATGGACTTGTTTGTCAAGGAACCGTATTGTGAGATAAATTGGTTTATAAGTGTTAACCTCCTATCAAATACTATTGTTTTAGTCATTGCTTATATTTGGTTTAGTATATCTTTACTGGGCTGTGGCTCACCCTTTATGGGACATCATTTTCAGGCCCAAGTGATATGCCACCTCCAAGGACATAGTTTGGGAGGTTCTAGGAGTTGAAGACTCTTTATTATTTTGTTATCTTTTGTTGTATTACATGTACATTCAAGCCAAGGGCTTTATATGATATGAGTTAGTACTCTCTTTTGTGCAACCAAGTGTTGGCTTGGAAAGTTGTAAGCCGTTGGGCATTTACTTTTGTTGTCAACATGTAATACATTTGTAAGGAATACTCTGATGAATGGAATTAAGTTCTATTTACTTATGTCTATGCATGTCTATAATGTGGATTTCTAAGAATTATTTTGAGGGCGTTACAACTTGGTATCAGAGCGTACCAGGTTCGAATACATTGGGTACGCGAGAAGTGGTTAGTATCACAATGGGTTTGTCTCGCTTGGTAGAGACTTAAATGTAATGTTATGTGCTTATGTGATAACATGTTTATGTGACTACTTGGGTATGGGATTTAGTTTCAGAGATGTTGATTGGATCCTTGGGTTTCTAGGAGTCCTATTGGAAAAGCACCTGATCAATGTTGTTTCTAACTGGAACTCTAGCAACGCCTCGGGACTGTCATTATCCGAAAATGGAATTCGTAAGTGCTTATGAGATTACGTGCTTACGTGGAATGAATTACAGTTGTCCATTGCATTAGGACGTGAGTGTTATAGCTTCGACACATTTGTGAATGTGCTAATATTCCTGTTACCTTTATTAGGATGTTAGGACGAGGACGCGGAGGTAGGCGTGGTAGGCGCGGCAAGCAGGAGGTGCCTATACTGGATGAGATTCCAGCACAGCAGGAGGGTGTTGGCCAGGCCAATGTAGCCGAGCCAATGGGTCAGCAGGCCATGGTTGCCTTAGCTCGTGAGATAGTAGGAGCTTTGAGGAAATCCATGGGCATTCTCAGAGCTGAGAATCAAGTTTAGGCCCAGGTTGTTGATGCAGGGCCTTCCTTTTTGAAGAGGGAGTTTTTCCGGTCTAATCCGGATGAGTTTTTGGGGGATCCGAAAGAGCCACTTAAAGCTGATGAGTGGTTGGAGCAGATGACGAAGACGTTTGAGATGCTTGGCATCGAAGATGGGGTGTTAAAGGTGACCTTGGCGTCTTTCCAGCTAAAGGGGGATGCGGGTCAGTGGTGGAAGTTCATGAGGGGTCGTATTGGTGGCACTTGGGAGGCCTTTGTAGATGCTTTCTAGGAGAAGTTTTTGTCTCCCGCTGTCAGGAAGAAATTGAGAGATCAGTTCTTCCAGCTTAATGTCACGACCCCATTCCGCCCCTAATAGAATGGTGTCGTGATGGCCAGTAATCCGAGATTACCAAAGGCCAATTTACAAAGATTCACACACGATCAGAGTATACATATGGGGCCTACATGTGCGAAAGCAATAAATTTAAATCTAATTAGTCCATAAAAGCTGTGTATAGATTAAATGAAATGACATACATCTTATCAAGGTCTTACAACTGGAATACAAATAAAATAAGTACATAATACATCTTGATCAAAAGGCTTCTCAAGCCGACATAAACAAAAGAAGTAAACTACAAGCCAAGAAGCATGATCTTCAAGATGCTACAAAAATGCGAATCCAAAACAAGTTGCAAATAATCATCTAGGCGTTGCTGCCTTCTTGCTCATCACCTACATATATATAAGGGGAGGGTGAGCTTGGATACTCAATGAATGATATTAGAAATAAAGGTTTGCATGACTGATAATCAAGATCTTTATCAAACAATACATAGCATATCTTGTATAAAATCAAAGGGTGAACCAAGTCCATCTATCAAATCTTTTAAAACTTCAAGGGATGCTTACTAGCATCAATATAGTACAAGGGATGACATTCTGGACAAACAAACCCATGCGGAAAACCGTCAGTGGCAAAACAAGGGTGCAGTCGCATTATAGTCCCCTGGCACTAAGGACTTTCAAAACAAGGTGCAGTTGCATTATAATCCCCTGGCACTAAGGACTTTCAAAACAAGGGTGCAGTTGCATTATAGTTCCCTGGCACTAAGAACTTTCCCAGAATGTCATCAAAACAAATATAATACATGATACGAAAATTAGAGGACAATCATTCATGCTTGATCAAATACTTTTCCAAAACAAATCAAGGCTTTATCAAAACTTTATAACATAACTTTATTAAAAATACCACTCACATATCTCTTCGGGTGAGGGGATTACAAGCAAGGATCCAAGGCCTACAAGCACATAATAAATTCCATTGGATGCATTTCAAGAAGACAAGAAGAGATGCTCAAATATGGATGTGAAATGCACCCTTAGAACAAGCTTTACATGACAGGAAAGGATCTCGGCATTTCTTTCAAAACTAGGTCAAGTCAAAGCAAAACATGTTGGAGGTTAAAATACTGTTTTTCATCTCGGGGAAAACATGCTGGGTACCAACCAAGTCTTGGCCGAGGTCCCACACCCCTTGGCCGAGGTATGGTCCCAACGGCCACACTCGGGGAAATGAAGTCGGGAAAACCTGGGTTTTCCTTTGAAGAACATGAAGGACAAGAACATGAATGCTAAAATCATAACTTCTTTATTCAAAATCTGAGATTTCATGAGATGTGTTCGAAAACATGGACCTAGGCACCCATACTTGAAGATCTTATGAAAACAAACACAAAAACATGGATCTTGATACAAACTTTCGGATCAAAACATGGTTTTCTTTCAAGAACTCAAGAACATCATTTTCTCTTTCTAAAACCAAATTTCAAAGCAATGCATGGCTCATGAATCATGCTAGATCATACAATGTAATTAGATGAACATAAATAACAACAAGAGCAAAACAAGAATCTAACCTCAAAACACGAAATCCAATGGTTCAAACTCTAAGGATCAAACTTGGAAATCTATTCTCACTCTAAGAACTTCTTCCTCTTCTTCCTACAGCTTCTCTCTCTACCATGCAAAATATGACACACAATGATATGTTTTTTCCCACTGCCGGCTGACTTAACCACCTGCCGGGGCACATGGCACTACCGGATTGGGTTTCCTCAAAAAGGTGACTGAATGACGAGACAAGAGCATGACAAAAGGTGTTAAACAAGTAAGGTGACATGGGCACTCCGGCAGGTAAGGACCTCGGATTAGGACAAGGCTTCAGCAAGTAAGGTCTCAATGATCTCGGCTAGGAAGGTTAACACTTGGCCCAGCTGTGCCACACCTCGGCCTAGATGTGCCATACCTCGGTCTAGGTCATACCAGTCCAGGAACAAGATCGCCAGGTGCTGGGATCAAAGATCTAAAATACCTAAAGGATAACATCTCGGCTTAGATGATACATATCTCGGCCTCGCTGATGCACACCTCGGCCTAGATGATGAGATCTCGGCCAATATGCCAGGGTAAAGGTGGAGGTCAGCCAAAGTAGTTCCAAGATGGTTCTAGGTGTAGAAGGTCCAAAGGCGTGACCTAGGCTTAAGATGACCTCGACTACACACACCAAGCAAGGGACAAAACATACAAACAATACTCAAGCCAAAACACATAGGTACAAAACAAGACGAAAACCTTGCTTTAGGGAAAACAAGTCAAAACCACAAGTGCAAGCTTAACAAAACAAAACATGCAAATGCACATGAACATGACTAAGACGAGGATGAGGGTCACTGCAGTCTACCCTCCTTAAAGAAGTTTGGTGGTCCCCAAACTTAAGTTACCTTGCCCTAAAAACAACTCCGGATGTTGGATTTTCATTTCTTTTTCCATT
Source organism: Camellia sinensis (assembly GCF_055761805.1). Classification (NCBI taxonomy): domain Eukaryota; kingdom Viridiplantae; phylum Streptophyta; class Magnoliopsida; order Ericales; family Theaceae; genus Camellia; species Camellia sinensis. Next base: position 143,393,297 of record NC_138962.1, read on the forward strand.
TCTCATGTAGCATCCTTGCCAAAATGCTCTTTCCATTCAACTTTCACCATCGGTATTGACTTGTTCCTCAACTGCTTCAATTGCCTATCAAGAATCCGTATCGGCTTCTCCTCGTAACCCAAATCTTCATTAATCACAATCCTGAAATGATCAATCACATGCAATGGATCCCGGATATACTTCCTTAACATCGAAATATGAAACACATTGTGGACTTGACTTGATTCTGGCGGCAAAGCAAGTCTGTAAGCAACTGGGTTAACTCTTTCAAGGATTTCAAACGGTCCAATATAACGAGGTGCGAATTTACCTTTCTTCCCAAATCTTGAAACTCCCTTCATCGGCGAAATCTTCAGGAATACATGATCCCCAACTTCAAATTCTAACTCTCTTCTCCTCTGGTCGGCGTAACTCTTCTATCGACTCTGAGCAGTCCTAATTCTTTGTCGGATAATTTTAATCTTCTTAGTTGTCACTTGAATAAGTTCGGGACCGATTAAAGCTTTGTCTCCTACTTCGGTTCAACATATCGGCGATCTGCACTTCCTTCCATACAAAGCTTCGTACGGCGCCATGCCAATGCTAGCTTGATAACTGTTGTTGTAAGCAAATTCTACCAATGGCAAATGCACTTCCCAACTCCCCCTGAAGTCCAATACACATAGTCTGAGCATATCTTCAAGTGTCTGAATTGTTCTCTCTGTTTGCCCATCGATCTGGGGATGAAAAGCTATGCTAAATCTCAACTCGATTCCCAAAGCTCCTTGTAGACTCTGCCAAAATCTATAAACAAACTTTAGATCTCAGTCTGACACAATGGACATCGGCACTCCATGAAGTCTAACGATCATATTCATATACAACAAAGTGAGTTGATCGGCACTAAAGGTAGTCTTAACAGGCAAGAAGTGTGCTGACTTAGTTAATCTATCAACTATAACCCAAATTAAATCCATACTTTTCTGTGTCCTTGGCAAACCAACCACAAAGTCCATGGAGATGTGTTCCCATTTCCTCTCGGGAATTGACAAAGGTCGAAGAAGTCCTGCTGGCCTCTGATACTCTGCTTTCACTTGTTGACAATATAGACACTGGGATACGAACCGGGCTATTTCTCTTTTCATAGTTGGCCACCAAAAGGTTTGCTTCACATCTTGGTACATCTTCGTATTTCCTGGATGAACGGAAAATTTGGAACCATGAGCTTCCTGTAAAATTCTTCTTTTCAACTCGGGGACATCGGCCACGCACAATCTTCCATCAAACTTAAGCACCTGATTCTTAATGGCGTACCCTGACCTCGGCTTGGTGACAAATTCATCGATCACCCTTTTTAAGAATTCATCCTCCATCTGCCTGGTCTTCACTTCCTCAATAATAGTCGGCTCCACTGAAATCATTGCTAAACATGCCAAACTCCCAACTAATTTCCTGCTTAAAGCGTCGGCCACCGAGTTTGCTTTACCCAGATGGTACTGAATCTGCATATCGTAGACCTTCAATAGTACTTCAAACTCCTTTTGAGTGAATAAGTACTTCAAACTCTTGTGATCTGTGAAAACTCGGCAAGAAGCTCCATACAAGTAATGACGCCAAATCTTCAAAGCAAACACCATGGCTGCTAGCTCTAGATCGTGGGTAGGATAGTTCTTTTCATGAGGTTTCAATTGACGAGATGCATATGCTATAACTTTACCCCTTTGCATTAATACACAACCCAAACCCTTATGTGATGCATATAAATCTGAAATTCCTCATTACCTGACAGTAGTACAAGAACTGGTGCAGTCACTAACCTCGTCTTGAGTTCCTAGAAGGCTACTTCTCTACCCTCGGTCCATTTGTATGCCACTCCTTTTTGAGTCAATTGTGTCAATGGTACTGCAATCTTCAAGAAGTGCTTAACAAACTTCCTATAATAACCTACCAAACCCAGAAAACTACGAACCTCGGATACATTAGTCGGCCTCGGCCAATTTACAACGGCTTCAACCTCGCTAGGATCAACTAAAATACCTTCTTCATTAATCACATGCCCCAAAAATGAAATGTTGGAAAGCCAAACTCACACTTGCTAAGCTTGGCATACAACTTCCTGTCCCTCAAAATCTGTAAGGCAAGTCTCAAATGCTTCTCATGCTCAACTTCACTCTTGGAATAGATCAATATATCTTCAATGAAAATAACCACAAACTCATCTAGGTAAGGCTTAAAGACTCTGTTCATCAAGTCCATGAATGCTACCGGAGCATTAGTCACTCCAAAAGGCATTACCAAAAATTCGTAATGGCCATACCTTGTCCGAAAAGCAGCCTTCTCAACATCTTCGGCTTTAACCTTGAGCTGATGGTAGCCCGACCTGAGATCAATTTTAGAAAAGACTCGTGCTCCTTGTAGTTGATCAAGCAAATCATCAATCCTCGGCAATGGGTACTTATTCTTAATGGTCACCTTGTTCAGTTCTCGGTAATCAATACAAAGACGAAGTGTACCATCCTTTTTATTAACAAATAGAACTGGTGCTCCCCAAGGTGAAGTGCTCGGCCTAATGAAGCCCTTATCTAACAATTCTTGTAACTGCAGCTTCAATTACTTAAGCTCGGCTGGGGCCATTCTATAGGGTGTTTTGGAGATGGTATAGGTTCCTGACATGACGTCAACAGTAAATTCTACTTCTCTATCAATTAAGTGGCCAGACAGATCGTTTGGAAAGACATCGGGGAATTCATTAACAATTGGGATACCGGCCATTTCAACGTTTCCATTCGGATTACTTAGTACACTACACAGATAACCTCGACACCCTTTTTGGATCAACTTATAAGCCTTCATGGATGAGATCAAGTAAGGTGGGGGTACTACTCCCTTACCCCGAAATGTAACCTCGGCTTGGTTTGGGGGTTTCAGTACGACACTTTTGGAAACACAATTAATGGATGCATGGTTTCCTACTAACCAGTCCATTCCCAATATAACATCAAAATGAGTTATGTCCAACGGCATCAAATCAACTAATAATTCAACATTCTCAATCATAACAACACATGCTCTATAAATGGATGCAACAATCATAGTTCTTCTAGACGGAGTAGACACAGATAACACATAACCTAGAGGTTCCAGTTCTCTATTTAACTTCTCGGCAACTTTAGTAGATACAAATGAATGTGTAGAACCCGAATCAATCAATACATAAGCATCTTGCGAGCAAATGGGAAGTATACCTGACACTACTGTCTCGGCACTCTGAGTGTCTCCTGGCACCAACGCAAAAACTCTACCCTGCCTCATCTATCCTTTCCCGACGTTGCCTTTCTACGCCAAACCCGAGGTGTTTCCATTCTTCTTACCATCGTCAGCCTTTGCCTTCGGACAGTCTTTCACATGATGACCCGTCTCACCACATTTAAAGCAAGCTCCTGATGCCCAACAACAGACTCCAAAATGTGGCTTCCCACAACTTGCACACGTCGGCTTAGTATCACCTCCCTAATTTGAGTTGCTGGAACTGCCCATATTCGCTTTGTTTTTGGCATTAAACGGTACTCGGAGATTCTCGTAGTTTTGTCTCTTCCTCTGGCTCTCTGCTAAACTCTGGTATCGGTTCAAGTTAGCTTCTGCTAGAATGGCCTTGTCTAATACTCCGGCGTAAGTCGGCATATTGAGCATGTTAACTCGATCCTGTATCGGTCCACGCAGTCCACTTTCAAACTTCTTAGCTTTTCTATATTCATCATCGACAGTAAAAGCACGGTCGTATTCTGCCACTGTCTTGTTGCCTTGTGTCAGAGTCTGGAATTCCGTGGTCTTGCGATCTCGGATACTAAGGGAAAAATGCTTGTTATAAAACAACTCTAAAAATCTGGCCCAAGTTAAACCTAGATTGCCTTCTCGGATCATCATCCACCATCTTCGAGCATCATCGTCCAACGTGAATGCTGCTAATGACACCTTCTGAGCGTCAGTGCTGGGAAAAATCTTGAACAACTTCTCCATTTCCAAAACCCATGCTTCGGCTTTCATCGGCTCTATACCCCCTTGGAATCTCGGCGGGTTCATCTTCTTGAACTCTTTGATCAAGGTTATCGTACCTTTCCTATATAAAGCTTGCTGTGGAGGCACTTGCGGCACTGGAGGAGGTGGAGGTGGAGCTGCATGTCGGCCGTTTGTCTGCTCGACCTGAGTAGAGGTGGTGCTAGTGTCTTGCGGCCTAGGTTGTCTCAACTCACGGACCAAACCTTCGACCAATCTTTCCAATCTGCCCAATCTGTCCTCAGAATGATCTCGGCCAACTGGAGGTCAACCCATTCTCATGATGCTAGGAGTATGCAAAATGTGACTTTAAAACAAAATGAACAAATAGACATGTATGCAAGCAACAAATGATCATGCCAAGATGATGCACACCTTGTCAAGTAGCAAACAATATGATGCAATCCTAATATCATTCTAAGGGAAATCCTATGCTCTTTAGTACTCAAGTGTGTGTGAGTAACGTACTATAAGGAACCGGTGCTCTGATACCAATCTGTCACGACCCCATTCCGCCCCTAGAAGAATGGTGCTGTGATGGCCAGTAATCCGAGATTACCAAAGGCCAATTTACAAAGATTCACACACGATCAAAGAATACATATGGGGCCTACATGTGCGGAAGCAATAAATTTAAATCTAATTAGTCCATAAGAGCTGTGCATAGATTAAATGAAATAACATACATCTTATCAAGGTCTTACAATTGGAATACAAATAAAATAAGTACATAATACATCTTGATCAAAAGGCTTCTCAAGCCGACATAAACAAAAGAAGTAAACTACAAGCCAAGAAGCATGATCTTCAAGATTCTACAAAAATGCGAATCCAAAACAAGTTGCAAATAATCATCTAGGCGTCGCTGCCTTCTTGCTCATCACCTACATATATATAAGGGGAGGGTGAGCTTGGATACTAAATGAATGATATTAGAAATAAAGGTTTGCATGACTGATAATCAAGATCTTTATCAAACAATACATAGCATATCTTGTACAAAATCAAAGGGTGAACCAAGTCCATCTGTCAAATCTTTCAAAGCTTCAAGGGATGCTTACTAGCATCAATATAGTACAAGGGATGACATTCCGGAAAAGCAAACCCACGCGGAAAACCGTCAATGGCAAAACAAGGGTGCAGTCGCATTATAGTCCCCTGGCACTAAGGACTTTCAAATCAAGGGTACAGTTGCATTATAGTCCCATGGCACTAAGGACTTTTAAAACAAGGGTGCAGTTGCGTTATAGTCCCTTGGCACTAAGGACTTTCAAAATAAGGGTGCAGTTGCATTATAGTCCCCTGGCACTAAACACTTTCTCAGAATGTTATCAAAATAAATATAATACTTGATACAAAAATTAGAGGACAATCATTCATGTTTGATCAAATACTTTTCCAAAACAAATCAAGGCTTTATCAAAACTTTATAACATAATTTTATTAAAAATACCACTCACATATCTCTTCGGGTGAGGGGATTACAAGCAAGGATCCAAGGCCTACAAGCACATAATAAATTCCATTGGATGCATTTCAAGAAGACAAGAAGCGATGCTCAAAGATGGATGTGAAATGCACCCTTAGAACAAGCTTTATATGACAGGAAATGATCTCGGCATTTCTTTCAAAACTAGGTCAAGTCAAAGCAAAACATGTTGGAGGTTAAAATACTGTTTTTCATCTCGGGGAAAACATGCTGGGTACCAACCAGGTCTTGGCCGAGGTCCCACACCCCTTGGCCGAGGTATGGTCCCAACAGCCACACTCGAGGAAATGAAGTCGGGAAAACCTGGGTTTCCCTTTGAAGAACATGAAGGACAAGAACATGAATGCTAAAATCATAACTTCTTTATTCAAAATCTGAGATTTCATGAGATGAGTTCGAAAACATGGACCTGGGCACCCATACTTGAAGATCTTATGAAAACAAACACAAAAACATGGATCTTGATACAAACTTTCGGATCAAAACATGGTTTTCTTTCAAGAACTCAAGAACATCATTTTCTCTTTCTAAAACCGAATTTCAAAGTAATGTATGGCTCATGAATCATGCTAGATCATACAATGTAGTTAGATGAACATAAAGAACAACAAGAGTAAAACAAGAATCTAACCTCAAAACACGACATCCAATGGTTCAAACTCTAAGGATCAAGCTTGGAAATCTATTCTCACTCTAAGAACTTCTTCCTTCTTCCTAGAGCTTCTCTCTCTACCATGCAAAATATGACACACAATGATATGTTTTCTCCCACTGCCGGCTGACTTAACCACCTGCTGGGGCACATGGCACTAACGGATTGGGTTTCCTCAAAAAGGTGACTGAATGACAAGACAAGAGCATGACAAAGGGTGTTCAACAAGTAAGGTGACATGGGCACTCCGGACGGTAAGGACCTCGGATTAGGACAAGGCTTCGGCAAGTAAGGTCTCAATGATCTCGGCTAGGAAGGTTAACACTTGGCCCAGCTGTGCCACACCTCGGCCTAGATGTGCCACATCTCGGTCTAGGTCATACCAGTCCAGGAACAAGATCACCAGGTGCAGGGATCAAAGATCTAAAATACCTAAAGGATAACATCTCGACTTAGATGATACATATCTCGGCCTCGCTGATGCACACCTCGGCCTAGATGATGAGATCTCGGCCAATATGCCAGGGTAAAGGTAGAGGTCAGCCAAAGTGGTTCCAAGATGGTCCTAGGTGTAGAAAGTCCAAAGGCGTGACCTAGGCTTAAGATGACCGCTGGTGGGAAGATTGTTTTTCTCTTCCGTTATTTTAATTTATTATGGTTGGACATTGTAGATGGATTGCTGTGTTTCATTCCTTTTGGCCTATCCGTGCGGGATGTGCATGGCATTTCTGTTTTTTTGTTTCTGGTATTCCAAACTGTGATTTATGGTACACATGTGGGTTGTGCATGGTCTTCATTCGAAATGTTCTCTGTTTGCAAAGGTGCAATATCTGTGGATAGCATCCCTGGTCATCTGCTATATGGGACAGCAGCGGGATGGACCTTAGCTATTTTGCTGACTATGGCTACTGGAAATGCCCATGATGTGATAGACGTATTGTTTTTTAGTTATTTTATTATTTGGTTTTTAAAGCCTGATGATTGCTTGTTTTATTTTTGGTCTCATGCCTTCACCTGCGGGATGCGCATGGTGAAGTTGGTCTGTATGGTCCCGAACCCGTTCGATTGTGTTCATCATTCCCATATGTTTATTATTAGATATATGAACATTTTTGTATGCTCGGGTTTGTGTCGGTATTTTCTATCTTTGCTTAGCGTCTTGTTTTCCGTGTTTTTTGTGTGGACAGTTCATTAGGCTTTGTATGTTTTTGGGGGTTTTGGCTCGTTTTTAGTTTCTTAGCTTGTTGATCTAGGATTTTTTGTAATTATCGGTTAGGGCCTGGGACATGCCCCTTGTACATGTGTAATTTTCTGTGTTTCAATTTATGACTTATTCACCAAAAAAAAAAAAAAGAGTCAAAACCATAAGTGCAAGCTTAACAAAACAAAACATGCAGATGCATATGAACATGACTAAGACGAGGATGAGGGTCACTACACTTAAGCAGCTGAGTTCATCAGTGGCCGAGTTTGAGGCCGCATTTACTAGTTTATCCAGGTTTGCATCTGAGCTTGTGGCGTCAGAAGAACGCCGTTGTCTCAAGTTTGAGAGGAAATTGAGGCACGGGCTCAAGATGAGAGTTAGTGGGTCTATGACTCGGGAGTATGGGTGCCTTGTAGACGCTGCGGCCCATATAGAGATTATGATGCATGAGGAGGAGGAGAGGTTGAGGGGCACCAAGAGGAGTCAGGATGGCCAGGGGGATGGCAGGAGACAGAGGGGTCCTAACCCTCAGCAGTCTCAGGGTGGCTTTGTTAGATCTACCTTTCCAGTGCCGAGTACAGGTTCTGGGAGAGGCAGTCAGGGAGACATTACTTGTTACAAGTGTGGTCAGCTGGGCCACAAGTCTCCAGCTTGCCCACAGAGGGGAGGAGGCCAGAGAGTAGCTTCATCTTCGGCTCGACCTTAGAGCCAGAGTCAGGGCAGAGGCCAGCCGCTCTCATCTTATCAGTGTGGTCAGGTGGGGCACCTGAAGAGGTTCTGCCCACAGTTGAGTGCTACATCAGGTGCGTCTGGTTCGAGGCAGACGTAGAGTTTTCAGCTAGCACAGTCAGTTCAGGCCTCGAGAGCCAATCAGAGAGCTTCGTCCCAGTCTGTGCAGCAGTCTTTTGCTCCTAGGGGTGAGCAGGTAGATCAGTGACCTTCTGGGCACGTGTATGCTGTTACTGCGCAGGATCTTGTACCGACTCCATCTGTTGTGGAGGTACCTTTTTGTTTTGCAACTCGGTTGCCAATATGTTGATTGATACGGGTGCATCCCATTCCTTTATATCTGCTGCATTTGCGTCTGTTTTGGGGTTGGAGTTGGCACAGTTAGCATCTCCTATATGTGTTGTATCACCTATTGGGGGTGAGTAGATTTTGAAATAGGGGTGTTGGGGCTGTGATATAGAGGTCGCCGACCGCTTGCTTCCATTTTCTTTTGTAGTTATGGCTATGTTGGGGTTCGATGTGATTTTGGGTATGGACTGGTTATCGTCATACCGGGCTGTTATTGATTGTTACCGCCAGAGGGTCACAGTATGTACCTTGAGCGGGGATTGTTTCATTTCTTGGGGGATCGGGTTGGTAGTGTGTTACCACCGGTGTATGATCCGCGAGGGCGGAGTGAACTTAGTGGTCTTCTCGCTAGCTTCATGAGTGGTGAGTGTGAAGAGACCCAGACTGTATTGCCGAGAGTGGTTTGTGAGTATTCGGATGTTTTTTCCGAGGACCTTGTTAGCTTATCACCTTATCGAGAGATTGAGTTCTCTATTGATCTAGTGTCCGGCACGGCGCCAATTTCTATGGCACCTTATCGTTTCGCCCCAGCCGAGTTGAGTGAGTTGAAGACTCAGCTCCAAGAATTGCTAGATAAGGGCTTTATTCACCCTGGTGTTTTGCCATAGGGAGCACCGGCCCTCTTTGCCAAAAAGAAAGATGGGGCTTTGAGACTTTATATCGATTACCGGAAATTGAATCGGGCTACAGTCAAGAATAAGTACCCTATTGTAGACACCCCATTTTTGACCGTCCTCAAGACTTGGACGTCACTGTTTGAACACACGGTGATCTTCCATGTTTGTGTTCGTTTGGAGTTCCCGGAGGCCTCGGCTCGCGTGCCTTGCCTCAGGATCTCCGAACTCGACCGTTTAGTGTCTGGTTTTGCACCAAACACTTGTGTTTTGCCTTGGAAAGGCAGGGTGAGGCTTGTAGACCATCCCCACCCATCACCGGCAGTGGCTAGATGCCACCGGCTGGTTTTTGCTTCCACCGGCAATATAGTTTGCCGGCCGACACTCTTTGTTGCCGGTCAGCACTATTTTGTGTCGGTCGGCACTCTTTTTGGCCAAGATGGCATTTTTTGCCGGCCGATTGCTGTTCATCTGCTTTTGCAAATATTTTTGGACAGCTGTATAGCTTTTGCTCCCCTCCATACACGTGTATGGAGGGATCTCCCTCTTGCAAAGCTTGTCTTGTAAGCTTTACAAGAGGCATATAGAGAGAAGCTCTCTCTAAGGCAAAAAAAAGGGGCTTTAGACATTTTTGAGGAGAGAAGACAGAGGAGAGCTCTGGTTTTTCCTAGGGTTAGGGTTAGATACACTCACCTATCTCTCTTTTCCTCTCATTTTGCACACTAGGTGTTTTGTGTCTCACTATTGCACACAAATACCTAGTGTTTCACCTTCCTCTTGGAACTGAGGTTCTAAAGAGTGTGTTTTGAAGTTTTGGTGTTGGATTCAAGCTCAAGGAGGCCATTGGAGCACCATTTGTGAAGAGGTCTTCAAGGGTGAGATTCTAGTCCCTTTTTCTCCCATTTTTGCATTGATTTTCTACTAGTCTTAGAGCTGTTTTTGTGATTATTGTATAACATAAAAAAGTTCTTTTTTTAAGCCCTCTTTATTGTTTATTAAGAGTGTTTTGTTGTTTGAGGGGTGTTGACCACCCTTAGGCCTCAAAAGGCCTCATTTTGAGCCATTTTGTGCTAGCTCCGGGATTTTGGTGTTGAGGTCTCTTCACCACTGAAATCTTGAGGGATTTCAGTGGTGAAGATGATGCTTTGAAGTCCCAAGAAGGAGAGGGCCACCCCCTCTCCTTGTTGTCCTTGAAAAGGGCATATTTTGGCCTCTTAAGGAAGCCTATGCTTGAGTGTGTGTTGAGCATGTTTGGTTTGTTTTTCATGCTTATATATCCATAATATAACATGAATTCAAGTTGGTTTTGGAACTCCATGCATGTTTAGCATAGTTGCCATGTAATGCCTTATTTGTGCCTTAACATGTTCTAGGTTGTTAGCCTTTGTTGGAGCATGTTTTAGGCTTGCATTTGTGAAGTTTATGTGCTTATTTTGCCATGTTTTAGCTCTGTCCATAGTCGTTTGGGTTGATCTTTGCATGCATTATATAGCTCTTTTGTATTTGGGCTTGTTGGCCTTGAGTATGTACATGTGTAGCATGCCATCTTTGCATTGTTTTGGTGATTTGGAATCATCCTACATGCTATTTCAGTCCCATTTCCATGCTTGTTTGATTGCCTTGCATGCCTCTTTAATGCTTGGAAAGCATGTGTTGCAATGCTCCATGTTTTGGCCATGGTGTGTGCCTTTGTATTTGGGCCACTTAGATGCCATCTAAGGAGTCCTTTGGCCTTGTTTTAACATGCTAAAAATCTGTTTTTAGTCGTTTAATGCATGCCATGTTTGGTCATGATAAGTGTAGTTCAATGCCTTATTGATTTGCTTTGAACACTTGGACTATTCGTTGCATGTTTTGGCTTGATTTATAACTTGATTTGGCATCATTTTATAACATGATTTTAGGGCTCATGTCGCATGCTAATTGTCCATGTTTGTCCCTTTCAAGTGTGCTTGAATGTTGCTTAATTTGTGCTTAAGTGTTGGTCCTTATGTGCATGTGTGTGTGTATGCCATTTAGCCCTCACTCTTTAGCATTTTTGGCTACTGTTTTAGGCCTATTTTAGAGTCGCCTAATTCATGTTTAAGTCCATCTTTGCACTCATTTGTATTGCCATATGCATGCTTGTATGCTTGCATAAGTGTTTTGCCATGCCATGTTGCATTCCTAGCTTGTATGCCTAGGTTGCATTGCATCTTGCATGCATGCCTTGTCCCTTGAAATGGTGATAGGAATTAGGCCTAATTTGTTTGATTGGTTTGCATGCATTTGAAATCAAAGTTGCATACTTGGTTCCTCGGGCCATCATGCATGGAAATGCGTGATTGGTGGTCCGAGAACCAAGGCACATGTCCCTTTGAGTCATCACAATGATAAGAGACATGGTTGATGCATACATGCCTTGAAATATGCTGCCATGCCTTGTTTTGCCCTCTGTTGCTGTGAGTTGCAGGTTCTGCAGGAATACTCTGCCGACCGGCAGTGTAATGTGCCGACCGGCACAATTTTCTCTGCCGACAGCTTCAATTTTGTGCCGATGGCCATACAACACTGCCGGTGGAAATTTCATCTAGCCGGTGGTGATCCCCTCTGTCCAAGGATGCAGTCCAGAGGTTTTGACAGCCTCCAGAAGAGGAAAGGGAGGAAAACAGAGGCAGCTTGCGCATGGCAGCGCGCTTATCGAGACGTTTTACTGTTTTCCTAAATTAGTTAATTTGTTAATTAATTAATTTGTAATATTTAATTAGCTTGCGTAGTTAATTAATTTGTAATATTTATTCGGTCCCTCCGAGCGAGGGCAAATCTGTAATAAGTGTGCGTGAGTGTGTGTATGTCTTCCAACCTCACGTCTTTCTTCCCTTTTATTTACCTGCTTATGATGGTAGTATTAGGGCACGTTTAATTTAGCATACCTTGTGCTATGCATGTGTGCATCCATGCATTTGTATTACATGCATTAGGCTCGGTACATCACGCTAATTGCATCAATACTTCAATTCCCAAACTGAATACGTGATAATTGTGCATTTTCACATGACATGTTTAGGATAGCCGAGCCTATTCTAGTAACACTCTGTATGCGATGCATTAGGCACTTCACATGGACTTGGATCATGCATGTTTGCTAACAAGTTCTTTGTTTTGGCACGGAGTACTATGTAAGTATTTCCGCTTTAGCATATCACATGAGTGTGAATGTTACCATGACAGCATGCTTAACATGTGGCTAGATGCTTATGTGTTAAACTGTTTCGAATGCCTGTGGGTGAAGGCCGGATTGTTTGAGTTGGAAACACTCGTTGAAATCCGTATTTAGCCTACTTGCGAGTAGCAAATTCCAAAGCATTTTCAAACCAAACGGATATGCAATGTTTATTTCCAAATTAGGCAATCTAGTCTATACTTGTTTGCTGTGCGCATAACATAGTAATTCTAGGCTAATAATTGGAATATGAACACATAACGTTTTCAAAATTGGATATCACGGTTAGTAGAGGCCGGTCCTCGGACCGGGCGAAAGGGGGTGCTCATAGCTGACCTTCCCCGATCGTACCCAAGCTCCCGAGCCGAGACAACTCCGATGATGACGGACATGTGGCCTTCGGCACCGAGTCAGGGTTTCCTAAATTCCCCCATTTAAAAAATATTTAGGTGGCGACTCTGTATCTGGCAAAGCAGTCCATGTTTGGCACTACTTTTTCAAAAATCTGTTTCTCAAAACGATTTGCCAGATTTGGACTCTTTGGTTCAGATTAAGAACCGTGACACAAATCGAGTCCGAACTGTAGCATGAGGCCCACGCGGGCGCGTCTACAGTTTCTGGCGACTCTGCTGGGGAGTTTAGAGAGCTTGACTCAAACTCGTGATATCCTGTTTTGATTTCGCTTATGTGTTTCTTTGCATTGCATGTGCATTGGTGCGCCTAGGAACACAGTGTTTGCCATCTGCCATTCCTGAACGGTTTGCCGGAGGCTTGTCTTGTCAAGGCATGTCCATAAGGCTGACCGGCTATGGGCTCTGACAGTATGGGAACACAAACCCCGGTTTTACCAGGGCACCCTTTTTGACCATTCGACCTAGTGCATATTCGGATCCATAGTGACCATTCCAAACTAGGACAGGTTGCTTACCCGAAGCTAAGTTGTTTGAAACCGCTGTGTGCGTAGTGAAACCCTAGTTCCTGACAAAATAGGACAGGGAAACCCTACCCCAACATAGGGGTGTTTTGGCTCTCTCTTATTTGCTATGTGCTTTTAGAGTGTACCTGTACAGGGAACGCACATGTCAGTTTGCAAGTTTAAGTATCAAACCTGAGGACACCAGTATCAGTATCAGTTGTGAGAATCAGTTATCCGCGGGTATCGGTTCAGTTTTCGGGAACAGTGACTTCTGGGAACAGTGATCAGCAGTAGGGTACAGTTGTTTGGCTACACCCGTGTTCGATCAGTTTGGGCTGAAATGCTGTCTGTTTTTCTTTCAAGGTTCAGAGAGTTGCAGAGTTGATACAGAACAGCCAGTGTCCCCCCTTTGCTAAGGCAGGATTTATGGCGGCACAAAGTTCAGAAGAAATTGTGGTTATGACAGCCGCACCGGAGCAGGGAACCACTCCGCAGAATGAGGCCAGCATCAGTATGTCATACCCGCCCAGGATGCCCGTTGTGCACCCGGTCTGGACTCCCCAGTTATACCAGGCTCGTGAGCCCACCACCTTCGAATTGATGGGGATGATAGGCGATCTCCAAAGGTCTGTGGCAGACCTCGCCTATGGAATGTCAGCTTCACCGCCAGCGGCGCCGTATGCCGGGAATTTTGTACCACAGGAGCCCCCGCTACTGGGGCGGATTGTGATAGAGCTCAGCCAGCCAGAGGTGGCTTCCGGCTATAGCCACGACATGCCAGTACCAACCCAGACCCTCGATCAGGCTGAGGCCAAAGGAAAAGACAAGGCAAAGATAGATGCCGACCCCATTGAACAACTGTTGTGGGCAGTCGAGGCTCTGAAGGCCAGAGGGATGAACAAGCAACAAACATCTGCAATAGTGACCAAAGCTGTAGACGATGCTTTCCCCACTCCGATCAAAGGCAGTTCAAGCCAGACAGAAAACCGGGATGGGCCCCGTCATGCCCAGACAATTCCAGTGGTTCCCAACCCTGCATCGGGGAAGGTCCCAAAAGCCAAGGCAGCGCCAGCTGATCCTTTCGCCAGCGCATCTGGCAAGAATCCTCAAACTGCAAAGTACCTGCCCCGAGGGCGCAGGGTCTTTCATGACCTCCACATGCCTTTGTCTAGGGCATTGCTAATACTGGCGAAGAATGGGCATCTTAAGCCTTTGGAGCCCCGGCCACTCCCGAAGAATCTCCCCGCCACTCATGATGCTACCTTGTACTGCGCGTACCATCAACAGTCCGGTCACAGTACCGATGGATGTTCCCGCCTTCGTCATGAAGTGCAGGATTTGATTGATAACAAGGTTATCCTACCACCTACCTCAGGCAAACCCGTCACCACTCAGTTGCTGGATTTCGAGGGCTCAGATACTGCGAGTATGTAAAGCGAACCGCCTGCGGGCAACATTTGGTACATTTTGGATGAAGCGTCTGGCACGCATTTTTGAGTATCGGTGAAACCGAGTTTTGTAAATCTTGGCTTGGATGTCGAGTCAGTCTTTTGTTTTGAGTCTGTCTCTTTGTCTTGAGTCAGTCTTTTTTGCTTAAGGGTCTGTCTGGTTGTATCGAGTCAGTCCCCGTTGTATATAATACCAGGTGATTCAGGGGTTGTTGCCTCGAACACCGTCTTGTTTTGTAATTATCTGTTTTTGTTTTGGGTCTGTTTCTGCCGAGGGGCCAGTTGCACCAACAGAGCCGATTGAAACAGCTGTTGCTATCTCAACTTCATGCTTACTTTCAGCATAAGTGTCGGAGAATTTGAATGGGCTGACAGTACATCTCGCCTGCTCTCCTGTGTGCCAAACTCATTGCATTAACCTAAGTTTTTCAAACTTTTGAACACTGCGGTGATGAAAACGAAGAGGAAGGAATTCCTCGGGTTTTGCAAAATTTTGATCACTTTGAGAGAAAGAGAGGCGTGCTAAGCCTTTTTATGAATAAAGCCATGCTTGTCGGCGTGAGTACTGAGAAGGATCCTGGCCTGATCCAGATTGGTTCCACACTATCTTCAGCGCGAGCGATTCGTCGCTTCCTTAAAAACTTTCAAAAACAAATGTTTTACGCGGCCCTGCGAAGACCTGTGTGGAATCGCTCTTGAGATTGCGCAGCCTAGGATCGCTCTCAGCCTCAAGATTCAACCTATTTGTTTTCCGAGTTTGAACCCGTTTAGAATGTTCAGAAAGTTCAACGGACAAACACCATGGAGGCCCGCGTGGCCAGTTTCGAAACAGCCCTCGAGCAAGAGGCACCAAAGCCGAATCAGAAGGAGTAGATCTCGTCGGAAGAAGCTCGTGGAGCAACCTTGATGGATTCTCCGCAAATCAGTGCAACAGCCGTTCTCCTAGACACAGAGAGGCTTCAATTTCAAAAAAAAAAAACCATTTGGCATGGACTTGCTACACTTTTACCCTTTGAGAGGCTCGCTGGGCCGAAGACCCGGAAGGGCGGCCCAGGCAAAAGTTAGAGCAAGAGAAAAATACAAAAAAGAGAAAAATACAAAAAGAAAGGTTGAAAAAGAAAAGAAAAAGAGAAAAAAAAAAGCAAGAAAAGAAAAAAAGAAGGAAAGAAAAAGAAACGAACAAAAGAAAATGAAAAGAAGCTCGCAAGGTCGAAAACCCGCATTGGGCGCCTTGGCAAAAGTGAGAGCCAAACAAAGTGAAGGTTAAAATACCCGAGTGGACCTTAACCGGAACTACGTAAGGCTTGATTCCCATGTTTGGGATACGTAGGCAACTTCATCATGAAGTCCAGCCCCCAACGCTTTCATAAGCGTCTCAGTCCATGCAATGGTTTCGATTTCATCTCAAAGTCCAGTGGCCAACACCCTTCAAGGTGATTGTGTCCATATATGTGTTGTGACCGTCTTCGTCATCGCTGTGTCTAAGAGTTCGACCACCGCCAATGAAGACTGTCTGCGGACTGCTGCGGCACCACCCAAACAAGGGGCAACTTTCCGTTGCCACAAGCCGTCGTGAGACGCCATTCAAACTAGGGGCAACCTTCCGTTGCCTCCCACTCCCTTCAAACCAGGGGCAATTTTCCATTGCCTCCGATCCAAGGTTGCGCATCTCAAAGGGTAAGTTCTATGCTTGTTGAGCATCAGCTGTTTGAAAAGTAGTTTTTGAAAATTTTTACTGATGTTGACTATTTTCTCGAAAACTATTTCATTTTCCAAAATCGGACCATTGTCTTGGACCCAAAAAAGGAAAACTTTCAGTGCTTGCTGCCTGACTTGCATGGTTTTCAAATCAAAAATCGAACGAGTACGTTAATCCGACTCTCATTTTGATCAAAACTGTTTTAGTAGAAAGCAAAAACAAAAAATGGTTAAAATGATGAACTAGGGGCACAGTTGAGCCAAGCGTTCTGTCTTTCCCCCGTCACCGACGTACTTGCCAGAAGAGCACGCTGCCCACCAGAAGAAATAGCTGTAAGCTAACGGCATCGGGTGTGAACCCACACCGTTCTATTTATCCATCAATCACCCCGGGGAGGGATGAAAAATGAGAGAATGAAGAATAGAGAGGTGTAAGTTGAGAGAAAAGTGAGGAAAAGGGTTTTGAGAGAAAATCCGAGCTTGAGAGTCGAGTAATGTGAGGATCATAAATCAGAAAGGGTGGGAAACAATACCCAGATTGAACTGGCTCCTCGTGGTCCGAGGTCCCCCATCTTCGTTTACGCGTCTGTGTGTCGTGTCTCTTTCATTTGACGGTCTCGTCTTTTGTTTTGAGTCTCTCCCGAGCGTGTCTCGTTGTGTTTAGGTCGTGTACCTTTATATTTGAGTCCTCCCCGTTGTGTTCAGCTGTAGACTCGATATCCCGGTTTGAAAAATCCTCATTCGATTTCGAAAATCATCTATGCTCAGAATGCTGTGCCATTCTCTACATTTGAATGTGTTTTGACTCCTCCAACCGGTTCCATCTTTGAGGTCCGTCCTGTCAGATTGGGCTGTTTTGTTTGAGAATTGTCGTGTGCAGAATGAATCGAATGCTGTGTCATGGGCTGTGTGCAGATTAATCCCCAGTAGAGCAAGGGCTATGTGTCTAGAATCAGGCAGTGGGTTGCTTAGGTTATTTTGCTGTTGGCTGTTTAAGTTATCTGATTATTACAGTGCAAGTGTTCAATTTTCAGACAACCAATCAATTCCATTTACATTGAGGTGTAACATGATGAGATGCGATGCAATGCATGAAATGTGTAAATGTGAACACTTTTTCAGATAAAAAGTCTGTTTCATTTACTTAGCTTTTCAAATGTACAAGTTTTGAGGAAAACAAAAATCTGCCTGCGGCAGTACAAGGTAATCTATCTACCAACAAAAAGAAAAGTACAAGAAAGAAAAGATAGCAAAAATCTGCATCTCTGCCGAGCACTCCAAGGGCTGTCAGTCCGTCCTGGTCCTCTTCCTGGACGAGGGTCCAGGAGCATCATCAGCGTCGTCGTCAGAGCCCGAGCTAGAACCGTCTCCGGTCTCCTCCTCCGATGACCCCGCCTCCGCCTCTGACTCCTCGTCGTCGTCATCGTCCGGGACTGGAGCTCGTGAACTACTCCCGACGTGAGTACGCCCTCCCCTGGTACGGGGAAATATCCTGCCCTCCTCATCTCTCCCCCGAGCAGGGACAGAAGGTCTGGCTGGAGCACCTCCTGCCATAGGAATCTGGAAAGGAGGCTGAAAAGGTACACAAAAGGGAAATGCATCAGTATGCCGTGAGCAGTTTAGCAATGCAGAATGCAGAGTATGAGTACAGTGTATGAATGCCGTGAGCAGTTTAACAGTGCAGAATGCAGTGTATAAGTGCAGTATGAGAATGCCGTGAGCAGTTTATCAGTACAGAGTACGGTGCAGAATGCAGTGTATGCAGTGTTCAGATACTGTGAGATCAGTGTATCAGGTGTTGTGCCGTGCATCAGATTATGTAAAGCAGTGTATGAATGGTTTGTGGCCAGTGTCAGAAGGACATACCGATATGCTGTAGACGGCTAGAAGGTCAAAAGTCCGCTGGAGCATCCCCATCATCGAGGCATTCATCGCCAACGACTGACGGGTGTACTCAGAAGAAGCCTGCAAAGGTATCAGATGCATTAGTATTCTGTAGAATATCAAGTAAACTGAATTGAATAACTGTACGAACTGCAGTGATACATACCGGCGGTAAGTCGGGGATGTCGATGAACTCGTGACCAGCCGGTGGAGGGGCGAAGGGGATCTGATAGGTCGACCCACCCTGCCCCTGGAAAGTCAGTACAGCAGGCAGGGCAGGCCAGCCAGCCCCTCGTCCTCCCCGCACTCCGCCCCTACCACGGACCCGGGCCCTCCTCGAAGATCCAGCCCCTGCTCCCGCTCCGGCCCCAGCCGCCGATGCTACAGGCCTGGCCCCCTCTGCTCGACGGCCGCTCAAGGGACGCATCAGGTACGTCCGCACGTACTCCTGATAGTCGCCGGTGCCTCGGAAGCCGGCCTCCTCCCAGCCGATGGAGTAATCATCCAGCTGCTCAGGGGTCAGCCCCTCGGTCTCCCTCATCTCTGCAGGAGGGTGAACCGGGACTATCTGCTCAGGTAACCCGCGGGTCTGGCGTAGAAAACGCTCCCCCAGGTACCAAGCCCGACAGACCGGGCCCTCAAGCAAAATCCGGAAACGCGAGGTCTCCTCAGCACCAGGGAACCGACCCCGCATCGCCGACGGCAAGGAAGCCCATGGCCGCCATGTGATCTGAAAATGACAGACAGTTTGTTATCTACTGTTATTGAAATATGCAGTGGGAAAGCGAAGCTAAACGAACTGAAAGTAAAGCATACCTCTGTGGGGGTGATGGTGTCGAAATATCGGCGGAAGAAGCCGAACGTCTCCCGTGGTCGCCGGGTGCATCTCCCGTCAAAGCGACTCGAGAACGGGACAGCCGGAGGAGGCTCCGCGACTGGTACGGGTGCAAGTCTAGGGAAGTAGGCGTAAACCCACAGCTGCAAAACAGATGTCAGTACGACCATCAGATAAAGCAGGATATACAGGATAAAGCAGAAATGGCAGAGTCGTGTGTTGTGCAGTGTATTGTGTGCAGTGTACAGTGTGAACAGTGTATAGCCGGTGTAAAGCAGAATGTATGTGTGTGCCGTGTGTACAATATACAGTGAGTGTAGAGCAGACTACAGTGTGTGCAGTGTACAGAGTACAGAAAATATCGAGACAGGAATGAAAAAGTGGAGAAGAAATGTACCTCCCAAGCCCGCCAGTAACCTCCAAGCAGCTGGCCGCTGCCGCGAGAAGCCGAGCTCATATAGCCATACAGGGTGGCCAGAGCAGCGCCGCCCCAGTCGTAGTGCAAGATGTCCCGGACGTCCACCAGTGCGCTGAGAAGACAGAGAGGCACGGTGTTCGCCCGGTCGGCGAAGATAGTAGTCCCGAACAGGAACATGAGGAAGCCGCGGGCATACCTCTCCACGTCCTCCTCGGTCATCTGAGTCTCCTCCCCCAATGCGGGCTGGACCCGAAACTGTGTCTCGAACCAGGAGTATCGGACGAAGCCTGGACGAGCTAGCGGTGGGGCCTCCCCCAGTAGATGGACCTGAGCGGCGGTCCACTCATCCATGTCTGTGTCGAAAGGGATCGGATCCCCCCCTACCCCGATGCCTATGAGCATCGAGAAGTCATAAGGGGTCATCGTCATGTCCCCTGCAGCAGAAAAATGGAAAGAGTCGGTGGTGTCCCACCACCTCTCCGCCAAAGCAGCAAGAAGAGGCCTGCATGTGGAGAGCCTAGAGAGCCCTCGGCAGAAGGTGCCGAAGCCCGCCCGGTCCACGATGCGCTGGACCGCATCAGGGAGCTCGTCATACCACTCCCGCGCACCAGTATTCCCATACCCGCGAATGGTATGGGAACCCTCCTGCAAACAGAAAATGACAATTGCAAGACAACATTCAAAATGCAGTTTTGAAAAGACAGATATGGCATGTATGCAAGTTTGTCAGATTTAGGCAAATACCGGGTGCCGGTGTGCTTACAGTGAAATACGTGTGCTGTGTCAGCGTGTTTGGGTGTTTCAGAACAGATGTGGCATGTGTGCAAGTTTGACAGATTCAGACAAATACTGGGTGCCAGTGTGTATGCAGTGAAATACAGTGTGTGCCGTGTGTTTGGGTGATTCGGGGTTAGTGCAGTGTGTGTGCATGTGTCAGTCTCAAGCAGATATCAGTTGTATGTATGTTTACAGTCAACTACGGTCTACGGCATATCAGATTTCAGCAATTAAAGAATACAGCTAACTATGGCAGTTTTGTATCCTACATTGCAGAGAGTAAAGCAGGAGATGAAGAGTTACCTCGGAAGTGCCGAATGAAAGGTGGGAGGTAGGCTCGCGTAGTAGTAGCTCAGGCGCCGCGTACCTCTCAAAGCTCCGGAACTGACGCAGGCCGTCCGGGGGCAGAACATGGATCGCCGGCCGGTAGGTCGCCGGGTCGAACGGGCGCTCGCTCAGTGGTAAGAGCTCGACCCCGGGATCCATCTCGTGGTCCGGGGGAGTCCCGCCACGTGGAATGTCGTCCGCCATGAAGAGAGTGGTGTGAAAATGGCCGGAAAAGGGAAAACCGAGCCGGAAGGGTCGGAAATGGCCGGGAAGGCCGGAATGTGAAGAGGCACGGAAATGAAGAGGAAAGTGAGGGGAACAAACCCCGAAAAGGCGAGAACGCCGAACGAGGCACCGAAACGAGAATGTGATCGGCGGAAAATGTCCGAAACACGAAGAGGATCACGAATCCGACGACGAAACGAGCGTAGAACGCGAAGAAACGGGCGAAAAATGAGAGAGAAGCACTCTAGAGAGAGAGAGCAAGAGTTTTTGGCGGTAGGAAATGAGAAAATAGGGCTTGAAGCCCTATTTTATAACACCCAAGGTGAAAAGACAAAACTGCCCCGCACCAGCAACTGTTTGCCGGTCGGCAATGTTTTGTGCCGGCCGGCACTTGTTTGTGCCGATGGAATTGTTTTTGTGCCGATGGCCAGCCGGTGGCCTCATCTTTCGGCCGGTGGGGTTCCCACAGCTTTGTTTAGGCCATATGAGAAGTTCATGGTCTTCATAGCTCAAGAAAGTGCAAGAAAGTGCATCTCCGACATTCAACCGGCCTCCGTTTTGACCGCGGGCCGTGTCTCCAGTGCGTGGCACTCAAAATCGTGCAAGGTGTATCCTTTTTGTATCCTTTTGAATTCAAAAGCTACCCCATGTGTGTTGCACAAGTTCATCACACTACTTCGGTGCATTACATCGCACTGTCGTGCGCCGCACATTTGCATTGTTGTGCACGTGTTACATGCGTTGCAACACGCACCCCTTTGCATTGTCGTGCACATTTCTCATGCATCATCATTGCATTTCCATTCCATGCATTGTCATGCATTCCGGAATACGTGCGTTGTTGCGCATTCAAGCCCATTTACACTCCGTGTGGCATGCATGTCACACTTGGCATCGCACTGTTTTGTGCATTTCAAATCGTCGCACTGTTTTGTGCATTTCAAATTGTCGCACTGTTTTGTGCATTGCATTTCGTCGCGCTGTTTTGCGCATCCCCTTTGCATGTTGCATTGTCATGCATGTTAATTGTATTACCTGCGTAGACCGTATGTTTGTAATCATCTTTTTACTTGCGTAGACCGCATGTTAATTCTTTATTTGCGTAGACCGCATCTCAATTCTTTACTTGCGTAGACCGCATGTTAATTCTTTATTTGCGTAGACCGCATCTCAATTCTTTACTTGCGTAGAGCGCATGTTAATTCTTTATTTGCGTAGACCGCATCTCAATTCTATGTTTGCGTGGACCGCATGTATTACCTGCGTAGACCGCATGTTTGTAATCATCTTTTTACTTGTGTAGACCACATGTTAATTCTTTATTTGCGTAGACCGCATCTCAATTCTTTACTTGCGTAGACCGCATGATAATTCTTTATTTGCGTAGACCGCATCTCAATTCTATTACTTGCGTAGACCGCATGTTTAATTTCAATACTTGCATAGACCGCATGTCTTGATTGCGTAGATCGCATGTTAAATCTCATTACCTGCGTAGACCGCATGTTTTGATTGCGTAGACCGCATGTTTAATTTCATTACCTGCGTAGACCGCATGTTTTGCTTGCGTAGACCGCATACTTGCCAATTTCGATACTTGCGTAGACCGCATGTCTTGATTGCGTAGACCGCATGTTAAATTTCATTACCTGCGTAGACCGCATGTCTTGATTGCGTAGACCGCATGTTTAATTCCATTACCTGCGTAGACCGCATGTTTTGATTGCGTAGACCGCATGTTTAATTCCATTACCTGCGTAGACCGCATGTTTTGATTGCGTAGACCGCATGTTTAATTCCATTACCTGCGTAGACCGCATGTTTTGATTGCGTAGACCGCATGTTTAATTCCATTACCTGCGTAGACCGCATGTTTTGATTGCGTAGACCGCATGTTTGATTTCAATACCTGCGTAGATCGTATGTTTCGATTGCGTAGACCGCATGTTTAATTTCAATACCTGCGTAGACCGCATGTTTTGATTGCGTAGACCGCATGTTATTTTCAATACCTGCGTAGACCGCATGTTTTGATTGCGTAGACCGCATGTTTAATTTCATTACCTGCGTAGACCGCATGTTTTGATCTGCGTAGACCGCATGTTTTGACTGCGTAGACCGCATGCTTATCCAAATCTCATTACCTGCGTAGACCGCATGTCTTGATTGCGTAGACCGCATTATCAATTTCATTACCTGCATAGACCGCATGTTTCAACTGCGTAGACCGCATATTTGTTAAACTTCATTATCTGCGTAGATCGCATGCTTATGATCAATTTCGTTGCCTGTGTAGACCGCATGCTCCACTTACATGTTTGTATTTTCACAGCATTGTTATGCTCCCCACTTGCTTTGCGCTGTCACGCATTTCGAGTACACCACATTTGCATTGTCATGCATGTTGCTAACCATATTGTACCTGTTAAGTTTATTTGCTTTGCAGGCACGATATTGTATGTACGGTTCATTTGAAGCTGGTGCAACCAGACGAGCCGCACAGGTATTGTATCTCCCGAGTGAGACGTATCGAGAATTCCATAATTCTCTTACATCCTTTCTGCATTGTAGTGTAGTTTGGTATGTTAGCTTAAAATTGTCGCATGTTTGCTTCATTACAGCTTTCTTTGCATGATCATAAGTTATGCTCGGCTCCGTGCATTGTCTTGCATTTTGCCCCTGCCTTCGGGCGCATACCTTATTTGTCTTGTATGTTTGTCTGAGTCTTCGGCCTTGTCAAAAATGGGTCGTCTTTGGGCTTTGAAATTCACTCCCGTCATTGTTATGACTTTAGAGTTCTGTCAAAGAGGGGCAACTGTAGACACCCCATTTTTGACCGTCCTCAAGACTTGGACGTCACTGTTTGAACACACGGTGATCTTCCATGTTTGTGTTCGTTTGGAGTTCCCGGAGGCCTCGGCTCGCGTGCCTTGCCTCAGGATCTCCGAACTCGACCGTTTAGTGTCTGGTTTTGCACCAAACACTTGTGTTTTGCCTTGGAAAGGCAGGGTGAGGCTTGTAGACCATCCCCACCCATCACCGGCAGTGGCTAGATGCCACCGGCTGGTTTTTGCTTCCACCGGCAATATAGTTTGCCGGCCGGCACTCTTTGTTGCCGGTCAGCACTATTTTGTGTCGGCCGGCACTCTTTTTGGCCAAGATGGCATTTTTTGCCGGCCGATTGCTGTTCATCTGCTTTTGCAGATATTTTTGGACAGCTGTATAGCTTTTGCTCCCCTCCATACACGTGTATGGAGGGATCTCCCTCTTGCAAAGCTTGTCTTGTAAGCTTTACAAGAGGCATATAGAGAGAAGCTCTCTCTAAGGCAAAAAAAAGGGGCTTTAGACATTTTTGAGGAGAGAAGACAGAGGAGAGCTCTGGTTTTTCCTAGGGTTAGGGTTAGATACACTCACCTATCTCTCTTTTCCTCTCATTTTGCACACTAGGTGTTTTGTGTCTCACTATTGCACACAAATACCTAGTGTTTCACCTTCCTCTTGGAACTGAGGTTCTAAAGAGTGTGTTTTGAAGTTTTGGTGTTGGATTCAAGCTCAAGGAGGCCATTGGAGCACCATTTGTGAAGAGGTCTTCAAGGGTGAGATTCTAGTCCCTTTTTTCCCCATTTTTGCATTGATTTTCTACTAGTCTTAGAGCTGTTTTTGTGATTATTGTATAACATAAAAAAGTTCTTTTTTTAAGCCCTCTTTATTGTTTATTAAGAGTGTTTTGTTGTTTGAGGGGTGTTGACCACCCTTAGGCCTCAAAAGGCCTCATTTTGAGCCATTTTGTGCTAGCTCCGGGATTTTGGTGTTGAGGTCTCTTCACCACTGAAATCTTGAGGGTTTTCAGTGGTGAAGATGATGCTTTGAAGTCCCAAGAAGGAGAGGGCCACCCCCTCTCCTTGTTGTCCTTGAAAAGGGCATATTTTGGCCTCTTAAGGAAGCCTATGCTTGAGTGTGTGTTGAGCATGTTTGGTTTGTTTTTCATGCTTATATATCCATAATATAACATGAATTCAAGTTGGTTTTGGAACTCCATGCATGTTTAGCATAGTTGCCATGTAATGCCTTATTTGTGCCTTAACATGTTCTAGGTTGTTAGCCTTTGTTGGAGCATGTTTTAGGCTTGCATTTGTGAAGTTTATGTGCTTATTTTGCCATGTTTTAGCTCTGTCCATAGTCGTTTGGGTTGATCTTTGCATGCATTATATAGCTCTTTTGTATTTGGGCTTGTTGGCCTTGAGTATGTACATGTGTAGCATGCCATCTTTGCATTGTTTTGGTGATTTGGAATCATCCTACATGCTATTTCAGTCCCATTTCCATGCTTGTTTGATTGCCTTGCATGCCTCTTTAATGCTTGGAAAGCATGTGTTGCAATGCTCCATGTTTTGGCCATGGTGTGTGCCTTTGTATTTGGGCCACTTAGATGCCATCTAAGGAGTCCTTTGGCCTTGTTTTAACATGCTAAAAATCTGTTTTTAGTCGTTTAATGCATGCCATGTTTGGTCATGATAAGTGTAGTTCAATGCCTTATTGATTTGCTTTGAACACTTGGACTATTCGTTGCATGTTTTGGCTTGATTTATAACTTGATTTGGCATCATTTTATAACATGATTTTAGGGCTCATGTCGCATGCTAATTGTCCATGTTTGTCCCTTTCAAGTGTGCTTGAATGTTGCTTAATTTGTGCTTAAGTGTTGGTCCTTATGTGCATGTGTGTGTGTATGCCATTTAGCCCTCACTCTTTAGCATTTTTGGCTACTGTTTTAGGCCTATTTTAGAGTCGCCTAATTCATGTTTAAGTCCATCTTTGCACTCATTTGTATTGCCATATGCATGCTTGTATGCTTGCATAAGTGTTTTGCCATGCCATGTTGCATTCCTAGCTTGTATGCCTAGGTTGCATTGCATCTTGCATGCATGCCTTGTCCCTTGAAATGGTGATAGGAATTAGGCCTAATTTGTTTGATTGGTTTGCATGCATTTGAAATCAAAGTTGCATACTTGGTTCCTCGGGCCATCATGCATGGAAATGCGTGATTGGTGGTCCGAGAACCAAGGCACATGTCCCTTTGAGTCATCACAATGATAAGAGACATGGTTGATGCATACATGCCTTGAAATATGCTGCCATGCCTTGTTTTGCCCTCTGTTGCTGTGAGTTGCAGGTTCTGCAGGAATACTCTGCCGACCGGCAGTGTAATGTGCCGACCGGCACAATTTTCTCTGCCGACAGCTTCAATTTTGTGCCGATGGCCATACAACACTGCCGGTGGAAATTTCATCTAGCCGGTGGTGATCCCCTCTGTCCAAGGATGCAGTCCAGAGGTTTTGACAGCCTCTAGAGGAGGAAAGGGAGGAAAACAGAGGCAGCTTGCGCATGGCAGCGCGCTTATCGAGACGTTTTACTGTTTTCCTAAATTAGTTAATTTGTTAATTAATTAATTTGTAATATTTAATTAGCTTGCGTAGTTAATTAATTTGTAATATTTATTCGGTCCCTCCGAGCGAGGGCAAATCTGTAATAAGTGTGCGTGAGTGTGTGTATGTCTTCCAACCTCACGTCTTTCTTCCCTTTTATTTACCTGCTTATGATGGTAGTATTAGGGCACGTTTAATTTAGCATACCTTGTGCTATGCATGTGTGCATCCATGCATTTGTATTACATGCATTAGGCTCGGTACATCACGCTAATTGCATCAATACTTCAATTCCCAAACTGAATACGTGATAATTGTGCATTTTCACATGACATGTTTAGGATAGCCGAGCCTATTCTAGTAACACTCTGTATGCGATGCATTAGGCACTTCACATGGACTTGGATCATGCATGTTTGCTAACAAGTTCTTTGTTTTGGCACGGAGTACTATGTAAGTATTTCCGCTTTAGCATATCACATGAGTGTGAATGTTACCATGACAGCATGCTTAACATGTGGCTAGATGCTTATGTGTTAAACTGTTTCGAATGCCTGTGGGTGAAGGCCGGATTGTTTGAGTTGGAAACACTCGTTGAAATCCGTATTTAGCCTACTTGCGAGTAGCAAATTCCAAAGCATTTTCAAACCAAACGGATATGCAATGTTTATTTCCAAATTAGGCAATCTAGTCTATACTTGTTTGCTGTGCGCATAACATAGTAATTCTAGGCTAATAATTGGAATATGAACACATAACATTTTCAAAATTGGATATCACGGTTAGTAGAGGCCGGTCCTCGGACCGGGCGAAAGGGGGTGCTCATAGCTGACCTTCCCCGATCGTACCCAAGCTCCCGAGCCGAGACAACTCCGGTGATGACGGACATGTGGCCTTCGGCACCGAGTCAGGGTTTCCTAAATTCCCCCATTTAAAAAATATTTAGGTGGCGACTCTGTATCTGGCAAAGCAGTCCATGTTTGGCACTACTTTTTCAAAAATCTGTTTCTCAAAACGATTTGCCAGATTTGGACTCTTTGGTTCAGATTAAGAACCGTGACACAAATCGAGTCCGAACTGTAGCATGAGGCCCACGCGGGCGCGTCTACAGTTTCTGGCGACTCTGCTGGGGAGTTTAGAGAGCTTGACTCGAACTCGTGATATCCTGTTTTGATTTCGCTTATGTGTTTCTTTGCATTGCATGTGCATTGGTGCGCCTAGGAACACAGTGTTTGCCATCTGCCATTCCTGAACGGTTTGCCGGAGGCTTGTCTTGTCAAGGCATGTCCATAAGGCTGACCGGCTATGGGCTCTGACAGTATGGGAACACAAACCCCGGTTTTACCAGGGCACCCTTTTTGACCATTCGACCTAGTGCATATTCGGATCCATAGTGACCATTCCAAACTAGGACAGGTTGATTACCCGAAGCTAAGTTGTTTGAAACCGCTGTGTGCGTAGTGAAACCCTAGTTCCTGACAAAATAGGACAGGGAAACCCTACCCCAACATAGGGGTGTTTTGGCTCTCTCTTCTTTGCTATGTGCTTTTAGAGTGTACCTCTACAGGGAACGCACATGTCAGTTTGCAAGTTTGAGTATCAAACCTGAGGACACCAGTATCAGTATCAGTTGTGAGAATCAGTTATCCGCGGGTATCGGTTCAGTTTTCGGGAACAGTGACTTCTGGGAACAGTGATCAGCAGTAGGGTACAGTTGTTTGGCTACACCCGTGTTCGATCAGTTTGGGCTGAAATGCTGTCTGTTTTTCTTTCAAGGTTCAGAGAGTTGCAGAGTTGATACAGAACAGCCAGTGTCCCCCCTTTGCTAAGGCAGGATTTATGGCGGCACAAAGTTCAGAAGAAATTGTGGTTATGACAGCCGCACCGGAGCAGGGAACCACTCTGCAGAATGAGGCCAGCATCAGTATGTCATACCCGCCCAGGATGCCCGTTGTGCACCCGGTCTGGACTCCCCAGTTATACCAGGCTCGTGAGCCCACCACCTTCGAATTGATGGGGATGATAGGCGATCTCCAAAGGTCTGTGGCAGACCTCGCCTATGGAATGTCAGCTTCACCGCCAGCGGCGCCGTATGCCGGGAATTTTGTACCACAGGAGCCCCCGCTACTGGGGCGGATTGTGATAGAGCTCAGCCAGCCAGAGGTGGCTTCCGGCTATAGCCACGACATGCCAGTACCAACCCAGACCCTCGATCAGGCTGAGGCCAAAGGAAAAGACAAGGCAAAGATAGATGCCGACCCCAATGTCAGATTTGGACTCTTTGGTTCAGATTAAGAACCGTGACACAAATCGAGTCCGAACTGTAGCATGAGGCCCACGCGGGCGCGTCTACACCTATGCCTCGTATTGATGATTTGTTTGACCAGTTAAAAGGGTCCCGTTGTTTCTCTAAGATAGACTTGAGATCGGGTTACCATTAGTTGAGGGTCAGGGAGGAAGCTATCCCGAAGACGGCATTCCGTACGCGGTATGGCCACTATGAGTTTCTGGTGATACCTTTTGGGCTCACCAATGCACCGGCAGTGTTTATGGACTTGATGAATCGGATATTCCAAGAATTCTTAGATCGCATTGTAGTCGTTTTCGTGGACAACATTCTGATTTATTCACCTTCTGAGGAGGAGCACGAGGAACACTTGAGAGTGGTGCTGGAGTTGCTTAGAGCCAATAGGTTGTATGCCAAATTTGGGAAGTGTGAGTTCTGGCTAGGAGAGGTCAAGTTCTTAGGCCATGTGGTTTCCGGAGAAGGTGTGTCTGTTGATACATCCAAGATTGAGGCAGTGCATGATTGGGCACAGCCTAAGAGTGTTTTTGAGATTCGCAATTTTCTGGGATTAGCTGGGTATTACCGCCGGTTTGTGAAAGATTTCTCCAGGCTAGCTTCACCGTTGACTAGATTGACGCGAAAAGGGGTCAAATTTGTATGGAGTGAGACTTGTGAAAAGTCGTTCCAAGAGTTGAAAGTTAGATTGACCACCGCTCCGGTTTTGATTATTCCGGAGAGAGAGTTGGGTTTTGTGGTTTATTGTGATGCCTCACGAGAGGGTTTGGGTTGTGTGTTGATGCAGGAGGGGAAGGTCGTAGCCTATGGCTCGCGACAGTTGAAAATACATGAGAGAAATTACCCTACACATTACCTAGAGTTAGCAGCTGTGATTTTTGCCTTGAAGATTTGGAGGCACTACCTTTACGGTGAGAGATTCGAGGTGTTCTCGGATCATAAGAGTCTGAAGTATCTGTTTACACAGAAAGACTTGAACTTGAGGCAGAGGAGGTGGATGGAGTTTATTGAGGGTTACGACTTCGAGTTGCATTATCATCTGGGGAAGGCTAATGTTGTGGTCGATGCCCTTAGCAGGAAATCCATTAGTGATGTAGCTTGCATAGCCATCCGGGAATGGGAGATGTTAGGTGCACTTAGCGAGTTTGATTTGCTTCTGAGCGAATCTGTTGAGGCTGCGGCCTTGATTTCTGTTGTTGCACAACCTACACTTATGAGTCGAGTGTCAGAGGCACATAGAGGTGACCTTGAGGTGGAATCCCTCCGAGAGAAGATCTTCAGTGGAAAGGTTGAGAAGGGTTTGTCTGTGCATCCCGACTTGAGTGTGAGATACCAAGACCGATTGTTTGTACCGGAGTCTTGCCGAGAGGAGGTACTCCGAGAGTTTCACCATTCACGCCTTGCGGTGCATCCGGGAGGCACTAAGATGTATCGTGATTTAGGTCGCCAGTTTTGGTGGTGGGATATGAAGAGAGATGTGGCAGTTTTTGTGTCTAGGTGCCTTACTTGTCAGCAAGTGAAGGCCGAGCATCAGAGGCCAGCGGGTTTGTTATAACCCTTGCCTATTACCGAGTGGAAGTGGGAGCATGTCACTATGGACTTCGTTGTAGGTCTTCCGAGGACTCAGCGGGGTAGTGATGCTATTTGGGTGGTTGTAGACCGGTTGACCAAGTCTGCGCACTTTAGCCCTATGCGCGTGAGAGATTCGGTAGATCATCTTGCCGACTTATATATTCGGGACATAGTGAGATTGCACGGGGTCCCAGTGTCGATCGACTCAGATAGAGATCCACGTTTTACTGCGAGGTTGTGGCAGAGTTTGCAGAGTGCCTTGGGCACTAGGTTGACCTTTAGCACGGCTTATCATCCTCAGGCTGACGGGCAGTCCGAGCGTACTATTCAGATCCTTGAGGACATGCTTCGAGGTTGTGTCCTTGACTTTAGTGGGTCGTGGGAGAGGCACTTGCCCTTGGTGGAGTTTGCCTACAACAACAGTTTTCAGTCGAGTATCGGTATGGCACCGTTTGAGGCCTTATTGGCCCACTGTGTGGGTCTCCAGTTTGTTGGGCCGAGGTGGGTGATACACCTTTATTGGGCCCGGAGTTGGTTTGGGAAACGACGGAGAAAGTTGAACTTATCCGTAGGAGGCTTGTTACAGCCCAGAGTCGCCAAAAGTGTTATGCCGACCGTAGGAGGAGGCCTTTGGTATTTGAGGTGGGTGATCATGTCTTCTTGAAAAAATCACCTAGGCGGGGTTTGATGAGGTTTGGTAAGAGAGGGAAGTTGTCCCCTCGATTTATTGGCCCTTTTGAGATCCTTGAGAGGATTGGCGAGGTTGCCTATCGTTTAGCTTTGCCGCCGTAGTTGTCCGGAGTTCATGACGTGTTTCATGTTAGTATGCTTCGGAAATATGAGCCGGATCCGTCGCATGAATTGGATTGGACCGACTTAGAGATAGATGAGGATGCCTCATTTGAGGAGAGACCGGTTCAGGTCTTGGATAGGCGGGATCAAGTTTTGTGAGGCAAGACTATTTCTTTGGTAAAAGTTTTGTGGAAACATCACGAAGTGGAGGAAGCCACTTGGGAACGTGAGTTGGAGGTCCGAGAGAAATATCCGGATCTATTTGTGGATGTTTGAGCATTTGTTGTATATTTTATTGTATTGTTAAACTTTAAAAGCATTAAATGTGTCTTAAGCTGTAAAACATTATATATGTTTCGGTTTATGGAAGTATTATAGAACTTGCCTTGAAATGGAAGTTTATTATAACATTGTATATGTTGAATGTATTGTAGAAATGGAAATATATCATGAACATGGAATATGATATGGAATTATGAATCATGTATTTTGGAAATTGTTGGATTTGAAAGAAATGCATGTTGATAATGCAAGTTGAAAATTATATTATGAAATGCCTCTTGAATAGCGATGGAATGACCGGTAAAGGGATCAAGTTATTGAATATTGAAACGTAATATTGTTGAAAATTGAGAAAAAAACTTGCTTTTGAAAACTTGTGCCTAATTTCGGGGAGGAAATTCTTTAAGGGGGGGAGGTTATAGCGATCCCGGTCTTTCCCCATTTGGTTGTTGTATCTGGACTTAGGTTCCGTGGAGCTTGTTGTTGTATATATCTTAATGTCATCCTTTAATTCCTTATTTTTTAGTTATAAGTTGTGTTGGGCAGGTTTGTTGCAGGTTGGGTGTGATTGGGAACAAATAGTTGCTGCCCAGAATTTTGGTCCATCGCTCGAGCGAGCTCTGCGTTTTACATCCTTCGCTCGAGCCAGGGTTCCTTCGCTCGAGCGAGAGTTGAGTTTTGTATCTGGTGGCTCGAGCGAGAAGTCCTTCTGTAGACACCCCATTTTTGACCATCCTCAAGACTTGGACGTCACCGTTTGAACACTCGGTGATTATCCATGTTTGTGTTCGTTTGGAGTTCCCGGAGGTCTCGGCTCGCACGCCTTGCCTCAGGATCCCCGAACTCAACCGTTTAGTGTCTGGTTTTGCACCAAACACTTGCATCTTGCCTTTGAGAGGCAGGGTGAGGCTTGTAGACCATCCCCACCCACCACCGGCAGTGGCTAGAGGCCACCGGCTGGTGTTTAGTGCCACCGGCAATGTAGTTTGCCGGCCGGCACTATTTATTGCCGGTCAGCACTATTTTGTGCCGGTCGGCACTCTTTTTGGCCAAGATGGCATTTTTGGCCGGCCGATTGCTGTTCATCTGCTTTTGCAGATTTTTTTAGACAGCTGTCTTGCTTTTGCTCTCCTCCATACACGTGTATGGAGGGATCTCCCTCTTGTAAAGCTTGTCTTGTAAGCTTTACAAGAGATATAGAGAGAGGCTCTCTCTTGGAACAAGAAGAGAGGACTTAGGTTAGAGAGAGAGAGATTTTGGGAGCAAAAGACAGCCATTGTTGAGCTCTTGTTCTAGGGTTTGGGTGAGATACATTTTCTATCTCTCTTTCCCTCCCATTTGTTCACTAGGTGCTTTGTGTCTTACTATTGCACACAAACACCTAGTGTTTCACCTTCCTCTTGAAACTAGGGTTCTAAGGGCTTGTTCTTGAGTTTCTTGACTAGTTTGGAGCCAAAGGAGGCCATTGGAGCATCATTTGTGAAGGAGGCTTCAAGGGTGAGAATCTAGTCCCATTTTTCCCCTTTTTTGCATTGATTTTATACCCATCTTAGAGCTGTTTTTGTGCTTATTGTATAACATAAAAAAGTTCTGTTTTTAGACCCTCTTTGTTGTTTATTAAGAGTGTTTTGTTGTTTGAGGGTTGTTGACCACCCTTAGGCCTTGAAAGGCCTCATTTTAGGCCATTTTGTGCTAGCTCCGGGATTTTGGTGTTGGGGTCTCTTCACCACTGAAATCTTGAGGGATTTCAGTGGTGAAGATGATGCCTTGAAGTCCCAAGAAGGAGAGGGCCACCCCCTCTCCTTGTTGTCCTTGAAAAGGGCATATTTTGGCCTCTTGAGAGAGCATTATGCTTGAGTGTGTGTTGAGCATGTTTGGTCTGTTTTTCATGCTTATATATCCATAATATAACATGATTTTAAGTTGGTTTTGGTATTCCATGCATGCTTAGCATAGTTGCCTTGTAATGCCATGTTTATGCCTTAATGTGCCTTAGGTTGTTAGCCTTTGTGGGAGCATGTTTTAGGCTTAGTCTTGTGAAGATTATATGCTTATTTTGCCATGTTTTAGGTCTGTCCATAAGTGCTTGGGTTGATTTTGGCATGCTTGATATAGCTCCTTTGTATTTGGGCTTGTTAGCCTTGAGAGTGTGCATGTGTAGCATGCCATCTTTGCATTGTTTTGGTGATTTGGGGATCATCCTATATGCCATTTCAGTCCCATTTCCATGCTTGTTTGATTGCCTTGCATGTCTCTTTAATGCTTTGTAAGCTTGTGTAGCAATGCTCCATGCTTTGGTGCTTATGCATGCTTTTGTTTCGAGTCATTTGAATGCCATTTAAGTGATTCTTGAAGTTTGTTTTAGCATGATTTTAGAGCTCATGTTGCATGCTAATTGTTCATGATTGTCCCTTTCAAGTGTGCTTGAGGGTTGTCTAATTTGCGCCTAAATGTTGGGCCTTAATCGTGTGTACGTGTGCATGTGTTTTGGTTTCTTGTTTTGGTCATTATGGCCACTGTTTTAGGCCTTATTAGAGCTGCCTAATTCATGTATAAGCCCATCTTGCCATCCATTTGCATTGCCACATGTATGCTTGCATAATTGCATAAGTTCATTGCCATGCCATGTTGCATTCCTAGCTTGTATGCCTAGGTTGCATTGCATCTTGCATGCATTCCTTGTCCCTTGACTTGGGTGATAGGGATTGGGAGTTTTGTTTGATTGGTTTGCATTGCATTTGAAACCAAAGCTGCATACTTGATTCTTTGGGCCATCATGCATGGAAATGCGTGATTGGTGGTCCGAAAATCGAGGCACATGCCCCTTTGAGTCATTATCATGATAAGGGACATGGTTGGTGCATACATGCCTTGAATTGTGCTGCCATGCCTTGTTTTGCCCTCTGTTGCTGTGAGTTGCAGGTTCTGCAGGCTTTCTTTGCCGACCAGCAGTGTAAGGTGCCGGCCGGCAATCTTTTCTCTGCCGACAGCTTCAATTTTGTGCCGATGGCCACATACCAGTGCCGGTGATGATCCCACTCAGCCGGTGGTACTCCCCAGTGCCCAGGGATGTAACCCTGAGGTTTTGACAGCCTCCAGAGGAGTGAAGGAAGGAAAACAGAGGCAGCTTGTGCATGGCGGTGCGCTTCTCGAGGCGTTTTACTGTTTTTCTTAGTCTATTTAATTTGTTAATTAAATTAGGCAATTTGTAATATTAATTAGCTTGCGTAGTTAATTAATTTGTAATATTTATTCGGTCCCTCCGAGCGAGGGCAAATCTGTAATAAGTGTGCGTGAGTGTGTGTATGTCTTCCAACCTCACGTCTTTCTTCCCTTTTATTTATCTGCTTATGATGGTAGATTAGGGCATGTTTAAATTCAGCATACCTTATGCTATGCATGCGTGCATTCATGCATTTTGTATTACATGCATTAGGCTCGGTACATCATGCTAACTGCATTCGTACTTCAAATCAAAAAGTGAATATGTGATAATTGTGCATTTTCACATGACATGTTTAGGATAGCCGAGCCTATTCTAGCAACATTTTGTATGCGATGCATTAGACACTCAACATGGACTTGGATCATGCATGTTTGCTAACGAGTTCTTTATTTTGGCACGGAGTACGATGTAAGTATTTCCGCTTTAGCATATCGCATGAGTGTGAATGTTGCCATGACAGCATGCTTAACATGTGGCTAGATGCTTATGTGTTATAAACTGCTTGAATGCCTGTGGGTGAAGGTTGGATTGTTTGAGTTGGAAGAACTCATTGAAATCCGTGTTTTAGCCTACTTGCGAGTAGCAAATTCCAAAGCATTTTCAAAATGAACGGATATGCAATGTTTCTTTCCAAATTAGGCAATCTAGTCTATACTTGTTTGCTGCGCGCATAACGTAGTAATTCTAGGCTAATAATTGGTTTAAGAACACATAAAGTTTTCAAAAACGGATATCACGGTTAGTAGAGGCCGGTCTTCGGACCGGGCGAAAGGGGGTGCTCATAGCTAACCTTCCCCGATCGTACCCAAGCTCCCGAGCCGAGACAACTCCGGTGATGACGGACATGTGGCCTTCGGCACTGAGTCAGGGTTTCCTAAATTTCCCATTTTAAAAAATATTTAGGTGGCGACTCTGTATCTAGCAAAGCAGTCCATGTTTGGCACTACTTTTTCAAAAATCTATTTCTCAAAACGATTTGCCAGATTTGGACTCTTTGGTTCAAGATTAAGAACCGCGACACAAAATCGAGCATCCGAACTGTAGCGAGGTCCCCCCCGCGGGCTTGTTACACCTTCGCTCGAGCTTGCGTCTACGTCTGGTACTGGACTTGAAGGTTGCAATCCTTCGCTCGAGTGAGCTTTCCTTCGCTCGAGCGAGCGAGGTCTATGTTTTGGGTTTCTTCGCTCGAGCGAGCATTCTGTCGCTTGAGCATGCTTCTGGGTTGCAGACCTGAAGCTTCGCATTGTTGGCTCGAGTGAGGCTTTCTACGCTCGAGCGAGAGTTCTTTGTGTCTGGTCGCTCGAGCGAGCCTGTGTTATATCAGTAGACAACAGCGGGTAAACACTTCACTTTTTCATCTTTTTTGGTTTCAAAACCCTAGATCCGAGCTCTCTCTCTCTCTCTACACACCTTCTCTCTAGGGTTTCATCTATTTTTAGTGTCTTTCTACCCTATGTTCTTTGTAAGAAAGATAGAGGGTTGCTTGAGCTACGTTTTAATCTGAAAATTTGTGGATTTGGAGCACTTTGGATTTTCACCATCTTCTCCTTTGGTCTCTTCATTTCGAGGGAGGGATACCCTACTCCATCTTATGAGTTCTGTCTTTAATTTTGGTCATTTTGAATAGTTGGTGATGTTGGGTAATATTGAGAAAGTTAAGGTTTGTTATGTAATTTATGAAAGAGGGGTTTTCAAATATTAAGACCTATGTGTATGTGAGTTGTTGAAAAATGGAATTATTGTTGTTAGATTGGTGAAATCAAACCTTAGGGTTGATATGTGAAATATGGGAAAATGCCCTAGTTATTATGACAAATTAATTTGTATAATAAATTTTGGAGAAATGAGAAATTGAGTTGAGAATCATGAGATTGGGAAATTATGGGGTTATATGGTGTAATTGGATTAATTTATCACTCACATATGGAAAATGTTGATATTATATCTATTGATGCATTTATGTTCTATTTAGAAATGTCTGCTTTGGGCTATCGGTGGAGGATAGTCTTGATTGTTGTAGACACTGCATGTTGATTAGGGAAAACCGAAACTAATCACATTGAACTTGTCAATGAATATGACAGTTGGAATAATACATCAAATATGTGTATTGATTGATCCCTGTATATGATAATTGTTTATATACTTGGAATACGTGTATTGTGTGGGAGGAGATAGGGGATGTACTCCATAGTTTGAGGGAAGATAGGGGATGGACTCTCAAACCGGTTTGGGAGGAGATAGGGGATGAACTCCATTGATATAGCAAATATGTGTATCAAATTGAAGTGTTAAAACAACAAATATGTGTATTAAATGGAAGTGTTAATACAACAAATATGTGTATTAAATGGAAGTGTTAATACAACGAATATGTGTATTATTTGGAATATGGAAATGTTTGAATATGACATGAAATCTCATATATGAATTGTGAAAATATGGAATTGTTTTAGTATGAATCTTAGTCTCATTGAATTGTTTGGCCAGGTTCTGAGCCATGTAATACGAAATGATTTTGATAAGTAAATGAGAAATGAAATGTAACATGGACTTGTTTGTCATGGAACCGTATTATGAGATAAATTGGTTTATAAGTGTTAACCTCTTATCAAATACTATTGTTTTAGTCATTACTTATATTTGGTTTAGTATATCTCTACTGGGCTGTGGCTCACCCTTTATGGGACATCATTTTCAGGCCTAGGTGATATGCCACCTCCAAAGACATAGCTTGGGAGGTTCTAGGAGTTGAAGACTCTTTATTATTTTGTTATCTTTTGTTGTATTACCTGTACATTCAAGCCAAGGGCTTTATATGATATGAGTTAGTACTCTCTTTTGTGTAACCAAGTGTTGGCTTGGAAAGTTGTAAGCCCTTGGGTATTTAGTTTTGTTGTCAACATGTAATACATTTGTAAGGAATACTCTGATGAATGGAATTAAGCTCTATTTACTTATGTCTATGCATGTCTATAATGTGGATTTCTACGAATTATTTTGAGGGCATTACAGTATTGATTATAGAGTATTTCACTAAAATCTTCTTTTACTTATATAAGTCGGAGCATAAATTCACTTTATATAAGTAAAACAATTCACTTTTTTTATTCTATTCCCGATGTGGGATTGTAAAATAAAAGTTACATGGAAACTAACCAATGAGGATTTTCTTAATTGTTGAAAATGAAGAAATTTCAATAATTTATATAAATTGGTGCATGAGATTCACTTTATGTAAAAGAAACAATTCACTTTTTTTTCCCCCCGATATGGGATTGTAAAATAAAAGGTAAATAGAAGTTAGCCAATGAGAATTTTCTTAATTGTTTAAAATTAAAAAAAAAATCAATAATTTTAGAATGAGGGTTTGGAGCTTCTAGAAGGTTTTTCCCTTAAAATTCCATTTATAAGATTCATTTTATATAAGTGAAACAATTCACTTTTTCTTTCTTTCCCCAATGTGGGATTATTACACTTTACACAAGTGAAATAAATCACTTTTTTTTTTCTCGATATGGGATTGTATTATTTTAAAATTAAATATTATGAGAGTTTCAAAATCTCATACAAAATTATTTTTAAAATCGAAACTATGTGGGATTGTGAAATAAAAGTTAAATGGAAGTTGGTCAATAGAGATTTTCTTAATTGTTTAAAATTATGAAAATAAAAAAAATGAGTATGAGATATTGATCATAGAGTTTCTCACTAAATGTGATGGTAGTATAAGTTTCACTTTATATGAGTAAAACAACTCTATTTTTTTTTTCCTTGTTTTCTCGATGTGGGATTATCAAATAATTATTTAAAATTCCTTCTTTTCCCAATGTAATATTATTAAATAAAAGTTAGCCAATAGAGATTTTCTTAATTGTTTAAAATTAAGAAAATTTAAAAATTTAGTATGAGATATTGAAACTCTCACAAGGTTCCTCACTAAATGGAATGAGATTATCAAATAAAAGTAATTATTTAAAATTCCTTCTTTTCAAATGTGGGATTATCAAATAAAAGTTAGGCAATGAAGATTTTCTTAATTGTTTAAAATTATGAAAATTAGGAAATTTAGTATGAGATATTGAAACTCTCACAAAACTCCTCATTAAATGGGATGGGAGTATAAGTTTCTCTTTATAGGAGTAAAACAACTCATTTTTCCCTTGCTTTCTGATATGAGATTATCAAATAAAGTAATTAATTAAAATTAAGAAAATCAAGAAAATTAGAATGAGAATTTGGAGCTCTTAGAAGGCTTCTCACTAAAAAGTCTTTTTTCCTTATTCAGATTGGGATATTGAAGTTCCCGCAGGCCTTGGGGGTTAAAATTTTTATTTTGCTTAATATATAGTATAGATGGGCACAAATGTAAGCATCATTGACACTGTACATTGGTTAATAATTAACAAATTTAAATATTTGTGCATTGTTTACAAAAATATATGTCACGATTCAAATTCACCCTTAAAATTTTGGATCATAATTGGTTAGTAATCATAGATTATTTACGGTCTCGTAACCAAATTAGAAAATAATTATTTAATATATGGAGGTCTGAAATGGAAGTAAAACAAAATTAACATTATCCATTGGCTAGTGCATACATGATATGAACTAAAAAAATAATTAAAACATTTCAAAACACACTTATAATATATATAGACATTATCTTATACATCCCAAGATCACATACATGACTTAACAAAACTTGATATATCCAAAGCTTAACAAAGCTTGAACAAAAGCAAAAGTTAAAGCCTCTACATGAAGGAACATCTTCGGATGGTCCTCACAAAAAGGTTTTACTCCAAAGTAAACTCTAATGCCAATCCTCTTAATGTTCACCTACACATATAGGGAAAAGGGGGTGAATTAGAAGCCCAATGAGTAACATCAATATAAAGGGTTAGTGACTGAGTTCCA
This sequence comes from Camellia sinensis, assembly GCF_055761805.1. NCBI lineage: Eukaryota > Viridiplantae > Streptophyta > Magnoliopsida > Ericales > Theaceae > Camellia > Camellia sinensis. The sequence goes on from NC_138962.1 coordinate 143,432,618, forward strand.
TATTTATTAAAACATTCTAATCATGAACAAAAACAATACTACAAAAATATGTAAAACAAAAAGTTCATCAAACCTTTCATAGTTACACACATTAAGCTGTTCATGGACATGTTATTCAAAAACTTATCAGAAATGATAGGACAATTCCCAATAGCATTAAACATATTTAAACTTGACAGAACGACGTTGGGTCCATTACTTAGAACAAACTCTGGTCCAATTCATAGTAGAACGATCTCTTGTTCAATATATAGCAGATGTGTAGAGCAAAACAAATCATAACTTGAGGAAATGACCTTGGGTCCAAGGTCAACATATAACAGATATCCCTGACTTAACAGATTATCAAAACGACCTTGGGGTCCATCTTATTAGATACACAGAACGACCTTAGGTCTATCTCACACATTTGTACTTAATCAATTCCATTAACAGATATCATGTTGATTGAACAAATAGAAGCTTATTCATTTTCACAAAATTATAGGTTTAGAGAAGCTTACCACATTGAAAACTTTTTGAAAATAACATATACGAAAAACATAATTTCGGGAAAACTTATCACACTGGAAACTCATTCATTCATAGAAAAACTTAATTTTAGAAAACATAACATTTCATAATGTTTCAAGATAAATACTTAAGAACATAATTTCAGAAAAACTTATCACATCATAAACACTTTAGAATTTCTTAGCATATCTTATCATTTCAGAAAGTACTTGTATTAGAACACTTATCATATCAAAACATTTCATAAACAATATACAGATTTCATAAAACATCTCATTTTTCAAAATATTTATACGAAAATATTTTTACAAAAATATTACTCACAGTGCTTGGTCAGACGATACTCTTCGGTGAATTAACCTACATGATACACACAAAGACGTACACATTGAAACATAATTCCAATCAAATACTTCTCTTTCTAATTTATTTACTTAAGTTGATTTCATATTTCTTAATCTTTCACGAGGCTTAAATCATGCCTAGAAATGCTAATAAGGAGATGGCAACAAAAATACAAAGAGTAATTTTCCAAAAGTTAATATAACAAGGTGACCATTCGAGCAGTCTCACCACCTCTCAAGCAGTGAACACGAGTTCATAGTACTTCGGTCTGCAAAAATAGATATTGGATGCCTTCAATGTGTGCTCAAGCGGTCTGCAAAATTTCAGAATCCAAACTTTGTAAAAATGGCATCCAAACACATTGTCAAAATTTGATCAAAATCACGAAAACACTTTAGAAAACATAAATACATATTTATTTATAAACCATTTGCTCAAAATCTCATCAATTAATCAAAGATTAAACCAAAACCTCCATGCATGCAAAGGATTTTAAACTTCTTTTTCTTTAAAGGGTAAAACATAAAATTAAAGATATAAACTCATGAATTTCTTAAACAATTACCAAGATATAAGCTTCCATACACGAAACTTCAAAATTCAAACCCAAAATCATGAAACATGATTAATAATTAACTTGTTTGAATTAAAATCTTACTTAATTTCAAAATCAAAACCCAAATCTTCATGAACTCATGATTTCTAAATTTTTTCTTCAAAATCAAATGCATAATGAAATTGCATGGCTCAATTCCTCAAAATTCATAATGCATATAATTTATGAAACTTAATTGAACTATAGTTTACAAAATCAAACCCAAAATTGGTAAAATTCAAAATTTATACTTTAGGTTTGTCAACTTAGCTTAATTCTTCATTCCAAACCCAATCTCTTACAAATTACATGATTTTTATTCCAAACTCATCTTAATTTCAAGTGTAATATAAAGATTCTACATGATTAGAACTTCAATTTCTTGCATAGAGTTGTTAATCTTGTAGAGATTCTTGAATTCCCCTTCAATTTCTCTTGTTCTTCTATAATTCTTGTCTTTCTCTCTCTAAGATGAGCTTTCTCTCACTCTAAGATGCTGCAACAGAATTCTACAAGTTTCTACACTTATTGAACTCAACATAAACATATAACATACAAGAGCTATTATTCTCAAATTAATTAAACACAATTTAATCTTAATTAATCTTGATTAGTACATAATTCAATTGGTTTAATTAATTCCAATTAAGGCCCAATTTAAACGTACATAACTTTACCAATCTGAATCAGATTTTTAATTAATTCATCATATTGTTCTACACATTAAACTGATTCAATTAACGTTGTCAATTATGATTTCTCAAATAATTAAAGCTTCCAATTTCTGATTAGAATCAAAATTCCTATCACTAAATTACATATAGAAATCAGACACATCACAAGAAAATCAAATTCAGAATAATCATAAATCCCACATAACTTAATTAATTCCAATTGGGGTTTAATTTCAGGGAGATTAACCAATAAGTCTCATATTTTGAACTTATGATCCATATAGTTCCATATTTTTTTCTTGTGATCCATTTAATCCTTTTGAACATGTAATAACTCATTTGTCCGCCACATTGGAGTGTCACGTTTAGATAAAAAAAAATATATACACTAAGGAGTTTTTTAGTATCACATCATTCCCGCCACATTGGAGTGTCACACTTAAGAAAAGTATAATAAGGAGTTTTTAATTTTTTTAGAGTACCACATCATACCCGCCACGTTGGAGCGTCACATGTTACATTTAGGAAAAGTACACTAAGGGGTTTTTAGTTTTTTTAGAGTGTAACATTATGTCTGCTACGTTGTCAAATTTGAAAAAATTACACTAAGGAGCTTATGATATGTGAAACAATAAAGTGTTTTTCATCATTTTCAAGTTAATATCACTCCAGAGACAAAAGGATCGCAAAAAGAGGTAAAAAGTCTGTCACTGAGTGAATCCGCACGAGCGGAATTCACCAATCCGCACGAGCAAATTTCCCTGCCAAAAATTGCTCACTGACTGTATCCGCTCAAGCAGAATTCCCAATCCGCACGAGCAGATTTTGTCTTGATATGTGTGCATGTGGTTTTTACTCTAAATGGACTGGAGGCTATAAAAAGGGATTTTAGGGACCTATTTTGGCATCAAAAACCCTAGAGAAGATAGCTAGAAGCTAGAGAAGAAGAGCAAATTATCAATCCATGGCTTTCTCTTCAACATCCAAAGTGTTCAACCTCTCCATGAGCGGCTAAGCTTTCTTCTTAGGAATGAGATGAAATTCTACTCAAGTATTATATAATTTTGTATCTTAATTCTAGTTTGTCTTTGGAATTGGATAATCGTTGTATGATTGTTTTTAGATTTTTTATTCAAATAATCTTTTCATTCGATTTATGTAATTCGATTCCTGTGATTGAGAATGTATGATCATACAATTTTTTTACTTCTTGTATATACAAATCATGAGATGAGTCATGCGTAGGGGAGGCGAATCGTGCTGCAACTTTAGTTTAGTGTAGACGATTCGTGCCTACGTCATTATTATCCAGGCCATTGATTTATTAGAATTAGATATTTTAATTACATGATATGAGATAGTAGTGGATTCGAAATCCTAAGTCTTTCTCCATCTTTAGATTATTCTATTTATTTGCGCAATTGTTTTAGTTTTAATTAAAATTCTCATTAGCCAAAATCAAATCATCCTCTCTTCCTCAAATTAAATTTAACATTACTACTCGAATTGATGTAACCCAGCCTAAAGTCCTCGTGGTATGATACCTGGACAAGCCACTGTTCTACTAAATTAGTGCTTTGTTTAGTTTTTTTTTTTTTTTTTTTTGATTGAAAATCAACCGATCACCCCACGCTTCATTTTGATGATCAATATTGACCCACCGACGAGCTGAAAAAAATAAGAAGAAATCAGTTAGGTTCGATACTACCGAAAAGTCAAAATGGAGGCTTTTTACATGAATTGATTACTTGCTCCCAGCGTACAAGGCACGGTGGCAGCACCGCTTACGAAAAAAGGGGACAAGAACTCCCAATTCCCTAAAATCATAACAACATCCTCGTCCTCTACTAAGGAAGATCCAAGAAGTACCAGAACAAGAAATCAATCTCAATCTCAATTCTTAGATGCTAATAAGAATGCCCTAGTCTGGGATTGATAAAGACTGTAGTAGTATTGGAGACCTTTCAAACCTAAATCGATGTTTAGTAGGTTGTTCAAGGAAAGCATCCCATTTATGATTTTGAAAAAGTTCGTATTAAGAAGAAAGGGTGGGACTCCATAATGAAAGAGAATCTCACACAAAAAGGGGTAAAGGGGAAATCTAACTCCACTTTCTACAATGGCCAAAACCAGCCAAGGGACCCTATCGTCTAAAGGAAATAGGAAGTTGTCGTTAGGGCGAGGAGCTTCCATGACTACATTGGCTGGTATATACGACAAGAAAAGGGACTATTTGAGTCAAATTATTTGTGAGGAGAACATTTGCCAACTAAAAAATGTATTATTCGCTTTATTATTTAAGTCGGTAGATTTTACTATCTCAAAAATATATTAGTTGCGTTGGCAAGATTTTTGCTGTCTCAAAAAAATTATTTAATCTTGTATCCATTTTTTTCGCTCCAAAATTTCCCTCACGCGCCTCTTTTTCGCGCCTATTTCAGGTTGCTTTTGTGTCTACATTGTTTGCCGTCACAAAAAGTAATTAAAAAAATTTAAAACGGCACTGTCTTAAAACCTTATATACATATATATAGTCCTTCATCTGTTTTGTTCTCTTTGTGCCCTAAATTCCATCTTGGTTAATCAACAAGCAAGTAACTCTTCATCGGCATCATCGACTCTCAATCTCCACCGGCACCCCCGAATTTCCATCTCCACCAGAACCACCGACTCTCCTCCTTCACTGACCCGCCGATTGTACTCCTCCTGTGGGTACTTTATATATATATATATATATATCAGTTTCCCTCACCTTCTCTTTCTCTATTCTACTATTTCTTTCAGATCACTTTCTTATTCTCCAGCGAGTAAGTAATCTCTCTCTCTCTCTCCCCCTTAATTTCTTTCTTCTCCTCCATCCTTTTCCTCTCTCAAATTTAAATATGAAACTAGAGATCCCACATTGATTTTGAAATGTTGAACTGAAAAAGTAGATGATTTTAGTGTTCAATTTGTTTTCTTTCGTCCTAGTTTATTTTTTATTTTTTATTTTTTTGAGCTTTCTCTGGAACCAAACTTGGGAATGGTAAAATTGACCTCTATTAAAGGAAGAAAAAAAAAACACAATATTGTATATGAAATGCTTTGTTTTTGTACATTAGGGATTAATGATGTATATATATATAATCTATAATTAATTGGCTTTACTGTGAAAGGTGACATTGTATTCTTCTTGAAATTTCTTAGCATGTTTTTCCTATTCTGAAGAAAATCTCAATAAAAAAGTGTGCAGTACACATCTGGCTAATATTTGCTTATTGAAGAAAGAAATTACACAGGCATCAATGATTGGTCATTGAAAAAATGAGACTCTAGCCATCTAGTATGCAGTTTAAAAAAGCTTACCCATGTTTTGTCACTACAAAATAAATTAGAAAACAGTGATCATCAAATATATCAACTAAATTTCAATAAAAAATTCAGATTATTATTTACAATGCAACTAATAAATATGTGAATATATAAATATTACATTGTATATTGATGAACCTTGTTTACCCAAAAAAGACCATAGAATTACAATTCTTTATTTAATAAAGATAAAAATATGTGTTCTTTTTATGTGTAAATTATGCTTTTAGGATTTTTTTTTCCCCTCTCCTTTCTTCTAGATGGGTTGTGTAGTGGCCAACTGTTGAACTTTCATATGTTATGAGGTAATTTTTTAGTTGTCTTAAACTAATATAGTATTCATTGAATGTGTAGTTAATTATTTATTTCTATTTTTTAATTAGAAAAAAAAAAAGAAAAAAGAATGAGAACTCTAAAAAGTCTCTTAATGTACCCATAATGGCATGAATATAGAGTTTGTTGGATGGTGTGTTAAAAATTACATAATCAAATACCCAAAAAAAAAAAATTTAAAAAAAAGGAAAAAAAAAAAAGGATTAACATTTAAGCTAAAATATAACAAAAAAAAATTAACTAATTTGATGGAGATGCTCTAAAGCTAACTCATTTCATTGTGGGTGAATTGTGTTTTTATAGCATGTCTCTTTTTAATTTTAGAAAAGAAAATGCCATTCTACAAAATTTCTTCATAGAATTTTACACTAGAAATATGTGTTAGTGTTAATTGTGTAATTAAAGGTACTTCAATGCAATCTTTGTTCAATTAGTATATCATTATTTTTATTAAAACCTAACTATACTCACTCTTTGTGTGAACATGTATTTATAAAAAAAAAATACTACTAATTGCTTCCATAAAAACGATGTCAAATATCATTTAGAATTGCATGACTAAGGCCTCGTTTGGCAAGTAGCTATTTTAGCCTAAAAATAAAAAAAAATTACTAAAAAAACCAAAATGCCTATAACCTATTCTAAAAAGTCAAAGATTTCATTTTCTCTCTACTTTTTGCACATCTTTTCATAAAAACCAAAAAGTCAATCCAAACATACTAGTTTTTTTTACCTCATATTTTAGCCAAAAAGTCAAAAATTTACTAAAATAGCCTGTTTCCAAACGAGGCCTAAGTATTGTGATGTAATTTTCACAGAAAAAGTTCAGAAAAGTAAGACAATGGATAAGAGTTTGATTGATTTACCAACTAGGATGTCAAGAGACTACTTGAATGGGATTGATAGATTCCTTGTGTTTGTATACACCGATAGGCTTGATGGTTCATTCATTAGTTGTCCTTGTAGGAGTTGTGAGAATTGCTATATTTTTCACAAGAAATTTTGAAGGATCATCGTTATAGTAATGGTTTCTTTAAGAAGTATAAAAATTGGTCAAATCTTAGAGAATCATACGTTTCTTTTCATGAAAATGTGGATATTGAAACTTTGGTGGATTTAAATGTTGGGGATGATATGGTCGGAATGATAAACGACACTCTACAGAATCCACATGTATCTACAAGTGTTGAGAACGATTATCAAACTGCACATGATCCCTGAACAGGAGCAAATGAAGAAACTTTAAAGTATTTCAAACTTTTGGAGGATGCTCAAAGTGAATTGTATCCTAGCTGTAAGAAATTCACATTATTGCCATTTGTTATTAGACTTTTGCATATGAAGGTACTTAATAAGTGGACGAACAAGTCAATTGACATGTTATTTGAACTGTTGAATGAGGCCTTCCTTGAAGGTGTAAAGCTTCCAAGGTCATACTATGAGGCTTAGAAATTAACTGACGATTTGGGCTTTACTTATGAGACTTGGGATGCATGCCCCAATAGTTTGTATGTTGTTTAGGAATGATTATGCAAATTTTGATGAATGTGTTGTTTGCAAGAGTTCTAGATGGAAGCCAAATGATGGTAAAAAACATGGTAAACGTAAAGCAACAAAACAGATGAAATATTTTCCTTTGAAGCCAAGGTTGCAAAGATTGTTTATGTCATCTAAAACGTTGAAGCTTATGAGATGGCATGAAGAGGAACGAATTGATGATGGTGTGTTCAGGCATCCTGTTGACTCTCTTGCATGGAAAGATTTTAATCGACAAAATATAGGCTTTGCTAGTGATAGTTGAAATGTAAGACTTAGGTTAGCGTCAAATGGATTTAATCCATTCAGATCGATGTACATAGTTAATAGTTCTTGGCCTGTTGTGTTGATTCCTTATAAATTACCCCCCGTGGATGTGTATGAAACAACTGTTTGTGATTTTGTCTATGCTTATTGATGGCCTGAAAGGACCTGGGGACAAGATTGATGTGTATTTACAACCATTAATTGAGGAGTTAAAGGAATTGTGGAATGAAGGTGTAACCACATTTGATACATCAACCAATGAAATGTTTCAAATGCATTCAACTTTGCTATGGACAATCAATGATTTCCCTGCATATACTAACTTGTCAGGTTAGAGTACGAAAGCTGAATATGCTTGTCCTTGTTTCAATACAAAAAATGTATCGTGTTGGTTGAAACATGGTAAAAAAATTCCTACATTGGTCATCTTCGATTCTTGCCTAGTAATCATAAATTTTGAAAAAATAGAGTATCATTTGATGGTAAACGGGAATGGGGAAGCAAACCTAAATTGTTGTTTGGATTTGAGTTGTTGCATTAGTTGGATTCAGAAAATATCTTGACCCAATACAAGATTGACTACCTTAAGGAAAGGCATGCTACGCATAGAGCGGGGAATCACTAAATCTTGAAGCCATAATTGGGAGAAGAAGAGTATATTTTTCGAATTATCGTACTAGAAACACAACTTAATCAGGCACAACCTAGATGTGATGCATATAGAGAAAAATCTATGTGATAATGTATTGTGGACAATACTTTGAGTTGTGGAAAAATCTAAAGACAACGTGAGTGCTCGGCATGATTTGCAAGAGATGAATATTAGAAAACCATTACATTTGCAGTCAAGAGGGTTCAATAAAGTGTACTTGCCCCTTGCATAATTTACAATGAGTAAGAATGAAAAAGATATATTCCTCAAAGTACTAAAAGAAGTTAGAGTGCTGTAGACACCCCATTTTGACTGCCCTTAAGACTTGGGCGCCTCACGTTGAACTCTTGACGATGAAATGTTACGCTGTGCAAACATTCGATTTCTTTAGCAAAAGGCCTCGGTTTTGAGCTTCAAAACCTAAACCTTGCACCATTTTTGGACCAAAACCTTTTTTTTTTCTAGCCTAACCACTCAGGAGAAGAGCTGGCCAACAAGTGGCCGGCAGCCATTTTTGATTAGCCGGCCGTCCCCCTTCATGGCCGGCCAGCCATGTTCAGTGACATCAGATATTTTAAGACAACCAAATGTCCCTATGTGCATGCCTTACACCAGCTGTCTCTATACAGATATTTCTGATGTGAGAACATGTTTTTCTATAAATACAAGGCCTCCCCTAAGGGTTTTGGGTTAGAAAATTTTGCCAAGAGCCATAACTTGACAAACACTCTTCCCTCCTCTCTTGCAATATGCATACACCATACATACACTTCATAAGCCTAAACTTGAGGCCTTTTGATGAGATTTGTGAAGATAATTTTAGCCTCTTGAGAGTCTTTAACTTGTAGTTTATGAACTAGAAGAGCATCCTCTCTTTAAGGGGCAATCTTTTCACTTTTGTACCATCTTTTCTATCTCTTTTTTTTTTTCTTTTTTCATACTGTTTTTCAGAGTGTTTTTAAGCTTAAATATGTGATTTTAAGTCACAAAAAGAGAAGGGGTTAGCCACCCTTCCTTAGGCTTGTTGGTTGATTGAAACCCCTTGGTTTTATCCCATTTTTGCTCACATTTTTCACCTCAAAAACCTGATTTTCAGCACTATTTTTGTGCCGTTTCAGAGCTTTTTAGTGTGTTCAATTATGCATTAAATACTAGAGATGTGTTATTGTAAGTCCTCATAGATACAACTCTCACTCTATTTGAGTTGATAGTCTTTTCTTTCACTTTTTTATAGCTTTCATACATGTTCATACCATTGTAATCATCCACTTTCCATTAGCACTCTGCAATCTCCCTCTTTTCTTTACTTCTTTGGTTAAGAGTTGTACCAAATGGAAGATTGTTGCTCAAAGCACAAGAAGGAGACCTTTCATGCTAAATAGTTTAATCTCTTTAGAGGTTCATTATCAGAGCATTACATCTCTCTTATACTAAGCATGATCTCTCATTTGATACTTCTCTTTATCGCCAGTGCATTACTTCTAAGGGACTAACTTTCTAGTTAGACCCTTGGAAATCACAAAGGAAAGTATCATTGTTGCTCTTTTAGAGTTTGATTAGTCATTATCACTCATTTTGTGTTTGACGTAGAATTCATTATCGCTTGTAAATGAGTTTGATTCTTCCTTTGTAATTTCCCCTATAGAAAAGGGCTTGAAAAGCTCATTTCTCGGGTTAAGTAAACGCTTGCTACTCTTTATTGCTTTTAGGCTTAGTGGACGTAATCATCGCATTTGGACAAAAATGAAGAAAAAATAATAAATGGAAAGGAACTGTGAAAAGGGGCTAATAAAATTAGAGTAAAAAAGGTAATAAAATTAGGATAGGTTCAATCAGATGTTATATTGAACCTATTGCGTCTTGAATCATTGCATACTTTTTCGTGATGTTTAATGATTCATGAAGCAATGCCTATCCCTTCCTTTGAGGTAACTCCATGATAGGGAGGAAGAATTGCCTATCTTTTGTTTAATTTGTTAAGCTCTTATCCTATCGTTTCTAAGATCATCATGCAACAAATTTGCGACAATTGATGATTTCAGAAACGAATCTACTTCTCCCTTGATCATCTTCATAATAGAGAAGGGCAGAGAGGATAAATATCTCCTGAAAACACTATTTCTGCTCTACTTTAGCTTTGTGGCAGCAGGTTATCCTCCAGAAGCAGTGGCCGGCAAGCCATCATTCTGTACGGTTGACTGCTTTTCAAGGCCGGCCGACCACCTACTTTATACAGGCAGTGGCATGTTTACAGTAGAACAGAGTAGAATCTGAGGCCAAAATAGAAAAAAAATTTGACTGCAAATAGAGCAATTCTGGCAACAAACAGAGATGTTTTCGGGAGAATGTTCTCGGTTGTGCATATGTGGCTCCTCGCCTCCCGTTCAAGTCCATTAAATTAGTGCTTTAATATTAGTTTCTTGTAATTAATTACTTGTTTTACTTTTTTTTGGACTTATAATAGATAATTAATTAGTCTAGTTTATTCATTTAAGTTTGTAATAATTAGTTTAATTAGGACATTCATTCGGTCCCTCTTGTGCGAGGGAAAATTTGTAACGCTTGTAATATTTTGTATATCTTCTAATCTCCATTTCTTTCTCCCTTTTATTTATATGCTTATCGTGGTAGCATCATATTTTTCGTTTCATATCTCTGCCATTCTTAATATCCATTTTTGTATGCATTGGGTTTGGTACATCATTCAAACATTGTTGTCATTTCCTACTTACTTGAATACGTGCGTTACCGCATGCTTTGAGTTGATCCGTATGACATGTTAAAAGAAACCAAACCTAGTAGTTGCATTTTGTATGCGTTCCATTAGTCACTTTGCAAATTTAGGAACATGCATTTTATTCTAATTATTTTCTTCTCTTTTGGCTTGCCTCGGTTGAGTACTAGGTGAGCATTTTTGCTTTAGCATATATATTACATGTGTGTTTGTGTTTCCATATCAAGCATACTACCATAAAGCTACATGATAATTTGAAATACCTCCTTGAATGCCTGTGGATGAAGGCTATTTCGCTGAAGTTGGAATGACTTTAATTAGTGTACACATGAGCTCATTTTCCCTCTGAGTTGCACACATTTAAAAATCTTTTCAAGAAACATGAAATCAAAGCATTCCAAAGTGGGTGACATAGTCTATACTTGTATGCCTCACATAGTAAGTTAGCACATTAAATAAATAGAACAAGAGCATATAATGTTGACAAAAATCACATCATGATTAGTAGAGGCCGATCTTTGATCAGGCGAGTGGGGTGCTCAATTCATGACCTTCCCCTCTCATACCTAAGTTCCCGAGCCGAGACAGTTTAGTTATGATGGACAAGTGGCATTTGGCACGAGTCACAGGTTTCCTAAATTTTCTAAAAATATTTAGGTGGCTACTCTAATATCTGACAATGCAGTCCATTTCTGGCATCTCTGATGATAAATGGATTTTCTAAGATTTGCCGGATTTGGACTCTCATTTGTGTCTTTCTATTTCACATTGCACTTATGAAACCAGATTTAGAACCATGGGAGTCCAAGTTGTAGGGCAATCATATCCAAGGAGACTAAACGCCTCTGAGGAGCATGAAAAACCAACTACAAGTGCCGAATGGGTATACATTAAATATAACAAGACGAATGCGTTTACAAGATAGAAATATTAGAGGTCTTAAGAGTCATGACAATCATATTTTGATGCAATAATTCATACCCTTGGCCATGCGAAAATCCTTGCCCAAGAATGTAGTTAAACCCTTGATTGAGTTGGGCAATTTTTTTAGACAATTGTGCTCTAAAGCAAATCGTAGTGTGGATTTGGAATACATTTGGGATCGTATTGCTATAATACTTTGTCATCTTAAAAAAATATTTTCACCTTCATTCTTTGATATAATGGAGCGCTTGCCAATACATTTAGCTGATGAAGCCTTGATTGTTGGAACAGTGCAATTTAGGTGGATATATCCAATTGAGAAGTTTCTTCTTACCTTAAAGCAATATGCCCATAATCGAGCTTATTTGGAAGGTTCAATTACTAAGGGTTACTTGATGAAAGAGTGCATGGAATTTTGTGCCCAATATTTGAATGATGTTGAAACCAAATCTAATCAACCGGTGAGAAACTACGATGGTGGTAATAACATGGGTCGTGCTGTAGAGGAAAATACTATATTTTATCTTGACAACAATGCATGGACACAAGCTCATCGATATGTCTTATTCAATACAAGCTTAGTTGCACCATTTATAATGTAAGTTGTATAATCCCATAGTATTCTTATTCTTTTATTGGTAGTATGAAATAAGACAAATATTTAACAGATCTTCTAATTTACATAGCAAGCATCTTGAATTTCTCAAGAGTAAAATGCCTTGTGTAGATGATCATCAAATACAACGCGAACATTTTGAAACATTTCACACTTGGTTTGCGGATCATGTATGTATATTTAAATATGTCATCCACCCAACATAGTTTTTTTTTATCTTAAATAATAAATTTTTGTCTTTAATAGGTTCAAACTTTACGAATGACATGTAATATCACAATTTCTGAAGAAATCAATACATTGGCAAATGGGCCTGCAAACTTGGCAAAGAGATTTAATGGCTATATTATCAATAGTTGTCAATTTCGTGCTAACACCATTGATGATAATTGGACAACACAAAATAGTGGCATTGCTTTGAAGGTTGATACAATGAGTTATGCCAGTCGAAAAGACAAGAATCCTCGTGTGGGGGTTGTTTATTACTACGAACGGTTGACTGACATTATCAAAATCCGATACATTAATGACCCCAAATTTGTGTTATTTAAATGTGATTGGATTGATAATATTTGCGGAAAGAAGGAAGTTGTCTTCAAATTCAAGTTAGTCAACTTTATGCATTTGCTATACAAAGATGGCCACCAGAACAATGAGCCTTTCATCTTTGCATCCCAAGCAGAGCAAGTTTGGTATGTTCCAGATCTCTTAGAACCAGACTGGAATGTTGTTGTGAAGAGGTCTCAAAGAGGCTTATTTGATATGGAATCTAATGATCCTCAAGCTGAGCCTTATATGGATCAACAATTGGAAGAAAGTGTTGTACATCGGGATGAAGAAAGTAGGTTGGGTGAGGAAAGGAACCAAAGGAGATACAGTTGATGTTTAATCAAAGTTGAATGTGTTGATTGTCCGAAGGCACTATGTTTTTTTTATCTATTTATCTAGTATGAATCCAATTTGTGAAACACTATAACTTTTATTAGATTGGTAGTCTATTGGTTTACATTTATTTTATTTCTATCCATATCTTGTATTATCAATAATATGCTTGCAACAAGTTATTATGAAGAAAAGAAAGTATGTTGCTTCTACTATGTTTGAGGCATTACAAATGCATGCATCTCAGTTAGATGACATTGGCAACTCTCAACCATCACAATCACAACTAGAGTTATAACTACAATAGTAGCAGCAACTGCTGCTGCTGCCGCTACCGCTGCTACAACAACAATCACAGCCGCAAAACTAGCCACAACGGCAGCCGCAAAATTAGTTGCAGCTACAACCACAACCATAGCCTCAAGTACAATCAACATCTTTATTTCTTTGTAATATTTTTATCTTTTTTATTTATTTCTTTCTAACATTTAGGTCCCTTATCTAACACAAGGCATTGTCGAGGACGTGCTAAGAGAATTAAAGAGTGGGGTACCGGAGTAAAGGTGAATATAGAGTTAGATGATAAATTCCAAGCAACTGGAGAACTATGCAGCCCATTTAAGAGGCAATTGGGTTAGATGGTGCACAATCCACATTGATTTTCCCTCATAGTTCTTAGTTAGGGTTGGCTTCCTGAATCTACTGTTGAGGGCATTTGGAAAGAGGTTCAAGTATAAAAAGTGTTTGTGTACATTCAAATGTCTTGTTTATAATGTTGGCTAACTTGATTTCCATTTTCTATTTTGTGTTTAATAGACTAGCTTAATTTTCATTATCTTGTTTATACCTTTGACTAAATTTATTTTCATTGTTTTATGCTTTGTAGGACAATTTGGTATATGCACCCGAAGAGTTTAAGTTAGTGGTCATAGAAACATGTAACAAGTTGTGGAAGGATCATAAAAATAAAACTAAGACCAATCACTACATGCCTTTTAAAAATGATCCCAATATCAATTCCGAAGTACCTTCAAACATCTTGCCAGACTAGTGGAGGGTGTTTGTGGCATACTGGAGTAGTAAACAAGAAAATGTATGTATATTCATGTACCTCTTGTATGTCAATTATGCAATTCTCACAAATTTGTATAATCTATTTTTATTGGATATTACTGTTCAAAATTGTAAAAATCAGGAGTTTCGTGGTCCTGCGCATAGGACTGGGTGAATGTCATTTGCCAACTTAAGAAAGAAGGTAATGATTTATATTTTCAATTATATAAAAATCAAATACATGTTAACTCTTATATGTTTGACAATTTCAGATGAGGGATAATGGAGAAAGAACTGACAAGATGAGTGTGTATATTAAGGCACGTGGCATAAAGGATCCAGATGTGAGTCTTTACTTGTATATGTCTTTGCATGTTGGTTTTATATTTTTATTTTGGTATATTGTTTTTATGCTAATTTTTGTAAATTGTAGGGTGAATATAATGAGCAAGTATCTAGGATACCTGAGCCCCTCCAAACGAATGACGCTTTAGAGAAGATTTTTCACGACTTGGTAGGGACAGATGGATGGATGCTGTAAGACATATGGGACAGGCGTAACTCGAAGTGCAATGTATCCCAAGGATGTTGGTCCATCACAAGCGTCCGCATCATTGACGGTTGAGGAAATCACTCAACAAGTATGCCACATAGTCACTCAGGAGATCAAGGAGAGGCTCACAGTTGAGATTGAGTAGAGGACTACTAACAAGTTAAAGATAGAGTTTGAACAAGTGAAAGCATGGATGGACTTCATAAGATCCTAAGGAGGCACAGGTTCTACACAGTTAGAGTATAATTAACCAATTGAATATTTTTAAGAAATATTTTTTTCCTATGTATTATATTTAATAAAAAATATCAAATTTCGTTTATATAGATTCCAAATGCCTCTAGTGGACATCGACAAATTAGGGAGTTCGTGGGAGATGACACCCAAGATGATGAATTGTTGGATTCTCATGAGCAGGTTTCTCTTTTCTACTTAATGTAATATTCACAAACACACATACGATTGAGGTTACGGGTTATCCTACTAAAAATCCTTAGTGATGTTAGGAGGTTGAGGGTGAGCCTAACGAAAACCCAGATATGTTGTATTTATTGCATAATGTAGTATTAGTGGTGTTAGGAGGTTAGTGATGTTAGGAGGTTGAGGGTGAGCCTAACGAAAACCCAGATATGTTGTATTTATTGCATAATGTAGTATTAGTGGTGTTAGGAGGTTTGAGAGTGAGCCCACTTAAAACCCGATTATAGAACTATTTTATTTTAAACTTTTTCTTTCAAATGAAAGCTCTCATATAACAATAATCATCGTTGTTAATGTTTGCTAAAAGTCACTCTTGGCTTATAACATTAGTGCAATTTCCTTGGGTTAATTGATATAGTTTAATGACACAATTACTGTTCTCAATAAACAGAATATGGTCCACACAATCAGTCACATATTTAATATATATATATATTAGGTTGGAAAATTGATTACCACATTGTTGAGTTTGAACACTTAATTTGGGGTAAAAATAGGACATAGACTATTGGAATTGACTGTTCCATCCAATTGCTTAGTCAGCCAAGCAGCGTCAACAAAAAGGATAGAGTTGCGAACAATGGTGGTGGCTATTTCGACACTGTCCATGGCTGTATCAGGATTTGTGCACTGTCGATCTTTCAAAGTAGGCATAAGAATGATTGGGGAACCAACGACGACCACCTCGAAGGCAGAACTAGGAGAAAAAACAACAGTGGGAACAAGAGAAGGGCCAGATTGGCTCTTTTTTCGTGCCTCTGTAGATTGATCGATTGAGCGCTTGCCAAGCCTCTGCCCAAAGGATAGGGAAGCAATGCTCCCAGCAATAGTAACGGCTGAAGGAGCAGGAACATCATCAACTACCACGATCGCCGATTACTGAGGCCAATTAGAAGTAGTTGAACCAGAAACTACTTGGGAGGTGGAAGTCGATACATTCTCCTTTTGGCACTTCCAAGTAGCAACAATCTCCAAAAAGTTCTTCGGCGGCATATTATCGGAGGTAGTGGTCTTAGAATCAGAAGATTCTTCTTGGGGTTGCCCCTCTTTGGCTGCTTGTTCTTCGATGTTCTCCTGAAAATGAAGAAGAATGTATAAATTAGAGCCACCGTCGTCACTAAACGGGATGTCGCTGGTTGAGACCATAATGTTGTAATATAGGATATATGAGAGAAACACATGAATGGCACGACCTTGGCCTTGCTACTCGGGAGGACCTCTGTATGCCCAAACTTGTTGATGAAAAGAAATGTTAACTTGATTTTCCTACTCGCTTGGATGGAAAAAGACCTCTAGGGCTGGAAAAGAAGAAACAAAGTAAGAACATTAGCTCAACTACCATAAAATAAAAATAAAAATAAAAAATAAAATTAAAAAAAATCATATGCAAGAAAAAGGAGAATGTTAACTTGGTTGGCTCAAGACCTTACGGATGGAATGATCCCTGTCAGCACAAGGAGGGAACTCCCAGTTACCCTCCACTATTACAACTATGTCATTGACACCCTTGCCAAAATAGGGAAGCATTTGAATTAACTAGCGCTTGAAATAGAACTTCACCATTTCTCTAGTAGTAAGAACACAATTATAATAGTATCTAATCTCTTAAAACCCTAGGTTTACTCCTAAAATGTTGTTCAAGGTAATCATTCCCATGACTATCCTAAAGAAATTAGGGGCAAGTTGAGAATGGGGTACGCCATAGAAGGGTAGTACCTCTGTGAGAAGTGGGTGTAGAGGGAATCGGATTCCATCCTCAACAATGTCGATTAGGAAAAAAGGAATCCGCTCTTCTAACCCTTCAATGATGTCGTTGTCTTCAACAGGAAAATGAACAACAATATCATCAGGAATATGTGGAGAGTTCTAAATTCATGAATGTTCTATTCAAACTCAAAGAAAAGCCTAAGACGATTCATGGCAACGAGGAAGTGAAAAGAACAATAACGAAGAAATCACAAGAGAATCAAAAAAGATAAACTTACAAGATAGATTGATACTTCAAACGGTGGAGAAAGAAGAAGACGCATCTGGATTTTTGAAAGGATTGCAAGTAGTGATGGAAGGCTATTTGTTCGAGGTGAAACGACACCTAGGAGGATGATACGATGGATGTCATCATTAAATTTGAAATTAAAAGACGCATGCCATAAATAAAAGTGGTACTGCTCATCATCCGTTCAGACTAATGTCTTCGGCAACCAACCCAAGTCGGTCACCAAAGAGGGGCAATTGTAAAGGGATAAAATACTAGCCTAAGCCCAAAGCAGTTAGGCCCAGATGAACTTCTAAGAAGCTCATTAGAGACAGCTGGCAGTATAATGGTGCGTGGCTAAGATTATAGGGAGCAATGAAAAATAAGGATCTCCTTCTAGGGAGATCCACAAAATATAATAGGAATATCGGATTTATCTTCATCCAACGATAGAGACATCAAGCATCAAATACAATGACACAAGTCAAGCCTACTAAAGTGTACAACTGTCTAATCAAGTTGATCGGACGAACATAGCATTTGACAAGTTGGCCACTGGCATCTAACATAATCTAAGTTGTCCATGAGAAGACGATCCAACGATCAAAAGTAAAGGCAACTTGGCCACTTGTAACACCTCCAAATAATAGACAACAGGCATTCATGACTCTCAACAGATATGCAGAAGCTTATTAACATAAATCTTTAAATCATACAACTTTGCAAGCATTTCTCATAACTATCTTCCATTCCATTGATTTCTATGAAGTATTACAAAATTGATGTCACATGCCTTAATACATTTATTAACCCTAAGCTATGAATCTATAACATATGACCAATATCTATACATGGAAAAGAAAAGAAGAAATGAGAAGTCCATGCCCTAATGGCTATATAATTCCAAGATGATACTTGGTTACAACAAAAGTGGGTCAAGCCCAATACATATAAAAGCCCTAGGATTGTACAAAAGATATTTACAAACAGAAAAAAAAATAAATGAGCTTCAGCTTCGAGATCTTCCCAAGCTAAGTCTTTGGCGAAGGTATACCATTAGCACCTGAAAGTTGGTTTCTACATAGTGTGAGTTGAAGCCCAATAGAGATTAATTTAACATACTATATAATATTTAACAATGTCATATGGTGAATGCACATGAATGCCATTTACCAAAACAATGCCTTTTCTCTTTGAAATGATGTCATGCCATGGTTATAAACCAATTTATAAACCGATACTTTAAAATCAAAAAGCAGGGTAGCAGATACAAAACACTAGGAATCTCTAGGTACATGTTTGCTAGTAGACTATACAAGCACTACTAAAGCCATTTTACTAGTACTACCCAAAAGGATTGGCACCTAACCACATGGGTTTCTAGACTTCCACCAAGGGCACACATGAAACGATGTTCAAATGCAAGGTGTATAAGTAAATATTTTTAATCAAACTAATGCTCATGCAATTTCTACAACAATCAAAGCTATCTTCCACCGATAGCCCAAAACAGATATCTCTATACAAAAGATAATTTCCCTTCATAATTCCAATATAGGAGTGACAACACATGCTTAACTCCACTTTCAAAACCAATAGATATAACAATAATATCATTTCAATATCTCAACATCCTTTCCTTTTTCCTTAGTTCAATACATGGATAATTAAGGACTTCCAAATACCCCCAAACAGATATTCCTTTCCACAATTTACATTTTCAAAGCAATTTCCCAAATTCTCAACACCAGACACCATTCCAAGATCATTCCCAAGAAAACCCCTTATTTATAATCCCAAATCCAAATCCAAATCAACAAAATCCAACCCAGCAAATGCAAGCATTTACACATTTACAAGGGACATACCCCAAGTAATACAATAACTCTATCACCGCCCCCCAAAGAGAGGAGGAAGTCTAATACAAATAACAAACTATTCAATCCTGTATTATTGAGGAACCAAACAAAAACCATATAACAAATTTAAGGATCGTGCAGAAATATTAAAGAAATCCCTACCTCAATAGAAGAAAGAGATGAAAGAATGAACCTAAAATCAATGGTGACAGAAATCTGAACTTTCAGATTGAAATGACCACCTCCCTGCGCTTTATCTTTTATCCCAAATCACAAGGCAACGAGATTCCCGGATTTGAGTGTATAGAGAGATTTATATAAGAACTTAGAGAAAGAGTGTGAAGAAAATGGCATAGAAAGTTTAGAGAGAGAGAAAGAGAGGAAAGCAAAAAGTGAAAGAATATATCTTTTTCCCTATACCTTTATACACACAGACCGCTCAAGCGACCAAAACATCGCTCAAGCGTCCAAAACACCACTCGAGCAACAAAACCATAACTCAAGCAAGGAAACCAAACTTCCAAAACACTAACCCTGTAGAACAAATGGCTCGAACGAATAAAACACCACTCAAGCAAAGAATAAACTCCTCATAGAAGTTTGAACTGCAAACAACCGCTCGAGCAACGAATAACATACTCCCAAAAGTTCAATCTACAAATACAGATTCTGGGAAAAATAAAAGACTGCTTGAGCGAACTCAACAACAACCAGAGAGAATTTCCTTTGAAATACTAACTCCCAACCTATGACGCCCCAAATTTTGGGAACATCAAGGTAGTATAATATGACAATACACCAAGGTTTAACTAGCAAATACACAATATTATACAAGGAATTAAGCACAAAATAATAGTAATTACACTAAAAGGAAATATTAATAATAGTTATAGATAAAATTCTTCAACTCATTAACAACAGATCAGTTCCTTGATACCAAAAAGATTAACCAAAATACAAGAAATACAAAATCTACTCTTTAAGGCAACCATGGTTCTTCAAAGTTTTTAGGGATTCCGTTCTTGGTGTAAAACTCGCCTCCACCTGGCATAAAATGCCATGAGCTTGGAATGCCCAATAAACACACACTCCTCAACCCTTTTCCTATTCCAAATACACAAGTAACATAACGGCACGATCATAACATTTAGTAAAAGCAATAATTAAGCAGAGCTTATAATTAAATTTTGGTTCTCAAGAATAATAGTCAATTAAGTTAGTTCTAGCCAACTCCCCGCGGGATGTTATTCTTACGCAACCACTAACACGAGTCATAGGCAATTCTGACTCCCCCTTGGTTAATACAATACCAATGCATTGCTTATCGCATAACCACCAGTGCATCGCTTACCGTACAATTACCAATGATGTCCACACATCTAGGTTGCATACCCGAGTAGTAACATCACGGTCTGCCCCAAGGGAACGGGTTTCCAAGGATACTCTCCCTGTGTGAGACCCTCATTACTACCCTTATACCTCCCAATTCCGTTAAGCAGCCCGAATACCTCTCGTGCCATGTTAGGGTTCGAAAACACACTTGCTCAAGACTTCACCAAAATGGAATACATTCCACTATATTGTACTTTTGAATCCATCATTCATTATCCCATAAAATTTAGTACAATGCTTGCAACCCATTACCATCCCATTTGATTTTCCCTTTATTAAATGCATTATGTTCTTAGTTATAGCAAAGCATGGTCAAGATAATTACAAAGCCAAACTAAACATAAAGTAATTTATGCATGGTAAAACAATTTCACAATTTATCATAGTATACATATCAAGACTTAAACATTCAAGAAACATAGCATATAAGAGTTACAAGCCAATTAAGAGCACATTAACACAAATTTGAAGATTTTCAAATTTGAACTAATTAGGAAATAATTATGGAAAAATACTTTTATTGGCCCCAAGTACCTGGAATCATGTGAGTTTGTAGATAAATGAGCCTAGTTTCAAACTCAATTTACAAAAGTAGGATAGGTATTTTAGATTTTAAGATAATTCAGAAATACCAAGATCTATCCAGATTCATTGACCGTTAAACAAATCGGGTTTTCTCTCAACCCCCTAACTCTCTTGAGTTCAAACAAATTTTAGTTGAAATATAACACCAAGATTAAGATTTTGACATAAAAGTGGACTCAAGATTATGTTTTTGGAATTTTCTAAAAATATAGAAAGTTGACTATTTATCTGGTTTTGTGAGTAACAAATTTAGAAAACTTGTTTAGGTTATAAAAATACATCCTTAGGTCCTACCAAAATTATCACATACTCTAGACATACCAAATATTACCTTTGAAAAACAGATTTTGAGTTTATGGAGTTTTGATAGGAAAATAAATTTAAGAGAGGGAAAAGATTTGCTGCTGAAAATTTAAGAAAGAAGGAGAAGCACACCATTTCTTGATTAATACACATTTATACAAGAGTGTAGGCCTAGAATACAACATATATGTACAAATGGCATGTATTAGGAGGGAAAAAAACAAGTGGTAAAAGAACTTGAGAGGAGAGGTGATGTAGGTTTACCTTTGTTGTACAAGACTCAACACAATTTTTCTTTTTTTTTCCCCCTCCATTGTTAGAACAACATAAATATATTTGTGATAAAGAGTTTGTGCCTGTTCTGCGTGGTGATTTAACTCCCATCAGAACGATCCGCGAATTGGTCATTATTGTTGGGGAAGCAGAAGGCGGGCCATCGGCTCCCTCCTATTGCCCCTCGTCGGGAGTGTGCTCGGAGCCTCTCCATAGTGGATGACGCGTCGCGACGAGTGGCGGTTGACAAACTGTTGTGTCATGTCATGCGCGTCCCAGTCATTGTTCGAATTGTAGTCTAGAGAAGCATCCTCAGCGGTAGACTCTTCTCTTTCTCTCTCTCTCTCTCTCTCTCTCTCACTCCTCTAGTGCATGGATGAAAATGTGTAAAATGGGGGGGAGAAGTGTGCATATATATAGAGAGAAAGGAATGGAAGGTTTCTTAGGGATTAAGTTCCCTAAGTGCAAATTTGTCAAAGTGCCATCAAGGCCCTTTCATCCATCACATGGCTAGCTACTTGGGCTCCAAGAAATATATATATATGAGATATTTTTATTTATAAACATAAAATAATAGGCACAAGTACATTAATTAATAAAATATTACAATTAAGGTTTAGAATGAAATAAAATAGAAGTATATAGGGACCAAGTTTAAATTTATGAAACCTTGATATTTATTATTATTATACTAACATTAGAAAATAGTTAAAATAATAAATTCGGGTCCCGTTAAATTAAAGCGCAAAGAAATGCATGAAACCGAGCAAAAACTGCGTTACGGGGAATTAAGATTTTAAAGTGATTATAGGGTCAAATATTAATAATATGGTTTTAAAGGTGATTATTAATCTATCAGGATCGATTAGGGTTTATGCGAATTAATCAGCGTTGCTTCCCGATTCTAGGGTTTAAAACACAATTAAGCGAAAATTCAAGGGCTTTATTAAAATAAGCTCAAGGCTAGGGATTTAATGGCAATTACAAAAATTAGGGTCTCTACAACATATCTCCCCTAAAAAATTTAATGGTAAATACAAAAATTAGGGTCTCTACAACCTATCACCCTTAAAAAAATTTCATCCTCGAAATTTTAAGCCATTGAAAAGTTGTGGATAATTTACCCGCATTGCATCATTGTGCTTCCAAGTAGATTCTGTGAATGTATTTTAATCATCTAGTTTTTTTTTTCGCCAAAATTATGAACTATTCGTTGTATAGGTAATGATGTCGTTGGTTTAACGTGAAAACCCCTGTTGCCAATTTTTGATATAGTAGTCCATGTACTCACTATGAATGTATCCTAATGATCGTTCTCTAGGTTTTTGGTGTTATTACGTTTGTTGATTTGTGGAAATCAAGGAAGTTGGTCTATTCCCCTTAAAGTGTCCCAATGAATGTGTAAGTCATCTCATTCTTCTGGTTGCCATCGATCATGATTCGTGTACAGACGATCAATCTGTGTCCAAGATGATTTTGGAGTTGGACCTATTCATGCCTTGGAGATTGAAAATCAAACGCACAAACAATTCTTAAGGGGTTGCATCCACATAGAAGATACGAAAGAATACGATGAATAAAGCATTTACTCAAGAGTTTTAAAATTATATTAACAAAAGAAAATTTACATCATCTATATTCATATTACAAAAAGTCATCCAAAAGAGTTATAACTAATATCCTAGTTACATTTTTCCTAAGTTAGCCATGGTTCGTACTGCGGTTCCTTGGGTTCATATGTGGAGTATTGCTCTTCCTCAAGATACTTCTTAGTAAGATGTTCATTTTCTTCTCCTTGCAGTGCAAATATTCTGCCTATTGGCGTCTAATTGTTAATTGGTCTAGATTTTTGATTGCTCTCCGCCTTGTAATTTTGTTGCATGGTACTTCCTGACTTAGTTACCCATGGTTGTTGCCCACCAATAACATACGTATTTGCTCCCGAGCACTCTCCTCAATTTCCAACCAGTTGGGGGCATTCGAACCTCTTGTGTCCCATCTGTTGACAATGATAACACTGGATCAACCTAGCTGGTCTTCTTGAAAACTCTCTTTTAGATTATGTTGTTACAATTGTTGAGGTTATTAGGGATCCCTAAAATACGATTTCTGTGCTACATGCCTTCAACTATTCCTTTCAGGTCCCATATTGGATTGATTGTTTTCTTTCCTCAAGCTCCAAATCCTCTTAGAATCTGCCACCTCCCGTTCTGAATTGAGTGCTATGTCAACCACATCTGCAAAAGTGAGAAGTCACATGGGCAAAACTCTTCCTCAAATTGTAGGGTCTAGACCCCATTCAAATTTTCGTTCATTGTCTTCATCGTTTGCTACATATCGAGTCGCATAACACACCAACTCCTCGAACTTTGCCACATATTGGATCACCGTCATCATGCCTTATTCTAGGTTCTGAAATTCACAGATTGTTTCTTGTTTGACTATGTTCGGGAAAACTGCGCCCATGTCATTGTGGTGATGTCCCTGGATTCCCAAATCAGGGCCCACCAATGATCTGCTTCCCCTTCTAGTTAGTAAACTGCTAGAGTAATCCTATCAATGTGTTCAGTTATTCCCATCGTATTGAACATCTTTTCAATTTGTCGGATCCAGTTTTCAGCAATTTTAGGATCATGTTCGCCAGTGAAGATCGTCGGTCTCTGTTTGTGAAACTCAGAGAATAGATGTGTCTTTTCATTCCGACGTGTTCTCCTCAGCCTTCATAATTCTTTCAAAATTTGATTTCTGACATTCCCAGGTACAGTAGATGGTGCAGGGGCGTGATCGTGATTGTTGACCCCAAGTGCCCTGTTCCTGTTTATATTGGCTTCATCGTTGTGGTTGGCGGCGTTGTTGTTGCCTATGTATTTGTTTGCTCTTGTATGGTTCACCATCAGTCCAAACGCGCAATTAAGTGTAGGTTAGGGTTTTACTAATGTGGTTAATCAACTTAGGGTTTTACTAATGTGGTTAGTCAAGGAAATTACTAAGGTGAAATGCTCTAATCAAAACACAGTCCAAGTAACACCTAATAAGCACATAAAGTAGTCTTACTCAACCATTGACTCCATCAACCACTCTCGGTCGCTTTGGGGCAACTGCATGTTTCAGTTTGCTGATTGAACCTAACTTTTCTTCATTTTGAAATTCTAGTTCCACCACCCTTATCTACATGGCTTTCTTCAGTGCCCGGTACCAATACTAGAATCGTCGGCTTACGACTATATACTTTGATGAATCAACATTGCCATACTCGAAATTTGAAGAAACGTCCTAAGGTTAGTCAAGAAAATTTTCATTTTTGACATCTTTTAGTTTCCAGAATAAGTAGTGTTATCATAATATAATATAGTCAGTGCCAAGGTTCTTTCTAATCACAAGTCGAAATGCGTGGGTAAGGGTTGAGCCTAAGCTCTGATACCAAGTTGTGACGCCCCAAATTTTGAGAACATCAAGGTAATATAATGCGCCAATACACCAGGGTTTAAACTAGCAGATACACAACATTATAAAAGGAATTAAGCACAAAATATAAGTAATTACACTAAAAGGAAATATTAATAATAGTAATAGATAAAATTCTTCAAGTCATTAAAACACAATTAAGCGAAAATTGAAGGGCTTTATTGAAATAAGCTAAAGGTCAGGGATTTAATGGTAATTTCAAAAATTAGGGTCTCTACACAACCTATTCAAAACATAACTCAACAATCCAAACATCCACTCTTAACCAACAACAAGACCAGAAGGAGTTTGAACAACAACAACGATGACAACAATAAATACCAAATTCTCAGTCAAGAGTAAAAAGGGTCAAGTCCAAACCTGGGCCGCTATACCACTTGCAAGACTAGATTCAGGAATGGGCAGAACCCTTGGATCAAACATTGATCCAACAAATGGGATTCAAGTCAAGAAAACTATAAAAGGGTGAAACAAGTAAAGCTAGGGGGCACTAGAGGTAATCCAAGAACCCTCTTTTAAATACAATTTCTCATGGCCAAACAGTATGCTGACTTTACCGTCGGAGGGTCATCCAGACCAATCTTGGTATTGGGTGATTAATAATGTTTTGGCAAAGTAAAGGAAGGGACACGTCATCTCGCTTTTCCTGTGAAGAAGAATTCTACCTTCCACGATGTCAGTTACCTTGAATCTCTGTCTATGTTAAACATGATGTCATTGTGACAACATATTGTGACGTTTTTCAAAAAACACCACCTTTTCTTGCTTTATATTTTTTTAAAAAAATTCAAAAATCAAAATCTAACTATATCATGGCAACAAGGTTTGGACTTTCATTCAAATCAAAATCCATTACCAATCATTATTTTCAAAATATAAGTAGTAATTTTCATTTTCATTTTCCCATCAACAATTTAGGATCCAAAAAAAAATCTAATCTATTCATTTATAAACTAATATAAAATGATCAAATCACAATCTATTAATGGGACATGTTAGAAAAGTTTAATGCACAATGTCTTCAAACACAATCCATTAGTGAAACAAGTCATTCAATTACCATCAAAACTTTCAGAGATAAGAACAAGTATAATAAATTAACCATTACGAAGGCCTTCTTGATCTTGGAAACAAAACTTCAAGATGAAGACATCAGGAGGCTTGGGGGGCTGCAATTTAGATTAATAAAAGTAAATCCCAAAAATTAAAGAACAAGACCGGCATAACCCTTCATTCTCTTCTTTCAACAAACCTGGTGTTGTGGTCAACTTTCCGATGGCACAACACCATTTCCCATCCGTAAACACCTTTGCACCACACAACACTTCTACAATACTACTTAAAGATCACAGTTGAAAAACCGAGATCTTAAATTTTTAATCGTAGTTTTTTCAACACAAAAAGTGATTTATTAAGGTGTGATTGTTTGTCTAATTTTTCCTTCACATTTTTTTAACCGAGATAGTAAAGCTTATAAAGATCTCACTTTTTTTATAAAAGCGTGATTGTTTCTAAAATATCATCTTGCTTTTTAAGAAAAAGAGTGATTGTTTTAAACTTTCCATCTCACTTTTAAGAAAAAAACGTAATTGTTTTTAAAGGGATCCAAATTGTCTCCAGTCCACAAAGTGGGCTCACCATGTGTCCAATTTCAATGATCCAAACCCTTTAATGTGTAGGCATCGTCGAGTACTTTATCTTTACAAAAAATCACGTTGATCAGATATCGATAGCTACTTGATCATAACACATTTTTGTCGACAATTTTATTTTTAAAATCATATTTACCATTGACAAAAATATGATATGATCTAGTGACTATCGATATCTGATCAAATTGATTTTTTGCAAGGATGAAATACTCGACGAGTCCTAATATTGAACAGTTTGGTGGGTCCCACTGGCACAACCGTACGCTCCAATCTGATTTTAAACTGGAGACAAGCTTGATACTTTTTAAAGTTACAATCGTACTTTTGTGTATATTCGTGATGATTAATATATAAAATATTTCTTTTTTTTTTTTGTTGTAAAAATCATGATATATACTATTTCATTTCTTTTGTTAAAAAATCTCATTTTTTGAATTGTGATGATTTATAGAACTCGATTCTTTTCCTATAATTTTTATTAACTAAACAAAAGTATTAGACATGAACAACTCCAATCAACCAAATAGTACAATGAGCTCCTATATATATGCGGAGAGTATATACACTAAATATGGAACGTGAATCAATCACTACCAATCAACTAATATAACACTATATAACTATATATATACACACTAACAACCTCCCGCAAACTCAAGGTGGATGAATATCAACCAACATGAGTTTGGAAATTAAGTCACTGAAATGACTAGGAGGATAAGCCTTGGTGAAGATATCAGCAGGCTGATCAGCAGAAACAATAGAATGAAGATGGACTATGCCACGAGCAACTTGCTGACGGATAAAATGACAATCGATCTCAATATGTTTAGTGCGATCATGGAAGATATCATTATGGGCAATTTGAATGGAACTTTGATTGTCACAATAGAGAGAAGTAGTGTTAGTAGAAGCTACGCCCATGTCAACAAGGAGGATGTGACATTCCAAAGAATTTTGCATGCCATAACCATATTAATAGTCATCTTTCAATATCTTAGGTTGAATTAACTATTTTAGTATATAGAATATTTAAAATGAAAAATAAAAGTAAATAGCTAGAAGAAACAACTTTGAAATATATAGAATATTGAAATATTTAGCTATTTTAGTATATAGAACATTCAGAAAAAAAATAAGAAGAAACAACTTTGAAATATTTATGTTCAATAAATAAACCTAAGATAAATTTGAAATAGAAATATGTTTGAATAAGACGATCCAAGAGTAGAAATATTATTAAAGAGTTAAGGGAAAACCGAAGCCTTGATTTGAAAGTCATAGCATGAGCCTTAATACTAATTGAGAAGCTTAATGATCGTAATTTAATGAGCTTGACCATATTAGGTTATAAAAATTTTGTTAAACGAGATTAGTGTTAATTGAATGTGATTAGTGAACCTTAATTGAGATTAATTAAGTTAAGTAGGATTAAGTATAAACCTTAATTAATTAGTCCTAGCCTAGATTAGTTGAATTAAGTGATCAAGATTAGTGAATTAATGAAGCTAGTAACTCAATGTTAGTCTTGCCTTGCCACACTGGATAAAACCTGTTGTTCTAATCAAATAAGTAGAAGAAGAACTTGGAGAAGTTGAGAATCAATATGGAGAAGAGAGAAAGGAAGAGAAAGGGGAGAAGAAAATAGAGAAAGAAGAGGAAAAAAGCAAGGCTTAAGGAAATCAACCAAAAACTCAACCAAGAAGTGTTCCAAGGTAAGATTTCTACTAAAAAACTTGTAGTAATCAATCCTAACATCTGAAATCAAGAAGAAACTAGGATTAAAATGGTTTAACAATGAAGGAGTTAGGAACATATTGGTTTCGCAAAAGGATTTGATAGAAGTCTTAGGAAATCATCCTTTTGCACTTGTTTAAGACATGTTTGATGCATATAGACTCTTATATATATAGATATTCCTTTGATTTTCATAATGTGGGGAAGTGGTTTGGAAATACTCTTCTGATCCTAGAGGGAGCTTGTGATCCGCTGATAGTCACCTAAAAAGGAATAAACACTCCGATCGGGGGTGCCGGAAATAGCACTCCGACGGACAAGTCAGTTTCCACACTCAAGAATGCTTGTATTCTATGTTTCGCATAACAATTCTCACATACCTTTCTTATTATGTTGCTCCTTTATTTATACTTGTTCCCTGGGCCTCGGGGCCAGGCCCACTTTTCACTCATCATCCTCTTATTTACTCGGCTCCATAGTTCAATATCTGTAGACGTCCCCGAACGTCTCGGGAGGGAAATCCCGTTCTGTTCATTTGGGGCTCACTACAGTTTAGACTCAAATTGTCACGGTTCTTAAGCAGATCTCACAATGTGCGATGTGAGATTGATAAATCACCAAAGAGTCCAAATCCGGCAAATCGTTTTGAAAAACAGATTTTTAGAAAGAAGTGCCAAACATTGACTGCTTTGCCAGATACAGAGTCGCCACCTAAATATTTATTTTGGGGGAATTTAGGAAACCCTGACTCGTTGCCTAAGGCCACGTGTCCGTCATCACCAAAGTTGCCTCGACTCGGGAACTTGGGTACGATTGGGGAAGGTCAGCTATGAGCACCCCCGCTTGCCTGATCAAAGATCGGCCTCTACTAACCATGATATCGATTTTTGAAAACATCATGTGCTCTTATTCCGATTCATTAGCCTAGAATTACTACGTGATGCGCATAGGAAAACAAGTATAGACTGGATTGCCTAAGTTGGAACAAAGCATCGTGTATCCGTTTGTTTCGAAAAATGGATTAAAGTTTGCTACTCGCAAGTAGGCTAAAACACGGGTTTCAACGAATTATTCCAACTCAAGCAACCTAACCTTCACCCACAAGCATTCGGGCAGTTATATCACATAAGCATATAGCCTCATGGTAAGCATGTTATCATGGAAATTACTCACACGCATGCAAGGATGCTAAAGCATAAACACTTACCGAGTACTCCGAGCCAAAACAAAAACTAATTAGTAATCAATGCATGATCCTAGTTCATGTTAAGATGGCTAATGCAACACATGCAAAATGCAACTAAGATAGGCTCGGCTATTCTAAGATAGCATGTGAGATGCTACAACTAACACATACTCAACCTGGAATTGAAATACAATGCAATTAGTATGATGCGCCGAGCCCAGTGCATGCAAGACATATGAATGATGCAAACATGTATAGCATAAGGATGCTAATTGAAATATGCCCTAAATCTAACCATCGTAAGCGGTTAAATAAAAGGGAGAAAGAAATGGGGGTTGGAAGACATGCATCACACACACGCACACTTATTACAACATTGCCCTCTCTCGGAGGGTCCGAAAGAATAATACAAATTAACTAACTAACAAGCTAATTAAATATTACAAAACCGTAATTAATTAACAAATTAATTAAACTACTAAAGCAGTAAAGCTGCCTCGGGAAGAGGGTCAAATGCTTGCATGCTCGATTCGCCTCGCTCGAAAATCCGTCGCCATGCCACATGTTGCCTCTGTTTACACTGCTCTGCACCTCTGAAGACTGCACAAGTCCCAAGGTTGGTTCTGGAACACTCCCTGAACACTGTGGGATGTTACTGGTCAAGAGAGATGGTCACCGGCTATGGAAAAGTGGTCATCGACCAGTTGTGAGGCTCTCGGCCAACGATGTATGGCCAGCCGGCACTAAATGTGGTCGGTCGGCCATTTCTTCCTACAGAACCCTGTTTGACAGCAGCAAAGGACAGACAAGACATGGCAATGCATTTTTAAAGCAAATGTTTGCACAACCACCCTCCCTATCATGTTATGGACTTAAGGGAGTGTGGCCCTCGGTCCTCGGGCCACCAATCACGCATTTCAATGCATGATGGCCTGAGAAGCCAAAGTGTGCAATTTCAATGTCAAATGAAATGCACACAAAACAAACAAGACGCCTCGAATCTCTATCATGGTTTGATCAAGAGGCAAGAGATGCATGATATGCTATGCAACCTAAGCATGTGAGCTAAGTATGCAACATGAACATGTGGACAAACATACAAACATACAAGCATGTGACAATATTCAAACAATGAGCATGCAAGACATGATGCAACCAAAGCATGCAAACATGAAGCAATGTAATAACATTTTAGCAACATGCAAAAGATGGACTTAAACTAATATGGACAAGCCTCAGACATGTCTAAATCAGTGGCCATATGAGATGAGAACAAGGCCCAATATTCATGCAAACATGCACATTGCAAGGGCTCCAAGCCTAAGGTTCAAAATGCAACTTTCCAAGAGCAATGCAAGGATGAAACATGGCATACAATGGCATACATTCCAGCTCTAAAATGGCATTCTAAATGATTCCAAAATGACTCCGAAACATGCAAACACTCATGCTATGCATGCTAGAAGGCTCAAACACCAAAGACTAGTGAAGTGCATTACAGTATAGTCATGCAAAGTTATGTTCAAATGATGAAACCAACCCCAAACAAACCTTATGCAGCCCTAAAACAGTGGCAAAATAATATGAGATGGTGGCTCGAAATGCATTTAAATGAAGCTCATGCAAAGGCTCATAAATGGGGCATACAACGACAACTCTCAAACACATTTAAAACATGGAAAATAGGGGAGTATGGCACAAGTATAAGCTCTGAAATATCATACACAATGATACTAAAACATGCAAACACCTAAGCATGCAATAGGCTTCAAAACTCAAAGCTAAACATGGCTATTATACTACAAGCATGCATGGCAAGCGCCAATCGACCAAGAGGCCTAAAAACAGAGCTAAGGCAGCCCAAAATATGAACAAAACATGTTTGGGGAATGGCCAAAACATGCTAGAATGGAGGGCCAAAACAACATGCAACATAGGCTAGTAAGCATGGATTACACTACATGTATATGAAGCATTCAAGAGGCCACTAAACCAGCCAAAAAAAGATTCATAGCATGCCAAAATATGACCAAATACCCACTGAAATGTGTCCAATACATGCTAGAATGAGGTGCTCCTTTGGAAGGCCATGCAAGGGGTTGTTCTACACATGAAAGAAGGACATCTAACATGGCAAAACCAACTCTGGAAAGGGGTTATGCAGGCCCTAAAGCTCACTAAAAAAGGCCTGAAACATGCTCAAGAAGTGTGCAAATATAGGCCCCTTTGGAAAGCCAAATATGCTAGTAAACAAGACAACAAAGGAGAGGATCACCCCTCTCCTTCTTAGGACCTCAAAACACCATCCCCACCACTGAAATACAAGGTGGTCCCGAAGCTCACAAAAAAGGCACAAAATTGAGGCTAAACAAGGCCTAAGAGGGGGTAAACAACCCCAAACACAAAAGTGATCTTAAAAAAATTTCAAAAGCATGCAAAAACAGAACTTTTATCAGTTATAAGTTAAGCTCAAAACGGCATGAAAGATAGGCTAAAAGTCTGCAAAAATGGGGAATAAAGAGGGTGTTTCTCACCCTTGATGCACAACTGCGAAACCAGCAGGTTCTTGGACCAAAAACCAGTCCCTCAGCCTCTGAAAATAGCCTCCAAGATGCTTAGGTTGATGATGGAGGTGTTAGGCAAAGAGTTGGTGTGCAAAGGGGCCAAGAACAAAGCAATTTGGAGCTCAAAATAGAGAGATATAGAGAGATGTATATTGTTTGCCTTAGCAAAATTTTTGGAACCCTTGCAATGGAAGAGGAGCTCTTCTTTTATAGAGGAACGAAGGTCCAAGCTTCTTGGAGAAGCTTGGAGCAAAGGGACCAAGCTTCTCTTAGAAGTTTGTAGCAAAAGGGCCAAGCTTCTTGAGGAAGCTAGAGCAAAGGGGTCAAGCTTCCTCAAGAAGCAAAGCAAAGGGTTCAAACTTCTCTAAGAAGCCAAAACAAAAGGGTCAACCTTCTTAGAGAAGCTAAAACAAAGGTTCAAAAGGTTCAAGCTTCTTCAAGAAGCTAAAACCAAGGGTTCAAAAGGTCCAAGTTTTCTCAAGAAGCTAAAACCATGGGTTCAAAAGATTCAAGCTTTCTCAAGAAACTAAAACCAAGGGTTCAAAAGGTTCAAACTTCCTCAAGAAGCTAAAACAAGGGTTCAAAAGGTTCAAACCTCCTCAAGAAAAGATCTCGGCTAGAAAAAGTGGCCGATTGACCAAAACAATGGCCGGCTGACCAAAAACATTGCCGACCGGCAATTGGCCCCAAACACCCCACTAGCATCAGTTTGTCGGCGTATTTGGCTTCTAGTCTGGGCAGTGAAAAATTCGGCGGTTAACCCTCTTCCCGATACGCGTCAGAACGCGTACATGCTTTTTGGTCACTGCAACGCTTTCCTGCCTCATTCATGCTTTTCTCACATTTATTACGATTTGAAACTTCAGTCCCTTCGAATCCATGCTTTTGCAAATGTTTGAACCTCCTGGATTGCCAGTCGGTGTCTCTTCTCCAACGCGCTTTCTGCGACTCTTCTCCGTCTTCTCCTTTGCCTTTCAAAAGTTTTCTTTTCTTTTCTTTGCAACCCTACTTTCCGTATTTATCTTTGATTTTAGAATATCCTTGGGTCCTTACTAGGATGGCTAAGCATTTGAAAGACCTCCTTTCTGAGGGTCGAATTTCTGGGTTCCGAAGACATTTCTCTATCCCCGATGATGTCCATCTATCCCTAGTAACGGACAATACCCTTGATATGGAGAGAGACGACCAAAATACAATCGTCTTTCCTCTCCTATCCATTACGGAGGGCAGAGTTCGCTTTCCCCTACATCCATTTCTTAGGGCCGTCCTTCGCTATTGGGGTTTGATTCCTTTGCAACCCAATGTGAATTTTTTTCGAATTATAATGGGAATCGTAGAGTTGAACCGGCGTCTCGGGATCAATCTTGGCATTCCGACGATTCGGCACTGCTATGCTTTAGCCAAATCCTCTGGTCGGCTTGGGTGCTATTTTCTCAGGGCTAAGGACACTGACCATCACTTGGTAACGATGCTTGCCAGCTCTAGCAAATGAGTTGATGATGTAATGGTCAATGTCCGAGGCAACTGGGAATTCGGCAAAGGTGAAGATCACCTAGACCCTATTCCTAGACGGAGGGGTGAACCAGGTTACCGTATAACTCCCTGTTTGTTGATCTTTCTTTTATTCGGCTTTTTCTCAAAGTCTAACCTTTTGTTTTTACAGGTAATAAGTTGAAGAGGATTCTAACCTCGGCTAACGACGAAGTCCTTGTGGAAATTAAGACTGCACTAAAGTACTTTGGCCATCCAAACGTACGTAAGCAAAGGAGAGCCGCCCATATTCTCCTGCAGTACGAGCCTACCTATACTACATTCTCGGCCGCGAACGACATTCCGATCCCAACCGGCGGACAACACCTTACGGCTCTTGTCTTCTCCAGCTTCAAGGCCCTCAGGCAAATTGGTCTCGAAGCTTCTGATTCGAAACAAGACTTAGAGCCGATGGTCGAAGCAGTTGCCGAATCAACAAAGGTGTTCACTGCGAAGGCCGAAGAGGTCAATGAAGCTCTAAAATCAGCGTTTGCAGCAGCCGGTCTTAACTAGCCTAACTTTTCGTCCACTTCAGGTCGGGCAGAGTTTTCTTTCAGAGATATTTTTACAAACTTGGGAGATCTGCCCGGCGCTTTTTCTGAAGGCATGGCTGGGGAAAATTTCACGCAGATGGCGAGAAAGAGAAATGCTGAGCGAATGGCCGCCCGAAAGAAAGCCGAGGTTGCCCGTTCTGAGCCTACCCCAGTTGAATCTTTACAACCAGTTACTGGAGAAGAAACGACTCAAGTTGTTGTGGCCGAGATGGAGGAGGCTGAACAGCAAGTTACGGAAGAACGGCTGGTTTCAAAAGAGCGGGGCCAAAAACGTTCCGTCGAGGGAGAGGCCGGCTCAGAGGATAGCCCTGCTGACAAATGGCCTCACTTAGAGGAGTCCGACGTGGTTGTCCCTTTCGTTGTTCAACCAAAGATCAAAGACACACCAATCTCCTCTGACGCATCTGCCATGAAGGATCCAGCCGTGGCGTTGAGCTTGGCCGCCTTAGTTTCGCTACCGGCTGACAAGGCCACCTTTCGAGAAGAGCCGAACTTGGTAGCTATAGCGTTCGCTGCCCAGTCAACCTTTCTGGAATGTATACGATTCTTTGCTTGGTGTGGTGATCCAAACTTGTTTTGCAGACGGTTGGAAGGATAGCCGAACTAGGCCGCCGGCAGCGTGATGCCATTGAAAGAATTGGCCACTTAAAGTTTGAAGCTGAAGGTGAAAGAAGCATGGTCGAGTTCGAGGCGATGAGAGCCGCAATGGAAAGTGCTCGAGCCGAAGCTGAAAATGAGAGGGCTCGGATTGCTGACCGGCTCAGATCTGAAGCCGAGGATAGGGTGAACGCGAGCGAGAAGTCGCTCAAGTTAGCCCAGGAGGCGATTTCCAAGGCAGAGGCTGAGTTAGAAGAATTGAAGGTGGCAAAGGAAAAAGCCGAATCTGAAGCTTCTACGGCGCTAGAGGCTGGGAAAAGCGCCGCCTTGAAGGAATACGTAGATGAGATACCCAAATTCGAGAATCGGGGATTCAAACATGGGTGGCTCAAAGCCCTTGCTGCTGCTGGAGTTACATTGGCCTTGCCTATTCCATACGAGCAAGTGGACGTTGAGCCACTTGAGTCTGATCCCGAGGATTGATCTGGGAGACATTCTAGTTTTATTAGGTATCTTCAATTTCAATGTACGTTTTTCTTTAGTGGATTCTTATTAGTTCAGGGTAATTTTCATGTATAAATTAGTTACTATCTGCACTCAATTTATTAATGAAAATTTCCTTCCCGTCTCACTATTACTTATACGTAGTTTTTCATATTAATGAAGAGTTTTGCCTTCCACTACTTTGGATAAAATGATTATTGTCTGTTGTGCCTTCTAACTATCGATTGGATAGTAGTGTAATCTTGGCAATTATATTAGTTTAAACTTTAATTTATCCGAACACGTAAATCGACTCCTGGTGCTGAATAGGACTAGTAAATCGATTCGTGAAGCGATTGCGGCACTCAAGCCGAATAGATTGATGAATCTGCCCTTGACCCAGCTGGTTCATGAACGTTAAATGCCGAATCAGACAATCTTGACGAGTCGATTCGTGAAGCGGCTGCGGCACTTAAGCCGAATAGATTGATGAATCTACCCTTGCCCCAGCTGGTTAATGAACGTTAAACGCCGAATCAGACAATATTGACGATTCGATTCGTGAAGCGGCTGCGGCACTTAAGCCGAATAGATTGATGAATCTACCCTTGCCCCAGCTGGTTCATGAACGTTAAACACCAAATCAGACAATATTGACGAGTCGATTCGTGATGCAGCTGCGGCACTTAAGCCGAATAGATTGATGAATCTGCCCCTACCCCAGCTGGTTCATGAACTTTAACGCCGAATCAGACAATATTGTCGAGTCGATTCGTGAAGCGGCTGCAGCATTCAAGCCGAACAGGTTGATGAATCTGCCCTTGCCCCAGCTGGTTCATGAACGTTAAACGCCGAATCAGACAATATTGACGAGTCGATTTGTGAAGCGGCTGCGGCACTTAAGCCGAATAAATTGATGAATCTGCCCTTGCTCCAGCTGCTTCATGAACGTTAAACGCCGAATCAGACAATATTGACAAGTCGATTCGTGACGCGGCTGCGGCACTTAAGCTGAATAGATTGATGAATCTGCCCCTGCCCTACTGGTTCATGAACTTTAACACCGAATCAGACAATATTGACGAGTCGATTCGTGAAGCGGCTGCGGCACTCAAGCCGAATAGGTTGATGAATCTGCCCTTGTGGAAGTTAAGACTGCCGAATAACAATGTTTGATGGGGGCACGACTCGGTCGGCGCCGGGCTGTTGAGGTTTCGATATTAATGAGATTGCCTCGGTGGCGCTGCCCTCGTAAGGAATAAATGAATGAAGGTTCTATCTATGTGCTCAGTGAGCAACTCAGTCCAGGTCTTTGATGAAGAATAAACAAGCACGAATGTCAAATAGACTCTTCTTTAACAGCAAAGAGGAAGCGAGGACGCTAGCTGAGCTGGGAGGAGACATGAATCGAAGTGGCGAACCTTCGCGTGCGGGAGGTAGGATTTCGAGGGATCGGGAGAGACGTGAATCTCCTCGTCGTCAAAATAGGTCACCTAGGAGGGACAAGGAGCCACAGGGAAAATCCCTGCAACCCCGTTTTGGAAGGGAGCCCGGTGCGAACCCACGCCCACTGAGTTTTGTAATCTTCGTGGGGAATAGACCCATGACAGATGCAGACTCGATCGTTCGAGATTCAAGTGTGGCAGTCGAATTTGCTCGACAGATTTTTCCTCCCGAGGTCCAGCAGTCAATGGTAGGTTGGCAGGACTTCGAAGTGTTTCGTGAAGGTATTCACGGTGCGGTGAAGGGGCTCTACACCGCCTACGAAATCGGCATGCGTCTCCGTGCTGCCCGCCGAGAAATAGAGAAGAGGGATGAACGCATCCGAAGCTTGGAGGCTCGCGCAGAGGCGGCTGAGCGTAAGCTAAGGAAGGTCAAGGTTGTTCAGGCACAACCCGTTAGACAGGGTAACTCAATTGTGGAAGAAAGGGTCACCTAGCGGCTTATCAGTACCGCGCTCGCCGATCACGATACGGTGAGCATGTTCGCAATGGAATCCGCTTAGGGGAGGGCCTATGAACAAGGCTTCCACGAAGGCCGAAAAGTAGGGATACAGAAAACCAAGGAAAGGCTCGCCAAGGAAGTTTGCCGATGCGAAAATCGTGGATTTAAGCATGGTTGGATCAAGGCGCTTCAGGTCGAAAAAGCTCTCCGAGCAGCGGGCGTCGATTCGGCATTGCCACTGTACCAGCGTAACCATTTTCCGTTTTTCGCCTTTGAAGTCGAGCAAAGCGAGGATGAGGACGACGTCGTGTAAAAACACTCAATGTAACGTTCAGATGCAGATTGCATTCATAACTATGTAATTATTGTCTGATTGAATAAAATGTTTCATTGTAATTTGCATTCGGCACACACGTGTTTGCATGTGTTTCATTGTATAAACATTGACCGGCTCGAGTCAACTAGGCATTTTAATTCCGAACGGTTATATGCCAGCTTTTCATGAGCATTCTTCATTAAATATATATTTGGCATGTCATGCACGGTCCATTGCACCGATGAGGCTCCGAATTCGGAGGCGTAACCGGCCCAAAGGTGTCATGCACTTGGGGCTCCGAATCCAGATACAGTTAGCCCATCTATAATTTCCGTTTATATATTTAGGCCATTTTAACTCCAAAAAAGCCAAAAATTAGTACGTGGAGTGGCTGTGGCCAATATCGCTCAGCGTTCGTCTTTTGGAGTTGCGTTAATGAAATCGCCTCGGGGTCACTGCAAGGATTTAGAAATGAATTGCCTTGAACTTTTCACTCTAGTAACTTCGCTTACTGTGTTCAGACTCGATTTAAAACTATTTTTTTGCATGGGGTTAGATAAGTATGAATGTCAAATGGAGTTTTCTTCAGCAGAAGAGAAGAAACTTCGACTTTGGCTGAGCTTGACATTGTAATGAATCGCAGCAGAGAACCCACTCGCGCGGGAGGTAGGGCATTCAAAAAACGGGAAAAACGTCAGCCTTTAAGTCATCGAAGCAGATCAGCCCAAAGGGAGAAACAACAATGGGGGAGTTCTCCGCAACCGCCACCGAGAAATGAGGCCAACGTAGCACCGCGACCGTTGAGTATTACTGTTTTCGTGACGAATTCCTTTCTTGTCCTGGATCTTGGCCTTGACTTTGTCTATGGTATCGAAGCTCTCCACCTCGAGAGTGCTTGTCTCGCCAGTGTCAACATCGCGGATTCAAGCATGGTCAGATCAAGGCATTTCAAGTTGCGGATGCTCTCCAATCAACGGGCGTTGATTCGGCGCTACTGCTGTACCAACGCGACGTCGTATGAGAATAGATATTGTAATGCTTCGAACGCAGATTGCGTTTTTGTAATTATTGTTTAATCGAATAAAATGTTTTATTTTAAAAGTTTATCTCATTCTGAATTTTTATATGCTTTATTAAGCATCTTATTTTGAATGTTGGCACGTTTTGTTTTGTTCATGCGGTTGTACTGGCTCAAGCTACATATCCCTGCCTTGATGTGTAAATGTTTTCATTCTAGAGGGCGCTCCGAATTCAGAATACTACTCGGCTCTAGAGCTTGGAATCTTTATTGGCCAAAGACGTATCGGCCAAAGACATCTTGTGTCAATGGGGATCCAAATCTGGAGGTTTTTTCGGCCCAAAGACGTCATGCGCCGATGGGGCTCCAAATCTGGAGTCTTTTGGGGTTCCGAATCCAGAGACTTAGTTTGGCTAATCGTGATATCCACAAAGGGCGCTCCGAATCCGGAGGCTTAATCGGCCCAAAGATGTCATACGCTGATGGGGCTCCGAATCCGGAGACTTAGTTTGGCCAATCGTGATATCTGCGAAGGGTGCTCCGAATTCGGAGGCTTATTTTGGCCAATCATGATATCCACGAAGGGCGCTTCAAATCCGGAGGCTTAATCGGCCCAAAGACGTCATATGCCGATGGGGCTCCAAATTCGGAGACTTAGTTTGGCCAATCGTGATATCTACGAAGGATGCTCCGAATCCGGAGGCTTATTTCGGCCAATCGTGGTATCCACGAAGGGTGCTCCGAATCTGGAGGCTTATTTTGGCCAATCGTGATATCCACGAAGGGTACTCCAAATCCGGAGGCTTATATTGGCCAATCGTCATATACACGAAGGGCGCTCCGAATCCAGAGGCTTAATCGGCCCAAAGACGTCATACGCCGATGGGGCTCCAAATCCGGAGACTTAGTTTGGCTAATCGTGATATCCACGAAGGGCGCTTCGAATTCGGAGGCTTAATCGGCCCAAAGACGTCATACGCCGATGGGGCTCCGAATCTGGAGACTTAGTTTGGCCAATTGTGATATCCGTGAAGGGTGTTCCGACTCTAGAGGCTTTTTTTCGCCAATCGTGATATCCACAAAAGGTGCTCCAAATCCGGAGGCTTAATCGGCCCAAAGACGTCATACGCCGATGGGGCTCCGAATCCGGAGACTTAGTTTGGCCAATCGTGATATCGACGAAAACGCGGTCCAAATCCAAAGGCTTAATCGGCCCAAAGGGATCATACACCGATGGGGCTCTGAATCCAGAGACTTAGTTTAGCCAATCATGATATCCACGAAGGGTGCTCCGAATCCGGAGGCTTAATCGGCCCAAAGACGTCATACGCTGATAGGGCTTCAAATTTGGAGACTTAGTTTGGCCAATCGTGATATCCACGAAGGGTGCTCTGAATCTAGAGGCTTAATCCGCCCAAAGACGTCATACGCCGATGGGGCTCCGAATCCGGAGACTTAGTTTGGCCAATCGTGATATCCACGAAGGGTGCTCCGAATCTGGAGGCTTAATCGGCCCAAAGACGTCTGTAACAGCGCCCGCGTGGGAGGCCTCGATGCTACAGTTTGGACTCTCGATTTGTGTCACGGTTCTTAATCTGAACCAAAGAGTCCAAATCTGGCAAATCGTTTTGAGAAACAGATTTTTGAAAAAGTAGTGCCAAACATGGACTGCTTTGCCAGATACAGAGTCGCCACCTAAATATTTTTTATATGGGAGAATTTAGGAAACCCTGACTCGGTGCCGAAGGCCACATGTCCGTCATCACCGGAGTTGTCTCGGCTCGGGAGCTTGGGTACGATCGGGGAAGGTCAGCTATGAGCACCCCCTTTCGCCCGGTCCGAAGACCGGCCTCTACTAACCGTGATATCCGTTTTTGAAAACTTTACGTGTTCTTATTCCATTTATTAGCCTAGAATTACTATGTTATGCGCACAGCAAACAAGTATAGACTAGATTGCCTAATTTGGAAATAAACATTGCATATCCGTTTGGTTTGAAAATGCTTTGGAATTTGCTACTCGCAAGTAGGCTAAAATACGGATTTCAACGAGTTTTTCCAACTCAAACAACCCAACCTTCACCCACAGGCATTCAAAACAGTTTAACACATAAGCATCTAGCCACATGTTAAGCATGCTGTCATGGCAACATTCACACTCATGCGATATGCTAAAGCGGGAATACTTACATAGTACTCCGTGCCAAAACAAAGAACTTGTTAGCAAACATGCATGATCCAAGTCCATGTTGAATGTCTAATGCATCGCATACAAAATGTCGCTAAGATAGGCTCGGCTATCCTAAACATGTCATGTGAAAATGCACAATTATCACGTATTCAGTTTGAAAATTGAAGTATTGATGCAATTAGCGTGATGTACCGAGCCTAATGCATGTAATACAAATGCATGGATGCACACATGCATAGCATAAGGTATGCTAAATTAGACGTGACCTAATACTAACCATCAAAGCAGGTAAGTAAAAGGGAAGAAAGAAGTGGGGATTGGAAGACATTCACACACCCACACACACTTATTACAGATTTGCCCTCGCTCGGAGGGACCGAATAAATGTTACAAATTAACTAACTACGCAAGGTAATTAATATTACAAATTAACTAATTTAATTAACAAATTAAATTAAATTAATTAAAGCAGGAAAGCGTCTCGGGAAACGCGCCACCATGCGCAAGCTGCCTCTGTTTTCCTCCCTTTCCTCCTCTGGAGGTTGTCAAAACCTCAGGACTACATCCTTGGACAGAGGGGATCACCACCGGCTAGATGAAACTTCCACCGGCAGTGTGGTATGGCCATCGGCACAAAATAGGGCCTGTCGGCAGAGAAAAATGTGCCGGTCGGCACATTACACTGCCGGTCGGCAGAGTATTCCTGCAGAACCTGCAACTCACAGCAACAGAGGGCAAAACAAGGCATGACAGCATATTTCAAGACATGTATGCACTAACCATGTCTCTTATCATTGTAATGACTCAAAGGGACATGTGCCTCGATTCTCGGACCACCAATCACGCATTTCCATGCATGATGGCCCAAAGAACCGAGTATGCATCTTTGATTTCAAATGTATGCACACCAATCAAACAAATAAGGCCCAATTCCTATCACCAATTCAAGGAACAAGGCATGCATGCGAAATGCAATGCAACCTAGGCATACAAGCTAGGAATGCAACATGGCATGGCAATCAACTCATGCAAGCATACAAGCATGCATATGGCAATGCAAATGGATGCAAAGATGGACTTAAACATGAATTAGGCGGCTCTAAAATAGGCCTAAAACAGTAGCCAAAAGTGCTAAAGAGTGAGAGCTAAATGACATGCACACACACATGCTCATAAGGACCAACACTTAAGCATGAATCAAACAACATTCAAGCACACTTGAAAGAAGGAAACATGGACAAATTAGCATGCAACGTGAGCCTTAAAATCATGTTATAAAATGATGCCAAATCAAATTATAAATCAAGTCAAGCATGCAACAAAAAGTCCAAGTGTTCAAGGCAAGTTGATAAGGCATTGAACTACACTTATCATGACCAAACATGGCATGCATTAAACAACTAAAAATAGATTTAGCATGTTAAAACAAAGCTAAAGGACTACTTAGATAGCATCTAAGTGGCCCAAATTCAAAGGCATACACCATGGCCAAAACATGGAACATTGCAAAACATGCTTTCAAAGCATTAAAGAGGCATGCAAGGCAATCAAACAAGCATGGAAATGGGACTGAAATGACATATAGAATGATCCCAAATCACCAAAACAATGCAAAGATGACATGCTACACATGCACACACTCAAGGCCAACAAGCCCAAATACAAAGGAGCTATATAATGCATGCAAAGATCAACCCAAACGACTATGGACAGAGCTAAAGCATGGCAAAATAAGCACATAAACTTCACAAATACAAGCCTAAAACATGCTCCAACTAAGGCTAACAACCTAAGGCACATTAAGGCATAAACAAGGCATTACATGGCAACTATGCTAAACATGCATAAGGTTCCAAAACCAACTTGAAATCATGTTATATCATGGATATATAAGCATGAAAAACAAACCAAACATGCTCAACACACACTCAAGCATAGGCTTCTTTAAGAGGCCAAAATGTGCCCTTTTCAAGGACAACAAGGAGA
This sequence comes from Camellia sinensis, assembly GCF_055761805.1. Lineage (NCBI taxonomy): Eukaryota > Viridiplantae > Streptophyta > Magnoliopsida > Ericales > Theaceae > Camellia > Camellia sinensis. The sequence continues at coordinate 143,475,735 of NC_138962.1, forward strand.
GGGGGTGGCCCTCTCCTTCTTGGGACTTCAAAGCATCATCTTCACCACTGAAATCCCTCAAGATTTCAGTGGTGAAGAGACCTCAACACCAAAATCCCGGAGCTAACACAAAATGGCTCAAAATGAGGCCTTTTGAGGCCTAAGGGTGGTCAACAACCCTCAAACAACAAAACACTCTTAATAAACAATAAAGAGGGCTTAAAAATAGAACTTTTTTATGTTATACAACAAGCACAAAAACAGCTCTAAGATAGGTATAAAATTGATGCAAGAATGGGGAATAAAGGTGTAAGTTTCTTACCCTTGTAGTCCTCTTCAACAAGGATGCTCCAATGGCCTCCTTCGGCTCCAAATCAGTCAAGAAGCTCAAGAACAACCCCTTAGAACTCTAATCTTAAGAGGAAGGTGAAACACTAGGTGTTTGTGTGCAATAGTAAGGCACAAAACACCTAGTGTGCAAAAATGGAAGAGAAAGAGAGATAGGTGAGTATATCTAACCCTAACCCTAGAAAAACCAGAGCTCTCCTCTGTCTTTTCTCTCTCTAAAATGTCTAAGCCTCTCTCCTTTTTTCTTAGAGAGAGCTCCTCTCTATAAGCCTCTTGTAAAGCTTACAAGACAAGCTTTGCAAGAGGGAGATCCCTCCATACACGTGTATGGAGGGGAGAAAAAGTTATACAGCTGTCCTAAAATATCTGCAAAAGCAGATGAACAGCAATCGGCCGGCAAAAAATGCCATCTTGGCCAAACAAAGTGCCGACCGGCACAAAAAAGTGCTGACCGGCAACAAATAGTGCCGACCGGCAAACTATTTTGCCGGTGGCAGCAAAAACCAGCCGGTGGCCTCTAGCCACTGCCGGTGATGGGTGGGGATGGTCTACAAGCCCTACCCTGCCCTTCCAAGGCAAAACACAAGTGTTCGGTGCAAAACCGGACACTGAACGGTCAAGTTCGGAGATTCTGAGGTAGGGCGCGAGAGCCAAAACCTCCGGGAACTCCAAACAAACACAAACAAGGATAATCACCGAGTGTTCAAGCGGTGACGTCCGAGTCTTGAGGACGGTCAAAAATGGGGTGTCTACAGTTGCCCCTCTTTGACAGAACTCGAAAGTCATAACAATGACGGGAGTGAATGTCAAAGCCCAGAGACGACCCATTTTTGACAAGGCCGAAGACTCAGACAAACATGCAATACAAATAAGATATGCGCCCGGAGGCAGGGGCAAAACGCAAGACAATGCAGAGAGCCGAGCATAACTTATGATCATGCAAAGAAAGCTGTAATGAAGCAAACATGCAACAATTTTAAGCTAGCATACCAAACTACACTACAATGCAGAAAGGATGTAAGAGAATTATGGAATTCTCAATACGTCTCACTCGGGAGATACAATACCTGCGCGGCTCGTCTGGTTGCACCAGCTTCAAATGAACCGTACATACAATATCGTGCCTGAAAAGAAAACAAACTTAACAGGTACAATATTGTTAGCAACATGCATGACAATGCAAAATGGATGAAAAACGAAATGCAATATATACAAAACAATGTATAAACAATGCAAATGCAGATGCAATGTAATTGAAACAATGCAAGCTACATGCAAAGCAATTGAATCGTGATCCAATCACGAGCGGTTCGAAACCACACCTATGTCAAATAGATTGATGGAGGTAACAAGTCTGTCTACCATAGAACGGTCAACTGAACTATGAGTATTGTAGACAGACGCGAGAACAAGTATTGGGTGGAATGACACAAGTGGGGAAACAACCCGCTGGAGAAAGGACTACGATCCTAATGCCGGATGCAAAAATTACACTACAATGTAATGGGTGGATATGGCACGCAGGCCAAACCAAATCTTGCCTAGGAAAGGCATGCATACATACAAGCCATGTGTAACACAGAAAAGGTGCCGCAACCCTCAACCAACATATCAATGTGGAATCGGCGCGATACACATACAGAACTGTGTTCTAACATGAAAAGTAAGGGCACATACCAGACCAAGCTCAACCTGGAAAGGCGCAAGCCATTAGGCGGAAGGTGATGCAATGAATGCATGCAATATTACAATGCAATATTTACAAATATGCAATGGAATGGATACAATGGATATGGCCTACAAGCCACACCAAATCTTGCCTAGGAAAGGCATGCACACATACGAGCCATGTGTAACACAGAAAAGGTGCCGCAACCCTCAACCAACATATCAACGTGGAATCGGCGCGATACACAAGAACTGTGTTCTAACATGAAAAGTAAGGACACATACCAGACCAAGCTCAACCTGGAAAGGCGCAAGCCATTAGGCGGAAGGTGATGCAATGAATGCATGCAATATTACAATGCAATATTTACAAATATGCAATGGAATGGATACAATGGATATGGCCTACAAGCCACACCAAATCTTGCCTAGGAAAGGCATGCACACATACGAGCCATGTGTAACACAGAAAAGGTGCCGCAACCCTCAACCAACATATCAACGTGGAATCGGCGCGATACACAAGAACTGTGTTCTAACATGAAAAGTAAGGACACATACCAGACCAAGCTCAACCTGGAATGGCGCAAGCCAAAGGCGGAAGGTGATGCAATGAATGCATGCAAACTACAATGCAAATGCAAGACAATGCAAATATGCAATGACTATGATTGCAACTTTCCCTATCTTACCAACAGGGTGATATACTAGGTTGGTTCAGTATCCAGAACTGAGGCGTAGACATGCCGCCTCAACCTATGGGGCTTCCATACAGATTTCAAGCCGAGGGTAAACCTCTGGGTATTTAAACCAGACTTTAGTCTCGGAACTCCCGAACCTTTGCGTTCTAGGCATAAGCCGTTCGAACTCTAGTTTCCACCGTCCCCGTTGGTCTTCTAGGAACTCATCGCAAGCACAGACAGGTGGCTTTACCAGACCACCGAAAGTCGTTCGGGCACGACAAACACCGAAGGAATTGCACCTTCAGAGGATTTAAGGTCTCCTAGACCGGGATGCAAAATGTATGCATGACAATGCATGTTTTTTTTGTTGTTTTTTTTTGAAATGTAAATGATGCAAGTGAAATGCATGTTGCATGAGATGCGCGACAACACGCGGCTTAAGATATGTACAAAGCAATAGTGTGCACACCAATGCAATAAAGGTCTTGCACCTTCCAAGGATTTAAGGTCTCCTAGACCGTACGTGTTTAAGGTCTCGCCAGACCATGCGTGTTTAAGGTCTCGCCAGACCACGGGGGTATTTACAAGACGCGTGACAATGCGCTGAAGGTTTCGCACCTCCAAAGGATTTAAGGTCTCCTAGACCGTGCGTATTTAAGGTCTCGCCAGACCGTGCGTGTTTAAGGTCTCGCCAGACCGTGCGTGTTTAAGGTCTCGCCAGACCGTGCGTGTTTAAGGTCTCGCCAGACCGGCGGTATAAAATGTATGTATGTGTGACACGTATGCCACACGGAATGCAAAATTTTGAAAATTGGACTTACACGCTTCGCGAAGCCGGTTTGAACATTGGACTTATATGCTACGCAAAGCCGGTTCGTATGCAAAACAATGCAATGTACTAACAAGTACAAGTGAGGTGCGTAAAATAACGCGAGGGGATACATGCTAGATGCAATTGAGGTGCACAAAACAGTGCGATGCGCAGAACAGCGCGAACAATACAATGCACAAAACAGTGCAATGCGCAAAACAGCGCGGACAATTTTGAAATGCACAAAACAGTGCGACGGTTTGAGATGCACAAAACAGTGCGATAGTTTGAAATGCACAAAACAGTGCGATGCGCAGAACAGCGCGAGGTTTGAAATGCACAAAACAGTGCGATGCGCAGAACAGCGCGAACAATACAATGCACGAACAAGTGCAAGTAAGGTGCGCAAGATAGCGCGAACAAATGCAATGCACAAAATAGTGCGATGCGCAAAATAGCGCGAAGGAAATGTAATGCACAAAACAGTGCGATGCGCAAAATAGCGCGAAGAAAATACAATGCACTAACAAGTGCAAGTAAGGTGCGCAAGATAGCGCGAACAAATGCAATGCACAAAATAGTGCGATGCGCAAAATAGCGCGAAGAAAATACAATGCACTAAATAGTGCGATGCGCAAAATAGCGCGAACAAAATACAATGCACTAACAAGTGCAATGCCAAGTGTGACGTGCATGCCACACGGAGTGTAAATGGGCTTAAATGCGCAACAACGCACGTATTCCGGAATGCATGACAATGCATGGAATGGAAATGCAATGATGATGCATGAGAAATGTGCACGACAATGCAAAGGGGTGCGTGTTGCAACGCATGTAACACGTGCATAACAATGCAAATGTGTGGCGCGTGACAGCGCGATGTAATGCACCGAAGTAGTGTGATGAGTTCGTGCAACACACATGGGGCAACTTTTGAATTCAAAAGGATACAAAAAGGATACACCTTGCACGAATTCGAGTGCCACGCACTGGAGACACGGCCCGAAGTCAAAACGGAGGCCGGTTGAACATCGGAGATGCGCTTTCTTGCACTTTCTTCAGCTATGAAGACCCAAAACAACTCAAAAGGCCTAAACAAGGCTGTGGGAACCCCACCGGCCGAAAGGGGAGGCCACCGGCTGGCCGTCGGCACAAAAATAATTATATCGGCACAAAAAAGTGCCGGCCGGCACAAAACATTGCCGACCGGCAAACAGTTGCTGAATCGGGGCAGTTTTGTCTTTTCACTTCGGGCATTATAAAAATAGGGCTTGAAAACCCTATTCTTCACTTTTCCACCGCCGAAAATTCTTGCCCTCTCTCTCTAGAGTGCTTCTGTCTCATTTTTCGCCCGTTTCTTCGCGTTCTACGCCCGTTTCGTCGTCGGATTCGCGTTTCTCTTCGCGTTTCGGACATTTTCCACCGATCACATTCTCGTTTCGGCGCCTCGTTCGGCGTTCTCGCCTTCTCGGGGTTTGTTCCCCTCACTTTCCTCTTCATTTCCGTGTCCTTTCACATTCCGGCCTTCCCGGCCATTTCCGACCCTCTCGGGAGTTGACTTTTCAGTTGACTCTTCGTATTCCGGCTCGGTTTTCCTTTTCCGGCCATTTTCACACCACTCTCTACATGGCGGACGACATTCCATGTGTCGGGACTCCCCCGGACCACGAGATGGACCCCGGGGTCGAGCTCTTACCACTGAGCGAGCGCCCGTTCGACCCGGCGACCTACCGGCCGGCGATTCACGTTCTGCCCCCAGACGGCCTGCGTCAGTTCCGGAGTTTCGAGAGGTACGCGGCTCCTGAGTTACTGCTACGCGAGCCTACCTCCCACCTTTCATTCGGCACTCCCGAGGTAACTCTTCATCTTCTGCTTTACTTTCTGCAATGTAGGATACAAAACTGCCATAGTTAGCTGTATTCTTTAATTGCTGAAATCTGATATGCCGTAGACCGTAGTTGACTGTAAACATACATACAACTGATATCTGCTTGAGACTGACACATGCACACACACTGCACTAGTCCTGAATCACCCAAACACACGGCACACACTGTATTCTACTGCACACACACTGGTACCCAGTATTTGTCTGAATCTGTTCGATTTGCACACATGCCACATCTGTTCTGAAACGCCCAAACACGCTGACACAGCACACGTATTTTCTATAAGCACACCGGCACCCGGTATCTGCCTGAATCTGACAAACTTGCATACATGCCATATCTGTCTTTTCAAAATCGCATTTTGAATGTTGTCCTGCAATTGTTGTTTTCTGTTTGCAGGAGGGTTCCCATACCATTCGCGGGTATGGGAATACTGGTGCGCGGGAGTGGTATGACGAGCTCCCTGATGCGGTCCAGCGCATCGTGGACCGAGCGGGCTTCGGCACCTTCTGCCGAGGGCTCTCTAGGTTGTCCACCTGCAGACCTCTTCTTGCTGCTCTGGCGGAGAGGTGGTGGGACACCACCGATTCTTTCCACTTTTCTGCCGCAGGGGATATGACGATGACCCCTTATGACTTCTCGATGCTCACAGGCATCGGGGTAGGGGGTGATCCGATCCCCTTCGACATAGCGATGGATGAGTGGACCGCCGCTCAGGTTCATTTACTGGGGGAGGCCCCTCCGCTAGCTCGCCCAGGCTTCGTCCGCTATTCCTGGTTCGAGGCACAGTTCAGGGTCCTGCCCGCATTGGGGGAGGAGACTCAGATGACCGAGGAGGACGTGGAGAGATATGCTCGGGGCTTCCTCATGTTCCTTTTCGGGACTACTATCTTCGCCGACCGGGCGAACACCGTGCCTCTCTGCCTTCTCAGTGCACTGGTGGACGTCCGAGATATTCTGCACTTCGATTGGGGCGGCGCTGCTCTGGCCACCTTGTACGGATATATGAGCTCGGCTTCTCGCGGCAGCGGCCAGCTGCTCGGAGGTTACTGGCGGGCTTGGGAGGTACATTTCTTCTCCACTTTTCCTTTCTGTCTCGTACTTTCCGTAGTCTGTACACTGCACACACTGTAGTCTGCGTTACACTTACTGTATACTGTACACACGGCACACACATACATTCTGTTTTACACTGACTGTACACTGCTCACACTGTACACTGCACACAATACACTGCACAACACACGGCTCTGCCATTTCTGCTTTATTCTGTATACCCTGCTTTATCTGAAGGTCATACTGACATCTGTTTTGCAGTTGTGGGTTTATGCCTACTTCCCTAGGCTTGCACCTGTGCCAGTTGCGGAGCCTCCTCCGGCTGTTCCTTTCTCGAGTCGCTTTGACGGGGGATGCACCCGGCGACCTCGGGAGACATTCGGCTTCTTCCGCCGATACTTCGACACCATCACCCCCACAGAGGTATGCTTTACTTTCAGTTCGTTTAGCTTCGCTTTCCCACTGCATGTTTCAATAACAGTAGATAACAAACTGTCTGTTACTTTCAGATCACATGGCGGCCATGGGCTTCCTTGCCGTCGGCGATGCGGGGTCGGTTCCCTGGTGCTGAGGAGATCTCGCGTTTCCAGATTCTGCTAGAGGGCCCGGTCTGTCGGGCTTGGTACCTGGGGGAGCGTTTTCTACGCCAGACCCGCGGGTTACCTGAGCAGATAGTCCCGGCTCACCCTCCCGCAGAGATGAGGGAGACTGAGGGGCTGACCCCTGAGCAGCTGGATGATTACTCCATCGGCTGGGAGGAGGCCGGCTTCCGAGGCACCGGCGACTATCAGGAGTACGTGCGGACGTACCTGATGCGACCTTTGAGCGGTCGTCGAGCAGAGGGGGCCAGGCCTGTAGCATCGGCGGCTGGGGCCGGAGCAGGAGCAGGGGCTGGATCTTCGAGGAGGGCCCGAGTCCGTGGCAGGGGCGGAGCGCGGGGAGGACGAGGAGCTGGCTGGCCTGCCCTGCCTGCTGTACTGACTTTCCAGGGGCAGGGTGGGTCAACCTATCAGATCCCCTTCGCCCCTCCACCGGCTGGGCATGAGTTCACTGACATCCCCGACCTTCCGCCGGTATGTATCACTGCACTTCGTACAGTTATCTCACTTCAGTTTACTAATATTCCACAGAATACTAATGCATCTGATACCTTTGCAGGCTTCTCCTGAGTACACCCGTCAGTCGTTGGCGATGAATGCCTCGATGATGGGGATGCTCCAGCGGACATTTGACCTTCTGGCTGTCTACAGCATACCGGTATGTCCTTCTGACACTGGCCTCAAACCATTCATACACTGCTTCGCATAATCTGATTCACGGCATAACACCTGATACACTGATCTCACCGTATCTGAGCACTGCATACACTGCATTCTGCACTAAACTCTGTACTGACAAACTGCTCACGGCATTCATACACTGTATCCACACACTGCATTCTGCACTGATAAACTGCTCACAGCATTCATACACTGTATTCAACATTGCATTCTGCACTGATAAACTGTCTACAGTATACTGATGCATTTCACTTTTTGTGTGCTTTTTCAGCCTCCCTTCCAGATTCCCATGGCAGGAGGTGCTCCAGCCAGACCTTCTGTCCCTGCCCGGGGGAGAGATGAGGAGGGCAGGATATTTCCCCGCACTAGGGGTGGGCGTACTCACGTCGGGAGCAGCTCGCGGGCTCCAGTCCCGGACGATGACGACGACGAGGAGTCAGAGGCGGAGGCAGGGTCGTCGGAGGAGGAGACCGCAGACGGTTCTAGCTCGGGCTCTGATGACGACGCTGTTGATGCTCCTGGACCTTCGTCCAGGAAGAGGGCCAGGACGGACTGACGGCCCTTGGAGTGATCGACACAGATGCAGATTTTTGTTATCTTTTCTTTCTTTCCTTGTACTTTTCTTTTTGTTGGTAGTTAGATTACCTCGTACTGCCACAGGCAGGTTTTGTTTCCAAAGCTTGTACATTTGAAAAAGATAATGAAATGAAACGAAACGAACTTTTTATCTGAAAAAGTGTTTACATTTACACATTTCATGCATTGCATCGCATCTCATCATGTTACACCTCAATGTAAATGGAATTGATTGGTTGTCTGAAAATTGAACACTTGCACTGTAATAATCAGATAACTAAACAGCCAACAGCAAAACAACCCAAGCAACCCACTGCCTGATTCTGGACACACAGCCCTTGCTCTACTGGGGATTAATCTGCATACAGCCCATAACACAACATTCGATTCATTCTGCACACGGCAATTCTCAAACAAACAGCCCAATTTGACAGGACGGACCTCAAAGATGGAACCGGTTGGAGTCGAAACACGTTCAAATGTAGAGAATGGCACAGCATTCTGAGCATAAATGATTTTTGAAATCAAATGAGGGTTTTTCAAACCGGGATATCGAGCCTACAACCGAACACAGCGGGGAGGACTCAAATATAGGTACACGACCTAAACACAACGAGACACGCTCGGGAAAGACTAAAAACAAAAGACGAGACCGTCAAATGAAAGAGACACGACACACAGACGCGTAACCAAAGATGGGGGACCTCGGACCACGAGGAGCCAGTTCAATCTGGGTATTGTTTCCCACCCCTTCTTATTTGTGATTCTCACATCACTCAATTCTCAAGCTCGGATTTTCTCTCGAAACCCTTTTCCTCGCTTTTCTCTCAACTTACACCTCTCTATTCTTCATTCTCTCATTTTTCATCCCTCCCCGGGGTGATTGATGGATAAATGGAAAGGTGCGGGTTTATGCTCGACACCGTTAGCTCACGGCTATTCTTCGGGCAGGCAGAGTGCTCTTCTGGCAAGTACGTCGATGACGGGGGAGAGACAGAACGCCTGGCTCAACTGTGCCCCTAGTTCATCATTTTAACCATTTTTTTCGTTTTTGCTTTCTACTAAAACGGTTTTGATCGAAATGAGAGTCGGATTAACGTACTTGTTCGACTTTTGTTTTGAAAAGCATGCAAGTCAGGCAGCAAGCACTGAAAATTTTCCTTTTAGGTCCAAGACAATGGTCCGGTTTTGGAAAATGAAATAGTTTTCGAGAAAATAGTCAACCTCAGTAAAAATTTTCAAAAACTATTTTTTAAACAGCTGATGCTCAACAAGCATGGAACTTACTCTTCGAGATGCGCGACCTCGGATCGGAGGCAATGGAAAATTGCCCCTGGTTTGAAGGAGGGTGGGAGGCAACGGAAAGTTGCCCCTAGTTTGAAAGGCGGCTCACAGCGGCTCGTGGCAACGGAAAGTTGCCCCTTGTTTGGGATGGTGCCGCAGCAATTCACAGACAGTCTTCATTGGCGGTGGTCGAGCTCTTAGACACAGCGATGACGAAGACGGTCACAACACATATATGGACACAGTCACCTTGAAGGGTGTTGGCCACTGGACTTTGGAACGAAATTGAAACCATTGCATGGACTGAGACGCTTATGAAAGCGTTGGGGGCTGGACTTCATGATGAAGTTGCCTACGTATCCCAAACATGGGAATCAAGCCTTACGTAGTTCCGGTTAAGGTCCACTCGGGTATTTTAACCTTCACTTTGTTTGGCTCTTATTTTTGCCAAGGCGCCCAATGCGGGTTTTCGACCTTGCGAGCTTCTTTTCATTTTCTATTTCTTCTTCATTTCTTTTGCATTTTTATTTTTCTTTTCTTTTTGGTATCTTTTGTCTTTTCTTTTCTTTTCTTCTTTTTTGTATTTTTCTCTTGCTCTAACTTTTGCCTGGGTCGCCCTTCTGGGTTTTCGACCCAGCGAGCCTCTCAAAGGGTAAAAGTGTAGCAAGTCCATGCCAAATGGTTCCTGAACTGGAAGCCTCTCCGTGTCTAAGAGAACGGCTGTTGCACTGATTTGCGGAGAACCCATCAGGGTTACTCTACGAGCTTCTTCCGGCGAGATCTACTCCTTCTGATTCGGCCTTGATGCTTCTTGATCGAAGGCTACCTCAAAACTGGCCACACGGGCCTTTCATGGCGTTTGTCCGTCGAACTTTTTGAACAGTCTGAATGGGTTCAAAGTCGGAACGGGTTGAATCTTGAGGCTGAGAGCGATCCTAAGCTGCGCGATCTCAAGAACGATTCCACACAGGTCTTCACAAGGCCGCGTAAAATATTTGTTTTTGAAAGTTTTTAAGAAAGCGACGAATCGCTCGTGCCGAAGATAGTGTGGAACCAATCTGGATCAGGCCAGGGTCCTTCTCAGTACTCACGCCGACAAGCATGATTTCATTCATAAAAAGGCTTAGCACGCCTCTCTTTCTCTCAAAATGATCAAAATTTTACAAAACCCAAGGAATTCCTTCCTCTTCGTTTTCATCACCGCAGTGTTCAAAAAGTTTTTTTTTTTGAAAACTTAGGTTAATGCTATGAGTTTGGCGCGCAGGAGAGCAGGCGAGATGTACTGTCAGCCCAATCAAATTCTCTGGTCCTTATGCTGAAAGCAAGCATGAAGTTGAGATAGCAACAGTTGTTTCAAACGGTTCTGTTGGTGCAACTGGCCCCTCGGCAGAAACAGACTCAAAACAAAAATAAGATAATTACGAAACAAGACGGTGTTCGAGGCAACAACCCCTGAATCACCTGGTATTATATACAACAGGGACTGACTCGATACAATCAGACAGACCCTTAAGCAAAAAAGACTGACTCAAGACAAAGAGACAGACTCAAAACAAAAGACTGACTCGACATCCAAGCCAAGATTCACAAAATTCGGTTTCACCGATGCTCAAAAATGCGTGCCAGACGCTCCAAAAATACACCAAATGTTGCCCGCAGGCGATCCACTTTACATACTCGCAGTATCTGAGCCCTCGAAATCCAACAACTGAGTGGTGACGGGCTTGCCTGAGGTGGGCGGTAGGATAACCTTGTTATCAATCAAATCCTGCACTTCATGACGAAGGCGGGAACATCCATCGGTACTGTGACCGGACTGTTGATGGTACGCGCAGTACAAGGTAGCATCATGAGTGGCGGGGAGATTCTTCGGGAGTGGCCGGGGCTCCAAAGGCTTAAGATGCCCGTTCTTTGCCAATATTAATAATGCCCTAGACAAAGGCATGTGGAGGTCGTGAAAGACTCTTCGCCCTCGAGGTAGGTACTTTGCAGTTTGAGGATTCTTGCCAGACGCGCTGGCGAAAGGATCAGCTGGCGCTGCCTTGGCTTTTTGAACCTTTCCCGATGTAGGGTTGGGGACTACAGGAATTGTTTGGGCATGACGGGGCCCATCCCGGTTTTCTGCCTGGCTTGAACTGCCTTTGGTTGGAGCGGGGAAAGCATCATCTATAGCTTTGGTCACTATTGCGGATGTTTGTTGCTTGTTCATCCCTCTGGCCTTCAGAGCCTCGACTGCCCACAGCAGTTGTTCAATAGGGTCGGCATCTACCTTTGCCTTGTCCTTTCCTTTGGCCTCAGCCTGATCGAGGGTCGGGGTTAGTGCTGACATATCGTGGCTATAGCCAGAAGCCATCTCTGGCTGGCTGAGCTCTATCACAATCCGCCCCAGTAGCGGGGGCTCCTGTGGTACAAAATTCCCGGCATACGGTGCCGCTGGTGGTGAAGCCGACATTCCATAGGCGAGGTCTGCCACAGACCTTTGGAGATCGCCTATCATCCCCATCAATTCGAAGGTGGTGGGCTCACGAGCCTGGTATAACTGGGGAGCCCAAACCGGGTGCACAACGGGCGACCTGGGCGGATATGACATACTGATGCTGGCTTCATTCTGCGGAGTGGTTCCCTGCTCCGGTGCGGCTGTCATAACCACAATTTCTTCTGAACTTTGTGTCGCCATAAATCTTGCCTCAGCAAAGGGGAGACACTGGCTGTTCTGTATCAACTCTGCAACTCTCTGGACTGAAAGAAAAACAGACAGCACTTCAGCCCAAACTGATCAAACACGGGTGTAGCCGAACAACTGTTCCCTACTGCTGATCACTGTTCCCAGATTTCTGTTCCCCAAAATACTGAATCTGATACCCGCGGATAACTGATTCTCAAATTCTGATACCAATGCCCTTAGGCCTGATGCCCCAAACTTGCAAACTGGTATGTACATTCCTGTAGAGATACACTCTAAAAGCACATAGCAAGTAAGAGAGAGCCAAAACACCCCTATGTTGGGGTAGGGTTTCCCTGTCCTATTTTGTCAGGAACTAGGATTTCACTACGCACGCAGCGGTTTCAAACAACCTATAATCGGGTAAGCAACCTGTCCTAGCTTGGAATGGTCACTATGGATTCCGAATATGCACTAGGTCGAATGGTCAAAAAGGGTGCCCCGGTAAAACCGGGGTTTGTGTTCCCATGCTGTCAGAGCCCATAGCCGGTCAGCCTTATGGACATGCCTTGACAAGACAAGCCTCCGGCAAACCGTTCAGGAATGGCAGATGGCAAACACTGTGTTCCTAGGCGCACCAATGCACATGCAATGCAAAGAAACATATAAATGGAGTCAAAACAGGATATCACGAGTTCGAGTCAAACTCTCTAAAACTCCCCAGCAGAGTCGCCAGAAACTGTAACAGCGCCCGCGTGGGAGGCCTCGATGCTACAGTTTGGACTCTCGATTTGTGTCACGGTTCTTAATCTGAACCAAAGAGTCCAAATCTGGCAAATCGTTTTGAGAAACAGATTTTTGAAAAAGTAGTGCCAAACATGGACTGCTTTGCCAGATACAGAGTCGCCACCTAAATATTTTTTATATGGGAGAATTTAGGAAACCCTGACTCGGTGCCGAAGGCCACATGTCCGTCATCACCGGAGTTGTCTCGGCTCGGGAGCTTGGGTACGATCGGGGAAGGTCAGCTATGAGCACCCCCTTTCGCCCGGTCCGAAGACCGGCCTCTACTAACCGTGATATCCGTTTTTGAAAACTTTACGTGTTCTTATTCCATTTATTAGCCTAGAATTACTATGTTATGCGCACAGCAAACAAGTATAGACTAGATTGCCTAATTTGGAAATAAACATTGCATATCCGTTTGGTTTGAAAATGCTTTGGAATTTGCTACTCGCAAGTAGGCTAAAATACGGATTTCAACGAGTTTTTCCAACTCAAACAACCCAACCTTCACCCACAGGCATTCAAAACAGTTTAACACATAAGCATCTAGCCACATGTTAAGCATGCTGTCATGGCAACATTCACACTCATGCGATATGCTAAAGCGGGAATACTTACATAGTACTCCGTGCCAAAACAAAGAACTTGTTAGCAAACATGCATGATCCAAGTCCATGTTGAATGTCTAATGCATCGCATACAAAATGTCGCTAAGATAGGCTCGGCTATCCTAAACATGTCATGTGAAAATGCACAATTATCACGTATTCAGTTTGAAAATTGAAGTATTGATGCAATTAGCGTGATGTACCGAGCCTAATGCATGTAATACAAATGCATGGATGCACACATGCATAGCATAAGGTATGCTAAATTAGACGTGACCTAATACTAACCATCAAAGCAGGTAAGTAAAAGGGAAGAAAGAAGTGGGGATTGGAAGACATTCACACACCCACACACACTTATTACAGATTTGCCCTCGCTCGGAGGGACCGAATAAATGTTACAAATTAACTAACTACGCAAGCTAATTAATATTACAAATTAACTAATTTAATTAACAAATTAAATTAAATTAATTAAAGCAGGAAAGCGTCTCGGGAAACGCGCCACCATGCGCAAGCTGCCTCTGTTTTCCTCCCTTTCCTCCTCTGGAGGTTGTCAAAACCTCAGGACTACATCCTTGGACAGAGGGGATCACCACCGGCTAGATGAAACTTCCACCGGCAGTGTGGTATGGCCATCGGCACAAAATAGGGCCTGTCGGCAGAGAAAAATGTGCCGGTCGGCACATTACACTGCCGGTCGGCAGAGTATTCCTGCAGAACCTGCAACTCACAGCAACAGAGGGCAAAACAAGGCATGACAGCATATTTCAAGACATGTATGCACTAACCATGTCTCTTATCATTGTAATGACTCAAAGGGACATGTGCCTCGATTCTCGGACCACCAATCACGCATTTCCATGCATGATGGCCCAAAGAACCGAGTATGCATCTTTGATTTCAAATGTATGCACACCAATCAAACAAATAAGGCCCAATTCCTATCACCAATTCAAGGAACAAGGCATGCATGCGAAATGCAATGCAACCTAGGCATACAAGCTAGGAATGCAACATGGCATGGCAATCAACTCATGCAAGCATACAAGCATGCATATGGCAATGCAAATGGATGCAAAGATGGACTTAAACATGAATTAGGCGGCTCTAAAATAGGCCTAAAACAGTAGCCAAAAGTGCTAAAGAGTGAGAGCTAAATGACATGCACACACACATGCTCATAAGGACCAACACTTAAGCATGAATCAAACAACATTCAAGCACACTTGAAAGAAGGAAACATGGACAAATTAGCATGCAACGTGAGCCTTAAAATCATGTTATAAAATGATGCCAAATCAAATTATAAATCAAGTCAAGCATGCAACAAAAAGTCCAAGTGTTCAAGGCAAGTTGATAAGGCATTGAACTACACTTATCATGACCAAACATGGCATGCATTAAACAACTAAAAATAGATTTAGCATGTTAAAACAAAGCTAAAGGACTACTTAGATAGCATCTAAGTGGCCCAAATTCAAAGGCATACACCATGGCCAAAACATGGAACATTGCAAAACATGCTTTCAAAGCATTAAAGAGGCATGCAAGGCAATCAAACAAGCATGGAAATGGGACTGAAATGACATATAGAATGATCCCAAATCACCAAAACAATGCAAAGATGACATGCTACACATGCACACACTCAAGGCCAACAAGCCCAAATACAAAGGAGCTATATAATGCATGCAAAGATCAACCCAAACGACTATGGACAGAGCTAAAGCATGGCAAAATAAGCACATAAACTTCACAAATACAAGCCTAAAACATGCTCCAACTAAGGCTAACAACCTAAGGCACATTAAGGCATAAACAAGGCATTACATGGCAACTATGCTAAACATGCATAAGGTTCCAAAACCAACTTGAAATCATGTTATATCATGGATATATAAGCATGAAAAACAAACCAAACATGCTCAACACACACTCAAGCATAGGCTTCTTTAAGAGGCCAAAATGTGCCCTTTTCAAGGACAACAAGGAGAGGGGGTGGCCCTCTCCTTCTTGGGACTTCAAAGCATCATCTTCACCACTGAAATCCCTCAAGATTTCAGTGGTGAAGAGACCTCAACACCAAAATCCCGGAGCTAACACAAAATGGCTCAAAATGAGGCCTTTTGAGGCCTAAGGGTGGTCAACAACCCTCAAACAACAAAACACTCTTAATAAACAATAAAGAGGGCTTAAAAATAGAACTTTTTTATGTTATACAACAAGCACAAAAACAGCTCTAAGATAGGTATAAAATTGATGCAAGAATGGGGAATAAAGGTGTAAGTTTCTTACCCTTGTAGTCCTCTTCAACAAGGATGCTCCAATGGCCTCCTTTGGCTCCAAATCAGTCAAGAAGCTCAAGAACAACCCCTTAGAACTCTAATCTTAAGAGGAAGGTGAAACACTAGGTGTTTGTGTGCAATAGTAAGGCACAAAACACCTAGTGTGCAAAAATGGAAGAGAAAGAGAGATAGGTGAGTATATCTAACCCTAACCCTAGAAAAACCAGAGCTCTCCTCTGTCTTTTCTCTCTCTAAAATGTCTAAGCCTCTCTCCTTTTTTCTTAGAGAGAGCTCCTCTCTATAAGCCTCTTGTAAAGCTTACAAGACAAGCTTTGCAAGAGGGAGATCCCTCCATACACGTGTATGGAGGGGAGAAAAAGTTATACAGCTGTCCTAAAATATCTGCAAAAGCAGATGAACAGCAATCGGCCGGCAAAAAATGCCATCTTGGCCAAACAAAGTGCCGACCGGCACAAAAAAGTGCTAACCGGCAACAAATAGTGCCGACCGGCAAACTATTTTGCCGGTGGCAGCAAAAACCAGCCGGTGGCCTCTAGCCACTGCCGGTGATGGGTGGGGATGGTCTACAAGCCCTACCCTGCCCTTCCAAGGCAAAACACAAGTGTTCGGTGCAAAACCGGACACTGAACGGTCAAGTTCGGAGATTCTGAGGTAGGGCGCGAGAGCCAAAACCTCCGGGAACTCCAAACAAACACAAACAAGGATAATCACCGAGTGTTCAAGCGGTGACGTCCGAGTCTTGAGGACGGTCAAAAATGGGGTGTCTACAACGTCATACATCGATGGGGCTCCGAATCCGGAGACTTAGTTTGGCCAATCGTGATATCCACGAAGGGCGCTCCGAATCCGAAGGCTTAATCAGCCCAAAGACGTCATGCGCTGATGGGGCTCCGAATCCGGAGACTTATTTTGGCCAATCGTGATATCCATGAAGGGCACTCCGAATCCGGAGGCTTAATCGGCCCAAAGACGTCATGCGCCGATGGGGCTCCGAATCCAGAGTCTTATTTTGGCCAATTGTGATATCCACGAAGGGCACTCCGAATCCGGAGGCTTAATCGGCCCAAAGACATCATGCACCGATGGGGCTCTGAATCCGGAGACTTATTTTGGCCAATCATGATATCCACGAAGAGCGCTCCGAATCCGGAGGCTTTTTCGTTGGAGCACTATTTTAAATAAGAATCCAGCTTCTTAACAAGAATCCTTCCATTACAAAGGTGGAATGGGTATATGGCGAATCTTTTAAAACTAGGATCATTCCCCACAAGTCGAGTTTGATGACAGAATTTTCGTGAGTTCTTTAGGAGCAATGCCGTGTACCTAATTTTCCATCAACCGGTCTCCTATCATCCGGAAATACCTTCAGGAGCAACTTTCCTGGCGTGTAGCGTCGCGGCTGAACGCGTTTATCATATGTCCTGCCAAGCTGCCGCTGGTATCGCCTAGAGCTTTCGTGGCTTTTCGCTAGGGAGCTGTCCGACGTCGTTGAGGTTGTTTCGATTCGGCACTTCAGTGGAATTGACCTGGGACTCTGTTGGTGTCTTTCCAGAAAAGAGATAACATGCTTGTGTGGATTGCCGGGAACCATGGATCTGCTCAATGCCATGTTTGGTCGGGAAGCGTAGCAGCTGATGATAGGTGCTTGGGACGGCCTGAATATGATGCATCCAAGTTCGCCCCATGATGAGATTATACGGCGAAGGGAGCTTGACGACCAAGAATTCCACATCCACTGTTTGGGAGCCCGCTCAAACGGGAAGTGTGATTTTCCCCAATGGGTACTCTGGATTTGCATTGAAGCCGAATAATGGGTGAGGAGTCGGAGACAGGTTTGATTTGTTGAAGCCGAGTTTGATGAAGGTCTCGTAATACATAACCTCCGAAGTGCTCCCCTGGTATATGAGGATGCGTTCAACGGTAATTCGATTTACGTGTAGTTCAATGACCAATGGATCAATATGAGGGAGTGTTATGCCGATAAGATCAGAATCGTCAAAGACAATACTCGGAGCTTCGTGGGGCTGTTTCATTGGTGTGCGTTGCCTCTGGGGGGCTGACTGAATTGCGTGTATGGTACGTGACGTTGGAAGGCTGTATATCATATGAATAACGCCGAGCGGAGGTGAGTCCTACCGAAGGGCAACTGTTTTGATTGCGCTCTTTCGGACATGTTGCTGGAGGCGACCACCTTGGACCAATTCCTTAATGTGGTCTTTCAAAGCATAGCAACTCTCCGTATCATGACCGTGATCTTTGTGATATTCATACCGCCTGTCCCGCCTTCTCGTGTCAAGGGGTCCAACCATTTTGGACGACCATTTGAAGAACGGAAGATGTTGGATTTTGGACATAACCGAGTTGATTGGCTCTGACAGCTCCGTATATTTCTTGTCGGCGCGCTTTGTGCACCTGCTATCGACCTGCAGTTGCTCATTTGCTCGGTGTGAGCATTGATTGCTTGATCGATGAGAATCCCGTTTCTTGTCTTGTTTAGCTCGTTGTCATGGTTCAGGACTCTGAGGTGGTACGGAACTTATTGGCAATTTCAGGAGGGGCCGTTTTGTTGGCCATTTGTCCAGCTTTAACCCGCAAGGCGTCATCTTCCACTTTGCAGTATTCCTCAACTTTCTTCATCAATGCCCAGACTTTTTGGGGGGGCCTTCTTGTCAGGGAGCTACGGAGGGCACTGTCTGGGTGTAATCCCATTTTGAAGGTGGTGATGGCCATTGAGTCGTTGCAGGCGTCATCAACAAGATTAAAGCACTCCCAATATCGTGCTGAATATGCCCTTAGTGTTTCTCCCGGCTAGATTTGCATTACCCAGAGAGAGTCAGTTTGTTTTGGCTGGACCTCGTTAGTGATGAATCTGGCCCTGAAGGATTTTTGTAATTGGTGGAAAATTTTGATCGAAGCCGGCTCCAGTTTATAATACCACCTGACGGCCAATGGTCCCAAACTGCTGGGGAATATTCGACACATGAGGGCCTCGTCATCTGCATGCAATGTCATGGCTTGCTTGTAGTGGTGGATATGGTCGGTGGGGTTTGATTTGCCGTCGTACAAGGTGAATGACGGTGCTTTGAATTTCTTGGGTAGCACCGCCTTTGCAATCCGTTGTACGAAGGGATCGTGTTGATCTTGGTCCGAATTGTGCCTTCTTCGCTTGTGCCTTATACGGGGACTTTCTTCAGAAGAACTGGTAGTTTCAGGTTGCCCCTTCTTCCTGGGCTCCGGGGATAACGAGTCGGAGCCGCTATCAGTGTCGTCTTGTCGGGCTCGAGGTCGTCGACTACCTGCCTGCGGAGATCGATCTGGCTTTAGGCGTACAGCTTGTTTGGACTTCGCTACTTCCAAGGCCAAATCTTCACGAAGACATTCATTCTCCGCGATCATGTTCTCCAACCTTTGTTTGTTTTGCTTTGCTTGTTCCATGATCGCTTGCATTGCTTCATGCTCTGCAGTCGAGGGTGAGGCAAAGTTCAGAGCACGTCTTACAGGGACGGTGTCCGGTCCAAGCATGTTTGATGGAGTGAGGTCGTCTCTTTGCGTTGTTTCATCAGTGGCTATCGAAGGGTCTTCCGTTGCGCCCGCCATGGATGTGTTTGAGTATTCCCACAGACGGCGCCAATTGTGGAGAAGTGGTTTGGAAATACTCTTCTGATCCTGAGGGGAGCTTGTGATCCACTGATAGTCACCTGAAAATGAATCAACACTCCGGTTGGGGGTGCCGGAATTAGCACTCCAACGGACAAGTCAGTCTCCACACTCAAGAACGCTTGTATTCTATGTTTCACACAACAATTCTCACATACCTTTCTTATTTTGTTGCTCCTTTATTTATACTTGTTCCCTGGGCCTCGCGGCCAGGCCCACTTTTCACTCATCATCCTCTTATTTACTCGGCTCCATAGTTCAATACCTATTCGGCCTGTCTGTATTATTCGGCATTCTAATCGTGTAAGATAGAGCCGAGTAGTATCTGTCTTCCAAAGTGCGCTTCTGACTCTTCCAATTATCCGGCTCCCACACATAAGTTTATGGATTAAATTCATGTTAAAGATGAAAGAAAAAAGAGGGTTCACGAAAAGATAATTTTGTACAATTCTTGAAAAACTAGCAAGTTTAATTCTTGAACTTTGAAAATAAACCAAGTTTTAATGGTGTAATTTGATAAACAACCATGCTTGCATGTTCCCTAGACCTTGTATATCATGTTTGAAGATTGGAATGAAAGAAACGAAGCTTCAAAGACCCTAGAACAGCCAAGAACAGGGCAGGTTCGCGAATTGCAGAATTCTGCTCTGCAGATCACCGCTCGAACAGACCATCTTGAAACTTGGCTGAGTCGGTTAATCGCTCGAGCCGTTGAAGGGTGGCTCGAGTGCAATTTTGCAGGCCTGAACTTCTGGGGTGGTTCATTCACCACTCGAACGAACTGGTCATTCTCGGCATAGTTTTGCATCTTGTTCCACTTGATTTTTGTGACAACCCCGACCTCCATATTATTTTTATATAGTATTTTGTTGGGCATTAATTTGATAATTATGTATTTATTTGATACTTACCTATTTTTTTGTGAGATATCTATTTAATTGTCGACTTAGAATTCGAAATTAAGGACCCGAAAGACTTCAAAAACCAAAATTGGTTAATTTAATAAACTAGTTGGAATATTTAGCACTATATGGTGAGTTTATTTGAAATTTAATTCGGATCAAAATAATTAGAATAAATTAATTATAATTGATTAGCATTAAGCTCAATTGATTAGATTTAAGCATTGGTGATTAGTGAAGCTTTAATCAACCTTTATATATATATCCTAATTGAGCGTAGCTTCCACTCTTTGCTAAAACTTGAGAGCTAGAGAGAAAATTCAACATCTTAGAGGGAGAGAAGGAGAATTCAAGAGAATTAAAGGAAGATTGAATGAATTGAACTTAGCTAAGGCCTAATTCAAGTTGTAGGTATGCTCTTTGCCCATAATTCACGAAATTAATCCATATAGGATGATGAATCCACCAAATTGTAGGACCATTTACTTGTAATTGAAAGAAATGAGCATGAATCACCAAGAGTTTAGAGAGTTTGAGTGAATTGTGTACATGCATGCATAATTCTTCATCTTTGAACTTGGTTTTCTTCAAAATTGATACATGCATGGGACTTACATGAGATATTTCTTGAGATTTTTCATGGCTTTGCACTCAACACTTCATATAGGCATGTTTTGTAAAGAAAACAAATGAGTTTACATGTATGTCAAGAACTTGATATTTTAACATTTGTTTTGAAGAATTGAAAGAGTATTTGAGATCATGGCTTCATAATTTCCAAAGATTCATGCTTTATAAAGTGTTTCCAAGCTTTTGAGACCAACCATGCAAGCTTTGAACTTGAAATGTTTTCGAACTTCAAACACAAATCTGGAAAACTCAGAATTCGTCCAGTTCGCTCGTGCGAAGAATCCGTTGCTCGAGTGAAAAACGAGGGCATCCAGTACTCTTACAGACATTTGGTCGTTGGATCGAGTGACCAAAAGTGTGCTCAAGCGAACCCACTTTTGTTTAGCACTTAGCTCGAGCGACCATCGAGCGTAAAATTTGAGCATCCAGTACTTTTGCAGTCTTTATAGACGGCTCGAGCGACCAAGTGTGAGCTTGAGCGAACCCTCTGCATATTGTTGGACTGCTTGAGCAACCAAGTGTGCGCTTAAGCGGATACCATATTTTCAGCAAATTTTGCCTAACAATTGTAAGTGCATGTTTGCATCCTAATGCCATTTAGGCATTCTTTTGCATCATTTAAACATCCTTAATTATGGAATAAGTTAGAAACACACGTAAGAGAATAATTAAGATACGTCTCTTTTTTCAAACGTGTGGTTCAACGTGTATCGGTGTTATGTAATTTGTATAGGTGGACATCCAAAGCCTAGTATTGATCTAACCCACTGTGAGCAAGGTCTTTTTAAAGCTATGTTCAAAATGTATATGGAAATTGTGCAAGATTAGTATTTTGAATTATATTTTGCTATTCATGAATGGATGTTCATTTTTGAAACATATTTGTGGCATCCCTTAGTGAGGCCCTTGCCTGGAGAAAACAATACCATGGCCCATTGGCCGTTACCTAAGGGAAATTATACCATGGCCCATTGGCTCTCGCCCGAGGGAAACAATACCATGGCCTATTGGATTAATTGAAACACAGAGATCTCTGATGTTAGACCTTAAAGGTCCACATTGAATTATTGAATGACCTATCACGGTCTCATTGGATTGACCCTTGTGGCCCTATTGGCTTCGGTACATTCTATATTGAACTCTGTTGGATGTACCACATAAACGGAATGATTGTTTATCACCATTGTAAGCAGGGATTAAAAAGACTGAATTCTATTGAATTGCTTATTGACATATATTGTTTCAAAAATGGAAGATATGACTGCAATCTGTTGGACTTTATTCATACAAACCTTTATATTGATATTACACAATGGGCTCTAGCTCACCCATCTCCCTTATATATGTAGGTGAGTGTCACGACCCAAACCCGCCCCTAAGGGTTTAGCATCATAACTAGCCAGTAATCCGTGATTACCGAAGGCCTGATTGACAGTAATAACAGTAGTACAGTATAAGAGGGGCTAGCGGAAGCCAAACAGTAATAAAAAGATGTCCAATGAGCTGTGAGAATCTGAATAGGAAAAGACTTTTATGGACAAAACCACATTCAGCCATAAACATATATATACATATCAGATACACATCATGCAGGTTAGGGATCCAATCCCTATACCATAACTGTAAAACCAGGTCTTAAACATTCGATACATAACAGAAACAAAAGGGTGAATCTGAAACACCCCAAAAATAGTCTTGGCTCGAGCAGACTCGGAACCTCGAAGAGAGGCACAACGGCTGGCTGGACAAAACAAGAGCTTAACTTGACGCTTCTAGCTTTGGTTCGGTGCCTGGCCACCTACATACATATATAAACTGTGAGCTAAAGCCCAGTGAATAACAATTGTGTAAAGGGGTTCAGAATGAATGTCCTTTCAGTAATTAAAACAATCATTTGCATCAGTGGGTCAGTTATTCAATCGGTGGCTCATATTTCATGCCATATCAGTCATTTAGAAATCATAGCGATCATACGTGGTACATCCAATAGCAAAACAGTGCAGTAGGTCTTAATAGACCAAGCAGTCAGTTGATGGCCATCCAAACAGTCAATAGTATTGGTTCCAAACATTGGAACTAACAGAGATCTCTGTAACAGTAGCAGTAATAGTAACAGTAACAGTAAGTTGCCAAGGATGCCACGAGTACAGTTCATAAAATAGGACAAACATTCATTCAGTAAACAATGTCACTTCAGAAAACAGTACAGTCGATCGTTCAGAAAATGATTATAATTGAACATATCTTTACAGCATTGTTACTCACAGATTACTGGGCTATAGGTAGGCTAATCAGCGTCCTCGGGTGCCAACCCTACACAGTAGCAGAACAAACACACACTAAATTACACACTCGGGATTAATAACGTAGCCCTTATCTTGACTTGGTGTGGTTCTATAACATTATCCTCATTCAAATGCCGTAAACGTGGCCTAGGAATGCCTAGGATGGAATAAGGATGCAAAGAAATGCACTTAACAACATTTTCCAAACTTGCTGAAAACAGGGGTCTCGCTCGAGCGTGGCTTTCTTTACTCGAGCGAGCTTACCGAAACAGTGAGGTCACTCGAGTGTAGACTCCCTCGCTCAAGCGGTCTGTAAAAATGTGAAAAGTACTGGTTGCTGAAATTCTCCGCTCGAAGCTCCCTCAAGCGTGAGACACAGTTCCTCACTCGAGTGTAGGTCTCGTCGCTCGAGCGTGGGTCTGCGTACGCAAAAACCTGAGAGCTTGTAATTTACGCTCAAGCCAGCATTTCGTCGCTCGAACGGAGCTCTAAACACAAAGGTGGTCGCTCGAGCATGGAATCCTTCGCTCGAGCGTGGAAGCCAAAATCTGGGTTTTCCAGATTTGCTCCCAAAGCTCAAACCAAGAATCAAACATATCAAAACTCATCCTTTTGGGCCAATTTTCCAGAAGACACTTAGAAACCCATAATACAACATGCTTTAAAGATCATTTCATAAAATCAAGCCCAAAGGTGTGACAATTGAACACAATTTTTAATGTTAACTTGAAGAACAATGCAAGAACATAACATGCATGAGTTCTTATGAACTCTAATGCTCCAAAGTATGACCAAATGCAAGATTGAATTCAAAAACACGGTGAATTCTTGGATCACAACTAAAATATGAACATGCATGTGTGAATCCCATGAAAACAACTTCAAAATTTCCTTGATATGATCATGCATGTATGGATGGACTCTCAAATCAACACTTTAAGCTAATACTTGACTCTAATCACCAATGTTTCCATGAACCATGCATATAACAACTTAAATTCACAATTAAGAGAATGAATTTCCTACCTTAAGTCTTGAATTCCAAGTGTAGAAGCCTAATCTCTCAAGTCCTCTTCAATTTCTTCTAAGTTCAAACAAGACTCTTGTTGAATTCAATTCCTCTTCCAATTCTCTCTCTCTCTCTCTCTCACAGTTTGGTCTTGAGGATGGGAAAGATGATGTATCAAATGTGTGAAAAGAATTGGTCTTGAATCAACCCACTTAGTCGCAATTGTGTAAATAACCTATATTCCATTAGTCTAGCATTATTTATTCTAATTTAATCATTCCAAGTTGAATTTTAATTAAACCTACCATAAAATTCTGTAAATCCTAATTAGCATATAACACTAATCAATTTCTAAATCGGTTGCCGATAAGGCTTTCAATTTGCAATTTGAAATTAAAACATGAACATATCATTCAGTAACAAACAGACAGAAATGCATTCAAAACAACACACTCACACAAACAATTTAGGGTTTCATCTTAATCAATTACTTATCATGAATTAACGCTAATCAGAGGTGAGGGTCGTCACAGTCTTCCCCCCTTAAAAAGAGTTTGGTCCTCCAAACTCTAATTGCCTTTATTTTGGAAGAACACTAGATCCAGGGGGAACAGTTCAGGATATCTTTTCATTATATCATCTTCCCTTTCCCAAGTGGCATAAACGCCACCATGGTTTTGCCAGCCCACTTTCACTAACGGAATTTCCTTATTCCTCAACTTCTTGATTTGTCAGTTTACAATCTAAATAGGCCATTCTTCATAAGTGTAATCATCACTTAACAACACACGGGTAGGCTCAATAACATGGAAAGGATCCCGAAGATAATCCCTCAACATGGAAATATGGAAGACATTATGCATATTCTCCATTTCAGGAGGAAGCGCTACTTGATATGTGTAGATGTCCTCGAACGTCCCGGGAGGAAATCCCCCCGTTTTGTTCATATGGGCTCACTACAGTTCAGGACTCAAATGTCACGGTCCTGTATCTAATCTCGCAGAGTGCGATGCAAGACCGATGAATCATCAAAGAGTCCAAATCCGGCAAATCGTTTTTGAAAATAGATTTTTTTGAAAGAAGTGCCAAACATGGACTGTTTTGCCAGATACAGAGTCGCCACCTAAATATTTTATTTTGGGGAATTTAGGAAACCCTGACTCGTTTGCGTAAGACCATGTGTCCGTCATCACCAAAGTTGCCTCGGCTCAGGAACTTGGGTACGATTGGGGAAGGTCACTTTGTGAGCACCCCCGCTCGCCCGATCAAAGATCGGTCTCTACTAACCATGATATCGAGTTTTGAAAACATTATGTGCTCTTATTTCAGTTATTAGCCAAGATTTAGAAATCATTTCATGTTTGTTTTTGAAAGCGGTTTGCTACTCGCAAGTAGGCTTAAAATGAAGATTTTGCCACCCTCAGGTGAGCTTAGAAAACATGATTTTGCCACTATCTAGTAGGCTTAAAACTCACAGTCAATGCATTATTCCAATTCAGATAGCCCAACCTTCACCCACAGGCACTCAGGCCGGTATATCACATAAGCAAATAACCTCATGGTAAGCATGCTATCCTGGCAGTCACTCACACGCATGCAAGGATGCTAAAGCATAAAACTTACCGAGTACTCTAAGCTAAAACAGAAGCTAATTAGAAATCATGCATGAATCCTAACTATGCTAGAATGCCTAATGCAACACATGCAAAATGCAACTAAAATAGGCTCGGCTATTCTACAATGGCATGTGAAATGCTACAACTAACACGTATTCAACTCGGAATTGAAATACAATGTAGTTAGTATGATGCGCCGAGCCTGGTGTATGCAAGACAGATGAATGAATGCAAACATGCGAGCATAAGTTTGCTAATTGAAACATGCCCTAATCTAACCATCATAAGCTGCTAAATAAAAGGGGAAAAGACGTGGGGTTGGAAGACATACATCACACACACGCACACTTATTACAACATTGCCCCCCTCAAGGGGTCCGAATAAATAACAGCTACAGCTAATTATTACACAACATTAACTAATTAACAAACTAGCTAAGTAAGCATGTAAACAACATGAATATGACTGCCTCGGCACTGTTTTGGGTGACGATGGATGCATGCATGCTCGAGTCGCCTCGTCGGGAAATTCCATCGCGATGCCTCATCTCGCCTTTGTTTACAACTGATTTTAGAAATTTGCACAAGGCTCCAAGCAGCTGAAACTCCACCCTGGGAAGGCTGCCGACCAGATATTGGCTTGGGAGACACCAGCCGACCACCCTTTGTGGTGGGAACCAAAAAAGGTGGTCGGCCTGCCAGAAAACCTGGTCGGCCGACCACTTTCTGCCCCTGGATTCTGGTTTTTCTGCAACAAAGGCAAGAGAGAGAGAAGGCAATGTATTTTCAACAAATGTGTATACGACCACTCTCCCCGTCATTGCATGAGCTCTAGGGAGTGTAGTCCTCGATCCTCGGGCCACCAATCACGCATCCCGATGCATGATGGCTGAGAAGTCGAATTGCACTACTTAGTATGGAATGAATGCACATATAAGCAAGTAAAGCCAACAACTCTATCATGGACAGTCAAGAGTGTCGGCGACCGAGAATCGAGGCACATTTCGTCACTTGGAGTACGAAACGTCCCTTGTTTCCCGTGTTTGGACTAAACCCTACTCCAAACGCAATGCAACAAATAAAGATGGCATGACATGCACAAATGCAACTAGCATGCAATCCTAATGCAATGCAACCTAATCATGAAAACATGCAAGGATGAGATGCAAACATGCTACTAGCATACACAATGCTATGAACAATATGGCATACACAATGTGACTAACAACCTAGCATACGCAATGCAAGGAAATGAGATGGCATACACAATGCCTAAAACAACATAACATGCACAACACATTGTAACATGGCATACACAATGCACGATGGACTTATACCAAAATGGAGAGGCCTTAGCCGTGCCCAAATCAGTGGCCATGGGATGAAAATGAGACAACTGAAATACATGCAAGCATGCACGAATGCAATGGACCGATCCTAAGGCACAACATGCAACTCTGACTAAGCATGGCAAAGGATGAAATATGGCTTACAAGCACACATGACACAGCTCTGAAATGGCATAAAAGATGATCCCGAAACGTGCGAATATGTCACACAATGCATGCTAGATGGCCTGGGTACCGAAACTAGTGAAGTGGGTTACACTAGAGGTACACAAAGAAATGCACCAATGGAAAAACCGACCCCAAACAGACCCTAGGCAGGTCTGAAACAATGGGGAAATGGCCTAAAATGATGGCTCGGAATGCAAAGAAATGGAGTTCATTCAATGGTCCGAAAACAAGGCATTCATGCACAACTCTCAAGCACACTTAAACAGGAGAAAACATAAGGATATGGCATTCACATAGGCTATGAAATATGATGCAAAATAACCCCGAAGCATGAAAACACCTCAGTATATGCATGCAATAGACCTCAAATCTCAAAGCTAGGCATGGACATTGAACTACAAGTATGCAAAACAAGCATCATTCGACCATGAGACCCAAAAACAAAGCTAGGACAGTCCAAAATATGCACAATATCAGTTTAAGACATGGCCAAAAAGTGCTAAAAACAAGGGTCAACATGGCATGCAAAGTAAGCTAGTGAACCATGATTTGCACTACAACTATATGAAGCACATGAGAGGTCACCAAACCAGTCAAAAACAGAAGTATGCCATGCCAAAATATACCCAAAAACCCACTGAAATATAGTCCATGCATGCAATAATGATGTGTCCCTTTGGAAGGCCATGAAAGGGGTTGTTCTACACATACATGATGGACACACAAAATGGAAATACCACCTCTAGATAGAGGTTATGAGGGTCCTAAAACCCACCAAAAAGGGCTTGGAATGAGGCTAGAAAGCATACAAGTGAAGGGCCCTTTGAAAGGCCTTGAAGAGGATTACTCTACACATACATAATAGACATTCAAAATGGCCAAAAGGGCTCTAGAAAGAGCTTATGCAGGTCACAAAACTCACAAAAAGTGGCCTGAAACATGGCCTCAAAACATGAAAAATAGAGCTCCTTTGTAAGGCCAATAAAGCTAGTCAACAAAACAACGGGTGCGAGGGTCACCCCTCTCTGATTTTGAGGCTCAAAAACACATGTTAGCCACTGAAAATCCACTGAATTTCAGTGGCTAAAGGGCCAAACCCAGGCCAACACAAATGCTCTAATGCATGGCTCAAAACATTTGGAAATGAAGCATATAAGGGGGTAGATGACCCCCAACAGAAAAATGACCTTGAACAAACTTGAAGAGGAGCTCAAATTTTTTTTTTCAGTTTATGACAAAGCCCATAAATGCTTGAAAATGGAGCTAAAACATGGTGCAAAACAATGACCAAAAGAGGGAACTAGTGTCTTACCCTTGTAGAGAAGAAGGCCAGCAGCTTCTGGACCAAAATAGGAACTCTCTAACCTCTGAAAATGAGCTCCTAGGTGCTTAGGTTGATAATGGAGGTGTTGTACTTGGAGGTGTAGGGCAATGGGGCCAAGAACTTCAACCTTTGAAGCTAAATGGAAGAGATACAAAGATATGTGTATGCATGAGCCTTAAACAATTTCTGAACCCTAGCAATGGAAGAGGGCCCTTCCCTTTATAGAGGAGAAGGTCTAAAGCTTCTCCAAGAAGCTTTAAACCAAGCTTAAACATCCTCCATACGTGTATGGAGGATGCATTCTGAGGCTTCCAGCTGGTACAGCTGGCTTTAACTCAGTGAGACAAAAAAGGAGAAAGCTGGCCGACCAGTTCAGGTGGTCGGCCGACCCCTTGCCCTGGTCGGCCGACCAGGGGTCAAAAGGTTCAAGCACCAAAAGTGGTCGGCCATACCAAATAGGTGGCCTCCCAGATGAATGCAACACAATGGTAGTATGGAAAACCAGAAATTATGGCCCAAAAGTGAGGGAGACCAGTTTCCCGACAAGAAAATTGGCTGGAGGAGAGAGAAAAGTGGTCTCCAAGAAGAAAAGGTGGTCTCCCACCCTTGTACCACCTTCCTAACAATGAAAATAGGGTCCATGCCAAAAAAGAACCCACACCGATGCAAAACGAAGGTTCGGGGGCCAAAATGCGCAGTCGAGTGCCCCGAAAATAGGCTGTTAAGCATTGAAAGTGGTGTGCGACCACGAAGGTGGTCTCCTGGGCCGCAGTGTCCCTCTAGAGAGAGGAAACAAGGTGTGTGCCAAAAATCGGAGCAAACGGAGAAAGTTAAGCGGTCCTGAACCGAGGCGCACGGCCAACGGCTCCGAAAATCAGAAACTGATCTCCACACGGGAAAAAAGTGGCCTACGACCATGAAACGTAGCCTACGGCCACTGGGAGATAGTCTACGAGAGCTCTCCCTCCCTTTGGGAAGTGAAAACAGAGAAAACAGGACTCGGTTCGCAAACCGAGGCAAAGCGCAAAAGAGTCCCAATGTTCGGAGGCAAGGCTCTCAGCCGAGACTCTGCAACTTTAGAACGAGCACAATATGCATCATCACCGAGCACTCAATCGATGACGTCTGAGTCTTAAGGTCGGTCAAAAATGGGGTTTCTACAATATGCCACTGGATTAATCTTTTCAATGATTTCATACGGTCCAACATATCTCGGTGCTAGCTTACCCTTAGCCCCAAAACGAGTCTGTCCTTTCATTGGTGTCACTTTAACAAAAACATGATCACCCACTTCATATTCCATGTCTTGCCTTCGGACATCCGCATAACGTTTCTGTCGGCTTTGTATGGTTTTCAACCTTTGTTGTATCAGTTTCACCTTTTCTGTGGTCTCATGTACAATCTCGGGCCCAAGTAAAGGCCCATCTCCGACTTCTGCCCAACAAATTGGAGATCGACATTTTCTGCCATATAAAGCCTCAAAAGGCACCATACCAATGCTCGAGTGAAAGCTGTTGTCGTAGGCAAATTCAGCTAAAGGTAAATGACTTTCTCAATTTCTTTGGAAATCAAGAACACACATATGCAGTAGGTCTTCCAGAGTCTGGATGGTTCTTTCTGATTGGCCATTTGTCTGAGGATGGTATGCACTACTCAGTCTCAATTCAGTACCCAATGCCATTTGCAGACTTTTTCAAAATCTCGATGTAAACTTCGAGTCCCTATCTGAAACAATGGACACAGGCACTCCATGCAATCCAACAATCTCATCAATATAAATTGTAGCCAATTTGTCCGCATTATAAATTGTTTTGACAAGTAAGAAGTGAGCAGGTTTAGTCAATCGATCAACAATAACCCAAATTGAATCCATACCTTTACTGGAGCGAGGCAATCTAACAATGAAATCCATAGTGATAAGTTCCCATTTCCACTCTGGTATCGGTAAGGGCTGAAGTAAACCTGCTGGTCGTTGATGTTCAGCTTTGACTTGTTGGCAATGTAGGCATTTCGACACAAACTCAGCAATTTCTTTCTTCATTCCCGGCCACCAGAAATTAAGCTTCAGATCTTTGTACATTTTTGTATTTCCTGGATGGATAGAAAGTTTTGAATTGTGGCCTTCCTGCCAAACTCACTTCTTCAATTCAGGATCATTTGGTACACATAACCTTCCCTGAAATTTTAATACATTGTTTTCAAATTTAAAGTTCAGCCTTGGTTTGGATTCCCGTTCATCAATGACCTTCTTCAAAAAGTCCTCTTGGTGTTGTTTCTCTTTAATCTCCTCAATAAGTGCTGGTTGAGCAGAAATAGCAACCAATGTCCCACCTCGTTCTCGTAAAACAATCTCAACTTCAAATTTCTCAAGATCACATAGCAGTTCTTTCTGTCTGGTGAGTAAACAGGCCAAATTCCCAATTGATTTCCGGCTAAGTGCATCAGCAACGGTGTTAGCTTTCCCCGGATGGTATAAAATTTGCAAGTCATAGTCTTTTATCAGTTCTAACTATCTCTGTTGTCTCATGTTCAACTCTTTCTGTGTAAAGAAATATTTTAAACTCTTGTGATCGGTGTATACCTCACATGTTGCTCCATATAAGTAGTGGCGCCAAATTTTCAATGCAAATACCACTGCAGCAAGTTCCAAGTCATGAGTTGGCTAATTCTTTTCGTGTGGCCTCAGTTGTCGGGAAGCATACGCAATAACTCTACCATTCTGCATTAACACACATCCCAAACCCTTATAAGAAGCATCACTAAAAATAGTAAATCCATCCGTACCTGAGGGTAGGGTGAGAATCGGTGCAGTCACAAGTCGAGTCTTCAATTCTTGGAAAGCTGATTCTCTCTGATTGGTCCTGTCAAATGATATTCCCTTTTGAGTCAACTGAGTCAATGGTAGAGCAATTTTGAAAAAATCTTTCACAAACCTTCTGTAGTACCCGGCTAAACCCAAGAAACTCCGAACTTCGGTAACATTAGTCGGTCGAGGGCAATTCACCACTGTTTCAATCTTTTGGGGGTCAACTGAAATGCCATTCTTACTAATCACATGCCCCAAAAACATAATATTATCAAGCCAAAATTCACACTTTGATAGTTTCGCATACAATTTTTGTTCTCTTAAGGTCTGTAAAGCAATTCTCAAATGATGTTCATGTTCCTCCTTACTCTTAGAATAAATCAAAATGTCATCTATAAAAACAACCACAAATTCATCGAGGAATGGTTTGAAAATTCTTTTCATAAGATCCATAAATGCAGCAGGAGCATTAGTAACTCCGAAAGGCATAACAAGAAATTTGTAATGTCCGTACCTTGTTCAGAAGGCAGTCTTCTCAATGTCCTCTGCTTTAACTTTCAACTGTTGATATTCGGATCTAAGATCAATTTTGGAGAAAACCTGAGCACCTTGCAATTGGTCGAATAAATCATCAATACGAGGCAATGGGTACTTGTTTTTCACCGTCACCTTGTTCAATTCACGGTAGTCAATGCAAAGCCTTAATAAGCCGTCTTTCTTTTTCACAAATAAAACTGGTGCACCCCACGGTGAAGTACTGGGTCTGATAAACTTCTTATCCAACAATTCTTGCAGTTGGATTTTCAATTCTTTCAATTCGGTAGGTGTCATTCTGTACCGAGCTTTGGAAATCGGCTGTGTACCTGGTAACACGTCAATGGTGAACCCAATCTCTCTATCAATCAAATCCCCTGGCAAATCATCTGGAAAAACATCTGGGAATTCTCTGACTATAGGAATACTATCCACATTAGTTTTAGTATCCGCAGGTACAGTCAATATGCAGCATAAATACCTTTTACACCCCTTTTTAATTAATTTGAATGCTTTCATGGACGAAATCAGATATGGGGGAGGTACTACACCAACTCCGTTAAATACAAATTCAGGCAATCCAGGTGGACGAAAAACAACTTGTTTCGTTACACAGTCTATGGAAGCATGATATTTTGTTTACCAGTCCATTCCCAAAATTACATCAAAATGATCAATATTCAAAGGCAGTAAATCAACATAAAAAAGTACATCCCCAATAACAATCTCACATGCGAGATACATATAAGCACAAGTCATGGATCCCCTAGCAGATGAAGATACAGCTAACAAATAGTTCATGGGTTCCAGTGGTCTATTTAATTTTCGTGAAAAAGCATGCGAGACAAACGAATGTGTAGATCCCGAATCAATCAGAATATAAGCATTTTGAGCACAAATTGAGAGTATACCTGACACAACTGTCTCGGTGTTCTGTACATCTCCCGGTACAAGTGCAAACACCCGGCCTTGCCTTAAAGGTTCCTTTCCAGTAGCTTTGGGATTGGGTTTTGGTGTAATAGTTGATGCTGCGGCACTAGCTGCAGCCTTACTATTGCCTTGAGACATGGAAGGGCAATCTTTGACCATGTGACCCACCTTCCCACACCTGTAACATGCCCCAGAAATTTTGTAGCAAACCCCCTTATGTCTTTTGCCGCATTTGGAACAGGGTGGTATGAAACTGTTTCCCTGACTAGAGCTGCTTGTTGACCTTGTGTTTTGCTTTTTATTCAATAAGTTGTTTCGGCCCTTTTTGAAATTAAAGCCTTGCCTCTTACCCCGCCATTCAGTTACTGATGTCTTCGTCTGTTTCAATGCAGTGACATTTGCCTTGGCCATAATTGCCCGGTCAAGAACATCCACATATTTGAGTAGCTTCAAGACATTGATTCGATCAAGTATCTCTACATTAAGCCCGCCTTCAAATTTTTTGGCCTTTTCATAATCAGTATCAACCATGTGTGGTGGATATCGGGCGAGTTCAGTGAACTTAGATTCATATTCTGCTACTGACATGGTACCCTGTTTCAATTGTTCAAATTCGGTTACTTTACGATCCCTGACACACTGGGGAAAATACTTCTCATAAAAAGCTTCCTTAAACTGAGCCCAAGTCATAGCATTATTAGTATCACGTATAAGCATCCACCATCGTCTGGCCTCTTCTTATAGGGTAAAGGTAGCCAGTAATACTTTGTGTGCCTCAGAGCGCGGAAACACTTCAAACAACGTTTCGGTTTCTAAAACCCATGCTTCGGCCTTTAGTGGCTTAAGACCTCCTTGGAACGTTGGTGGCTTCATTTTCTTAAACTTCTGTGTCAAAGCAACTACATCATCATGGACATTCGGTTCTGGCTATATTGGAGGAGGTGGGGCTGTTGGTTCTGTTGTTGCCTTAGAGCCTCAGTCAACAGTTCAACCATTCTTTCCAACCTTGTCATTCTTGTTTCAGATGATTCAGATTCATCGACATCTCTAGCATTCTCCATTTCACTATATGCAATACGGTAATAATAAACATAGGAAAATTGCTTACTTAAGCACATTAGCATGTATATTCGTATCATGGCCACACACACTTTCACATGCTCATGCAATGCCCTAATTACTTTTCTAGGACATCCTATAGCTCATTTGGACACGTGTGTGCAGTATAACTCGTGCTCTAATACCACTCTATCACGACCCAAACCTACCCATAAGGGTTTAGCATCGTAACCGGCCAGTAATCTGTGATTACCGAAGGCCTGATTGACAGTAATAACAGTAGTACAGTATAAGAGGGGCTGGCGAAATCCAAACAATAATAAAAAGATGTCCAATGAGCTGTGAGAATCTGAATGGGAAAAGACTTTTATAGACAAAACCACATTCAGCCATAAACATATATATACATATTAGATACACATCATGCAGATTAGGGTTCCAATCCCTATACCATAACTGCACAACCAGGTCTTAAACACTCGATACATAATAGAAACAAAAGGGTGAATTTGAAACACCCCAAAAATAGCCTTGGCTCGAGCAGACTCAGAACCTCGAAGTGAGGTGCAACGGCTAGCTGGACAAAACAAGAGCTTAACTTGATGCTTCTAGCTTCGGTCCGGTGCCTGGCCACCTACATACATATATAAATTGTGAGCTAAAGTCCAGTGAATAACAATTGTGTAAAGGGGTTAAGAATTAATGTCCTTTCAGTAATTAAAACAGTCATTTGCATCAGTGGGTCAATTATTCGATCAGTGGCTCATATTTCATGACATATCAGTCATTTAGAAATCATAGCGATCATACGTGGTACATCCAATAACAAAACAGTGCAGTAGGTCTTAATAGACCAAACAGTCAGTTGATGGCCATCGAAACAGTCAATAGTATTGGTTCCAAACATTGGAACTAACAGAGATCTCTGTAACAGTAGCAGTAACAATAACAGTAACAGTAACAGTAACAGTACAGTAGCAATAATAGTAACAGTAAGTTGCCAAGGATGCCACAAGTACAGTTCATAAAATAGGACAAACATTCATTCAGTAAACAATGTCACTTCAAAAAGCAGTACAGTCGATCGTTCAGAAAATGATTATAATTGAACATATCTTTACAACATTGTTACTCACAGATTACTGGGCTATAGGTAGGCTAATCAGCGTCCTTGGGAGCCAACCCTACACATTAGCAGAATGAACACACACTAAATTACACACTCGGGATTAATAACTTAGCCCCTATCTTGACTTGGTGTGGTTCTACAACATTATCCTCATTAAGATGCCTTAAACGTGGCCTAGGAATGCCTAGGATGGAATGAGAATGCAAAGAAATGCACTTAACAACATTTTCCAAACTTGCTGAAAACAGGGGTCTCGCTCGAGTGTGGCTTTCTTTGCTCGAGCGAGCTTACCGAAACAGATAGGTCGATCGAGCGTAGACTCCCTCGCTCAAGCGGTCAGTAAAAATGTGAAAAGTACTGGTTGCTGAAATTCTCTGCTCGATGCTCACTCGAGCGTGAGACACAGTTCCTCGCTCGAGCATAGGTCTCGTCACTCGAGCATGCGTCTGCACACGCAAAAATCGGAGAGCTTGCAATTTACGCTCGAGCCAGCATTTCGTCGCTCGAGCGGAGCTCTGAACACAAAGGTGGTCGCTCGAGCATGAAATCCTTCACTCAAGCATGGAAGCCAAAATCTGGGTTTTCCAGATTTGCTCCCAAAGCTCAAATCAAGAATCAAACATATCAAAACTCATCCTTTTGGGCCAATTTTCCAGAAGACACTTAGAAACCCATAATACAACATGTTTTAAAGATCATTTCATAAAATCAAGCCCAAAGGTGTGACAATTGAACACAATTTTTAATGTAAACTTGAAGAACAATGCAAGAGCATAACATGCATGAGTTCTTATGAACTCTAATGCTCCAAAGTATGACCAAATGCAAGATTGAACCCAAAGACATGGTGAATTCTTGGATCACAACTAAAATATGAACATGCATGTGTGAATCCCATGAAAACAACTTCAAAATTTCCTTGATATGATCATGCATGTATGGATGGACTCTCAAATCAACACTTTAAGCTAATACTTGACTCTAATCACCAATTTTTCCATGAACCATGCATGTAACAACTTAAATTCACAAATAAGAGAATGAATTTCCTACCTTAAGTCTTGAATTCCAAGTGTAGAAGCCTAATCTCTCAAGTCCTCTTCAATTTCTTCTAAGTTCAAACAAAACTCTTGTTCAATTCAATTCCTCTTCCAATTCTCTCTCTCTCTCTCTCTCTCTCTCACGGTTTGGTCTTGAGGATGGAAAAGATGATGTATCAAATGTGTGAAAAGAATTGGTCTTGAATCAACCCACTTAGTCGCAATTGTGTAAATAACCTATATTCAATTAATCTAGCATTATTTATTCTAATTTAATCATTCCAAGTTGAATTTTACTTAAACCTACCATAAAATTCTCCAAATCCTAATTAGCATATAACACTAATCAATTTCTAAATCGGTTGCCGATAATGCTTTCAATTTGCAATTCAAAATTAAAACATGAACAGATCATTCAGTAACAAACAAATAGAAATGCATTCTAAACAACACACTCACACAAAAAATTTAGGGTTTCATCTTAATCATTTACTTATCATGAATTAATGCTAATAAGAGGTGAGGGTTGTCACAGTGAGCAAGCGGAACGTCAAGTTTAAGGCCGCCGCAGTGTCTACCCCTTTGAAGCTGTTTTGGAAGGTGCCTCTGTGAAGAGATGAGCTTGGACTCAAGAGAAGTCAAGCATTGTCAACCCAAATTTTGTTTTGCTTTGTTCTTTGGTCAATTTTGTAACTTGAATGAATGTAGTTGGGTGAGAAGTCTGACTTCGAGATATTGTATATAAGTTGTATGGAGTTAAGATTTTTAATGCTTATG
Source organism: Camellia sinensis (assembly GCF_055761805.1). Classification (NCBI taxonomy): domain Eukaryota; kingdom Viridiplantae; phylum Streptophyta; class Magnoliopsida; order Ericales; family Theaceae; genus Camellia; species Camellia sinensis. Next base: position 143,512,889 of record NC_138962.1, read on the forward strand.
ATTTCGGCATGTATGCACTGCTCAATGATCTGTTATTATATTATGTTATTACTTCCTCTAAACCCCATTGTTATATTATGATTTATTTTGACTTTGAAGCCGAAGGTAATTCGAGATTGCTGGCTGGTCACGACCTGAACCTCTAGGGGCAAGTTGGGGTTGTGACAATTTTCTTTCTTTCTTTGGACACTTTTAGGTATGTTTTGACATCTAGGCCCAAGGATAACATAATTAGAAACCCACTTAAGGCATATTGAAATAGGAAAGAGAATTAATGTTTAGTAGCATGACCAATTGATATAGGAATGTAAGGATTATTCAAATGTTTCAATGTTTTGCTCTTATCTTGTGTAGGTCAAGCTTGAGCAGGCTAATCCTTATTCAGCGAGCTCATTGTGAGCAGTAATTTAGTAACACTATGTTTGACAAATTATGTTTTCAATGACAAACTTGATTATGTTTACAAGCTTATTATGTTGTCTATGAATAAACATTCTATACTTTTGTATCATCTACTTAGATGGCAATCTTGGAGCCTGTTTGGGGTATATCCAATTGGGGGTATATCCAATCATGTCTTATGGCCGAGCTCATCTTATTACGTTTAGTCGATACCTGGGCCGATTAAGCACCTTGTTTTCCTTGAATGCTCTTCACTATGTATTTTGTATACAAGTTAAGCTACGCTTTGTCTTGTACAAGAAATTATGTTATTTTGAAAGAATGTTTAAAGCGTCCAATGTTCATTCATTTACCACCTTACTTTATTACTACTCATTGGGCTTTAGCTCACCTCCTCTCCTTATATATATGTAGGTGAGCATTTGGAAGATCAAGCTTAGAGTTTTACTTTCAACAACTTTTGTGAAGCCTTTGGTTTGAGAAGTAGTTTGTGAAGTCATTTAATTCAGAATTTTGTAATATGAATGCTTGTTTTTGATGTAATATATTTAATGTGTGCATGTAACTATAAATATGTGTTTGTCATATCATGTATTCACTGCTTAATAGACAATGATATTTCTGTTCTGCTTCCGCTTTCCGCTTCAGGTCCCAATATTAAATAAATATTTTTACATTTGGTCAAAGAGGCCTTAGGTAATCTATGATTACTGGCCGATTACCTCTCTAACCTTTAGGGGTGGGTTGGGATTGTGATAGAGCCATTGGAGCTACTAAAGTTCCTGGGCAGTATCTGCAAGAGCTCGATATTTAGCCTCAGTACTAGAGCGAGCAGTGGGAGTTTGTTTCTTGCTATACCAAGAAAAAGAGAATCCCCTAGGAAGAAGCAGAAACCAGTAATAGAACGACGATCAGTGGGATCCTCACTCCAATCAGCATCAAAATAAGCATGAAGCTTCAGAGAGGAGAGAGCAGAATAATGAAGACCATGAAAAAGTGTGCCCTTAAGATAGCGAAGAATGCGAAGCAGGGCATCATAATGAGGCGTGTGAGGAGCCGACATATACTGACTGACAATGTGGACAGTGTATGAATATCAGGATGAGTAATTGTAAGGTAGAGAACGTTGCCTACCAACTGTCAGTAGAGTGTAGCATTGGAGAGAAGAGTGCTATGGAGTAAGACAAGTCTAAAGATCAATTGGAGTAGAGACAGTTATGCAATCATTAAGGGCAGCTTGAGTGAGAAGTTCAGATGCATATTTAGCCTAAGAAAGAAAATAGCCAGTCGAGTCATGAGAGATTTCAAGACCCAAGAAATAATTGAGAGTACCAAGATCCTTCGTCTCAAAGTGGTGGCTAAGAAACTATTTTAGGCTAAGAATATTAGCCTCATTGTCACTTGTGATAATCATACCATCCACATAAAGAAGAAGAAGAGTGGTTCCCTAAGCAGTGGTACGAATAAATAAAGCTGAGTCATAAGAGCTTGAGTAGAAGCCAAATTCATGAATAGTAACACTAAACTTAGTAAACCAAGCACGGGGAGCTTGCTTGAGTCTATAGAAAGCACGCTGCAGTTTGCATATTTTATTTACCGGAACAATAGACCTAGGAGGGGGCTGTATATAAACTTCCTCAAGAAGATCTCCGTTGAGGAAGTCATTTTTCATATCCATCTCAACAAGGACCCAATGACGAGTAGCAGCAACAACAATCAAGCTATGGGCAGAAGTGAGGCGAGCAATAGGAGCATAAGTCTCCTTATAATCAATACCATGTTCTTGAGTGAAACCTCGGGCAACCAAACGAGCTTTGTATCACTCAATAGATCCATTAAATGAGTCTTGATTTTATAAACTCATTTACAACCACTAGCAGTCTTACCAGATGGAAGGTCAACAATATTCCAAGCATGAGTTTTGTCTAGTGCCTGCAATTCATCAGTCATAGCTAGGTGCCAAAGAGGGTTAGAACAAGCCTCATGATAAGAGGTAAGCTCATAAGTAGAAAATGTAGTAAAACCAATAATATAATCACGAAAACTAACATTAGGTTGTGTTACCCTTTGTGGACGACCGGAACAAGAAGGCTGAAAAGGAGATGAGCGAGATGGTAAAGACTCATTAAGAGGTGAGAAGGCCAAAGAGACACCAGGAGGACCATCAGGGAGAACAGTCTCGGTACGATTAAGTGTAGGCAATGGGATCTCTACAGAGAGAAAAGGAAGACCTACATCAAAATCATCAAGAAATAAATCTATAAAGGGATGAGTAAAGTGAAGAGTGGAAGCTGGAGAAGATAAATTAAAGGCCGAAAGAGAGGCAAACATTTTATGTTCCCAAAAGACTATGTTGTGAGAGATACGAAGACGCCTAGAAATGGGATCTCAACATCGATAACCTTTATATTCAATTCCATATCCGAGAAAACAACACAAACAAGAACAAGGTTCTAGGTTGGTGTGTTCATGAGGCTGGAGAACAACAAAACATGCAGACCCAAAGACTCAAAGTGAGGTGTAAGAAGGAGATATGCCATACAATCACTCGTAGGGTGTTTGATTATGAAAGATCGGGGTAGGGGCATAATTAATAGTGTAAACAGCAATAAGAGTAGCTTTCCTCCAAAAATTTTCAAGATAAGATGAAGAAATGAGAAGAGCCTGAGTAGTATCAAGAATATGCCTATATTTCTGTTCAGCATGTCCATTTCGTTGAGACATGGCAGCACAAGAATGATGAGGCTGAGTACCATGACTCTAAAGAAAAGATAAAAAATCGAAATCCCTATATTCCATAGCATTATTAGAACGAAAGATTTATAGCTTTGGAAAACTAGGTTTGAACCATTTTAGAAAAATTGTAATAAAGTTGTTTAAGTTCATAACGATTTTTCATAAGGAATATCCAAGTATAACGAGAAAAATCATCAACAAAAATAACAAAATAGCATGATCCCCCCATGGTAGGTGTAGGAGACGGGCCCCAAATATTAGAATGTATAAGATCAAACGGAGCACAAAAAACATAATTACTTTCATTAAAAGATAAAGCCGGCTGTTGGCAAGTTGACAAGATAAACAATCTAAAGTGTCTGAAGTGACAGGGCCTAACTGACCACTAGAAATTAAATATTTCAACTGACTAACAGAAATATAACATAAACGACAATGCCAAAGATGAAAACGTGATAAGGTAGAGGTAGATGAGGATGAGGCAAATGTACAGCCAATGGAGTGGAGATTGGAACATGAAGATGAATAAGCTCATGGAGATGTCCATGCTTATGGCCGATCCCAAGGGTCTGTCCCCTTTAAGGGTCCTGCACCAAACAACCATTGTTAGAAAAGGTGACAGTTAGACCATATTCACATAGCTGACTAATGGAAATAAGGTTTAAAGTGAGAGCAAGAATAAGATAAACATAGGATAAGGACAAATGAGATGTAGAAACAAAACCAATATGACTCACAGACATGAGAGAATCATCAACAATAAGTTAGCAAATGAGGACTGGATGCACAGTAGAAAGGACTGATATCAGGCGAACGTCAGTCGGCTTAGTCAGGCTGCTAGCATAGAGCGGCGGCAAACAAAAGTAGCTGATGGAAGTAGTTTAGGTTGACGTCAGGGATGCACAGAGACGTGCATGCAAGTGTGTGGGTGAGTGGTGACGAAAGCCAATGACGCGCAACAACGGAGGCAGCGCGTGAGGGCACGTGAGTAATTTGTTGACAATGATTTTGGTGGCGTTGGAATCGTAAGGAAATTCCAAGCAAGGTGATGATATTTTCGGAGTAAAATAGTCAACAAGATAGCCTGACAGTGTGCAATTAGTACCCAAAAGTGAAAACCAAAAACAAGATGATGTATTCTGGTGATGAACAGAAGAAAAGAAGAAGAAAAAAATTATTAGTTTGATACCATGTTGATATATTGTAGAGAGAGAATAAGCTGTGTGTATATTATTGTATATTTAACCTACTACATTGAGCTCCTATATATAGGAGGAGAGTATATATACTAATATGGAAGGTGAATCAATCACTACCAATCAACTAATATAACACAATATATAACTATATATACACACTATGCAGTTGGCCTTTTCACCTTAGAAATCGCATTTCTCAATCCAAGGATGAGCTATCATAAGGTGCCATTGGTTACAAAAATAGTTAAACGCATTGATGAATTCACATACTGTGGAGTCTAGAATTGAGTGGCAGCCAGCTATCTGTGAACTCGAATTTTCCCAGCTGCAACTTCTAGCTACAAACAGAGGCAACTAGAACTTAGTTTTTAAAGCAATCCTTCTGTGTAGTGTAGAGCTGAAGATCATTGAGTAAAAGATCTTGTTCAACATCAGAGTTATTTTAAAATTTTTGTTTCTTCAACCTATGAGAATAATAATAAACAAATTTGAATAAAAATGAGTCGATACTTTTATTCTACCAAGAGACTACAACTCAGATTAGATTGAATAAAGCATGTAAATAGTTGTCCAAATTGCACAACTTTGCATAATACAGAGTAATAACAAAAGAAATCAGAAGGTTTCACCTATCAGACAGGCATGAATGATAGCAGAAATAAAGAAAACCAGTCACCGATAGGCTTCAAGCTGTTCAACAATTTCAAGATCATTATTAATCCACGTCCTCAGCATCGCTCTACAATGACCAAAAGCTGGAAAGTAGTCAATGGCCCTGTTTGGTAGAGCTGTGAGAAAGTGATTATAACTATAGCCTAACAACTTATAACTTATAACTGTGAACATAAGCTGATTTTTGACTTATAAATTAAGATTCTCCTCCCCCACTCAAAGAATAAGTTGATTTTTGACTTATAAAAAGCTATAAGCTGTATTGTTAAGCTGAACCAAACAGATCAAAATAGCTTAAATTAAGCTAAAAGCTGAAATAAGCTGGAAATAAGCTCTACCAAACAGGGCCAATATATATTGATGAAACACTAATAGATAGGCCACGTTTGTTTTCATATGTAGGTTGAGCGGGATTATCAGTGAGAAGATGGTTAGTGAGGAGATTAAGAAAAATTATATTTATTTGATAATCAGTAGATTAACAATAGTTCGTGTTTGATTTGAGAGATAAAAGTGCGATTAACCATGTAAAATTTCACAAATACCCATTGCATTATTATCAAATTTGGGCTTATACCAACTAAAGAATAGATAAATATCTATACAATGTTTTTTTTTCTTTTTTTTCTTTTTTTTTAATATTAAAGAATCCAACGATCAAAATTTTTTTACTCAATGTTATTCTTATTTTTTAATATTAAAAAATGCAACCATCAATTAATTTTTACTCATTGTTATTTTTACCTATACCAATCTGTGTAAAAATTTCTGGGTGGAGTTAAAGAATAGGTGTGTAACAACCCTCATTTTGACTTAGTCATACTTGCATACATTTATGGATGATCTCGTTTTAATATGTGCATTTGCAAATCTTGTCTTGTTTTGCTTGAATGATTGCTTGCATGCTTTGTTCTTGACTGGTGTGTTGTCGAGGTCATCTTAAGCCTAGACGCCTTCGAGACCTTTATCACTTAGAACTATCTTGGAACCCCTTTGGTTGACCTCCACCTTCACCCTGGCATATTGGCCAAGATGTCACCATCTAGGCCGAGGTGCGCGTCGCCTAGGCCGAGATGTGCATCATCTGGGTCGAGATGTTAATATCTAGGCGTTCTAGATCCTTGATCCTTGCATGAGTGATTTTGTTCCTGGAATGGTATGACCTAGACCGAGGTGTGGCACATCTAGGCTAAGGTGTGGCACAGCTTAGTCAAGTGTTGTCCTTCCAAGCCGATGTCATTGTTACCCTGCTTGCCGAAGCTTTGCCCTTAGCCGAGATCATCACTTGCCGGAGTACTCTTGTTGTTTAGCTTGTTGTGTATACTTTGTCTTGGTTTGGTCTTGTCAAGTCAGTCACCTTTTCGGGTAGAGCCAATCAGCAGATGCCACGTGTCCCGACAGAGGGATTAAGTCAGTGCTTGTCGTGAGGAGCATATCTTTTTGTATCAATCTTGCCTTTTAGAGAGAGAAACTCTAGGAAGAAGAAGGGAAGTTTGAGCTAGAGAGAGAGAACTTCTAAGCTTGATCGTTGGATCTTGAGCCGTTAGATTCGAGATTTGAGGTTCGAATCTTGACCTATTCTTGTTGTTCTTATTGATCATCTAGCTACATTGCACGATCAAACCTGTTCTACACGCCATTCATCGATTAAAAGTTGGTTTTAGAAAGAGAAAACGGTTTTCATGTGTTTTTGAAGAAAAGCCTCGTTTGATCCGAAAGTTTGTATTAAGGCTCATGCTTTTGTGTTTGTTTTGATAAGATCCTTGAGTGTGGGTACCCAGGTCCATGTTTTTGAATTCATGGCATAAAATTTCAGCTTTCGAAATAGCAAGTTTTGATCTTTGCATTCATCTTCCTCATGTTCATGTTTTTCATGTTCTTCATGCTCATGTTCTTCATGTTTATCAAGAGGGAAACCCAGATTTTCCCGACTTCGCTTTTGAATGTGGCCATCGAGGCTACACCTCGGCAAGGAGGTGTGGGACCTCGGCCTAGACCTGGTAGTTGCCCAGCATGTTTTTCCAAAGATAAGAAACTGTGTTTCGATTTGATTGACTTAGTTTTTGAAGAATGCCGAGGTCATTTGCATGTAAGCTTGACTTGTTTTGAGTAGTGCATTCAATAGACTTTGCCATGCGTTTGTAGGACTTGGACTTGCCTTGACCCCGACGTTTGAAGAACTAGGTGAGTGGTATTTTTAATAAAACTATGTTATACGTTTTGATAAAGACTTTGCTTTGCTTTGTTTTGAAAGTGTTTGTTAAGCATGAATAATTGTCCCTGTTTTGTATATCAAGTATGATCTTGTCTTGATGACCTTCTCGGAAAGTCCCTCGTGCTGAAGGACTCTAAACTTTCGCAGCACATCTCATTTGAAAGTCCCTTGTGCTGGAGGACTCTAAACTTTCGCAGCACATCTCGTTTTGGAAGTCCCTTGTGTTGGAGGACTCTAAACTTTCGCAGCACCTCTTGTTTTGAAAATCCCTTGTGCTGGAGGACTCTAAACTTTCGCAGCACCCTTGATTTGTACTCTAGTGTTAAAGGGCTACGGGCCTTTGTAACATAGGTCCCTCGTGCTAGAGGACTCTAAACTTTCGCAGCACATCTTGTCTTGAAAGTCCCTTGTGCTAGAGGACTCTAAACTTTAGTAGCACCCTTATTTGGGATGCCTCTCTTGCTTTGTCTTGTTTTGCCACGGATGGTTTACTGCGTGGATACGTTTGCCGGAATGTTAATATTTGTAATATGTAATGCTAGTAAGTATCCCTTGAAGCTTTGAAGATCTGTTAGATGGACGAGGTCCATTCCTTGTTATATATGAAGTTTTGTCTTGTATTGTTTTGAAAGGACTTCGGCTATTATTCATGCAAACTCCTTTATTATTTATGCCATTCACTCAGTATCCAAGCTCACCCTCTCTATATATATGTAGGTGATGAGCAAGAAGGTGGTGACGCCTAGATGTGATTCCGGAGCTTATTTTGGATTTTGATTATGTCGGCTTAACCTGTAATTACGTCGGCAGTCTTGAAAAGTATGGTTCTCGATTTGTAATACTTGTATGTTGCATACGTTGGCTTGAGAAGCCTTTTGATCAAGATGTGTGTTTGTATACATGTTATGTCGGCAGTGAGGATGTCGGCAATTCTGAAGATTTTGCTTCTAGCTGTATTTCATGTATTTTGTTCATGTCGGCTTGTGGAGCCCTTTTGTTAATATACAAGATGTAATTTGTACTTTGCTTCGTTTGTAATTGAGTTGTAGCCCATCTGCAGATGATTGTTATTTCATTTAACTTATGCACAGCTCTTATGGACTAATCTGATTGTATGTATCGCTTCCGTATTTGTGAGCCCCATATATTTATACGCTGTTGTGTGTGAATTTTGGAAAGTTGGCCTTCAGTAATCTTGGATTACTGGCCATCACGGCACCAAACTACTAGGGGCGGTTTGGGGTCGTGACAAGGTGGTCATGCATTGCATGGTTAATTTATTATATTATATTAGAGAGAGATCAACATAGAGAAGAGTTAGTGAATTTTTATTTCTTTTACTAATATAAAATGAGTCGTTTGATCTTTTTCTTGTTGTTCATCATTATTTTCTATTCTTCTTCTACGGATGGGATATGTCGTAAACCAAAAAGAAATTGTTCAGATTTTTCTTTTTGCTGAGATCAACTAGCTCATTTTTTATTAGTAATCATCACAAAGAAGAGTTAGCGTGGGATATGTTATCAATAAAATCTAGTAATCAAAAAGAAAAATCTAAAATAAATTGATAACTTGATTCAAGAAAATGTTTTAGCTTGTTTCAAACCCCAAAAAGATGGATCAAATCACAGATAATAAATCCAAAAAAAAATGAAAAAAAAAAAAGAAACCCATTTACAAATCACAAACTACAGAAAAAACAAGGGAAAATTTGGGGTATAGAAACTCACAAATCAAAACCCATTCACAAAAACAAAAACAAAAACAAAAAAACAAAAATCCTAAATAAATTGATAGCTTGCTTTTAAAAGAAAAATGTATTACCGATGTAACATATGTTTAGCTAAGAGTCGTTGAGCTTTTTGCTGTCCACAAAAGTGATGAGCTAGGTCAACATGGGTAAATAGTAAATCTCTCCCTAATACCAACGAACTAATTTTCTAATGAGTGCTGCTATTAGCACCCCCATCAATTATTTTGGACCCCTATTTTTAAGGGTAATTCTATTTCCACACACCAAAATATTTCACTCAACATCCTCTCTCAATACACTTACTAACTAATTTTAAATTTTGTAATTTTACTCAATGCACAATCTTTTTTGTCAAAAATATCCCTCTCTTTAACATTGAAACCCTCATTGTCATCCATCACCTATTGCCATCCATGACCATGCATCGACGATGGTGGCAACTTTGAGTTACCCCTTTTCAACCTCCTTCTACCATTGTCGCCGCCTCCGCCATTCCCTCTACCCTCTGCTAGTCATTCTCCAAACTAAAAAAAATCCCAACTTTTAACATCAAAACCTCACACAGACATATATACAAACACATAGTATACGTATATATCCTTTTATTTTTATGTTTGTTAATCTATTTAGTTCTTCCTTGGCTCATGAAAATTAAGACGTCTTATGCAAATTTCTATCTACTAATTATTTTTTGTGCTTTTTAAACCTTTGATCCAAGAATAACTTATTATGATATTTTTCCATATTTTTTTCTGTCAAAAAATTGGGAATTTTTTAGTCTAACTATAATACACTTTATCAAAATCAGGGGTGTCAACTCTGAATTGGTTTTGTTTTCTTTCTGGGCAGAAGAGTTCAAATGGTAAACGAGTGAAAATATCCAGATCAAGAGATGAAAATGGTGGCTCAAAATCTGAAGTTGAAGCAAATTCTAGGTCGAAGAGCAAACCTGCTGAGCAAAGCACAAAACTGTCTGAGCCTCCTAAGGTTAGGGTTAAGAAATTAGGGTTTTGGTGGAGAAGGTAAAGACACTTCAGTAATTTTATTTTAGGACAAAACAGTAACAAAAAAAATAAATCATTAAGTGTGTACACAGAGGTAAGTAGGTGTGTGGAAATAGAATTTTCCATTTTTTAGTTTTTTTTTATTACAATAATAACCTCAAGTGAAGTTACTAAAAATGATATCAATAATTTTGAAACACCACATCTCACAATTAATCTCACATACCTACTACATTATGAGTTAGGATTTATGAGAGCACATAACTCCATTACCACCCATCCATCTTCCCCAAATCCTACCTTCAAAATCTACCCACCCTCAAAACCTTGAAAACCCTTTGGCGACAATATTCCAACGGCAGTGGTGGCAACCATATGATTACATACACTCCTCTAGTAACGACAATGTGTGTGGAAATTTTTCCAGTAACCATAACTCCATGAGAGAAGAGGCGTATAATAAAATCTTAAAAGAGGTTGATAACTTTGATGGTGTTCTTAACTCAGAGGAGATTGACCTTGTAAGAGTAAGTTTCTTAAAAAAAATGACAAAAATAATAAAAACTGTTCATCATTTTTCAGGATTGAACTCCTGAACATATGACCGAAATTCGGAAACACAAGCCTGAACATTGTTTATTTGTTTAGGAACAGGTAACCGAACATTTCTTGTTTGTTCAGAAACAGATAACCAAAGCAGCAGTAGAAACAAGCCAACAAAGGAGAACGAACCACCCTTGGGTGGTCGACCGGCCGGTCAACCGAGGAATGAAATTCTGCCTAATTTTGCTCACACAGAGAGTATATAAGTACAGTGAGGCCATGGATGAATGACAAAAAATCAACTAGAAAAGCATAACAGTGGATTGTGTTGTGTTTTGGGGGTATGAGGCTGTGCATTTGAATGGGTGGAAAGTTTTTACAAGGATAGTTTTGGTATTATTTGGGAAGATAAAAAAAAAATTTAAGAGTTTTACAATTTATAAGTGGGAGTCCAAAGAAATGGAGGATCCAAAATAATTGATGGAGTGCTAATAGCAGTACTCTTTCTAATACCAAGTCTTTGGGCAGACTATCAATCCCAACACCTAAGGCCCATCATAATCCGGAGATATTATGAATCCTCTTTCCAAATTTGTAAATAAACACAATATTAATGAGTCTCACCTCTATCTTAATCCAATCCCTCCTCTATCCCCCAAAACAAACAAGGCCATAGAGTAATGAATGTGTGACTCCAAATGATTTAGAGGTTCTAAGTCGAAATAATGAATGTGTGAAGCATATATAACCAGTTAAAGCAGAGCAACTAACTTATCTTGAATATTTTCTAGAATTGATATATATATATATATGTTTTACCGAGAAACTAAACAAAGACACAACCAAAGAAACAAATCTTATTCTATTAATTTTTTACCCAAATTACGATTTATATTCATTCCCCATTAAATCCAACAACCAAACTGTCACGACCCATACCTACCCCTAAAAGTTTAGGACATGACTGGCCTATACTTAGGTCTCAAGTCAAAATCAAAGAATAATTAATTCAACACAGGGGCCTAAAGCGAAAGCCATTAAATAATACAATGTCCATCGAGCCGTGTGTATATGCTAGGATCATTACACGACTTCCCTTAAACGGAGAAGTTCACATGCGCCATTCAGATAAATACAGTCTAAGGCAAGTATGTATATATATATACAAATGGTTACCGACTCAAGAGTTACATGAGCATAAAATGTTCAACAAGCCACCAAAACAATACAAAAATGTGGCACTGAACTTCCTAAGAAACAAAAAAACTCCACTTGGGCTTAACCAAAAATTTCCACAAAAAAGCGCCTAAAGCTGACCTAGGGCTGGCCTCCAAGCTGACCACCTACAAAACATACATGAATACGAAATGAGCCAAACTCAGTGAATAATAATAATGTACTAAAGCATGTAAACGAGCATGTGCCTTGCAAAACATAAAACGTGTACGTAACTCATGTATATCTCTTTTGATTTTCGATACATTTCACAATGGCCTCGAGCCCAATCATAATAACAGAATGGCTTCGGGCCCAATTCTAATAACAGAATGGCCTCAGGCCCAATAATAACAGAACGGCCTCGGGCCCAATAATAACAGAACGGCCCCAGGCCCAATAATAACTATAAACAAGTCTCATCTCATAACCACATTCCATATTTCGATTCTTGTAGCTTTTTCATTCGAATAACATAACTTCGAGTATCACGCATTAACGTATCAAAATAAATACAAGTGAATATATCTTTACACTACTGTTACTCACAGTGATCTGGTCATGCAATTAGGGGCAGAGGGACATTGGGCTCAGGGGGGTCACGTGCCCTCCCTGACGTTTGATTTTTTTTTTTCTTTTTCTTTTTTTTTTAAGCGTAGTCTGTCTTGTGCCCCTCCTTCTAATACACAATTTCAAACCCACTAACCCACACACACCACACGCACGACGCACGACGCACCATGTTTGTATATTTTATTTTTTTTATTTTTTTATTTTTATTTTTTTTTGAATCCCAATCCTAATCTCAATCCCAATCCCAATTAAATACTGACACAACTTTTTTTTAGGTGAGTACACATAACTCCAATTACAGTAAGGTTAAAACTCTAAAACCTTAGAAGTGTATAAAATTTTTTATTTTTTTTATTTATTCACAGTACTTGTGAAGTATCTTCGTATTTTCTTTGTCTTCTTTGTCTCCCTTTGTTGCTTTGCAATTTACCGACTCGCGATTCACCAAATTAAGATCACACAACACAGATTTGGGATCACACTACAACCTTGGTATCTTTTCTTCATTGTTTACAAATAACTTTTTTTCTTTTTTTTTTTTACTTTTAAATAAAAATTATAAGTATTAATTTATAATTATTTGTTAAGTTTTGATTTGTAAATTTTTTTTTATTTGTTATTATTTATGTTAAAATAAGAGATTCTGATATGCTAAAATTATGAATCTTAATTGGTGGTGATTTATATTAAAATTAGGGATTTTGGTTTGTTGTTGTTTATTCTAAAATTAGAGATTTGATTTATGCTAAAATTAAAAATATTAATTTGCAGTGATTAATATTTAAATTAGAAATTTTGACTTGTTATAATTTGTGCTATGATTAAAAATTTTAATTTGTTGTGATTTGTGCTAATTTAAATTTTTTGATTTGTATTAAAATTGGAGATTTTGATTTGTGGGGGGTTTAAGATTTTGACTATGAATTTTTATTTTGATTTTTAGTTTTTCCAAATAGTCATGGAGAAATATTTCAAAAGAAAATCAAAATTGGAATCATCACTTTCTCAAAAAAAATATGATAACTATTCTTCTGCAAAACAAAGTCGCATAGAAATCAACTTAGTAGACCTTCTTGCAAATCCAAGACTACGGCCTCGGATTATGGACTATAATGCTAATGATCAAGACCGAATTCGTAGGGCATATCTACAAAAAGGTCCTTGTCAACCTCATGATCATAATTTTCCACAAAAATCATTTGGACAAAAATTTTGGCAATTTAATTAGGCTTGGTTTAGTGAATTTCCTAATTTGTTGGAGTATAGCGTAGCAAAAGATGCAGCATTTTGTTTATGTTGTTATCTTTTCAAACCCGATATTGAAGATCAAGCTGGTGGTGATTCTTTTGTTAGTGAGGGTTTCTCAAATTGGAAGAAAAAAGAAAAAATTCAGACTCATGTTAGAGGTCCCAATAGTGCTCATAATCAAGTTTCGAGTAAATGTCATGACTTGTTAAACCAAAACCAACATATTGAAGCGGTTTTTTTCAAACAATCTGATCAAGCTCGAATTGAGTATCGAACTCGTTTGAATTCATCAGTTGATTGTGTTAAATTTCTTTTAAGACAAGGACTTGCGTTTTGTGGGCATGATGAATCTGAAAATTCAAGTAACTAAGGAAATTTTCTTGAACTTCTCAAGTTTCTTGCTGATCATAATGAAGATGTCAAAGTGGTTACATTGAGCAATGCTCCACAAAAGCTCAAGTTGACATCTCCTGATATTCAAAAAGACATTGTAAATGTGGCCGCATTTGAAACTATCAATGTGATTATAAGAGATCTTGGTGATGCACTTTTTTCTATTTTGATTGATGAGGCCCATGACATATCAATCAAAGAGCAAATGGCAGTTGTAATACGATATGTTGACAAAAAGGGCCAAGTGATTGAGCGCTTTGTGGGTATTGAGCATGTTGCTAATACAAATGCTCCGTCACTTAAACAAGCTATGGAAAATTTATTCTTTAGACTTGGATTGAGTATTTCCACATTGCGGGGTCAAGAATATGATGGGGCTAGTAATATGTAAGGTGAGTTCAATGGTCGTAAAACACTTAAACTGAAAGAGAATCCTTGTGCATATTATGTTCATTGTTTTGCTCATCAATTACAATTGGCACTTGTAGCCGTGGCAAAGAATCATAATCAAATTGTTTTACTTTTCACTTTGGTTTATAATGTGGTGAATGTTGTTGGAGCATCATGTAAACGCCTAGATATTGTTAGGGAGAAGCAAGCTACAAAAGTTGCTGAGGCACTTAATACTAGAGAGCTATCTAGTGGGCAAGGCTTAAATCAAGAAACTAATCTTAAACATGCTGGTGATACACGTTGGGGTTCACACTATGGTACTTTAGTCGGCTTGGCTAGTATGTTTTCAACAGTGATTAATGTGCTTGAAATGATTTCGAAGGATGGTTCAAATTCATAACAACGAGCAGAAGCAAATGTATTGTTGGACTCAATTCAATCATTTGAGTTTGTATTCAACATTTATTTGATGAAAACGATATTGGCTATTACAAGTGAGTTATCGCAAGCACTACAAAGGAAATATCAAGATATTGTTAATGCCATAAATTTAGTTCAAATTTCTAAAGTATGGCTCCAAAAGATAAGGGAGAGTAGTGGGTGGACATCTTTACTTGATGATATTTTGTCTTTTTGTGAAAATCATGAAATTGATGTTCCCCAAATGGAAGATATGTTTGTAGCTCGAGGGAGAAAAAGGCGCAATGCTCAAGAAATTACAAGCTTACATCACTATCGCGCTGAGTTATTCTACACTATTTTGGATATGCAAGTTCAAGAACCAAATGCTCGTTTCACTGAGTCGAACACTGATTTATTACTTTGTGTGGCATGTTTGAATCCATCTAACTCTTTCTCTAGTTTTGACCCGAAAAAGTTAATTCATCTTGCTTAATTTTATCCCAAAGAATTTTCTTCAGTGGAGCTCGTGGTACTTAATGATCAACTTGATACATATATTATTGACATGCTATCTAGTAGTGAGTTCTCAATGTTGAGTGGAATTGTCAATCTTGCTAAGAAAATGGTAGAGACTAGATAAGATGAAAACTTTTACAATTATGGAAAGATGGTGACAATGATAAACGATAAACGATAGCTTGGTTGAAAAATGGTGACAATGATACTATTATGGAAAGATTTCAAAAGATGAAAACTCGTTGAGGTCAATTGTAAAAGTTTAAAATTTAAAACTTTTTGTAATGGATATTAATTTTTAATGTTTAACATTAACTCGAAAAATTATTATTATGTTATTGTTATTGATTGGGAAAGAAAAATTTTGAGATTGTAATTAATGGGTGCCCCCCCTATATTAAATTCTTGGCTCCGCCACTACGTGCAATGGTTTCTTCTGGCAAGTGACCTACACATCACACGCAACAATTGATAAGTAAAGCATTCTTTTCTTTGTTTTTATATCTTTCCTCATTCTTTCATTTCGTTCACTTCCCATTCATTGTTAAGTATTTTAAACGGATCAAATGTACATTTAAACAGATTCAGAGGGTCAAACAGAGTAAAAGAAACTGACATAAATTTTTTCCACAAGTCGCACATGCTGTCACACCCCAAATCCGGGTATGACCGGCCGTGGCCCACAGGGACTTAGCCCAAAGCACACGTAAGCCTAAACATGAACCCAAAACCATAAAGAATAAATGTGATGATAGCCCAGAAATAAATAAATCAACACTCAATCCAGTAACATACCACAAGTGAAAAACAAGTCATAACCAACTTCCTAAAAACATATATATACTAAATGGGACACAAACCGCCCACAAAATAAAATAATTCTAAATAAAACCCAACAACAATGTATGCACAAAACTCGACAAAACAACCTAAAACAAATTAAATAAATGCCCTAGAGGTCTATGCAATTGAGTCCCCGCTACGCTATGAGTCCACTCTAAGTCCTTCTAACACCTAGAAAT
The DNA here is from genome assembly GCF_055761805.1 of Camellia sinensis. NCBI lineage: Eukaryota > Viridiplantae > Streptophyta > Magnoliopsida > Ericales > Theaceae > Camellia > Camellia sinensis. The sequence continues at coordinate 143,529,175 of NC_138962.1, forward strand.
GGTAAACAACTAAGTCAGCTGATAGTTCAGTGAGTAGCAACATGGATAGTAAATACAGTTTTGAAAACAGGTTCAATTCCAAAATAAGATATATATCACAGAAACTAGATTGGCATACAGTTTGGTAAATACAATCTGTTTCAAAAAGAAGGTTCCACAATTCAACACTTAAAATACTCATGTCTCGCAAGAACATGATAAACGACATTTTTCACTTAAAACAGATTATAACATGAACACCAATAATTTTCTGGGTACCAAGAAAAACAAATAATATGCCACACAGTTCTCAAGGCTATAAGCCCCATTGGATCCAATACCGAACTAAGAGTCATCCTCAGGATGGCACCTGGGCCTTTTCTCAAAGACGATCCGATTGAAGGTCACCTAGTTGTTTTTAAAGATATTTTCCTTACAATCGTTGAGCACTAGAGTCATCATGGCCCAACCTGGATCTGTTCCCTAGTGGCCAGAGTCACCACACACAGTGGAATAATTTCCCTGGACTAAATACACACATGGTCCCAATAATCAATACACATCAGTTTCGCAAAACATGGTAGTTCATCATTATAAACATGAGACCAAAACAAATAGTTTACAGTATGCCAAGTTCACACATGTTTCAGAAATAATTTGATTCAATTGATAATATAATAATTTATCAAAACAGTTTAGTCTTGAAATAACAATTTAATTTTCCAACAGTTCAGGGTAGGGGAACATTTATAAAAATACGTAGCATGAAACTACTCACTTGAAAACGAAATAATATAATCCTCAAATAGAGTGTAAAAGTCCAACTAGTGCCCTGAACCAAGTATAAAAAACTACACGTCACAACTAATTTAAAAATACTAAAAAAATAGGAACTAAGTAACCTCAACTAAAACGCACTAACACGGCTCAACCCAACTCGCCGTTACTCTTAAATATTACCTAAGTTCATGTTCTTCAAGGTTTAAAATCACCCAAGACATGGGTTCCGGTCAAAACTTAATTAATTGTGACTTTAAGATAAAACAGAATTTCAAACAAGCCTTCCCAACCTATTCGCTAACTTTGAAAATTACAAAACCCACTCCACGCTATTCGAAAAATTCCAATAACCTCCAGATATGATCTAATATATCCTAAGTTTCAAACCCAATTGGTTTCACTTGATTTGCTTATCAAAATAATTATCTACAATTTATTATATCTAAACAGGTTGTTTTCTGCAGCACTTTAAAGAAATTGACGGTTCTCTTAATATACATGAGAAATCAATGCAAGGCAAAAAACGTATGAAACTAGACTTGTAACCGGTTCTAATGACACTAATTTGATAATTTTTGGATTTATACCCAAAGAGAACAACACTCCTGAATTTACTGTTTCGGACTGGTTTCCTGGACAGATTTGAATACCTCAATTTATATGGATTTTGACTCCCAAAAATTATGAAAAAATTCAGATATACAAATCAATATGTAATTGATCTACTGTAAAAATTTCAGTTCAAAATTCATCCGTTTGATATGATTTCTTGATTTTTTAAAGTTTGTGATTATGCACAGAATTTTTTTAACTAAGAATAATTCCCATTATTTATACATGAATTTAACTCCTCAAATTTCTTAATAGTATATATATATATACAAAATATATAAACCTACAACCTCCATGAATGAATAAAATAATAATGGAATAAGGATAAAAACAAAACCAAAAGGAAGAAGAAAGATAAAGGCCCACCACACCCAAAAATTCCTCATTGTCTGCAACCCTTCTTTTCTCTTCTTCTTATTTTCTCTCAACCCTTCTCTCCCGTGGCTGCTGTGTTTGCTGCTGCTATAGTGTAGATTAGGAACCCTAGGGTTGTTATATATTGTATTAGGCAACTTAGGGTTACTTTATATATCTAAACAAAAGGCTCTAAATTATTATCTTTTTAAATTATTTTATTTTCTATCCCATTAATTTAAATAAAATACAAGTATTACTAATTCAAAATATACTAACTAATTGGTCCCCTATTATTTATTTATTTATTTATTTATTATAAATCTTGCCTCTAAATTAAAAACTTCCACCATAAATTTATTTTAGATTTAAAATTAATTAAAAAACCTTCAAAATATTTAATTTGCACTTTAGGATTCACCATAAAAATATTTGAGATTGTAATATTATTATTATTACTATTTAATTATTTACTTAAATTTTTCTTTTTTTATATTCGGGTTCTCACACATGCAGAAGTCCTCCACCGCACGTCAGGAAGGCGGCACGTGCGGCTCCGGACATGCTTTTATTTCAAAATGCTCAATCTGGCTCCCATATTTTCCACACGTGCGGCTATGAGCCCCGCACGTACGATTCTAGGCTCTGTTTGAGCAGTCCGAAAATTCAACAATTTCAGCTTTCTAAAGACAATTCAAAGCTCTAAATCAAGCAATATAATTCCCCAAAACATAGTATATAAACATAATAGACATGATTCTCATGCTCAAGTAAAACATAACTCTTTTTAATTGCATAATTACAACCCCAAATGGTCACATTCATTCCATTTCTTCATCTTTCCATGATTTATCAAACATATACACAAACATATATGCAAACACTAAAGCTTAGAAGGTAGTTTCTCACAAACTACTCAACATAATTTAAAACACAAAGATCAACTCTCAAATCAAACAATTACCATGAATCTTGATGGGTTGCATGAATATTTCCCCAACCATGGTCACTATTTCAAAACCCTAGCTTGGGTGAGTGGAAAAACTCCATTTAAAAGCTTGATGCTAAGCAATTGGAGAGAAATTTAGGGAATTTAGTTAATTGACACATACCTTCAACTCTATTCCTCAAAAACTCCCTTGTAAGATCTTCAATCTCCACCCCTTGGTTGATCTCTTCCTTCTCTCTCTTTTTTTCTCTTATTTTCTTTCTCTAGAGCTCTCCCAGGAGATAGTTTTATAAAAAGTGAGTCTAAGTTTCTTCTTTAGGTTCATATATGTATCTAAGGCTTGAGTTATGAGCCTAATTTGGTTTATTTAAGTCATGAGTCTAAATAATTCAATTTAATTCGTTGCGAATCAAATTTTTACAAAAATTTATATTGTCCTAAAAATCATATTGATCATAAATGTAAAGTCAATTTCGGTTTATCGCGCCTCTAAAGCTTTCAATTTCTAATCCAAATGTCACAATTTGAACAAATTTTCTCATAATCACCAGATATAATTTCATAATTATATAATCTGCATATTAAAATATGGAATTTCATGTCAAATATATAAACACGCATATAATCACACAAATAATGAGAGATTAAAGCATATGAGAGGGTCGGGTTATTACATAAACGAATTAAATCAACTATGAAATTCAAACTGAAACTTCAACAAAAAAGACAAAAATAATTATTAAAGAAAGAAAATTAGAGGGTTTTTAAAACCAAACCAGGTCAAAAGAACTTCAGCAACAGCCTCATGTCAATCGGACACCACCCTTTTTTGCTCTAACCCAATTCAACTCTCTGGCCTGGTAGGAAAAAGGAGAAATAGAAATTGAGATAGATATAAAGGAAAACCAAAGAAAAAAATGAATTAATAGTACTAGTGAACAGGAATTTGAGGCATAAACTGATTGATTGAATAGCAGAGCAGAGCAGCGAAGTGAGAGAACATTTGGTTATGAAATGAAGGAAGAAATGACAGATCACAGAGTTTGTGCAAAGTAGTTATCAACCTTTGGCATTATTTACACAAAAGGGCTGCCCTCACGTTTGAACCTTCAACCTCAAGGTTGAGGGCTGAGTTTTAACCACTCAACCAGTGTTCCCACTTGTGTATCATGATTTATGATTCGATGATTAATATGTGTGAAGTGTTAACAAAGCAATCAGCACTATTTAATCGAATAATTATACAGTAGGAATAAGCACCAATCACACTCCCGAACTGGTTTTTTTTCATCTTCTTAACATGACCAAATGGTTGCGAATGACCACTCTGGACAGCTTCTGATAACACATGGCACATGAAGAATAATGTTGGTTATATGCTCATAATGACACTGTAGAGATGCTCCTCTATTGAATTTAATTATGCCCTCAAAGCTCATAAGAAGGCAATCTCAATACTTGAAATATCCCGAGAATTTGTCATTGCAAAGTATTTTATATGCAGTAGAAATTTCAGTGGTGTGGGTACTGTGCTTATTAACTGCATTGCGTAATACCTTAGAAGATGAAACCTGGGCTTGGGACGCATAAAAGCTAAGAAAGAGAATTCTATGTACACAAAGTTATAGACCCAAAGGATGCATTTTCCATAGTTCACAGAAATATGACTCTTTGTTGGCAATTCTAGTATTTAAGTCACCTGATTCCTGAAAGGCTTAATCCTAATTCTTGATGAATTGTCTGAGCTCAAGCTCATCATAAAATAACCAAGTGGCAGGGTGAAGATTATATCAAAAAAACCATTTCATAGATAACAACAACAAAGCAGAACCCCAAAATAATTGCCTTCACTATTACTATTTATATATCTTGAATATAGGTAAAGAATATCCTAAAGCCATTTTCTTCTTAAACAAGAAGAATATCACTTACCTCATAGAGAGATAGAATCCATTTATCAGAACCAGTTATGGTGCCTCCAAGTGCCTTCACAAAAATCTGGATGTATTCAGGATGCCCTTCATAAGTAGCCCCGATTATGATATTTCCATCAATAGTGCAAGCCGAGAAGGTCTCTGGTTCAATCCAATGAGCACCCACAGCAATGAGTAAACTTGAAATGGCAAAAATATAATCAAGCAAGTTGCCCATCTCTGGGTTAGATTTGTTAGTTTGTATAGCATTTTCCAATTTAAATTAAGATTGTGCCTAAGGTCCATGGTTAGGACCCAAACCAGAAAAAATAATAAAACAAAATTACCTGGGCAGCAGGTTGTCAGGATTTTGAGAACCATAATGACAATGAAACAGATAGAAACAAAAACAGAACAAAAAAGAAAAGACATGCTATTTGTATGTGTATCAGATGTTCAAATTTAAAATGCATCTAATTGAAAATATCAATATCAATGGCAACATTCCTTGCCGAAAGCAGGAGACTAGCCCATGGACATAGTCAAAACAACAATGAAGTCCTCAGATAAGAGTAATGCTAATTGAGAACTAGTCTATTAATGAGTAATGCACATGCAACCTCTTAAGAAACCCTTCAAATATAATGAAACCACAACTAAATTCATTTTCTGATGCACGTTAACTTGAAAATATATCTTTTCATTAATAATTTTTTTTCACCTGACAATCACAAAAGCCAAACACCTTGCAACTTTTCCATATACAATATTTGTACTGTATTGTATTAGAAGACTAGAATTTTACAATGCACGACAAATCTTTTACACAAGACAATACTTTTAATTTTGTTATTTCTTTATGTTATGGTGCCTAAAGTGAATGGAACCAAAAAATTCCCTGATATAGAAATAATAATAGTTATAACTCAAGACAGAAAGTGAGATTTAGCATTGTTGTCTAATGGGCCATAATACTACAAAGTAAAGGACTTACGATGTCTTCTGGGTATATGCTCATAGTGCTACAGAATAAAAATAAGGCATATCAAGCTTTTTCTGTTGCACACATTTCTAAAGATTATTGTTGGAAGTACAGTCCAAGAATGTTGGAAGTACAGTTTAAGAATGCATTAACAAATATAATATGAAGGCAGAATTAATAAAGCTCACAATGAATGAAGTTTGCATGACTGACACAAGAACCTTCCCCTAAAATTCTTAACTGAACTAACAGTGGAAAGCCCTGTTGGACATTCTTCACTGTATTTAAAAAGATTTAATTCTGTTGTGTACAAAACAACAACAAGAATAAAAGAAATAGAGAAAAGGAGAGAATATGTTTGATTACACAAATCAAACTCGAAATAAAAAAAATAAATAAATAAAAACAAAACAGATTTTATTTTGTTACAAAAACAAAATTAAAATCTAAATAATAAACAAATAAAAAATAACACTGAAAGTAATTAAATAACTTACTTGATTTAATTTCTTCGAATTATTTTTGTGATCAAGTCCAGTGTTTAACACTGTCTCCTTAAGACAGATTCGTCCTCTCCACGGTGCTTTCAGAATTCGGACGTCTATCTCCCAGGATGAAATGATCTTCCACAAACAATAGCAGCACTACTAATTGTTTGCCTTACGAACACACTTAGCGTTTACACTCTTTCTTTTGAAAATAAAATGCAGCAAGATGAAGAATAGAAAACAGAAGTGAAATACGAAATTTTTTGAATGCAAACATCAAATGAGGGTGGTCCTATTTATAGATGTGAAGGTGGCTCTTCATTTTGAATTAAACAGGTATGTAACTCTTGGTTTTGAATTGAACAGGTATGATACCTGTTGGATTTGAATTCAAACAGATAGCAAAACGGGAAGGGCCCTGTTTGGGTGTGCATTAATTCCAAAACAGTTTATTTCTGTTTGAAACCGGGAAGGGCCCTGTTTGGGTGTGCACTATTTCCAAAACAGGTTATTTCTGTTTGAAACCGGGAAGGGCCCTGTTTGGATGAACAAAAAATCCAAACCAATTTAATTTGAATTATGGATTTTATTTTAATAAAAATAAAATTAAATTCAAATGTTTTTGGCCCAAAAAGATTAGAAGCCCAACCCAACCACACACCACGCACCCGCGCCCAAGCCCAAGCCCAGCCCGACCGGACGGACGGACGGCGGCGGCGGCGCGCGCGCGCGTGTGTGGTGATTTTTGGGTCCAATGGGTCTAGCCCATTTTGCCCATAACCTCTCCCTCTAAAACACTTGGGTACCCCTTGGGGCACACCCCAAGTATCTCACCCTAAGCCTTATAAACCCTTTCAAAACCTCCCACCAAATCAATGTGGGACAAGCCAATTTACAACCTTAAGGAATTTCCACCAAAACTCCATTTTCATGGAGCACACTTTGGCTTCAATTTCCCATTCACTCGGTAATGGTTTTGAGCAACCAAATATACCACGTGAATCACAACGCGGCATAGAACGCGTTACCACTTTAACCCGAGTTAATCGACACTCGGGGCCCACCTAAAAATAAACCTAACTTAGGAAAAAATTAACCATTTCCAACAATCCCCCACATGAATGGAATTTGATGACAACGGAAATGCAACAATATGCAGACTTAACGAAAGAGTATAAGTCGAAAATATCTTGCATCAGGATAGGTAGTTTTCGGCTTTGAACCTTCCCTAGTGATAACCTATCGGACTTACTGGCTAACCAATGGACGCGATGCCTTGAATTGTTCAGCCGTTTGTGTAAGCCAAGACAATAGATTTCACACAAAATATCTTCTAACACATCGTGGTTCTCACTGTTGTGTTCATTTTGGCCTTGAACGCACCTGGTTTTCATAAGTGTTTCTAGAGAATTTAGCCTCTTCATTCTCATAGAACCGGCCCCAGTTCAACACTCATATAGGTGATTCTTATTGTGAGTATCTCTTTATACTCGTCTTGATTTTATGCCTTAATCAAGATATAAGTAATCATTAAAAGCAAAGCTTATCCTTATACCCCTGCAGACAACATATGTTGCAGATATCACTCTCACCATAGGAATGGGTAGGAATTTTAATCCCTTGGTGATTTCTGGCGAGCCATACATAACTTAGTTGTCCCTTTGAACTTAGTTCTTGGGATCTCCAGTCATATAAGTAGGGTTACCATTATGACGACTCTTATGTAATAGGCTTTAATCCCATCCCCTTTGATGAACTATACACTAGCTCTTTTGTCAAACCTTTTGTTAACGGATCCGCAATATTCTCTTTAGATTTTATATAATCTATTGAGATTATTCCGTTTGACAACAATTGCCTTACGGTATTATGTCGACGACGTATATGTCGTGACTTACCGTTATACATGTGATTCTGTGCCCTGCCTATTGCAGATTGACTATCACAATGAATGCAAATAGCTGGCACAGGTTTTGGCCACATTGGAATGTCTTCTAAGAAGTGACGAAGCCATTCTGCTTCTTCACCTGCTTTGTCTAAAGCAATAAACTCGGATTCCATTGTGGATCGTGCGATGCAAGTTTGTTTCGTGGACTTCCAAGAAACAGCAGCGCCTCCTAGAGTAAAAACATATCCACTAGTGGATTTTGAATCTTTAGTATCTGATATCCAATTGGCATCACAATAACCTTCGAGTACTGCTGGATATCGAGTAAAGTTCAAACCTTGATCATGAGTAAATCTTAGATATCTAAGAACTCGAATGATCGCTTTCCAATGGTCTTCTCCAGGGTTACTAGTGTACCTACTCAATTTACTTATAGCATAAGCTATATCAGGACGAGTACAATTCATTAGGTACATTAGGCTTCCAATGATTTGGGAGTATTTTAACTGAGACACTGCATCACCTTTATTTTTCGATAAATAAAGACTGATGTCTACAGGTGTTCTAGCTAAATTCAAATCATCCTTGATAAATTTATCAAGAATTTTCTCAATATAATGAGATTGAGATAATGCATATCCGTCAGATGTTTTAGTAATTTTCATTCCTAATATAACATCTGCGACCCCCATATCTTTCATATCAAATCTCTTGTTAAGCATCTGCTTAGTTGATTTGATCATGTTTTGACTGCTTCCAATGATAAGCATGTCATCCACATAAAGACAAACTATGACATATCCTTGGTCAGTGTTTTTAACATAGACGCATTTGTCACATTCGTTTATCTTAAACCCATTAGTAAGCATTGCATGATCAAATTTTTCATGCCATTGCTTAGGTGCTTGTTTTAATCCATAAAGGGATTTTACAAGTCGACAAACTTTCTTTTCTTGCCCTGATACTACAAACCCTTCGGGTTGTTCCATATAGATCTCTTCATTTAGATCACCGTTTAAGAAAGCTGTCTTAACATCCATTTGATGTATTTCTAAATTAAACAACGCTGCTATAGCAATAAGCATGCGAATGGATGTTATTCTTGTCACAGGGGAATATGTGTCAAAATAGTCCAGACCTTCCTTTTGTCTGTAACCTTTAACAACAAGTCTTGCTTTATACTTGTCAATTGAACCATCTGTTTTCATTTTTCTCTTGAATATCCATTTATATCCAAGAGGTTTAGAACCTGGTGGAAGATCCACCAATTCCCAAGTATGATTCTGCATAATGGATTCAATTTCATTATTAACAGCCTCTTTCCACAAAGGTGCTTCAGGACCTGTCATTGCTGCCTTAAAGCTTTGAGGTTCATTTTCTAACAAGTATGTCAGAAAATCTGGACCAAAGGATTTTGATGTTCTTGCTCTCTTACTTCGTCTTGGTTCATCATTAGTTAAATCCTGTTGGTCGAGACTATTACTAGTCTCTTGTGTTTGATTGTCATTAGTCTCTTGACTTTGTGTACAATCATAAGTTCTTTTCTGTGAACTTAATTCCTGTCCTTTCTTGTAAGGAAAGACATGTTCAAAAAACACAGCATTCCTTGACTCTATAATAGTGTTCACATTTATATCAGGTATATCTGATTTATAAGTCAGAAACCGATATGCACTACTATTCTGAGCATAACCAATAAACACACAGTCTATTGTTTTTGGTCCAATCTTAGTCTTTTTAGGAACAGGTACTTCAACTTTTGCCAAACACCCCCACACTTTTAAGTATTTGTAGGAAGGTGGTCGACCTTTCCACAATTCATAAGGAATGCTTTTGGTTTTCTTGTGGGGTATTCTATTAAGAACATAATTAGCAGACAATATTGCTTCCCCCCACAAGTTCTGTGGTAAGCCTGAACTTAGTAACATGGCATTCATCATTTCTTTTAGAGTTCTATTCTTCCTTTCAGCAATTCCATTTTGCTGTGGAGAATAAGGGGCTGTAGTTTGGTGAATAATGCCATGTTGTGCACAAAATTCATTTAATGGTGCATCATATTCACCACCCCTATCACTTCTAACCATTTTAATGGTTTTACCAAGTTGATTTTCAACTTCTGTTTTGTAGAGTTTAAACATTTCTAAGGCTTCATCTTTACTTCTAAGTAAATAAACATAACAATATCTTGTGCAATCATCGATAAATGTTATAAAATACTTTTTGCCACCTCTAGTTTGAATAAACTTTAAATCACATACATCAGTGTGAATTAATTCTAGAGGTTCGGTTTTTCTTTCAACCGATTTAAATGGAGCCTTAGTTAGTTTCGCTTCTACACAAATTTCACATTTATGATTAGGATTAATTTCAAACTTTGGTATATAATCTAAACCAATTAATCTACGCAAAGCATCAAAATTCACATGTCCTAATCTACCATGCCATAAATTTGACTCAAGAATATAAACAAAAGATGTGTTATTCTTATTCATAGCAACTTTCGGTACAACTGTCATTACATTTAACTTAAAGAGACCATCACTCATGTATCCCTTACCAACATACATACCACTCTTTGTTAATACAAACTTATCAGACTCAAATACAAGCCTAAAACCATTTTTACTTAACAAAGACCCAGAAACTAAATTCTTCCGGATGTCAGGTACATGTAGTACGTTGTTGAGGGTCAGTTCTTTCCCTGATGTCATCTTCAAGATTACTTTCCCTTGTCCAGCCACAGCAGAAGTAGAAGAATTTCCCATGAAAAGTTGTTCACCATTTGCAGCCTCATTGTAGGTAGTGAACATCTTCTTGTCCGCACATATGTGACGAGTTGCTCCAGTGTCAACCCACCACTCTTTGGGATTTCCAACCAAGTTAGCCTCAGACACCACAGCAGAGAGGTTGATGTCATTCACTCCGTCAGAGATGTAATCCAATTCTGTTACATTGGCCTGATTGGTGGTCTTCTTACTTGTACTTCCATGATTCTTTTTAGGGCGGCGGCAGTCAGAAGCTCGATGTCCAGTTTTGCCACAGTTATAGCATTTTCCTTTGAACTTCTTACTACTATCGCCTTGTTTAGGACCATCTCCAGTAAACTTTCTCTTTTTGTTATGTGGTTTATGAACTTGTTCAACCACATTTGCCTTGGACTCAATGGGATTTTTCCCATTCCTCTTTTCAGCCTTTCGGTTATCTTCTTCAATTCTTAACCTTACAATCAATTCATCCATAGTCATCTCTTTGCGTTTATGTTTTAAATAATTTTTGAAATCTTTCCAAGCCGGTGGTAACTTTTCCACTAAAGCTGCGACTTGGAATGACTCGCTAAGAGACATACCTTCTGAATGAATATCATGCAAAATTATTTGAAAACTTTGAACTTGAGATATTACCGTTTGGGAGTCTACCATAACAAAGTCCAGAAATTTACCGACGACAAATTTCTTCGTGCCGGCATCTTCTGTCTTGTATTTCTTCTCCAAAGAATCCCACAATTCTTTTGCTGTTTTCAGAGGACTGTATACATTATACAGCATATTGTCAAGGCCATTTAGGATGTAGTTTCTGCACAGGAAATCTGAATGTTTCCAAGCATCTACAGCGGCAACAACTTGCCGATCACTTTCACCCTCTTTAAGTGCTGGAGCCTCTTCATGGAGAAACCGGGCCAAATTAAGAGTTGTAAGATAGAACAGCATCTTCTGCTGCCATCTCTTAAACTCGGTACCATTAAATTTTTCCGGTTTTTCTCCATGATTGATTGGTACATGAACATGGTTCTGGATAGGGACCGATGTAGGTGTAACAATAGGAGTATCACTGCCAGATGCAGTTTCAGTTGCAGTAGCCATAATCTCTGATTACAAAAATCAGAAAATATTAAAACACAAATTAATTTTCTAGTTACTAAAACCAGAAAATAATTATAACAACAAAATAATTTTATTTTCCTTGTTACCAAAACTCCATTTTCATGGAGCACACTTTGGCTTCAATTTCCCATTCACTCGGTAATGGTTTTGAGCAACCAAATATACCACGTGAATCACAACGCGGCATAGAACGCGTTACCACTTTAACCCGAGTTAATCGACACTCGGGGCCCACCTAAAAATAAACCTAACTTAGGAAAAAATTAACCATTTCCAACAAGCCCAACCAACAATTCAGATGGGTGAGTGAATGAGTTGGATGAAGAAAAGGATTACAGTGATAAAAGTGATACTCATTAAAACTTTTTTTTTTACTTTTTTTTTTTATTTTTATGTACATTAGAGGTTGAATTTGGAAGGGAGAATCTTACCTGGTTAAAATATTATTTGGAAAAAAAATTTCGCTCTTTTCTCAGAGTAAAGAAAGTCTTCAACTCTTCAGCTCATCATCTACGTCACTAGACAGGGAATATGGTCAATCTTAGCCCAATTCTGTTCGCAGTGTTGTTGAAGCAAAGGACAGTCACTGATCTCAAGACAAGAGAGCATAGGGGGCAGCCCCTCCTCTGGCAAAGAAAGCAGCTTATGACACTCCTTGATCTTCAGTTCTTCAAGAGATGTGAGATTCCACAACCAAGTGGATAGGGAATCTAGATTTGAGAGCCTTCCAACATGAAGAGTGGTCAATGTACTAGGAAGTAGCCACTCTTGAAAAGAGGCAAGATCCGGACATCCACCATAAACGGAGAATTTTCTGAGACAGGTGAACCTATGCAAACCCCACTCTGACAGGGACCTCATATTCTTGCAATCCTTGATATCTAGTGATACAAGGTTCGTGGGTAAACCACCATCTGGAAAGGACAGTATGCCGGGACAATTAGATAATTGCAGTTCTTGAAGAGAAGTAAGGCTTTGCATCTGCTCCGGTAGGGACTTGAGATTCTCGCAATTGATGATATTAACCGTTTTGAGGCTGCTGGTGGGAAGGCCTCCTTGAGGAAATGAAGCAAGACCAGGGCACCCATCAATTTCCAAATAACCAAGAGATCTGAACTTGTGAAGGTTGTTGGGTAAGGATTTAAGATTCATGCAGTCCCCACCCCGAAATGATTCGAGAGAAATTGTTTGCATCATCAAATCTGCTAGTGACTCTAGATTGGAGCAATTCCAAATAGTCAGTATCTTCAATGTTGTAGGTAACTGGCCTCTTGGAAAGGACATGATTGAAGAACAGTCAAAAACCTCTACTTCAAGAGACATGTTACTTCTATGCATCGTCCCTGCGGGAAGGGACTCTAAATTGGGACAATGGTCAACAGTCAGCTGCTTGAACGTGGTGGGAAGAAGCTCACCCCCTCTTGGAAATGAAGTAAGAAGGTAGCACCCACTGATGTTCAAGTACTCAAGAGATGCATTGCTGCTATGAATCATTGATTCAGGTAATGATTCCAAACCACATCCTCGGATTGCAAGACCTCTCAATCTCAATAGCAAAGCGGTCTCAGGAAATGATGCAACTCTTGGGCAGTCCTTGATTGTCAGTTCTCGAAGAGATATAAGGTTATGCAAAGCAGAAGGGAGCTTCTCCAAGCCAAGGCAAGAATCTAGTTCCAAATATTCTAGCTTACCTGGCAGCTGCTGGTGCTCTTCCTTTGACAGGAAAACCAGCAGTGGACAGTTTTGAACTACAAGATGCCGAAGAGAAGTTAAGTGTTGCAACCCAACCTCACTCCCTATCAAATACATGAGCTCAGAACAATTTGCAATCACTAACAACTCCAGTTCTGTTAAGCACCGTGTCAGCCCTTCAGGTAGACATATGAGATTTGGAATATTATGAATGTTTAAGGAAGCAAGTAGGCTAAAGTCAAGTAAACCACTCAGCAATGCCTGATCACATCCCTTCAAATCTAATTCATGAAGCAATGGAAGCCTTGGGAGTGAAGAAGTCAACTGCTGGCTTTCATGTATCACTAGTTTTTTCAGACAAGGAAGACATTCAGGTAATTTCTTTAATAGCTTGGGACATGTCTCTATATAAAACTCAGAGAGAATGGGGAACCCTTCAAAATCTGCATTGCCTCCAACACAAGACCAATCCTCCCATTCTGGCATATTCTCAAAGCTTAGAAACTGCAGGGATGGAAAAGGTATGCCAGAAGAAATACCTTGCCCGTAGAACTCAACACCCAGAGTCTTTATTCCAGTCATTCCCTTGATGTAGAGCTTTTTCAGAGAGGGTAATTGACCTAGTGGTGGTAGGGACACACATCTTTGGCAATCACTTAAATTTAGAGACACCAGCACAGAGAACAAAGGATCCCCTATCCAACTTGGAAATCTTAGTCCACCATAGAATTTGACAAGAAGTTCCTTGAGCTTCTGATGGGTTTGTAGCATCTCAAGAATGTCAAATTCAACTCCATCATTTCGCGATTCATCAAAATTGTTGCTCCACTCCACCGTAAATTCATTAAGACCCTGCTTATCTTTTAAATTGGCTCTTCTTGCATCCCAAGCATTTGCCACATTCTCCAACCTTGATATGCAAAGCCTACTTTGAATATGTGCCAGATTCCTCAACTCCCTTATCCCTGATCCAGTAGCACCCACCACAAACTCAGGCATCGGCTGGAGGCTCACCAAATTATTTATTCCTAATGGCATTTCTGTTATTCCACTTCCACTGATATCAAGATGGCGTAGATTAATTAGTTTTCCAATGTCTGTAGGCAACTGAATAAGAAGCTTACATTCACATAATATCAGTGTTTGCAAATTGTATAGAGTATTCAAAGATTGAGGAAGGCTGTTGATTTCAGTCCAAGAGAGATCAAGATACCGAATGTGCTTGAACTTGCCAATTGAGTCAGGAAGTTCTGTAATGTAATAACCACTCAGAGATAACACTCGTAAACGTCTTAATTTTGGCAACAGTTCATGCAGCACTTTCTTACTCAAGTAGCAAAATTCAGCTCCAGATGGTTTTGCAAAAGGTAAGAAGGTGCGTAACCACTTCACTTCATATAACAACTCAAATTTTTTTACAACATCATATTTACTGCGAATGTAAGAGAAGTGGCGCGCCTTTTCAGAGATCTCACATTGCTTATTTTTCTCCAACTTATCCTCGAACCTTATGCATATATTCCTTGACACAAATTGTGACACCCCTGTTCTGTATTATGCTAATTGGTCCCAAATGCCAATGTGATTATATGTTTTGATATGACTTTGTGTGCCATTGTGCGAATATTTATGATTTTGAAGTTTTATCTGTTCATCGTAGGAATATCTGTTTGAATAATCCGCTTCGGGAATTAAATTGAGGGCCTTATCGGCCACAGAGCCCGAAATTGATTACGCCACTGTGATTGGCATAATTTTTAGAGCCTACGGTGAAATTTAATTGAAAATTGATCCTGGTCAATTTAAACTGATTAAATTGATAAATTAAATGCCCAATTGTTTTATAAATAAAATGATGTTGAGTGGGTGCTTGTTAAGGGTCAACTACACCCTCATTTCTCTCCTTTAACACTTCATTTGGCTGATGAAAAACTCTTAGACCTGAGAGAGGGTCGGCTAAGAGAGAGAGGGTGAAGGAAATTGAGATTTTGGTCCTAAAGCTTAGTGATCTTGGAGGCTAGCTCAAGAATTTACCTTAAATTGTGAAGATTGAGCCTCTAGGTAAGCATTGATTCTTGAATTCATGAGAGTAATGTGTAATCTTGTGTGTTCAAGCGTTGTTTGTGATCAAGAGCATGATTTGAAATCATTTTGTTGAAATTGAGGCTTGATATGTGCATGCATGTAATGAACTCCCATGGAATCACAAATCTAGCATGTAATTTGTGAAATTATGAGAGATTGGTAGTGTAATCCCACATGCAAGCATGTCTTTGTTAAATTTTATGGGAATGAGCACTAATTACGTTATTTGAAGTGAATGAGAAGTCAAGAGGGCATGCATGTACAAATCATGGGAGTATAAGTCTTGAATGTTTGAATTTGAGCATGTTGGTGTTAAGGTTGTGATATTTTGGGGCATGCATGCAAATAAATTATGAAATTGAGCTTCAATATGTTGTAAATTATGCTTATACCGTGTTAGTACATGTCTATGAGTAATTTGAGCCATAACATGCATAAATTGTTGGTTGATATTCGAAGTGAAGCTCAAGAACACAATTCTGGGTTTTCCAGAATTTTGAGGTCCGCTCGAGCGGGGAACATGCCGCTCGAGCGGGAAATGCGGGCTCCCAGTACTTTTTGCAGACTTGATGTCCGCTCGAGCGGGCTAATTAACGCTCGAGCGTGGGAGCTATTTTGACAGGTCTTCCGCTCGAGCGCCCTATTTAATGCTCGAGCGTATTTTTCATGCAACCAGTACTTTTGCAGGCCTTAAGGGTCCGCTCAAGCGGGTGAGTTGACACTCGAGCGGGGACCCTGTTTTCTGAAATTTTGTTCATGCGTTCTGTGTTTCGTTTTCCGTTCTCTTTCACTTGTAAGCACTCTTAGGCATATGTTAAGCATTGTAAATGAGTTAATGAGATACGAATAAAGCCTAAAGAGGAATATGTGAATTAAAGAACGGATTGAACTGTTAGTGACCCTTTTTTATTCATGAAATGTGTAGGGTCAAGCTCCAGGGCAAATCCACAAGCCGATCACTGTGAGTAATATCAATATTTAAAAGCTTGTCAATGTCCAATTGTTTATTCCCTTATAAACTTTATGAGTTGTTAATTGGGATTGTGGACAAAAGTCTGACAGGAATGAATGAATGGACCAAAGGTCGTTTTGATTGGAATGAATGGACCGAAGGTCGTTTTGATGTAAATGAATGGACCTAGGGTCGTTTTGATATAAATGAACGGACCGAAGGTCGTTTTGACCTATATGATTGGACCGAAGGTCGTTCTGACATGAATGAGTGGGCCGAAGGCCGTTTTGACATAAATGGATGGGCCGAAGGCCGTTTTGACATAAGTGAATGGGCCGAAGGCCGTTTTGACATAAGTGGATGGGCCGAAGGCCGTTTTGACATAAGTGAATGGGCCGAAGGCCGTTTTGACATAAGTGGATGGGCCGAAGGCCGTTTTGACATAAGTGAATGGGCCGAAGGCCGTTTTGACAAGAATGGAAACCTGAATGGGCCAAAGGCCAGTATGTTGGAACTACAGTCACTTAATCTAAATTTTGTATAAGTATATATATATGTTAAGTAGAAATATGAATTGGGCCAAAGGCCGTTTGGAACATGTTGTTCTACATTGTTATGTAATTTTTGTATTTGATATTATTCACTGAGCTATTGCTCACGCTCATTCATGTGTTTGTAGGTGAGCCAAGAGAAGTCCAAACCCAGCCCCAGTGAAGTCTGCCAGGAACATCATGAGTTTTGGAGAGTCAGCCTTGCGTCTCACGCACGAGACCCATCTTTGCCATTTTGTTTGCATTCATAGTTTGTCTTGTTGGCAAGGGCTTTATGTATATCTGTATATAGTTTTGATATGGGCTGACTCAGTTTGGATGATCCTGTCTGTAAAGGATTTTATGGTACTGTATTTTGTTGTGGGTTATTAACATATACGTGTATGGTTTGTTTGATGTGCATATAAGCACGGCTCTATGGACAAAGTTTTTATTTATTGCTTCCGTTTGGCCCCTTTACTCTGACGAGTTATGTCTGTTTTGGTCTGAGGCCGTAGGTAATCTCAAGATTACTGGCCGGTTATGTCCTTAACCCATAGGGGTGGGTTCGGGTCATGACACAAATTGAGCTAAATCATTAATTAGATCATGCATCACATATTTAGATTTATTTTGAGTGGATACTTGGAAGAATGACCTTTACAGTAAAACATCAAAATACTCACTACCCACTTCTTCCATGCTCTTAAAATTGTCTGTTTGCTATAAAAAACCTTCAGCCATCCACAACAAGACTAAACTCTTTCTATCAAATTCATAATCTTGTGGAAAGATTGAACAGCATGCAAAGCACCTCTTCAAATTGGTAGGGAGATGATGATAGCTCAATCTTAGAGCTGGAAGGATTGCATTTTTCTTAGAAGGCAAGTCCCATACCTTGCTATTCAGAATTTCATACCAATAATCAGTGTCTAGTTTAGAACCCAATAGGCCACCTATAGTCTTTGCAGCCAAAGGCAAGCCTTTACACTTGTTGACTATTTTTCTGCCAATTGCATGCAGGTTCAGATACGCATTTGAATCTCTGTTTCCAAATGCATGGCGCAGAAATAATGACCAATAGGCATCCTCTGACATCTCCGTCAGCTGATAAATGGGGAGTGTGTTCATCATGACAGATAAAACCTCTTTGTTGCGTGTTGTTACAACAATTTACTACCACAATCTCCAACCATCAAAGGAATCATAAGATCATTCCAGTTGTCATAGCTTTCATTCCATATGTCATCCAATACAATTAGAAATTTCTTTTTGCTCAATTTCTTTCTTAAACTACTCTGAAGTAGTTCCAAATTCATGGTATCACATGCTTTATTGGTTGCTGACTCAAGAAGCGCCTTTTTTATGCTTATGAGATTGAAGTCATCTGATACGCAAGCCCATGCTTTTACATCAAAATAATCATCCATTCTCTTGTCATTGTAGACAATCTGAGCAAGAGTGGTCTTGCCAAGACCGCCCATTCCCACTATAAGAATCACACAAAACTCATTGTTACTAGTTGTTTCATCATCAGCCACCAACAATTTAATTATCGCCTCTTTATCATCATCCCTACCATAAACATGAGACTCAATCAACAATGGAGTAGTTGGTACTCTTGTCATGATTCCAAACGTTCCATCATGGTCACTTTTCAAACCAAGAACATCTTTTTGTTTTGCAATGAAGTCAAGTTTTTCAATATGCTTCTCTATCTTGGACACCATGCGTTCACTGAAAGGATTGAAAGATGGAAACTTCAAATTGCATACCTGATCTGCGATGGTTGGAGAATTGGACTCTAATTTGAATCGAAGAGCTACAGTGGCCAAGTCATCCAAAGTGTCCTCAGTTTCATAAACAGCATGTTTGAGCATGCCCAGCCATGTTTCAACAGCTAGGTTGTTGTATTGCTTCTCCTCTGCATCATCAACCACAGCAGTGTTGGTAACATAAGCAATCTTGAACTTGTCAAGAAGTAGCTCATCAATATTCCATCCCTTTAGGAGGTTCAAGATGTCCCCAGAAGCTAACTTGTCAAACAGCACCTGAAGGGCTGGTGATAGAACTGCCTCCCACCACACCATTTTTGGTTCCCTCAAACAGCAAAATGAAAGAAACAATTATCAAACAGCTGCTCAGCTATGAAAGGAGGAAAGTCAATTGTTGATGAAGCTTTATGGTCGATGCCTTCCATTCCATGCACTTTCCATTCTTGCTTGTCAAATGACTATCTCATCCCTTTTACAGTGTTCATGATCTGCCTTTTGATATTTGTCCTTGACCCATCTTCAGTTTAAACAAATTTAGATACCAATTGTATGAGAGGGTTCACAAAAGTTGTTGGAAAACTCGAAGATCTTCGAAGATCCTTGAAGAACAACTTCGAATTCTCTAGAAGATTATGAAAGGCTTAGATTCTTCAATAGTCTCAACTTAGGAACACAAGAGTAAATCAGATGATGGAGATTAGAGATTGGGTAAAGAAGAAGGCAAAGTAGCTAGAAAGAGAATAATGACAAGGCTCTCCCATGGATCTCCCACTTTCACTCTCATGGTTGATAATGGAGAAGGGAAATTAGTTCTTTCCCAAGAGTTAAAAATCTCCAAAATCCATCCCCCTGTAAAGTTATGGGTGGGTGCTATTTATAGGCACCTCATGATGTTGGATGGAGCCCATGTGCAAAGCACATGGGAAATATTCTCTCTAACCACCTTGTCTGAGGAGGTGACCTCTCCGAGGATGAGGAAAACCCCGAAGAGGAGATCAACCTCTCGGCGAACCCTTCTTCTTAGCCACACCTAACTAATGATCCCCAATCATCCCAAAGGGTCAAGGGTAGTCCCAGAGGACGTCATGTCGCAAATATTGCCGAGTCTCCGGGACCCCCTAGATCGTGCCACCTCGACTCGGGTATAGGCTAGTTTAACCGAAGAGTGAATTTATCTCCACTCACCGTCCTCGGGATCGGGTCCTTTGTTCGGACTCCATTACGCCCATGGTTCTGGTCCGTAGATCCCGGAAAGCTCCGAGTCCGCAAGTGTTCTGGGACTCATTAATGGAGCAGCTTCTAGATTGCATCTGAATCCGTTCGAAGCCAAGTGCTTTGGATCTCTAGATTCATGGATCCGAACCCTTTCGAGTCCGAGTCTGAGTAAGTCTCTAAGTTCGTGGATCCGAACCCTTTCGAAGCTTAGAACGATTCGGCCCGTTTGATGGCGATAAATCCGGGCCCACCAATCTTGGACTTGCGATAAATTCGGGTCCACTAATCTTGGGCTATTGGGCCTAAATAATTTAATGGGCTCAAATTAGCCCCTCATACACTAATTTCCGAATTATTTGATCTTATTGCCAAAAATATACCATAGGTGATGTAAAAATAAAAAATAAAAACATATTTTGTTTAGTTACCCCTAAAATTGAATATGTATAAATACTTACATTTCCTCTTTCATTTTTCTTTTCCTTCACAAATTGAAGATCCAAAACATAGTATATATAAAAATTATAAAAATAAGAAAATTAATATGTCCATTTTTAATTATGCACGCGGTTTCACTTTTTGTTTTTTGGTTGGAATTAGTTAGTATAGGAGGTCTGAAATAACTAATTACAATACAATGTGTGTTCACACTAGTACTGAGTACAGATTGCCTTTCCAAAATCATCTGAAATTTTACAACTCATCAGTCATTACATCCTAAAATTTCTTATTCCTAACTCTCGTTGGCAATGAAATAGAAGTCAGAACATTGCAATTTTCAAATGGTAAGCCAAAAGATAAAAATAAAAACGAAAGGGTATGCCAAATTTGGATCTTGGGACATATAATTGATTTTGGGACTGAAGTTTTACCCTCTTTAAAAACAAGGCTACAAAGCTGTCAGTCAAATAAAGTTGGCTTTGAGAAATGAGAGACACAGCAGCCACTTTAACCAAGATCTTGATTGGAAGGCACTTCAAATAATTGGCCTGGCTCTGCTCGGCTTGGCTTGTGGACCACAGTGGGCCACATTGCAATCAATGAATGTCATTTTTCAAATGAAATGACACAAGAATGAAATGGAGATAACAAGTATGCAAAACAAAGTTGGCACCGTCTGCATTTTTAGTGGGTGAACTTCATGGCCCTTCTATATAATTGGATAAGGTAGTTCCATTGCTTTGAAGGAAACTCACCTACCATGCTGTTTTAATCCATCACATTAGAGAATTTAACTATCATGTAGATTAATTAATTTCCTGCTTTTTGTACTATGCAAACCAATTATGTCCATGAATTTTATCTATCTAAGTTGGCAATTACATTTTTTGGTAACAGCTTGCCAAGTTAGTTTACGCGCACCTCGATTAATCTGAGACCCATGCAAAGTGTCCCTTTACATGGATCAAGTAAATCTCGGGCAAAGCACGCTGCGTGACCTTAAGAAATTGATAGCACTTAGTGGGAGTTAAAACTGAGACCCGGCGAGAACACACCACTAAGCCCCAGGAAACGACTATGCAAATCTGGTTTTGAGGTACAATACAAGAAATTAATTAGTAGCCATTAGATGTACTCTTTCAATCTGGGCCATCCATTCAAGACCTTTATAACCAGTTACAACTTGTAAAAAACCAAACGGAATTAATTGAAAACTATGTAACTACACGTGGTAATTATAATTCTTCTACTTTTTATTTAAAAAAGGACAAGTTAATTTATGCAATACTCCTACGTTTTTTGGGGGAAAAAACGGTGGTAATTAATTAATTAGTTTTTTTTTTAATTTTATTTTATAGATTTGATTCATATAAGATATTATAATAAACCTTAATGAATTACAATCATAGTAATTAAAATCAAATATAAAGCTGAATTAATACACGAAGAATAAAACCTATAAGCAAGTGGGGAGATTCAAACTATTGACCACATATTGAGATATAGAAGTTTTAGCCAATCAAACTAACCCATTGATTTGAATTACTGATCTCGTAAGGTGCATCTAATTAATTGAAAAAATCAACCATTGCCCTTTCAATTATGTAGCACCTTCTTCAAATTAACTTCAATTTAATCAAATTAAGTTCAATATAATTATTTTATTATTTTAATCAAATCAAACAATTTAAGTTAATTGTCTAGCCGTTATAATTAAATCAAGGGGTATACTAATAAATCCTATATCCATGACTTAAGATCATTTAGTCCTATAAATATTTTTATAAACCTATAAGATTAAAATCTCTTAAATGAAGCATACGTACCCACATTTGGAAACGTAATAAGACAATAAAACCAAATCAACTGGACCAAATTCATGAGAGTTTCTGGCACATACTTTTTTGGTATATGATTTTACTTGTCATTCATTTTTGTTTTATTGAACCAAATCAACCATTTGTCCACTAAATATGATTTTACTTGTCATTCAAAAAAAAAAATTTATGGGTACCAAAAATAGATATGTAGATAGGTTACTCTACATACTTGTTAGGAAGTATTGCCTCTTAACACCCCACAACACATCTATAAGAGTATAAGAAAATTAATTAGATAAAACTAAACACTAATATTAGCATTATCGTAATTTTTTCATACTAAATAATCATATTGAGTGACAAATACGTACCACAAATGTTCCTGTCGTTGTTCTTCTTATAGTAAATATACAATGTATATATATATATACAGTAAGTGATAAGTAGAATCATGATAAATGGTAAGTAGAATCAAAATGAATAGTAAATATTGTATTTATAAATGAGAAGTATTCAATGAAACTATAATTACTATTCAATCATATTCCACTTATTAATGAATGGTAATTAAGATCAAAACAACTTATAAGGAGAATGAGTGATAAGCAGGTTGAAAACAAGTTATAAGTAGATTTGGAATGAATGGTAAATATACAAAAAAGTAAAAATGATAAAATATTAAGTGATAAGTAGTGTTACAATGAATGGTAAGTAAAATTAGAAAGTATTTTGTTTAGGAAATATGTACCCTATTACAAAATGTGTAATTTTATCACAAAATTTCATAACATCAATTGTAAAATGTGTAACCTTGCTACAAATTGGCTTACTACAAACTTTACTTACTACTCAATCATGCTCTTCTTACTATTTAATCAAACCCGACTTACTACTCAATGAGTTTCCACTTACTATTTCATTACACTTCACTAACTACTCAATTGTGGTTTCACTTACTGTCACGACCCAAACCCGCCCCTATGGATTTAGCACCGTAACTGGCCAGTAATCTGTGATTATCGAAGGCCTGCTTAACAGTAAAGACAGTAATACAGAGTACAGGGGCTGGCGAAAGCCAAAACAGTAATAAGAGATGTCCAATGAGCTGTGACAGTCTGTATGCAAAAAGACTTTTCTGCACATATTCACATTCAATACCCAAACAGTATATACATACAACATATACAGACATTCAGGTTATGGACCAAATCCCTACCATAACAGTACAGTGCAAGTCTTAACATTTAATGCAGAACAAAGGCAAAAAGGGAAAATCTAAAACACCCCGAAACGGCCTTGGCTTTGACGCCGGAACCTCGAAGTGAGGCACAATGGCTGGCTTGGACAAAATGGGAGTTAACCCGACGCTCCTAGCATCGATCCGGTGCCTGTACACCTACATATATATATATATATATATAAACAATGAGCTAAAGCCCAGTGAATAATAGTTGTGTAAAGAGGTTAAGAATGAATGTCCTTTCAGTCATTAAACAGTCATATCAGTCATTTAGAAACCATAGCAGTCATAAGTGGTACATCCAATAACAAAACAGTATATCAGGTCTTAACAGACCGAATAGTCAGTTGATGGCCATCATAACAGTAAACAGTAATGGTTCCAAACATGGGAACCGACAGAGATCTCTGTGACAGTAGCAGTAACAGTACAGTAACAGTAGGTTGCTATGGATGCCACGAATACAGTTCACAAGTAGGACATCATGCATTCAGTAAAGAGTATACTTCAGAAAACAGTACAGTTAATTGTTCAGGAAATAATCATCATTGAACATATATTTACAACATTATTACTCACAGAGCACTGGGCTACAGATAGGCTAGTGCGCATCCTCGGATGCCAACCTACACAGTTACAGAATGAACACACACTAAGTTACACACTTGGGTTTGATAACTTAACCCCTAACTTGTCTTGGTGTGGTTCTACATCAATATCCTCCTTAGGATGTCTTAAACATGCCCTAAGAATGCCTAGGATAGAAAGAGGATGCAAAGATGCACTTTAGAATACTTTTCAAAATTTGCTGAAATAGGGGTCCACGCTTGAGCGTGGCTTTCTACACTCGAGCGGACATGCAGATAAAGGATCTCCGCTCGAGCGGGACTTTCCTCGCTTGAGTGGACTGCAAAGATAGGCAAAAGTACTGGATGCATGCAATTCACGCTCGATGGGCGCTCGACCTCCGCTCGAGCGTAAGACACAAATCCTCACTCGAGCGTGCATTCCCTCCCTCGAGCGGACTGTAAACATGTGAAAAGTACTGGATATACGCATTTCACGCTCGATCGTTACTTTCCCCGCTCGAGTGGGATGCATGTACTCAAAGTGTACGCTCGAGCGTGAAGTCTTATGCTCGAGCGTGGGTCCAAAATCTAGAATTTCCAGATTGAACCTCCAGGCTCAAATTCAACTTTTAAAACATCAAATCCGATCCTTTTGGGCTAATTTTCTGGAAAACCCTTTAAAACTCATAATATAACATGTTTCTAAGATCAATTTGCAAAATCAAAGCCCAAAGGTAGTTCAATTAAACACAAATTCAAACAAAACTTCATGAACATAATGTATATATGTAGACACCCCATTTTTGACTGTCCTCAACACTTGGACGTCACCGCTTGAACACTCGGTAATCATCTATGTTCGTGTTTGTTTTGAGTTCCCGGAGGTCTTGGCTACGCTCCTTACCTCAGGATCTCTCGACTTGCTTGTTCTGTGCTTGGTTTTACAATAAGGACTTGTTTGTTTTTGCACTTGAGGGTAGAGAGTAGCTTGCTAGCTACCCGTGATACCTACCGGCCATGGCTTGAGGCCACTGGCCGTGTTTTGAGGCTACCGGCCATTGGTGAAATAGTCCGTTGGCTGGTCGGCATTTTGTGTCGCCGGCCGACCACCTGTTTGGCCGATAGTCTCCTTTTCTGGCCGGTACCACCTTTTTGCCTTTTTCAGGCGTGGTGCATGTCAGCTGTGCCAGCTGGAATGCACAAACCCTACCCCCGTGCACATCTGTGGCTGTTTTGCCCCCCTTTGCACCCTTTTTGGTCTAGCTTCTTGAGGAAGGTTGGACCTTTGTCTTAGCTTCCTCAAGAAGCTTGAACCCTGCCTCAGCTTCCTTAGGAAGCCTTGGCCCCGTTGCCTTGGCTTCTTGAAGAAGCCTTGATCCTTTTAATTAGCTTCTCTTGGAAGCTCAGCACCTTTGATGGTCTATATAAGGAGACAAACCCTCTCCTTTGTTTTGGTTTAGCAAAATCAGACCTAGAACATATATATTCTGATACATACATCTTCTCTCTCTATATCTCCCTCTCTCTCTTCATTTGTGTGTGTTTGAGGGCCTAAAAGGGTGATTTGTTCTTACTTTTGCACTAAGACACATACCATTACACCATACTTCGACTTTGGAGGTGTTGAGGGTTTATTCTTGAGGTTTTGAGCAGGTTTTGATCAAAAGAAGGTGGCTGGACTTGCTGTCCTTGAGGTGTTCTTCAAGGGTAACACTTTTGTTTTAAATTCCCCAATCTTGCACTAGCTTTTGACCTGCTTTACATACTGATTTGAGCTTCGTGTATAATTGAAAAAAGTCTTGTATGTGCATGCTCAAGATACTTCATTAAGGCCATTTTGTTGTTTGGGGTCGATCTCCCCATCTTAGGCCTTGTTTGGCCCTTTTTGTACTCTCTTTGTTAAGCTTTGGAACCTCTTGTGTATTGGCCTTCTCACCACTGAAATCCAGTGGATTTTCAGTGGTGAAGAAGGGGTATTGAGGTCTTGCATAGGAGAGGGACACCCCTCTCCCTATGTCTCTCTTTTTTTTTTTGCATTTTTGGCTTTTAATGGTAGTATGCATGAGTAGTTGTCTTTGGTATCATTTCAGAGGTTTTTGGATGTTGTTAGGTCACAACATGCCTCTATTTTTGATCGGATTAATGAACCCTTTCATGCCTAATATACTTGCCTTGTATTCCCCCATTTTGCCTTGACGTACATCTTGCATCTAGCCTACCATGCTCTCATATTTTGGCCTAACTTTGTAGAGTTCTTTGCCATGTCATACCATGCTTGAGGTCTGTGGGGTGCTGTTTTGATCATATTTGCCATGTTTGGTATAGCCTCTTTGCATTTTGGCTTGTGAGCCTTGAGGTGTGAGTTATGAGCATGCTTTAGTTGGGTTGTTTCAGTGATTTGGGGTCATTTTATATGCTGTCTCAGTCCCTAATGCATGCTTGCATGATTGCATTCATAATCCCTTTCATGCCTCGAAGAGTTGTCTTGTTGAGCCTTAAAATGAGCATTGTGCATGCTTATGTGTTTGAGGCTTTGGGTTGCCATGACATTGGGTTTTAGGGGCCCCTTTTGCATGCTAAAACTCTATTTTGCATTGAAAAATCCATGCCTTATTTGCTTAGGGTAGGTGTTGAGTAATGCCCTCATTTGAGGCCTTGAATGCTCCCTTTTTTTTACATCCATTTCCTAGCATATTTTGGCATCATCCTTCGTTTGGTTTTTAGAGTTTAACATGTGTGTTTGATGTCTTTGTTTGTCACCCTTGAGTGTCCTTGAGGCCTCCCCCTCCTATGCTTAGGTGATAGGCCTTGATGTGTGCATGCTTGCATGCCTAATTTGTGCCATTTTTGACTCTTTTGGCCACTGTTTTGGGGTGTGGATGAGGCCTCCCATTTCAGTCTAAGTCCATCATTGTGTATAGTTGTATGTTTGATTTATTGCCTCCAGTTGCATGCTTGCAATATACCATGTTTGCATTACAAGATAGGTTGCATTGCATTGCATCTCGCATGCTTAATACATTACATTTGGCATGTTTTGTGCCTTAGTCATTTCGCACATTTGGGCCATGTTTGTATACATGCATTGCATTGCTTGGTTTGGGGTGTCAAACCAAGCATGAGGGGTGAGGTGTGTTCGTACTGAAAGTGACGAAACACGTCTCACTCCTCGGTTGCCAATGCCCTTGATCTCAAGCATGATAGGTGTAAGGTACTCATCTCTTTTGTTGCATGCATTTTACATTGAATGGCAAGCTTGGCTTCTTAGGCCATCATGCATCAAAATGTATAATTGATGGCCCGAGGGTCGAGAGCCACACTCCCTTGAGTCCATTGCATGATAGGGAGTGCGGCCACACACACATTTGCTTGAAAATCCCATACCATACACTGTCTGTCCTCTGCTGTTGTCAAAACAGATTTCTGTAGGAACATTTGGCCGACCGACTACTTACTGTGCCGACCGACCAAATACAATTAGCCGATAGTTAAAACAATGGTCGATGATTATTCCCTTTGGCCGGTGATGTTCCCACTTGGTCGGTGATGCTCCTCAATGTTCAGAGAAGCATCCTTGGGACTCATGAAAATTTCAGAGGAGCAAGGTAGTGTAAACAGAGGCAACAGTGGCATGGTACGGGTTTCCGGGCGAGACGAGTCAAGCATGCACCATTCGCACATTCTGAGGCAGGGCTGCGGCCATCTTCCTTCTATATTTAATTCGTTAATTAATTAGAAGTTCTGTAATAATTAATTTAACAGTATTCATTTGGTTGTGTAACATTATTCGGACCCTCCGAGCGAGGGCAATTGTGTAATAAGTGTGCGTGAGTGTGTGTATGCCTTCCAACCCCACGTCTTTCTTCCCTTTTACTTACTAGCTTTCGATGGTTAGTTTAGGGCATGTTTCAATTAGCATACTTATGATAGCATGTTTGCATACATTCATTCGTTTTGCATGCACCGGGCTCGGCGTATCATACTAACTGCATTTGTATTTCAATCCCAAATTGAATACGTGTTAGCTGTAGCATTTCACATGTCATTTTAGAATAGCCGAGCCTATTGTAGTTGCATTCCTGCATGTGTTACATTAGGCATTTCTGTATAATTAGGACCATGCATGGATTTCTAACATGGCTTTTGTTTTGGCTTGGAGTACTCTGTAAGTCTTTTCGCTTTAGCATCCTTGCATGCGTGTGAGTGTTGCCATGGCAGTATGCTTACCATGAGGCTATTTGCTTATATGATATAACTGCTTGGATGCCTGTGGGTGGAGGTTGAATTACCTGAATTGGAATAATGCATTAAAACTGTGAGTTTTAAGCCCACTAGATAGTGGTAAAACCATGTTTTCTAAGCCCACCCGAAGGTGGCAAAATCTGCATTTTAGCCCACTTACGAGTAGCAGACCGTTTTCAAAACTAACATGAAATGTTTTGTTCCAATCTAGGCGAGCCAGTCTATACTTTTGTGCTGTGCGCATCACATAGTAAATCTAGGCTAATAACCGGAATAAGAACGCATCATGTTTTCAACACAAGATATTATGGTCAGTAGAGGCCGATCTTCGGATCGGGCGAGAGGGGGTGCTCATAGCTGACCTTCCCCAATCGTACCCAAGTTCCCGAGCCGAGGCAACTCTGGTGATGACGTACACGTGGCCTTAGGCAAACGAGTCAGGGTTTCCTAAATTTTTTCAAAATATAATATTTAGGTGGCGACTCTGTATCTGGCAAAGCAGTCCATGTTTGGCACTTCTTTCTAAAAAAATCTGTTTTTCAAAACGATTTGTTGGATTTGGACTCTTTGGTTCAGATTAACAACCGTGACAATTTGAGTCCAAACTGTAGTGAGCCCCAATGAACAAAACGGGAGATCTCCCTCCCGGGGCGTTCGGGGACGTCTACAGTTTCTGGCGACTCCGCTGGGGACAATAGAGAACTTGACTCGAACTCATGATATCTTGTTTTGACTACACTTATGTGTTTCTTTGCATTGCATGTGCATTCGTGCGCCTAGGACACCGTTTTGGCCATCTGTTATTCCTGAACGGTTTGCCGGAGGCTTGCCTTGTCAAGGCATGACCATAAGGCTGACCGGTTGCGGGCTCTGCCAGTATGGGAACACAAAACTCGGTTTTTACCGGGGCACCCTTTTGACCATTCGACCTAGTGCATATTCGGAATCCCTAGTGACCATTCCAAACTAGGACAGGTTGCTTACCCGATTATAGGTTGTTTGAAACCGCTGTGTGCGTAGTGAAACCCTAGCTCCTAACAAAATAAGACAGGGAAACCCTACCCCAACATAGGGGTGTTTTGGCCCTCACTTATCTGCTATGTGCTCTTAGAGTTGGCCTCTACAGGACTGCACATATCAGTTTAAGTTTGGGCATCAGGCCTGCGGGCATCGGCATTTTAATCAGTTATTTGCGGGTATCAGATCCAGCTTTGGGGACAGTGATTTGGGGAATAATGATTAGTGTTTGAGAACAGTGTATTCAGCTTATCGACAGGGTGTTGTCATGCCAAACCACGTGTTATGTTTATTTAAGCTGTCATGTTGTCCGTTTGTCTGGTCGTTTATTTCCTTATTATCACTTTATTTATCTTTTTGCTAGGTAGTTTAGCACAATTACTTCTGACCCAGTAGATATTTCCCAAGCACCCTGGATTAGAGGTTGCCGACTCCATCGATCTAAGGATCTGGTAAACGGACAACCAGTGTACTACTCATTACCCTCGGTTCTTAGACGGAGGGCAGTCAGGCAGAGAATATCAGTTCAGCGATCAGTACAGAGGGCTTTATCTACCCCACCTGAGTACAGTAGAGATCAGGGTTCTGTTTCTCCCGCAGAGAGGGAATATATACCAGAAATTCAATCAGATCAGAGCAGTATGGCAAGCTTAGAGGAGACGGTGCGCCAGCTCCAAGAGAGCATGAAAACTATACAGCAAGATACTGTCCGACAGGCGGAGTTCACCAAGCAACAGGCCACGGTTATGACTGAACAAGCAGAGTTAATCGTGAGGCTATAACAGCAAGCCGGAGCATCTGCTTCGCATCAAGCCCCTCCCCCGCCAGGAGTTCCAATACTCGGGGAGACAGCGAATGTTCATAATGATACGGACATTCCCACAGGGCCACCTCCGCCCCCAATCCTACCCCAGATCCTACCCCAGTTATCCAAAACACCCACCAACCTACCGGTCTCTCCCTTTGAGTTTGAGACAGATCCGACCGCATTGAAGTTGAGCAAGCTTGAAAAGCTGTTCAGGAGATCCTAGGGAGTCAAGACCATCCCTGATATTGAGGATGGGTACACCGACGCAGCTGTGACGCTGCTGGACCGATTCAAGATGCCGCACATCGACCGGTTTGATGGATCCGGGGATCCTATGGTACAGCTGCATTTGTTTTCAGACATCTTAAGGCCGATGGCCCTCACCAGACTGTAGAAGTTGTCTCTATTCGGCCGGACCCTGTCGAGTGTGGTGGCCATCTGGTACGCCAAATTAGAAGATGATGTCAAGAGAAACTGGGACGAGATGGCTGAGGCCTTCATTGCGCAATACTCATATAACATGCAAATCGAGATTACGACCCGTGATCTTGAGACAACGAGGCAGGAGCCTAAAGAGAGCTTTTCGGAGTTCGTGACCAGATGGAGGGCTAAGGCCTTAATGATGACCCTAAGGCCCACAGATAAAGATCAAATTCGGATGATTGTGCGTAATCTCCAGCCTAAGCTAATGCAGAAAATGATCGTACTCCCCTTTCCTACCTTTGTTGATCTGCATGAGATGGGAGTACAGTTTAAGGATGCCTTGAAACAAGGCTTAATTGATAATGATCGGGAGCAACCCAGAAGAACTTTCAATCGCAACACCAATGCAGGCCCGAGCGGCGTTACAACTGCAAGAGCCTCAGAAGTGAGCATGGTCACCACCATTCCCCCTCCCCCTCCAAGACCCATGGTAGCTACGCCTTTCTCCGGTGCATCCGGAAGCAATACACAAATAGCCAGATACCCACCCAAAAACCAAAGAACCTTCGCTCCACTATATATGCCCCTGTTCAAAGCTCTGGGGGTTTTAATCAGAAAAGGGCACTTGAAGCCCCTAGAAACGCGGCCATTGCCGGAAAGACTTCCCCCTACCCACAACCCAGCCAAATATTGCGCATTTCACCAACAGCACGGTCATGACACCGACCAGTGCTTCCGATTACGTCATGAGGTTCAAGATCTCATCGATAACGGGGTGATTTTGCCTCCCGAGAAACCTAATGTTACAACAAACGCTCTCCCACCACACAACCAAGCTCCACCTCCCAAAAGAATCAATTTTATCCAAACTGGGGTCGTGTCTTACGATCCTAGCATATATATCACTCCTTCCCACCTACCTAAGCCGGAGGTGTTCCTTCCTGACTGCACTGACTTGTGCATGTTGGACATGTCCAGAACCCAACCAGAGCCAATGGTGATGACCATCGAAGATGGGACAGGGATGATTTCAGAGGAGAATGGGATTGTTGAGCCAGAATCTGAGGAATCTGGGAGTTCTACTGGGGAAGCCTATAATCCGAGTGATTATATTCTGTCAGTTGGCCAGGTTCGGCCCATTGTAGAATTGCCGGAAAGGGCAGAGCTGTGTATGATCCGAGGGGATGGATTCGAGCAGGGGACAGATAATTTGACGGCTATAGAAGAGGACCTTGCCAACCTCCAGTTTTTCAATGACCAAGACCCAGGGGACGTAGCAGTCAACTGGTTTGATTATGAGGAATCGGCAGAGGCTACCGGGTGGTTGGATGATCAACCGGATGTTGTGGAAGAATTCCAACCAGAACAAGGCCCAGCAAGGGCGAGAGTGTCAGTGATGGCCGGAAGGGCCGAAGAGCAGAGTACATCGCCGAAGAGCACCGGTGTCGAGAATTTCGCTGAGGATTGGAGCATCTTGAACACAGGAATTATTGAACAGCCAGCTGTATTGACACAGTCGGAATAGGAAAGGTTTGAGGATTCTGAGAGAATCAGGAAAGCTAAGGCCCATGCGGGAACTAAAAGTGCTGTGTGTACGAGGACAGAGAATACTGCGAGCATGCGGACAGAAGATACTGCGAATATAAGAACAGCCATACCAGAGCCGGACAGGTGTCTGTCGGCTGCCGATGGAATGTGGTGGGAGGATGACGACTTATGTCTTGCCCACACAGATGAGAATTGGGGAAGCAACTAGCCAGACGATACTAGGTACATCGGCGAAGTCGATCATATGACAAGGAGCGGGCGGTATTTCAAGCCCCCGCACCTAGATCAGCCAGAGGCGTCTGGGAAGGATAAGGAGGCTGAGAAACAGAAAGAGAAGCAACTTGAAGACGAGGCCGTGCTCAAACAATTGAAAAAGGTACAGGCATACATCTCCATTTGGGGACTGCTTATGGCATCGCGACTGCATAGACAGGCTGTCCTATCTACTATGGACAAGGCTAAGCTCTCCGTAGATACCACACCAGAGCAGCTAGTTGGACTGGTCTTTTCAGGAGGAGCTACCCCGATGTTGACTTTCTCTGATAAGGAACTGCCACCTGAGGGTGCGAACCATAATAAGCCACTCTACATCTCTATAGAGTGTAGAAATAAATGGATACCGGTGGTTCTTATTGATACCGGGTCCGCCATCAACGTCTGCCCGGCAAGGACAGCGTACTTAATCGGTTTGAAGATCGCGGACTTCACACCGACAGCCCAGGTGATTCGGCATATGACAACATGAGCCGAGAAGTCATGAGAACAGTGAAAATCCAGACCAAGGTTGGGCCGGGATAGTATGAAATAGATTTCCATGTCTTAGAAGTGCCTGCAACTGTCAATATGCTTTTGGGGCGGCCGTGGTTGCACTAGGTGAAGCCAGTTTCGTCCACTTTGCATTAGATGGTGAAATACCCCCATGGGAAGGGAGTAGCCATTGTTTTTGGAAATTCATCGATCCATCCACTACCGGAGGTGTCTACACCAGTCCTAGAAATCGAGCACGGTATGGAGGATGTGTTCTTTTCTGGTTTCACTCTGGCTGAGGCCCGGGTCGTGCAGAACATTTTGGCTGTTAATGAGGGGGTGTATGTCAGTGCTCAATCAGTATACCTCATGAACAAGCTTCAGCACATCCCCGGGATGGGATTCGGGAAGAGTGGCCGGAAGGGCGTTGCAGCATTGGCCGAAGTGCCACACAACCCACATACCTGTGGTTTGGGTTGTCTGCCCACCAAAGAGGATTGGATAAGGAAAGGTAAGGAGATGGCTGGGAGAGCCAAAGCAAAGAGGGCAGGGAAGCCTTTTGAGTTAATGTACTAACCCATCTAGGGTACCCTAAACGGACGCTTCGTCCGGAAGGGGAAAGACTTTCCATTTTGTGACTTCCCAGAACCGTGGTTGAACGCGGAGAGGAAAGACGTGCCGGGGTTTGAGATCTTCTTTGACCTGCAGTTATCCAGGGATGACGTTGCCGAAGAGCAGACGAACCCATTAGCTGAGGCTGAGCAGAGCAAGAAAGTGGAGTCTGAGGACGTTGAAATTGAAATGGGGGTAGCACTGGCTTGTCTACTTTCAAATCCTCTGATCGAACAGAAGTGCTTGGGGGTTAACTTCTCGGTGTCCATGATCGGGAATGAAACGGCTGCGGGACTACCAGCAAACATTTTGGATGCATCTATCGCACCCTCTCTCATTTAGCAGTATGAAGAGGGATTTTTGTCAAGCAGCACCGTGTCAGGTAGTGATCCGGAATCTGATTCCACCGAGTCTTGTGAGTCGGAATCAAGTTCCAGCTCGACTGAGTCTGAGTTCGGTATTCCTGGGGGTGACAACCCGGATACCACAGTCCTGTCTAGGTCATCTTTTTCTTTCTCTTTTGAGTCTGTTGTAACAGAAGAATCAGACGGTTTGGATGTGCTTAATGAGAATGATGTGGATGTGGTTTCTGAGTACTTTTCTGTACCTTTGATTTATTGCTTGAATAAGGACTTTCAAAATTTTGATAAAAACGACGAGGAAGAAATTCCCCCCGGTTTTGCAACGCTTAATTGAACAAGAGCAGGAAAGATTTGTTAAACCTTTAGTTGATGAAATCACTACTGTGAATATTGGTACTGAGAAGGACCCGCGGCTGGTCCAGATCGGGTCCACGTTGTCTTCGGAGGAACGCGAGCGCTTAGTCTCTTTATTAAAAGATTTCAAAGATGTTTTCGCGTGGTCCTACGAAGACATGCCTGGAATCGATCCTGAGATTGTATAGCACCGGATCCCTCTTGACCCCAAGGCCTGACCCATCAAACAGAAACTCAGAAGGATCCGCCTAGACTGGGCCCTCAAGATTAAGGAAGAGGTCACTAAGCAAATTGCTGGTTTCTGAATACCCGACTTGGTTAGCCAACATTGTTCTAGTGCCGAAAAAGGATGGTAGGATCCGGGTATGCGTGGATTTTAGGGATTTGAACAGAGCTAGTCCGAAGGGCGACTTTCCCTTACCGCATATCGATGAGTTGGTGGACTTCACAGCGGGGCATGCTTTGCTTTCGTTCATGGATGGCTTCTTAGGCTACAATCAGATTGTGATGGCACCTGAAGATCGGGAGAAGACTGCTTTCACTACCCCGTGGGGGACATGCTGCTACAGAGTAATGCCGTTTGGGTTGAAGAATGCTGGAGCTACATATCAACGGGCCGCGACCACAATATTACACGACATGATCCACAAAGTGGTTGAGGTGTACGTGGACGACATGATTGTCAAGTCCAAAGAAAGAGAGGGCCACTACACCGCCTTGCAAAAGTTCTTCCAAAGGATCAGAGAATTTCAATTGCGGCTGAATCCTCAGAAGTGTACGTTTGGCGTTACAGCGGGAAAAATACTGGGGTTCCTAATTGCACAGAGAGGTATCGAAGTCGACCCTTCCAAAATCAAGGCCATCTTAGAAATGCCACCACCGAGGACTGAAAAGGAGGTGCGAGGCTTTCTGGGTAAAGTGCAATTCATAAGACGGTTTATCTCAAAATTAACCTTGACTTATGAACCACTTTTTGGGCTCCTAAAGAAAGGAAAGAAATTCCAATGGGACGGCCGATGCGAAGCTGCTTTTGAACAGATCAAAGAATACTTACAGAATCCACCCGTGTTGTCACCGCCAGAACCGGGGAGACCGTTGATGTTGTACCTTTCAGTAACAGAGACTACAATGGGCTGTACGCTCGCGCAAGAATCAGAGGACAAAGTGGAGAGAGCCATCTACTATCTGAGCAAGAAGATGCTAAAGTATGAGACTCGCTACACGCCATTGGAGAAAGCTTGCCTAGCTTTGGTATGGGCTACCAGGAAGCTGCGGCACTACCTGTTAGCTCACTCCGTAATGTTGGTTTCACGACTAGATCCCATCAAATATCTTTTCGAGAAACCGGCGCTTACGGGTAGGCTAGCTCGTTGGTTGCTGTTGCTTTCCGAATTCGATCTGAAATATGTGACGTGCAAGTCAGTTAAAGGAAGAGCAGTAGCAGAATTCTTAGCCGATCATCCCGTGGAAGGAGGGGAAGCAGTTGAGTATTTATTCCCAGAAAAGGCCATTTTGCATATCGAAGATGAGTCTTGGACGATGTATTTCGACGGAGCATCGAACCAGTATGGGTATGAGATAGGGGTATTGCTGATAGCACCCGACAATTCCCGTATCCCTTTAGCATTTAAACTCTGATTCAAAGTCTCGAACAACGAAGCAGAATATGAGGCATGCATTGCCGGTCTAGAAGCAGCCCTGGAACTAGGGGCAAAACGGTTGGACGTCATCGGGGACTCGAACCTTGTTGTGTCTCAAGCAAAAAGAGATTAGAAAGTCAAAGAAGAAAAAATGCTAATGTACCATCAGACCTTGGACCTGCTGGTTCCTTGGTTTGAGAAGCTAAACTTCACTCATCTACTAAGAGAAAACAACAGGTTTGCAGATTCGCTTGCAACTCTATCTTCCATGATAGACATCCCGTTTGGAGTCCGGATGCGTCCAATCATTATCGACCAGAAATTTGTGCCGGCTTACGAGTCGATTACCGCTATAGATGATGTTCAAGATGAGAACCCCTGGTATTACGATATTTGGAATTTCTTGGAGAAGGAAGCGTATCCACCGGGATAAAAGGGCAATCAGAAGAATGGCCATTCAGTTCATCATCTGCGGAGGTAAATTGTACAAGAGAGGTCATCTGGGAATGCATAAGCTGTGCGTTGAAGCTGAAGAGTCGAAATGCCTGATGGAGGCCATCCATGGAGGGGAATGTGGTGCGTATATGAACGGGGTAATGTTAGCGCGAAAGATCCTCAGACAAGGTTATTATTGGTCCACCATGGAGGAGGATTGTATCGGCTTTGTTCGGCGATGCCACAAATGTCAGATCCATGCAAACCGCACGAACATTCCGCCGTCGAAGCTATACAATATGACTTCGCCATGGCCATTTTCGGTTTGGGGAATCAATGTGATCGGGGCTGTCACTCCAAAAGGGTCGAATGGGCATGAGTTCATCCTGGTCGCGATAGATTACTTTACAAAGTGGGTTGAGGCCCAATCCTATGCGGTGTTGAAGGCTTCACATGTTGCGAAGTTCATCAGAAACAACATCATCTGTCGCTATGGGGTCCCAAATGAGATAATTTCAGATAACGGTTCTCACTTCAAGAAGGAAGTGATTGACTTGTTGGAGAAATGCAACGTGGCTTTTCATAAGTCATCTACATACCGGCCGCAAACCAATGGAGCGGTTGAGGCCGCCAACAAGAATATCATACACATATTGCAGAAGATGGTGGAAACCTACCGGGACTGGCCCGATAAGCTGCCGTTTGCTCTATGGGGCTACCGGACTTTAATTAGAACTTCTACTGGGGCGACTCCGTACTCATTGGTTTATGGGATGGAGGCTGTTCTACCTATTGAAATTGAGGTTCTGTCTTTGAGAGTGCTGGCTGAGTGTCAGATAGCCGAGGCAGATTGGCAGCAGAGCAGATATGAAGAACTCATGCTCTTTGATGAAAGAAGACTGAAAGCACTATACCATGTTCAAGGTTATCAGCGTAGAATTGCCCGGGCTTTTAACAAGAAAGTTAAGTCCAGGAATCTAAAAGAAGGAGATTTGGTGCTTAAGGACAACCGAGCTCCCATCCATGACCCAAGCGGCAAGTTTAGGCCCAATTGGACTAGTCCTTACATCATTAAGTCGATCTGGTCAGGTGGGGCTGTGGTTCTGATGGATCAAGATGGCCTAGAGTTCTCACAACCGATCAACATGGACAAGTTGAAGAAATATTACCCTTGAGAGGCTCGCTAGGCCGAAAACCCAAAAGGGCAACCTAGGCAAAAGTTAGAGCACAAAAAATTAGAAATTATGAAAACTGAGCTCGCAAGGTTGAAAATCCGCAAATGGCGGCCTTGGCAAAAGTTATAGCGTAAAAGGAGAGTGAAAATACCCGAGTGAACCTAAGCCTGAACTACGTAAGGCTTGATTCCTATCTTTGGGATACGTAGGCAACTTCATCCTGAAGTTCAGCCATAAACTTTTCCCCGATCACCTTTGTCTATTTGATCACCTCGGCCATCTTTGTCTATTCAGCATTCAAGAGTTCGGTTATGATCTCTGGTGCAGTGCTTTTTAGACTAGGGGAAACTTTCCGTTGCCATGAAGTGCTGCGGTACTATTCAGACTAGGGGCAACTTTCCAGTTGCTAGGATCCGAGGTTGCGCATCTCAGTGACAGATTTCAGGCATGTCCAGTTCTGATCCATATCGAAAATGACTTTGAAAAGTTTTGATAAAAGTTGACTTTGTTCAAATTAATCTTTTTACAACTTAGACCATTTTTGGACCAAATCGAAAAAATTTCAGTACCCACAACCTTCAATTTCATTGATTTCAATACAGAGTTCTCATGCTCTTGCATACAAATTGAAGTTGCTTTTTTTATTACATTCATAAAGAAAACTTGAAAGTTCTAATAAAGCAATAAATCCGGGGCATAGATGAGTCAGGTGCTCCTGCGACCCCTCCCAGAGCTGGTCGAAGCCTTTGATGCCAAGCTGGACCCAATCTGTGCCTCTTCATTGAGCCCATCTATGCACTCATCAGACAAAGTGCAACTGAAAGTGGGAGCGGGGGCTAGGAGCTCTCTAGTCCTCCATGCTGTAGCATACCGGGCGAGCTGTGTGCCTCGGACCGGGAATGTAGCCGGGTACTCTATCCCCTCTGGTGGACAAGTTTGATCATGACCGAACTGGCGCCGGATCCGGAACGGAAAATAGAAGACACAGTGTGTCATGCCAATCAATTGAATCCCAGGTTAACAGGTCATGCTGTAGCTCATCACCGGTAGGTTGAGCCAAGGGCACCGCCAAGCAATGCGGTCTGCAGACAAGCTGCACATCGAATCAAACCACCATCTCTCATCAAGGGCATCAACTAGGCGTTGCTGAAAGAAGTAGCCAAGAGCTGAGTATGCTGGGCAAGAGTCTACAACCTGCAACTTGTCTATCAATTACACCTGGGAAGGGATGAAAAATGAGAGAATAAAGAATAGAGAGATGTACGATGTGAGAAAAGTGAGAAAAGGGTTTTGTGAGAAAAGGGTTTTGAGAGAAAAATCGAGCTTGAGGGCCGAGTGATGTAAGCAATACAAATGTGAGATTGGGTGGGAAACATTACCTGCAGCAGTAGTGGACTCCCCGCAAATCTGGTTGTCTTTCGGCGATAAAAGGCATCCAAGCCCATCAACGTCTCAGCCAGAGTCATGGCAATGCAGCCCTTGCCCTCCTTCAAGCCTTGGGCAACCTCAATCAACCGGACGTTAGATCCTCCAGAGCCCGAGGCAAACAAGAAATGGGATAGCATGCACAAACAAAGAGCATGTTGTCGGAAGCCTTGCCAATGATGGTCACCGCGGTTACCGGCGTCAGAAAATTGGCAAATTAAACTCGGAACATCCAACGCCCCATCACAAATCAAAGAGCGAGCATCAGGTATTGAAAGCCCACATATTTGTCCTAAGGCTTGGGCGTGGCCGAAGCGAAGTTGGGGCAAGATTTCCTCGTCGCGCTCAGACTCCATTAAAGCTTGGAAATCTTCGAAGGTAGGACATACCTCTTGCCCGCTAAAGCTAAAGACATGTGTTACCGGATTCCAAAACCTTGCCACGGTGTGAAGAAACGGAAAGTGCAGCAGAGTGCGACTCAGAGTAAATAGTGCATTTATGCTGAAACCCCGGAAGTTCAGCTTTTCCGAGCCGTCCAAGTTGGGAATCCGAGCTGTGAGATTTTGGGCAAGAAACTCTTCCATTTGGAGCAAATCAGTGTGGAATTGAGAAAAACTACGAAGCTAAAGCCTTTTGTAGGGGATAAGGTTGAGTGGAGGACAGATGTCAGCATTCTGCTGGTCTCTGCCATTTATGGCCGGCCGGCCAAATATAGTGCCGACCGACCACCACTTTTGGCTGATTGATCAGATCTGCTGGCCGATGGCCATTTCATGAGGCCGAAGGATTTCCCTGGTGGCCGGTGGTCTTCCTTCTTGTCCCTTGGGCTGTTTATATGGTTGAACATGCTGAGAATTTAGGGAATGCCACCACTTCCAATGCCCTCCGTTGATGATTTTTTCGACGTCACGCCTATTTGCTTATCGAGTTGTTGTAAATTTGCTTATCGAGTTGTATGCCACATTCCTCAAATCTTTGCATTTGCTTAATCGAGTTGTATTTACACCTGGTCAGCTCATCGAGTCCTTTGTTGCTGCTTTTCGAGTTATTTTGTCGTTGGTCAGCTCACTACCCGATTATTACGAGGCAAATGCTTGGTTTTCAAACACAATCTCAATTTCATTCACATTGTTATGTGATGCCACGCGATGCGATGCATAGAACAACAAATGTAACACCTTTTTTAGCAAAATAACTGTTGCATTTCCATCATGTCTTTTGCAAAAAGAGTACACAGTTTTGAAAAAATAGTAAAAACCTGCTTGAGGCAGTGCAATATGCTTAAACTACCAGTAAAAAGAAAAGTAAAGCAAAAGGAGAGCTGTCACGCCCCAGACTTGCCCCAGAAAGTTCGGTATGACCCAATCAAAAACAGACATATAACCTAGTACATATAGCATTTGGGGCCTTATTGGAAGCACAAAATATTAAAAGAATATTAAATCAAACAAACTCCATTGAGCTATTTCTAATATGCCAGGATCTCATGCATCACATGCACCATAATAGGCCGATAAAGTCCCAAAAAAAAAAAATATTCCTTAGCAGTACCTATACACAAACACATATACATACCCAGCCCTATAATCGGGCAAGTACAAAACTATTGAAGTTATATACATTCATCCTTAGGTGGCCAATCAAAAGTAAGCCAACACTCCACAAACTTCACAAAATAAGTGGCCTTGGATAGTGCTTGGACATACGAAGGTTGACAAAAGAAACCAGGCGTCATGGGTTAGAACTAACCACCTGGTTGGTTACCTACAGAAACAGACATATAGAGAGTGAGCCAGGCTCAGTAAATAGTAATATTTAACTGTAACAATGCTTAACTTGAAACATGACATATATCAATACATATGGAAGTGCAGAGATCACACGGTTAGCCTGATTCTGTGTTCATTTCATAACGGCCTTAGGCCCAGACTTGAACATAAAAGCTTGAAACATCACATCTTAAATCATAATGGCTTAAAGCCCGTGAACATGGTGGCATAGTGCCCTTGAGCATGATGGCATAAAGCCCTTAAACATGGCGGCATAAAGCCCTTAAACATGGTGGCATAAAGCCCTTAAACATAGCGGCATAAAGCCCTTAAACATACTTATACGAACTCAAGAGGTGTCTCACATGGATTCTAGAGGTGGCTCACGTCGTAGCACTTAGTTCCGTGTAGCACTTTGTTTCATATCATAACAACTCATATTGAATGGCCATAGGCCCAGAATGTTATAGAAGGAAGGTACTTCATCTTTTCCATTTCTTCTTTTTTTTTTCTTTTTCATACATACACTATACACTTGAAACATTAACATAGTTGCATATCGTGCATAAACCAAATGCTAAGAAGAATCATTAGCCATATGTAAAGCGGATAGTGATACTACTACTCACAGTGTTGTGATGATGTGCTTGTTCCTCCCGGAGTGTGGGCACACATTCAACCTTTACAATTTAGTTTCCTTTTCATATCAAATTATTTTCTGTTTCGTTTTACTTCGAAGGAATTTATACATATTAAAAGATATCAAATACATATTCTGACAACATTAGAGGGTTCTACACGCAAAACGGAGCGATCCACGTTTTTCAGCATGGGCCGCATGGGCCGCACGCGCGGCTGTGAGCCCCGCACGTGCGGCAAGCCCTCCCGCACGTGTGGCAAGCTCTCCCGCACGTGCGGCAAAATGTCCCGCACGTGCCTTTTAGACAGTGGCCAAGCCCCTGTTTTTCACCATTTCCCGCACGTGCAGCCATGACTCCTGCACGTGCGGCAGCACCTCCCGCACGTGCGGCCATGACCCCCGCACGTGCGGCGATTCTGCCCAAAATTGTCCGAAAATTCTTGCAAAATCCCACCTTTTGGAAAACATGAACAAGGCTCAAAATAACTTTCCTAATTGGTAAAACATGACCCAAATTCATATAAATACAATGACAATTACATACATCAAACTAATATACTTTAGTTCAACATACACAAGTCTATAAGAGTTCTTTCTTTACATGCCCATAAACATACTTTGACATAAAGCCATGCTCACACACTTGAGTTCAAAGTAAGAAGATCAAATATAACTTCTCCATGGTTAATTTCAATTGAATCAAACAACCAAGTAAGGTTATCTTGTCCATTAACTTCTTACACACATATAGAATCATCATTCCAACCTCTAATTGACATGATCATGAAGGTATTTCACACATCCTAAGAAGAAGAGTTATGGGAGTTAATTGAGATAGCCTTATACATACCTTGTGCTTAAACTTCCTCAAATTCCCAACCTTTTTGATGATCTCCTCCCTCTACCCTTCAATTTCTCTCTCTCCTCACCTTCTCTTAGGAGATATATGATTCCTAAGTCTTAAGGTCAATAAGACTCTTATAAGCATGTACATATATATAAAGCTTGAATAGGGACGAAAATTAATCGTTTAAGCATCCCCAAATTGAAATTTCACAGAAGCGCTGAATATTACTTAAAAATTATGTTGATTACATTTGTGAAATCAATTTCGGTTAATTAAGCCTCTAAGGCTTCCAATTTCTGATTTAAGCATTCTCATGTAACAGATACTTGTCTTGTTAAACAGATAGACTCCCTTAAACATGCCTTAAACATGGAGTTCACTTTCTTATCCCTAATTTCTCATAGAATTTCACGATGAGCATTCAAAAACTTAAAACAAGAACTGGGAATATATTAGAAAACTTATACGAGGGTCAGGTTATTACAAGAGCAGGGCAACAGAGTATTGGAATTGATACCGGTAACCTCCCCTTGCAGTCAATGCACCTCCCGCACCCTTGTTCGGGTCAACTATGTGGTTTGGCACCTTCATTACTCGAGACAGTGCAAGGAAGTGCACTTTTGGAACATTAGTAGACCTTCGAGTTGACCTTAGGCCATGACTTCTATGAGCGATGCCCGGTGCGTGCGAAGAGCACCCCTCCCCGTATCCTTTTTGTCTCTTGCGAATTCCGTAAATCGCTTCAATTATACTGTGTTGCAGTGCTTTGCATTTCAACATCATGAATCACATGTCTTTACCATGCTTCAAGTTGAATCTGCCCCTCTTTTCCTTTTATACACATTGCATGCATACGTGCATTGCTTTACTTACATGTGTTCAAGTTCTCTTTATACACATTGCATGCGTTGTCGCGTTATGCTTTACTTACATGTGTTCAAGTTCTTTGTATACACATTGCATGCGTTGTCGCGTTATGCTTTACTTACATGTGTTCAAGTTTTTTTTATACACATTGCATGCATACGTGCATTGCTTTACTTACATGTGTTTAAGTTCTTCTTATACACATTGCATGCATAC
This sequence comes from Camellia sinensis, assembly GCF_055761805.1. Classification (NCBI taxonomy): domain Eukaryota; kingdom Viridiplantae; phylum Streptophyta; class Magnoliopsida; order Ericales; family Theaceae; genus Camellia; species Camellia sinensis. Next base: position 143,572,447 of record NC_138962.1, read on the forward strand.
GTGCATTGCTTTGCTTACATGTGTATACACATTGCATGCGTACTCGCATTGCTTTACTTACATGTGTTCAAGTTCTTCTTATACACATTGCATGCGTTATCGCGTTATGCTTTACTTACATGTGTTCAAGTTCCTTTCTATACACATTGCATGCATTGTTGCGTTATGCTTTACTTACATGTGTTCAAGTCCCTTTCATACACATTGCATACGTTATCGCGTTATGCTTTACTTACATGTGTTCAAGCTCCTTTCATACACGTTGCTTGCATTGTCGCGTTATGCTTTACTTACATGTGTTCAAGTCCCTTTCATACACATTGCATGCGTTGTCGCGTTATGCTTTAATTACATGTGTTCAAGCCCCTTTCATTAACGTTGCTTGCGTTGTCGCGTTATGCTTTACTTACATGTGTTCAAGTTCTTTTTATACACATTGCATGGGTACTCGCATTGCTTTACTTACATGTGTTCAAGTTCTTCTTATACACGTTACATGCGTTATCGCGTTATGCTTTACTTACATGTGTTCAAGTTCTTCTTATACACATTGCATGCGTTGTCGCGTTATGCTTTACTTACATGTGTTTACCTTCATAGCATTGTTATGCTTGTTTCAAATCGTATTGTCATGCGTTCTATTCGACTTGCGTTGTCATGCACTTTCAATTGCATTGTTATGCATATTGCTAACGATATTGTACCTGTTAAGTTTTCTTTCTCTTTTAGGCACAATATTGTATGTACGGTTCATTTGAAGCTAGTGCAACCAGACGAACCGCACAAGTATTGTATTCTCCGTGTGAAACGTAGCGAGAATTACATAATTCTCTTACATTCTTTCTGCATTGTAATGTAGTTGGATTTGTGTTTGATTGCTTAAAACTATTGCATGATATGCTTCGTTACAGCTTTCTTTGCATGATCATAAGTTGTGTTCGGCTTCTTGCGTTGTCAGTTGCATTTTGCCCCTGCCCTTGGGCGCATATCTTATCTGTAGCTTGTATGTTTGTCTAAGTCTTCGGCCTTGTCAAAAATGGGTCATCTCTGGGCTTTGACACTCACTTCCATTATTGTTATGACTTTTGAGTTCTGTCAAAGAGGGGCAACTGTAGACACCCCATTTTTGACCGTCCTCAAGACTTGGACGTCACCGCTTGAATACTCGGTGATCATCCATGTTCGTGTTTGTTTTGAGTTTCCGGAGGTCTTGGCTACGCGCCTTGCCTCAGGATCTCTCGACTTGCTTGTTCTGTGCTTGGTTTTACACCAAGGACTTGTTTGTTTTTGCACCTGAGGGTAGAGAGTAGCTTGCTAGCTACCCCTGATATCCACCGGCCATGGCTTGAGGCCACCGGCCGTGTTTTGAGGCTACTGGCCATTGGTGAAATAGTCCGTTGGCCGGTCGGCATTTTGTGTGGCCGGCCGACCACCAGTTTGGCCGATGGCCTCCTTTTCTGGCCGGTACCACCTTTTTGCCTTTTTCAAGCATGGTGCATGCCAGCTGTGCCAGCTGGAATGCACAAACCCTACCCCCGTGCACATCTGTGGCTGTTTTGCCCCCCTTTGCACCCTTTTTGGTCTAGCTTAGCTTCCTCAAGAAGCTTGGACCCTGCCTCAGCTTCCTCAGGAAGCCTTGGCCCCTTTGCCTTGGCTTCTTGAAGAAGCCTTGATCGTTTTAATTAGCTTCTCTTGGAAGCTTAGCACCTTTGATGGTCTATATAAGGAGACAAACCCTCTCCTTTGTTTTGGTTCAGCAAAATCAGACCTAGAACATATATATTCTGATACATACATCTTCTCTCTCTATATCTCCCTCTCTCTCTCTTCATTTGTGTGTGTTTGAGGGCCTAAAAGGGTGATTTGTTCTTACTTTTGCACTAAGACACACACCATTACACCATACTTCGACTTTGGGAGGTGTTGAGGGTTTATTCTTGAGGTTTTGAGCTGGTTTTGATCAGAAGAAGGTGGCTAGACTTGCTGTCCTTGAGGTGTTCTTCAAGGGTAACACTTTTGTTTTAAATTCCCCAATCTTGCACTAGCTTTTGACCTGCTTTACATACTGATTTGAGCTTCGTGTATAACTGAAAAAAGTCTTGTATTTGCATGCTCAAGATACTTCATTAAGGTCATTTTGTTGTTTGGGGTCGATCTCCCCATCTTAGGCCTTGTTTGGCCCTTTTTGTACTCTCTTTGTTAAGCTTTGGAACCTCTTGTGTATTGGCCTTCTCACCACTGAAATCTAGTGTATTTTCAGTGGTGAAGAAGGGGTTTTGAGGTCTTGCATAGGGGAGGGACACCCCTCTCCCTATGTCTCTCTGTTTTTTTTTTTTTTTTTTTTGCATTATTGGCTCTTAATGGTAACATGCATGAGTAGTTGTCTTTGGTATCATTTCAGAGGTTTTTGGATGTTGTTAGGTCATAATATGCCTCTATTTTTGATCGGATTAATGAACCCTTTCATGCCTAATATACTTGCCTTGTATTTCCCCATTTTGCGTAGACGTACATCTTGCATCTAGCCTACCATGCTCTCATATTTTGGCCTAACTTTGTGGAGTTCTTTTCCATGTCTTACCATGCTTGAGGTCTGTGGGGTGCTGTTTTGATCATATTTGCCATGTTTGGTATAGCCTCTTTGCATTTTGGCTTGTGAGCCTTGAGGGTATGAGTTATGAGCATGCTTTAGTTGGGTTGTTTCAGTGATTTGGGGTCATTTTACATGCTGTCTCAGTCACTAATCCATGCTTGCATGATTGCATTCATCATCCCCTTCATACCTCGAAGAGTTGTCTTGTTGAGCCTTAAAATGAGCATTGTGCATGCTTATGTGTTTGAGGCTTTGGGTTGCCATGACATTGGGTTTTAGGGGCCCCTTTTGCATGCTAAAACTCTTTTTTGCATTGAAAAATCCATGCCTTATTTGCTTGGGGTAGGTGTTGAGTAATGCCCTCATTTGAGGCCTTGAATGCTCCCTTTTTTTTACATCCATTTCCTAGCATATTTCGGCATCATCCTTCGTTTGTTTTTTAGAGTTTAACATGAGTGTTTGATGTCTTTATTTGTCACCCTTAAGTGTCCTTGAGGCCTCCCCCTCCCATGCTTAGGTGATAGGCCTTGATGTGTGCATGCTTGCAGGCCTAATTTGTGCCATTTTTGACTCTTTTGGCCACTGTTTTGGGGTGCGGCTGAGGCCTCCCATTTCAGTCTAAGTCCATCATTGTGTATAGTTGTATGTTTGATTTATTGCCTCTAGTTGCATGCTTGCAATATACCATGTTTGCATTACATGATAGGTTGCAATGTAGTGCATCTCGCATGCTTAATACATTACATTTGGCATGTTTTGTGCCTTAGTCATTTCGCACATTTGGGCCATGTTTGTATACATGCATTGCATTGCTTGGTTTGGGGTGTCAAACCAAGCATGAGGGGTGAGGTGTGTTCATACTCAAAGTGACGAAACACGTCTCACTCCTTGGTTGCCAATGCCCTTGATCTCAAGCATGATAGGTGTAAGGTACTCATCTCTTTTGTTGCATGCATTTTACATTGAATGGCAAGCTTGGCTTCTTAGGCCATCACGCATCAAAATGTATAATTGGTGGCCCGAGGGTCGAGAGCCACGCTCCCTTGAGTCCATTGCATGATAGGGAGTGCGGCCACGCACACATTTGCTTGAAAATCCCATACCATACACTGTCTGTCCTCTGCTGCTGTCAAAACAGATTTCTGCAGGAACATTTGGCCGACCGACTACTTATTGTGCCGACCGACCAAATACAATTAGCCGATAGTTAAAACAATGGTCGATGATTATTCCCTTTGGCCGGTGATGTTCCCACTTGGTCGGTGATGCTCCTCAATGTTCAGAGAAGCATCCTTGGGACTCATGAAAATTTTCAGAGGAGCAAGGCAGTGTAAACAGAGGCAACAGTGGCATGGTACGGGTTTCCGGGCGAGACGAGTCAAGCATGCACCATTCGCGCATTCTGAGGCAGGGCTGCGGCCATCTTCCTTCTATATTTAATTCGTTAATTAATTAGAAGTTCTGTAATAATTAATTTAACAGTATTCATTTGGTTGTGTAACATTATTCGGACCCTCCGAGCGAGGGCAATTGTGTAATAAGTGTGCGTGAGTGTGTGTATGCCTTCCAACCCCACGTCTTTCTTCCCTTTTACTTACTAGCTTTCGATGGTTAGTTTAGGGCATGTTTCAATTAGCATACTTATGATAGCATGTTTGCATACATTCACTCGTTTTACATGCACCGGGCTCGGCGCATCATACTAACTGCATTTGTATTTCAATCCCAAATTGAATACGTGTTAGCTGTAGCATTTCACATGCCATTTTAGAATAGCCGAGCCTATTGTAGTTGCATTCCTGCATGTGTTACATTAGGCATTTCTGTATAATTAGGACCATGCATGGATTTCTAACATGGCTTTTGTTTTGGCTTGGAGTACTCTGTAAGTCTTTTCGCTTTAGCATCCTTGCATGCGTGTGAGTGTTGCCATGACAACATGCTTACCATGAGGCTATTTGCTTATATGATATAACTGCTTGGATGCCTGTGGGTGGAGGTTGAATTACCTGAATTGGAATAATGCATTAAAACTGTGAGTTTTAAGCCCACTGGATAGTGGCAAAACCATGTTTTCTAAGCCCACCCGAAGGTGGCAAAATCTTATTTTAGCCTACTTACGAGTAGCAGACCGTTTTCAAAACAAACATGAAATGTTTTGTTCCAATCTAGGCGAGCCAGTCTATACTTTGTGCTGTGCGCATCACATAGTAAATCTAGGCTAATAACCGGAATAAGAACGCATCATGTTTTCAAAACAAGATATCATGGTCAGTAGAGGCCGACCTTCGGATCGGGCGAGAGGGGGTGCTCATAGTTGACCTTCCCCAATCGTACCCAAGTTCCCGAGCCGAGGCAACTCTGGTGATGACAGACACGTGGCCTTAGGCAAATGAGTCAGGGTTTCCTAAATTTTCCCGAAATAAAATATTTAGGTGGCGACTCTGTATCTGGAAAAGCAGTCCATGTTTGGCACTTCTTCCTAAAAAAATCTATTTTTCAAAACAATTTGCCGGATTTGGACTCTTTGGTTCAGATTAACAACGGTGACAATTTGAGTCTGAACTGTAGTGAGCCCCAACGAACAAAACGGGAGATCTCCCTCCCGGGGTGTTCGGGGACGTCTACAGTTTCTGGCGACTCCGCTGGGGACAATAGAGAACTTGACTCGAACTCATGATATTTTGTTTTGACTACACTTATGTGTTTCTTTGCATTGCATGTGCATTGGTGCGCCTAGGACACTGTTTTGACCATCTGCTATACCTGAACGGTTTGCCGGAGGCTTGCCTTGTCAAGGCATGACCATAAGGCTGACCAGTTGCGGGCTTTGCCAGTATGGGAACACAAAACCCGGTTTTTACCGGGGCACCCTTTTGACCATTCGACCTAGTGCATATTCGGAATGCATAGTGACCATTCCAAACTAGGACAGGTTGCTTACCCGATTATAGGTTGTTTGAAACCGCTGCGTGCGTAGTGAAACCCTAGCTCCTGACAAAATAAGACAGGAAAACCCTACCCCAACATAGGGGTGTTTTGGCCCTCACTTATCTGCTATGTGCTCTTAGAGTTGGCCTCTACAGGACTGCACGTATCAGTTTGCAAGTTTGGGCATCAGGCCTGCGGGCACCAGTATTTTAATCAGTTATCTGCGGGTATCAGATCCTGCTTTAGGGACAGTGATTTGGGGAATAATGATCAGTGTTTGAGAACAGTGTATTCAGCTTATCGACAGGGTGTTGTCATGCCAAACCATGTGTTATGTTTATTTAAGCTGTTATGTTGTCCGTTTATCTGGTCGTTTATTTCCTTATTATCGCTTTATTTATCCTTTTGCTAGGTAGTTTAGCACGATTGCTTCTGACCCAGTAGATATTCCCCAAGCACCTTGGATTAGAGGTCACCGACTCCATCGATCTGAGGATCTGGTAGACGGACAACCAGTGTACTACTCATTACCCCCGGTTCCTAGACGGAGGACAGTCAGGCAGAGAATATCAGTTCAGCGATCAGTACAGAGGGCTTTATCTACCCCACCTGAGTACAGTAGAGATCAGGGTTCTGTTTCTCCTGCAAAGAGGGAATATATACCAGAAATTCAATCAGATCAGAGAAGTATGGCAAGCTTAGAGGAGACGGTGCGCCAGCTCCAAGAGTGCATGAAAACTATGCAGCAAGATGCTGTCCGACAGACGGAGTTTGCCAAGCAACAGGCCACGGTTATGACTGAACAAGCAGAGTTAATCATGAGGCTACAATAGCAAGCCGGAGCATCTGCTTCGCATCAAGCCCCTCCCCCGCCAGGAGTTCCAATACTTGGGGAGACAGCGAATGTTCATAATGATACGGACATTCCCACAGGGCCACCTCCGCCCCCAATCCTACCCCAGATTCTACCCCAGTTATCCAAAACACCCACCAACCTACCGGACTCTCCCTTTGAGTTCGAGACAGATCCCAGACGCCATTCCTCTTCCATTCCCCCCAACTCCAAGCCAATCCGCCGACGACGACTTTGAGTCCGAGGAGGAGGTTTTGGTGAGGAAGTCAAAAGATGCTGCTGGGGCCAAGTCTCCTCCTCAAAATGAACAAGTCCTAGACTTGACTCAAGATGAAGAGGTTGAGGAGGTTCCCAAGGAAGCCACTCTTGAGCAGGCATCGTTGGACGTGCCTCTCGCTGACAAGAGCCTTGATCAGACCCTTCAAGAGATCGATGCTGAGCTTACGGCCGAGAAAGTGGCCGAGATATCCTCCCAACAGTCTTCCGAGATCCAGACCCAGCTCGCTGATGATGCGGCGGAATCTTAGTTTTGATGTCTTTTTCCTTTGTCTTTTGTACTTTTGCTTTTCTTCTTTTTGGAACAATTGTAAGCTTTTGGCCGACGTGCCTTTTTTGAATATTAATACAACTTTCCTTTTTTGAATGTTTGCATATTTGTCTTCTCTTTACTCCTTTTGCATGATTCTACCCTTATAATATTTTTCATATCTTTAATATATACTTCAATCTTTGTGCAACCTTCTCGGGGTGACATACCTCGGTTATACAAACTTGGTTTAACTTTAACTTGTAAACTTTTCTCAAGTTTCAACAAGTGTTAAACATCATTTCGGTTTAACTTCAACTTTTAAACTTTTCTCAAGTTTCAACAAGTGTTAAACATCATCTCGGTTTAACTTCAACTTATAAACTTTTCTCAAGTTTCGACAAGTGTTAAACATCATCTCGGTTTAACTTCAACTTGTAAACTTTTCTTAAGTTTCGATAAGTGTTAAACATCATTTCGGTTTAACTTCAACTTGTAAACTTTTCTCAAGTTTCCACAAGTGTTAAACATCATCTCGGTTTAACTTCAACTTGTAAACTTTTCTCAAGTTTCAACAAGTGTTAAACATCATCTCGGTTTAACTTCAACTTGTAAACTTTTCTCAAGTTTCAACAAGTGTTAAACATCATTTCTTCTTTCTGCCCCCTAATGTGAATCTAAGTTCCACTTGGGTTCTCATTATGCACGTATTCCAGAAACAATTAGTCACAAGTGTATAAACATAAACAAGCTGAGACTTTATTGATTTACTTCGGCAAATGACAAAAGAACAAAGAAATTCTAGTGATAGAAAAATTTCAAATTGCAAGTGTTCCAAGGTCTAGGCAATCTTTGTCCTTACTATCTTCATGCCGATATGCCCCGTTGCCCAGTACCGAGATGATTCTGTAGGGTCCTTCCCAATTTGGGCCGAGTTTCCCCTCTCTGGGATCCTTCTTGTTGCCGACGACTTTCCTCAGAATGAGGTCACCGATTTGAAACTCTCTTGGGTTGACCCTCTTATTATAAGATCTGGCAAGCTGCTGTTGGTATGCTGCCAGCTGAATTGCAGCTCTCTCCCTTCTTTCTTCTAAAAGATCCAGATCTCGGGCAAAGAGTACATCGTTAGTCCCGTTCTTTACTCCCTGGGTTCTGATCCCAGGGATGTCGACCTCCAGCGGGATGACAGCTTCTGTTCCATAGCCCATGGCAAAGGGGGATTCCCCTATTGATCTTCTCGGCGTAGTCCGATATGCCCAAAGCACACTTGGTAATTTATCCACCCACTTTCTCTTTGCTACCTACAGCCTCTTTTTTATCCCATCCAAGACAACTTTGTTGGATGCTTTTGCTGATGAACCTGTTCAGGGCTTCCAGTTAGCATTTGTACCTGTTTTGCCGATGTCGGGCTCTTCAATTCCAAGATGGCCTTAATCTGATTTGGGCTGGCCTCAATGCCCCTTCTGGTCACCAGGTATCCCAAAAACTTACCAAATCCCACTCCAAATGCACACTTTGCTGCATTGAGTCGGAGTCGATATGTTTTTAGGATGTCAAAGACTGCTTTCAGGTCGGCCAGATGACCTTCAGGTTCCTTGGTCTTTTCGACCATTTCATCAATGTAAACTTCCACCATTCGGCCAATTAGATGTTTGAACATCTTGGTTACCAATCTTTGGTAAGTGGCTTTTGCGTTTTTCAACCCGAAGGGCATCACTCTGTAGTAGTACAACCCCTTGGGAGTGATAAATGCAGTTTTCTCTTCATCCGCAGGGTCCATAGCTATCTGGTGATACCCCCTGTAGGCATCCAGGAAGCTCATCCTTCCATGCCCCGAAGTGGCATCCACTAGCTAGTCAATCTTGGGTAGTGGGAAGTTGTCTTTGGGACAAGCTTTGTTTAAACTGGTAAAGTCTACACAGACCCTCCATTTACCGTTCTTTTTCTTCACCACTACTATGTTCGATAGCCATGTCGGGTAATTTACCTCACGAATAACCCTGGCTTCCAGTAGTCTGTCTACTTCCTCCTCCACTACTTCGACGTGTATCGACGTTGGTCTTCTTGCTCGTTAGATTACAGGTTTGGCCAACCTGTCAACGTTCAGCTTATGGCAAGTGACCTTGGGGTCAATGTCAGGCATTTCGTAGGGCGTCCACACGAACACCTCAATATTTTCTCTAAAAAAAGCTTCCAACTCTTTTTCCTCTTCTTCGGCTAAGCCCGAGCCGAGAAGAAAGAAGCGTTCTTCATCCCCCTCCTGGACGAGGATTCAGTGCCTCTTCACTCTTCTCAACTGGCTCCTTGCCGACATCCTCCAGGACCTCCACGTCCTCGTCTTCGATTTCTGCCTTTTCTAGTTCCCGAATGCTGTAGGTGGATTTCATTACTGCCATGGAGCAATTTTTTGCCTGCAGCTGATCTCCTCTAACCTCTTTAATCCAATGCTCTATTGGGAACCGCAATAGTTGATGCAATGTTGAGGGAACAGCCCCCATTGCATGCAACCATGGCCTTCCCAAAATGATGTTGTAAAGGGAGGGTGTATCAATTACGGTGAACTCTGTTGTTATCTTCCTGGTGCCTACCTGCACCTCCAAGCTGGTTGTTCCCAGTGGCCATGTCGGCGTTCCATTGAACCTGACCATTGGGCTATTGGATTGCTCTATATCGTCTGGGTGAAGGCCGAGCTCCTTGTAACATCGGACGTACATGATGTCACATGAGCTGCCTTGGTCAATCAAGATGCGCTTTACTTGGCATTCCTCAACCTGGAGGGATACTACCAAGGCATCATTATACGGATGCTGTACCATCTCAAGGTCGGCTGCAGAAAAAGACACTACTGGTCCTTGGCACTCCTCTGCCCGATGTCTCTTCTCCCCGACTTGGTAGACATGTTGTAAGAGCTTCACCTTCTAGGTCTCCCTAATTTCATTCTCATTAACCTTCGAATGAATTATATTAATTACCTGAGGTCCTCCTGCTTGTGGTTACTGTGTTGGGGGAGGTGGAGCTGCTGTCACTTGAGGCAATCTTGCTAGTTCTTCCCTTGTTCTGGCCTCATCGACAAGGTCTCTCAGATGGCCTTGCCTCACCAGGTCTTCCAAGTGTGTTTTCAGGGCTCTGCAACCCTAAGTCATATGCCCGTTTTCATTGTGGTAAGTGCAATGCCTCCCAAGATTTCTTCCCATGAATTCTCCTAGTGCCTTTGCTGGTGTTCTGAAGTAGGGTTGATTCCGAATTTGATCCAGGACTTTGTGAATTGGGATTCGAAACACAGTGATCACTGTCTGTGCAGCCCTCAGTTTCTTCTCTTGCTTGCTTGATCCATTGTTACCTCGGCCTCGCTTCAGCGAGCCGTTTCCTTTCTCTTGCTTTGTCTCCTTAGTCCAAGCCGTGTCTTCCTCGGCTCTAGCATACTTCTCGATTCTCGCCATAAGCTCTTCCATACTTTTTGGCAATGTCATTGCCAAAGATTTTCGTAGTAGGCAGATGTCTTTTAGGCCGTTCTTAAAAGATACAACCGCCACCTCTTGATTACACTCTGGTATTCAGTTGAACACCTCATAGTACCTTTTTACATAGACCCTGAGGCCTTCATCCTTGCTGATCTTTAGAGCCATCAATGCATCCACTCTCAACGGTTGTAGCTTGTTTGTCACGAACCTGGCCACAAACATTTCGGCCAGGCCTTCCCAGGTCTTCACACTTCCCTTCGGTAGTTTTTGAAACCAATCTGATGCAATCTCCCTGAACGATGAGGGGAACACTTTGCAGAGCAACGGCTCGTTCCCACTATATAATGCCATTGAATTCAAGTATAATCCAACATGGAAGTTGGGGTCTGACTTACCATCGTATATTTGGAACCTCAGCATACTGAATCCCTTTGGTGCCTCAAATTTGTCTAACTCTACTGAGAATGGTGTTCTCGGCTTATCAGGGGACGTTACCTCGGCATCGGCATTCTGCTGCTTCCTCTTGAGGTATTCTCTCAAGTCTTCTTTGCTCTACCCAAGAGCTCGGCTATCTCCTGACTTCAGTCTTTTCGACATACTACTCTCAGTTTCATGGTGGGTCCTTTTCGATCTTTCTTCGTGGGTTGTGTCGAAGCAGAGCGCCTGCCCCTGAACATGCCGGTGTTCTTTGGGGTCTGCCTCCTTGGCGTGATGCGTCATTCGTGATTTTTCTCGCCTTGACTCTCCTCGCCCGACCTCCCTAGAAGGTCAGTGTGAATGTCTTTCGCTCCTGGCGTGCTGAGGGGCTATGGGGATTGTTTTCTGCCCTCCCTTCTGGGCATTGGGCGCTGGGATCGGCGTGTCCTGTAGCGGGAATGGTGGCTGCATGACAATATTTTACATCATGAAGTTGACGACCGATTGCAGGTTTTCCAACTTGTTTTCCATCTCTTTTAACTTTTCGTCCCTCTGCAGGCATCTATCCTTCCATACTTGGAGGTCGTCCTCATTGTAGTACCCACTTCGATCTGGCTTCTTTGGTACGTCACCATCTTGGCCGACGTCTTTGTTGTTGTGATTCTGGTCACGATTTTCTGTGTTGCGGTTGTCTCCTTCGACGTCAAGGTCGATAGGTCTGCCATTCCCAGCAGGAGCGTCGTCCCCAATCTTTTCCTTCTGTCCGTTGCTGGCCATCTATTCTCCTTTCTTTCCCACAGACGGCGCCAAATTGTGTGAGTGATTTTCTGATCACACTGCCAACTTAGTATTCAGCTGGAGAGTACTGGCAGAATACATGACAGTTGGCTGACCTGCAACAGAAAGAGAAGATTCCGGCGGTGGTTCGTCCACCCAGGGGCACTCCGACGATCAAGTCAGTATATCTCTCAAAGATAATCAATAGTGCTAAATTCACTGTTCAGAGCATAAATTACGTACCTTAGACCCATGGGGTTGCCTCTCTTTTATAGTTAACTCAATTCTTGTCCCACAAGAAGCCTAGCTTCAATGGACTCTTGCTCAGTGCTTATCCTGGACTCTCCAAGAGATAGAGATAAACTCCCTAAGAGTGTTATCCTTATCCATGCTAAAGTCCTTCATCATTCTAGGACTCTTGTCCTTTCTCCACTTATCTCGGATTCTGATATCTTCGGAGATAACCTCGGCCTTGCCGAGATAACCTCGGCGTGACGACCTGGACACGTGGTACCTCGGCTGACACGTCGGCGTCACCTTAGCCACGTGTTGGTACTTCAGAAAATATATCCCCATAATAACCTAACTGTTGTGTCCAAATTTGAGTGTTTTAAACCTGCAGATGGAAAGGATTATTGAAAATTATTAGTTGCATGTGCTGAATTCTAGCCTTAGAAATGAAAAAAAAAATATTAAAAAAAATAAAGAAAGATTGAAAAATAAGGCAGGGTACATGTTAAATACACAAACTAAACCCTTAAAGCGTTAAAAAAAAAACAAAAACAAAAAAACAAAACAAAAAACAAAAGGAAAAAAAAACAAAATTTCCTCAATTCAAAGAAAATTGGCCTAGCAATGAGAGATTCAAGGACTTTCTCATCATCTTCCTCTTCCTCATAGTTGAGAAGCCCTTCGTTTTTGTTTCGCCTATTCTAATAGATGGATCAAAAAACTAAATTTAAGTGCTTCATTAGGGTTTGAAATTCAAATAAAGCATCAAACCTAAAGTTTTGAGAAAAAAGTTGTTCACCTTTGAATTTGTAGGAAGATTGGATGAAATTAGAGTTAAGCTTTCAAGCGTCTATAGAGAAAATTTTGTTAATATCCTACAAATAATCCTCTCCTTAGTGCATGCCTATATCATTTGTTTGGTTCTCCCATTCCTTCTCGCTTCCATGCTTTTTTCTGATGATACATCTACTTATGATATGGGAAGAGAGAGATGAAATAGCTGATGAAGGGGGCACAATTACTCAAGCCCATTTATACAAGAACCTAGCTAGTCAAAGAAAAGGCCAACTACAAAGTGAGCCGAACTAGAGGTTTGGCCCGAGCACCCATCCCCATTACGAAGTTGGTTGAGCTAGGGGTTTAGCCCTAGCACCTATCCCCACTACAAAATGGTTGACCTAGGGGGTTTGACCCAAGCATCCATCCCCACTATGAAGTGAGCCAAGCTAGGAGTTTGCACCTTGCACCCATCCCCACTACGAAATGGGCCGAGCTAGGGGATTGGCCCTAGCACCTTTCCTCACTCCGAAGTGGGCATCACCATGGCACCAGGCCTAGCCCCTTTCTCCACTACGAAATGGGCCGAGATAGGGTTTGGCCGTAGTACCCATCCCTACTCTAAAATAGGCACCATTATAAGGCTAGCCCTAGTCCCCTTTCCCACTATGAAATGAGTCAAGCTATAGGTTTGGCCCTAGCACCCTTCTCCACACCAAAGTGGATGCCACTGTGGGCCTAGCCCTAGCCCTAGCCCTTTTTCCTACTCCGATGTGGGCAAGTCCATGACTGTGATTCCAAGACTTCTACTCACTCTGAAGTGAGTTGAGCTCTAACAAATCAACAAATGCCATGTGCATGAACGACACATGGCACCTGCGAACGGAACCACTTACTTAGGTGCCTAATATAGTCTCTGCTATCCTTCAATGATGAGTGACCTAGCTAAATGACAAAGAGTGTCAGGTAACAATGGAGGTGTTTGGTGAGCAAGTAAGGTCTTCCCTATAAAAAGTAACATCATCCTCATTTACAAGGAGGGATCTGAATTCAATTACACTCTTTATACACTCGTCTTCTCTACCAAACACTCGTACTGACTTGACCATCAGAGGGGTTTCCAACCAAATCCCATTCGGCAGCCTAATCATTTGTTTCTTGTGTAGGCCTTCACCCATCAGTTCACCAAGGTTCGTACACAAAGTTCCTTCGTACTCTTCATTATGAAATTTGGTCTGCATATTTAGCGTTGTTTGTAGAAAAAAACCACTGATCGTTTTGTGACAAACTCTGGCATTGGGAATTAAAGGTACCTCACAACTTACAATTAGAGAGATGACTCTGAAAACGAAGCTGACCAAGGATAAGGGTACGGCCTTCCCTACGAGGATGATGACCCGATGAACCATGACAATGTGGCCCTTGACACAGTGAAGCGACGTCGTGTCGTTGCCGTTAAGCCGTCTTAGTGTCTGTTTGCTAAGAAGGGCCACCGTGATTGCATCATTGACTCCATGGACATGGAGGTCATGGAGTTCCATGCTCAACTAAGGAAGTAGAAGGAACCTCTAGTAGAGCTAAGGAACTAGCGGAGCCAAGGAAGTCTAGAGAAGAACCATCACACCAAAAGAGGCACATTCCTTCTCTGTCGTCACATAGAGAGCGATCTAGGCGTAGCCTTAGACTCGGAAGAGTTACTGGCCGATTTCGATGCACAATGAAGGGGCCAATAGTCGGACATACAACCTTCAAACAAATCCTGTCCTAGAAGACCCTCACAAGAAGGAAAAGACTATCCGCTACAACATTAGAGCTTGTCTCCCTCCCGACAGCATCATAACGAGGGACCGCATGACTTGAGAACTTGGTTAAACGACAATAAAAAGTAGGATCAACGGTCGAATAGAGAGAGGCAAAATGATGGTTGGAATGGAAAAGAGCGGATCACGATCGGTTCGTCTATCAGAGAGAGCGTCGTGCTCTAGACTGATTGGTCTCTTTTCTTCTCTGCCTAGAGATCAAGACAATGGAAGCTCTCTAGAAGTATAGTCTGTCGAAGTTCATTCTTTACGATAGGAAGATGGACCCCCTAACTCATATCAGACACTACCACCAAATGATGTCTCTCTAGATTCAAAAACCCTTCCAAAAGCAGAGGAAGTCAATAGTAGAGAAGCGCTGCTTATGACGGCGGAGCGGGCCAATGTACGGCGTAGCACTGTCACATTATTGCTTGTGAAACGTTCCTCCTCCTTATTCTAGAGAAGAACTCTATGACAAAAGAAACAAAGTCTTAAAAGGGCGACTCTGTATCGACAAAAAGTAAACTGACGTCAATAAATAAAGTTAGGATACGATAGAGCACCCCCACATCATTGGTGGTGGTGTGTTGTTCCTACTCATTCTAGAGGACTTTGTAATGTAGAAGACAAAGTGCAAAATAGTAGATTTGTTGAAAGATCAATCTATGTCAACAGTGACTAGATCTACATCAATGAGGACGAAAAAACTTCAGATACAGTAGAGCTCCACTGAGTCACCACCGCCAAGCGACCCACTTCTTTCTAAGGAGGGATCACGAGAACTACATCATTGATTCAATGAAAATGGAGATCTTAGAGAAGAAAAAATCTGGTGGAGAACCATCTCAACTTTGATAGAAAGGCCTATATTCAAATCCACTGGAAGACATAAAGAAGGAAGCTCATCATCCGCTGGGTGCAAACTACGTCCCCTCAAATCAGCCAAGCAACATTTTGGCTCGACCAAGGGCATGGCACAAGCTCGACCTCAAGTTCGGAAGCTCAGCTTCTTAGCTAGAGCGAGGCACCGAGCGGCCTGGAAGAAATTTTTGACAAAACAATTGGAGCAACCTCCTTCTAAAGTCAGAATAAACCACACCCTAGAATTATTCACTAATGCAATTTATTGATGACTAACCTGCAAAAGAAAAATGCATTTCGAGGAGATATTCTAAGGACCTTCCCCTTTTAAGAGGCCATGTCAGCCAGTCTAGACAACAAAGAAGGTCAAAATTTGAAAAATGTTGGATGGAATTCAAGACTTGAAAAAGAACCTGTCTTCACTATATCTCAAGGTTAAATTGCTCAGATGAGCATATCGACTATAGGGAACCATTTCCAACCTCATTTTCCCGTACACTCCGACGAGGAGACGAATGTCAAGTGGTATAGCTTGGCATAAACTATAGCTCGACAATATAGTTGTTAGGTATAATATATTTTGATGATGTTTAATTTAATGTTTTGATTTATCTTAGAAATGATTATTTCAGTAAATCATTATTGAAAACATGCCAATTGATTTATCCAACTCAACTCTATCAGGTTATTTAAAGATCAAAATGGAGTTCAAAATATAATGATCCTTGATGAATGTTCTTCAAATATTTTGATTTATATAAAAGAGTTAAATCGATTAAAATCTTAAAAATTAATTCATCATAATTCCATCCATCTTTTTATCTTAATTATGTTATTTTGGAGGTCAAAATAAAACTCAAATTAGGCAAAGAACAAAGTAGCAAAAGAAGCAGAAGAACAAAATGGGTCAAACCACCACTGGGTGGTTGACTGAGCGGTCGATGTGCCAAACAACCAGGCGATCGACCGGTGGCTAACAATTTGGCCAGTTCAGCTCCATTTCAATCTAGGTTGCTCCGGTTGTCAAGCAGGCAATATACTTGACGACTACGACAATCATTCTTCACGACCGGGACTTGACCGGACGTCTAGGTCGATGACTACCAAGTGCAAAGATTAACTCAGGGGTCAAGCAAGCAATATACTTGACGACTACGACAATCATTCTTCACGACCGGGACTTGACCGGACGTCTAGGTCGATGACTACCAAGTGCAAAGATTAACTCGGGACATTCAAGTGGACGTCCACTCTACATAGAGTTCTATATATCAGACAACTTCTGAGAGCTAAATAAGAAATGTTTCGCCCATCATTCAACGAGAAAAACACACACAGGCAACAAAGATTCTCTGAGTATTGATTTATATAATCTCTTTCACATCACCATCCCATCACCTCAACGAGAAAAGGAGAATGGGCTCTGTCAGACATAGCAAAGCACTCACCTCTGTTACATATAGAGTCTTGGAAAGTGAAGAAAATACACACTGAGACAAATAGACACAGAGATCACGAGCTAGAAAAATTCTCAATTTTTCATCAATCTCATCTTTCGTTTTTCTCTAAAGAGTTCTTCATCCGTGTTTCATTTTCCCTAAGAAATTATACACCGAGCCTAACCTTAAGCATATACACCTTTGAGAGGATTTACAAAAAAAAATATGAGCTTTATCATTTTGTATCATTCAATGAGAGATTTTTCTTTTAGCTTTATTTGAAAGCAAAAACCTTCATTTCAATCTTGTAAAAGTGTAGTACACTCAGTGTTCTTGATTCATTGAGAGTGATTGAAAATCATCTAAGGTTTGCAAGGTTCGGGAGACTTGAATAGTCTATGTATTTCTATGGGGGATTACTCCACTTGTGAAGAGGTTGCTAGCACCCCTATGAAGCTAGAAGAATAGTGAAAAATCTCAAGTGAAGCTTGAGTAGTGGATGTAGGCTTAATCGAAGCTAAACCACTATTAATATGTTTGCCTCCTCTTTACTAATCTCTTTACTTTCCTACTACTGCTATAGTTACCTGATATTCATGTGCTAGTCATTGGATATATTCATTGTGTTAGTTCATTTGACATACTCTCTGAGTTAGCTATACCTCACTGATATTTTGCTTGATCAATTAACTATTAGTCATTTACTTAATCTACCCATAATCAGTTAATAATTTTCTATGCTACTTGTTATTTTTATTTGTGTTATTATTAATTTTTATTTATAGAAATCTAATTCACCCCCCTTTCGGATTGCCTTTTGGGTAATAATTGGTATCAACGCTTGGGCCCTTTCTTAGATTTAACCATCTTAGAGTTTTCGATCCATGGCAACTATATCTAGTAGTAGCACTGTTGAATGTCAAGCCATCAATAGGCCACCCTTATTTGATGACAATAACTATAGTCATTGGAAAGATAAGTTGACCCTATATCTTCAAGCCACAGATTATGCAATGTGCATTATTATCACTAAAGGTTCTAAAATCCTTCCCAAATTAGTAGACAACATAAGTGTAACTAAAACTAAATAAGAATGTAATGAAAGGGATCATAGATTGTTGCAAGCCAATGCTAAGGCCAAACTCACCCTTGTATGTAGTTTAGACTCTAAGAAGTATAACAAAATATCTAGCTGTGACTCAGTCAAAGAAATTTGGAACAAACTTGAAGTTACTTATGAAGGAACCAACCAAGTAAAAGAATCTTGTATTAATATTCTTGTTCATAGTTATGAATTATTCAAAATGAAATCTAATTAATCTATTTCAAACTTGTTTACTAGATTTACTAAAATTGTAAATTCTTTGAAATCGCTTGGTAAAAGTTACACTAACAATGAGTTGGTGAGAGAAATTCTTAAGTGTGTACCAAAGAATTGGGAAGTAAAGTTCACTGCCATTATAGAAGCAAAGAACCTCACTACTCTTGGATTAGATAAGCTCATGGGTTTTCTTATGACTCGTGAAATCATTATGAAAGGATATGAGAATGATGAGGATAAAAAGAAGAATGGAATTGCATTCAAAGCCTCATCTCATGAAGAAGAAGATACAAACTCTAGTGAGGATGATGAGTTTTCTATGTTTGCTAGAAAGTTCAAGAGGCTTTTCAAAAAGAACAACCATGGAAGAAGAAGACCATTCAAGATAGACTTTAACATAGAGGATATCCCAAAGAAAGAACCCATTATTTTTTATGAATGCCAGCATTTTGGACATATCAAAGTGGATTGTCCAAAATTGAAGAAACATGAAAAAGACCACAAAATGAACAAGAAGGCCATGATAGCAGCTTGGGGACAAAGTGATGATAGCTCTAGCGATGAAGCTGAAAATGATGAAGTAGCCAACCTTTGTCTAATGGCTCTTGGAGATGAAGAAACCACTCAAAATAAGGTAACTTTTGACTATGGAGAACTTGAAAGTGCTTTCAAAGAGCTGCATGATGAGTTTAAAAAAGTATGTGCCAAAAATAATGTGCTAAAGAAATTAGCCACCTCTTTATCTAATAATGTGGATGAATTAAAGAAAGAGAACATTGTCCTAAAAAATGATTTTATCAATGTCACTAATGAGAAAAATGTTTTGAAAAGCAATGTTGATGATTTGAACAAAACTCTTGGAAATTTTGTAAAATGAAGAGAAAACCTCAACAAGCTTTTTGGAAACCAAAGATGTATTTTTGATAAAGCGGGCATTGGGTATGATCCAATTGAGAAACAAAAGAAACTCAACTATTTTTGAAAAAGCGCCTCCTATGACACACCCTCATATTACTTGTCATTATTATAGGAAGAAAAGCCATTATATTTCTGCTTGTCCATTCAATAAAAATATGATCATAAGAATTAAAAAGATTTGGATTGTAAAATGAACTAACAATACTAACCATGAAGGACCCAAGAAATCATGGGTACCAAAATCCAATATTTGATTCTCTTATTGTAAGTATGTCTTAAGTCCAAAGCTAAAGAAAGAATATGGTACCTTGATAATGGATGCACTAGACACATGATCAGAGACAAATTATTCTTCACTACTATATTTTCCAAAGATGGAGGATTTGTCACTTTCGGAGACAACAAGAAAGGAAAAATCATTAGTATTGATTACATCGGTATCTCTCCTAACCCTACCATTGAAAATGTTCTTCTTGTAGATGGACTTAAGCATGATTTACTTAGCATTAGTTAATTATGTAACAAGGGTAATCGAGTTATTTTTGATAAATCACATTGCACAATTGGAAGGACAATTGATCACAAAGCACTATTTATTGGTAATCACCTTGGTAATGTTTATATTTTTCATCTCAATGATCTTTATGCTAGTGATGTTAAATGATTTTCCGCTACTAATGAAAGTAGTTGGTTATGGCATAGAAGGCTTGGTCATGCTCACATGGATTTAATTGCTAAACTTTCGAGAAAGGATTTGGTCATTGGTCTTAAATTAAATTTGAAAAGGATCTGCTTTGTGGAGCTTGTCAACAAGGAAAACAAACTAAAACCTCTTTTAAACCAAAGTCTCATATTTTCACTACTAGACCTTTACAATTATTTCATGTAAATTTATTTGGTTCCACAAAGACATCTAGTCTTGGTGGAAAACATTATTGTCTTGTAGTTGTTGATGATTTTTCAAGATTTACTTGTGTTATGTTTTTAGCACACAAAGATGAAACATTTTCTTCTTTCACAAAACTATGTTGCAAAATTCAAACTGAAAAAGGTTTTCTTATCACTGATATTCAAACTGATCATGGTAGAGAACTTGAAAATGAAAATGTTGAATTATTTTGTGATGAACATGGTAGTGGGCATAATTTTTCAGTAACTACAACCCTTCATCAAAATGGTATTGTAGAAAGAAAGAATAGAACCTTAGAAGAAATAAGTAGAACAATGCTTTGCAAAAATAACCTTCCTAAATGGTAGAAAGCCAAATGTTAGTCACTTGCATGTATTTGGTTGTAGATGTTTTGTACACAACAATGGTAAGGACAACTTGGGTAAGTTTGATTCAAAATCCTATGAAACAATTTTTCCTGGTTATTCTTTAACTAGTAAAGCTTATCACGTTTTTAATAAAAGAACTCTTGCTATTGAAGAATCTATTCATGTGGCATTTGATGAATCTAACATTTCTTCTCCAAAGAGAGTTGATTGTGATGACTTTGTAGAATTGGAAACGAACTTAGAAGATTAAAGCATCTACAAAGAAAAAGATCAACCATGTGAAGTGATCAAAGAAGATGAACAACCTGTTCTCCCTTCTCAAGAAGAAGGTGGCAACGACGATGATTTGCCAAGAGAATGGAAATTTATTTGTAATCACCTTAAGGATTTAATTCTAGATGACCCCACCGAAGGTGTTGCTACTCACTTTTCTTTTAGAAATATTTGTGGTAACGTAGCTTTTCTCTCACAGATTGAGCTAAGGAATTTTCATGAAGCCGAATTCGATGAACATTGGATGATGGCTATGCATGAGGAGCTCAACCAATTTGAGAGAAGCAAAGTATGAAATCTAGTACCAAGACCTAACAATCACTCCACATAACTTGAGAGCATATAAAATTTTCATTCATAAACTAGGCGCTGGCAGCGGACACTTTACATATGAAAATCCAAAAAATATACATTGAATATACTTAATAAAACTAGAATGTCTCCCAGATCAACCCTCGAGATCAGACTCAAGTGGCTCAACGTGCACTTGCTCGTATGGAATTGGCATGGCCGATGTAGCTCCAACGGCAGCAAGGGCTTTGAGCCACCCATGTTTGAATCCCCGATTTTCGAATTTGGGGACTTCGTCTACGTATTCCTTGAAGGCGGCGCTCTTCCCAGCCTCAAGCGCCATAGAAACTTCAGATTCGGCTTTTTCCTTGGCCGCCTCCAACTCCTTTAACTTAGCCTCTGCCTTGGCAAGCGCCTTCTTGGCTAACTCGAGCGATTCCTCACTCGCGTTCGCCCTATCCTCAGCTTCGAATCTAAGCTGGTCAGCAGTCTGAGCCCTTTCCATTTCTGCTTCGGCTCGCGTATTTTCCATAGCGGCCCTCATCGCCTCGAACTCGGCCCTGCTCCTTTCACCTTCAGCTTCAGACTTTAAGTGGCCAATTCTTTCGGTGGCATCATGCTACCGGCGGCCTAGTTCGGCTATCCTTCCAACCGTCTGCAAAACAAATCGGGATCATCACATCAAGCAATATAGTGCGCAAACCAAATCAAACGAGCAGAAAAGAGAATATCGTATACATACCAGAAGGGCAGACTGGGCAGCGAACGCTATAAGCTCCAAATCTGGCTCTTCTTGAAAGGTGGCCTTATCACCCGGCAGTGAAACTAAGGCGGCCAAGCTCAACCCTACGGCCGGATCCTTTATGACGGATGCATCATTAGAGATTGGCATGTTTTTTTATCTTTGGTTGAACAACAAAAGGAACAACCACGTCGGATTCCTCTAAACGAGGCCTTTTGCCAACAAGACTATCCTCCGAGCCTGTGTCTCCCACGGCATTACATTTTTCGTCCTGTTTTTTTCGAACCAGTCGTTCTTCCGTGACCTGCTGTTCGGCCTCCCTCTCCGTCTCATCCAAAACGATTTGAGCCATTTCTTTCGCAGTAACGGGTTGTAAAGATTCAACCGGGGTAGGCTCAAAAGAGCGGCCTCTGCCTTCTTTCGAGCGGCCATTCGCTCAGCATTTCTCTTTCTTGCCATTTGCGTGAGATTTTCCCCAGCCATGCCTTCAGAACAATCGCCGGGCAGGTCCCCAAAATCTGTAAAAATGTCTCCGAAAGAAAACTCTACTCGACCCGAAATGGACGGTGAGTTAGGCTGGTTAAGACCGACAGTTTCCAATGCTGATTTCAAAGCTTCGTCGACCTCTTCGGCCTCAATAATGAACTCCCTGGTTGATTCGGCGACCACCTCGACTTCCGGCTCTAAGTCTTGCTCCAAATCGAAAGTCTCGAGACCAATCTGTCTCAGGGACTTGAAGCTGGGGAAGATAAGAGCCGTATGGTGTTGTTCGCAGGTTGGGATCAGAATGTTGTCTGCGGCTGAGAACGTAGTATAGGTAGGCTCGTACCTCAAAAGAATATGGACGGCTCTGCCTTGTTTCTGTATGTTTGGACGGCCAAAACACTTTAACGTAGTCTTAATGTCCGAAAGTACTGCGTTGTCAACCGAGGTCAGAACCCTCTTTAACTTGTTGCTTGCAAAAACGGAGGATTATATTTGGAGAAGAAGCCGAATAAAAGAAAGTTCAACAAACAAGGAATCACACGGCAACTTGGTTCACCCCTCCGTCTGGAAATAGGGTCTAGGCGATCTTCGCCTTCGCCGAATTCCCAGTTGCCCCGAACATTGACCATTACATCATCAACTTGTTTGCTAGAGCTGACAAGCATGGTTACCAAGTGATGGTCGATGTCCCTAGCCTTGAGAAAGTAACGCCCGAGCCGACCGGAGGATTTGGCTAAAGCGTAGCAATGCTGAATCGTAGGAATGCCCAGGTTGATCCTGAGGCGCCGGTTCAATTCAACAATTCCCATTGCGATTCGAAAGAAATTCACATTGAGTTGCGAGAGAATCAGATCCCAGTGGCGGAAGACGGTCCTAAGAAATGGATGTAGGGGAAAGCGAACGCCACCCTCCACAATGGACAGGAGAGGGAACACGATTGTATTTGGGTCATCCCTCTCCATATCCAGGGAACTCTCCGTTACTAGAGATAGATGAACATCATCAAGAATAGAGAAATGTTTTCGGAACCCAGAAATTCGACCCTCAGAGAGGTCTTTCAAATGCTTAGCCATTCTAGAGAGAACTCAGGGATATTCTAAAGGAAAAAATAAATATGGAAAGTAGGATTGCAAAGAAAAGAGAAGAAGACTTATGAGAGGCAAAGGGAATGAGAAGAAGACGGAGAGGAGTTGCAGAAAATACGTTGGAGAAGAAATACCGATAGGCGGTCCAAAAGGTTCAAATATTCGAAAAAGTATGTGTTTGAAGGGACTTAAACTTCAAATCATAATAAATGCGAGAGAAGCACGAATGAGACGAGAAGGCGTTACAGTGACCAAAAAGCATGTACGCATCCTGACATGCATCGGGAAGAGGATTAACCACCGAATTTCTGTTTTCCCAAATCAGGAACCAAGCACACCGACTAACTGATGCTAGAAGGGTGTTTGGGGGCCAATTGTGGGAGCCGGATTTTAAAGGAGGCATATTTTAACAGACAGGTATTACCCGGCTCTGTCCAGAACCATCAAGATGCCGAATATAAAGGGTAGATAGGCCGAATAGGTACTGAGCTATGGAGCCGAGTAAATATGAACATAATGAGCGAAAAGTGGACCTGGCCCCGAGGCCCAGGGAACGAGTATAAATAAAGGGATAGCAGACTGAGAAAGGTATGTGATAATTGTGGTGTTTAATTGAGAATACAAGTAATCTAGAACGAGAGACTGAATTGTCAGTCGGAGTGCTAATTCTGGCACCCCTGACCGGAGTGTTTACTTCCTTTCAGGTGCCTATCGGTGGATCACGAGCGTCCCCCAGGATCAGAAGAGTATTTCCTAAAACCACCTCCCCACACTCACTATTATCTTGGTTTAGCAAAAAGCAAGACTTTATTGCTTTATCAACGACCGAAGTTCAATATATAGCTTCCAGAAGTTGTTGTGCCCAAGTACTATGGATGAAACAACAATTGGAAGAGTTTAATTTGCATTATGATCATATTCCTATTAAATGTGATAATACTAATGCCATCAACTTAAGCAAAAATCTGATTCAACACTCACGAACAAAATACATTGAAATTTGACATCATTTTTTAAGAGATCATGTTCCAAAAGGGGATATTGTTCTTGAATTTGTAAACATCGATAATCAATTGGCGGATATTTCCACAAAACCCCTAAGCGAGAATCGCTCTAATTGTATTCGTGGTGAACTTGGAATGTCAAATTCCACTTAAAGATTTTGTTGTGACTGTGAAACTGAATTTGACTTAATTTGAGGTATGTGCATTGTTATGTTAATATGGAAAATTCATATCAATTGAATGCTATCAAACATCACTCATACATTTTCTGTAAAATCATCTTTATTTATCCATTACACACACTTGTAAGTTAAAAGTGTGTTAGAGGTTATACCTTCATTTATCTCTTTGGAATCTTCATCCATACATTACCTCTTAAATTGCACATGGATTTTCAATTCATCTCCAAGGCTTCTATTGACATATTACGTACATATCTCTTTAAGTAATAATGATGTTGCTTCTCAAATGCTTAAGCTTATCAAAACGGATTTATGCTTTTAAATTGAAAGCCTTGCTGGTACTAATATGGTTCTCGCTGTCAAATGCTTAAGAGTACCTCACATATATAATTCATGTCATTTTCTCTTAAGACACACAAACATATTGTATAAACTTCATATCTTCACTCCATTTAAATGCTAGAAAGTCCTCATTCTTTTATTTTTTTCCTCATATATCAGTATTCTATATGTTTTCTATTTAAACTGCCTAGCGTTTACTATCATATGACATCATTGAGTTAGGCTCCTATCTTTTTTTCACAGCATGTTTGCACTCATTGAATCCAATGTTATGTCATATGTAATAATTCTTTCTTGGTAATAGATTGTTTACTTGAGATAGCATGAATATTTCATAATGGATGAAACTACTAAATCAAAACTTATGTCATAAATTTTGCTATGACTAAACGGAATGTGTGCTCTATTTGTGATCAATTGAGCCAAATTGTTTCACTCTCACATTCCTATTATCTTCTTTTGGCTAAACTTAGCAAATTTTTCCAAAACTTGATTTGTAGCTTGCTTATCTGAAATACACTAAGCTTGCTAATGCTTGTTAGTTTCTTGGTTATTTTTATAAAAACAAATCATGGCATCTATTAGCACTACTTCCCTCAATCACCACTTGATGCTAACTTGTGAAATCCTTCATTTATGTGATTTTGATAATGTCACAGGGGGAGAAATGGGGATGTTTTGCCTAAGTGTTTGCGTTTTCCTCAGAAACATGAATTTCTAGATAGTTGTATGTTTTTGGTATCTTGGCTTGGTGTCACGGGTCGACTCCTTTAGTGGTGTAGCAGATCAATTTTGCTTGTGTGGTGCTTAAGCTCCACCAAGTTTAAGCCTGCCATAGCTCATTGACAAATCGAGTGGTAGTGATCTCACCCATTTGAACATTAGGGCCCAATGCTTTGTCTAGCAAAACAACTTCACAAGGAAGCTTCATCTTCACCCGGATGTCACAAGCAGGCCTAATGCCTCAAGTGCACCAAGCAGGACAAAAGTCGCTTCATAGCGCCAAGCTTATCTCAAGCAAGGTGCTCGTCCATATTAGGTTTATGTCATCAAGGTGCCTAGCCACACAACAATGTGTTACCGAAAGCCCTCGACTTAGCCGACAAGCTAACATTGCATGTTGGGTCTTTGATAGCATCTCGAAGTGTCATAGGGTCAAGCATACCTCAATAGACGCATATTGAATGGCCACTTGGTCATGCGAAGCCCACAAGCCACCGAGGGTCAATCTCTTGTCCATGGTGTAGTTCTCGTGCTAACGCCTATGTTAGATTCTGCCTAAGGCCATTGTGCACTTTAGCGTTGCACCAACGTGTAGCATGAGTAAGGCAATGTCTCAATCTGTAGCTCGCTTGTAGCATAATGTAATCCCTCAATGGATTTTGTTAATGCATAGCTTGATGCTTTCATTCAATAGCCCACATATGTGGTGTTGCCTTTCAACCGCTTAGCTTAAGCCACGGGATCACCTCGTGCTAGGTTGAACCCAAACCAAGCACTTGAGTTAGCAGACGAGGCCTTTAGTGGTGCCTCGATAGCCCATTCGGTCTAACACAAGTCCCAAAGATGGGCACACCACCACGTTGAGGCACTTCTAATGGCTACTCTTGAGCACTCAAATGGGCACAACACCACGAGCTAAATGTCACGAAGTTGGCCTTTGTAAGTAACCCGTGACACTTGGGCAAGTTATTCTAACTTGATTTTGGAATCTTAGTTTGGGCAAGTTATCCTAACTAATCTCCTAAGTCTATTGTTTGGTATCTTAATCTCATATCATGCTTTAATTAAAATCATATATATATATATATATATTGTTGCTGTGCTAACATGTATATCTACTATGAGCAATCATTCAGGGGGAGCATGACTTGTGGGGGAGATTTTCTTTATTCAAAACAAATCAAAACATCCTGGTGTGGCATCATCAAAAAGGGGGAGTTGTTAGATATAATATATTTTGATGATGTTTAATTTAATGTTTTGATTTATCTTAGAATGATTAATTCAGTAAATCATGATTGAAAACATTCTAATGATTTATCATCTCAACTCTATCAGGTTGTTTAAAGATCAAAATGGAGTTCAAAATATAATGATCCTTGATGAATGGTCTTCAAATATTTTGATTTATTGAAATAGTTAAATTGATTAAAATCTTATAATTTAATTCATCATAATTTCATCCATCTTTTTATCTTAATTATATTATTTTGGAGGTCAAAATGAATCTCAAATTAGGCAAAGAACAAAGCAGAAGAAGCAACAGAACACAATAGAAGTAGAAGCAGTAGCAGAACAAAGTGGGTCAAACATCAAACCAAAACAGGGGGGTTGATCGGGAAAACGACCGGTGGCTAAAAATTTTGCCCAATTCAACTCCGTTTTAGTCCAGGTTGCTCTACTTGTCAGGCATGCAGTATGCTCGATGACTACGACAATCATCCTTCACGACTGAGACTTGACCGGACGTTAGAGAGCACATCCGGGGAGATGTCCAGGTGGATGACCACCAAGTACAAAGATTAACTTAGGACATCCGGGTGGACGTCCACTCTGTATAGAGTTCTATATAACTTCTGAGAGCAAAATAAGAAATGTTTCACCCATCATTCAACGAGCAAAACACACATAAGCAATAGAGATTCTCTAAGTATTGATTTATATAATCTCTCTCACATCACCATCCCATCACCTCAATGGGAAGAAAAAAATAAGCTCTGTCGGACATAACAGAGCACTCACCTCTGTTAGATATAGAGTTATGGAAAGTGAAGAAATTACACACTAAGACAAATAGACACAGAGATCACGAGCTAGAAAAATTCTCAATCTTTCATCAATCTCATCTTTCTCTATTCTCTAAAGAGTTCTCCATCTGTGTTTCATTTTCCCTTAGAAATTATACACCGAGCCTAAGCCTCAAGTATATACACCTCTGAGAGGATTTACAAAAAAATTGAGCTTCATCATTTTGTATTATTTAGTGAGAGATTTTTCTTTTAGCATTTTTTGAAAGCAAAAACTTTTATTTCAATCTTGTAAGAGTGTAGTACACTCAGTGTTCTGGATTCCTTGAAAGTGATTGAGAATCACCTAAGGTTTGCAAGGTTCTAGAGACTTGAATAGTCTACGTAAATCTGGTGAGGATTGTTCCACTTGTGAAGAGGTTGCTAGCACCCCTGTGAAGCTAGAAGAATAATGGAAAATCTCAAGTGAAGCTTGAGGAGTGGATGTAGGCCTAGTTGAAGCCGAACCACTATAAATATGTTGCCTTTTCTTTCCTGTTATCTTTACTTTCCTACTACTGCTATAGTTATCTGATATTCATGTGCTAATCATTTGATATATTCACTATGTTAGTTATACCTCATTGATATTTTGCTTGATCAAGTAACTGTTAGTCATTTTGTTAATCTACCCATCATCAGTTAATAATTTGCTATTGTAACGCCCCACTCCCGGGTTGTTAAATACATTAAAATAGCCTAAAAAAATACAAGTTCTGCTCCCAAAACTAATAACTACAAAATTATCTCCAAATTGTACAGTATTCTCTAAAATATCCTATAGTACAATTACCTCCAAAATAAACAATATTACAACTATCTCCAAATTTAATAATTACAGTGGTGTGTCCCAAATCTCTATATTAATAAATCTTTGTGTAGCTCAACTTTTTTGCGCTCCCTTTAGGAGAGCTCGAATTGGTCCTATAGTTCGGACTCCTGTCACGGTTCTGAATCCAGTTTCACAAGTGCAATGTAAAACTGATAAACACCAAAGAGTTCAATTCGGCAAATCATTTTGGAAAATCGATTTTGAATCAAATAATGCCAAAACTGGACTGCTTTGCCAGATTACAGAGTCGCCACCTAAATATTTTGTTTTTAAGAAATTTAGGAAACCTTGACTCGTGCCAAAGGCCACGTGTCCCTCATCACCAAAGTTACCTTGGCTTGGGAACTCGGGTACGAGAAGAGAAGGTCTTGAAATGAGCACCCCCGCTTGCCCGATCAAAGATCGGCCTCTACTATCATGATATGTTGTTTTATAAACCTCATGTGTTCTTATTCTGGGTATTTAGCTAACTTTACTATGTGAGACCATCTCCAACGGTTCAGCAAATCTGGCATCAGATTTGAAATTTGGTGAAAAAGGCATTTTTTGGAGCTCCAACAGTTTCACTAAATTGGTATCAAATGAGAATTGAACAAAAAAATCATCAAACTGAGAACAGGATATAGATTTCACTTATTTACTGTGCATGACCATTGGAGGAGGAGACCAACCTGTCGACCGGGTCATCAAATCTACTTTGTTTTGTTCTCAACAGGTGCGAACTGGTAAAACTGGTTTATTTTGAGATAGGTTATTTTGTGGACTATGAATAATTTGAAGGGTGATATTAATTTAAATTTTCATGAAAATGTAATTGAAAATGTTACATCTCATATACATATTTCAGAACTAGCCGTTTCAATAATTTACCGTTGGATGGACAGAGTATTTTAAAATTTTACCGTTGTTGATGTGCTCTATAAAATATATCTATTTCGTAATATCAAGCTGTGCATTTCAATTGGGTTGACAGAGTATTTCATTTTCAGAATAGCATTACATTTTATGTTGTGAATTTTGTTGTTCTGTGTCATTATAAATTTTTTTTCTCATTAGTGCACTTTCATTTATATTAACTGATTATATTATCTGATTCTGAGGTTGAGTAATATTTTTCAGTAAGTTAGATATTGTATCCACTAAATTTGTTTCAAACTATGGAAGATTTTGAAATGTTTGAGGAATCACAAATGTTGGAGCACAACACTGATATTAGTTTTATTTCTGAAACTTCACGAGAGCAGAACACGCAGAATACTGATAATCATTTTATTTCAGAAATTTCTAGTGTTTCTCGTGGTAAAGCATTCACAATTATAGAAGATGAAACTTTATGTAAATCTTGGTTAGCAGTCTCTTAAGATCCCATTACTGGAAATAGTCAGACTATGGCTATATTTTGGGAACGAGTACTTGTTTATTTTAATTCACAATTGAGCGGTGAATCAAATCAAAACCGTATTTCTTTGTCTCACCGTTGGTCTGGCATGCAAAAGGCAATTAATAAATTCTGTGGTTTTTTTGAACAAATTCAACTGAGGCAACAAAGTGGAACAACTGAGGCAGACATGGTAAAATTTATTTGTGTTATTAAATATCAAATTTCTTTTCTAAATGTATACTTGTTATTGAAATTTTTGTAATTTTTTTTTGCAGGTCGCTGGAGCGAAGTGGATGTATCATGCAATACAGAAAAAACACTTCACATTTGATACACGTTGGGATATTTTGCGCCGAAGTTGTAAGTGGGATGAATTTCGAACACAACCCAAAAGAAGCACGCAACATGCTTATCCATGTTCGAATCCACCAACTGAAGAATCTGAGGCATTTCAATCCAACCAGAATAACACGGTGCATGAACAACCATCTAATACATCAACACAACCAATTGGTACTAAGGCAGCTAAAGAGAAGTTGAAGAATCAAACAACGCACGATAGTAGATTTGATGAAATGGTTGCCAACCAATCCAAAATTATTGAAGTGTTATCAACTATCTCCGCTAGAACTATTGAGCGTGATGAACAAAAGTCGATCGACCGTGAGCAGAAAGCTGCAGAGCGTCGAAGAAGGGCCAAAGATAGGGAGGAACAACTAAAACTCCTATCTATGATGAATGAAAGAGAACAACGAAATGAAGATCATAAAATGATGTCAATGGACATGACAATTTTAAATCCTATGCAAAGGGCGTACTACGAAGATCTTCAACGACAGATTTTATTTCGAACAACTAATAGATTGCCTTGAAAGGTTCTGTATTACTGGGTTTCATCTATTGGTTTCATTATTTAAAAATATTACATCTAACTTGTATTGGTTAAAAATATTACATCTAACTTGTATTAGTTGTATTGGAATTATTAATGTGATAAGTAATCATGTAATCACAATTTTATTAAATGGAACATAATGATTTATATTTGTTAGATAATTAACAGATAAAAATAAATTTATTAATGTATGTTATAATTTTTTATTTATTGATAACACCACGTAAACATTCCTCGGAAATCAAATTTTTTTATGTTATAATGCCAGACAAATTTTGAAGTAATTGTTGCCAGTAATGGCCATAACTTTTCTTATGTTAGAAATCATTCCTCGGAAACGAATTTCATGACAGAATAGAAACAATAGTTGCTTGATGAAACAAGACAACAATGATATATCTGAAGACTATTTTCATGTCATTGATAGGAATTTCCAAAGCATATCTGAGCTAGGTTGAGCAAAATATAATCAAAGAACCATATAAATGCATCCTCTATGCTCCTGTTTGTTGTCAATATCACCTCATCACTATGACAAAATGAAGCCAAATGATACCATTACAATCAAGTTATAACTGAAAAAAACTTCATACATAATACATAATACATCCTTTCTTTTTTTTCTTTGGTTACCATTAGACCTTTCAGAAATTTTCATAAAATTTGAAGTAATCAGAAACATTAATAAAGTTCAACTAACATGGCATCACTGATGCTCCAAAAGATGGTGCACATGTATTACCAAGGCAATGTAAGTGAAAAACTAACAGAGAAATTTATATCAGATAATATGACAAAACCACTACATTTATAAAAGAAATTGACCCAACAAAAGGTTGTTAAAATAACAAAATACAAAACAATGCAAATACATAATGTGACACCATCAACAGTCATTATCTGGTGGTGGTGGAGGAGGGAAGTAGTGATGGTATATGTCATTTACGCGATACTCAATCCTATCTATGCGATTGTTTGCCACGTCATGACGTCTTTCAATGTCCAAACGGAACTCACCAAATTGTTGAATTAATGAGTTATACGTAGTGGCAAATGTATCAACTGAGTACCCAACGAATTGACCTGATTAGCCATTTGATGTTCCCATTGAACACGTTGATTATAACGTTGTTCTTCCATGGCCAAAAACTCAGTCCAATATTGAGGTTGTTCAGTTGATGGCATCACATTGGCAGGAGGATCTTCTGGAGCATCATCTGGTGGGACTTCATCTTCTGAATCTTCTGGAGCATTAACACTTCCCATTAAATTGGAGGCTGCACCAGCATGGGTCACTGTATACTGATTAATGGGTGAACAGATTTTGATCGACATTTCATTTACAAGGTGAACCCCTAAAATGTTTGAAAATTTTTGTCAAGAGTGCCCCAAACAGTAATGATCGGCCCGTGAATTGTGCTTGATTTGCGAACATCATTTCTTTCATAATTATGTAACACAAATCTAACTTATGGCCAACTTCAAAACAATATAACAAATAGGCATTAAAATATGGGACTGCATCATGATGTCCTTTTTTCGGAGTGACATTTTCTATAATCCACCGGTGGAGAATCCGAAGATAAGGTTTTAAATGTCTTGCTTGTAGACTAGTCCTACTAAATCTGTTCTCATATATAGTAGTATATACATCAGTAGCATTACCAACAATATTAACTAACTCAGCCACACTCTGAAAATGGATATTTTCATCACCTACCTCAACTCCAATAATGGTTGCCAAAGTAGGAATATCAAACTGTATACCCTTTCGTTTCACATATGACAAAAGAGTAAAATTTCCATCTTCTTCATGAGTACCTCTTAGGTGAACATAAAATAGAGATACCAGCCGTGGATATACCTTTTTGGGTAAATTAATTAAATTTAGCCATCACATTGCTTCAAGTTTACTAACTAATAGTGCATCATATTGAAGTGGCAGATTTACCCTCCTCCCTGTTACAATAGGTCGGCTGAGGAAGTTTGGAAAGGCTAGTTCATGACTTTCACTGAGAAATTCATCAGTAGGATATGACTGATTTTGAGGCTGATGTTCTTGGCGTCGTGGAGGGTTGGAACTTTCACCAACTTGTGGTCTCGCTCTTTTAGTTCTAGGCATGATGTCAATATCTGTTGAATTTTAATGAAAATGTGTTACATATGAAAGCTGAATTAGAGTTGGCTTATTGCTGTTCTGGTGTTATGCTGAATATAAATATACAGTGTTTGTGCTGTAAAGCTGCATTTTAATAAACACTGCATTTTGATATGCTTAATGAAAGCATGAACTTAGAATTCAAATGAATGTAGTTTTAATATTAGAATGCATATTAAGATGGAAAAACACGAAAGCATTCAGTATGCTTAATGGAACATTAATTAAAATGCATACTAATTGGTTTTGCATAGTAATGAAAAATGCATACTAATAAAAACTGCATTTTACTTCATGTTATGCAGTGTTTGTTGTTCAAAAGAGCATACTGAAATGGAAAAATAACATCAAGTAAAAATCATCATATGCCAGTAAATGTGTTTTGTATGACAAAAGTTAATTTTTAAAATATTGAACATGAATGTAGTTTGATTAAAACATGAATTTTATGCTCTTGAGAAGGTTAAAGTTGAACAAATAAAGCATGCACACTTAAAGGTAAAAAAATAAAAATAAAATGAAAGGGCCGGTTGACCAACCGGTTGACCCGTGCGATGCAGCCTACTCTGTTTTGATGCTGCCTTGTTGTTCCTGCTTATGTTGGTTTTGTTAATTCAGATGGTTTGCCTTGCTGATTTTGTAGATTCACACTTACAATATAGTGAATATGCAGAGTTTGGGAATAGAATTTGGTTAAGCCGAATTTGAAGGTGGTGGTGGAGGGAATACAGTGAATGTGTTCTTATAGAGGCAATCTGTGGGTAGAGATCTTCAGTGAATAGAGTGAATTTGGTGATGCCAGGTTTGTATACAATCTTGAGCTGATATAGAGGGTGAATTATAGAGGTAGGTGGGTGAATTATTGAGGTCTTCAGTGAATAAATTCAATGAACCGTGGTGTGTGTAAAATGAGACATGTAGGTGGAATTAATTCAATGAATGGTAGGTGGTTGAAACGTATGCCACCTCTGTAGTATGCCATGAATGTAGGTGGAATGCATTTATCCACTGACTAAATGAATGGCAACATTATTAAGTAGTTTTCAACTCTGTAGGTTGAATGCATTTCAACTGAGGCAATAAATGAATGGCAACATCAACATCAATAAATGAATGGCACATCAATAAATTTGTATAAATTTGTATATGCACAAATAATGCATGGCATCAATAAATGAATGACACCAATAATGCATACTAATAAATTCGTATACTGAATAAAATCATGTGGAACATCAATAAATATGAATTGTGAAGAAATTTATGTGGTATTATCATTTGTAACTGATTAAGACATGTTCATATAAATATGTGGTATTATCATTACTGAATTGAACACAGAACACTGAATTAAAAAAATTTACGACATGATTATTAAATTATCATTTAAGACATGATTATTAAATGTGCATAAATGGATGTGGTATTATCATTTGTGGCACATCAATACTGAATTGAACACAGAATTTAAGACATGATTATTAAATTTATGTGGTATTATCATTTGTAATTGATTAAGACATGATTATTATCATTTGTAATTCTCATGAATTGAACATAGAACAATTCTGAATATTAAAGATTGGATCATCACAACAGAACATCATCACATAACTTCTGAACTACTTGGTTAATATAGTGCATCATAATGAAGATTACAAACAAGACAACCTTCTATTCCAAAATTATAAACAAAATTACATGTATTGATGTAGTGAATTTAGTTTTCACCATGAAGATGCCACATATGTTCTATTAAATCATTATGGAGGGCATGATATGCATCCTTATCTCTAATACCTAAATGACGAGACAAAAATGATAGGAAGTCATTGGTAGGAGTAGAGGAAAGTTGCACTGGTGTGTTGGTTGATGAAATTTCATAATCGAAATCAAGGTGCTCCTCCCTCTCATCTTCGACAATCATATTATGTAATATAATGCAACTCTTCATTATGTTGGTAAGCATTTTCGGATCCCAAAAAATGTACATCACCACCTATAATTGCGAATTGAGATTGAAGGACTCCGAATGCCCGCTCTACATCTTTCCTAACAGACTCTTGCATCATTGCAAAATGTTGTCTCTTTGCTCCTTGGAGAGAAGAAATTGTTTGAACCAGTGTTGCCCATTGAGGGTATATACCATCAGCAAGGTAATAACCCATATCATAACTATGTCCATTAATAGTGCAATGGACGGGGGAAGCTTTACCTTGCGCAAGATCAGAAAACAAAGGTGATCGGTCTAACACATTCAAGTCATTGTGTGAGCCAGGCATTCCAAAAAATGCATGCCAAATCCATAAGTCATAAGATGCTACTGCTTCAAGAATAATGGTTGGCTTTTTTTGATGGCCTACATATTGACCTTGCCATGCCTTTGGATAATTTTCACTCCCAATGCATGCAATCTAAACTTCCCAACATATCCAGAAACCCCCGAACCTCCACAATAGCAAGTAATCTAGCAATGTCAATTGGTGTCGGAGATCTCAGATATTCTACTCCAAAGATTTCAATCACTGAATTACAAAATTGTTGCAAACTTTGAATTGTAGTTCTTTCCCCGATACGTATGTAATTATTAACTGCATCTGCTGCGACACCATATGACAATATTCTCATCGCTAAAGTCATTTTTTGTAGGGGAGATAATCTAACTGCATGAGCTGCATCTTGTTTTTGAACAAAATATGAATTGTGTGCTTGGATTGCATTCAAAATTCGCAGATATAAAGGACAATGCATTCGAAAACGTCTCCGAAATATTGTAGGTGAATACACTAGGTTTACAGCAAAATAATCTGCAAACAATCTGTCATGACCCTGCCTTCTATCTCTGCGTATATACTTATGGCCTACAATAGAACCATCTATTTTGTTTGAGCTATCACTTAACTTAAGAATCTAAAGCATACTAGCATTAGTCTTCTCATAAGCCCCTAAAAGTGTGAATATATATTCATCATCAGACTCATCATTAGAGGAGGAGGAATAAGAAGAGGATGAAAATGAAGTCAATATCATGGATTTGAAGGTATTCATTATGCTCTATTTTGTTTCAGCTATGATCGTATTAGTTGTCTGGAGTTGTCTGGCATATGGACAATGTGTTTATATGAGATTTTAGAAGCAAATCATTGTTAGAGGTAAACCAAAACGACGTATATGTAATGGAGGGAAAAATAAATAGGAAAAGAATTAGGAACAGAAATGGAGGGAAACCCAAAAAAAAAAAAATAATGGCCATACCAGTCGACTGGCCGGTCAACCCGCCGGTCGACCAACCGGTCGCCCCTCCCCCTTTTGATGCTCACCGTTGGAGCCAGTGGTATCAAATTGAGAAAGTTGGCTTTTTTTAACTCAAATTTGATGAAAAATTTGGCTAACGGTTGAGATGCTCTGACACACACAAGCAAGTATAGACTATGTTACAAGAATTGGAACAAATTCAATTCATGTTTATTTTCGAAAATGGTTTGAAGTTGCCACCCTCAAGTGGGCTAAAATGTGGATTTGCCACCTCAAGTGGGCTTAAAACATGATTTGCCACATCGCAAAGTGGGCTTAAAACATTTATTGGTTGAATCGTTCCAATTCAAACAATCAAGCCTTCATCCACAAGCATTCATGCGATTAATCATTTAAGCAAATAGCCTCATGGCAAGCATGCTATCATGGCAACATGACAATCGCACTCATGCAAGCATGCTAAAGCATAAAACTCACCGAGTACTCCAAGCCAAAACAAAAACTAGTTAGAAGGATGCATGATCCTAACTATGTTTAGTGTCTAATGCAACACATGTAATAATGCAATTTAATAGGCTTGGCTACTAATATGGCATATGATACAATTTGATAACATGCTTTGAAACATGTATTCAAATAAGTATTGAAATTGCAATGCAGTTTGAATGATGCGCCGAGCCTCAGTGCATGCAAGACAAATGAATGATGCAAACATGCAAGCATAAGGTATGCTAATCGAAAATGATCCCTAATCTAACCATCGAAAACAGATAAATAAAAAGAAAAAAGACGTGGGGTTGGAAGACATGCACACACGCACGCATAATTATTACAACATTGCCCCCTCGCGAATGAGGGCCCGAATGAATAAGCTAACTAGCTACGCTAATTAAGCTAACTATTACAACACAAAATTAGTTAACTATTCTAGTTAACTAATTATTACAAACCAAAATTGAAGTAAATTAACTAACTATTCTAAGCTAGCTAAAATATTACAAAATAGATTAAGCTACTTAATTACAACACTTGTATGCATAAATAACTAACTTATTCTAAGTTAACAAAAATGACTAATTAGCCTCGAGGGCGAGGGACGCATGCATGCTCAGTTGATCCACCTGAAAAATGCCATTGCTTTGCCATCGGATGCCTCTGTTTGCACTCGTTTTGATCACAGAAAATTGCACAAACTCCCAGAATGCCTCTGCTCCAACTCAGGAGCACATTTGTGCAAAAATTTGCCGGTGGCCGATTGACTACAAAAAGTGGTTGTCGGCTACTTCAAATGGCCGGTCGGCCACTCCAAGTGGCCGTCGGCCACTAAAACTAGCCGGTCGACCACCCCTTTCCTGGACTTCTCCTTTTGCTGCAACAGAGAGCAAATACAGGCAAAGCAATGTATTTTCAAGAAATGTGTGTACTGTTGCCCTCCTTATCATCACACAAACTCAAAGGAGGGTAACTCTTGGCCTTCGAACCATCAACCAAGCATTTTCAATGCATGATGGCTAGAGAACCAAGCTTGTACAAGCTTAATGAGTGCACAACCAAGACCAAAATAATGACCACCTTATCATGCATGATCAAGGGTGACGGTGACCAAGAAAAGTGGCACGTTTCATCACTTTGAGTATGAAACGTCCCATTTTTCTCGTGTTCAGATTAACGTCTAATCCGAACACATGCAATGCAACACAAAGAATGCTTAATCTTGCCTCTTTTACTTTGTTCATTTTGTTTACCAATTTTAGATTACCAATCCATTTTTTAATTGATTAGTCCAAACGTGAATGTCCTCTAATGGAAAGAGGGCTTTAAACCACAAGTACCTTGAGCATGAAAGAGGCCTCATGCTGTTGGTAATGAACTCCCGAAGGAATTAAACCATTAGGCGTGAGGGTCTCAATTCCACACTCAAGCCAACTAGGGGTTCGAAACCACTTTCAAAACAAATGAAAAAGTGAAGAATATAGGGAGATTGTAGAGATTTCAGTGCTGAAATGGAGTGCAAAATGACACTAAATCATGCAAGCAACTCATGCAATTCATGCTAAAAAACCCAACTCATTAAGCTAGTGAAAGAGGTTGCACCACAACCACACAATACAAGCCTCAAAGGGCCAAACTAGCTCAAAACAGAGCTAAAACTAGTCAAAACAGTGACTAAATCATGCTGATATTAAGATACAAAGTGCTAGAAAAACATGCTCACATGTTAGTTTGCAAACAAGACTCAAGAACAACTCTAAAAAAGCAAAGAAAGAGCGAAACAAATGAGCATGTGACAGAGCTATATATACTGAAATTACATGTAAAAGGACACTACAACATGTAACCAACTCAAGCAAAGCATCTTTAAAGGCCTAAAACATTAAGCTAGTGAAGCCATTTGCACTACAACTATGCAAAACATGACTCACATGACCAAAGCAGCCCAAAACATAGCTAAATCATTCCAAATCAGAGGCAAACATATGTTGGAAATAAGCTAAGTTAGGCTACAAAAACAAGCTACCATGTGATACTAACTAGGCATGCAACTAAGACACAAGGAGGGGAGGCCAACCCCTCCATTTTTGGACTTCAAAACATGCTTTCCACCACTAAAATAACTCTGAATTTTAGTGGTTTAAAGGTCCAAAAAGTTTGATTTGAAACCCTTGAAAGATGGCACAAAAAGCTTCACAATTAGGCAACAAGAAGGGTAGACTACCCATTAACACAAGATGACCTCAAACCATCATGTTATGCCTAAAAAATCAGAGTTTTTTGTAGATGAAAACCAAGCCAAAAATAGTACAAAAAGGTGGCAAAACAAGTAATTGAAACAAAGCCTACAAGGTAAGTCTTATACCTCTTGAAGCACAGCACAAACCAGGCATACATTTCATCTCAAACCTCTCTCAAAAGCTCAAACTAAACCTCAAAGAACCTCAGCTCCAAGGTGAGAATGGTTGGTTAAGGGTCCTTGTGCAAAAGTATAGAGAAATCTAACTATAAGGCACAAGATAAGAAGAGAGAGAGAGAGAACGAATTCTAGAGAGAGAGAGGAAATTTTGATCCAAAATGTCCAACCTTTTCAAATGGGGGAGAGCATCCCCTACATATAGAAAATCAAGAGAAAGGCTTGCATTCATCCCTCCATACACGTGTATGGTGATGCACTTCAGTGAACAACAGCTGGCAAACAAATATCTGAAAAAAGGAACAAATGGCCGTCGGCCACTCTAAGTAGCCGACAAGAACAAAAGGTGGCCGACAAGGCCAAAAAGTGGCCGACAAGGCCCCTCCCCTTTCCAGGCAAGAGGCAACAAGGTTTGGCCCAAAAACAAGCACAAAACAAAATGGGTTTAGAGGCTCAAAGAGAAGGCGTTCCGCCGAGAACTTCGAGCGCTTAAAACAAGCACAAACAAGCACAATCAGTGAGTGCACAAACGATGACGTCCAAGTCTTGAAGTCGGTTAAAAATGGGGTGTCTACAATTGCCCCTCTTTGACATAACTCGGAACTCATGAAATGACAGGAGTAAATGTCAAAGCCTAGAGATGACCCATTTTTGACAAGGCCGAAGACTCAGACAAAACAACCAATTAAAACAAAGAACGGTTACGCCCACAGGTTGCCTATGTATCCCTTTTCAAGGAATCAAACCAGTGTAGTTCTGGGGCAAGATGCAACTGATATGCACGATGCAGAATATAACTTATGATCATGCAATGAGGGCTATAATGAAATATCTAGATGCAAATTTTATCCCAAGAAATACTACAACAAACTTATACATAAGCAAGTGAACATGAACCAAACCACATTTCATGCCGAAAGGATGTAAGAAAATTATGCAATCTTAACTATGCATCACGCTGGAAAGGTAAAGAACATCACAACCCTTGGGTGCACCCAAGGTGTGAAACAAGATCCTAATGCGTGGCACACGTAAGGAGATAGATGGTGTGAACCTAGGGACACACCTTAAGGCTCCGAACCATAAAAAGCAGTGATAACAATTGAAACACATCCAAAATATTATGTAGCCAAAACAAAGAGCGGTATAAGTATTGGAATCCGTCCGAATGCTTCTAACTAAAGCGTCCTAACGCGTCATGCGCGAGAGGGAAAAGAGAGCGGTGCAAAGACTAGAGGGTGATATAAACATCAGAGCACATCCCAATGTTTCTAACCAAAACAAGGTGGTATAAGCGTCGGAACACGTTCCAAACGATTCTAACTGGGCGGGGGGGTGGTATAAACATCGGGAACACGACCCAATGTTTCTAACCAAAGCAAGGTGGTATAAGTATCGGAACACGTTCCAAACGCTTCTAACCAGAAGGGTGGTATAAACAGCAGAAACATGTCCCAATGTTTCTAACCAAAGCAAGGTGGTATAAGCATCGGAACACATTCATAACGCTTCTAACCGGAAGGGTGGTATAAACAGTGGAAACACGTCCCAATGCTTCTAACCAAAGCAAAGCAGTGGTATAAGTGTCGGAACACGTTCCAAACGCTTCTAACCGAAAGGATGGTATAAACATCAGAAACACGTCCCAATGTTTCTAACCAAAGCAAGGGAGTGGTATAAGCATCGGAACACGTTCCAAATGCTTCTAACCAAAACAGGGTGGTATAAACATCAGAAACACATCCCAATGTTTCAAACCAAAGCAAGAGAGTGGTATAAGCGTCGGAACACGTTCCAAACGCTTTTAACTGGAAGGGTGGTATAAACATTGGAAACACGTCCCAATGTTTCTAACCAAAGCAAGGGAGTGGTAGAAGCATCGAAACACGTTCCAAACACTTCTAACCAAAACATGAAGGTATAAACATCGGAAACACGTTCCAATGTTTCTAACCAAAGCAAGGGAGTAGCATAAACACCGGGCATACCCGAGTACCAACAAGGGGATAGTGTAAACACCGGGGGTACCCGAGTGTTTCTAACTAACAAGGGGGTTCAAGGAATAGGAATGATCTTACCTGGAGTTCCTCTGAATATCGTTTGGCTGCACCAGCTTTGAATGAACCGTACATACAATATCATGCCGGTATAAGAAAGAAACTTGACAGGTACAATACAATAAGAATGCATGTTCTATGCAAGACGAATAACCGTGACACAATGCTAGAGGCATGTTTCATGCACAACATATAAGGAAGAAAACGGAAGCATATTCTATACAGCACAAAAAAAAGCGTGCCTTAATAGAACTGATTCAGTTGCAACCTTCGATTTACCTCTCGGAGGAGTTACAATACATTTGAAAAGGATACACCTCGTTCGTGCCGGTTGATGAGTAGTCATGCATCGAAGACATGGTTCGAAACTTCTGCAGAGACACTTTAAGCTGAAAAGTGAACCTTTCTTGCACTTTCTCGAGAGATAAGGACATAAAATAGTATAAAAACACACAGGGAGAACACTGGAAGCCTGTCGGCCACCCTGAAGCATTGTCAGCCACTTGAGGATTTTGTCAGCCACTTAAGGTGGTCGTCGGCCACTTGTCGCAAATCCGGGCCATCTTGGTCTTTTTGCATGGAGACCTTTAAGTACACCTTTCCAAATCACATTTGCTCACACCTACATTGCCGAAATTGCTTCATCTTCCTCCCTAGTCACTTTTCCCCCCTAGATCCATGCTTTATACGCATTTTCCAACACCCCACACGAAGTTGATTCACTAAAACCTCTCGACTTCCTCTGTTTTGAACCAATTGAAATTTGTTTTTGGAGCTTTTTTTTTTTCTCCATTTTCACCACTTGAGGTTTGTTTCCCTCAAGTTTGCCTTGAGTTTGGTGCCTTTTCCCTAGCTTTGACTTTTTCTCCCATTTTCTCTCTCTGAGAGTTGACTTTTGTTGACTTTTGGCACTTTCCACCTATTTTGCTCATTTTTGCCTACTTTCTCACCTTTTTTCCAGATGGCAGACAATATTCCTCATGGTGGAGGTTCTCCAGGGATAAAGGGAGATCCCGAGTACATACCATTACCGCCTAGATTCTGACCTTTTGACCCGGAGAGATACCATCCCAAGGCGCATGTACTACCACCTAGTACAGTCCGTCAATTCAACGATTTTGCACGAAGCGCACCAGCAGATCTCTTGCTGCAAGAGCCGGAGTCTTACTTATCTCATGGCGCCTTCGAGGTATACACTGTATTCTTATATTTTCTGCGATGTACTTTACATTTCCTACATAGCTCGCGCCTTTGCACTGTATTTCATCTGCTTATTCTGAATACATGTACGCACTGTATTTCTTCTGCTCATTCTGAATACATGTACACACTGTATTTCTTCTACTCATTCTGAACACATTCACACACTGTATTTCTTCTGCCCATTCTGAACACAGGTAGACTCTCATTTTACCCAAGGATATGGGTCCACATCGGCGACGGAGTGGTACAAAGACCGCTCTCCAACGGTGTCCGCCAGATCGTCAATGAGACAGGGTTTGGTTTGTTCTGCATGGGGCTATCGCACCTCATGGCGAGTAGGTCCCTCCTGAGTGTGCTAGTAGAGAGATGGTGGGATACCACAAACTTTTTCCATTTCTCTACAGTGGGAGATATGATGATAACCCCGTATGATTTTGCTATACTGACAGGCATCGAGATAAGAGGCCGGCTGATCCCATATGATACTGACATGGGCTAGTGGGATGTCGCCTAGATCTATTTGTTGGGGGCATGCCCACCTATCTTTTGATCAGGGATGGTCCGGTACAGCTGGTTCACTGACCAATTTAGAGGGATAGCTCCGGAGACTGTAGAGGAGATCGAGCAGTATGCCCGAGGCTTCTTGATATTCCTCTTTGGCACTACCTTATTCGCCGACAGGGCAAACACAGTCGGGCTATACCTTTTGAGCGCCTTGGTGGACTTGTCTTAGGTCCGGCATTATGACTGGGGCAGCGCTAGCCTCGCTACCCTGTACTGCTATATGAGCTCGACCTTCCGCAGGTGCGGGAATAGAGTTGGCGGCTATTAGAGAGCATGAGAGGTATGCTTTACTTTTCTGCTTTACATTCTCTGCCGTGCTTTGTGCTTTGCACTTTCTGTACACTGCACGCACCGCACACTGCACACACATAGTCTAATTTCTACTTTGCATTTGTACTTTCTACACACTATACTATACACTTTGCTTTCCGCATTTTCTTTGTATTCTGTATTCTCTGCATTCTGCATTTTCTGGACATTGCGCACATATTTTGCCTTCTGCATTATCTGTGTTTATCTGTTGTATACTTACTGTCGTCCTCTTGTTTTTTTACAGCTATTGGTGTATGCCTATTTTCCAACGCTTGCCCCAGAGTCGGAGGTCGAGATGCCTCCTTGGGTGCCATACTCTCACCGGTATGATGGGAGATGTCAGCCAAGGGCCCGAGAGACCCTTTCATTTTTTCGCCAGTATTTCGATACAGTGAGGGTAGCAGAGGTAACTCAAAACTCACAGTTCTTTCTGCTTTCAACTCCAATTCATATTGCATATCTAATGGCAACTAATCAATCTATGCACTTGCTGTCTACAGATCACGTGGCAGCCCTGGGCGACGATGCCAGAGGGTGTCAGATTTGAGTTCGCTGGCGCTTGGGGCGCTTCCCGCTATCAGCTCGTACTTGAGGGACCAGTAGGTCGAGCCTAGTTCCTAGGTGAGTGCTTCCTACGCCAGATGCTAGGTGTGCCATTACAGTCGATTCCTATACCACCTTCGCCATCCATGCGAGCCACAGACAGTCTCTCCTCTCAAGAGATCATTGACTTTGTGCGAGGTGTAGATGCAGACTTTTTCCTTGAGAAGGGGGACTATACGACTTACATCCAGATGCACCTCATGCCTCCCTTGACAGGCATTCGTACCCATACAAGGAAAGCAGCTGATGCCCCTTCAACGAGCAGGGCCTGAGTAGCGAGGGGCAGGGCTAGAGGGATGCCTCTCGCTAGGCAGAGTTTTGGATGGCCAGAGCTTCTGACTGAGCTGATAGGTCGGCGGTACTCTAGAGAGCCTTATAAGATCCCGATTGAGCCGCCGTTGCCTGGTCACCAATATGTTAGGACACCTGATTCAGCTCTGGTATGTATTACAGTTTTCATTTTTTTCATTCTCGCTTAGATACTCAGACATTCATTCATTCCAGACACTGATCATTTCAACTTGCATTTGTAGCCCTCCATAGGGTACGTCGAGGGGTCACTCGAGATGTTGGCCTCATTTGAGGGCATGATCTTGAGAAGGGAGGCGATACTCGACTCCCATGGGAATTTCTTAGTTTTCTTACATTTCGGTCATCACATTTCTGCTGATATACTGAAACTGACATCTCAACTGAACATTTCCCCACACTGCACTGATACACTACATGTATAGATCACATCTAGCACATTCCATTCACCCACCATATCTGAATTTTGTATGTACTCATTCGGCACACGATACTTGCATCTAATACACATATTGTGATTGACATATTCAAACTGCCTTTTTAGGTCACACCTCTACTGACAGGGCCGGCGGTGACAGAAGCAGGACCATCAGCCCCCCCTCCAACAACAGGGAGAGAGAGACAGGCTCCGGCACGCGGCCGAGGAAGACGTTGAGAGCCTATCATGTGCGATGGCGATGAGACCAATGAGACCGAGGAGGCTGGAGATCAACATGGCGAGTCATCCAAGAGTGGAGACGATGATGTTGACTCAAATTCTGCTAGTGGAGATGAGACTGAGCCAGGTTCTAATGTAGAGGATGACGACGACTCTGGTTTCGGTTCTGCATCTGGTTCAGATAGTGATGCGGATGGGGATAGCTCTGTAGAGTCCGCTCCGCCGAGGAAGATGACGAAGAGGGCCTCTAGAGCTTGAGCTAGCCGGTGCTGATTCATGAGTTTTTGCTTTGTTTCTTTTTGCTAGTAGTGTTAGTGCATTATACAGCT
Organism: Camellia sinensis; assembly: GCF_055761805.1. Lineage (NCBI taxonomy): Eukaryota > Viridiplantae > Streptophyta > Magnoliopsida > Ericales > Theaceae > Camellia > Camellia sinensis. The sequence continues at coordinate 143,617,290 of NC_138962.1, forward strand.
TTAGGCAGTTTTATTTTCTTAAAAACTTGTACCCTTTATAAAAAGAAACCATGATTGGAATGAAAACAACTTTTTGATGAAAACGTGTTGCATTTTATATTCTGAGCATCGCATTACCCCATTTTACACAAAAATGGGATTAATGGAAATTGAATATTGTACATTGTCTTGACAATTACTTAATCTAGTAATGAACCGACCAACACATAACAAACAGAGTAAAACAACTCGAAGATCAACTAATGCAACAACTCGATAAACAAAACAACAACTCGATAAGCAACAACAACTCTATAAACAAATTAAAACAACTTGAGAGCGACTCAACAAAACTACTAAAACGAAACAGCAGAATGTATCGAGAGTAGAACAAAAATACAGGTTCTCAGCATTCTCAACACACAGGAAGACCAAAGGAATTCTGCTGGGTACAAACAGGGGCTGTCGGCCACTTAATGGTGCCAGTCGGCCACCAAAGGTGGCCGGTCAGCCATTGATGCACGGAGTCTCCAGATTGCTACCACCTATCTTCCACTCAATGCCTTATCTTCTACAAAAGTATGAGACTTCATAGTTTCTTCATTCCAACTCTATTTTTGCCATAAATGGAGCCATTCTTTGTTGAAAAACTCTCAACTTGGATTGCAACTTTAGATGACTTGAAAAAAATGAATTTCCGAGGTTTTGGGATAAATGCACTATTCTCGCTAAGTTGTACCCCACTGTGTTTTCCGTTCCTTCATGCCGCGGCTAGATGTTGGAACCTGGTTACACATGTTTTTAACTTTGGAGGGGCAAGAGCTATGCCCTGCGGTTGAAGAATTCTAACTTTTGATGGAATCCCGGCGTGACGAGGAAATCCTGCCCCAGTTTCGTTTTAATCACATCCAAGCTTTGGGACGGATGTGTGGGCTCACTTTACATGATGCTTGATCTTTAGTTCACAACGGGAAGCTAGATATTCCCAGTTTGATTCACCAATTTTCTGACGCCGGGGACCGTGGCGATTGTCTCTGGCAGAGTTTTCGGTAGCATGCCTTCTGTTTGTGCATGTTGGCTCATTTTCTTCTTGCCCCTGGCGTCGAAGGGTCTAGCATTCACTTGATCAAAGTAGCCCAAGGCTTGAAAGAGGGCAAGAGCTGCATTGGCCGAGACTTTGACGGGCTTGGATGCTTTCCATCGCCAGGAGACAACCAAGTTCACAAGAAGTCCACTACTCTTGCAGGTAATGTTTCCCACCCATCTCACATGTGTTTCTCACATCACTCAGCCCTTAGGCTCTGTTTTTCTCTCAAAACCCTTTCTCACTTTTCTCTCCACATACACCTCTCTATTCTTTAATCTCTTTTATTTTTCATCCCTCCCCATATATGGCTCATGGACAAGTTGAAAGTAGTGGACTCTTGCCCTGCATATTCAGCACGAGGTTGTTTTTTTCGCTGACAGCTAGTTGATTTCCCGAACGAGGGGTGGTGGTGCCATTGGATGTACAACAAATCTACTGTTGACATTGCTTGGCGTTACCCCTGGTTTAACCTGCCCGAGATGAGCTACAGCATGTCTCGACAACCTGGCATTCAGTTGATTGGCTTGACACACTATGTCTTCTATTTTCCATTCCGGTTCAGGGGTCAGTTCGAACACGACCAGACTTGCCCAGAAGAGAGGGTAAAGTACCCGGCTTCATTTACAATCTGAGGTTCACAATTAGCTCGATATCCCACTACATGGAGGACAAGAGAACTTCTGGCTCCCACTCTGAATTTCAGTTGCACCCTTTCTGGTGAATGCATAGCTTGGCTTGAGGAAGAAGTGTAAACCGGGCCTACTTTAGCATTTGAAGCTTCCACAAGCTCTGGGAGGGCACACAGGAACACTTGACTCGTCAATGTCCCAAGTTTATTGCTTTAATCTGTGCTTCCAAGTTTTCCTTTTGAATGTAATAAAAAAAAAAAACTGTGATTTGTATCGAGAGTTAGAGAACTTTGTATTGAAATCAATGAAATTAAAGTTGTGGGCACTGGAAATTTTCCGTGTGGTCCAAAATGGTCTAAGTTGTAAAAAGATTAATTTGAACAAAATCAACTTTTATTAAAACTTTTCAAAACCATTTTCGATAAGGATCACAACTGGACACACCCGACATCTATCCTTGAGATGTACAACCCCGAATCCAGTAAATGGAAAGTCGCCCCTTGTCTGAATAGCACTGCACTGTACTACACTGTAACTAGCTCTCATAGTGAAGACCACAATTGAACTCTTGGATATAGAAAAGACAAAGATGACCAAAATAATCTCATGGACACAGTTGATTTGGAAGTGTTTATGGCTGGACTTCAGAATGAAGTTCCCTATGTATCCCAAAGGTGGGAATCAAGCCTTACGTAGTTCGGTTCGGGTTCACTCGAGTATTAACACTCTCCTTTTGCGTTCTAACTTTTGCCAAGGCCGCGTTTTCTGGGTTTTCAACCTTGCGAGCTTAATTTTTCTTTTTTCTAATTTTTTGTGCTCTAACTTTTGCCTAGGTCGCCCTTTCAGGTTTTCAGCCTAGCGAGCCTCTCAAGGGTAATATTTCTTCAACTTGTCCATGTTGATTGGTTGGGAGAATTCAAGGCCATCTAGGTCTATAAGAATGACAGCTCCACCCGACCAAATTGATTTGATGATGTAAGGACCAGTCCAATTAGGTCTGAACTTGCCCCTAGGGTCATGGATGGGAGCTCCGTTGTCTTTGAGAACCACATCCCCTTCTTTCAGATTCCTAGACCTAACTTTCTTGTTGAAAGCCCTGGCGATTTGGCGTTGATAACCTTGGACATGGTCTAGTGCTTTCAGCCTCCTCTCGTTGAATAACATAAGTTCCTCAAACCTGCTATGCTACCAATCCGCTTCTGCTATCTAGCACTCAACCATAACCCGTAGCGACGGAACATCTACTTCAATTAGCAGAACAACTTCCATCCCATAAACCAGAGAATACAGAGTTGCCCCAGTAGATGTCTGAATTGATGTCCTATAGCCCCAGAAAGCAAATGGTAACTTGTCTGGCCAGTCCTTGTAGGTTTCCACCATCTTTTGTAAAATGTGTTTGATGTTCTTGTTGGCGGCCTCAACAACTCCGTTGGTTTGCGGTTGATATATGGATGACTTATGAAAAGCCACGTTGTATTTCTCCAACAAGTCGATCACTTCTTTCTTGAAATGGGAACCATTGTCCGAGATGATCTCATTTGGGACCCCATAACGACAAATGATGTTATTCCTAATGAACTTAGCTAGATGCAACGCCTTCAACACTGCGTATGATTGGGCTTCGACCCACTTTGTAAAATAGTCTATTGCCACCAAGATATACTCATGCCCGTTTGACCCCTTCGGAGAAACTACCCCAATAACATCAATTCCCCAGGCTGAAAATGGCCACGGTAAAGTCATGTTGTATAGCTTCGACGGCGGGATATTCATGTCATTTGCATGAATTTGGCATTTGTGGCATCACCGAACAAAACCAATACAATCTTCCTCTATGGTTGACCAATAGTAACCCTGCCTGAGAATTTTCTAAGCTAGCATCACACCGCACATGTGCGATCCGCACTCTCCTCCATGAATGGCCTCCATTAGGCACTTTGAGTCTTCTGCATTGATGCACAACTTGTGCATTCCCAAATGGCCACGTTTGTACAATTTACCTCCACAGATGATAAACTGAGCCGCCATTCACCGTATTGCTCTTTTATCTTTGGCATTTGCCCCTAGTGGATAAGCCTCATTTTCTAAGAAGTTCCACATGTCGTGATACTAGGGGTTCTGATCTTGTACTTCATCTATTGCCGCAATCAGCACGTAGGCCAACACATACCTCTGTTTAATAATGATCGGACACATCCGGACTCCTAAAGGGATGTCTATCATGGAAGATAGAGTTGATGAAGCGTCTGCGAACCTATTGCTCTCTCTTAACAGATGCGTGAAAGTTAGCTTCTCAAACCTAGGAATCAGAACGTCCAGGGTTTGGTGATAGATTTTCATCCTTTCCTTGTTAACCTTCCAATCTCCTTTTGCTTGAGACACAACCAGGTTCGAGTCCCCAATGACGTCCAAATGTAGACGCGCCCGTGGGGGCCTCGCTACAGTTCGGACTCGATTTGTGTCACGATTCTTAATCTTGAACCAAAGAGTCCAAATCTGGCAAATCGTTTTGAGAAAATAGATTTTTTGAAAAAGAAGTGCCAAACATGGACTGCTTTGCCAGATACAGAGTCGCCACCTAAATATTTTTTATGGGGGAATTTAGGAAACCCTGACTCGGTGCCGAAGGCCACATGTCCGTCATCACCGGAGTTGTCTCGGCTTGGGAGCTAGGGTACGATTGGGGAAGGTCAGCCATGAGCACCCCCTCTCGCCCGATCCGAAGATCGGCCTCTACTAACCGTGATATCCGTTTTTGAAAACATTATATGTTCTTATTCCAATTATTAACCTAGAATCACTATGTCATGCGCACAGCAAACAAGTATAGACTAGATTGCCTAATTTGGAAAGAAGTATTGCATATCCGTTTGTTTTGGAAAAATACTTTGGAACTTGCTACTCGCAAGTAGGCTAAAATACGGATTTCAACGAGTTTTTCCAACTCAAACAATCCAACCTTCATCCACAGGCATTCAAATAGTTTAACACATAAGCATCTAGCCACATGGTAAGCATGCTATCATGTTAACATTCACACGCATGTGAGATGCTAAAGCATAAATACTTACATCGTACTCCGTGCCAAAACAATAAACTAGTTAGCAAACATGTGTGATCCTAGTTCATGTTAAGTGCCTAATGCATCACATACAGAATGCAATTAGAGTAGGCTCGGCTAGTCTATAAATGACATGTGAAAATGCACAAGTAGCATGTATTCAAGTTAGATTTGAAATACTTATGCAGTTAGTATGATGCGCCGAGCCTGGTGCATGCAATACTGATGAATGATGCACGCATGCATAGCATAACGTATGCTAAAGGAAACATGTCCTAATACTAACCATCAAAAGCAGGTAAGTAAAAGGGAGAAAGAAGTGGGGGTTGGAAGACATGCACACACGCACCCACACTTATTACAAATTCACCCTCACTCGGAGGGACCAAAAGAATAATACAGATAATTAACCTACAAGCTAATTAATTATTACAAATTGCCTAATTAGCTGACAAACTAACTAAGCTAGAAAAAACAATAAACCGCCTCGGGAGGAGAGCTCGATGCAATGCGTGCTCGGGTCTTGCTCGGAAGTGCACCGCCATGCATAGGCTGCCTCTGTTTTCCTTTCTTTACTCCTCTGGAGGCTGCCAAAACCTCAGGATTGCTTCTCTGGATACTGGGGAATGCCATCGGCTGGGTAGAATGCCCACCGGCAGTGGAATGTAATCACCGGCCATTGGTGAAGCTATCGGCAGAGAGAGGATTGCCGGTCGGCACTTAGAACTGCCGGTCGGCAGAAAGCTCCTGCAGAATCTGTAATTGACAGCAACAGAGGGCAAGGCAGAGCATGGCAATACAATTCAAGGCATATATGCACCAATCATGTCCCTTATCATGTTAGTGACTCAAAGGGACATGCTCCTTGGTTCTCGGACCATCAATCGCGCATTTCAATGCGTGATGGGCCAAGAGACCAAGTTATGCATTTTTTATATGGAATGCAATGCATATGAACAAACCAATGGGACTCAACCTCTATCACAAGCATTTCAAGAGGCCAAGCATGCATGCAAATGGAATACAACCTAGGCATGTGAGCTAAGTGTGAAACATGATCATGCAAACAACAAAACCATGTGCAATGGGCCATGAACTAAACAAGTAAGCATGCAAGGCATATAACATCAATGTTAATGACACACATGCAACAACATGAAAGGCATAACACATGTAAATATGCAAAGCGACTTAACACAAGAAGCATGCCAAATGCAATGACACTTAAACATGCAACATGTTAATAGGCTAAGTACCTAAAAATACAAACATGTATAGCATGCAACAACATGCCAAAGGGATGGTCTTAAACTAATTTGGACAGCTCTCTACTAGGTCCAAAACAGTGGCCAAATGCTATGGAAATGAGGGCGAATGTTCATACAAACATGCATGCACACATGGTCCAACACTTAAGCACAAAGTAGCAACTTTTAAACACATTTAAAAGAGACTATTATGGACAAATGGCAAGCACATTAAACTCTGAAAAATACATGAGGGATGATGCCAAGTCAACCTATCAATGCAAGCAAGGCATGCAATTATGTTCAAAACTCAAGGCAAGCCAAGGAGCTTAAACCATGGCTATATGAAATAAGTCCCAATGGGCCGAGGGGACTCAAAACAGTCCCAATGTAGGTCGATACAAGGCCCAAAACACACTTAGATGGCATCTAAATGGCCTACACAAGGAAGCATACACAAAGGTCGAAACATGGGGCATGAAACACCAACCTTTTAAAGCATTAAAGAGGCATCAAATGCAAGCATACAAGCATAGAGAAAGGACTGAAATATCATAGCTAATGGTGCCAAACCACTGAAATGATGCAAATAGAGCATGGTAGAGGAGCCAACACTCAAAGCATACAAGCTAGATTGCATGGTAGCTATACAAAGCAAGTCATGGATGACCCGAACAACCAAAATCAGACCTAAAGCACACTAAAACATGCATAAAAGCTTCACAAAGCTAAGCCAAAACAAGTAAGCATAGTGGTCTAAATGCTAGATACATGTTAAGGCAATTTCATGGCATTACAAGACAAATATGCAAGGAAAGCATGGTGTGTCTAAACCAAGTAAAAACAGTGCTATATCATGGAAAAATAGGCACAAATAACATTTAAGATATGGCCAACAGGAACTTAAAAATGGTGCTCACTCATGAGGCTAAAATGGCACTTTTTGAAGACAACAAGGAGAGGGGATGACCCTCTCCTTCCTAGGACCTTAAACCACCATCCTCCCCACTGAAATCCCTCAAGATTTCAGTGGTGAGGAGGCCCAAACAAGGTGGTCCCGAAACTCACCAAAAATAGCACAAAATGGGGCCAAACAAGGCCTAAGAGGGGGTAAACGACCCCAAACACAAAAGTGACCTTAATGAAGTATCTTAAACACAAAAAAAAAAAAACTTTTTTATGTTATACACGAAGCTCAAAACAGCAAGAAAGATAGGCTAAAAGTGTGTGCAAAAACGGGGAATAAAGAGGGAAAAGGGGTTACCTTTGTAGCCAAAAGGGGACAGCAGGCCCTTGGTCCCAAAAAATAGTCCCTTAGCTTCTGAAAATGGCCTCCAAGCTCCTTAGGTTGATGATGGAGGTTTTAGGCCAAGAGTTGTAGTTCAAATGGCCAAAAACTAGACCTTTTTGGACCCTCTAATCCATACAAATGTAGAGAGAGAGGGAGATATAGAGAGGGAGTGATATATATGTGATATATATCAGATTTTTCTAACCCTTAAAAGGGGAGGAGAGGCTCTCTTTTTATAGAGAAACCAAGGGAGCAAAGCTTCTCTTAGAAGCTTTGAGCAAAAAGGCCAAGCTTCTCTTAGAAGCTTGGAGCAAAAGGGCCAAGCTTCTTAGAGAAGCTAGGCAAAGGGGTCAAGAGGTTCAAGCTTCTTGGAGAAGCTAAAAAAAAGGGGTCAAGCTTCTTGGAGAAGCTAAAAAAGGGTCAAGCTTCTTGGGGAATCTAAAAAGGGTCAGAAGGTTCAAGCTTCTTGGAGAAGCTAAAAAGGTTCAAGCTTCCTCAAGAAGCTAAAAAAAGGTTCAAAAGGGTCAAGCTTCTTGGAGAAGCTAAAAAGGATCAAGCTTCCTCAAGAAGATAAAAAAAGGTTCAAAAGGGTCAAGCTTCTTGGAGAAGCTAAAAAGGGTCAAGCTTCTTGGAGAAGCTAAAAAAAGGTTCAAAAGGGTCAAGCTCCCTCAAGAAAAGGTCTCGGTTAGGACAAGTGGCCGATTGATTAAAAACAGTGGCCGGCCGGCCAAACATAATGCCGACCAACCATCAAGAGTGCCGACCGGCCATCACCAATGGCCGGTGGCCTGGAAACAAGGCCGTTGGCCTCAAGCCATGGCCGGTGAGGTGTGGGGATGGCCTATAAGCTACTTCCCACTCTCAGAAGCAAAACAACAAGTGTTTGGTGCAAAACCAGACACAAAACAGTCGAGTCAAGAGATCCTGAGGCAGGGCACGTAGCCGAGACCTCCGGGAACTCAAGACGAACACGAACAAGGATGATCACCGAGTGTTCAAACGATGACGTCCAAGTCTTAAGGACGGTCAAAAATGGGGTGTCTACACCAAAAATTTTGCCCTTAGTTCCAAGGCTGCTTCCAAGCCAACATACATGCCTCATATTTTGCTTCGTTGTTTGATACCTTGAACCAGAGTTTGAAAGCTAAAGGTATGTAGGAATTGACGGGTGCTATCAACAACACCCCTATCCCGTAATCGTACTGGTTAGACGCTCCGTCAAAGTACATGGTCCAAATCTCTTCTTCGAACTGCAAAATGGCCTCATCTGGGAACAAATACTCTACTACTTCATCTTCCTCCACTGGGTGATCGGCTAGGAACTTTGCTACCGCTCTGCCCTTCACAAACTTGCGAGTCATATATTTCAAATCAAATTCGAAGAGAAGAAGCAACCAACAGGCTAGCCTACTCGTAAGCGCTGGTTTCTCGAAAAGATATTTGATGGGATCTAATCTCGAAACCAGAATTACGGAGTGAGCTAACAGGTAGTGCTTCAACTTCCTGGTAGCCTATACCAAGGCCAAGCCAGCCTTCTCGAGCAAAGTGTAATGGGTTTTATATTCCAGCATCTTCTTGCTCAGGTAATAGATGGCCTTCTCCACTCTATCCTCAAATTCCTATGCAAGCATGCAGCCCATTGTCGTGTTGGTTACTGACAGATACAAAATCAACAACTTCCCCGGCTCTAGTGGTGACAACACGGGTAGGTTTTGTAGATACTGCTTGATCTGCTCAAAAGCAACTTGGCATCAGTCATCCCATTAGAATTTCTCTCCTTTCTTCAGGAGACCAAATAGTGGTTCACAAGTCAATGTTAATTTTACAATAAATCGTATTATGAATTGCACTTTACCTAGAAAGTCTCGCACCTCCTTTTCAGTCCTTGGTGGCGGCATTTCTAGGATGACCTTGATTTTGGAAGGATCAACCTCAATGCCCCTCTGCGTAATAAAGAACCCTAGCATCTTCTCTATTGTGACACCAAAGGTGCACTTCTGTGGATTCAGTCGCAACCGATATTCTCTGATCCATTGGAAAAAAAATTTCAAGGCAGTTTAGTGGCCTTCTCTTTCCTTGGACTTGACAATCATGTCGTCCACGTACACCTCAACCTCTTTGTGGATCATATTATGCAAGATCGTGGTTACAGCCCGTTGATAAGTAGCCCCAGCATTTTTCAAACCGAACAGCATCACCCTGTAGCAGTAGGTTTCCCATGGTGTGGTGAAGGCAATCTTCTCCTATCCTCAGGTCCCATCAAGATCTGGTTGTACTAGGAAATTCATCCATGAAGGAGAGCAATGCATGGCCTGCGTTGAAGTCCATCAACTTGTTGCTGTGCGGTAGAGGAAAGTCCTTCTTCGAACTGGCTTTGTTCAAATCTCTAAAATCCACACACACCCGAATTCTACCATCTTTCTTCGGCACCGGAACAATGTTGGCCAACCAAGAAGGATACTCAGATACTAGCAAGAACCCTACGTCTATCTGTTTGGTGACCTCTTCCTTGATTTTCAAAGCCCAATCGGGGCGTATTCTCCGAAGCTTCTGCTTGACGGGTCGGGCCTCAGGGACAAAAAGGATCTGGTGCTATACAATCTCAGGATCGATTCCAAACATGTCTTCGTAGGACCACGTGAAAACATCTTTGAAATCTTTTACTAAAGCGACTAAGCGCTCGCGTTCCTCCGAAGACAACGTGGACCCGATCTGGACCAAACGCGGATCCTTCTCAGTACCCATATTAATTGCAATGATTTCATCAACAAGGGGTTTTACAAACCTCTCATCCTTTGGATCAATCAAATGTTTTAAAACTAGGGGAATTTCTTCCTTGTCGTTTTCATCAAAATTTTGAAAGTCATGATCCATGCAATATACAAGTGGCACAGCAAAGTACTCAGAAACAGCAGTGGTACCATTTTCATTCACAACTTCCAGCTCGTCCAATTCCTCGGTTACAACCGACTCAAAAGAAAAGGAAAAAGACGACCTAGACAAAACAATGGCATCTGGGTTATGAACCCTAGGAATACCGGACTTCGACTTAGAAGAACTAGAATCTGATTCCGACTGCATAGACTTTGTGGAATCAGATTCCGGTTCACTACCTGATTCAGAACTGCTGGACAAAAAGCCTTCCTCGAATTGCCAAACGAGGGAGGGTGTGATAAATGCAACCAGAATACCACTGGAAGAGTCCGCAGCCGATTGATCTCTGATCATGGAAACTGTGATGTTATCCCTCAGGCTCTCCAGTTTGATCTGAGGATCCGAAAGGAGACAAGCTAGCACTGCTCCCAGCTCAAGTTCTATGCCATCGGACTTATCCTCCATACTCTGTTTAGCCTCAGCTGGTGGGTCAGTCTGTTCCTCTGCAACTTCATCCCTTTGCAACTGTAGGTCAAAAAATATCTCAAAACCGAGCAAATGTCACTTCTCAGAGTTCAACCATGGCTCAAGAAAGTCGCAGAATGGGAAATCTTCCCCCTCCCTGGCAAAGCATCTGTTCAGGGTTCCTTGAATGGGTCAATGCACCAGCTCATAGTGCTTTCCAGTTTGCTTAGCTTTAGCTCTTCTTGCCATTTCCTTTCCCTTTCTTACCCAATCCTCTTTGGTAGGCATGTAACCTAGACCAAAGGTATGGGGGTTATGTAGCACTTTGGCCAACGCAGCAACGCCCTTCCGGCCGCTCCTTCCCAATCCTTTTCTAAGTACATGTTGCAGCTTATTCATGAGGTAGACGGATTGAGCACTGACATACAATCCCTCATCAATAGCCAAGATATCTTGCATTACTCGAGCCTCAGCCAAGGTGAATCCAGACAAAAAGACATCCTCCTCGCCATGTACAATTTTCAATACTAGTGTAATGACTTTCGGCGAAGGATGTATAGAAGAATTCCCAAAAACAATAGCTACCCCCTTCCCATGGGGGTACTTCAGCATCTGATGCAGAGTAGAAGAGACAGCGCTCACTTGGTACAACTGCGGCCGTCTAAGGAGTAAGTTAAAAGTGGCCAGAACATCCAAGACATGAAACTCAATGTCCTGTTTCACCAGGCCAACCTGTGTTTTGATCCAAACTGTCCCCATCACTTCCCGACTTGTATTGTCATAAGCCTGAATCATCTGGGCCATCGGTACAAAGTTTGCTGGCTTCAAGCCAATAGTATAGACCGTGCACGATGGACACACATTAATTGCAGACTCGGTATCAACCAAGACGATTGGTATCCACTTCTCTTTACATTCAACAGAGATGTATAGTGATTTGTTATGTTCAGAGCCCTCAGGCGACAATTCCTTATCCGTAAAGGTCAAAGTTGGTGAAGCGCCTCCCGGGAAGACTAGTCCTACTAACTGCTCAGGGGTTGTGTCGATAAAGAGTTTAGCCTTATCCATTGCTGATAGGACGGCTTGTCTGTGCACCCGTGAAGCCATGAGCAAACTCTAGATAGATATGTCCGCCTGAATCTTTTTCAACTGCTTCAGTACAGCTTCCTCCTCTAATAGTTTATCCTTCTATTTCTTAACTTCCTTATCTTTCCTAGATGCTTCTGGTTGGTCTAGGTGTAGGGGCTTAAAATACTGCCCGCTCCGAGTCATGTGATCGACTTCCTCGGAATACCATGTATCATCTGGCAGATTTTGTCCCCAATCTTCATCAGTGTGGGCAAGATGCAAATCATCATCTTCCCACTACATTCCTCTGACAACCGATAAGCAAAGCACTCCTGTATCCACAACACAGTCAGTCTCCGTAAGGCCTTTGGCTTTTCTAGCCTTCTAATCATTCTCAATTCTTTCATGTTAGAACCGCTTCAGCGCGGCCTCCTTTTCTGTATCAGTTGTACAAATGTTACCCAATTCTTGAGCAAAATTCTTAGTATCGGTGTTCTCCAATAACTTTCCCTTGTCGTCGACCGTTTCGACCATTGCCAAAATTCCCATTTCCAACTGTCCCTACTTTGGTTGAGACCCCTCATCAACATCCGGTTCATCACTGAGCCACCCCGTATTATCTGTTGATCCGTTCATGTCAAACCAGCCAATCTGTAAACTTCCCAGATCTTGTTTATCAAAGAATTGTAGATTACTGATGTCCTTCTCAAGTTCAGCTAAGTCATCCAGTCTCTAGCTTGGCCCGTCCTCCCGGACTACATTAACCTCCATTCCCGTTGGAAATTCCACCCCTAGGCTGGCCTGGCTAGTTGGCACAATGTAGCAGCACGAGTTATATTCCTTTTCAGTTAAGCTCACAGAGCCCTCAGGCATGCCTTCTTCTACCACAGCCACCACCACAAGTTCGGGTCGGGATATGGACGTGCTCATCATACACAAGTCTGTGCTTTCCGGGATGAACAGCGCCGACTTAGATGGGTGGAATGGGGTAATGTATACACTGGGGTCGTATGGGACGACCAGTGTTTGGATAAGATTTACTTGCCTGGGTGGTGGGGGTTGGTTATGTGGTAGGAGAGGATTTGTAGTGACATTAGGCGTTTTAGGAGGCGCTATCACTTTGTTGTCAATGAGATCTTGAATCTCATGATGTAATCTAAGCATAGGTCGGTATCATGACCATGTTGTTAGTGGAAGGCGCAATATTTGGCTGGGTTGTGTGTAGGAGGGAGGAGATTAAGCAATGGGCGTGGCTCTAGGGGCTTCAGATGCCCTTTTTCTGATTAGGACCCTTAAGGTCGCAGATAGAGACATGTAGAGTAGCGTGAAAACCCTCTGGCCTCAGGGTTGGTGCTTTGCAGGTTGTGAGGTAGTTTCAGATGTACCAGCAAAAGGGGTGGCTATTTTCGGTGTGGTGGTGACCACAGCACAAAACAGGCACAAATTCCAGCTCAAACCTCTCTCAAGAGCTCAAACTAAACCTCAAAGAACCTCAGCTCCAATGTGAGAATGTTTGGTTAAGGGTCCTTGTGCAAAAGTGTAGAGAAATCTAACTATAAGGCACAAAATAAGGAGAGAGAGAGAGAGAGAGAGAGAGAGAGAAATCTAGAGAGAGAGGAAATTTTGATCCAAAATGTCCAACCTTTTCAAATGGGGGAGAGCATCCCCTATATATAGAAAATCAAGAGAAAGACTTGTATTCATCCCTCCATACACGTGTATGGTGATGCAATTCAGTGAACAACAGCTGGCAAACAAATATCTGAAAAAAGGAACAAATGGTTGTTGGCCACTTTAAGTGACCGTCGGCCACTCTAAGTAGCCGACCGGCCACTTCAAGTGGTCGACAAGAACAAAAGGAGGCCGACAAGGCCAAAAAGTGGCCGACAAGTCCCCTCCCCTTTCCAAGCAAGAGGCCAACAAGGTTTGGCCCAAAAACAAGCACAAAACAAAATGGGTTTAGAGGCTCAAAGACAAGGCATTCCACTGAGAACTTCTGGCGCTCAAAACAAGCACAAACAAGCACAGTCATCGAGTGCACAAACAATGAAGTCCAAGTCTTGAGGTTAGTCAAAAATGGGAGAGGTCTTCTCTTCTACCAAGCTCACCCTCCTTTCTCTCTTCTCTCTTAGCTGAATATAGTGTGTATGTATGTGTTCTTGCATGTAAAATGCTAAGGGATAGGTTTCTTTTATAATGAATTTGGTGCAAAAGGTCCTAAAGTCCATTGGTTGGAATTGGATTGGATAGTTTGGATTTACTTGGAACCTAATGGAATAGTGAATAATAAGAGGCCTTAATTATACAATTAATCATGATCTAGTTAGGACTTGTTTAGGATTGAACTTAGGTTGGAGGCAAGGTTCCATGATTTGGGGGTACTAGCAAACTTTTTCCTTAATTTCATGGATATGGTTTGAAAAAGTGTATCCATTTCACTTCCCTAGGGTGGCTGGCCATAAATGGTGATTTGAGGGACTTATTTTATTATTATTATTATTATTATTATTATTATTATTATTATTATTATTGTATACAATTGTTGAAATTTGAAAAATAAAATGTTTAAAAAAGGATTTTAGGGTACAACTATATATATAAGCATATAATGGTACTTGTTTGGGGTCTAAATGTGATTCAAGAAAAATGTGAGGGCTTGGGCTCAATTAAATATCTATTTCAAGTGTAGAGTTAATAAATTAATGTTAGGAAAAATAATTCGATTTATATTATCTTGCCTTAAATTTAAAGGTGAATAACCGAACAAAAACTGTGAAAACTAGAAGTTAAGGTTTAGAGTTATTAATCTAAAATTTGAGAGTTAAATAATTAATATTAGAGTGTTATAAATGATTTCTAAGCTTCCAGGGTTTGTATGGGTTCGTCCGTGATACGTTTTCGATTCAAGAGTTTAATTTGCGAATAATTAACAAACTAAGGGCTCTATTATAATACTCAAAATTTGGGGACCTAGTAGGGTTTACTAAAGTTAGGGGTCTCACAGCTATATTAGTTGTTATTTTTATTTGGGTTATTATTAATTTTTATTTATCGAAATCTAATTCACCTCCCTCTTGGATTGCCTTTTGGGTAACAATAGTAAATTGGCTACAAGTCTTCACCTACACCTTAGCCTAGGAGCTTGGCTCTTCAGTGGGAGCAGTGTGCCAAGTGTTATAACTTAGTGGAATTTGTGCCAAGTATCATTGCTTGAAAGCACGGTCCATGTTAACAACTTGCACTCAACGAGGAACCGAGTACACTCTTCGATGAGTTAAACTTGACTGAATCAAGTTAGGACCGAGCAATGAAATGCTCAGCTAGATCTAATCAAATGCGCTCTTTTTACAAAACAATGTCCATATGGGGGTCATAGATGATTTTCCACTCAAAATTTTCTCAAATTTTTTCTGAGGCACAAAATCTGGTCTAACCGATCAAACACCCCACTCGATCATAGATCCTCTGTTCGGCAGAGGGGCATAGAAAGTTATCTTCTCAGATTTTTCTAAGGCATGAAGCCTATAGTCTAATCAATCAAACACCTCGCTCGATCATGGAGTCTCTACTCAGTCTGGGGGCATCGAAAGTTGTGTTCTCAAAACTTTCTAAGGCACAAAGCCTAGTCTAACCAATCAAACAACCCACTCAGTCAAAGAGCCTCTACTCGGCCAGGGACATAGAATGTTTTTTCTAGGGCACAAAGCTTGGTTTGACCGAACAGACAGTCCACTTGGTCTTGGAACATCTCCTTGGCCTAAGGGCATAGACTCTTGGAATGATGATCTAGCACCAAGCAAAACTTAAAGACCGAGCACCCATGTAAAGCCAGTATTCAATGGTACTTGGTTGGAGGCATACAATACTCATGTAATGCAAAGACGAAGAACAAAAAGACTTAGCAAATTCATTAATAATCTTGTAAAGTTACAAAGAAAAGCAAAAACAAGTAGATCCAGTCCAACACTAACATGAAGCTCAACCCAAGATCAATTAGTCGTCTATGTGGACCAAGTGAGGCATACACAAGACCGACCAGTTGAGATAAAGCAAGCTAAAGAAGGATGATAGAAATGTTATTGTCGACAAAATACGAGGAAATCCTTCAAAGACAAGCAAGGATTACCCAATGAAATGAAAAGGTATCGAGCTTCATCTACAAAAAAATTCAATTCAAACCAAATAGAAGACCCATCAAGATCGAGCTAATGAAGTAACTTGGAGCTAAGTCAACATGCTCGGCCGACCAAGCTACGAAATCAACAAAAGAGTATAGCACTGATTAGCTTTATTGTACGAAGACGGCCACATAGAAGTAAGGGTCCAAGACCAACCAAGAAAATCCAAGCTAGCATTAGCTTCAACTGAGCAAAGAGCACTGATTGAGAAGGCTCCTAGATGACGACGACTAAGCAATAAGCTAAGACACCTGCAAATGATGACCAAACAATAATATCAAAGACAAAGTTGCTAGAGCACATCTAGCAGGCCATAGCTTTTAAAGAATTAGCAAGCCCAACTGAGTAGAGGAGTCGAGCTCCTAGACTTAGAATGGACTTCGACCGAGCAACGGCACAGAACCCGTGAAGTGGAGTTGAAATTCTCAAAGTATGAAGATCAAGCTCCTCTCTAAATAGAATGGCAAAGCTCAGCCCATGATTAAAAGACCGAGTCCTTCTTACCAAGGTCAAAGTTCGAGCTCTGTCAATAAGAAGACCGCGTTACACTATGAGCAGTTGGACCAAACTACGCAATGAGCAATTGGCCCGAGATACAAGAAAGGCTTCTATTCAATAAATTTAAGTGCAAGCTATGAGGTAAATGAAGGAGGCATAATTACTCAAGCCCATTTATATAAGGACCTAGCTAGTCAAAGAGAAGGCTTACCACAAAGTGGGTCAAGCTAAGAGTTTGACCCTAGCACCAAACCCCACTACGAAGTGGGCCGAGCTAGGGATTTGACCCTAGCATCCATCCCCACTACAAAGTGGACCATGCTAGGAGTTTGGACCTTGCACCTAGGGCTGGGCATACGGTTATCCGAACCGCCCAACCCGCCCAACCCAAATTGATCCACATACAAATGGGCAGTTTCGCAGACACAATGAGGGCAGATGCGGTTTGGAACATGGCATTATTGAAGGTTGCGGGCGGATTGCGGGTTTTACTTGTATGCGGAAGAACCTGCCCGTTGTAGCTTGCTTTTTGTGCTCTTTTCAGATACGATTAGCCCTACAATTCAGACTCCTGTGGTTCTGAATCTGATTTTCACAAGTGCAATGTGAAATAAATAAGCACAAATTAGTCCAAATCAGACAAATCTTTATTAAAATCAATTTTGAATCAAAATGCTAAAAATAGACTGCTTTACCAAATATAGAGTCGCCACCTAATTTTTTTTTTTGAGAAATTAAAGAAACTCGGGACTCATGCCAAAGGTCACTTATCCGTCATCACCAAAGTGTCTCTGCTCTGGAACTTAGATACGAAAAGGGAAGGTCATGAATTGAGCACCCCACTCGCCCAATCAAAGATTGGCCTCTACTAATCATGATGTGATTTTTATTTACCTTATATGCTCTTGTTCCGATTACTAGACTAGCATTATTATGTGGCGCACACAAGTATAGACTAATTTTTAAAAATTGGAACACTTTGATTTCATGTTCGTTTTGAAAATTATTTCGAATATGTACCACTTGAAAAAGTGATCTCATATGCATATTTGATCAAATCATCCCAATTTGAGCAATTAACATTCATCCACAGGCATCCAAACGGGTATATCATTTAATCACTTAGCCTTATGGTAATCATGCTTGACATGGCAACAATCACACGCATGCGATATGCTAAACCAATAAATGTTCACCTAGTACTCCAAGGCAATCCAAAAGAAAATAGTTAAAAAAATACATGCCCTAACTATGTAAATGACTAATGCAACACATGCAATATGCCATTAATAGGTTCGGCTACTAGCATGGCATTTGAATCAATTTGATAGCATACGGTTTGAGCACGTTTTCAAAGAAGCAATAAATAACAATGTGAATTAGTATGATGCATCGAGCCTAATGCATACAAGACAATGGATGCAAATCATGAGAAATGCTAAACGAAATATGATTTTCTATGCTATCCATCACAAGTGGGTAAATAAACGGGAGAAAGACGTGAGGTTAGAAGACATATGCATCATTACACATTGTTACATATTTGCCCTCGCACAAAAGGGTCTGAATGAATGGACTAGCTAATTACTACAAGTTAACTAACTATTACAAACCAAATGAAATAAATTAACTACACTAGCTAATTAGAATAGATAAATTAGCCAAGCTACTTAACTAATTATTTACAACACCGAATTAACTAGCTACTTTAACTAATTAATTACAACACAAATATAATAATACAAAGGACTAACTAAGTAGTTACATTAGAGAATTAATTAAGCTAAGTAATTAAGTACTCTAACTAATCAGCCCCGAGAAGTAAGAAATGCTCATGCATGAAGGCGGTTTCCATCCGAAAATGCCTCTGTTTTTCTACCAAAAAGGTTCTGTTTTGCAGTCAGAAAATTGCACTGTTTTGCCTCAGCCTCTGCTCTGTTCTGCAGGAAAAATGGTACTGCTTGGTTGAAAAAAGTGGCCGGCTGGCCAGAAGTAGTGGACAGCCGTACAAAAAAGGTGGTCGGCCGGCCACTAGTTTATGGTACTGCCTTGCTGCAACAGATAACAAACAGAGCACAAACAGAGCATTTTTAGGGGATTTCTATCCACCCTGCCTCTCCTTAGCATCAAACAACTCAAAGAAGGGGTAGACTTGATTCACATGCCATCAATTGACGCAAATTCATTGTGTGATGACTTATGAACCAAGGGATACAATTTCAATAAATGAAACTAAAGACCAACAAAAACCTCTCTCTATCATGGAATTGATCAAAGGAAGTGGTTGACTTTGAATCTTGAGCCATTTTCATCACTAGTTAGTATGAAATGCTTCAAGACTCAACGGATTCAATCAACATCCGATTGAACGCCAAACCATTTTATTATCTTGTTATCTCTTTTAAGCCATTGATTACCCCTTTTAATTACCTTTCCATTCCTTAAGCCTTTTAATCCAATAATCAAGATTAAGTCCACTAATGGAAAGAACTATCAAACAAAGGGTTTTTTTGGGCATGAGAGAGATGTCATGTCGTTGGTAATGAGAGATTAAACCATTAAGCACAACGATCTCTATCTTAAGCTTAAACAAACAATCGGTTGGAAACGACTCTCAAAACACAAAAAAAAACCAAGAAATGGGAGAGGTGCAGAGATGATTAGAGATGAACACAAGTACGGAAAGCTTGAAATAAATCCTATCAACTCAAATAAGATAGTGTCTAATGCCTAAAACACCAAACCTATGAGGACCGTTATAGTACAAGCATGCAATACAAAGCATAAACGACATGAACAACTTAAAACAGTCCTAAAATAGGCTAAAACAACACTGAAATTAAGGTAGAAACATCTACAAAAGCCAATTTTTGGGACTTCAAGCTAGTAAACAAGCCAAAGGAGGGCAGGCAAATCCTCCATTTTTTGGACTTCAAAACCACATTTTAGCCTCTAAAAAAACTCTGAAAATTAGTGGAAAAAAGCTCAAAAAAAGATAATGAAAAGATGGGAAACACAAGGGTAAAAACCTAGAAGACAAGGGTCAAACAGGGGTGGTCCACTCCTCTACCCTTAATTGCTTTAAACCAAAAGTTTCAATCCACAAATATAGGTGAAAAACAACCCAAAAACTATAAGAAAAGATAGAAAAGAAATTGTACAAAAGAGCTAGGATGTATACCTCTTGGAGAGGAGTGATCCTTTTGAATAACAAACCACTAATTGCACACCCTCAAGAGCTAAAATGCAAGCTTAAACACCTCACCAAAGAACCCTCAAGGTTTGGTTTAGAGTGTCTAGACAAAGGGTATAGAAGTTGCAAGGGAGAGGGAGAAATATTTTCCTAAACTTTACGCTACAAAATTTTCTGCTTACCCTAAATTATAAGAGGGTGTTATCTATGTATAGAAATATATGAGACTATCTTAAAAATATCCATACAGACACACTAGTGCAGTGCATGCATCTGTGGAGATAGCTGGCACAACTAGCAAAGAGATCTGGTTTTTTACATAAGTGACCTGCCGGCCACTAAAAGGGGGCGGCCATCCACTAATAGTGGCCGGCCGACCACTAGTGGGCAGCAGGTCCCTGCATGGTCAGGCTTGAAAAACCATTGTTTTGACCCAAAAACAAGGCAAAAGGTTTGTAAGTTTCTAAGGCTCAAAACTGAGGTTTCCTGCTGAGGAAATCAAGCATTTGACAAGCGTGTGCATTCATCATTGGGTGATCAAATTAGTGGCGCCCAAGTCGTAAGAGTAGTCAAAAATGGGGTGTCTACACCCGCACTTAGACTCTTTTTTTTTTATATATATATAAATAAAACCTGGACCATATCCTAGATATACTCAACACATTTTCTTACTATATTGAGATGCAATATATACACATTTGTTGACCTTTTCATTACTTTATTCTTTTATACTTTTTTTTGTCAAAGGAATTATGAAGATTGAAGATTAAATTATATATTTTTCAGTTTGTTTTTGTGTAAGGTTCGTCAAACATATGCTTGGAATTGGAAATTTTGAAAGTTGGATGGAATTCATGATGGAGTTTGCGAGTTTGCAAATGTTTTGTTTTATTAATGGGTTTGAATTGGATGAAATTTGACAATAATTTATTATTATTTTATTATTGTATTCTGGATGAATGTAAAAGTTAATGAAGAATTTTAGGTAAGTTTAGGAATTTGAATGATTTTGCTTCAATTGTATTGTTGGGTAGTGAATGATTTTGATGATTTAGTTTATGATTTTGAAAGATGTGCTTGTGTTAGTTTATGGTTTTATTTAAAAGTTTAGGATTTTCAATGATTTGCTTGTATTATGAATTGATTTTGTTATGTTTTTAATTTTATAAGTTTTAATTCATCAATTATTAATGTTGAGCATTTTAAAAAATGGGGGGAAAATGACCCAAAATAAATATTTAAAAAACAGGAAAAAAAGGCCCAAAAATAAATTTTTAAAGAAAAAAGTACAATCCGCAAACCGTCCGCAACCGCCCCCTGTAGACACCCCATTTTTAACCCTCCTCAAGACTTGGGCGTCACCGTTTGAACACCCGGTGATCATCCATGTTTGTGTTCGTTTAGAGTTCCCGGAGGTCCCGGCTACGCGCCTTGCCTCAGGATCTCCGAACTCGACCGTTTAGTGTCTGGTTTTGCACCAAACACTTGTGTTTTGCCTTGGAGGGGCAGGGAATGCCTTGTGAAGCATCCCCACACACCACCGGCCATAGCCACAGGCCACCAGCTGGTTTTTGTCGCCGTCGGCAATATATATTACCGGTCGGCACTATTTGTTGCCGATCGGCACTCCTTTTTGTCAAAATGGCAATTTTGAGTAGCCGACCACTGTTCATCTACTTTACGTAGATATTTTGTGCCAGCTGTGATAGCTGGCACCAACTCTGCTTCCCTCCATACACGTGTATAGAGGGATTTCCCTCTAAGCAAGCTTGTTGTGTAAGCCTTGCAAGAGGCACTTCTATAAGAGGAGAGCTCTTCTCTTTGTTCTAGGGGAGAAACTTTGAAGGCAAAACCATAGCTTATACATATAGATACACCCTCTCTCTATATTTCCCCCTCTCTCCTCCCTTGTGTGTGTTTCTTGGCCTAAAAGTGTGTTTTTACCTTACTTTTGCACTAATACACACACCATTACACCTTGCTCTGAGATTGAGGACTTTTGAGGGTTGATTCTTGAGTTTTGGGGCTGTTTTTGATCAAAAGAAGGGGGCTGCATTGGCTGTTCTTGAGGTGTGCTTCAAGGGTGAGCACTTTGCTTTAGTTTCCCCAAACTTGCACTAGTCTTTTACCTATCTTTCTTGCTGATTTAGTTTTTGTGTATAACATAAAAAAAAAGCTTATATTTTCATACTTAAGAACTTTCATTAAGGGTCTTTTGTGGTTTGAGTTCAAACTCACCCTCTTAGGCCTTATTTGGCCTCTTTTCTTGCCTCCTTGGTAAGGCCTTGTTTGCTTGAGTGTTTTGGTCTTTTCACCACTGAAAACCAGTGGATTTTCAGTAGTGAGAAAGGTGGTTTGAAGTCTTGCATAGGGGAGGGACACCCCTCTCCCTTCATTGTCTTATTTCCTTGCATTTTGGCTTAAAGGGTAACATGCATGCTTGATTGGTTTTGGCCCTTTTTCAGAGATTTTTGGGTGTTTTTAGGTCATATGTAATCTCTGTTTTTGGTCGGATTTGTGCCCCTTTGCATGATTAACATACTTGCTTTACATCCCCCTATTTGGCTTAGAAATGCATCTCATGTTTAGGCCATGATTCTTGCATGTGTTGGCTTAGTCCCATGAAGGTATTGGCATTATTTTACCATGTTTAAGGTCTGTTGGCCATCTATTTCAGTCATGCTTGCCTTATTTGGTGTCCTCTCTTTATGTTTTGGCTTGTAAGCTTTGAGCATTTTGACTTCTAGCATGCGTAGCTATGACCATCCTCATGATTTGGCATCATTTAGGATCATATTTCAGCCCATAAATCATGTTTGTATGTGTGCATGTGTGACCTCTTTCATACCTTGAGGGTGTGCCCTCTTATGCCTAGAAATGAGCTTCGGTGCATACATCTCTTTGGGGCCCTTTGGCTGCCATATTAGTCAAACCAAGTGTGAGGGTCAAGGAGCATTCATACTATAAGTGATGTAATGTGCCTTGACTCTCGGTCACCGGGGCCCTTGACTTCGGTATGATAGGGTCTTGGTCCTCATTTGTGTGATTGCATGCATTTTTACATCAAGTGGCAAGCTTGATCTCTTGGGCTATCATGCACCATTGATGGCTCGAGGATCGAGGGCCATGCTTCCCTGAGTTCAAAGCATGATGGGAAACATGACCGTGCTCACATGTGCCTGAAATCCCTTGCCATATACTGTCTGTCTTCTGTTGCTGTCAAAAGTGTCCTCTGCAGGAATCTTCTGCCGACTGGCAGCATTCAATGCTGATCGGCCATGTGTGAATGGCCGATAACTCCAACAGCAGCCGATGGAAATTACATTTGGCCGGTGGGAATTTCCTCCAGCCGGTGGTATTCTGCAGCATGCAAGGAACCTGTCCTAGGGCTTTGGCAATTTTCAGAGAGACAGGGCAGTATAAACAAAGGGGGCAGTGGTATGATACGGGCTTTCCAGGCGAGCCAGGTTTCGAGCATACATCATTCGCGCATCCCGAGGCGGAGGCTGTGGCCACCTTCCTCCTTTTTTTGCATTCTTTCTATTAATTAGAAATTCTGTAATAATTAATGTATTTGTTATTCGGACTGTAATATTTATTTGTACCCTCCGAGTGAGGGCAATTGTGTAATAAGTGTGCGTGAGTGGGTGTATGTCTTCCAACCCCACGTCTTTCTTCCCTTTTATTTACCCGCTTTTGATGGTAGACTAGGGCATCTTTAAATTTAGCATACCTTATGCAATGCATGCGTGCATTCATGCATTTGTCTTGCATGCACCGGGCTCGGTACATCATGCTAACTGCATTTGTTTTTCAATTTCAAATTGAATACGTGATAGTTGTAGCATTTCACATACCATGTTTAGGTTAGCCGAGCCTATCTAATTGCATCCTGTATGTGCTGCATTAATCAATTTAACATGAACTAGGATCACGCATGTTTGCTAACCAGTTTATTGTTTTGGCTTGGAGTACGATGTAAGTATTTACGCTTTAGCATCATCGCATGTGTGTGAATGCTATCATGACAGTATGCTTACCATGTGGCTAGATGCTTATGTGTTAAACTGTTTGAATGCCTGTGGGTGAAGGTTGGATTGTTTGAGTTGGAAAAACTCGTTGAAATCTGCATTTTAGCCTACTTGCGAGTAGCGAATTCCAAAACATTTTCCAAAACAAATGGATATGCAATGTTTCTTTCCAAATTTGGCGATCTAGTCTATACTTGTTTTGTTGTGCGCATAACATAGTAATTCTAGGCTAACAATTGGAATAAGAACACATAATATTTTCAAAAACAGATATCACGGTTAGTAGAGGCCGATCTTCGGATCGGGCGAGAGGGGGTGCTCATAGCTGACCTTCCCCAATCGTACCCTAGCTCCCGAGCCAAAAAACTCCGGTGATGACGGACATGTGGCCTTCGGCACCGAGTCAGGGTTTCCTAAATTCCCCCATAAAAAAAATATTTAGGTGGCTACTCTGTATCTGGCAAAGCAGTCCATGTTTGGCACTTCTTTCCAAAAATCTGTTTCTTAAAACGATTTGCCAGATTTGGACTCTTTGGTTCAAGATTAAGAACCGTGACACAAATCGAGTCCGAGCTGTAGTGACCCCATAATGAACAGAATGGGACTCACCCTCCCGGGGCGTTCGGGGGACGTCTACAATTTCCGACGACTCTGCTGGGGATTAGAGAGCTTGACTCGAACTCGTGATATCCTGTTTTGATCTCATTTATGTGTCTCTTTGCATTGCATGTGCATTGGTGCGCTTAGGACACCGTGTTTGCCATCTGCCATTCCTGAACGGTTTGTCGGAGGCTTGTCTTGTCAAGGCATGACCATAAGGCTGACCGGTTATGGGCTCTGACAGTATGGGAACACAAACCCCGGTTTTACCGGGGCACCCTTTTCAACCATTCGACCTAGTGCATATCGAAATCCATAGTGACGATTCCAAGTTAGGACAGGTTGCTTACCCGATGTTAGGTTGTTTGAAAACTGCTGCGTGCATAGTGAAACCCTAGCTCCTGACAAAATAGGACAGGGAAACCCTACCCCAACATAGGGGTGTTTTGGCTCTCTTTACTTGCTATGTGCTTTTAGAGTGTTGCTCAACAGGAACGTGCATATCAGTTTGCGAGATTGAGTATTAGACCTGAGGGCATCAGTATCAGTTTATGAGAATCAATTATCTGCGGGTATTAGGTTCAGTTTTGGGAACAGTGATTTTGGGGAACAGTGATCAGTATCGAGAAACAATGTGTTCGGCTTACCAACTGTGTATTATGGATACCCAACTGTGCGTTGTGTGTGTTTATTTTATGCCGTTATGCTGTCCGATTGTTAGTTTATTTACTGCTTTATTTATCTTTTTGCTAGGTAGTTTAGCATCATTGCTTCCAACCCGATAGATATTCCCCAAGCACTCTGGATTAGAGGTCGTCGACTCCATCGATCTGAGGATCTGGTAGACGGACAGCCAGTGTACCACTCTCTACCCCCGGTTACCAGACGGAGGACAACTAGGCAGAGGGCATCAGCTCAACAGTCAGTACAGAGGGCTTTATCTACCCCACCTGTGTACAGTAGGGATCAGAATCCTGTTTCACCCACAGAAAGGGAACATATACCGACAATTCAGTCAGAACAGAACAGCATGGCTAGTTTAGAAGAGATGGTGCGCCAACTCCAAGAAAGCATGAAAGTGATGCAGCAAGATGCTGTCCGACAGGCAGAATTCGCCAAACAACAAGCCACAGTTATGAATGAGCAAGCGGAGTTAATCGTGAGATTGCAGCAGCAAACTGGAGCATCTGCTTCAGAGCAAGTCCCTCCCCCACTAAGGGTTCCGATACCTGAAGAGACGCCAAATGCCCGGAATGTCCAAGAAGATACAGACATCCCAACGGGGCCGGCTCCACCCCCGATTCTGCCTTAACTATCCAATGCACCCACTCCTATCAACCAATAGGATTCTCCCTTCGAGTCTGAGGTGGACCCCGTGGCATTAAAAATGCGCAAGCTTGAAAAGCTGTTCAAGAAATCTCAAGGTGTGAAGTCCATTCCGGACATTGGAGACGGATACACTGACGCAGCCGTGACGCTGCCAGATCGGTTTAAGATGCCACAAATTGATCGTTTTGATGGATCTGGGGATCCCATGGTGCACCTACGACTATTTTCAGACGTCCTAAGGCCAATGGGCCTCACTAGACTGTAGAAGCTGTCTTTATTTGGCCGAACCCTGTCGGGTGTAGCGGCCGCATGGTATGCCAAATTGGAGGATGACGTCAAGAGAAGTTGGGACGAGATGGCTGAGGCCATCATCCTGCAGTACTCATATAATACACAAATCGAGATCACGACCCGGGATCTCGAGACAACGAGGCAAGAACCCAAGGAGAGCTTCTCAGAATTTGTAACCAGATGGCGGGCTAAGGCTTCAATGATGACCTTAAGACCCACGGACAAAGACCAGATTCGGATGATTGTGCGCAATCTTCAGCCGAAGCTAATGCAAAAGATGATTGTACTCCACTTCCCTACCTTTTCTGATCTGCATGAAATGGGGGTGCAGATCGAGGATGCCTTAAAACAAGGCTTGATTGATAATGACCGCGAGCAAACCCGCAGAACTTTCAATCGTAATACTAATGCAGGCCCGAGTGGCGCTACAACTACCAGGACCTCCGAAGTGAGTATGGTCACCACCAACCCTTCCCCGAGAACTATGGCAGCCACACCATTCTCCGGTGCGTCCGGAAGCAACCCACAGACAACCAAATACCCTCCCAAAAACACCAGAACCTTCTCTCCGCTTTATATGCCCCTGTCCAAAGCTTTGGGGGTTTTGATCAGAAAAGGGCATCTGAGGCCCCTAGAGCCGCGGCCCTTACCGGAAAGACTCCCCGCTGCCCACAATCCAACCAAGTATTGTGCATTTCACCAGCAGCACGGTCACGACACCGACCCGTGCTTTCGACTGCGTCATGAGATTCAAGATCTCATTGATAACGGGGTGATTTTACCTCCTGAGAAACCCAATGTTACTACAAATCCTCTCCCCACACATAACCAAGCTCCACCACCCAAAAGAATCAATTTCATCCATACTGGGGTCGTGTCCTACGATCCTAGTATCTATATCGCACCCTCCTACCTACCTAAGCCGAAGGTTTTCCTTCCTGATTGCACCGATTTGTGCATGATGGACGTCTCCATGACCCAACCCAAGCTAGTGGTGGTGACCATCGAGAGCAAGAGAGAGAAGACTCCAAAGGAGAAGGGGGTTATCGAGCCAGAGTCTGCGGAGTCCGGGAGTGATGTTGGGAATGCCTATAGTCCGAGTGACTACATTTCACCAATGGGCCATAATAGACCAGATGTGGAATTTCCAGCAGGAGGAGAGCTGTGTGCAATCCAAGGGGATAGTCCAGGACAGGGAACAGATGATTTGACAACTGTGGAAGAGGATCTTGCCAAGTTCCGGTTTTACAGTAACCAAGATCCAGAAGACTCAGCCGTCAACTGGTTCGATTATGAGGAATCAATAGAGGCCACGGGATGGTTGGACGATCAGCCTGATGTGGTAGGAGAGTTTCAGTCAGAACAAGGCCCGGCAGGGGCAGGAATGTCAGTAACAGCCGGGAACATCGAAGAACAGAGTACATCGCCGAAGAGCGCCGGTGTCGAGAGTTTCGCTCAGGAATGGAGCATTTTGAGTACAGGGATTATTGAACAATCTACTGCATTGACACAGTCAAAACAGGAAAGATTCGAGGATTCTGAGAGGATCAGGAAAGCAAAAGCCCACGTGTGGGTTGAAATCGCCGCAAGCATAGAAATGGAAAATGCCGCGAGCATAGGAATAGAAGGTACTGCAAGTATCGGAACAGTCATGCCAAAACCGGACAGGTGCCTGTCAGCTGCAGATGGAATGTGGTGGGAAGACAATGATCTATGTCTTGCCCATACAGACGAGGATTGGGGAGGTAACCAACCAGATGATACCTGGTATATCGGCGAAGTCGATCACATGACTAGGAGTGGACGGTACTTCAAGCCTCCACACCTAGATCAACTGGAGGCGTCTGGAAAAGATAAGGAGGCAGAGAAGCAAAAGGAAAAGCAACTCGAGGATGAGGCCGTATTGAGACAATTGAAGAAGATACAAGCAGACATCTCCATCCGGGGGCTGCTTATGGCTTCTCGAGTACATAGACAGGCTGTCCTTTCAGCCATGGATAAAGCCAAGCTTTCTATAGACACCACGCCCGAACAGCTGGTGGGCCTAGTTTTTTCGTGAGGGACTACCCCGATGTTGACCTTTTCTGACAAAGAACTGCCACCTGAGGGTGCGAACCATAACAAGCCACTCTATATCTCTGTGGAGTGCAGAGATAAATGGATACCCATGGTGCTGGTCGACACGGGGTCCGCCATCAACGTTTTCCCGGCAAGGACAGCCTATGCGATCGGTTTGAAAATCGCAGATTTTGTGCCAACGGCCCAGGTGATTCGGGCGTATGACAACACAAGTCGGGAAGTAATGGGAACAGTTAAAATTCAAACAAAGGTTGGGCCGGGACAGCATGAGATAGATTTCCATGTCTTGGAGGTTCCCGCAACTTTCCACCTGCTTTTAGGGCGGCCGTGGCTGCATCAAGCAAAGGCAGTCTCCTCCACCCTACATTAAGTGGTGAAATACCCCTATGGGAAGGGAGTAGCCATCGTTTTCGGAAATTCATCGATTCATCCGCCGCCAGAAGTATCTACGCCTGTTCTAGAAATTGAGCACGGTATGGAAGATGTGTTCATATCGGGTTTTACCTTGGCTGAGGCTCGGGTTGTACAGGACATCATGGCTGCTAGTGAAGGGGTATATGTCAGTGCTCAGGCAGTCTATCTCATGAACAAGCTCCAACACATCCCCGGGATGGGATTGGGCAAGAGCGGCCGGAAGGGCGTCGCAGCATTGGCCGAAGTGCCACACAACCCTCATACCTTTGGATTGGGTTATTTACCCACCAAAGAGGACAGGATAAGGAAAGGAAAGGAAATGGCTGGGAGAGCCAAAGCAAAGAAGGCTGGGAAGCCTTTCGAGTTGATGCATAGGCCCATTCAGGGTACCCTAAACGGACGCTTCGTCCGGGAGGGGGAGGACTTTCCGTTTTGTGGCTTCCCAGAACCATGGCTGAACGCGGAGAAGAAGCGCGTGCCGGGTTTTGAGATTTTCTTCGACCTGCAGCTACCTGAGAATGACATCGTCGAAGGGCAAAC
Organism: Camellia sinensis; assembly: GCF_055761805.1. Taxonomy (NCBI): domain Eukaryota; kingdom Viridiplantae; phylum Streptophyta; class Magnoliopsida; order Ericales; family Theaceae; genus Camellia; species Camellia sinensis. Next base: position 143,646,144 of record NC_138962.1, read on the forward strand.
AGATCTATCGGTTGAGGCTGAGCAAAGTAAGGAAGTGCAGTCTGAGGACGCTGAAAATGAAATGGGGGTAGCACTGGCATTTCTGCTTTCAGACCCTCCGATCGAACAGAAGTGCTTGGGGGATAGCTCCTCAGTATGTGTGATCGGGAACGAAACGGCTGCGAGCCTACCGGCAACTATTTTGGATGCATCCATCGCACCCTCTCTCATCTGGAAATATGAAGAAGGATTTTTGTCCAGCAGCACCGGGTCAGGTAGTGAGCCGGAATCTGATTCCACCGAGTCCTGTGAGTCGGAATCAGGTTCCAGCTCGACTGAGTCTGAGTCCGGTATTCCTGGGGGTGATAACCCGGATGCCACAGTCCTGTCTAGGTCGTCATTTTCTTTCTCTTTTGAGTCTGTTGTAACAGAAGAGTCAGACGGCTTGGAAGTATTTAATGAGAACGACGTGAATGTGGTTTCTGAGTATCTTTCTGTGTCTTTGATTTATTGCTTAAATCAAGATTTTCAAAATTTTGATGAAAACGACGAGGAAGAAATTCCTCCGGTTTTGCAACGATTAATTGATCAAGAGTAGGAAAGATTTGTTAAACCCTTAATGGATGAAATCACTACCGTGAATGTTGGTACTGAGGAGGACCCGCGGCTGGTCCAGATCGGGTCCACGTTGTCTTCGGAGGAACGCGAGCACTTGGTCGCTTTATTAAAAGATTTCAAAGATGTTTTCGCGTGGTCCTACGAAGACATGCCTGGAATCGATCCTGAGATTGTACAGCACCGGATCCCTCTTGATCCCGAGGCCCGACCTGTCAAGCAGAAACTCAGAAGGATCCGTCCTGATTGGGCCATTAAGATCAAGGAAGAGGTCACCAAGCAAATCGATGCAAGCTTCCTACTGGTATCCGAATACCCGACTTGGTTGGCCAACATTGTTCCAGTGCCGAAGAAGGATGGCAGAATTCGAGTATGTGTAGACTTCAGAGATTTGAACAGGGCCAGTCCGAAGGACGACTTTCCCTTGCCGCACATTGATGAATTGGTAGATTTCACGGCGGGGCACGCCTTGCTTTTGTTTATGGATGGCTTCTCAGGCTATAATCAGATAGTAATGGCACCCGAAGACAGGGAGAAGACTGCATTCACTACCCCATGGGGTACATATTACTACAGAGTGATGCCATTTGGGTTGAAGAATGTTGGAGCTACTTATCAACGGGCAGCAACCACAATATTGCATGATATGTTCCATAAAGAGGTCGAGGTGTACGTGGACGACATGATCGTCAAGTCCAAAGAAAGAGAGGGCCACTGCACCGCCTTACAAAAGTTTTTTCAAAGGATCAGAGAGTTTCGGCTGCGGTTGAATCCCCAGAAGTGTACATTCGGTGTTACAGCAGGGAAAATGCTAGGGTTTCTGATTACACAAAGGGGCATCGAGGTCGACCCTTCCAAAATCAAGGCCATCTTGGAAATGCCACCACCAATGACTGAAAAGGAGGTGCGAGGCTTTCTAGGTAAAGTGCAATTCATAAGACGGTTTATCTCGAAATTAACCTTGACTTGTGAACCACTTTTTGGTCTCCTGAAGAAAGGAAAGAAATTCCAATGGGACGGCCGATGTCAAGCAGCTTTTGAACAGATCAAAGAATATTTGCAGAACCCGCCCGTGTTGTCACCGCCAGAACCAGGGAGACCGTTGATATTGTACCTTTCAGTAACTGAGACCACCATGGGCTGCATGCTTGCACAAGAGTCAGAGGACAAAGTGGAAAGGGCCATCTACTATCTGAGCAAGAAGATGCTGGATTACGAGACCCGCTACACTCCGCTGGAGAAGGCTTGCTTGGCCTTGGTATGGGCTACCAGGAAGCTGCGGCACTACCTGTTAGCTCACTCTATAATGTTGGTTTCACGCTTGGATCCCATCAAATATCTTTTCGAGAAACCGGCACTTACGGGTAGGCTAGCTCGTTGGCTGCTGTTGCTTTCTGAATTTGATCTGAAGTATGTAACACGCAAGTCGGTAAAAGGAAGAGCAGTAGCAGAGTTCCTTGCCGACCACCCGGTTGAAGGGGATGAAGCGGTTGAGTACCTGTTCCCAGATGAAGCCATTCTGCACATCGAAGATGAAACTTGGACGATGTACTTTGACGGAGCATCGAACCAATACGGGTATGGGATAGGAGTGTTGCTGATAGCGCCGGACGATTCCCGTATCCCTTTAGCATTCAAGCTCCGGTTCAAAGTCTCGAACAATGAAGTAGAATATGAGGCATGTATTGCTGGCCTAGAAGCAGCCCTAGAACTAGGGGCAAGACGGTTGGACGTCATTGGACTCGAACCTTGTTGTATCTCAAGCAAAAGGAGACTGGAAAGTCAAAGAGGAAAGGATGATAATTTACCACCAAACCTTGGATTTCTTAATTCCTTGATTTGAGAAGCTAAATTTCACCCACCTAGTAAGAGAGAACAACAGGTTCGCAGATTCACTAGCAACTCTATCTTCCATGATAGACATCCCGTCCGGAGTCCGGATGCGTCCAGTCAATATTGACCAGAAGTTTGCGCCAGCGTACGAGTCAATTTCCGCCATAGATGAAGCTCAGGACGACAACCCCTGGTATTACGACATTTGGAACTTCTTGGAAAAGGAGGCGTATTTGCCAGGGGCAAATGCCAAGGATAAGAGGGCAATCAGAAGAATGGCTGTTCAGTTCATCATCTGCGGGGGTAAGCTGTATAAGAGAGGTCATCTGGGAATGCATAAGCTCTGTGTAGAAGCTGAAGAGTCGAAGCGCCTGATGGAGGCCATCCATGGAGGGGAGTGCGGTGCACACATGAATGGAGTAATGCTGGCCAGAAAGATCCTCAGACAGGGCTACTACTGGTCTACCATGGAAGAGGATTGTATTGGCTTTGTTCAGCGATGCCACAAATGCCAGATCCATGCAAACCGTATGAACATCCCGCCATCAAAGCTGTACAACATGACGTCCCCATGGCCATTTTCCGTTTGGGGAATTGATGTGATCGGAGCTGTTACCCCGAAGGGATCGAACGGGCATGAGTTTATCCTGGTAGCGATAGATTATTTCATGAAGTGGGTCGAGGCCCAATCATACGCGGTGTTGAAGGCGTCGCATGTCACAAAGTTCATCAGAAACAACATCATCTGTCGCTACGGGGTGCCAAACGAGATTATTTCAGATAACGGTTCCCACTTCAAGAAGGAAGTGATTGACTTGTTGGAGAAATATAATGTGGCTTTTCATAAGTCATCCACATACCGGCCGCAAACCAACGGAGCAGTTGAGGCCGCCAACAAGAACATCAAGCATATACTGCGGAAGATGGTGGAAACCTACCGGGATTGGCTAGATAAGTTGCCGTTTGCTCTGTGGGGCTACAGGACTTCAATTAGAACTTCTACCGGAGCGACTCCGTATTCATTAGTTTATGGGATGGAGGCCGTTCTACCTATCGAAATTGAGGTTCCGCCCTTACGGGTATTGGCTGAGTGTCAAATAGCCGAAGCAGATTGGCAGCAGAGCAGGTTTGAGGAACTCATGCTCTTTGATGAGAGAAGACTGAAAGCACTGTACCACGTTCAAAGTTATCAGTGCAGAATTGCCCGAGCTTTCAACAAGAAGGTTAAGTCCAGAAATCTAAAGGAAGGGGATTTGGTGCTCAAGGACAACCGAGCTCCCATCCACGACCCAAGGGGCAAGTTCAGACCCAATTGGACCGGTCCCTACATCATCAAAGCTATCTGGTCAGGTGGAGCTGTGGTTCTGATGGACCTAGATGGCCTGGAGTTCTCCCAACCAATCAATATGGACAAGTTGAAGAAATATTACCCTTGAGAGGCTCGCTAGGCCGAAAACCCGAAAGGGCGACCTAGGCAAAAGTTAGAGCACAAAAAAATTAGAAAATATAAAAACTGAGCTCGCAAGGCTGAAAACCTGCAAAGGGCAGCTTTGGCAAAAGTTAGAGCGCAAAAGGAGAGTGAAAATACCCGAGTGAACCTAAGCCTGAACTACGTAAGGCTTGATTCCTATCTTTGGGATACGTAGGCAACTACATCCTGAAGTTCAGCCATAACACTTCCCCGATCGACTTTGTCCATTTGATCATCTCAGTCATCTTTTTCTATCAGCATCCATTGGAACCTCCAGCGCAGTGCTCTTTAGACTAGGGGCAACTTTCCGTTGCTGTGCAGTGCTGCGGTGCTCTTCAGACTAGGGGCAACTTTCTAGTTGCAGGGATCTGGGGTTGTGCATCTCAGTGACAGATCTCAGGCGTGTCCAGTTCTGATCCACATCGAAAATGATTTTGAGAAGTTTTAATAAAAGCCGACTTTGTTCAAATAATCTTTTTACAACTTTGACCATTCTTGGACCAAAGCGGAAAATTTTCAGTACCACAACCTTCAATTTCATTGATTTCAAAACAGAGTTCTCCTGCTCTTGTATACAATCAAAGTTGCTTTTTATTACATTCATAAAGAAAACTTGAAAGTACTAATAAAGCAATAAATCTGGGGCATAGTCAAGTCAGGTGCTCCTGCGCTCCCTCCCAGAGCTGGTCGAAACTTCTAACGCTAAACTGGGCCCAATCTGTGCTTCTTCGTTGAGCCAATCCACGCACTCGTCAGACAAAGTGCAACTGAAAGTAGGAGCGGGGCCAGGAGTTCTCTCATCCTCCACGCGGTGGCCTGCCAAGCAAGTTGTGCGCCTCGGACTGGGAATGCAGCAGGATACTCTATCCCCTCTGGAGGGCAAGTCTGATCATGGCCAAATTGGCGTCGAATCCGAAATGGGAAGTAGAATACACAGTGAGTGAGACCAACCAATTGAATCCCGGTCTGCCGGGGCATATTGTAACTCATTGCCGGAAGGCTCAGCCAAGGGCACCGCCAAGCAATACGGTCTGCGGACAAGCAGCACATCCAAGCGAACCACCATCCCTCATCTAGGGCATTGACTAGACGGTACCAGAAGAAGTAGCTGCGGGCTAAATATACTGGGCAAGAGTCCATAACCTGCAGTTTGTCCATCAACCATACCTGGGGAGGGATGAAAAATGAGAGAGTAAAGAATAGAGAGATGTACGAGGAGAGAAAAGCGAGAATAGGGTTTTGTGAGAAAAGACCGAGCTTGAGGGCCGAGTGATGTGAGCAAATACATATGCAAGATTGGGTGGGAAACATTACCTGTAGTAGTAGTGGACTCCCTGCTAATCTGGTTGTCTCATGACGATAAAAGGCGTCTAAGCCCATTAACGTCTCAGCCAGAGTCATGGCAATGCAGCTCTTGCCCTCCTTCAAGCCTTGGGCAACCTCAATCAGCCGGACACTAGACCCTCTAGAGCCTGAGACGAATAGAAAATGGGATAGCATGCACAAACAGAGGGCATGTCGCCGGAAGTCTTGCCAGTGATGGTTGTTGCGATCACCAGCACCAGAAAACCGATCGATCAAACTCGGAATGTCCAGCATCCCGTCACAAATCAGAGACCGAGCGTCACGCATGCTGAGTCCACACATTCGCCCTAAGGATTGGGCATGGCCAAAATTAAGTTGGGACAGGAGCTCCTCGTCGCGCTCGGACTCCATTAAGGCTCGGAAATCTTCAAAGGTAGGACATATCTCTTGCCCAGCAAAGCTAAAGACATGCGTCACCGGATTCTAAAACCTCACCGCGGTGCGGAGAAACGGGAGGTGCAGCGGGGTATGACCCAGAGTGAATAGTGCATTTATGCCGAAACCCCGGAAATTCAACTTTTCCGAGCCATCCAAGCTAGAAATCCAAGCTGTGAGATTTTGGGCAAGAAACTCTTCCATCAGAGCAAATCAGTGTGGAATTGAGAAAAACTACGAAGTTGGGATCTTTTGTAAGAGATAAGGTTGGGTGGAGGACAGATGTCAACATTCTGGTGATTCCCCTCATTAACAGCCGGCCGGCCAAATATTCTGCCGACCGGCCATTAACAGTTGCCGACTGAATAAAATTCTGGCCGATCGCCATTCCTTGTGGCCGATGGCCTCTACCCCTGGCCGATGGGCTTCCTCCTGGTTCCCTGAGCTGTTTATGCTAGGGATTGGGGAACTCCACCACCTCCGATCCCTCCCCCGGTGATCGATTCTTGCGAAGTCACGCCTGTCTGCTTGTCGAGTTTTTGAACATTTGCTTATCGAGTTGTATTTCACTCTCTTTGAGTTTTTGATTTATTTATCGAGTTGTACTCACGCTTGTTTGGTTATATCATGCATTTGTTTTTCTTATCGAGTTGTAGGTCGGTTCACTACCTGATTATTACGATGCCAATACTCGGCGTTCAAAATGAGTTCGATTTCGTTCACATTGTGGTGTGATACCTTGCGATACGATGCATAGAAAGTTTACAAATGCAACATCTTTTGAACAAAATGGTTGTTTTATTCCCGTTACGTGTTTTGCGAAATGTGTAATTTTGAGAAAGAATAAAACCTGCCCGAGGCAGTGCAATGTGCTTAAACTACTAGTAAAAAGGAAAGTAAAACATAGAATGACAGGGTAGCAAAGTGTCGGAATGGATACCAGCAAAACTCCTCTTGCGGTCAACGCACCTTCCATGCCTTTGTTCGGGTCAACCACATGGTTTGACACCTTCATTACTTGAGACCATGCGGGGAAGCGCACTTTTGAAACGTGGACCTTCGAGTTGACCTCAAGCCACAACTTCTGCGCATGATGCTCGATACGTACGAAGAATGTCCCTTCCCGTATCCTTTTCATGTCTTGAGGATTCCCACAAATCACTCCAACTACGCTGTGTTACAGTATTTTACCCCCTCTCTTGCATTATGAATGATATGTTCTCACTCACATGTGTTCAAGTTTCTCTTTATACACTTTACTTGCGTAGACCACATGTTAATTACATTACCTGCGTAGACCGCATGTTTGTTATCAATTTCATTACTTGCGTAGACCGCATGTTTATAATCAATTTCATTACTTGCATAGACCGCATGTTAATTACATTACTTGCGTAGACCGCATGTTTGTAATCAATTTCTTTACTTGCGTAGACCGCATCTTAATTACATTACCTGCGTAGACCGCATGTTTGTAATCAATTTCTTTACTTGCGTAGACCGCATGTCTGTAATCAATTTCATCACCTGCGTAGACCGCATGTTTGTAATCAATTTCATTACTTGCGTAGACCACATGTTAATTACATTACCTGCGTAGACCGCATGTTTGTAATCAATTTCATTACTTGCGTAGACCGCATGTTAATTACATTACCTGCGTAGACCGCATGTTTGTAATCAATTTCTTTACTTGCGTAGACCACATGTTAATTACATTACCTGCGTAGACCGCGTGTTTGTAATCAATTTCATTACCTGCGTAGACCGCATGTTTGTAATCAATTTCTTTACTTGCGTAGACCGCATGTTAATTACATTACCTGCGTAGACCGCATGTTTGTAACCCATTTCATTACTTGCGTAGACCGCATGTTAATTACATTACCTGCGTAGACCGCATGTTTGTAATCAATTTCATTACTTTCGTAGACCGCATGTTAATTACATTACCTGCGTAGACCGCATGTTTGTAATCAATTTCTTTACTTGCGTAGACCGCATGTTAATTTCTTTACCTGCGTAGACCGCATGTTTGTAATCAATTTCACTACCTGCGTAGACCGCATGTTCGTAATCAATTTCATTACTTGCGTAGACCGCATGTTAATTACATTACTTGCGTAGACCGCATGTTTTGCTTGCGTAGACCGCATGTTGTAATCACTTTCTTTGCTTGCGTAGACCGCATAATTGTCCAATTTCATTACTTGCGTAGACCGCATGTATTGCTTGCGTAGACCGCATGTTTTGCTTGCGTAGACCGCATGATTGTTCAATTTCGTTACTTGCGTAGACCGCATATTCTACTTGCGTAGACCGCATTCTTATGTCCAATTTCATTGCTTGCGTAGACCGCATGCTTATGATCAAATTCATTGCCTGCGTGGACCGCATGCTCCACTTACACATCTGTACCTTCACAGCATTGTTTTGCTCCCCACTTGCTTTGCGTTGTCATGCATTTCGAGTACACTATTATGCATGTTGTTAACGATATTGTACCTGTTAAGTTTGTTTTCTTTGCAGACACGATATTGTATGTACGGTTCATTTGAGGCTGGCGCAACCAGACGAGCCGCACAGGTATTGTATCCTCCGAGTGAGACGTATTGAGAATTGCGCAATTCTCTTACATCCCTTCTGTGTTGTAGTGTAGTTCGGTGTATGCTAGCTTAAAACTGTTGCATGTGTGCTTCGTTACAGCTTTTCTTTGCATGATCATAAGTTATGTTTGGCTTCGTGCATTGTCTTGCATTTTGCCCCTGCCTTCGGGCGCATACCTTGTTTGTCTTGCATGTTTGTCTAAGTCTTCGGCCTTGTCAAAAATGTGTCGTCTCTGGGCTTTGACATTCACTCCCGTCATTGTTATGACTTTCGAGTTCTGTCAAAGAGGGGCAACTGTAGACACCCCATTTTTGACCGTCCTCAAGACTTGGGCGTCACCGTTTGAACACCCGGTGATCATCCATGTTTGTGTTCGTTTGGAGTTCCCGGAGGTCCCGGCTACGCGCCTTGCCTCAGGATCTCCGAACTCGACCGTTTAGTGTCTGGTTTTCCACCAAACACTTGTGTTTTGCCTTGGAGGGGCAGGGAATGCCTTGTGAAGCATCCCCACACACCACCGGCCATAGCCATAGACCACCGGCTGGTTTTTGTCGCCGTCGGCAATATATATTGCCGGTCGGCACTATTTGTTGCCGATCGGCACTCCTTTTTGTCAAAATGGAAATTTTGAGTAGCCGACCACTGTTCATCTACTTTATGTAGATATTTTGTGCCAGCTGTGATAGCTGGCACCAACTCTGCTTCCCTCCATACACGTATATGGAGGGATTTCCCTCTAAGCAAGCTTATTGTGTAAGCCTTGCAAGAGGGACTTCTATAAGAGGAGAGCTCTTCTCTTTGTTCTAGGGGAGAAACTTTGAAGGCAAAACCAGAGCTTATACATATAGATACACCCTCTCTCCATATTTCCCTCTCTCTCCTCCCTTGTGTGTGTTTCTTGGCCTAAAAGTGTGTTTTTACCTTACTTTTGCACTAATATACACACCATTACACCTTGCTCCGAGATTGAGGACTTTTGAGGGTTGATTCTTGAGTTTTGGGGCTGTTTTTGATCAAAAGAAGGGGGCTGCATTGGCTGTTCTTGAGGTATGCTTCAAGGGTGAGCACTTTGCTTTAGTTTCCCCAAACTTGCACTAGTCTTTTACCTATCTTTCTTGCTGATTTAGTTTTTGTGTATAACATAAAAAAGGCTTATATTTTCATGCTTAAGAACTTTCATTAAGGGTCTTTTGTGGTTTGAGTTCAAACTCACCCTCTTAGGCCTTATTTGGCCTCTTTTCTTGCCTCCTTGGTAAGGCCTTGTCTGCTTGAGTGTTTTGGTCTTTTCACCACTGAAAACTAGTGGATTTTCAGTGGTGAGAAAGGTGGTTTGAAGTCTTGCATGGGGGAGGGACACCCCTCTCCCTTCATTGTCTTATTTCCTTGCATTTTGGCTTAAAGGGTGACATGCATGCTTGATTGGTTTTGGCCCTTTTTCAGAGGTTTTTGGGTGTTTTTAGGTCATATGTATTCTCTGTTTTTGGTCGGATTTGTGCCCCTTTGCATGCTTAACATACTTGCTTTACATCCCCCTATTTGGCTTAGAAATGCATCTCATGTTTAGGCCATGATTCTTGCATGTGTTGGCTTAGTCCCATGAAGGTGTTGGCATTATTTTACCATGTTTAAGGTCTGTTGGCCATCTATTTCAGTCATGCTTGCCTTATTTGGTGTCCTCTCTTTATGTTTTGGCTTGTAAGCTTTGAGCATTTTGACTTCTAGCATGCGTAGCTATGACCATCCTCATGATTTGGCATCATTTAGGATCATATTTCAGCCCATAAATCATGTTTGTATGTGTGCATGTGTGACCTCTTTCATACCTTGAGGGTGTGCCCTCTTATGCCTAGAAATGAGCTTCGGTGCATACATCTCTTTGGGGCCACTTTAGCTACCATATTAGTGGGTTTTGGGGTCTATTTTTGCTTGCTAAGTTTCTGTTTTGGCTTGTCCAATTCATGCCATGAGTGGTCATGTTGGCGGAAGTAAATTGCCCCTTTTTGTGCCTTAATCTTAGGACCATTGGCTTGCTTGTTGGCATGAGTATTTGTCCATCTTTTCGGGCACTTTTGGCCACTGTTTTGGGGTGGATCAAGGTCTGCACTTCTATGGTTTAAGGCCCCTTTGCATGCTTGTCTCATGTCCATTGCATAATTGCTTCATTAAGTGTTGTAATATGTTGATCCTATTGCTTAAATTACCCATGTTTGCATTGCATTTGCATCTTGCATGCCTAGCATTGCATACTTGCCATATTAGTTGCATGGCATTTGGCATGCCTTGCATTTCCAATCTCATGTTGTACCTTTGAGTCATTGTTCCCATAACATGCATTGCATTACTTGGTTTGGGGTGTCAAACCAAGTGTGAGGGTCAAGGAGCATTCATACTATAAGTGATGTAATGTGCCTTGACTCTCGGTCACCGGGGCCCTTGACTTCGGTATGATAGGGTCTTGGTCCTCATTTGTGTGATTGCATGCATTTTTACATCAAGTGGCAAGCTTGATCTCTTGGGCTATCATGCACCATTGATGGCTCGAGAATCGAGGGCCATGCTTCCCTGAGTTCAAAGCGTGATGGGATACATGACCGTGCTCACATGTGCCTGAAATCCCATGCCATATACTGTCTGTCTTCTGTTGCTGTCAAAACTGTCCTCTGCAGGAATCTTCTGCCGACCGGCAGCATTCAATGCCGACCGGCCATGTGTGAATGGGCGATAACTCCAACAGCAGCCGATGGAAATTACACTTGGCCGGTGGGAATTTCCTCCAGCCGGTGGTATTCTGCAGCATGCAAGGAACCTGTCCTAGGGCTTTGGCAATTTTCAAAGAGACAGGGCAGTATGAACAGAGGAGGCAGTGGTATGATACGGGCTTTCCAGGCGAGCCGGGTTTCGAGCATACATCATTCGCGCATCCCGAGGCGGAGGTTGTGGCCACCTTCCTCCTTTTTTTGCATTCTTTCTATTAATTAGAAATTCTGTAATAATTAATGTATTTGTTATTCGGACTGTAATATTTATTTGTACCCTCCGAGTGAGGGCAATTGTGTAATAAGTGTGCGTGAGTGGGTGTATGTCTTCCAACCCCACGTCTTTCTTCCCTTTTATTTACCCGCTTTTGATGGTAGACTAGGGCATCTTTAAATTTAGCATACCTTATGCAATGCATGCGTGCATTCATGCATTTGTCTTGCATGCATCGGGCTCGGTACATCATGCTAACTGCATTTGTGTTTCAATTTCAAATTGAATACGTGATAGTTGTAGCATTTCACATACCATGTTTAGGTTAGCCGAGCCTATCTAATTGCATCTTGTATGTGCTGCATTAGTCAATTTAACATGAACTAGGATCACGCATGTTTGCTAACCAGTTTATTGTTTTGGCTTGGAGTACGATGTAAGTATTTACGCTTTAGCATCATCGCATGTGTGTGAATGCTATCATGACAGTATGCTTACCATGTGGCTAGATGCTTATGTGATAAATTGTTTGAATACCTGTGGGTGAAGGTTGGATTGTTTGAGTTGGAAAAACTCGTTGAAATCCGCATTTTAGCCTACTTGCGAGTAGCGAATTCCAAAACATTTTCCAAAACAAACGGATATGCAATGTTTCTTTCCAAATTTGGCGATCTAGTCTATACTTGTTTTGCTATGCGCATAACATAGTAATTCTAGGCTAACAATTGGAATAAGAACACATAATATTTTCAAAAACGGATATCACGGTTAGTAGAGGCCGATCTTCGGATCGGGCGAGAGGGGGTGCTCATAGCTGACCTTCCCCAATCGTACCCTAGCTCCCGAGCCGAGAAACTCCGGTGATGACGGACATGTGGCCTTCGGCACCGAGTCAGGGTTTCCTAAATTCCCCCATAAAAAAAATATTTAGGTGGCGACTCTGTATCTAGCAAAGCAGTCCATGTTTGGCACTTCTTTCCAAAAATCTGTTTCTTAAAACGATTTGCCAGATTTGGACTCTTTGGTTCAAGATTAAGAACCGTGACACAAATCGAGTCCGAGCTGTAGTGACCCCTTAATGAACAGAACGGGACTCACCCTCCCGGGGCGTTCGGGGGACGTCTACACCCCCACAACCGTTAACCCTATCCGCACAAACCGCAACCCGCACTACAGGCGGTTACGGGTTCAATGTTTCCCAAACCACACATATGCGAACGGGTCCAAACCGCAAACTGAACCGCGAGCACCCCTACTTGCATCCATCCTCACTATGAAATTGGCCAAGCTAGGGGATTGGCCCTAACACCCTTTCTCACTTCGAAGTGGGCATCACCATAGGCCAAGCCCTAGCCCCTTTCCCTACTACGAAAAGGGATGAGCTAGGGGCTTGGCCTTAGTACTCTTCCTCAGTCCGAAGTGAGCGCCATCATCGGCCTAGCCGTAGCCCCTTTCCCCACTATGAAGTGGGAACCATCATGAACCTAGCCCTAGTCCTTTTCCCCACTATGAAATGGGCCGAACTAAGGGTTTGGCCCTAGCACCGTTCCCTACTCTAAAGCAGGTGCCACCATGGGCCTAGCCCTAGCCCTTTTCCCTACTCCGATGTAGGCAAGTCCATGACTATGATTCCAAGACTCACACTCACTCTAAAATGAGTTCAGCTGAGTTGAGCTCTAACAAATCAACCAATGCCATGTACGTGAAGGACACATGGCACCCGTAAATAACAGAACCACTTACTCAAGTACATAACGGAGTCTCTACTATCCTACAATGGGAAGTGACCTAGCTAAATGACAAAAAAAGTCAGGTGGCAGCGAAGGTGCTTGGTGAACAAGTAAGGCCTTCCTTATAAAAGGTGACCTCATCCTCCTTTACAAGGAAGGGATCTGAATTCAATTACACTCTCTATACACTCGTCTTCTCTACTAGACATTGGTACTGACTCAACCATCGAAGTGGTTTCTAACCAAATCTCTGTCAGGCAGCCTAACCATCTGTTCCTTGTGCTGGCCTTCACTTATCAGTGCACCAAGGTTCGTCCACGAAGTTCTTTCATACTTTTCATTGCAGAATCTGGCCTGCACAGTTGAATACATGAAAGTGAAGATAAACCCCACACTTACCTCCTTAGCATTGTAGAGATTCACTTTTTTTATAGGTACAATTACCATATTTTTTCTTCCAGTAGAGATTCACCTATTCGATGTTTATAGGATATTACAGATACAAATATAGATACAGATACAAAAATATAATTAGGGCTCAAACTTAAGGGATTAGCCTCTTTCTTCTTGCGGTAGGAAATCCAACTAAGAGGTTTGGTTGGATTTTGTTCCTTTGCAAATAAGAAATGTCATGAAAGAAATTCACACAACATGGCCTCCATAGAAGGTCTTGACTAATGAGCTAGCATACAAAATACCCAAAAAGGCCCCATATAAACAAAGTTGAAAGCCTCCATCAAGAGGACAAAAACTTCCACAAAAAAATAGAGCCTTTTTGTTTTGTAGCTCTCTCAACTCCCTCTTATATTATAATAGTATAGCTATCAAAAGCTCATGACATGATTCAATACTTAAAACTGAATGTATTAAGTGATAATTAATTAAACTTATTTGATAATCACAATTGATATCACTTAAAATTTTAAGTGCCTCTTAAAATATAAGTTCAAACTTAATAAAATTTTATATCATATGAAATTTACTTAATTATAACTAATAACTAAATTTATAAATACTAAACATAAATATCGATATAAACTATTATAAACTCACTACCACCACCACCGCAACCACTACTACCACTACCCTTATCACTACCGTCGTCGCTGCCATTACCATGCCCACTACCGCTACTACCATGCCATAGTCACTGCCACAATCACTATCGCTATCATCACCACCATGCCACGCGATTGCCACCACTACTACCATCACCATTGACACCATCATGCCACCATCATTACTATACCACCCCGGCTTCATCACCATTGCCATTATTTTTGTAGGAAAAATAAAAAAGTGATAATCAGCGGAAATAAATGGATTCGGGCATACCTTTCATTCTCAAACTGAATCCATGGATCATGTGGGTGAATCGCGTGCCTCCATTGATGTTTTCGAATAATTCCATAGAGTGGAGTAAAATTACTAGAGAACTAACTATACTATTCGTAGTACAAAGACAGAATGGTTTATGGGAAAAGAGAATGTATAATTTTTTTTTTTTTTTGGTATAAAATACAGAACCCAAAGTCTATTTATATAAGAGAATTAGGAGACCCATAGAATAGACGTATTATCCTAGATAATATCTATGCCATATCAATAATATCTAATTAATAATTATCATATAATATATTGGCAATTATCCATATCAAGATTATCTCATATCTTGAAATATAATCTATTATTTTATTTGGATCTCTCATAATCGGGTCATGCCACAATGGGCGACCTAATTGGGTCCAGGTTCTAAACCCGACCCAATTTCCAACATCTCACACTCGAACATGTGCTGGCATGACACCGCGCCTTTTGTATCTCTATCTACCTAATAAATGTAGTCATACTAGCCAATGGACCGTGCGACCACTGAAAACACATGCATGTGGGAGATCTACACTAGAAACTCAAAAAAAAAAAAAAAAAAAAAAGCCAGCATAAGGACATTAACGCGAAAATAAAAATAGTGTCTCATATACCCCAGACCCATCTAATTACACCGGTCCAAAAAAACATCTCTAATCCCTCAAAAGATCATGTTTGACCTTATCAATTCTTGCAATATATTCACACTCAATCTGCTTCTCATACAGAGCGATGTGAGTTGCCGGCAGTGAACATACAACAGTAGTGTAATAATAGATGATCTTCCCTTCGCCCTTATGCCATTTAGTTGGATTGACCACTTTCCCAGTGATGTCCCTTAAGGCCGAATCATACATGACTGCAGACAACATACCAAAGTAGCTTAACATCAACCCCTTACCTAATGACATAATCAAAGTTCACAAAAGGGTACATAAGTAAAAGTCATATAAATAATGACATGTAAGACTCACACGGTGAGGAAATAAGGATTCATTCTCTCACCTCATTACTCGGTCGCCAAGCACATGTAGTATGAATACATACTACGATGGAGTAACTCTTCCAAAGAGTGACATCATACTCGATACACCGTATAGATCTTAGTCTAGTCGCTTTCTAGTGCCTAACCCAAATTCTCTATTTGCTCGAATGAGATCTCACGTCTAGCTAATCATAACAGGCACAACATGGAAAGTGGGTACTAACATCTATGTGTGGTCTTTAACATGACCTCATCTCGGTTACAAACAAGGCGACACACATAGTGGATAATTTAAGCCTCTCTTGGCTCCAAATAAAATAAACCACTAGTCTCATCATTGTTCGCTCCCAAGCGCCAAGGGCAATTGCTTGTGTGAATGAGCCAATCTTGCTTGCTAACATCATCATTTGCTAATCATTATAACACAATCCATAATAGCATCAATATTCCATAATCTCACAAAAAAATAAGTGATCGATTAAAAAAATGTAACTACACTCTGCACAATTCTAAATTCCAAACATAAGCCCTATTAGCACCTCTTGTGATAAGCATATACAACAAAATCCACCATGTGCGCTTCACGTGAAGTGGTTCAAGATCACTACCTCTTGTGCAATTACCTCTCTAAATATATTTTGTTGACCAATTTGTGTTCATTCAAAATGCGCCCAACAAGCACATTGAATCTTACAAAGGGAAAATTTATACAGTATCAGTAAAGCATCCTATCTACAGTCTAATGAACAAGGTCAAAGTCTAAACTACTCAGTTGACCATTTAAAAAAGATATCACTCATCATGCCGAATATGCCCACATAGCGTACTTCAGGATCCCACAACAAAAGATCAAGGAATATGGGTCATCTGTTTCTCCCAGAGACAATCTAAGGATTCACCCAGTAGCTGAGACTCTAGCTTTTACAGATAGGTAAGTCAACGGGTTTGCAATTTCGCATCTAGAATCATTCTAGGATATTCCTTATGTAAGTCATTAAAGATAAACCGAGAATTCTCCCAAACAATCCCTAAGGATCGTACATCCGAGCATATAAATTACATCACCCATGTCCATCATATCTAAAACAGAGGATTGCCAACCCTAGGTGACGATAACTTTATAAATTCCTGGCTCATAATCACTAAGTAAGGAAAAACTTCTTTTAGACTATTGATCATGCCTAAGTGGTCTTCATTAATCATCGTTGGCCCATCATGGCTCGATGAAATCTAAGAACCACTATTTGGATAACTGTTTTAGGCTGTAAAAGATTTATTGGAAGTAGCAATCTTTTTGCACTCCTAACTTTTCCCCATAAAAGCATAAGGTCAATCCTTACAGATCTACTTATCCAATTCTCCAACGAGAAGTTGGGTCACAATGTCCACAAAGTAAAGTTCCGAACTTATGTGAATCATTGCCTAAGTCGAAGTAACCTCACTCTCCAAGAGGTAGTCTTCTCATATTCTAAACCATCCTCAATGGTGCGATTTTTCTGTATCTAGCGAGTCTTATGCCTCAAAAAGTGACTATCCAAATCGCACATAACTTTAGAATAATTTCGCATCATAATGGAAAGTCAACCAAATCCTAGAGATGGTTAATCCTCAAAGACTTTGTCTTAAAATGCGCAACATTGATCCACTTTTCAAAAATAGGGGACTTTTTGGCCCAAGCAATTTTGCCTGTTCTTGAGGGTCTTTCGAGGTAGAAAGAGACTGGGTAGATGGGCCATTGTTCTGGTTCCTGTTATCGGAGGATGAGGAAAGTTCTTCGTCAGTATATAAATTGTTGATATTATTTTTGCGTATCCCTAATCTAATCCAATCATCTTCCCGCTAAACGAAGAGACAACAATTTTGACATAACTCGTATTGTACAAAATTTCGACTTACAAACAAAATATTATTTTCTGCCCATTTTTTTAATTCTTCATTTAAGAAAGGAAATGAATTAAAGGGGCTAGTATATAGGGGCCTCTTTCTTTTGTAATGATCCCTCCAAAATATTTTTAATTGGGGGTGTTTTGTGACGTAATCGATGGGACATCTCTCTTTGTAAAGTGCAAAGAATTGATCTCCGTTTCTACTTCTACAAGTATTCCCCTCTAGAGTTCATCTCTGTTCTTCGAAGGACTTTTCCCCTTAGATGAAAATTCTCCTCATTTGATGAACTCGCCCCTTTTTTGTATGTACTGTCGACTTGCTATTGGCGAGTGGAGTTTTTCTATATTTGGATGATAGATCCTCCCATTGGTTCCAGTGAGATCGAAAAATCTCGGGTTAGGGGTTTGGATCTTTTTCGTGCAATGAACCATGGCATGAAGGTAAGGGTTTCCATCTTTGTGGAGCTCCCTTGCGACAAGTATGTAGTATGGCTGACAGACTAGCTAGAGAAGGGATTAAAGGAGTTCTAAGAGTTGTTCTTTTGGGCATGGGCATTGTGGGTAGGTGAGAAAAATATTCTTGGCATAAAAACAGAAAAAGGCTTGGCGAGGCATTTCGTAGTAGTAAACAGTGAACTCACACTAGCCGTATAAGGCCTCCTTATTAGTTAAAAAACCTGGTGTGAATGGTGTGAGTGGTGTAACTTGGGGGGCGTTGTATTAATATTACCAGTGCCCCCCTGCCACTGATCTAGGCTATCCATTATTGTACTAATGGACACGTGTATGGATGAGGTTAAAAGGAAGTCACACCTGGGCCCAGGTGTGAGTGGTGTGAGTACTTTTGATTCCTTTGCCAGATAGTGCTATACACATGTCGCTTTTCTGGTGGTTTGCGTGGCTGTAAATTAAATATTCTTGCAGAATGATAGACATGAAGCAAAGGTGAGAAAATAAATGTGTTTGAATTATTTTGAATGGGGAATCTTCATCCTCACACGTGGGCCAGTTTTGCTGAAAACATTTTATGGTAGAGAACAATATGCTTTTGTAGTGGGATAGCTATTGTGGTGAAGTTGTTTTCTAGTACCTTGTCCCTCATTTTTCAGTCTTTTTTTGTTGTTGATTGTTTTGGTGTACAATGTTGTACTCCTTAGAAGAGTATCCCGAGAATTACAGGCAGTTCACTCAAATGTGTGTAGATCATTTTTTGACGTAGCAAATAAGACTGTGGAAAGAGAGGCGGCGGTCAGCTCTAGCGAAATTTGTTCGTGGGTACGAGGAGCAGAGGGAAGAAATATCAAAGCTAAGGTGTCTAAATAGAAGGGTTAGCAGAGGTAAGAAAATCTGCAGAATTTGTAGGATAAAAAATTTGGAGTGTTTTATAAAAAAAATGGAAGGAGTAATGAGAAGCTAGTATCGGACTCCCCTTGCATACCGCCAGTCAAGGACACCGGTGACCAATGGATATAAGCGTAGTTACCACGGTCGTGCACCTTTTAAGGTGGCGTATGTTCACCGATGGTACGTTCAACATATTCCTCCTCCTCCTCTGATAATAGGAACCAGAACAACGGCCCATCCGCCCAGTCTCCCTCTATCTCGAAGGACCCTCAAGAACAGGCAAAACTGCCTGGGCTAGAGGAGGAGGAGGAATATTTTGAACGTACCGTCGGCAAACATACACCCCCTTAAAAGGTGCATGACCACAACAACTACGCTTATATCCACTGGCTGCATGTGTCCTTGATCGGTGATACGCAAGGGGAGTACGATGCTGGATACTCATTACTCCTTCCATTTTTTATAAAACACTCCAAATTTTTTATCTTACAAATTTTGTAGATTCTCTTACCTCTGCTAACCTTTCTGCTCAGACACCTTAGCTTTGATATTTTTTTCCTCTGCTCCTCGTACCCATGAATAAACTTCACTGGAGCTGACCATCGCCTCTCTTTCAACAGTCCTATTTGCCACGCCAAAAAATGATCTACACACATTTGAGTGAACTGCCCGTAATTCTCGAGATACTCTTCTAAGGAGTACAACATTGTATAACAAAACAATCAACAACAGAAAAAGATTGAAAAGGAGGGATGAAACAAGGTCCCAGAAAATAACTTCACCACAATAGCTATCCGTCGATTTTGGAGGTTGGTCTTAACAAAGAGGAAGTTGATTGTAAAGGATCAATTGTTATGGATCTAGCAGAATTTTCTAATGTTTTACAAAATGTAATCATCAATGTAAAAACCAGTGATGTGACTCAAGATGTAATAGTTGATGATAAGGGAAATGTAGTAAGTAAATAAAACTTTGAGTGATTTCATAAATAAAATTAATAAAATTTTTCATTAATCATGACAGTGGTTACATTACCATCAAACCATTCTCTCATTTTTGGGGACATTGTATCTAACCAACTACTGTCCCCATTAGTTAATATAATACAAGGAATTCCTCCTCTAATAGTGAGATCTAGTTGGAATTTAACAAACACATAGAAATCTCTCTAGCAACCTACTAAATTTTTCATTAATTCGGTAGGGACTGTCGACTATTTGATGTCATCTATGACGTTGTAGACGGCGTGTTTGTAACAAGTCCGCGGGGGACCTCGCTACAGTTCGGACTCGATTTGTGTTACGGTTCTAAGTCTGAACCAAAGAGTCCAAATCCGGCAAATCGTTTTGAGAAAACAGATTTTAAAAGAAGTGCCAAACATGGACTGCTTTGCCAGATACAGAGTCGCCACCTAAATGTTTTTTAATGGGAAATTTAGAAAACCCTGACTCGGTGCCAAAGGCCACGTGTCCGTCATCACCAAAGTTGCCTCGGCTCGGGAACTTGGGTACGATTGGGGAAGGTCACTTCGTGAGCACCCCCGCTCGCCCGATCAAAGATCGGCCTCTACTAACCATGATATCTATTTTTGAAAACTTTGTGTGTTCTTATTCCGGTTATTAGCCTAGGTTACTATGTGATGCACACAGCATATAAGTATAGACCGGGTCGCCCGAATTGGAACAAAACATTTCATGCTTGTTTATTTGAAAGATGGTTTGCTACTCGCAAGTAGGCTTAAAATGCAGATTTTGCCACCCGCAAGTGGGCTTGGAAAAGATGGTTTTGCCACTATCTAGTGGGCTTAAAACAAACAGTTGATGATTTATTCCAATCCAAGTAACCCAACCTTCACCCACAGGCATTCAGGCAGTTATATCACATAAGCATATAGCCTCATGGTAAGCATGCTATTCATGGCAGTCACTCACACGCATGCAAGGATGCTAAAGCATAGAACTTACCGAGTACTCCAAGCCAAAATAGAAACTACATTAGAAATCATGCATGACCCTAAGTATACAGAAATGCCTAATGCAACACATGCAAAAATGCAAACTATAGCAGGCTCGGCTATTCAAAACATGGTATATGAGATGCTACAACTATCATGTATTCAATTTGGAATTGAAAATACAATGCAGTTAGTATGATGCGCCGAGCCCGGTGCATGCAATACAGATGAATGAATGCAAACATGCTATCATACTGTATGCTAATTGAAATATGCCCTAATCTAACCATCATAGGCAGGTAAATAAAAGGGAGAAAGACGTGGGGTTGGAAGACATACAACACACACACGCACACTTATTACAGTTGTGCCCTCGCGCAGAGGGTCTGAATAAATATTACAAATTAATTAACTACGCAAGCTAATTAATATTACAAATTAATTAATTTAATTAACAATTTAAATAAATTAATTAAAACAGGAAAATCGCCTCGAGAAACGCGCCGCCATGCGCAAGCTGCCTCTGTTTTCTTTCCTCTGCTCCTCTGGAGGCTGTCAAAACCTCAGGACTGCATCCCTGGACACTGGGGAGTGCCACCGGCTGAGTGGAATTACCACCGGCACTGGTGTGTGGCCATCGGCACAAAATGGAGTTGTCGGCAGAGGAAAGATTGCCGGCCGGCACTTTACACTGCCGGTCGGCAAAGAAAGCCTGCAGAACCTGCAACTCACAGCAACAGAGGGCAAAACAAAGCATGGCAGCACAATTCAAGGCATGTATGCACCAACCATGTCCCTTATCATGATAATGACTCAAAGGGGCATGTGCCTCGATTCTCGGACCACCAATTACGCATTTCCATGCATGATGGCCCAAAGAACCAAGTATGCAAATTTGATTTCAAATGCATGCAAACCAAATCCAACCAAACAAGGCCCAATTCCTATCATCAATTCAAGGAACAAGGCATGCATGCAAGATGCAATGTAACCTAGGCATACAAGCTAAGGATGCAACATGGCATGGCAACAAACTCATGCAAGCATACAAGCAAACATAGGGGCATGCAAATGGATGCAAAGATGGACTTATGCATGAATTAGGCAACTCTAAATAGGCCTAAAACAGTAGCCATTAATGCCCAAAAATGGAGACCAAAGCACATGCACACATGTACCTAATTGAAGGCCAACACTTAAGCACAAAGCAAGCAACATTCAAGCACACTTGAAAGAGGCATTCATGGACTAAAAGCATGCAACATAAGCTCTGAAAATCATGCTAATACATGGTGCCAAACCAAGCAACAAATTAAGCCAAGCATGCACCAAATGGCCTAAGTGTTCAAAGCAAATCAATGGGGTATTGGACTACACTTAACAAGACCAAACATGGCATGAAAGGAAGGACCAAAATCATAGCTTTAGCATGTTAAAACAAAGCTAAAGGACTACTTAGATGGCATCTAAGTGGCCCAAATACAAAGGCATACATAGACACCAAAACATGGAGCATTGCTACACAAGCTTCCAAAGCATTAAAGAGGCATGCAAGGCAATCAAACAAGTATGGAAATGGGACTGAAATAACATGTGGAGGGACCCCAAATCACCAATTCGATGCAAAGATGTCATGCTACACATGCACATACTCAAGGCTAACAAGCCCAAATACAAAGGAGCTATATCAAGCATGCCAAAATTGACCCAAACACTTATGGACAGACCTAAAACATGGCAAAATAAGCACATAATCTTCACAAGACTAAGCCTAAAACATGCTCCCACAAAGGCTAACAACCTAAGGCACATTAAGGCATAAACATGGCATTACAAGGCAACTATGCTAAGCATGCATGGAGTACCAAAACCAACTTAAAGTCATGTTATATTATGGATATATAAGCATGAAAAATAGCCTAAACATGCTCAACACACACTCAAGCATAATGCTCTCTCAAGAGGCCAAAATATGCCCTTTTCAAGGACAACAAGGAGAGGGGGTGGCCCTCTCCTCCTTGGGACTTCAAGGCATCATCTTCACCACTAAAATCCCTCAAGATTTCAGTGGTGAAGAGACCCCAACACCAAAATCCCGGAGCTAGCACAAAATGGCTCAAAATGAGGCCTTTTAAGGCCTAAGGGTGGTCAACTACCCTCAAACAACAAAACACTCTTAATAAACAATAAAGAGGGCTTAAAAACAGAACTTTTTTATGTTATACAATAAGTACAAAAACTACTCTAAGACAAGTACAAAACCAATGCAAAAATAAGGAAAAATGGGACTAGATTCTCACCCTTGATGACCCCTTCACAAATGGTGCTTCAATGGCCTCCTTTAGCTTGGATCCTACACCAAAACCTCAAAACCAGTCCTTTAGAACCTCAAGAGCCAAAGGAAGGTGAAACACTAGGTGTTTGTGTGCAATAGTAAGACACAAAACACCTAGTGCACAAATGAGAGGGAAAGAGAGATAGAAAGTGTATCTAACTCAAACCCTAGAACAAGAGCTCAACAATGACTGTTTTTTGCTCTCAAAATATCTCAACTCTCTCCAACCTCTCTAACAAGAGAGAGCCTCTCTCTATATGTCTTGTAAAGCTTACAAGACAAGCTTTACAAGAGGGAGATCCCTCCATACACGTGTATGGAGGGATGCAAAAGTAAGACAGCTGTCTAAAAATATCTGCAAAAGCAGATGAACAGCAATCGGCCGGCCAAAAATGCCATCTTGGCCAAAAAGAGTGCCGACCGGCACAAAATAGTGCTGACCGGCAACAAAAAGTGCCGGCCGGCAATAAAAATTGCCGGTGGCAGCAAAACACCAGCCGGTGGCCTCTAGCCACTGCCGGTGGTGGGTGGGGATGGTCTACAAGCCCCGCCCTGCCTCTCAAGGGCAAGATGCAAGTGTTTGGTGCAAAACCAGACACTAAACGGTCGAGTTCGGGGATCCTGAGGCAAGGCGCGCGAGCCGAGACCTCCGGGAACTCCGAACGAACACAAACATGGATAATCACCGAGTGTTCAAACGGTGACGTCCAAGTCTTGAGGACGGTCAAAAATGGGGTGTCTACAGTGTTGATCGTAGTCCTTGAAGCTTATTCTGCCAGAGAAGTAATTGTGTCGTCCGAGACTTCTGGCCCAGGCTGTTTTGCTTGTTCTTGAGGGTCCTTCGACGTTGAGAGAGACTGGCCGGATGGGCCATTTTTATATCGTCCACCTCCATTAACCTAAATATTACAAATAAAAATACATAAAATTACAATTCTAAATAGTTTTAAAGTACATTTGACTCCCTAAAGTAATTTTGCATTCTTACTTTACAACTACGCAAACCACTAGAAAAGTGACACGTATATAACACTATCTAGCAAAGGAATCAAAAGTACTCACACCACTCCCTCCTAGGCCCGGGTGTGACTTCCTTTTAACCTCATCGATACACGTGTCCATAAGTACAACAATGGATGACCCAGATCAGCGAGAGGGGGGCGCTAGTAATATTAATACAGCTCCCCCCCCCCCAAGTCACACCACTTACACCATTCACACCAAGTTTTTTAACTAATAGAGAGGCCTTGTACGGCTAGTGTGAGTGTACAGCCGGTGTGAGGTAACTATTCTCCGTTACAAAATGCCTCACCAAGCCACTTTCTATTTCTATGACAAGAATGTTTTCCTCACCTACCCACAATGCTGATACCTAAATGAACAACTCTTAGAACTCCTCCAATCCCTTCTCCAACTAGCCTGTCAGCCATACTACATACTTGTCGCAAGGGAGATCCACGAAAATGGAAACCCTCACCTTCATGACATGGTTCAATTCACAAAGAAGATCCAAACAACCAACTCAAGATTTTTCAATGTCACCGGAACTAACGGCAGAATCTATCATCCAAATACAGAAAAACTTCACTCGCCAATAGCAAGTCGACAATATATACAGAAAGGGGACGAGTTCGTCGAATGGGGAGAATTTTCATCTAAGGGGAAAAGTCCCTCCAAGAACAGAGACGAACTCTGGCGGGGAATACTGGCGAAGCAGAAACGGAGGAACAATTCTTTACACTCTGCAAAGAAAGATGTCCTTCCGATTACGTCACAAAATACCCCAAACTAAAAACATTTTCGAGGGATCATTACAAGAAAGAGAGGCCCCATATACTAGCCCCTTTAATTCATTTCATTTCTTAAATGAAGAAGTAAAAAAATGGGAAGAAAATAATATTTTGTTTGTACGTCAAAATTTTGTACAATACGACTTATGTCAAAATTACTGTCTCTTCATTTGGAGGGAAGACGACAGGATTAGATTAAGGATACAAAAAAATAATATCAACAATTTATATACTGACGAAGAACTCTCCTCCTCCTCTGATAACAGGAACCAGAACAACAGCCCATCCGCCCAATCTCCCTCTACCTCGAAGGACCCTCAAGAACAGGCAAAACCGCCTGAGCCAGAAGTCTCGGACGATACAATTACTTCTCTGGCAAAATAAGCTTCAAGGACTACGATCAAGACGCCATCTACAACTTCATAGATGACATCAAATACTCGACAGTCCCTTCCAAATTAATGAAGAATTTAGTAGGTTGCCGGAGAGATTTCCATGTATTTGTTAAATTCCAACCAGCTCTCACTATTAGAAGAGGAATTCCTTGCATTATATTAACTAATGGGGACAGTAGTTGGTTAGATGCAATGTCTCCAAAAATGAGAGAATGGTTTGATATTAATGTAACCACTGTCATGATTAATGAAAAATTTTATTAATTTTATTTATAAAACCACTCAAAGTTTTATTTACTTACTACATTTCCCTTATCATCAACTATTACATCTTAAGTCATATCACTATTTTTTACACTGATGATTACATTTCGTAAAACATTAGAAAATTCTGTGGGATCCATAACAATTGATCCTCTACGATCAACTTTCTCTTTGCTAACACCAACCTCCGAAATCAACGGACCAGGATCAACATCACTAGTGTCATCACCACCTCTGCGCACATCAATCTCTAACAAACTTAGACGACCTCTGCGCATGAATAACTAAACCACTTTCCTCAAAACCTCCTAACAACAAATCTCTTCGCCTCTCCGTTAAACCCATAGACTTAGTCCGTGTCAGAATCAGAATGGCCTTCGTTGGAGGATAATGCCGAACATCAACATTTTCATTAGTATATTTTTTAGATAACACTACAATAGAGGGGGCCCTCATTTGCGAATCTTTTGGCATGTTACTCGTACAATACTTCAAATACCCCTTCATTTTACAATACGTAATCCCCTTTTTAACATTCAAATTTTCAAGTCAATATTTCAACATCCATGGCACTTGTTTGTCGTTAATTGAACAATAATAATTCCCATAATAGACTAACTCGCATTGACAATCCACAAGGAAA
The DNA here is from genome assembly GCF_055761805.1 of Camellia sinensis. Taxonomy (NCBI): domain Eukaryota; kingdom Viridiplantae; phylum Streptophyta; class Magnoliopsida; order Ericales; family Theaceae; genus Camellia; species Camellia sinensis. The sequence goes on from NC_138962.1 coordinate 143,672,053, forward strand.
AGAAACCACACCTGCAAACCGTCATTACCTTCCAACCTCCGATCATAAACATTTACTCTAACTAACCCACTGGCATTGGGTGCACAAAAGGGGAATATTTTATCAATATTTTATCAACCTTAATACTCTTTTGCTTGTATCTCAACCTCAACTAAGAAAATAAATTAGGCAAAGCAAGTTCAATACAACTGAAATCACTTGCTGAAACACCTTCAACAACACTCGTTTTTATATCGTCTACCTCCATTAACCTGAACATTAAAAATAAAAATACAAAAAATTACAATTCTAAACAGTTTTAAAGTATATTTGACTCCTTAAAGTAATTTTGCATTCTTACTTTACAACTACGCAAACCACCAGAAAAGTGACACGTGTATAACACTATCTGGCAAAGGAATCAAAAGTACTCACACCACTCACACCTAGGCCCAAGTGTGACTTCCTTTTAACCTCATCCATACACGTCTCCATATGTACAACAATGGACGGCCCAGATCAGCGAGAGAGGGGGCGCTGGTAATACTAATACAGCGCCCCCTCAAGTCACACCACTCACATCATTCACACCGGGTTTTTTAACTAATAAAGAGGCCTTGTACGGCTGGTGTGAGTGTACGGCCGGTGTGAGTTCACTATTCTCCATTAAAAAATGTCTCACCAAGCCTCTTTCTATTTTTAGGCCAAGAATGTTTTCCTCACCTACCCACAATGCTGATGCCCAAAAGAACAACTCTTAAAACTCCTCCAATCCCTTCCCCAACTAGTCTGTCAGCCATATTACATACTTGTCGCAAGCGAGCTCCATGAAGATGGCAATCCTCACCTTCATTCCATGGTTTAATGCACAAAGAAGATCCAAACAACCAACTCGAGATTTTTCGATCTCACCGAAACCTATGGCAGAATCTATCATCCAAATATAGAAAAACTCCACTGGCCAACAGCAAGTCGACAATATATACAGAAAGGGGGCGAGTCCGTCGAATGGGGAGAATTTTCATTTAAGGGAAAAATCCTTCGAAGAACAGAGACGAACTCTAGAGGGGAATACTTGTAGAAGCAGAAACGAAGGAACAATTATTTGCACTCTGCAAAGAGAGATGTCCCACCGATTACGTCACAAAATACCCCCAATTAAAAATATTTTCGAGGAATCATTACAAAAGAGAGAAGCCCTCATATACTAGCCCCTTTAAGTCATTCCCTTTCTTAAATGAAGAAGTAAAATAATGGGCAGAAAATAATATTTTGTTTGTAAGTCGAAATTTTGTACAATATGACTTATGTCAAAATTGTTGTCTCTCCGTTTGGAGGGAAGACGACTAGATTAGATTAGGGATACACAAAAATAATATCAACAATTTATATACTGACGAAGAACTCTCCTCCTCCTCTGATAACAGGAACCAGAACAACGGCCCATCCGTCCAGTCTCTCTCTACCTCGAAGGACCCTCAAGAATAGGCAAAATCGCCTGGGCCAGAGGCCTCGGACGACATAATTACTTCTCTGGCAGAATAAGCTTCAAGGACTATGACCAAGACGCCATCTACAACGTCACAGACAACATCAAATACTCGACAGTCCCTACCAAATTAATCAAGAATTTAGTAGGTTGCCAGAGAGATTTCCTTGTATTTGTTAAATTCTAACCAGATCTCACTATTAGAGGAGGAATTCCTTGCATTATATTAACTAATGGGGATAGTAGTTGGTTAGATGCAATGTCCCCAAAAATGAGAGAATTGTTTGATGTTAATGTAACCACTGTCATGATTAATGAAAAAATTTATTAATTTTATTTATGAAACCACTCAAAGTTTTATTTACTTACTACATTTCCCTTATCATCAACTATTACATCTTGAGTCACATCACTATTTTTTACACTGATGATTACATTTTGTAAAACATTAGAAAATTTTGCTGTATCCATAACAACTGATCATCTACGATCAACTTCCTCTTTGCTAACACCAACCTCTAAAACCGACGAACCAGGATCAACATCACTAGTGTCATCACCACCGCTGCGTACATCAATCTCTGACAAACTCAAATGACCTCTACGTTCATGAATAACTAAACCACCTTCCCCAAAATCTCCTAACAACTGTTCTCTTCGCCTCTCCGGAAAACCCACAGATTTAGTCCATGTCAGAATCGGAATGGCCTTCATTGGAGGACAATGCCAAACATCAACATTTTCATTAGTATATTTTTTAGATAACACTACAATAGAGGGGGCCCTCATTTGCGAATCTTTTGGCATGTGTCTCATAGAATACTTCAAATACCCCTTCATTTTACAATACGTAATCCCCCTTTTAATATTCAAATTTTTAAGTCAATACTTTACCATCCACGACATTTGGCATTATCCTAAGCTCTTTATCATCTTGCGGAGCAATCATGAATATTTCCCTCTCAATCACCCAGTAATGACGCGGAAAATTTTCACATTCGCTACCACGCAACTAAAAATGTATAGTATTCTTCGCTAATGGTGTAATCTACTAGTAGGCACATTGTTTCCACTGTCCCTAGGATATTCGAAATTTCTTTCAATTTTCAACTAGGCTACATAAAGTGTCATACTTAGAATTCTCTATCTTATAGAGTTCCAAAACTCTATTCATGTCACCTTTACTAAGAAAACTTTATTTAACTTAGTTATACTCCCACAAAACTGCTTACCTATAAGCACATGACCCGGACGGTTTACATGACAACATACAATAATGCACCACATGACACTAAGCGTTTATAAGACGGCATGCAATAATGTGCCCTAGAACTCTAGGTCTCAACTTCGCAACCGTACGAGAAGTAAAATAAAGATAAGCTGTTTGATGGTTACAAATCGCCCATAAATGGCTCTCCGCTAACCCATTACTCAAATAGAATATAAAATCTGATATAGAGGGCACTTAGTTAGGGACATAGGCAACAAACTAAAGTGCAATTCCCAACTGGGAAACATATTGCGCCGTCATCCACCTAACATAAACAATACTTAATTCCTTATCTCTACTACACCATTGTGTTGTTGAATACTAGTAATAATCAATTTTCTAAGCATCCATTTCTCTTCACTGGGCTTTCTAAAAAACAACTCAAATAGATACTCGCCACCTTGGTCAAAACTAAAAGCACGAAAGCTCTTATCTAATTGATCTCGACCTTCTCGACCTCATATGTGCAATGTCAAAAATCATCTCAAAACTTTTGACTTATAGGAGGTCAAATAGTCTTGACTAAGATGCGTATCATAATCTATAAATGTGTCGAGATTGGGACTAGCTATCATACCCTTACACATATCCAGTCACAAATATCATAGTGGACTAAATTCGCCAATACAGATGCCCTTCTGCAGCTTTCCTACTTACTTGTGCGCAACCATTGCAAACAAAGTTACACATTCACATGAAAACAGGATGACACAAGCAAGTGGGCCCAAGAGGGCCTACTAAAACCATCGATGTCATCTTCTCATTAATGTGATTAAGTATAATAAGCCACTAGTTCATGACCAATGTCATAAACTAATTTCAATCATCCTAATGTGTGAGTTCTCAAAGACAAGTGTAAAGGTTTAGGCCCAACTAGGTAATGACTCATGAGTAATTTATGTTCACTAGATCATAAAAGGATGTCATAGAGATATCAAGTGAGCCTATGTCGCAAATTTAACTAGTAAGTGCTAATCCCCTGCACCTTCAAGTCAATTTTATTCTCCATACACTTTATTGCATCTAGTTGAAACATGACAATACTCCTCTTACCATCTTTGTTTCTCGTTTCATTGTTAGTTGCAATTAATTCTACTATCGACAAGAATGAGATAATAAGATATCAATATATGGTAGCTCCTGAAGTAACTTAAGTGCGAATTAGGCTAAAGAGTCTAATTCAACACAACGCTCTCACAAGCGATGTGTCAAATTCTTAGAGTCATAACAACCTTGTTGGCCTTGACCTTTTTATTACTGTGCTACAACGTTTGCGCTTCGCAGTAAACGTCAGTCAAAAGCGTTAGCCTAGCTAAGGAATCATATAAAAAAGCATCTCTTCATGTCTTACACTCAAGTGTGGAAACAATAAGTGTCCAGACTTAGAAAAGCTAGCAATGCTAATAGATTTTACAGCCACTGGGCGCTAATCTTTTCCCTTAGTGTTAATAGATTTTGCAGCTTCTAAGCGCTAATCTTTTAACTTCAAGTGATACTTTAACGCACACTATTATAGTGCGTGAAATTTTTGCTCTATCCACTCCCATCAGTTGGATAGAGAGCAAAACACTACTTATACTGGCTACTCGTCTTAGGCTTAATGACTAACTCATTTAAGCTCGCATTTCTTGAATGACATGACTCTTGAATGTTGCTTCATCCAATGATGCAACTTTATTACAAGTCGAATTACAAAGTCAATCCACGCAGCTCAATAGTCAAGATCATATCTAGATCTATTGAGGGCTTACTCATTTTATAACTCCAAACTCGCCAATCAAAACTACTTAGCATGCCGCTAACCATAGCGCACACATCAGTTTTTATTGCACCAAACAAGGCAACAAAACCACGGCGACTTTGAGTCATGATTCCTTACTTTGGCTTAATTAAGGTCTGACCTAAAGTCTCTAAGACTTTCTGCTCATCTAAAGAATAGGATTACATTGTTCACATTTGAACATCTCTACTAAGTCTAGGTCAACCAAATTCACTTCCATAAGCTAAGTCAATTTAGAGAAAAAAAAAATGCACATTGAGATTAATATGATTAGCATAATATAATTTTGCCACAAAAATATAAATTAAATAGTGACAATATTACACAAATTGTAAGATCGAAAATTTGCTATGCTCGTAATCATCTCTTGTGTCACAAGTGACAATTATCCAAAATTTAATTTAATTCATGCGCTAAACATTAGTTTTCTAGAGTAAATTTACGAAGATTTCTCTCAACCGAACAACCTCCCACTAACTATGGCATGTCTAAAGCTTGATAAAATATTTAACTCCACATGATGATGTCTCAGTGTAGTTCATAAAAGAACATATTCTAGAATATTTAATCATGGAATTAAAATTCACCAATATAAATAAATCATGCTATAACAATATACTATAATTTCTAATCATTTAAAAGAACTTAGCATGTTGTATACAGTACTTAAATAATGTCATAACATATTTCTATAATTTCTGCAATTTTTTGAAATTTTCTAGAATTACAAGTAATTAATAATTACACAGAAAAACAGAAATAAATATTATAGAATCTAGAAAAATACAAAAATTATACCAGTAAATAAGATTACGTAACAGTAGTCTACTCTAAAAATTTTAAGTCCAGAATCCAAGTCATGCTCCCCCAAGAGCAATTTAACGTAAAAATATTGAATTTTTCATTAATGAAAAATATTTTGTTTCTCATAAAATTCTAAAACTTTAATATCTTGTAGAAAAATTAATTACGAGTCCAACGATATAATACATGCTTCAATCAGAATTATAACGAATAATTTAGAAGCAATTAACGTAGTTTTGAATTAAAACCAAACAAACAGAGCTTTAACACTGCTGCTAGCAGTGCTTTTCACGGCACGGCTCGGCTCGGCTCTACTCGCAGCTCGCGTGTCATGATGACATCATTGCACGTCACGCTGACATCAGCGTGTAGCAATTATGTCTTTTCCTCCGTTTGTTTCAACTCTCCTATAAAATTGCGGTTTGAGTTTTCTTCTCAACCGTAAGTCGGAATCAAACCCATAATATACCATTTCAAAAATCTCGAAATAAGGATTCCAAATATATAATTTTCATAACATAAAAACAAAGAATGTAAAACTAGCATGCAGTCAAAGTTATGAAAAATTAAATATGAATCTCCATTTTTTTCAAAATCCGACCGTTTAATATTTGCAAAACTTTGCAGATATGATCTAAATAATATAGACCACAACACATGAAATTCAAGACGGTCAGAGATGGTTTGAAAAATATCAATTTTATGCACAAATCATATCTATACATATATTTATGCATAAATAACATAAAAACACCCAATAATAGCTCTGATACCAATGTATAAAAAATAAAAAAATAATAATCAGCAAAAATAAACTGATTCTGGCATACCTTTCACGCTCAAACTGAATCCATGGATCATGTACGTAAATCACATGCCTCCATTGATGTCTTCGAATAATTCTCAATAGTGGCGTAGAACTACTAGAGAACTACCCACACTATTCACAGTACAAAGGCAGAATGGTTTATGGGAAGAGAGAATGTATCATTTTTGCTGTATAAAATATAGAACCCAATGCATGTTTATATAAGAGAGTTAGCAGACCCATAGGATAGACGTATTATCCCAGATAATATCTATCACATATCAATAATATCTAATTAATAATTATCATCTAATATATTGACAATTATCCATATCAAGATTATCTCATATCTTGAAATATAATCTATTGTTTTATTTAGATCTCTCACAATCAAGTCATGCAACCATGGGCGACCCAATTGGATCTGATTCTAAACCCGACCCAATTTCCAACAATTTCCATAAACACCACTATCATTTTACTACCACCACCATGTAACCACCACCACCATCAACGCTACCGCTACCACCACCACTACTACCCCTATCACAATTAAAAATTAAAATATACAATTCGAAAATAATAAATTTTAAATTTGCTCTTATACATATCAAACAACTTATTTTTAATTTAACATTTAAATTTTTATCAAGCAACTTTTCAGTTTAAAAAATTCAATATTCAATTTTTAATGCTTGATTATCAATCTTTATTTTTCAATTATCAATTTTATCAAATGTCACCTAAAATAATATTATAACTAATATTATAATGAGTTATAATTACCATTACATAATATATAACCATGTCATACCAAAATAACTATTGTACCACAGAATTTCCTGTCAAACATTTATTTATGTTAGGTGAAGCATTCATACATTACTATCACATACACAAGAGACAACTGTAAGGCATGAAGTTTCAGCATGTCACGAGGAGAAGCACATGCCTACTAGAAGAAGTATGTAAGCTGTAAACCCTTGGTTAAAGGCAACGAATATAAGTTTTCTCACTTGCTGATGCTTGCTAGAGACACCATCTTCTATCCATCTCTCTCTCTCTCTCTCTCTCTCTCTCTCTCCCACACACATATTTTGAATAGTAAGGATTCTCTATCCTCAAATAACTCTGTATCCCTGCCCCTCACTCATAACTATTGGATCATAATATCAAGATGTGAAAATCTCAAGACATATTCAATGATTGTAAGTGATTTAGAATAAGAAAACAAAATTATTTGGGAAAAAAAAATCCATGGACTTTTTTAAGTTTGAAATATCTAGTGCCAAGTTGTCAAAAAGCTTGTAGGTCAAGGACATCACCCAACACTCTCACATGAATTTGGAGTTTTCTCGCCAAAGCAATACTCATCTTTTGCAGGTTCACTTGCCCCCACCACCTAGTGCTCCTTCCTCATAACTTTAAGAATAGGCTAGAGATATATTCTATATTTCCATCCTATAAATAAATAAATAGAGCTTGTTTCTAGTCCAATTTCGTCAACATTGAGATCATCTTCGATATAAATGTTAAAATTGTGTGTTAAATGTTCGCATTAACAAAAGTGGAATCCAATTTATGTTTTGTTGACAGAGTATTTTAATAGAGATATTAACATGTGTTAAAATATGTTAGAAAATGCTGAGGTCCTCTTAAGTGTGTATATATTTACAAAATAAAATGGTCACAGCCAACAAACATCTAAGTCAACAACTCCAATGGAGCACCAAATATTATAAATGGTTCCTAACTACCAACATATTGAGCTAGCACTGGCTTTAAAATCTTCACTGAAAATGCTCCTAGAGAAGGGGTAATGTTTACCCACTATAAAAGTTAATGAACAAAATTATTTTAGCATGGTGGTCGTTTGATTTTTGAGTGGGGCTTAAAAAATATAAAAAGATAAAAAAAAATAAAAATCAAAAAGTTTAAAAAATCAAAAAGTTAGAAAGATAAAAAAAAAAAAAAAAAAATTGCCAAAACAAAGTTAAAAAGCCAAATAAGAATACCAAAAAATCAAAAAAGTTCTACGTTAAAAAAGTCAAAAAAAATTAAAAAATTAACTAAAAAAGTCATTGCCAAACAAACACTTAAACTCCATTTTTCCGTATAATTGTTTGTACTAAATAATAGGGGTGCTCCCGGTGCCGAAAAACTTTCAATTCGCCATCCATCCACCAGATTGGTGGATTGAAAAAAATAAATCCACATCTATCTGCCGGATTGGCAGATGCAGATTGACAGATTGGTAGATAGATGCAAATCGATTTTACGGTTTAAATTTTTATAAATTTTGAATATAATACAACAATTTATAAATATTTTTTTAAAATAACAATCAAACTCAACATAACCAAAAGATTATCAAGTAAATTCTCAAATACTAATAATAAATACATATAAGAAAACCATGTGTTATCAAAACTATTTCATTACTTTTTTTTTATTGAAAAACTATTTAATTTGATTTTTTTTTAAATGACAAAATTAAGCCTTATGTTTTTCACACAAAAATACCAAATATCAATACTTGTCATTTGATAAAAAGAGTTTCAATTTGAAAACAAATTGAAAACACAATAGAATACCTAAACTATTTTTCAATTAAAAACACAAATAAAATATTTAAACAAATTAAAAATACAAAGTCTTATTAATTACTAGGAGTGCTAGCTGTTTGGCAGTTCAGTTGCGGCAAAAAGAACCTCAAATCAGCCATCCGTCTAAAAACTTGACGGATTAAAAAAAAATTAATCTATTATCATCCGCTCATCATTATACATCTATCTAAAATGCGACGAAGCGATTTGGTTCGATTAATCTAAACGGATTGAAATATCCGCTGAACACCTGCTAAATAGGGTGTTTGATATCTCTCTCAGTCAATACAGTTACTTTGGTGCCTGTGTAGTCCTTCCTTGGTCCAATTCACAACAATAGTAACATAATCATTACAAACTGTAGAGACTTGGGAAAGTATTTAGTCATCCCAATGAATAAAATAATTAGATCATTTTAATAGTTTCCTTCGAAAGCTCCATAGAAAGATTTTATTCAATTTCATCTATAAGACATGAAATAAGTCCGTGATCAGCACCAATATCATGAGCTATAATGACTCCATTCAAAGTATATTGCATTTCATGTATAGGAAGGACCTTGCAAAAGATGTGTATAAGCTCGACAAATTTTCAATTATTTGGCATCTTACTTGACATCTGGTAAGTACCAAAGCCTTGATCTTTCAATCAAGCAGCCACAAAAAGAAATCATACAAAAGAGACTGCATTCAAGTCAATATGAAATCCAAAAGATCACCACCAGACATGCAAGAAATAATGATCCCAAAAAACAATCACTATGTTTGGTTTGAATTTTTTGAATTAAATTTTTTAAAAATTGAATTTTTTTATTTTTGTATTTTTGTATTTTTAGTGAATATTTTTAAAATTTTAAACATTTTTTTTACTTTTTTAGATACACCTTACTTAAATGTATCTAAAAAATAAAAAATTTGTGAAAAAATATTTTAAAAAATTAATAAATACATAAAAATATAAAAAATGTACTAAATTCTCATTTTTTTTTTATATTTTTGATATTTAGTGAATTTTTAAAAAGTTTTTTCCACAAATTTTTTACTTTTTAGGTATATTTAAGTTAGGTATGTCTAAAAAGTAAAAAAAAAAAAATTGCTTAAACTATTAAAAAAATTCAATAAAAATAAAAAAAATACGAAAAATAAAAAAATAAAAAAAAATTAAATAGTATTTTTGGAAAATCGTAACCAAGCAAAGTGATTGAGCACAGGATTCTTAATTGGAAATACGACAAAATTGTAGTGTATTGAATGTTAATCCAATCACCTACAATAATATATGTGGTTAAACCAATAATAATAAAGAAAGAAAGGGCTCAAGCCAATAGTCAAAGGTTTTACACCCAGCACAGAGAATTATAAACATATTTGAAATTGTCGTCATTGATTACTGATAAATGTAGACAAAGGGGTTGAGAAAACTAGCTTTTCTATCAACCGTCGCATTTGTCACACCCGCAAGCCATTAGCAAGAAAATAGTAAAGAAAGCTAACTGTGAGCTAACTATGTAAGACAATAAGATAATAATATGGCAAATCTGGTTTCCCTGCAGAATCTCAGTCGGTTTCATAACATTGGGCAGACTTGAGGATTAGACTAATTACATTAGGTTAACCATCAACATTAAATAGGAAAACACCACCTCCTATGAAGCCTAGCACTACAATTAATGATGATTCTTAAAAGATATATACATATTATACATAGTTTTGTTGGAATGCATAATGATTTAAGCAATAAACTAAACAAGACAAATACGAAGATTTGGGTATTGGAAGATAAACTTCATTGAGGGAGTTGAGACAGCTCCACTATGGACAATGTTTATCAACCTAACTATGAAGTATGGATACAGACACGCAACACGATACCAATACAGCACAGATACATCAACACACTAATTTTCAAAATATACAGAACACGATACGTAAGGGACACACATAAAATATATAATTTATATATTTATTATATGTTATATATATATGAATATATCATTCAAAAGATAATAAAAAATACAATATCATACTAATTCTTATAACTTTATATGGTTCTTGTTTTATTATTGCATCCTAAGTTGTTTTGTTTAAACTTATAATTAATTTCACCTATGTCTAACTGATAAACACGTGTATTAAAATGATAGACACGTAAGTGTCCAAAGAGTATTTGGGTCTTTAAAAAAAAAAATTAAAAATTATGACACGTTTTGAAAAGTGTCAAACACACGTCAGCAAAGTGTTCAAAGAGTGTTGGTGTTCGTCACACGACACGACACGACACGAAAATGTCACATTCTTAAAAGTATATGTGCTTCTTGGTTAATATTAGTGCCCCTTAAGACTAGCATGGGCCTTCAGATTATAATTTAGGGCAAATTTCAACACTGGGACATTAAAAAAAATTACAAAAACATGTGGGATGCACGTAGTTTTGTGACAGGGTGCAAGTAAAAAGTTGTAGGGATGCAAATAAGACTTGTGTAAAAAAAAATAAAAAATTCTCCGACTGGAATGTAATTCCCCTTTAATTTTTAACAGCAATAATATACAAAATACAACATAATGCACCATGCATTACTACCTAAGTGGTCGCCTCATAAGATTTGTTGTGACCGATATTGCCACACGCTACTTGTTTAAGTGACATTAGTTTTATGAAATTTTCATGCATCAATCTTCCCCCCTCTTATCAATATACTGTCATTAATTTTAAGTACAAAAAAATAGACATATAGTAGAAAGAAAATCAATTCAACTAACAGGACATGCCTATTCCAGAAGGATATCCTGGGCAAGAAACATATATCTCAGGGAATGAAAACGTAAGCATTAAGTAGAAAAGTTGATAAAATCAACATTGGTTCATTCAATGTTTGTAAAAGATAACTCAAGTATACCGTCTTTTATGCTTCCATCAAAAAATATTTTCGTCACTAGAAAAAACATTTTGCATCAAATATTTAGCAATCCCAAAAACTATTAAAACCACGTCCAACACTGATTTAAGTTATGGTTAATGTACAAATGGTGACAAGAAGGAAAAGAAAAAGATAGAAATTTTCAAGTCTTTAGCAGCATTCTGTTCTGTTATTCATTGACTTCGTATACTGAACAAAACAAAGGAATGGATTAACATCTCGCGAAAGGCTCATCGTCAATTTGCCGTTCTGCTACATAATGGATTAACAAATTCCAAAACTTTAAAATCAATTGCATGAAAACCATAAAATAGTCAGTCTACATTGGGGTGATTTGCAAGCAAGGGAAGCTTAAATGCTTCAGCTTTGCTGAGTTATTGAATCAGCAAGAGACCCCAAATGAACCTCCAAACAGAGTTTCTACAATGAACTAGCTATGATCAGCTGCCTTAGAACTAAAACTCGATTGAGCAATCATGTTTTCTCCTCTAGAATATACACTTGAATTCTCCCCAACCGATTTGTTACGCCTCAATCCAAAGACACTTCCCTTATCATTACCACGTGGCAGAAACTGTGTTCTTCCCCTGCCAATAGATCTTCCACTTTCAGTTCTAAAACTAGAGCCTCCATTTACTGATTTCGATTTAAGCTCAGACTCACCATCAGCTCCAGCCATGAGATCCATCAAATTATTTCGAAAACCCAAATCAGAGTAGACTCTCCTTGAATTCCTCAAATGCTTACCAGACTTAGGATCCATGCCCCCCAAATTCCCTTCTTCAACACCCTTTGACCTCAAATTTAACTGGGTATTCCCAGATTCAACTGGGTGCCCCACCGTTTCAACCATCAAGCATGGATTACTAAAACCATTCCACGAATGAAGCGGAACCAATTTACTCAACCCACTAAGGCCCTCCACAACCTCCTTCATCGACGGCCTCCTCTCCCTACAAGACCTCACACATTTGGCTGCAATCACTGCCAATTGCTTCCCCACCAAAGAGTCCTTCGGAAGCTCAATCCTCGGATCATATATACCCAAAAGTTTCCCTCTCCTTATCAACGGAATAGCCCAATCCACAACTGAAGGAGGCGAATGCCCAACATCAATTGCCTTCCTACCACTAATAATCTCCAACAATAATATACCAAAGCTAAAAACATCAGTTTTAGTACTCAAATTATCAGGAGTTACATAGCATGGATCAAGATACCCAATTGTACCTGCCGGTGGAGTTGACCGGAGTCGAAAATCATCAACATGGCACTGGACAGCCAACCCGAAATCGCCCAACCGGGCACTGAAATTGCGATCAATCAACACATTGGCAGACTTTACATCTCGGTGGATCACAGGAGGAACTGAAGAATGGAGGGTGTCGATGGCTTTTGCAATCTGTAAAGCGAGTCGAATTCTTCGGCCCCAATTGGGAGGCCGAGGACTCGAATGAAGAAGATCATAGAGAGTGCCATTGCTCATGAACTCGACCACCAAGAGTCTGTCACTTGGGTCGTTTGTGAAACCCAACAAATTGACGAGTCTTGGGTTGTGGAGCTTGGAGAGGATCTCGATTTCGTTCTCGACTTCGTTGGAGTTGTCGGAGGAGAGTCTGGTGCCTCTGGAGGGCTTCTTGACGGCGACGAGGCGGCCGTTGCGGAGGAGGGCCTTGTAGACGAGGCCATGGCTGCCTTTGCCTAGAAAGTTCTTGTTGGAGAAGCCATTGGTGGCGGCTTCGAGGTCACTGTACTCGAACTGTTGGATTTTGATGGGTTTTTTGTCATTGAAATGGGTTTTTTTTGAGGACTGGGAATTGGAGACTGAGATTGCTGATTCAGCTTTACAAGATAGATAGCCCATCAAGATTTGGGAGACAATAGAAATACAAGGGAATATATTTATGTATCTGGATCAATCGAAGAACATGTACGGACTCAAAAAGCGGAGGAGCTTTCCAAAAGGTTTCTTAGATGCTTCGGAGTTCAATGAATTTGAAAGTGGGGTTGTCTCGTTGCTGAAAAAAGGGGGAGAGAGAGATGAGGATGGTATACCCGTCAACCGGGTGCCCCGTCAGATATGGAATCCCAAGATTGCCAACATTGTTGTAAATTATGCCTTTGCGTTGTAGTTTAAGGCGTCGTTTGAAAAGTAAGTTACGATTAATTGAATTTATTAAAAATAAAATAGATTAAAAAAGGACAAATTATATATACCCTTTCGAGATTTAACAAAATTACAGATACTCTTAAAATTTGAGAAATTACAAATACGTTTCTGAAAGTATTATTTACATAACAAATTATGGGGCAAATTATTATGAAAATATAAACCTCATGGGACAATTTGTTATGAAAATAAAAATCTCAGGAAATATCTGTAATTTTCAAAATCTCAAGGGTATCTGTAATTTAGCTAAACCTAGAGGGAGTTATATGTAAATTGCCCATTAAAAAATTAATAAAATTTATGTTTAAATTATAATTTACAACATTATTACTTGGTTCCATTTTTTAAAAAATATTTTTCAGAAAATTTTACTTTTTTATTTTTCGTATTTTTTTGTTTTACTAAATTTTTTTTACTTTTTAGACATACCTAATATAAATATAAAAATTTGTGAAAAAAATCTTATAAAAATTCACTAAATATCAAAAATATAAAAAAATATAAAATTTTAATATATTTTTTATATTTTTATGTATTTATTAAGTTTTTAAAATATTTTTTCACAAAAAGCGGAGGAGCTTTCCAAAAGGTTTCTTGTAGATGCTTCGGAGTTTTATGAATTTGAAATTGGAGTTGTCTCGTCGCTGGAAAAAGGGCGATGGAAAAAGGGGGAGAGAGAGAGAGAGAGAGAGAGATGAAGATGGTATACCCGTCAAACGGGTGCCCCCTCAGATATGGAATCCCAAGATTGCCAGCATTATTGTTGTAAAATTATGCCTTTGCGTTGTAGTTTAAGGCGTCGTTTGAAAAGTAAGTTAGGATTAATTTAATTTATTAAAAATAAAATAAATTAAAAAATTAATAAAATAAAACATTATGTTTAAATTATAATAATTTTATTTTTTTCTAACAAAATTATAGAAAGGTTAAGGTAGCATTTGGTAAAATTTTCTAAATATGATTTGAGAATAGGAGTTTTATTTTGAGCTTATGAGTTTTGGAATTATGATTTGAGTGTGGAAAATTTGTTTGGTGAATGAGTTTTTAAAAGAGTTTTGAATTGAATGGAGAATTTTTGATGTGACATATGATATTTAATACAAAAAATTACAACTCATAACCAAACACACAATTCAAAATTCTATTCAAAACTCATAAAAAAAATTTAAAAATTCTGAATTTTTTTATTTAAAATATAAAAAATAACAGGTGACAATTGTTAAAAGAAAAAAAAAATGCATTGCTCTGGTCAACTGGCCAAAGGTCTGGGAGGACGACTGACCAGACATCTGGAAGGACGACTGATTAGCCCAAATTTTCCCGTCTTCGAGAGAGTTTTCAAAAATGAGTGTGGAATTAATTTTTAAAAAATGTAAACAAACATCACGTGCAAACTAAAAGGTGGAACTAAAGTTCCAAAACTCTACCAAACAGAGCCTAAAAGTTTTTTCTAAACAAATTTTTTTAATCAAATTAAAATAGTTAAAAAGTCAAGCTAAAAAAAAATTTACCAAACGAAAGTTAAGGGTTGTTTGGGTAGTGGGTTGGCTTCTTTTCTTTTTTTTTTTTTTAACTATTTTAACTTGGGGCTAAAAAATTCGTTTTGGATTTTTTTTTTTTAAGAAAAAAAGTGAAATAATTATGATTTGAATCCTATTTTATTTTTTTGTAACTAAAAAAGTCACCAACCTCATTTTAGCCTATTGTCAAACGAGGGCTAAAGGTTGTTTGAGTTTTCTAACTAAATAAATTTTAATTTTTTTAATTTTATAAATTTAAATTTAAATTTTTTATTTGTTTTCAATCTAAATTATTTGTTTATTTTCATTATAAGTGTCAAAATAAGTGAGATTTCATGTTCCAATTGAAATCTAACCACTAACATAATAACAACTATTTTGTGCCCAAAACAATTTTTGTTAGAATAATAAAGATATGTTCAGGAAAAAGTTGTTTGAATACCAAAGGAGTAATGTTAGATTTTATTATAAATAAAAAAAATCATGTAAAATTTCATGAAATTTTTAGAACCAATATAGTGAGTAGATAGAAAACAAGAAAAACGGTTTATCTTAATGGAAGTATGTTTTAATTTTAAAATATTAAGATACAAATAGGGAAAACTTAATTTTGTCTTATAGTGTTATGTGATTAATAGATTGTTACTTAGTGTATGTAATTACATAACATACAATAAAATATCACAAACTAATATAAATGTGAAGGATTTTCATGAAATTTTTCGTGTTTTTTCTTTCATGAAACGTAACATTACTCATAATGACTACTCATAATGAAGAAAGGTTAAGGGAACGCCAATAATGGGCACAACAACATACTCGTATGTAACTACAAATGTTAATTCTTTCTCTAAGAAACCCTATTTTCTCTCTTTAAGAAATCCTAATTGCTCTCTCTTTCTCTTCTTTTTAAGGGAGAGAGGGTGGTGCTTTTAACCTTCTTCTTCCTTTCGTTTTCTTCACATGTGATTTCTATCACAATACTAGCCACTACCGCTCATCTTTTCTTCATTATTGGTTTGCCACCAAGGAAGCTTTCAAATCTAATCTCAGATTTAATTCATGATCGTGAACCGATGTTGTAGCAGTCCAGGTTTTGACCTGACCTTTCCTGTTCTTTTGTTTTGGGTTAGCACTTGTTGTGGGTTGTATTATTTTGTGTTGAATCTCTTTTGTTCGGGAACCTCGGTATAGAACTTTGTAATCTTGGAGCAGTCTACCAAGTTAGGCTGGTCGCGACCATAGTCTTCCTTACCGTGTCCATAATGTATGTATCTGAGAGTCGCGCCCGTGATGGGCCGCGACCAGGCCGCGACCAATATGCATCTTCAGGTCCTAGTATGGGGGTTGGGGAAAGTGTATGGCCTACAAAGAAGGCCGCGACCTATATGTTCACGCCCGTGGTGTGCTTAGTCGTGCCCACAACTGTGTCATTCACGACTGCAGTCTATTGTTTGCACCCGTGATGGTCATTTGCTTATAAATATCAGCCAAAAGCTAAAAATATCTATTTTCTACCTCTTCTCTCTCTCTCTCTCTCTCTCTCTCTCTCTCTCTCTCCCCCTCTCCCCCTCCTGTTTTGCCATTTTTGAGCTTTTTGAGCTTCCAACCTAGGTTTCATCTCTTTTTAATTTCTCACCCCTAGTACTTAAGACTTTAAGATAAAGGAAGTTGAGGGTTTCATTTTAACCTGAAAAGTTTGTGTTTTTCATCGCTGTAGAATTTTGAGATTTTGGGCTTTCTTCTCTTCTTGAGTTGATGTATGGATTTCTTAACGACATGTATGTTATTTAACTTTGTTATTTGCTATCTTTGTTAGTTGTGGGTTTTGGAAAAAGATATGTTTTTGGCTATATTTGTATTAATGCATGATTTGGGGGGGAAATTCTTATTTTCAGTTATGGTTTGGAATTTGTAAGCAAGTGGTTGTTGTGTAGGGAGCTTTTGGAGAAAATTTGTGTTTGGAACGGGTATCCCCAAAAGTTAATCAAAACCTAGGGTGTTGGATGTTGGTGAGCTGCAAATTGTTATGGAATTTTGATAAAAGGAAGTTTGGTAGTAAAAATGTTTTGAACCAATGAAATATACTGAGTGTTGTCTACCTTTTTTAAAATAGTGGTTTTGTTGGAAAATTGAATATTTTTTTATGAGATTCACAAGACTTGTAAGGAGTGTGCATGTGTTTCCGGGAATCATGGAAATTTTGTATAAATCGTTGGGATTCCAGTTTTGATATCATTTTGGATATTGTTGTTGTCATTATTATTATTGTTCTTTTAAAAATAGCATTAGAGATAAGTGTTTTGGCAACTGGTGGAGGGTTGTATTGATTGTTGTAGAAATTACATATGGATTAGGGAATGGAAATGTTTACCAATCATACATCACATTGTACATATCATGGTTTGTAAACTGAAGATTTCATGTTTTAAAAACATTGGTTTGGAATACATGTATTGTGTTATTGAAAGAGGTGAATAAATGGTAAAGCTATAAGGGGGTGTGGTAATTAATTTGGCATGTGTGTCCTTAGTGTTAGACTAGAAACCTACGCGGTGGGTGTCGATTCCATTTGGATAATCTCGATAAAATGGCATAGTTAGCTCGTATAGTGTAGACGTCCCCGAACGTCCCGAGAAGAATCCCGTTTTGTCCATTTGGGCTTACTACAGTTCGGACTCAAATGTCACGGTTCTTAATCTGATCTCGCAAAGTGCAATACAAGACTGATAAATCACCAAAGAGTCCAAATCCGGCAAATTATTTTGGAAAACTGATTTTTAAGAAATAAATGCCAAACATGGACTGCTTTGCCAGTTACAGAGTCGCCACCTAAATGTTTTATTTTGGGAGACTTTAGGAAACCTTGACTCGTGCCTAAAGCCACGTGTCCGTCATCACCAAAGTTGCCTCGGCTCAGGAACTTGGGTACGATTAGGGAAGGTCAGCTATGAGCACCCCCGCTCGCCCGATCAAAGATTGGCCTGCACTAAGCATGATATTTTGTTTTTGAAAACACATGTGTTCTTATTCTGGTTAATTAGCTAGAATTACTATGTGATGCACACAACACACAAGTATAGACTAGATCGCCTAATTTGGAACAAAGCATCGCATGTTTGTTTGTGAAAATGGTTTGAAGGTGCTACTCGCAAGTAGGCTAAGACGTGGATTTGCCACTCTCGAGTGGGCTTAGAAAATATGATTTTGCCACTCTTAAGTGGGCTTAAAACACACATTTTGATGAATTGTTCCAATTCAAGTAATCTAACCTTCACCCACAGGCATTCAAGCAGTTATATCATATAAGCAGTTAGCCTCATGGCAAGCATGCTATCATGGTAACACTCACACTCATGCAAGATGCTAAAACATAAGCACTTACCTAGTACTCCGAGCCAAAACAAGAAACTAGTTAGAAATCATGCATGATCCTAATTCATGTTAAGATGGCTAATGCAACACATGCAAAATGTAACTAGAATAGGCTCGGCTAATCTAAGAATGGCATGTGAAATGCGACAACTCGATACACGTATTCAAGTTGGAATTGAAATACTATGCGATTAGTATGATGCGCCGAGCCCGGTGTGTGCAATACGAATGAATGTATGCAAACATGCTAACATAAGTATGCTAATTGAAACATGACCTAAAGCTAACCATCAAAAGCTAACATGACCTAAAGACGTGGGGTTGGAAGACATTCAAACAGGCATGCACACTTATTACAAATTCGCCCTCTCGACAGAGGGTCCAAATAAATAATACAAACCAAATGATTGATCAACTATCCTAACTAATTAATTATTACAAACCCTTAATTGATTAACAAATTAATTACAAAAGGAGGCCGCCGTAGCTCCACCTCGGAATGATTGAATGATGCATGCTCGATCGCCTCGCTCGGAAACCCATTGCAATGCCACATGTTGCCTCTGTTTGCACTGTTTTGCTCATCTGAAAACTACATAAGTCCCAAGTATGTTTCTGAACCACTCCCCAAGCACTGTGGGATGTCACCGGCCAAGAGATAGGACCACCGGCCATTGGAAAATGGTTATCGACCATTTGTAAGGCTCTCGGCCAGATTTTGGTAGTCGGTCAGCACTGAAGATGGCCGACCGGCCATATCTTCCTGCAGAATTCTGTTTTTGCTGCAGCAGAGGACAGACAGTGCATGGCAAGGCATTTACAAGATAATGTGTGCACAACCACCCTCCTTATCATGCTATAAACTCAAGGGAGTATGGCTCTTGACCCTTGGACCACCAATCACGTATTTCAATACGTGATGGTCAAAGGAGCCAAGTGTGCGAATTAATGTGGAATGAATGCAACAAAACACATGAATGCCTAGAACTCTATCATGTTGGATCAAGAGTGTCGGCGACCGAGGGTTGAGGCACGTTTCGTCACTTTGAGTACGAAACGTCCCTTGATCCTCGTGTTTGGTTTGACACCCCAAACCAAACACAATGTAATGCACGCAACCAAGTACAATGCAACATGGGAATGTAAGGCAATGTAATATGAGCATACCAAGTGCAATGTGATGCAACCTAACGTGCAAACAGCATGGCAATGCAACAAGTATGCAATACTACAATGCGACCTAGATATGGAAATACACAAAGTGATAAGCATGCAACAATGACACCAACCATAAGGATGCAACAACATGAAATGCGATGGGTATACAACAATACACAAATGCATGATCCATGGACTTACACTAAAGATGGATAGACCTCAGCTGTACCAAGAACAATAACCAAAACACCCAAATTAAGGTACCAAAAAAAAAGGAGACATGCAAGCACATACATGGATCCTTAAGCTAGGCAATGATGCACAATCCTCAACCATGAGCAAAATGGGATAAACATGAGAACATGACAATGCAATGGGCTCTGAAATCATATGAAGAATGATGCCAAATCATATACACGAGTGAAGCACAGCATGCTAATGGGCTCAATGCCCAAAGCTAGTCAAGGGGCTCTCACCATGGCCATAACAACCAAGCCCCAAAGGGCCAAAGTGACCTAAGACAGTCCTAGGGCAGGCCAAAACAAGGCTAGAACATGCATGGAATGAGGCCAAAACATGCTAAAAAGATGGGCACAAACAAGGGGCATGCAAGGCTATAAAGGGAGCATTACACTACGCCTATCATAACCAAACATGGCATGAATTATGCAATGAAAAAAAGAGTTAGAATATGTCAAAATAAGCCCCAAAACCCAATAAGATGGCATCCCGAAGACCTAATCATGGAGACATACACAATGACCCAATCTTAAGGCACAAAACAACAACTCTTCAAAGCATTGAAAAGATGGAAAACATAAGTGTGTGGCTAGACTACGTGGACTGAAATGTGATTTCAAATTATGCCAAATCATGAGAATAGTCAAAACAATGCATGCTAGCAACTCGGTGCACAAAGCTTAACAAGCTAGGATGAACAAAGGCTATACGAAGCAATGCATATATGATCAAATCAACACCAAACAGAGCTTAAACATGGTGAAACATGACTAAAAATTTCTTGGAGTTGAGCCGAAATATGCAAGCATGATGGTCCAAATGCAAGATACATGTTAAGGCAATAGAAGGAATTACAAGCCAAGTACATGGTGCATGCAAGAGACCAACAAACCAGCTTAAAATAGAGGTATATCATGCCAAGATAGCACCAAATACTTGCTGAAATGGGGCAAAACATGCTAAGCAAACATGCTACTATGGTGAGCCAACAATGCAAGCAAATGAGACACAAAGAGAGGGGGGTGTCCCTCCCCTATTCAAGACCTCAAAACCACTTCTCCACCACTGAAATCCTCTGGATTTCAATGGTGAGAAGTTCAAAACAAAAAGTTTTCAAAGCTCAAAAAGAAGGTCACAAAATAAGGCCAAACAAGGCCTAAGAGGGGGTAGACAACCCCCAACCCAAAAATAACCTTAAACAAACATATTTAGCATATAAAAATAGAACTTTTTCAGTTAGACACTAAGCTTAAAACAGTATGCAAGTATTTCTAAAAGCTTAAGCAAAAATGGGGAATAAAAGAGTAGTTTCTCACCCTTGAAGAACACTTCAAGAACACCAACTCTAGCACCTTCTTCTGATCAAAACCAACTCAAAAACTCTGAAATCAACTCCTTAGCACCTCAGTAACTAAAGGATAGTGTACCACTAGGTGTTTTAGTGGAAAAATATGAACAAGAACACCCTTTAGAACACTATTACACACGCAACTATAGAGAGAGGAGAGATATAGAGAGAGAGTGATATATATATTCTATATCAGTTGGCTGAACCTCAGGAAAGGGAGGGGAGGCTCTCCTCTTATAGAAATTCCAATTCAAAGCTTCCAAGAGAAGCTAAGTGTTGGTTCAAATCCCTCCATACACGTGTATGGAGGGCAGAGTTTGTGCTCATCAGCTGGCACAGCTGGCATGCACAATGCCTGAAAAAGGTAAAGGAAAGGCCTCGGCCAGAAAATGTGGCCGATCAACCAAAACAATGGCCAGCCGATCAAATACAGTACAGATCGGCCAACACTTTTAGCCGATAGCAAGAAAACAAGGCCGATGGCCTCAGGCCATGGCCGATGGGTTAAGGAGATGGCTAACAAGCCACTTCCTACCCTTAGGTGCAAAAACCACAAGTCCTTGGTCCACAACTAAGCACAAAACAATCAAGTTGAGAGATCCTAAGGCAAGGCGCGCAACCGAGACCTTCAGGAACTCAAAACGAAAACGAGCGTGGATGATCATCGAGTGTTCAAACGATGACGTCCAAGTCTTAAGGACGGTCAAAAATGAGGTGTCTACATATAGCTGCTATTCTTGAACACTAGCCTTGGAGATTTATCCATTGTATTTACCATCGGGTTGTTTGTTTTTATAGGAAGTCTTGGAAATTGTGTTTTTTTTAGCACTTGAATAACGTTATTTTCAAATGAGAAAATACATGTTTTATCATGGCATTTCATATGCGTTCATCTTATAACATTGTTTAGCATCATCCATGTCATTAAGATTATTTGTACTGAGTTTTATGCTCACCCTACGAGGGAAACCATTTTGAGGTGGACTAGTGTGCCTCCTCCATGGTGATGACTTAGGAGGATTTTAGAGCTTGAGGTTCGTTTGATTGTTGTTGTTTATTTTGTTGAAATTTAAGCCAAGGGATTCTTGTATTGAGTTGTAACTCATTTGTTATAACCAGATAAGGCCCTGAAAATTTGTAACCTTTAAGGCATTAACTTATATAAGACAAATCTTATTTCATATTAATCATGTCTTATAATTCTTGTTGTAGAATGGATAATCGTATAAATGTGTGATAGTGGCGAGTTTCTGCATGTTTTATTAATAATGCAACGGAGTAGAATGTCTATTTGTTTTAGGGCGTTACAGATGATGTTAAAAGCGTTGTTATATGCTATCTAAAATGTTTTATTTTGTAACATAGAGGCAGGGATTGAGGTACTAAAGCTACTGGTTGTGATGATGAACATATCGTTAAAGTGATTGGCATTGTTTTGCTTGATGGTGATTTTTGCGTGTGTGTGTGTGTGTGTGTGTGTGTGTCTATGTGTTGTAATAACATCTTTCTATGTAGAAGTTTCCTCTTTTCATGGAGATTTTCTCTGAAGGTTTTCTTCTCTTTACATGGACGTTTGTTTTTTCTCCTTATATGGAAACTCATATCCTCTTTGTATTGAGGTTCTCTTTATTCGTTTTGGAATCTATTTTGTATTTCGATGTACTCTGTTAGACTACTTATTATTGGATGTGTAATATATTAAGTCTTGTGTTTTCCCATCTAAAAAAAAAAACTACAAATGTTAACAAAAACATAATTTGTTTGGCAATACATTATTTTAATTTAAAAGTCAAAGTCACTTAAAAAGTCAAAAAAACTAACAAATTATATATATATAAGTCAAAGATTACATTTTCTCTTTTTGCACCATTTTTTTTTGTAAAAAATTAAAAAAAAAAATCCAAACATACTAGTTTTCTTAAAAGTAAATTGTTGAAAAGTCCAAGCTAAAAAGAGTATAAGGCATTAGGTCCAGTGGATATTTTTGTTAGTGAGAGGTTCACTCTTTGTGAAATAGTTTGGTGAGAAATCCTTCTGTTGTTCTACAAGGACATTTTGTTTTCAATTTTGCCCCCTAAGTTTTCTGTTAAACTTTTTTTTTTTCTGTTGACTTTTATTAATTATATGTTCAAAACTTTTCCTATCTGTTCAATTTTTTTCAATCTGTTTAATTTTTTTTGACCATCTGTCAAATTTATATCTATATATTGAAATATATAGCTCCTGGAATTTCTTATCTATTCAATTTTTTCATTTATCAGTATAAATCTATTTGTTCAAATATTTTATCTATTTAAAATTTCTATTCAATTTTTTATTTGTTTTATCTGTTCAAAAAAATTATTTGTTTAAATTTTTATTTTCTCCCTATCTTTTAAAAATAGCTGTCTAATTTTTTGAATCCACTATCGGTTAGGAATCCTTCACTCCCAAATCTACCACCAAAAGAAAAAAAAAAGAAGAGAGAAACAATCTGTGTGTGTGTTTTCGGATAAAAACCAAAATCAAAATCGTAATATGTTTTCGAATCTCCAAAATCAAAATCAAAATCATAATCCAGATCTAGTATGTGTGTGTGTGTGTTTGAACTTGTTTTTTTTTTTTAAAAAAAAAAAACAAATCTACATCTGTTTTATTCCTTCCAAACTAAAGAAACAATATGTGTTCTCATCTATTCAAACAAAACACAGATCCAAATCCTAACACAATTTGTGACATACATATCAAATAGATCACGCGCTACTACCACAACAAAAGAGAGAGAACCATAGACATTGAGAGAAAAGGGCTCCCTCAGTTTTATCAAGTTTTTTCCTCCTCTACCCAGTGCATAATAGCAAGAAAATGACCACCAAAACTAACACGAATGGCCGCCGCCGCCACCACTACCACTACACATCACACCCATCACATAACTACCATAACTCTCACTCCAAACAATGGAGAAACCTCCGGTTTAGTAGTATCTCAGATTTGATCTATTTCATCTCAAAGGTTTCACTCGCCGCCACATTGTTTCCTTCTCCGACTCCATCTTAGACACCATTGAGAGTAATAGATAGAGACTTCCACATTTCAGATGTTGTCATCATAAAGAAAGTACCAAATATTTGATCTATTTTCCACTTTCATCTCAAAGATTTGATCTATTCTTCTTTAACACTTCCATGTGTGATTTCAGATCCGAGCTTCGCTAGCCTCATTATCGAAGAGATCACGAGGAACGAAAGCAAACATAGTTATTGCGATCATGCACTACTTCTCCAAAGATTTCACCCACCCTCCAACTTCATCTCAAACGTCATTGATGTAACATATAGAGAGAGAGAGGGGGAGAGAGAGAGAAAAACAAAAGCTTATATTCTTCATCTTATTTTTCTTTAACACTTCCATATCTAAGACGAACAACTTAAAGATCTTGGGGGTTATCCCAATCTCGACGAGCTCGATTGCAGCCGAATCACGACCTCTTGTTCTAAAGTAGCTCTGAAGCACTGCAAGGACTTCTTCAAGCTTTCTTTGTCGCATGTTTAGATAGGCAAATTGATGGGGAAGGTGGTTGCCATGGCACAGTGATCAATGCATTAGTACCGTGCTCTACCATCGTAGCATAGTGCGGAAGAAGAGGAAGACAATGATGGAAGAAGAAGGAGTCGAGTGTGGTAATGACGTGGTGAAGGCAACGGAAGTGGTGGCAACGGAGGGTGAGGGGAAGATAGAGAAAGAGAGATAGAGAGCTACAGATAGGGAAGAGGAGAGCGAGAGAGAGAAAATTATTAGGTTAGGCCATCTCCAAAGCTACACCAAATCCATCACCAAATTCAAATTTGGTGAAAAAGTCTATTTTTTTTGTACACTAATGGTTTCATCAAACCTATATCAAATTTAGAATCTGAAAAATATTTTCCTAAAGTGAGGATCTGGGCCACCTTTCACCATTTTACTGTGCATGACTGTTGAGGTGGGACCCACCGGACGACCAACCAGACATCCGGCCAGATGTCCCTCCGATCATCCTCTCCCTTGAACAATTCCCACAAAAATAGGTAACACAGAGTGTATGGAAAAATAGTTTGTACAACCATGACTTTTGGCTAACTTTGAGCCTAAATTGAGATGGGTTCCAAACACCGATTAAGGTGTGTCCGAGTGGAAACGCATTCTTTGTCGGGTGGTGATTCACTTCGTATATTTGGTTGCTCAAACCATTTTCCGAGTGAATACGAAATTGATTCCGAAAGAGGCATCAATAACACAGTAGTTGAACGAATTCAAATTGAATTCATCTCTGGTTTCTTCATCAACAATGAGTTCATAAGCATTCAAATCTTCAAGATCAATCTTCATCAACAATGAACTCATATTCCCAAATTCAATCGTCGCAACCCCTCTCCCCACCCCCATTTATGATTCTTCATCAACAAAAAAAAAATCAAACAGCAATGAGTTCACAAGTACCCAAATCTTCAAGATCTTCAAAAACCCAGAACCAACCTTCAAAATCACCTTCCTCTTCATGGTTGAGCTAAGGCAAAGAATCCTCGGTTCTCTCTCTAAGCTCACTGACAAAGACACCCACCAGATCGCCAGTAAAGACCTCGAAAAGATCATCCAAAACCTCTCTCCTAATGGCATATCGATGCTCCTCAATTGCCTCTACGAATCCATCAACGACCCAAAACTCGCCGTGAAAAGAGAGTCTCCCCCTCTTCTCATCGTCATCTACGCTTCCCATAGCTATTCTACAGTGACCCATTTGACAAAAATCATTGCCCACATTGTGAAGAGGCTCAAGGACTCCGATTTGGGGGTTAGGGAGTCGTGTCGCGATGCGATTGGGGCGCTTTCATTGCAGTATTTGAAGGATGAGGGAAAGAATGGAAGGGGGTCTTGGGTCGATGGTTTCCCTGTTTATGAAGCCATTGTTTGAGGCTATGAATGAGCAAACAAAGAAAATAGATTTTTCGAATTACTTTGCCAGTCGACTAGCCGGACTTATGGCCGATCGTCCTCTCGGTTGACTGGCATTTGGCTGATAGCCAAAAATACATCGTTAAAGAGCTGGATATTAGATAAAGGAATTCCTCAAATTTTTACTCAGGTTTGGTGAAATATTTGATATACCGCTAGAGATGCTCTTAGGGACTTAGGGTTTGATTTAGGAATCATATATATACATGGATATTTTCGTCATTTCACAAAAGCTTGTCCTTATGGACATAAGAAATTAGCCTGTGGACCTTTGGATTTTTTTCCCAAACGCCCATTTTTAACCTCATATTTTAGTGCAAAAATCAAAAAGTTACTAAAGTAGCATGTTCCCAAATAAGACCTAGTACCTCCATTTTACCATCGTTTAAATGCTAGCATTTATTTTTATCATTAAATTCATTTTGAGTGCTGCTATTAGTACCTACATTTCTTCTTTAGACTCCCTATTTTTTTTTAATTCCAATTTTGTCCAAACCTGAAATTACATTTTTATCCTTATTCCTAATTCCAATTTTGTCCAAACCTAAAATTATGTTTTTACCCTCATCCTTAACATTCTAACCTTAATTTCCTAAACCGTAACCCTAACCCTAACCCTACCAGTGAAAACACATCGGTCAACAGCCCGCAAATTGGCTTCATTACCCATGGAATGTAGTAGAGACCAATGTGGAGTTGCACTAAGGATGGTTGAGCTTTTTGAACATCTTTCCAGTAATAGTCGGTGGGGACTTTGAAGAATGAACCAAAGAAGCCTTGTGTCACACCCCAAGAATTTCTATGACACAAAGAGCAGCGTTTGAGGTGTGCCAAAGGCGCTGGAAGGTTCCGAAAGGTGTGAGAACGAGCTAGAGTATGCTAGAAGGCTCTAGAACCTGGTAGAAGGGTCCAGAGTGGCCTAAAAGATTCCGAAATATGGTGGAAGAACCTTGGAGGGTCCAAAAGAGTCTGGATGGGTCTGGAACATCCTAGAATATCATGGAGAAGCCTACCATGTACTACACTAGTATAGAGAATTCTAGAAGGTAATAGAAGGGTAGTTGTCCAAGATATTTCTATGGAGGGTTCTAGAGGAGAGCTTGTAGCCCTTGGATCAAAATGATCCTAGCCATCCATTGAGGAGGTGGATGGCTATATAAGGGGAGGAGTCTCATTGGAAGGGGATCCAATAGAGGAGATCCAAGAAAGCTCTAAGAGTAAAGCACTTGTGAGGGTGAGAGCCTTGTAAAGATTTGCACACAACTATACTTGTATAGTGAATACATTCTTCCACCTAAACTTTGTGTTTTAGTTAGTGTAGTCGAGTGAGGAAGGTTGACTTAGGTGCAACCAAGTGGGTTGATAAGCATCTAAGGCCGCACGGTTGGCTTGGAAAATTCAAGGCTGTGACACTTGGCTGAGGCCGTAGACGAGGACTATGCCGACCATAAAGCTCGGTCTGACCTGGTTTGAGTGCATTTGGAGCCATTAGAGTGGTTCAAGGATGAGTGAGATTAATGGGTTGGGTTTTCTAGGGTTTTTGTGATCTGGGTTGGTGGTTGGAGATTGGCCTAAGGCGGAGTAGTCACTTGAGGTAAGAGGCTTTGTGTTGAAGTCTTGGGTTTCTACGGAGCACATATTTTAGATTCAGAGCATGGATCTAAAGAAGAAGAAGGTATGGCATATGAGAGAGAGAGAGAGAGAGAGAGAGAGAGAGAGAAGGGTGAAGAAGTTTAAGGTGTCTTCATTCGGGCTTTAATCTAGGTTATTGGAAGAAGAATTTGGGTTTTGAAAACCAGACTTGGATTTAGATGAAGATGGAGATGATGTAGAAGAAGAAGAAATTAGGATTGTGTTGGGTTAGGGTTTGGAAATGGAGAAGGTGGTGGTCGCCGGTGAAGGGCTGTTGGCGGTGAAAGCATTGCTAGAAGAAGAAGAGTTAGGCGTCCAAAGAGTAAGGGTATAGTTGGTATTAAGGTGGGGATTCAAAGAGAAAATGTGAGAGTTTCAATTATGTGGGTGGGGGTTCAAAGAATTGGGGAGGCCAAACTAAAAAGATGGGGACAAATAGCAGCCCTCATTCATTTTACCTTTTGTGGTTTGGCCTGGAGCACTTTACCCTCTTATTGTTCAAATATAACTAGAAAGTCCCCATGTGATTTTGAACTAAGAGCTACTATTAATTTTTAATCTAAATTAACGAAAGGTGTATTACACACACCATTTTTTAGGGTGAGATTTGTTTTCTCGAAAAAATTAATGAAATTAATACAACAAAAGAACAATTTTACTGCTATTTTCTTTAAACTTAAAATTAGAATAATATATTAATTAAAATAAACTGAACCACATTAAAATATAGTTAGGATTTGATCTAAAATATAAATTATAATTAAGAATTTATTTAAAATATAATTAAATTGAATATAAAATAAACAATAATTAAGAATTGATCTAAAATGTAATTAAATTAAAATTAGATTAACATGTTAATAAATAATTAATAGTTTAGAATTAATTTTGATATAAAATATAATTAAATTAGAATTAGAATAAAAATTTAAGAATTACAATAAGTAATTTATAATTTATAATTAATTGTGATTTAATTAAATTCATACTAAACATCATAAATTATGTGTTTGAGATATGAGAGAGAAAGAAAATAAAAAAAATATAAGGTTTGAGGGTATTATAGTTATTTCACATCTATAGTTAATGGTTGTATTTTAGTCCAAAATTACGTTGGGGGAGGGGGGGGAGGGCACATGACTTTTTTTAAAAGACGGAGGGTAAAGTGCTATCAGACCATACCACATGAAAGTAAAATGAATTTTGCCCTTATATTTATAAGGAAAAAATTAAATTTGTAACAAAAATCAGTCTGATATATATTTGTGTTTTAAAAAATGGATAAATTACACTGACCACCATTGAGATTTGAAAAAAAAAAATACATTAAACTTTACATTTTTAATATAATTACATTAAGCTCCATTGTGATTTTAATGTATATAACATCTAGCCCCATTTTCATCAATAATTTGTTAAATAGATGAAAAAAAATAATATTGTCATATTTTTACACATAAATTTATATACTTTATGTTGTTTATTTTTATATTTTTACAACATCTGCATTAGTTTTAATTCATTTAACCTTATTAAAAGTAATATTAGTATAATTATATCAAATTATAAGATTTGTTGTATTTTTTTTCAAACTTAAAGAAGGGGTATTTTATTCAAACTTGAAGGGAGGTCAGTGTAGTTTAACCTTTAAACAATTTACAAAATTTATTAATCTTTTGTTACTATAAAATTTTCAGCTTTATTGTTAAAATAAATAAATAAATAAAATCATTCATTCTCTTATCACCTACCACTTCATCCCAAAATAAGCAACATAGTTGTATTAGTATTAAATTCATTAATGAGATTTTTTTAGGATTATTCCCAACAACAAAAAAATGTTATTCCTAAAAAAAAAATTGTTATCTAAGACAACACCAAAAGAAGTTTATACTTCTATTTGGATTAGCATTTTTTCTAAACGTTTAATTTTCACTTCTATTAATTTAGTTATTTTAGTTTTAATTTCATTTTTTAATTTTTCATATTGTGTGAGAGGCAAAGGTAATAGTAGTGAAGAGATGCGATTCAAAAATGATAGATGGAAGTGTTAGAGGAGGGGACAAACCTAAATTGACGTGAGCTAATGTAGTAAATAGAGATATAAATCTTCTTAATTTAACTAACCAAATGGTCGTTAATAGAGTCAAGTAGAGAAGAATGATTCATGTAGTCGATCCCATTTGATGGGATTTAAGACTTTGTATAGTTTGGTTTGGTTTGGTTAGATCTAAGCGCATTTTGTTTGGGTTCATAAGGATATTATATGTTTATGATGGGTCGTTTCACACACCAAAAATAAACACTAAACTATACCAAATTCTTTAGAATAATGGTAAATCCAGGTATCAGTCTACAAGGACAAACGGGAAATTAAACTAATTTAATTGTTAAATTTCTAAATAAATTTTGATGAAAGAAATGATTGTTCATAACCTAATAACAATTAAATTAAACAAAGCGAGTAAACTAGCAATTATAATTAAAGATGAAGTTACAGATTTTGAGAAAAACCTATGATAATGACTTGACCACTAGTTACATAAATAAGGTTTCAATTTGAGACTCAATTATGTTACGGTTCGAACTAAATAATACCTCACAACTACAAGTTCGAATCATTTATCAAGAAAATTAACAAATTCAATATATAGGCACGAACCATTTCAAATAGTACGATTCGTTTGCTCTAAACTAGGGTTGCAACATGACTCGTCCCTCGTAGTATGGCTCGTCTCATACCTTGAACATGAAAGAGTAGAAAACCATTGTATGGAAAGCATTCGACAATCACAGAAATCAGAATACTTGAAAAAATAATGGAAAATTATATTAGAAAACTTCTTGAGAACCATACAATTGTTCAAACCATTACATAAAAGAAAACCAAAAAGAAAACCTATTTACATAGCTAGGGTTTCATCAAAACCCTAAAAAAAAGAGCCTAGCCACTCATGGAGGAGTGGGAAGAAGTAAAGGGAGAAGAACCCTCCATAAAAATTGCCTTTGAAGCTTGACCCCAACCTCCTCTCTCTCTTGGAATTTTCAGAACTCTAATCCAGCCTATTTTCTGTCTTTTTATACCTCTAGCCTTTTCAAAAAGATTCAAAATATCATGGACAGTTTTCAAGGCATGACCACACGTGCGGGAATCACCACCGTACGTGCGGAGAAGGTTTCGCCCGTGCGGGAAAAACCCTCTGTACACGCAATTTTTGCAATAGCTGATTGGCTAATTTGGTTGGCCCACACATGCAGGAATGATCCTCCGCACGTGCTACAAGCCCTTTTCTAACTAAAATGCTATGTTTTTGGTCATTTTGTGCTCCAACCGCATCTAACTTGATTGGCATTAAACAGACATAAAATATATAATTTGACTGGCAAGTAAGGTTAAATGATCTTAATTAAAGGCCTCAGTGTTGCACAATTCGACCTCAATCACATCTCCCAACTTACAACTTGCTAGTCCTCAAGCAAGGAATAAAGAAAGATAAACAAAATTAAACAAAATCTAATTACCTCCTCTTTTGTGGGAAACACAATTGCATTTAGCATATGAAACAAGCTTTTAAATCAAAAAGTTACCCCAAGTGGATGAGTATAGTCTCGTAAGGGTTTGCAGAAATGATACCCACAAACATTAACATATTCACATCTGCCCAACAACAATTAATGACACTACACCACTCAAGAATTAACTTATCTGCTACTACAGTGCAATATTAAGTCATGATGAGTTATTGAAGGCACAATAGACAAGCATGAAGGAATCTATTGAGCAAAGACCACAATTCAATCACAAAAATTAAGTTCCATGTACTTGTGAATGTTAGTAGACACATCATCAGTACCCTCGGTGTAAAGTGCAATCCCCATAATTAGTTAACTGTCCACTATAATAGCCTAGTGTAACTCACAATAACACCCAACATATATAGAAAAACTAAACTTTTGCAACCAAAATTCTCAATCATTTTTTTTCTTTTTTTTTTTAAAAAAACTGTGCAAAGTCCTGATCCATTAAGCTTTCTAATCAACCCATGTAACAAGCATTAGGCCAATGACTCCCAAACCAGACGGTTTTAGGGCACTAGGTGTAAGACACCCCTACAGGCTTAATAACTCAAGCTGAAAAGGCTACGAACCCGAACAAGTCACTTTTCATATTTTTTTATTAACTATGCAATGTCTATGTCCCTTAAGCTTTCTAATTAACCCATGTAGCCAGTATTGGGCCAATGACTCCCAAATCAGACGGTTTTAGGGCACTAGGTGTAGGGGCACCCCTATGGGTTTAATAACTTGAATTAAAGAGGCTACAAACCCAAACAAGTCAAGTTTTTTTTTTTTTTCCTTTTTTTTTTTGTGAAAATCAAGGCCACTCATTTATTCTTTTCTACAACACTAGCAATTATCAATGATGTACACCAGGGATTATAATAGAATGGTCACTGCTATGATAGTGTGTTAATGTGAATCAAGGCATATTCATAATAAGTGTACTAATACCACAACCATAAGCAACTTTCCTAGTGCAAACATCACGTGCGAGTATTTATCCAATAAACCCTTTTCATACAAGTCTACTATGTTCCCTAATTAACATATGCTTATATCACCACCTTACTAGCAACAAGTCAACATCAAATGAAGTAGTGCAATCAAGTGAAGCAGGTATAAACATGAATTATGAATTAGGAGCCAAGTAGAAGTACACAAAAGAAAATACCCTCACCTCCCAACTTGAATGTGGCATTGTCCTCAATGGAAATAAATGCGAAGAAAATAGGAAAGAGAAAGTAGGTTGGCAAATGGCAAGGGAAAGTTGTGTTCTGCATAGGTTGAGGATGAATGGCCTCTCGCATAAATTTCCGCATGTGTACCCAGATCATGTGCTGAAGGTGTACTCGGTAACCATGTTGGTAACACTGTAAGACCCGCACAAACTCCTTTCTTCGCTCAACTTTGTGCCCAAGTGGATGGGCATTCTTATACAACATTGAGTCAATGAATAATAGGCGGCCAGACAACTTGCTCCGGCGCAGGCACGTGAAGTTAGGATCACCATGGGCCTCCAGGAAGAATTCTTGGATGATGCGAGGTATAGGTTGTTGACCCTCAACTTCAAGGAATGGCTGGCTGTCACGTTTAGCATAGAAACCTAACAACTGGGCAATCATAGGTTGCGTGGTGTGAATGAAGTGGCCATCAATGTTGGACAAAAGGTAAGGAGAGGCCACCATGGGCTCCTCATATAGGTTTTAGTAGAAGAGCTAGACCAAACAAGGATAAGTTGGTGCCGTAACAATGCAGATACCCAACTGTTACCGGAGTTGAAGTTACTCAACGACTCTAGTCATGTTGATAATATAGAATGTTGAACTGCGTAAGCTTGTAAAGCAGGCGAGAAGCCCACTCCGGTTGTAGCTGGTCAACTGGTGGTGGTGGTGAGGATGGTGGTGACGGTGGCAGCGGTGGTGCCGAGGAGGACGAACCTTTGGCCTTTTTGAAGGCCCAGGTGGAGAGCCGTCTACTTATGTCCTACACACACTAGAAGCAAATACACATAGACCCGTGGAACTAGCATAAGAATAAGAATATCAAACCACAAGGTTGCTCACTTGTTGCACCACATGCAGTTCTCATCATCAATTTCATCATATTTTTTTTATAGATAAATAAATAAACTAAAATAAAATACAAATAAAAATAAAAATAAAAGAAACAAAAGCTAAATTAGTATACTACAACTAGTCATAGGCATCTAAATTAAACTAACTACTTAACAATAGTGTAGTTAAACACAATGCTATGTTATTTAAGTAACTAATGACCAAATAATTAAAATTAACTAAACTAAACAGGTAATGAATTAAACTATTTTAAGCAAGCAAGAAATAAAAAAAATAAAAAAAAAATAAAAGACACAATCTATTTAATAATAAAATAAAGAATTAAATAGGCTAAACAATTTTTATTTTTTTTCTGAATCTCCACACGTACGCCGACGGGGGCCGCATATGAGGCTATTGCTCTGCCCAGAAAGTTTGTTCCAGTCATATTTTTATTTTTATTTTTGGAATGAATCTTTGCAAGTTAAGATTGAAAGATGAAAAAAAAAAAAAACACACACACACACACACGCACACACACAAATCTACACACACAAAAAAAAAAAAAGGATTTACCTTGAAAAAGTGAAGAAAGAGAGAGAAAGAATGGAGATTCATTGGAAAAAATGGTGGTCGCCGGACGAAGAAAAGGTAGGGCACTGGCGGTGAGGCTTCGGTAGTAGAGTGGTGGTGAGAAGAGTTTGGATGAAGGTTGGTGATGATGGGAAGAAGAAGAAGGAAGAAAGATGGTGGTGGTGGGGTTGAGTGAAAGAGAAATGGAGGAAGAAGATGATAAGGTAGATAGATAGATAGATAGATACATAGAGAGAGAGAGAGAGAGAGAGAGAGAGAGAGAGAGAATGAGAGGTAGAGAGTTTGTGAGTGAGAGGTAAAAGTGGGTCTAGGGTTAGATAATCATTTTTTTTTTGAATAGATAAATAAGAAATAAATAAATAAAATAAAATAAAATAAAAAACAAATTTTTTTTTTTAAATCAACGTCTTTCCGCACGTGAGGGAGAGTGCGCCATACGTGCGGCAGTACACCCACACCAGGTCGTGCACTTGCATATAAAACAGGCGATGTATTTGTTTCAGGAAATTTCCCGCACGTGTGGAACCTAGCCCGCACGTGTGGTGACTGTGCCGTGCCACCCTGCACACCTGCAATTAAAGCAATAACCAACTTGTGAACTGAAAAGTTTGCCGCACATACGAGATTTTTATTTTATTATTTATTTTTTTTTTTGTGTGGAAACCCAATCACAACCCAAAAACTTTTCAAACCATTTCTACCTTCATTGCACATTTGAAATAAAAATAACACTCTGAAAACATCTAAATGCTCAACGACGGTATAATCTTCACGTGAAAATCACGGGTACTACTTTTCTCCCTAACAATGTTTGTAACTTTCACTATTCTCTAACAAGGTGACAGACTGGGTTTATTCAGTATCCAAATTCGAGGAGCATAAAGCTAACTCGACCTATGGGGTTGCCATATAGAGTTCAAGCCGATGTGGTTTTGAAGCAATCTCCACACCCTGGGTATTTAAACCCGACTGTAGTCTCGGAAATTCCAAACCTTTGCATTCTAAGCTTTGCCATTCGAACTCTTGTTTCCACCGTCTCAATTTGTGTCATAAGAACTCACTACAAACACAGTTAGATGGTTATACTAGACCGTCAAATGCCGTTCGGCACGACTAATTCCAAAAAAATTACACCTTTATAGGATTTAAAGTCTCCTAGACTCAAAGCAATTACTATGGAAGATACATTAGGTCTGTCAAGTGGACAACCTCAATCATCTCCCCTTTCTCAATACCATCTACATACTGTTTCAATAGTTGGCCATTGACGATGAAACTCGTAACATCTTGTGGATTTTTAATCTCAACCACCCTATGTAGAAAGACTTTAATAACCTCATATGGGCCATCCCACCAAAGTCGGAGTTTATGTAGGAACAACCGCATTTTGGCATTGAACAGCCACACTTTTTAATGTGGCTTAAAGGACTTATGAGAAATGTGATTCTCATGAGATGCCTTAGTCCTAGCCTTGTAAATTTTGGAGCTCTCATATGCATAATTGTGGAGCTCCTCTAACTCATTGAGTTGGGGTTTTCGATGGTCACCGGCTTTAGCCATATCAAAATTAAACTTCTTAATAGCCCACAAAGACTAGTGTTCTAACTCAACAGGGAGATGGCACGGTTTCTCAAATACAATTCTATATAGAGACACCTCGATGGGTGTCTTATATGTAGTGCGATAGGCCCAAAGTGCATCAACCAACCTAGTGGACCAATCTTGCCTATCGGGCCTCACAGTTTTCTCGAGGATGTGTTTAACCTCCCTATTAGAAACCTCCACTTGACCACTAGTTTGAGGATGGTAGGGAGTGCCAACTTTGTGAGTGATCATGTATTTGTGCACCAATGCCTCAAAAAATCGGTTGCAAAAATGTTTGCCACCGTAACTAATTATGGCACGTGGGAACCCAAAATGACAAAAAATGATTTCATGGCGGAATTTAACCACAACTTTGTGGTCATTCGTTCTAGTGACCACTGCCTCAACCCATTTGGAGACATAGTCCATGGCCACCAAAATGTATTCAAATCCAAAAGATGGTGGAAAGGGACCCATAAAATTGATGCCCCAAACATCAAAAATCTCAACAATCAAAATAACGGTCATCGGTATCATGTCTCGTCATGACATAGAGCCTGTTTGTTGATAACGCTCACAAGCTCTACAAAAGTTATGGGCATCTTTGAAGATAGAGGGCGAGTAAAACCCACATTGTAAAAGCTTGGCGGCCATTTTTTGCCCACTAAAATGGCTGCCACATGCATGAGAGTGACAGAATGTGAGAATGCTATGGGTTTCAGTCTCAAGCACACAATGCCGAATCATTTGATCCGGACAATACTTGAACAATTTTGGGTCTTCCCAAAAATAATGCTTGACTTGTGAGAAAAATCAGTCTTTGTCTTGCTTAGACCAAGTTTTAGGAATTTAACCAACCGCCAAGTAATTCACTATGTAAGCAAACCACGAGAGGATCACTTGTGATACCGTAAGAAGTTGCTCATCTAGAAACGAGTCGTGCAAGGTTGAGGGATCACTCATGTGCTCAATAAAGATTCGGGATAAATAATCCGCAACTACATTCTCGGATCCCTTCTTGTCTCGGATTTCTAGGTCAAACTCCTAAAAGAGTAGAATCCACCTAATCAACCTAGGTTTGGTCTCTTTTTTGGACATTAAGTACTGCAAAGCAGTGTGGTCAGTGAACACAATGACTTTAGATCCTAGCAGGTAGGACCAGAACTTATCAAGTGCAAAGACAACAACTAGTAACTCTTTCTAAATGGCAGTATAATTTATTGAGCATCAGAAAGAGTACGACTAGCATAATATATAGCATAGGGTGCTCTATTCACCCTTTGGCCCAACACAGCCCTGACAGCATAGTCCGAAGCATCACAAATGATTTCAAATGGGAGCAACCAATCTGGTGATTTCATGATTGGAGCGGTAGTAAGGGCTGCTCGAAGTGTTTCAAAGGCTTTAAAACATGCAACATCAAAGATAAAATGTGCGTCCTTAGCAAGTAAACTACACAAAGGATGGGATATTTTGCTAAATTCTTTGATAAATCGACGGTAAAAACCTGCATGCCCTAGAAAAGACCAAACTTGACGCACAGAAGTGGGTGGAGGAAGGCCTGCAATGAGGTCAACCTTAACTTTCTCTACCTCTAGTCATGGAATTCAGTCCTCTATAATCAATGCACACTCACCACCCAGTCATGGTTCATGTGGGGACTAACTCTTCTTGCTCGTTCTCAATAACAGTGATGTCCGATTTCTTGGGCACCACTTATGTGGGACTCACCCACTTGTTATCTGAGATGGGATATATAATACCCGCATCTAACAATTTCAACACCTCCTTTTTCACCACTTCTTTCATAATGGGATTAAGCCTCCATTGCATTTCACGAGAAGGTTTGGTGTCCTCCCCTAGATGTATATAATGCATGCATACGAAGGGATCTATCCCTTTCAAATTAGCCACTAACCACCCTATAACACTTCGGTGTGCCACGAGAACACTCATTAATTGACTCTCTTACTCTCAAATGCATACTGGAGTGTAGTCGGGGAGTGGCCTCAATTCAAGTGTAGGTGATATGACTAAGGATGGTATGGCGGGCTCTCAAGACAGAGGAAGAAGGGACTCAAACTGGGTTTTCACGGAGGAAAATCTAGTGTAGAAGAAGAATTAAGTAAGGTATTCACCTCCTCCACTGACGCATCAATATCAAAATTTTCAAACCCAAAATGAGCTAAACAAGCCTCTAAAGGGTCCTCTGCGAGAATGGAGGGTAAAGCCTTCTTCATTATCCCACCCATAACATCCATAAATAGTTACTCCTCTCTTTCATAGAGTTGTTGGGATGCTTGGAAAACATTGAGTTTCACTTGCATATTCCCAAACGAAATATCCATAACCCCGGTACGACAATTTATACATGCATTGGCCGTAGTCAAGAAATATCGACCTAAGATCACTGGGATTTGTTTCCTAGAGCTGGCTACTGGTTCTATATCTAAAACCAAAAAGTCAACAGGAAAATATAACCTATCAACCTTTACTAGCACATCCTCAATCATGCCACGCGGAACTTTGTGGGATCGGTTAGCCAACTGGAGTGTGACAATAGTGGGCTTCAACTCGCCAAGCTTGAATTCCTTATACATAGAGTACACAACAAATTGACGCTAGCCCTTAAATCTAACAAGGCCCTATCAATGAAATGGTCCTCTATAATGCATGCAATGGTTGGGGCACCCGGGTCTTTAAGCTTGGGACGTGTGTCACTCAATATGATGGAGCTTACTTGCTTCGTGAGTATGACCTTTTTGGACACGTGTGTCCTAGATTTACGCTTTTGCGTACAAAGGTCCTTCAAAAATTTAGCATAGGAGAGTACTTGCTTAATCGCCTCCAACAGGGGTAGGTTGCTTTTAACTTGTTTAAAAACCTCCATCATCGCTTCCATGGATGCTGCCTTCTTATTAAAAGGGGATGGTGTATCAAGGCATTGGGGAAAGGGTGCCTTAGGCACATATGGTTCCTTAGACTCATGTGAAGTACTAGAAACTAAGTCATTTCTCTTAGGTGTTTCTCCCTCACCCTTGCTCTCATTGGGTTTACCACCGTGGTCTCCCTTTTTAGTCTTAGTTGCATCAGACGCAATTGGCTAAGGCTCTAACTCCCTCTCACTTCTCAAGGTAATCACCGCTTGCACCTGCTCATCGTGCTTTCCAATCACATTCGACCCCTCTGCCCCATATTGACCCTTAGGGTTGGCCAGTCTGACTCGGTAATTTTCCCTCATCTCTCATATTCAGGTTATTAGCCATTTGACCCAATTGGGCCTCTGGCTTGGCAATGAAGTGAGTATGGGAGTGAAATACTGGTGCTAACCCCTTAAGTTTTGAGAGAACTTCCAACACTTGAGTCTCAAAGGCTGAGTTGCCTTGAGGAACAGGCAGGGGTTGTGGT
Organism: Camellia sinensis; assembly: GCF_055761805.1. Lineage (NCBI taxonomy): Eukaryota > Viridiplantae > Streptophyta > Magnoliopsida > Ericales > Theaceae > Camellia > Camellia sinensis. Next base: position 143,711,321 of record NC_138962.1, read on the forward strand.
TTCCAGTAAGGTTGTGGTGGTCGGTAAGAAGATTGGTTGGCAAAATTATTAAAATTCTGCCTTAGTAGTGGAGGATTGTAAAAAGTGCCTTGTGAAGGAGGTCTCCATGAAAAATTTGGGTGATTTCTCCATCCCAAATTATATGTGTTGACATATGGGTCATTACCTGGGTTGAAGAATCCTTGAGCCGTATTCACATGCTCTTGGACTAATTCCAGAAATTGTGATGCCGAAGGGCACTCACGCAATTCATGAGCAGGGCTCACACAAATAGCACATTCCTCATGAAATTAAGGTTGATCTTGTTGTGTAGGGACATGTCTCGAAGCAAATAATTGGTCTATTTTTTGGGACAATACCTCTACTTGTTGGGCTAACTCTAGGTTTTTCCCTACCTCATAAATGCCCCTGCTTTCGGGGCTCCAACTACCAGTTTTCGAATTTGCCGGGCTGCAGAGGCATGGTAAAGGGAATTATCACTTAGGTTCTCAAATAATTGCCATGCATTGGCATCATTTTTGGAAATGAATGTCCCACCATAAGAAGAATCCACTATTTGGCTGTAAGGCTCAGTTAAGACATAGTAAAAGGTTTGAACAAGTTGCCAATCAGGCACATGGTGGTGGGGATACTGTTGGACAAGGTCATGAAGTCTTTCCCATGTTTCATGAAATTGCTCACCATCAATTTGAGCAAAATTGGTGATGGCTCGCCAGAGTTGGTTGGTCTTACCGATGGGAAAGTACTTCTCCAAAAACTTCTGTTGTAATTGGTCTCATGTTGTGACAAAATTAGTGGATAAGAAGTTTAGCCAATGTTTGTCTTTGTCCTTTAGTGAAAATAGGAACAGTCTCAACATTAAGGCCTCATTTGTGAAATTCTGGATCCTCAATGTAGAGCAAATTTCCAGAAACTCATGCAGATGTTTGTAAGGGTCATCATGAGCTAGTCCATGGAATGATGGGAGCATTTGGATGGTGCTAGACTTAATCTCATAATGAGTAACGGCGGTGTCGGGTAACTGAATGCATGATAGTGATGTATATACAGTGGGTGTGAAGTAATCCTTAAGGGTTTGGTTGGGCCCATTTAGGCCATTTAGGTTCGCCATCTCTATTGGTTCGAAGTATGGATATGGGTATTCAAGCCTAGGAACATGGAAAGAGGCTCTAAGTTTCCTAAATGTCCTTTCTAGTTCAAGGTCCAAACTCCACAATTTAGGGTGACAAGAACGGCGCCCGTGCATACACCACTCACAAACACGCACTAAGTTCTGACTCTATGCACTAAGTTATGAAGGCAAAATACCAAGGGAAAAAATACTCACAACAGTTTAACGAAAACGCTTTACTTGTCTTGCGAGTGCTTGACGTCTAAACCGTTGTCTCCAACCTCCACTTGAGCTCTTTCTTTCTTTTTAGCACTTTGGTGCTTTGCTTGCGAGTGTTTGCTTCTTTTTTCAAGCACTTTGGTGCTGCGGTTTGTTTTTAAAGCTCGGTTGCGCTCCGCTTGCACTTTGGTGATAGCTTTACTTGAAAAAACTCTACACACTTAGCAACACTAAAATATAAAATCCTAAACTAAAAATTAAAATAAGAATGTAACTTTAAATTAATTAGTTTCGCCAGAAGTTCCTGGCAACGACGCCAAAATTTTCATAGGTCATTTCACTCACCAAAAATAAACACTAAGTTATACCAAATTCGTTAGAATAATGGTAAGTCCAGGTATCGATCCCCACGGACAAACGGGAAATTAAACTAATTTAATTATTAAATACCTAAATTAATTTTGATGAAAGAAATGGTTGTTCATAACCTAATAACAATTAAATTAAACAAAGCGAATAAACTGGCAATTATAATTAAAGATGAAATTACAGATTTTGAGAAAAACCTAGGGTAATGACTTCACCACTAGTTACATAAATAAGGCTTCAATTTGAGACTCAATTATGTTACGGTTCGAACTAAAGAATACTTCACAACTACAGGCTCGAAGCATTTATCAAGAAAATTAGCACGTTCAATGTATAGGCACGAACCATCTCAAGTAGTACAAGTCGTTCACTCTAAACTAGGGTAGCAACACGACTTGTCCCTCGTAGTATGGCTTGTCTCATACCTTGAACATGAAAGAGTGGGAAAACATTGTATGGAAAGTATTCAACAATCACAGAGAGCAAAATACTTGAAGAAATAATGGAAAATTATATTAGAAAACTTCTTGAGAACCATACAATTGTTCAATCCATTACATAAAAGAAAACCAAAAAGAAAACCTATTTACATGGCTAGGGTTTCATCAAAACCCTAGAAAAATGAGCCTAGCCACTCATAGAGGAGTGGGAAGAAGTAGAGGGAGAAGAACCTTCCATGGAAATTTCCTTTGAAGCTTGAGAATCCCTTTTTCCAAACCCTATAATCTTCTTTCTCTTGGAATTTTCAGAACCATAATCCAGCCTATTTTCTATCTTTTTATACCTCTAGCCTTTTCAAACAGATTCAAAACATCGCGCACAATTTTCAGGGCATGATCACATGTGCAGGAAACACCACCGCACGTGCAGAGAAGGTTTTGCACATGCAGGAAAAACCCACCGCATGTGCCATTTTTGCAATAGTTGATTGGCTAATTTGGTTAGGCCGCACGTGCGGGAATGGTCCCCCGCACGTGCGGCAAGCCCTTTTTTGGCTAAAATGTTGTGTTTTTGGTCATTTTGTGCTCCAACCGCATCCAACCTGATTGGCATTAAACAGACATAAAATATACAATTTGACTGGCAAGCAAGGTTAAGGGATCCTAATTACTAGCCTTAGTGTTGTACAATTCAGCCTCAATCAGTTTATTTATCATCTTCATCTCCTCCCATATGCATTACTCTCTCTCTCTCTCTCTCTCTCTCTCTCTCTCTAGCTCCATGTTTGGGTGTAGTAGGTATCGATACCATTGCCGAACACGGAAACTAGTCCCATCCCTCGTGATTACCACTCTCTTCTTCGGATTCTTCTAGCTTTTCGGGGTTGAAGTTATGGTGGCTTGTGAGGCTGATGTTGAGGCTGAGATGGTTGTGTTAGGTGTCTCTGAGCTTCTAAAGAGACAATAGTAAGGAAGAAGGAGAAAAGAGAGAATATTCTAAGGTTTTTGCAATTTGGATGACAAATTGTAAACACGCCATTTTGACTAACCCTAAAGACTTTAAGCACTTGCAAGCCTCCCAATGATAAAATGGTGATTACTTCATACTTGGAATATTTAAATTTATTTGGAGTTGTATAAACTTGTTTTGGCCAAAAATCATTTTTTTTGCAAAAATGACCATTTTACCCCTGCACCTATTTTGAGTCAAAAACTAACTTTTTAACCTCAAGAAAAAGATAGAGGCCCGGTTGTACTTTGATTGATTGAATATATTTTCCAAAATTAATTACTGATTCTATCAAAAATATCGATCAGAATACAATTTGGGCCACAAGCAAACCAAGGATGCGGGACCCCGCACTTGTGCATGCATGCATGGCACTTGTACCGAGGCAAAAAATGCTTAAATAGGTTACTTATGAGTGTGCACAATTGTTGTGCATGCACACATAAAAGCATGACAGAGTTATTATTGGTAACTCAATCTTTGTGCATTTTTGATAGGAAGCGAAAGAGAAAGTGATGGGGGTTTCCCTAGCTTGCCTCCTACACCTCGTAGTGCCTATATAAGCACCCTCTCCCCTTTCCTTTCAAGGGGTTAAGAAATTTGAGCCACTTTGTGAAATAAAAACATCAACTTCTCTCCCTCATCTTTCCTTACCTCCGAAATTTCCACCCTCACAACAACTTCAAACACTTAAAAAGATTTTAAGAATTAAAGAACTTGGACCCTAACTCAGAACCTTTTCTTGAGGGAGGCTTGTAACCAAGAAACTTGACTTTTCTTGCACTTTTCTTTCCATATTCTTTGGTTTAAGCAAACCAACAGGTAATCTTTTCTCCCTTTCTAATTTCAATACTTTATTCTCCCTCTTTTCTCAATGTGTAAGCATGTAGGGTAATCCTTATGGCATGATCATCATGTAGTTCATATATTTTATTCATTTTCTCCATCATTCTTCGCATGTGTTAGGTGTTATTCTCATCATATAATAAGCATGCATGGCCCGATTTGAATCATCATGTTAGTTAGTGTAGACACCCCATTTTTGACCGTCCTCAAGACTTGGGCGTCACCGCTTGGAACACTCGGTAATTATCCATGTTTGTGTTCGTTTGGAGTTCCCGGAAGTCTCAGCTCGCGCGCCCTGCCTCAGGATCTCCGAACTTGACCGTTTAGTGTCTGGTTTCACACCGAACACTTATGTTTTGCCTTGGAGGGGCAGGGAATGCCTTGTGAGGCATCCCCACACACCACCGGCAGTGGCTAGAGGCCACCGGCTGGTTTTTTTCTGCCATCGGCATTATTTGTTGCCGGTCGGCACATTTTATTGCCGGTCGGCATAGTTTGTTGCCGGTCGGCACTTTTTTTTGTCGAAATAACATTTTTGGGCAGCCGACCACTGTTCATCTACTTTATGGAGATATTTTGTGCCAGCTGTGATAGCTGGCACCAACTCTGCCTCCCTCCATACACGTGTATGGAGGGATCTCCCTCTAAGCAAGCTTGTTGTATAAGCTTTGCAAGAGGGAGTCTTATAAGAGGAAGGCTCTCCTCTTGGCTCTAGGTTAGAGACTTAGAAGCAAAAACCAGAGCTTAGAGATATAGATACATTCTATCTCTATATCTCCCTCTCTCTCCTCCTTTGTGTGTGTTTCCTTGTCCTAAAGGTGGATTTTACCTTACTTTTGCACCATTACACACACTATTACACCTTGCTCCGAGATTGAGGGCCTTGGGGGGTTGATTCTTGAGTTTTTGGACTGATTTTGATCAAAAGAAGAGGGTTGGACCATTTGTTCTTCAAAGGTTCTTCAAGGGTGAGCATCTTGCTTTATATTCCCCAAACTTACAATAGTCTTTTACCTATCTTGCTTGTTGATTTGGCTTTCGTGTATAACATAAAAAAGGCTTATATTTTCATGCTTTAGAACTTTCATTAAGGTTGTTTTGTGTTTTGAGTGCAAACTCACCCTTTTAGGCCTTGTTTGGCCCCCTTTTGTTGCCTTTTGGTAGGGTTTTGTTTACTTCAGTGTTTTGATCTCTTTACCACTGAAAACCAGTGTATTTTTAGTAGTAAAGAAGGTGGTTTGAAGTCTTGCATAGGGGAGGGATACCCCTCTCCCTTCATTGTCTTGTTTCCTTACATTTTGGCCTAAAAGGGTAGCATGTATGCTTGATCATCTTGAGCCTTATTTCAAAAGTTTTTTGGATGTTTTAGGTCATATGTAACCTCTGTTTTTGGCCGGATTTGTGCCTCCTTGTATGATTGTAGTACTTGCTTTGCATTGCTCCATTTAGCTTGGAAATGCATCTCATGATTAGGCCATGATTCTTGCATGTGTTGGCTTAATTCCATGAAGTTTTTAGCATTGTTTTCCCATGCTTAAAGTCTGTTGGTTATCAATTTGGTCATGATTGACACGTTTGTTATGGTTGCTTTGCATGTTGGCTTGAAAGCTTTGAGCATGTTGACCTCTAGCATGCATGGTTGTGATCATCCTATTGATTTGGCATCATTTAGGGCCACATTTCAGTCCAAGGATCATGTTTGTATATGTGCATGTATGAGCTCTCTTATGCCTTGAGGGTGTGCCCTCTTATGCCTAGGAATGAGCCTTGGTGCATATGCTTTTTTGGAAGCCACCTTAGATGCCATATTAGGAGGGTTTGGAGTCCCATTTTGCATGTAAAAATTCTGTTTTTACTTGTCTTAATCATGCCATGAGTGGTCATGTTGATGGGAGTAAGATGCTCCTTTGTTGTGCCTTAACTTTGGGTCTATTTGTGTGCATGCTCCCATGCTTGATTTGTCCACCTTTTTAGCACCTTTTGGCCACTGTTTTGGGGTGGATCAAGATCTGTCCCTTTATGGCTTAAGGCCCCATTGCATACTTGTTTCATGTTTGTTGCATGGTTGCTTCATTAAGCCTTGTAGTATGTTAATCCCATTGCCAAATTGGTTCATGTTCGCATCACATTTGCACCTTGCATGCTTAGTCTTGTATATTTGTCATGGTAGTTGTATGACACTTGCCATACTTTGCATATTTGGTATCGTGTTGCATTTGAGTCATGTTTGCATAACATGCACTGCATTACTTGACTTGGGGTGTCAAGCCAAGTGTGAGGGTCAAGGGACATTCATACTATGAGTGATGTAATGTGCCTTGATTCTCGGTTACCGAGGCCTTTGACTCCAGCTTGATAAAGCTTCGGATCTCATTTGTATGTTGCATACATCGTTACATTAAGTGGCAAATTTGATCCCTTGGGTTATCATGCACCATTGATGGCTCGAGGATCGAAGGTCATACTTCCTTGAGTTCAAAACATGATAGGAAGCATGACCATGCTCACATGTGCCTGAAAACCCCATGCCATGCACTGTCTGTTCTCTGTTTGCTGTCAAAACTGTCTTCTGCAGGAAGTTTCTGCCGACCGGCAGAATTAAGTGCCGGCCGGCAATCTTTGAATGGCCGGTAAATCAAAATAATGCCGATGGAAATCCTGGACTGCCGGTGGGAATTTTGCCTGGCCGGTGGTGCTCTACAACATGCAAGGGGCCTGTTCTGGAGTTTTGGCGATTTTCAGAGAGACAGGGCAGTACAGACAGAGGCGGCAGGGGTACGGTACGGGTTTTTCGGGCGAGCCGAGTTCCGAGCATGCATCATCTGCGCATCCCGAGGCAGAGGCTGCGGCCACCCTCTTCTTTCTTTTGCATCCTTTCTTTTAATTAATTAGAAATTCTGTAATACTTTTATTTGCTTATTATTTGGGACTGTAATATTTATTTGTACCCTCCGAGTGAGGGCAATTATGTAATAAGTGTGCGTGAGTGTGTGTATGTCTTCCAATCCCCACTTCTTTCTTCCCTTTTATTTACCTGCTTATGATGGTAGATTAGGACATGTTTAATTTAGCATACCTTATGTTATGCATGCGTGCATTCATGCATTTGTACTGCATGCATTAGGCTCAGTACATCACGCTAACTGCATTTGTACTTCAATTTACAAATCGAATATGTGATAATTGATCGCATTACATATGCCATGCTTAGGTTAACCGAGCCTATCTAAATTGCATCCTGTATGTGTTCCATTAGGCAATTTAGCATGAACTAGGACACGCACGTTTTGCTAACTAGTTTACTGTTTTGGCACGGAGTACGATGTAAGTATTTATGCTTTAGCATCTCGCATATGTGTGAATGTTAACATGACAGTATGCTTGCCATGCGGCTAAATGCTTATGTGTTAAACTGTTTGAATGCCTGTGGGTGAAGGTTGGGTTACTTGAATTGGAATAAATCATCAACTATTTGTTTTAAGCCCACTAGATAGTGGCAAAACCATCTTTTCTAAGCCCACCCGAGGGTGGCAAAATCTGCATTTTTAGCCTACTTGCGAGTAGCAAACCACCTTTCAAACAAGCAAACATGAGATGTTTTGTTCCAATCCAGGCGACCTGGTCTATACTTGTTTGCTGCGCGCATAACATAGTAATTCTAGGCTAATAAATGGAATAAGAACACGTAATGTTTTCAAAATCGGATATCATGGTTAGTAGAGGCCGGTCTTCGGAACGGGCGAAAGGGGGTGCTCATAGCTAACCTTCCCCGATCGTACCCAAGCTCTCGAGCCGAGACAACTCCGGTGATGACGGACATGTGGCCTTCGGCACCGAGCCAGGGTTTCCTAAACTTCCCCATTTTAAAAATATTTAGGTGGCGACTCTGTATCTGGCAAAGCAGTCCATGTTTGGCACTACTTTTTCAAAAATCTGTTTCTCAAAACGATTTGCCAGATTTGGACTCTTTGGTTCAGATTAAGAACCGCGACAACAAAATCGCGAGTCCGAACTATAGTAGCATAAGGCCCCCCCCTCCACGGGCGCGTCTACAGTTTCTGGCGACTCTGCTGGGGATTTTAGAGAGCTTGACTCGAACTCATGATATCCTGTTTTGATTTCATTTATGTGTTTCTTTGCATTGCATGTGCATTGGTGCGCCTAGGAACACAGTGTTTGCCATCTGCCATTCCTGAACGGTTTGCCAGAGGCTTGTCTTGTCAAGGCATGACCATAAGGCTAACCGGCTATGGGCTCTGACAGTATGGGAACACAAACCCCGGTTTTACCGAGGCACCCTTTTCGACCATTCGACCTAGTGCATATTCGGATCCATAGTGACCATTCCAAATTAGGACAGGTTGCTTGCCCGATGATAGGTTGTTTGAAAACTGCTGCGTGCATAGTGAAACCCTAGCTCCTGACAAAATAGGACAGGGAAACCCTACCCCAATATAGAGGTGTTTTGGCTCTCTTTACTTGCTATGTGCTTTTAGAGTGTGGCTCTACAGGAACGTGCATGTCAGTTTGCAGGACTGAGTAGTAGGCCTGAGGGCATCAGTATCAGTTTATGAATCAGTTATCTGCGGGTATCAGGTTCAGTTTTGGGAACAGAAATTTTGGGGAACAGTGATCAGTATTGAGGGACAGTGTGTTCGGCTACAGACTATGTATTATGGATACTCAACTGTGTATTATATGTTTATTTTATGCCGTTGTGCTGTCCGGTTGTTGGTTTATTTATTGCTTTATTTATCTTTTTGCTAGGTAGTTTAGCATCATTGCTTCCAACCCAGTAGACATCCCCCAAGCACTCTGGATCAGAGGTCGCCGACTCCATTGATCTAAGGATCTGATAGCAGGACAACCGGTGTACCACTCTCTACCCTCGGTTACTAAACGGAAGGCAACTAGGCAGAGGGCATCGGTTCAACAGTTAGTTCAGAGGGCCTTATCTACCCCACCTGAGTTCAGTAGGGATCAGGGTCCTGTTTCACCTACAGAGAGGGAACGCATACCAGTAATTCAACCAGAGCAGAATAGTATGGCTAGCTTAGAGGAGATGGTGCGCCAACTTCAGGAAAGCATGAAAATGATGCAGCAGGATGCTGTCCGACAGGCAGACTTCGCCAGACAACAAGCCACAGTTATGGGTGAGCAAGCGGAGTTAATTGTGAGATTGCAGCAGCAAACTGGGACGTCAGCTTCACAGCAAGTCCCTCCCCCACTAAGGGTTCTGATACCCGAAGAAGATACGGACATCCCAATGGGGCCAGCTCCACCCCCGATTCTGCCTCAACAATCCAAGGCACCCACTCCTATCAATCTATCGAATTCTCCCTTCGAGTCCGAGGTGGACCCCGTGGCATTGAAAATGCATAAGCTTGAAAAGCTGTTCAAGAAATCTCAGGGTGCGAAGTCCATTCCGGACATTGGAGACGGATACACTGACGCAGCCGTGACGCTGCCAGATCGGTTTAAGATGCCGCAAATCGATCGTTTTGACGGATCTGAGGATCCCATGGTACACCTGCGACTATTTTCAGACGTCCTAAGGCCAATAGGCCTCACTAGATTGCAGAAGCTGTCTTTATTCGGCCAGACCCTGTCGGGTGTAGCGGCCGCATGGTATGCAAAATTGGAAGATGACATCAAGAGAAGTTGGGACGAGATGGCTGAGGCCTTCATCCTGCAGTACTTGTATAACACACAAATCGAGATCACGACCCGGGATCTCGAGACAACGAGACAAGAAACCAAGGAGAGTTTCTCAGAATTTGTAACCAGATGGCGGGCTAAGGCTTCGATGATGACCTTAAGACCCACGGACAAGGACCAGATTCGGATGATTGTGCGCAATCTTCAGCCGAAGCTAATGCAGAAGATGATTGTAATCCCCTTCCCTACTTTTGCTGATCTACATGAAATGGGGGTGCAGATCGAGGATGCCTTAAAACAAGGCCTGATTGATAATGACCGAGAGCAACCCCGCAGAACTTTCAATCGAAATACTACTGCAGGCCCGAGTGGCGCTACAACTACCAGGACCTCCGAAGTGAGTATGGTCACCACCAACCCTTCCCCAAGAACTACAGCAGCCACACCATTCTCCGGTGCGTCTGGAAGCAACCCTCAAACAACCAAATACCCTCCCAGAAATACTAGAACCTTCGCTCCGCTTTATATGCCCCTATCCAAAGCTTTGGGGGTTTTGATCAGAAAAGGGCATCTGAAGCCCCTAGAGCCGCGGCCCTTACCCGAAAGACTCCCCGCCGCCCACAATCCAGCCAAGTATTGTGCGTTCCACTAGCAGCACGGTCACGACACCGACCTGTGCTTTCGATTGCGTCATGAGATCCAAGATCTCATTGATAATGGGGTGATTTTACCCCCTGAAAAACCTAATGTTACTACAAACCCTCTCCCCACACATAACCAAGCTCCACCACCCAAAAGAATCAATTTCATCCACATTGGGGTCACATCCTACGATCCTAGTATCTATATCACACCCTCCTACCTGCCTAAGCCGGAGGTCTTCCTTCCTGATAGCACCGATTTGTGCATGATGGACGTCTCCATAACCCAACCCAAGCCAGTGGTGGTGACCATCAAGAACAGGAAAGAGATTGTCGAGCTAGAGTCTGCGGAATCAGGAAGTGATGTTGGGAACGCTTATAGTCCAAGTGACTACATTTCACCAATGGGCCAGAATAGACCAGATGTCGAATTTCCAGCCGGGGGAGAGCTGTGTGCAATCGAAGGGGACAGTCCAGGACAGGGAACAGATGATTTGACAGCTGTGGAAGAGGATCTTGCCAAGTTCCAGTTTTATGATAACCAAGATCCAGAAGACCCAACCGTCAACTGGTTCGATTATGAGGAATCGGCTGAGGCCACGGGATGGTTGGACGATCAGCCAGATGTGGTAGGAGGGTTTCAGTCAGAACAAGGCCCGGCAGGGGCAGAAGCGTCAATAACAGCTGGGAAGGTCGAAGAACAGAATACATCGCCGGAGAGCGCCGGTGTCGAGAGTTTCGCTCAGGAATGGAGCATTTTGAGTACAGGGATCATTGAACAATCTACTGCATTGACACAGTCAGAACAGGAAAGATTCGAAGATTCTGAGAGGGTCAGGAAGGCAAAAGGCCACGTGGGGGTTGAGATTGCCACAAGCACAGAAATGGAGAATGTTGCGAGCATAGGGATAAAAGGTACTGCAAGTATCGGGACAGTTATGCCAGAACCAGACAGATGGTATGTGGTGGGAAGGCGACGATCTATGTCTTGCCCACACGGACGAGGATTGGGAAGGTAACCAACCAGATGATACCTGGTATATTGGCGAAGTCGATCACATGACTAGGAGTGGACGGTACTTCAAGCCTCCACACCTAGATCAACCGGAAGCGTCGGGAAAAGATAAGGAGGCAGAGAAGCAAAAGGAAAAGCAACTCAAAGATGAGGCCGTATTGAGACAATTGAAAAAGATACAAGCAGACATCTCCACCTGGGGACTGCTTATGGCTTCTCGAGTACATAGACAAGCCGTCCTTACAGCCATGGACAAAGCCAAGCTTTCCATAGACACCACGCCCGAACAGCTGGTGGGCTTAGTCTTTTCGGGAGGAAGTTCCCCAGCATTGAGTTTTTCTGACAAAGAACTGCCACCCGAGGGTGCGAACCATAACAAGCCACTCTACATCTCTGTGGAGTGCAGGGATAAATGGATACCCGTGGTGCTTGTCGACACGGGGTCCGCCATCAACGTCTGCCCGGCAAGGACAGCTTATGCGATTGGTTTGAAAGTCGCAGATTTCGTGCCAACGGCCCAGGTAATTCGGGCGTATGACAACACAAGCCGGGAAGTAATGGGAACAGTTAAGATTCAAACAAAGGTTGGGCCGGGACAGCACGAGATAGATTTCCATGTCTTGGAGGTTCCTGCAACGTTCAACCTGCTTTTGGGGCGGCCGTGGCTGCATCAGGTAAAGGCGGTCTCCTCTACCCTGTATCAAGTGATGAAACACCCCTATGGGAAGGGAGTAGCCATTGTCTTCGGAAATTCATCAATTCATCCGCCACCAGAAGTATCCACGCCTGTTCTAGAAATTGAACACGGTATGGAAGATGTGTTCATATCAGGTTTTACCTTGGCTGAGGCTCGGGTTGTATAGGACATCATGGCAGCTAATGAAGGGGTATATGTCAGTGCCCAAGTAGTCTATATCATGAACAAACTCCAGCACATCCCCGGGATGGGATTGGGCAAGAGCGGCCGAAAAGGTGTCGCAACATTGGCCGAAGTGCCGCATAACCCTCATACCTTTGGTTTGGGCTACCTACCCACCAAAGAGGATTGGATAAGAAAAGGTAAGGAAATGGCCGGAAGGGCCAGAGCGAAACAGATAGGGAAGCCCTTTGACTTGATGCACCAGCCCATTCGGGGGACCCTAAATGGACGTTTCGTCCGGGAGGGGGAGGACTTTCCGTTCTGTGGCTTCCCAGAGCCGTGGCTCAACGCGGAGAAGAAGCGCGTACCGGGGTTTGAGATCTTCTTTGATTTACAGTTACCTGAGGATGACATTGCCGAAGGGCAGGCAGATCTATCGGCTGAGGCTGAGCAAAGTAAGGAAGTGCAGTCTGAGGACGCTGAAAATGAAATGGGGGCAGCGCTGGCGTGTCTGCTTTCAGATCCTCCGATCGAACAGAGGTGCTTGGGGGATAGCTCCTCGGTATGTGTGATTGGGAATGAAGCGGCTGCGGGCCTACCATCAGCTACTTTGGATGCGTCCATCGCACCTTCTCTCATCTAGCAATATGAAGAAGGCTTTTTATCTAGCAGCACCGGGTCAGGTAGTGAGCCGGAATCTGATTCCACCGAATCTTGTGCATTGGAATCAGGTTCCAGCTCAACTGAGTCTGAGTCCGGTATTCCTGGGGGTGATAACTCGGATGCCACAGTCCTGTCTAGGTCGTCATTTTCATTTTCTTTTGAGTCTGTTGTAACAGAGAAATCCGACGGCTCGGAAGTATTTAATGAGAACAACGTGGATATGGTTTCGGAGTATTTTTCTGTGCCTTTGATTTATTGCTTAAATCAGGATTTTCAAAATTTTGATGAAAACGACGAGGAAGAAATTCCTCCGGTTTTGCAACGGTTAATTGATCAAGAGCAGGAAAGATTTGTTAAACCCTTAATGGATGAAATCACTACTGTGAATGTTGGTACTGAGAAGGACCCGCGGCTGGTCCAGATCGGGTCCACGTTGTCTTCTGAGGAACGCGAGCGTTTAGTCGCTTTATTAAAAGATTTCAAAGATGTTTTCGCGTGGTCCTATGAAGACATGCCTGGAATCGATCCTGAGATTGTACAGCACCGGATCCCTCTTGATCCCGAGGCCCGACCTGTCAAACAGAAGCTCAGAAGGATCCGCCCTGATTGGGCCCTTAAGATCAAGGAAGAGGTCACCAAGCAAATTGATGCAGGCTTCCTGCTGGTATCTGAATACCTGACTTGGTTGGCCAACATTGTTCCGGTGCCGAAGAAGGACAGCAGAATTCGGGTCTGTGTAGACTTCAGAGATTTGAACAGGGCCAGTCCGAAGGACGACTTTCCCTTGCCGCACATTGATGAATTGGTAGATTTCACGGCAGGACACGCCTTGCTTTCGTTTATGGATGGCTTTCCAGGCTATAATCAGATACTAATGGCACCCGAAGACCGGGAGAAGACTGCATTCACTACCCCGTGGGGTACATATTGTTATAGAGTGATGCCATTTGGGTTGAAAAACGTTGGAGCTACTTATCAACGGGCAGCAACTACAATATTGCATGATATGATCCATAAAGAGGTCGAGGTGTATGTGGACGACATGATTGTCAAGTCCAAAGAAAGAGAAGGCCACTACACCGCCTTACAAAAATTCTTCCAAAGGATCAGAGAGTTTCGGCTGTGGTTGAATCCTCAGAAGTGTACTTTTAGTGTTACAGCAGGGAAGATGCTAGGGTTTCTGATTACACAAAGGGGCATCGAGGTCGACCCTTCCAAAATCAAGGTCATCTTAGAAATGCCACCACCGAGGACTGAAAAGGAGGTGCTTAGCTTTCTAGGTAAAGTGCAATTCATAAGACGGTTTATCTCTAAATTAACCTTGACTTGTGAACCACTTTTTGGTCTCTTGAAGAAAGGAAAGAAGTTCCAATGGGACGGCCGATGTCAAGCAGCTTTTGAACAGATCAAAAAGTATCTACAGAACCCGCCCGTGTTGTCACCGCCAGAGCCGGGGAGACCGTTGATATTGTATCTTTCGGTAACTGAGACCACCATGGGCTGCATGCTCGCACAAGAGTCAGAGGACAGAGTGGAAAGGGCCATCTACTATCTGAGCAAGAAGATGCTGGATTACGAGACCCGCTATACACCATTGGAGAAGGCTTGTTTGGCCTTGGTATGGGCTACCAGGAAGCTGCGGCACTACCTGTTAGCTCACTCTGTAATGTTGATTTCACGTTTGGATCCCATCAAATATCTTTTCGAGAAACCAGCACTTACGGGTAGGCTAGCCCGTTGGCTGCTATTGCTTTCTGAATTTGATTTGAAGTATGTAACACGCAAGTCAGTGAAAGGAAGAGAAGTAGCGGAGTTCCTTGCCAACCACCCGGTTGAGGGGGATGAAGCGGTTGAGTACCTATTCCCAGATGAAGCCATTCTGCACATCGAGGATGAAACTTGGACGATGTACTTTGACGGAGCGTCAAACCAGTATGGGTATGGGATAGGGGTGTTGCTGATAGCGCCTGACGATTCCCGTATCCCTTTAGCATTCAGCTCCAGTTCAAAGTCTCGAACAATGAGGCAGAGTATGAGGCATGTATTGCTGGCCTAGAAGCGGCCCTGGAACTAGGGGCAAGACGGTTGGACGTCATTGAGGACTCGAACCTTGTTGTATCTCAAGCAAAAGGAGACTGGAAAGTCAAAGAAGAAAGGATGATAATTTACCACCAAACCTTGGATTTGCTAATTCCTCGATTTGAGAAGTTAAATTTCACCCACCTAGTAAGAGAGAACAACAGGTTCGCCGATTCACTAGCAACTCTATCTTCCATGATAGACATCCCGTCCGAAGTCCGGATGCGTCCGGTCATTATTGATCAGAAGTTTGCGCTAGCATACGAGTCAATTTCCGCCATAGATGAGGCTCAAGATGACAACCCCTAGTATTACGATATTTCGAACTTCTTGGAAAAGGAGACGTATCCACTAGGGGCGAATGCCAAGGATAAGAGGGCAATCAGAAGAATGGCTGTTCAGTTCATCATCTGCGGGGGTAAGCTGTACAAAAGGGGTCATCTGGGAATGCATAAGCTCTGTGTAGAAGCTGAAAAGTCGAAGCGCCTAATGGAGGCCATCCATGGAGGGGAGTGCGGTGCGCACATGAATGGAGTAATGTTGGCCAGAAAGATCCTCAGACAGGGCTACTACTGGTCAACCATGGCGGAGGATTGTATCGGCTTTGTTCGGCGATGCCACAAATGCCAGATCCATGCAAACCGTATGAACATCCCACCGTCCAAGCTATACAACATGATGTCCCCGTGGCCATTTTCCGTTTGGAGAATTGATGTGATCGGAGCTGTTACCCCGAAGGGGTCGAACGGACATGAGTATATCCTGGTAGCGATAGATTATTTCACAAAGTGGGTCGAGACCCAATCATACACGGTGTTGAAGGCGTCACACGTCGCAAAGTTCATCAGAAACAACATCATTTGTCGCTACGGGGTGCCAAACGAGATTATTTCGAATAATGGATCCCACTTTAAGAAAGAAGTGGTTGACTTGTTGGAAAAGTATAACGTGGCTTTTCATAAGTCATCTACGTACTGGCCGCAAACCAACGGAGCAGTTGAGGCCGCCAACAAGAACATCAAGCACATACTGCGGAAGATGGTGGAGACCTACCGAGATTGGCCAGATAAGTTGCCGTTTGCTCTGTGGGGCTACAGGACTTCAATTAGAACTTCTACCGGAGCGACTCCGTATTCGTTAGTTTATGGAATAGAGGTCGTTCTACCTATTGAAATTGAAGTTCCGTCTTTACGGGTATTGGCTGAGTGTCAGATAGCTGAGGCAGATTGGCAGCAGAGCAGGTTTGAGGAACTCATGCTCTTTGACGAGAGAAGGCTGAAAGCACTGTACCACGTCCAAAGTTATCAACGCAGAATTGCGCGGGCTTTTAACAAGAAGGTTAAGTCCAGAAATCTAAAGGAAGGGGATTTGGTGCTCAAGGACAACCGAGCTCCCATCCACGACCCGAGGGGCAAGTTCAGACCCAATTGGACTGGTCCCTACATTATCAAAGCTATCTGGTCAGGTGGAGCTATGGTTCTGATGGACTTAGATGGCTTGGAATTCTCCCAACCGATCAACATGGACAAGTTGAAGAAATACTACCCTTGAGAGGCTCGCTAGGCCGAAAACCCGAAAGGACGACCTAGGCAAAAGTCAGAGCACAAAAAATTAGAAAATATAAAAACTGAGCTCGCAAGGCTGAAAACCCGCAAAGGGCAGCTTTGGCAAACGTTAGGGCGCAAAAGGAGAGTGAAATTACTCGAGTGAACCTAAGCTGGAACTACGTAAGGCTTGATTCCCATCCTTGGGATACGTAGGCAGCTTCATCCTGAAGTTCAGCCATAACACTTCCCCGATCAACTTTGTCCATTTGATCATCTCAGTCATCTTTGTCTATCAGCATTCGTTGGAATCCCCAGTACAGTGCTACTCAAACTAGGGGCAACTTTCTGTTGCTGTGCAGTGCTGCGGCGCTCTTCAGACTAGGGGCAACTTTCCAGTTGCGGGGATCTGGGGTTGTGCATCTCAGTGACAGATCTCAGGCGTGTCCAGTTCTGATCCACATCAAAAATGTTTTTGAGAAGTTTTAATAAAGCTGATTTCGTTCAAATAATCTTTTACAACTTTGACCATTTTTGGACCAAACGGAAAATTTTCAGTACCACAACTTTCAATTTCATTGATTTCAAAACAGAGTTCTCCTGCTCTTGCATACAATTGAAGTTGCTTTTTATTACATTCATAAAGAAAACTTGGAAGTACTAATAAAGCAATAAATCTGGGGCATAGTCAAGTCAGGTGTTCCTGCGCCCCCTCCCAGAGCTGGTCGAAGCCTCTGATGCCAAGCTGGGCCCAATCTGTGCTTCTTCGTTGAGCCAATCCACGCACTCGTCAGACAAAGTGCAACTGAAAGTAAGAGCGGGGGTCAGGAGTTCTCTCATCCTCCACGCGGTAGCCTGCCAAGCAAGCTGTGCGCCTCGGGCTGGGAATGCAGCAGGATACTCTATCCCCTCTAGCGGGCAGGTCTGATCATGGCCAAATTGGCGTCGAATCCGAAATTGGAAATAGAATACACAGTGAGTGAGACCAACCAATTGAATCCCAGTCTGCCGGGGCATGTTGTAACTCATTGCCGGGAGGTTCAGCCAAGGGCACCGCCAAGCAATACGGTCTGCGGACAAACGGCACATCCAAGCGAACCACCATCCCTCATCCAAGGCATTGACAAGATGGTGCCGGAAGAAGTAGCCGCGAGCTGAATATGCTGGGCAAGAGTCCACAACCTGCAGTTTGTCCATCAACCATACCTGGGAAGGGATGAAAAATGAGAGAGTAAAGAATAGAGAGATGTACGATGAGAGAAAAGTGAGGATGGGGTTTTGTGAGAAAAGACCGAGCTTGAGGGCCGAGTGATGTGAGCAAAACATAAATGCAAGATTGGGTGGGAAACATTACCTGTAGTAGTAGTGGACTTCCTGCTAATCTGGTCGTCTCATGGCGATAAAAGGCGTCTAAGCCCATTAACGTTTCGGCCAGAGTCATAGCAATACAGCTCTTGCCCTCCCTCAAGCCTTGGGCAATCTCAATCAGCCGGACACTAGCCCCTCCAGAGCCTAAGACAAATAGAAAATGGGATAGCATGCACAAACAGAGAGCGTGTCGCCGGAAGCCTTGCCAGTGATGGTTGTTGCGATCACCAGCATCAGAAAATCGATTGGCCAAACTCGGAATGTCCAGCATCCCGTCACAAATTAGGGACCGAGCGTCACGCATACTGAGTCCGCACATGCGCCCTAAGGATTGGGCATGACCAAAATTAAGTTGGGGCAGGAGCTCCTCTTCGCGCTCGGACTCCATTAAGGCTCGGAAATCTTCAAAGGTAGGACATATTTCTTGCCCGGCGAAGCTAAAGACATGCGTCACCGGATTCCAGAACCTTGCCGCGGCATGAAGAAACGGGAGGTGCAATGGGGTGCGGCCCAAAGTGAATAGTGCATTTATGCCAAAACCCCGGAAATTCACTTTTTCCGAGCCATCCAAGCTAGCAATCCAAGCTGTGAGATTTTGAGCAAGAAACTCTTCCATTGGAGTAAATCAGTGTGAAAATGAGAAAAACTACGAAGCTGGGATCTTTTGTAGGAGATAAGGTTGAGTGGGGGACAGGTGTCAACATTCTGGTGATCCCCTCATTAAGTGCCGGCCGGCCAAAACTTTTTGCCGACCGGCCATAATAGTTTGCCGACCAAACAATTTTATGGCCGGTAGCCATTCTTTGCAGCCGGTGGTCTCTACCCCAAGCCGATGGGCTTCCTTCTGGTTTCCTAAGCTGTTTATGCTAGGCATTGGGGAATTTCACCACCTCCAACCCCTCCCCGGCGATCGATTCTTGCGAAGGCACGCCTGTCCGATTGACAAGTTATTATGCATTTGCTTATCGAGTTGTATTTCACCTTCTTTGAACTCTTGATTTGGTTATCGAGTTGTAACTCACGCTTGTTTGGTCCTATTATGCCTTTGTACATTTGCTTATCGAGTTGTAAGTCGATTCACTACCTGATTATTACGATGCAAATTTCCAAAGTAAAATTCGTTCACATTGTGGTGTGATACCTTGCGATGCGATGCATAGAAAGTCCACAAATGCAACATCTTTTGAAATGGATTGTTTCATTCCCATCACGTGTTTTGCAAAATGTGTAACTTTGAAAAAGAATAAAACCTGCCCGAGGCAGTGCAATGTGCTTAAATTACTAGTAAAAAGGAAAGTAAAGCATAGAGTGACAAGGAAGCAAAGTATCAGAATTGATACCAGTGAAACTCCCCTTGCGGTCAATGCACCTTCCGTGCCTTTGTTCGGGTCAACGACGCGTTTTCACACCTTCGTTACTTTAAACCATGCGAGGACGCGCACTTTTGAAATGTGAACCTTCGAGTTGACCTCAGGCCACAACTTCTGTGAACAATGCTCGATGCGTGCGAAGAATGTCCCGCCCTGTATCCTTTTCATGCCTTGTGAATTCCACAAATTGTTTCAATCATGCTGTGTAACAATACCTTTCATTACTTGCGTAGACCGCATATTAATTTCATTACCTGCGTAGACCGCATGTTTTGATTGCGTAGACCGCATAATTGTTAAATTCATTACCTGCGTAGACCGCATGTTTTGATTGCGTAGATCGCATATTTATTAATTTCATTACCTGTGTAGACCGCATGTTTTGATTGCGTAGACCGCATCTTTATTAATTTCATTACCTGCGTAGACCGCATGTTTTGATTGCGTAGACCGCATATTTATTAATTTCATTACCTGCGTAGACCGCATGTTTTGATTGCGTAGACCGCATATTTATTAATTTCATTACCTGCGTAGACCGCATGTTTTGATTGCGTAAACCGCATATTTATTAATTTCATTACCTGCGTAGACCGCATGTATTGCTTGCGTAGACCGCATATTTATTAATTTCACTACCTGCGTAGACCGCATGTTTTGATTACGTAGACCGCATATTAATTTCATTACCTGCGTAGACCGCATGTTTTGATTGCGTAGACCGCATCTTTATTAATTTCATTACCTGCGTAGACCGCATGTTTTGATTGCGTAGACCGCATATTAATTTCATTACCTGCGTAGACCGCATGTTTTGATTGCGTAGACCGCATATTAATTTCATTACCTGCGTAGACCGCATGTATTGCTTGCGTAGACCGCATCTTTATTAATTTCATTACCTGCGTAGACCGCATGTTTTGATTGCGTAGACCGCATATTTATTAATTTCATTACCTGCGTAGACCGCATGTATTGCTTGCGTAGACCGCATATTTATTAATTTCATTACCTGCGTAGACCGCATGTTTTGATTGCGTAGACCGCATATTAATTTCATTACCTGCGTAGACCGCATGCTCCACTTACATGTCTGTATTTTCGCAGCATTGGTATGATCTCCACTTGCTTTGCGCTGTCACGCATTTCGAGTACGCTACTATGCATCATGTTAACAATTTTGTACCTGTTAAGTTTGTTTTCTTTGCAGGCACGATATTGTATGTACGGTTCATTTGAGGCTGGTGCAACTAGACGAGCCGCACAGGTATTGTATCCTCCGAGTGAGACGTATTGAGAATTACATAATTCTCTTACATCCTTTCTGCATTGTAGTGTAGTTTGGTATATGCTAGCTTAAAATTGTCGCATGTGTGCTTCATTACAGCTTTCTTTGCATGATCATAAGCTATGCCCGGCTCTGTGCATTGTCTTGCATTTTGCCCCTGCCTTCGGGCGCATATCTTGTTCGTCTTGCATGTTTGTCTGAGTCTTCGGCCTTGCCAAAAATGGTTCGTCTCTGGGCTTTGACATTCACTCCCGTCATTATTATGACTTTCGAGTTCTGTCAAAGAGGGGAACCTGTAGACACCCCATTTTTGACCGTCCTCAAGACTTGGGCGTCACCGCTTGGAACACTCGGTGATTATCCATGTTTGTGTTCGTTTGGAGTTCCCGGAAGTCTCGGCTCGCGCACCCTGCCTCAGGATCTCCGAACTTGACCGTTTAGTGTCTGGTTTCACACCGAACACTTATGTTTTGCCTTGGAGGGGCAGGGAATGCCTTGTGAGGCATCCCCACACACCACCGGCAGTGGCTAGAAGCCACCGACTGGTTTTTTTCTGCCATCGGCACTATTTGTTGCCGGTCGTCACATTTTATTGCCGGTCGGCATAGTCTGTTGCCGGTCGGCACTTTTTTTTGTCGAAATAACATTTTTGGGCAGCCGACCACTGTTCATCTACTTTATGGAGATATTTTGTGCCAGCTGTGATAGCTGGCACCAACTCTGCCTCCCTCCATACACGTGTATGGAGGGATCTCCCTCTAAGCAAGCTTGTTGTATAAGCTTTGCAAGAGGGAGTCTTATAAGAGGAAGGCTCTCCTCTTGGCTCTAGGTTAGAGACTTAGAAGCAAAAACCAGAGCTTAGAGATATAGATACATTCTATCTCTATATCTCCCTCTCTCTCCTCCTTTGTGTGTGTTTCCTTGTCCTAAAGGTGGATTTTACCTTACTTTTGCACCATTACACACACTATTACACCTTGCTCCGAGATTGAGGGCCTTGGGGGGTTGATTCATGTGTTTTTGGACTGATTTTGATCAAAAGAAGAGGGTTGGACCATTTGTTCTTCAAAGGTTCTTCAAGGGTGAGCATCTTGCTTTATATTCCCCAAACTTACAATAGTCTTTTACCTATCTTGCTTGTTGATTTAGCTTTTGTGTATAACATAAAAAAGGCTTATATTTTCATGCTTTAGAACTTTCATTAAGGTTGTTTTGTGTTTTGAGTGCAAACTCACCCTTTTAGGCCTTGTTTGGCCCCCTTTTGTTGCCTTTTGGTAGGGTTTTGTTTACTTCAGTGTTTTGATCTCTTTACCACTGAAAACCAGTGTATTTTTAGTAGTAAAGAAGGTGGTTTGAAGTCTTGCATAGGGGAGGGATACCCCTCTCCCTTCATTGTCTTGTTTCCTTACATTTTGGCCTAAAATGGTAGCATGTATGCTTGATCATCTTGAGCCTTATTTCAAAAGTTTTTTGGATGTTTTAGGTCATATGTAACCTCTGTTTTTGGCCGGATTTGTGCCTCCTTGTATGATTGTAGTACTTGCTTTGCATTGCTCCATTTAGCTTGGAAATGCATCTCATGATTAGGCCATGATTCTTGCATGTGTTGGCTTAGTTCCATGAAGTTTTTAGCATTGTTTTCCCATGCTTAAAGTCTGTTGGTTATCAATTTGGTCATGATTGACACGTTTGTTATGGTTGCTTTGCATGTTGGCTTGAAAGCTTTGAGCATGTTGACCTCTAGCATGCATGGTTGTGATCATCCTATTGATTTGGCATCATTTAGGGCCACATTTCAGTCCAAGGATCATGTTTGTATATGTGCATGTATGAGCTCTCTTATGCCTTGAGGGTGTGCCCTCTTATGCCTAGGAATGAGCCTTGGTGCATATGCTTTTTTGGAAGCCACCTTAGATGCCATATTAGGAGGGTTTGGAGTCCCATTTTGCATGTAAAAATTCTGTTTTTACTTGTCTTAATCATGCCATGAGTGGTCATGTTGATGGGAGTAAGATGCTCCTTTGTTGTGCCTGTGCATGCTCCCATGCTTGATTGCCCACCTTTTTAGCACCTTTTGGCCACTGTTTTGGGATGGATCAAGATCTGTCCCTTTATGGCTTAAGGCCCCATTGCATACTTGTTTTATGTTTGTTGCATGGTTGCTTCATTAAGCCTTGTAGTATGTTAATCCCATTGCCAAATTGGTTCATGTTCGCATCACATTTGCACCTTGCATGCTTAGTCTTGTATATTTGTCATGGTAGTTGTATGACACTTGCCATACTTTGCATATTTGGTATCGTGTTGCATTTGAGTCATGTTTGCATAACATGCACTGCATTACTTGACTTGGGGTGTCAAGCCAAGTGTGAGGGTCAAGGGACATTCATACTATGAGTGATGTAATGTGCCTTGATTCTCGGTTACCGAGGCCTTTGACTCCGGCTTGATAAAGCTTCGGATCTCATTTGTATGTTGCATGCATCGTTACATTAAGTGGCAAATTTGATCCCTTGGGTTATCATGCACCATTGATGGCTCGAGGATCGAAGGTCATACTTCCTTGAGTTCAAAACATGATAGGAAGCATGACCATGCTCACATGTGCCTGAAAACCCCATGCCATGCACTGTCTGTTCTCTGTTTGCTGTCAAAACTGTCTTCTGTAGGAAGTTTCTGCCGACTGGCAGAATTAAGTGCCGGCCGGCAATCTTTGAATGGCCGGTAAATCAAAATAATGCCGATGGAAATCCTGGACTGCCGGTGGGAATTCTGCCTGGCCGGTGGTGCTCTGCAACATGCAAGGGACCTGTTCTGGAGTTTTGGCGCTTTTCAGAGAGACAGGGCAGTACAGACAGAGGCGGCAGGGGTACGGTACGGGTTTTTCGGGCGAGCCGAGTTCCGAGCATACATCATCTGCGCATCCCGAGGCAAAGGCTGCGGCCACCCTCTTCTTTCTTTTGCATCCTTTCTTTTAATTAATTAGAAATTCTGTAATAATTTTATTTGCTTATTATTTGGGACTGTAATATTTATTTGTACCCTCCGAGTGAGGGCAATTATGTAATAAGTGTGCGTGAGTGTGTGTATGTCTTCCAATCCCCACTTCTTTCTTCCCTTTTATTTACCTGCTTATGATGGTAGATTAGGACATGTTTAATTTAGCATACCTTATGCTATGCATGCGTGCATTCATGCATTTGTACTGCATGCATTAGGCTCGGTACATCACGCTAACTGCATTTGTACTTCAATTTACAAATCGAATATGTGATAATTGATCGCATTACATATGCCATGCTTAGGTTAACCGAACCTATCTAAATTGCATCCTGTATGTGTTCCATTAGGCAATTTAGCATGAACTAGGACACACACGTTTTGCTAACTAGTTTACTGTTTTGGCACGGAGTACGATGTAAGTATTTATGCTTTAGCATCTCGCATATGTGTGAATGTTAACATGACAGTATGCTTGCCATGCGGCTAAATGCTTATGTGTTAAACTGTTTGAATGCTTGTGGGTGATGGTTGGGTTACTTGAATTGGAATAAATCATCAACTATTTGTTTTAAGCCCACTAGATAGTGGCAAAACCATCTTTTCTAAGCCCACCCGAGGGTGGCAAAATCTGCATTTTTAGCCTACTTGCGAGTAGCAAACCACCTTTCAAACAAGCAAACATGAGATGTTTTGTTCCAATCCAGGCGACCTGGTCTATACTTGTTTGCTGCACGCATAACATAGTAATTCTAAGCTAATAAATGGAATAAGAGCACGTAATGTTTTCAAAATCGGATATCATGGTTAGTAGAGGCCGGTCTTCGGACCGGGCGAAAGGGGGTGCTCATAGCTGACCTTCCCCGATCGTACCCAAGCTCTCGAGCCGAGATAACTCCGGTGATGACGGACATGTGGCCTTCGGCACCGAGTCAGGGTTTCCTAAATTTCCCCATTTTAAAAATATTTAGGTGGCGACTCTATATCTGGCAAAGCAGTCCATGTTTGGCACTACTTTTTCAAAAATCTGTTTCTCAAAACGATTTGCCAGATTTGGACTCTTTGGTTCAGATTAAGAACCGCGACAACAAAATCGCGAGTCCGAATTGTAGTAGCATAAGGCCCCCCCCCTCCGCGGGCGCGTCTATAGTTAGTTTATTTTCTTGCTTTTTATTGATTAGTTGTATTTTATACATAATCATCATGCTAGTAGCTTTAAACTGAGCCTAAGACCATTCCTGTATGTAGTAGTTGCATTTTAGGTTATGTTTATTATTATGCATGCATGAAAGAGGCAGAAAATGAGCATCCGTGTAAGTCCTTTCAATTTCCTTAGCATGTGCTTGCTATTTCCATTGCTTTTCAATTATGCAAGTTAGATGCTCTTCTATGCAAAATTGTATATTTTGAATGCTTTTTATGAAAATTATTTATTTTAGGTTGAGTTTATGGCCATGGGTTGATAAAACCCACATTTTTATATTAAAAATCATCATTTTGGAAATGTATGACTTTATTCTCTTAATCTAAAGTAAATAATTTTCATTTTATTCAAACCACATAGTTTTAGGTTAGTTAAGGGTTTTAGGGCTTAAAATGAATTTATGTGAATAATTAACCACTAAAATCATAAAATAGAGGTCAATCTTAGGATTGGGTAAGAAGGGGTGCTATCATTCAATGACTTTTCCTTCTTGTACCTACGCTCCTGAACCCAAATTTTTTTTGGTTGTAATGAACTGATCCTTAACTTAGTTTTCATTGTTAAATATTCTTAATTTTTCTTAAAACATTAAGTGGCGACTCTTTGTTAGTCAAAGCAAGTTGATGTAGGATGCATACTTTAAACTTGAAAAAGGCACGACGCCTACACAAATGGGTTAAAAAAAGTTGGGGTTAAAAAGTAGGGTGTGAATGTGATTTTGGTTGTATGTTAGTAATGAAATTATACACATATAAATGGTTTTACATAGAAGATGGGTGTGGAAATTGAAGCAGCCATTGATGGCAGTTGCAGAGAGAATGAGACAGAGAGAAGTGTTTCCGAAATGGAACTAGAGGGGATGCTGTAAGGGACAAGGAGAATGATAGAGAGCTTGCATAACGCTGCTCCTGCTACTACTGCCACCGTAGAAAGTGAAGGTGTTAAGAGAGAGAGAGAGAGAGAGAGCGTTTGCACTGTATATGTCTATTTGTACAAATCCTATACAGATAATATATATTGAATTTGTACAGATAAAAAATTCTAGTACAAGCAAAGCAAAAAAAAAAAAAAAATTAGATAGATAGATTTGATTTGCATTTGAACATATAAGTGGTGTTTATGGAACTAAATCTGTTAATAGAGTTTTGGCCAACAAATTCAAGAAAGTGGTCCTCATATTCCCAACAGATCCCTCATGTGTCCTCAATGACTTATAGGATTGAGAATCTGGATTTGTCAACGATTTTCTCAATTAATAATACTTTTTAAAAAGTTATATTGTAATTAATTGACAAAATAATTTATTCATTAATTTGACATATAATTTGAAATAATTCATTTTCATTTGAATAAATTATTCGGCAATTAAGGCCTCGTTTGGGAACAAGCTTTTTTAGTAACTTTTTGACTTTTTGGCTAAAATGTGATGTAAAAAAAACTCGTATATTTGTGATGACTTTTTGGCTTTTTACGAAAAGATGTGCAAAAAATAGAGAGAAAAGTGAATCTTTGACTTTTTGGTATGGGTTGTTGGCTTTTTGATTTTTTCAGTGACTTTTTAACTTTTTGGCTAAAAAAGTCACTTGCCAAACGAGACATAAGAGGTCTAAAAAAAAGGTGATTCAAACCATAACTGTTATTAATTTTGTATTTCCTTGGGAACCTAGGAGGGTGATGTGCTTTATAAGTACAATACCATATTGTGAGTCTATAGGGACATTTTTCAAATCTATTTTGATAATTTGAACTATTTATATTGTAAGGTTCGTCGAATAGATTATTTATTAAAAAAAAAATTCAAGTTAATTAGACATTTGTAGCATATAACAAGACCATACTTATGTTTAGAAAAAATAAAAGGTTAGCATAATTTTAATAAATATTTAAAAATAGTTATAATCTGATCATGGGACTATATATATCTGATTAATCTCATTTTTTTATATATAAATAATATACTCAATAAATTCTAATATGAACGATTCAAATTATCACAATAAAATCGATACAAACCTCACCAAGACCTCACCGCATGGTGTTGTGAGAGAACCCTCCCAAGTCCAGGTAGGTGGGGTAGGGTTGCATTGGGATTATTCAGATTTGGCAAAGTCCAGCAAATAAATTCCATAGTGACATGTCTCCTTACCCCATCTTCAACCGTGATATTCGCAAAAAAGACTAGATAACTTCGAGTCCAATTACCATCTAAAAAAACCATCGAGGAGTCTAGCATTTTGATTGGTTATGAATAGAGGAGGCTAGCATTTTGAAATATCATGATAAACAAGTCGAACAAGTCGAATAATTAACTGTTTAAGTTTGATTTGATAAGTTTAACTAGTTTCAAATTTTATTGAAGTTTGGTTTAGCCAAATCTTAAACGAGTTTTTGGCAAGTAGAGCTTAAATAGCTTGATATTTTTTATATAGTTTTAGATTTATCAAATCGAGCCGAACGAACAATTGATTGTTCAATTTTAGTCTGAAACTTTAATAAGTTTTAAAATGTATTCAAATTTAACTTATTTACTTAACAAATCAAGTTTGAACAAGTTATTAACAAATCGAACACGAATTCAAACTCAAACTGTTTGATTCATTTACCACTTCTAAGAATCATCACACATGTTAAATATAAAATACAAACATATAGGCCAATGGCATTTTATGCATTGTTCACACACTAAAAAAGTGTAAACAAATTAATTTTCAGACAACCTCCCCCCCCCCCCCATTTGACGCTCCAATACCAAAAGTTTCAAGAAACATGCCTCACTATCATTTGGGGAGTGTTATATTGAGAAATGGTATGGGATTACAAAAACAGTGATTCAAATGGTTTAAAACTGTTAAAACGACGTTGTTTTGGACGCAAAACTTGTCAAAACGACGTTATTTTGACAATTTGAACCATTTGAACCACTATTTTTGTGACTCTCAGACATTTTTCATTAAGAAAATATTTTTTTGGAATGGCTATGTAATGTAGTCAATATGACGTGATCTCTTATTCATTAATTATTATGTAACATAAAGTGAGGATACAATTTGATGTGACTAAACATTTAACACTTTCAGCAAGTGATGTATTAGTTTGATTTTTTTTTCTTTGGTGGTTATTTTAATTTCAGAAGTGCTAGGACCCCCAGCTGGGGCACCCAGCTCAACCCCATTGGCCAGTTTTTTTTTTTTTTTTTTTTTCTTTCCTTCCAATCACCCAGTGCCACGTGGCACTGGGGTCACTGGGGGTCGGTTTTGGTGGGAGTCTGCCGCATTTTTCTTTTAATTTTTTAAATATATAAATTATTTAATTTTTTAGATAACTGACCATAAAATGAATTTATAATAACATTTTGATTTTTTGTTTCATTTTTTTTATCTTCAGAAAATAATTTGGTGAATTAAATGGGAAAAAAAATCATATTTGTATATATATGGAACCAAAGACATTTTTAATAATTTTAAAAATATATTTTTTTATTTATCTTTGTCAAATTAATTGATTTTTTATATAAAAAAATATTTTATTTATTTTTTTATTAAAAGTATCATCGATATTTTGTTAATGATATTAATTTTATTAAAAAAAACAAATTTATATTGTAAAAGTTATATGTGTTTTATCAAAATAAAATAAAAAGAAATAGGGTCATTTACATAGAGACCCCCTATACTATTGAAAAAATAATTTTGAACCCCTAAATTATAAAAACGTATAAATAAACTCTTTAAACTATTGAGAAATATCGTTTTAGCCTCTAAACTATAAAAGCATATAAATGAATCTTCTAAACTATTGGTATGTTCCATTTTGACCCCTTCCGTTAAAGGGTCTAATTTGTATGTTTTAGCATGTTTCACTTTAACCTCTTCTGTTATAGAGTATTCATACGTTTTTATAATTTATAGAGTTTATTTATACGTTTTTAAAATTTAAGCGGATAAAATAATACTTTTTAATAATTTATAAAATCTTTGTGTAAATAAGCCAAAGAAATATATATATATATATATGAGAGAGAGAGAGAGAGAGAGAGATTGTCGTGTGAGTAAAAGGAGATTTATTTATTAGAGTGTATATAGAGTGTATTACTATTCATCCAAACTTAACCACAAATCTCTATTTTCTTCCCTCAATATTTCTCTCCAAAATTGCCTCCATTTCCCTCCATTAATTTTTCCTCTATCAATTTTCGTTACCTATATCTTTCTATAAAAACAGAACCCAACAACCCAGCTCTTCTCACAATCATTTGGAAAAATAAATTTTATAACAAAATTTTCTAACATAAACGATGGACATAAATTTAGATTTTATTCAATAGGTAGTTATTAAATTAGGGTTTATTAACACCATACAGAGTTTAGTTGGCAAAAGAGAGCGTGTGAATGCAAAAATTATTCACCCTCTTTGGTTTCAATTTTTTAAATTTAATTTTCTAAAAATTGAATTTTTTTTTTCATATATTTTTTTTTGTCTTTAGTGAATTTTTTAAATATTTTAAGGAAGAAAAATGTTTAAGACCTTCAAAAATCTCTCACAATTCAACCCATAATGATATAATTTGATAAATATTAATTTTTAATTAGTTATACACTCAATTATATAAAACTAACTACTTTTATCACATCATTGTAAATATATTTATAAGGGAGCAGCTTGTCTCCAGTCCTTAATTGGACTAGACGGTGATGTTCGGCCTGTGAGGGTCTACCACGGGTCCCTTTTTTATAATCTGAGTTGTTCAATGTATAGAACTCGTCGAGTACTATATTTTGTAAAAAATCACATTGATCAGATATCGATAGCTATGTGATCACATCAATTTTGTATAAAAATAAATAAATAAATAAAAATATACGGTGAACAAATTAACGGTTGACAAAAAACTAGTAAGATGAGATAGCTATCGATATTTAATCAACGTGATTTTTTACAAGCATATAGTACTCGACAAGTTCTACACATTAAATAGTTCGAATTATTAAAACAGAATCCACAATGAACCTCCACGAATCAAACAATACTATCTAATCTGATTAAAAATTGAAGACAAACTGTTTTCATTTATAAATATAAAATATGAATCTCTAATATTGTTATTTAAGCGAATGGTGATCCAATTCCATTTATTTCTCATATGGTGATCCAATTCCATCATTGAGGATTGTGATTGATGGCTGCTGTATTAACTTGAACGTAAATGTCAGAGATGGGCCCAACAAGAAGAAAAATAACCAATTCACGGGGTGTAGGAGCACCGACCTGGTGATGCTATTCGAGCATGTTATAATTATTTAGAGGAATGAAAGTGTGATAGAAGAGACGGCAGGTAAGTCACAAGAAAATTACAAATGAGGGGAATTATTACAAGGTTATTAAAAATATTTTATTTATATATTATTATATAAAATTTAGAGGAAATTACTGTCAGTATGACAGAAAAAAATATATATATTTAAATATAAAAGGGTGTAATTTAAAATTACAAAAGCATTGTACTCTCACAAATTTTCACTTGTACCATGTCATAGAATTACTTATACTCTTATGTATTCATAATTTTTTTTACCCTCCATTGGACAATAATTTCTCTCAAAATTTATCACTTATTTATAATTATTTTTCAATACTTTCACTACAATAAAATTTTCCTGAAGACAAAAAGTGGTTCAAAAAAGACAAAAAATAAAGGTAAAATAGCCCTTCAAATAGGGCTGAGCAAGAAATCTGTGAAATCCATAATCTGATCCAACCCCGTCCAATCTAATAGGTTTGGATTCGTTTTTTGAATCCGTGGTTCGGTTCCGGATTGAAAAATTAAAAATCCGTAGTTCACAGATTGGTTCCGGATTGAACCCCACGGTTCCGGATTAGAACCGATCCGGACCGTATACAAATAGTCTATATTTTTATTATACACCTTCCTGCATAATATCTTCTCTTATTTCATATAAAACTTAAATCCAAACCTAAACTTGCATAGTATCTTATTTTATTACTTTTGTTTGCTAGTTTTTAGTATTAATTTGTAATGGTCTAAATACTTATGGTGGAACTAGTTTCCTTATGGTTGTTTAAATTCTAGAACAGTTTGTCGCTATTATGAAAAGACATGTTGCTATTATGAAACTAATATGGTGCTATATTTACATTTTTAGGAAAATAAAGTGTTATATATATTTTTGTGTTATTTAATTATATAAATCCGTGGTCCTAAACCGATCCAATCCGTATTTAAATGGATTGGTTCGGATTGGTTCCACGATTTAAACGGACTGAATTGATTTCAATTTATCAAGATCCGTAGATAACGAATTGATTCTGATTTTATTCCAATCCGATTCAATCCGGATCATGCTCACCCCTACCTTCAAACATACAAAACCATGTGTTGGGAATAAATTTCTTACACAATTGCTGTTGTACTTTTTAAACTCTTCCCAGAATTGATTATTCTCCCTAATTATCACTGTCCACTAATTCTCCCTAATTTAATAAGATTTGCCATTGCTTTCAAATTATTTTTCTCCGCAAGAGAGACGGGAGAGATACACAATGACATCAGTTATCTATGTTTTTAACTTCTTGATAATATAGGATGTAAGTTTGTCTTTGGAAAATTTTAAACAAATGGAAAGAACAAAAAAAGTGTGAGAATGAAATTGAAACATTATAATGACCCCGTTTGGTAGAATTGTGAGAAAATGATTATAATTTATACTCTAACAGCTTATAACTTATAACTGTGAACATAAGTTGATTTTTAACTTATAAATTAAGCTTCTCCTCCCCCACTCAAATAATAAGTTAATTTTTGACTTATAAAAAGTTATAAGTTACATTGTTAAGCTAAACTAAACATATCAAAATAACTTAAATTAAGCAAAAAGTTAAAATAAACTGAAAATAAACCCTACCAAACAGGACCAATGAGAAAGTTCACTGATAAGAAAAAAGCAAAAAAGTTTGCGAATTGTCAAAATACCCTTCAAGCCTCACTCCTTTTTTCTACTGTAACAATAATCCAACAATAATCTTCCCAACGTTGGCCAACCTATCTCTTACCTCTCCATGTTGTCACTAATCTCTCCCACACTTCTTTCGTCACCACCAACCCTCCCACTTTTCCTCTGCCATCCCTTTCACCTTTCTCGACCGCGGCCAACCCCTCTTTTATTCTTCTCTGTAATGCTTTAACTTCTGAACCATTAATAAATTTAATAAATTTCAAATTTACAACTCCAGATAACTAATAATATCAAATATATAAATCATCTCTAAAAATAATCTACACAAATGTCTTCAAAATATAATTTATACAAATCTTCAAAAATGTTATTACTGTGGTGGATCCCAAATATCTAACTCAATTAGGCCAAGTTTGGCTATAAAGAAAAAAGTGTACTTATTTCATCTTTTTATCTTTTTTGGGTCACATCAATCAACATCTCCTCTCTACTTTTTCTACACATAATACAAAAAAAGTCAAAAAGTGCACTTATTTAGTCTCTCCAAACTAAGCCTTAATCTTTTTAGCACTTCAAATCCGATCACCACTAAATTTGCTCTGCACCTGAAAAATAAATTAACTCGGGAAGTATATAATATAACAGGAATAACAAGACTCAAATAGAGAATAAATTAATAGGGATCCAACAAATTACGACATTGCAGAAAACAATTCGATTCTTATCAAATTGCACAAACAAATCAACTAAACATATGATAACCTGTCTAGAACCAAATATCCGGTCCTACTCAATATATGACCAGTGACCGACCTCACTCGCCTCACCCAAGCACAACCGCTTATTCGAGCATATTGGTGCAAGCTATTAGTAAGATCCACTTGATCCATGTACGAAGCATTTTCACGTCATTAGTCAGACAAATCAACATTTCTAATACAGAATAACTCATAGAAATTAATCAAATGACAAGAGTAATCAAACGTATCAATATAGAATGATTTGACAGATTTTATCAAATAATCACAATAATCAAGAGAATTACAAATTGGAAATAATTAAAATAGAACTCTTTACAAAGAGATTTAGAGGGAGCATATTGTATGCCACTCGAATTACCTTAAATCAATTCCAAGAGCACTCGATGCAAAATCCTTTTATCACTGATACTTTAATCATCTGCTATTCACCAAAGATCTCCAAAATGGCTCTTATTAAAATTCTAAGGTATAAGATAGATAAGGTTTGACAAAAATAATATGGGCTAGAAAAAGAGAGAGCTAAAGCATAGGATGGAAATGTATGATAAAGGAAGAAGAAGAAGAAGAAGAAGAAGAGAGAGAGAGAGAGAGAGAGAGAGAGAGAGAGAGAGAGAACCAAAAGGGATGAAAAGCAAAAAACAAAAGTTTGTGTTTGCAAGTTAAATAGTAGGAGAAAGAGTAGTCTCCAAGTAAATTTGGAGGGAAAGAAAAATAAAAGAAATAAAAAAGAAAATAAAGAAAATAAAAGATGGGATGGATGGAATTGAAAAGATATGAGGATGAGCAAGGCATGGTATGGTATGGTTTTGATGGAAAATTTGATGGATGAATGATGGAAAATTTGAGGGATGAACATAACACCCATGTGGGTCTTGTTTGGAGTCCAAGCAAAATAGAAAATAAAATAGATGAATAAAATGATGATAATAATAATGAAGTGGAGATGAAAAGAAATAAAATAAATAAGTTAAGTTTCTATCTAAAAATCTCACCACCAAACTACTATTTAAAATAAAATACCAATACCTCTCATTAAAATATTAACACTTCAAAAAATACGAGATTTCATGTTCTCACCAACCAAAGATCCCTCATTCGCCTTTACTTGCCTTTCTCAACCCTCCCTACAACCTCCAGCCTTCTTTTTTAATACCGCTAGTATCCTCTCCACCCTCTCCCAACCCCTTTGGTCCATTCCTAATGCCCACCCTATCCTAGTCCTTTTACTTGCCACCATCACCACTAGGGGTGAAATCGGTTCGGTTCGGTCGGTTTTTTCACTAGTTTTGCACCGAACCGATCATTTCGGTTTTTCATATTTGTGAACCGAACCGCCCAGAAAAATAACATAAACTGGTGCGGTTCGGTTTATTACAGTGTTGTGCGATTTTTTCGGGTTTTCGGTTTTTTGGCCTTTTTCTTTCCCTAGTTGGGCCTCACATTTTGGGCCTATATTTCTATCCATTTTGCATAAAATTTGGGCTCAGGCCATGTAATTCCTACATAGGTTTTGGGCCTCACATTTTGGGCCTATTAATATTATATAAGTCGGTTTGGTTCGGTGCGGTTCGGTTCAAAAAACCAAAAACCGTAAACCGAACCGAATGTACAGAAAAACATAAACCGAACCAAACCGAACGATTGAAAACTTAAAACACCGACCGAAAACCATTCAATTCGGTCGGTTCGGTCGGTTTGGTCGGTCCTTCCAGTTATTCTTTCACCCCTAATCACCACCCTAGCAACTTAGAGTTGTGATCAGAGAAAGAGAGAGAGCCACATTCTAGGGTTTCAGAAGAGGACTAGGGCTATTGTGCTGGTCTAAGGAAGGGGTTAGGGTATCGTGGTGGTCTAGATAGGGGCTAGGACTAGTGGTGTTGTGATGGATGCAACAGAAATACGGCTAGAAGAATGCTTTGGATATGGAGTGGGGGAGTATTCTAGGGTGTCATGGTGATTTGTGATAGTGTGACTGTCATAACCCAAACCCGTCCCTATAGGTTTAGCATCATGATTGGCCAGTAATCTTAGATTACGTACGACCTCAATTAACAAATTCAATTTGAGTATAAATTATGGGGCTTAACGGAAGCAATATAAGACTTGCAAATAAACCATTGAGTTGTGCTTATATGAAAAGATCTCATACTACAATTGTGCAACCATTCTATAAGTACATACAAAAGTTAAAAACATCCATTCCCTCCAACAAAACTCTACAATTATAATTAAGCAAAAACCCCAATACAAAAACCAATCAAAAATCTCAAAATACAAGTACATATAAAAAAATAAAAAAATAAAAAAAACAGGGGAAGGGGGGAGGAGGGGGTTTAACTTTGCTTGGCTCCACTCAAGCCCAAGCTGGCTCCTTCTCGGAAGCTCTACGAAAGGCTGACAATGGGGTGACTCCGAGGCAATATCTATCCTTGATGCTCAACTTGCTCACCTACATACACAGATAAATAGTGAGCAAGGGTCTAGTGAGTAATAACAGAATAAAGGAGTTAAAATGAATGAAGTTTAGTATCATTTCAAATATAATTCACAATGATCTACGTTTTCTCAATTTCAATAATCAATACAATAACAATTTACGAGACACACCCATGAAGCAACAATATTTCAATATCAATGGACCGCAAGGGTCGATACAATGGACCACGAGGGCCAATAACAATGGACCACGAAGGTCTAACATCAGAGATCTTTGTGTTTCAATTAATCCAATAGCCCTGGTATTGTTTCTCTTAGCAAGGGTCTATAATCAATGGTCATGGTATTGTTTCTCCCAGGCAGGGATAATCAATGGTCGTGGTATTGTTTCCCCTAAGCAAGGGCCTATAATCAATGGATGCCACAAATACATTTTTAAAAGGGGACTTCATTCATTCATAAGAAAATAACGTTTCAATAAACCATTCCAGCAGTCATATATCGATTTCGAAAATAACATAGCAGTGAACATATCTTTATAAAGTTACTACTCATAGTGGGTTCTATTGATGCTAGGTCTCAGACGTCCACCTATACAAAACACATAACAAATATACAATTGAAGCACCATTTGATAACCATTTCATTTTAATTCAACTCTCCTTATGGGTTTCTAACTCATTCCATGATTATATGAGTTCACTTGGTGCCTAAGAGTACTTGAAATGATATAACGATGCAAGTATGCACTTAAAAGAGTTAGTCAAAATTTGCTGAAAATAGGGTCTTCGCTCGAGCGCAATTTTGGTTGCTTAAGTGGTCTACAAAACTCTGTAAAAGTACTAGTTGCTTGATTTTTAGGCTCGAGCCAATTTTCTGTCACTTGAGCCATGAGTAATGCAAAACAAGGTTCACTCGAGCACAACTTTTGCTGCTTGAGCCACCATGCAATTGTCTATAAAACTTTTGAGAGCTTAACTTTTACGCTCGAGCGCCACTTCCTGCGCTCGAGCGAACTGGTCGAATTCTGAAATTTTCAGAATTGTGTTTGAAGCTCAAACTTGCAATTCAATGGTTCAAACTTTGCATGGTTAGTACAAAAACATGGAAAAATATTATAGAACATGAAAACACTTTCACTTTGAAACCAATTGTCCAAAATCATGATCCATTTCTCAAATTTGAACTCAAACTTTAAGTTATAAAGCATGCATGTCTTAACTTGAATTCTCTTCTTTTCAAAAGACAACAAGATGGCATAACATGTATAAAAACATGGAAAACCTTCAAGTTCATGCCTTCAAGACCTCACGCATGTATGAAATTCAAGAAATCTTAACTCAAAAATGAAGAATCATGCATGCGTGTACATAATTCAACTCAATTCTTCCAATTCGAGGTAATTCATGCCTCTATTGCACAATTTCATGTAAACAAACTCAAAACTAGATGAATTCAACTTCTACATGTTTTCTCTACAAAGATTTACTATAAAAAAAATTGGGTTTTTATGGCCTCACATCAACAACATACAGTAAATGCAAGCCATGGTTTCTTATTTTTATGACTTGCCTTTCTTGCATGTCGTAAATAATTTCCCAACCATGACATGTCTATAGCGCATGTCGTGAATGCTAATAACAATGATTTTTTAACGAATTGCAATGTTAGCCATAAATAATAAAACTTTTTATGGCGTGCATATGGCATGCCGTAAATACATCAACTATACACGACACGCGTATACCTGCTGTTAAAAATATTGAACATTTCACGACACACAAAAAGCCAACTGTTAAAAATTACACTTTCCTTGACGTCCAAAAAGCCAGTCGTTTAAAATATTAAGCTTTTCACGACGTGCAATTGCTATTGTGAAAGGGACGACCGGGAAAAAAAAATAGCGCCAAAATAAAAATTTGAGCGCCAAACACCAAAAAAATTTAAAAAAAAAAAAGAATCAAAAGCCCAACTTTTTAGCCCCAACATCAATCTTTTAAAAAAAAAAAAAAAAAAAAAAAAAAAAAAAAAAAAAAAAAACTCAAAGCATTTTATGTGCAGTAAGGAGAGCAACAAAGAAGAAGAGACACGGATGAATCCTTTATCTCCATCACCATACCTCACATTTCTTCCTTGACCCCCTAACCCTAACCCTAATTTCTTCTATTCTCATCTCCACCACCATCCCTCTTCCACAACCACCACCAACTTAATCACTTCACCACCGCCACCTTCGCGTCTACCGCAGTCTCCCGATCTCCCAACCGCTCTCTCAACACTCAAACACCTCATCCATTTCTCTGAAACCACGCTTCACTCCGTCTCCACTCTCCTCCCCACCACCGCCCTTTACCCCTGCCCTTTCAATTTCCACCACCGCCTTCCACCAAAATCCCTCTTCCGCCACTCCCTCCAATGCCGTTCTTCCCGTTCCCAGTTCTTAACCTCAACCCCCTCCTACTCCAATCACTCCGCTACCCTTACACTCTCAAACCCTCCCGACAACTCTTCAATTAGAACCACTTCCTTCAAACCATACACCATACCAACTCCGACCTCTGCTTCTCCCTCGATGATTTTTGTGACTTCGACCCCATTTTTTTCTACCGTAATTGCCCCAGTGTAGTTAACTCTGCCGATTGAGATAGTTTGAGCTGAACCTTCACTCTCCCAGGTATTCTATCGACTCAGTGTGCAAATTTTGTAGGCAGTGATAATAGTGAAATTAAGGTTTTAGGGATTGTGTTAGGCTTCTTCCTTCAGAGTTATGGCTTGTTGGTTTTGATTTATTCTCATTCTATATTCAGTTCGTATCTGCAGTTGATTTGGTTTTGTAGCTCAGAATACATTGTTTTTTTTTTTTTTTTTTACACTTTTTTTTATTCAATTCCAATGTTTTGCTGCTCAATTTTTGTTGATTTGTTTGTTCACAATTGCGTTTGATCTGGTTTTGTGGATCACAATTCTTTGGTTTTGGTTTATTGTAATTAAATTAATTTCTTCGGATTTAATATTTGCTAGTCAAAAGAGTTTTGGATCTTAATCTTATGATTACAATTACTTGTAATTGTATTTCCAAGTTTTATTAAAGTCGTATTTCATGGTAAAGTTAACTTTGCTCATATCTCATATCTCCTTCAATCTACGAAATGTGGAACTTAAAACAAACATGTGCTTAGGGCCCACAGAGCTAGATTGGTTTCCAATTTCTGAGAAAACACAGTTTTGTGCTCATCTGAGAGGTTCTCTCCTCCAACTTCGGAAATCCGTTTTAGGTATTCATGCTTCCCAGTAGTTGCCCATGTCGCTTGCTTATTTGAATTTCGTGTTAAACGAAATGCCTTCCATTTTTTCCATATATATATTTAGAACATATATTTTTATTACACCATGCTAATTGAACAATTGGTTGTTCTCATTATGGTTATCCAAGAGATATTCAGACTGACCATTTTTGTTATCACACCTTGGGTGCTCATAAGTAGGTTATTGGGGGTGGATGGTGAAAGTTTAATTAAGACTGGATAAGTGTAGTGGATGGATCTTTAGTGTAATTTTTCAACAAATATGATGTAGAACAAGTGGGGATAACCTTTACCATTCAATAGGGGTTCTTAGGGGCTGAATTTAATAAGTTGATGTGGCTGAAATTTTGGTAAAGTTATGAGGTTTTTAGGTTTTGTATGCGGGTGGCAAAAGGATAGGGTTTTGGAGCTTTAATTAGGCATGGAAGATGATGGTTTATGATCCCAGCCTCTTCAGGAGCTTGTTGAGGTGCTTTTGAATCATTAACTGTA
This sequence comes from Camellia sinensis, assembly GCF_055761805.1. NCBI lineage: Eukaryota > Viridiplantae > Streptophyta > Magnoliopsida > Ericales > Theaceae > Camellia > Camellia sinensis. Next base: position 143,749,969 of record NC_138962.1, read on the forward strand.
ATTTATGCACTCTTAATAATGTAGTTGTTCGTAACATTGGGTTGATTGTTATTGTCTTCCAGTAATCATAACTCATTCTAATTTTAATGTTTTTAATATTTTAAAACAATGCCGCATGGGAAAAAAATGATTTGATGGTAAGAATTTCTGTGTATGTAAGAATTTTCCACGAGGAAGCAGCAAGGTCTCCACTTAAAATTGAAATGCAGTGCTGTGCAGAAGAAAAAGGCAGCTGCAATGTGCATCGATTTTCATAGATCTGTTCCTCAATAGGACACAAATTACTCAGGGTCTAAGCAAGGTAAATTTTGATAAATCCTAATAAAAGGGCATCTTTAGAACTGATTAGTTAAAGGCATCACAATATAATACATATCACAAACTTATGAAGATCTTTTTTGATAAATTTTTTTTTTTTTAAATTTCAAACGGAATCCTATATGGGGCTCATGAGATGTTTATAATGCTTTTTTTCATGTTGCAGATTATTTTTTAAGGAGGTTGCTCTTTGATATATATCTTTTACTCTCTTTTGGTTACCTTACCTTCTTTGTTGATGTTTTTCATTTTCTTTATCATATGTTTGTATGCAATATCATGTTTGGTCCAGATATGTGTGGCTATAGCACCAAGAAAGTACATGCTATTCTTTATCATATGTGTTTTTCAGTGTTTTTATTATATTTTTTCTTTTTAAAATTTTTCATAATGACCAAACTGCTTATTGATGAAGCCTGAAGATTGGGATGACAAAATTCTATCCTGATCCTGAAGATAAGAAACTAAACATAGTGAACATTTAGTTAATAATTCATTTTATTTTTCCCTAAATTTATTTGACAACTAAGAATATAGGGTCGACAGTTCGGTTGAACATTTTCTTGTTTTGATAGGGTTATGATGATATCCCAAAGGAGATACCACATCCTGATGCCAAAAAGGTATTCATTTAAAATTTTGTTCAGTATCATATACTCACGTTTGAAATTCTTGATGGAAGTAATGTAGTCACTAATTAAGATGGTTTTCAAAGAGCAAATAAGGTATGTAAAATGAATTTGGTGTATTGAAGCATTTGTATGGTCTATTATCACTATTATTTACTATGCACATAAATATGTGCTTACTTTGGCTTTAAATGTCTACATGTCATTAGTATAACTTATTTTTCATTGAAACAAACATCCACTAATGATTATTTTTGTTTTTGGTAACAATAAAATTTTATGGACTTGGCTTGGGGGATGTTGCTGCCACAAAGAACAGCTTTGGATATAATCAAAATGAGAAAGGTTTGTACTTTACACACATGGGTAAATTTTCTATGGCATTGTTAATTACCTTAATTTTGTCTTTAATTTATTAGCTTATTTTATGTTTGCTTTCATGATAGTTACATAATGAGAATGAAACTAGGAATAGTGGATCTAACTTGAACAATGCCAAATGCAGATTGTTGAATTGGGATGGGGCAAAGGTGGTGGTTGCGGAAAACACAATTGCATCAACAGATTCTAAACAATTGAAACAACTCTTTACCAAACCCATGTGTAGACACTCCATTTTTGACGGACCTTACAACTTGGACATCCTCGCATGCACACCCGATGATGAGTTTATATGCTCGCCAAGTGCTCGAAGTCCTCAGCGGAATGCCACAACTTTGAGCCTTTCAAACCCTGTACCTTTGTTGTCCCAGTTTTGGACCAAGCCTAGCTTTTCCAGCCTGTAGCCTCTAGTGGCCTACCGGCCACCACTTTTGGGCTGTCGACCATCACTTTTAGGCTGCCGGCCACTGATGTGGCCTGCTGGCCATCAGTGTATTTGCAGATATTTTATACCAGTTGTGCTAGTTGTTTGCACAAATGCATGCATCTATCCCCACGTGTAGGGTTGGATTTCCTTGAGGGAATTTCATGTTTTCAATACATAGAAGGCCCATATCTCATGTTTTAAGGATAGAAAATTTTGAGATAAAAATTTTTCCTCTCTCTCTCTCTCTCTCTCTACCAAATCTCTATACTTTTGCCTACAATTCTTCAACCTTTTCCTATACGCCCTTAACCAAATCTCTCCATCTTTCAGCTGAGGTACTTTTGAGCTTGGTTTGAGCTCTAAAAGGTGTGTTAACTTGGTTTTGTTACTTGGAATTGCTTCTTCTCTTCAAGAGGTATAAGGCTTTACCTATTTGCTTGCTTTCTCTACTACTTTTTCTACTGTTTTTCCATTGTTTTGGGCTGTCAAAACTCTGTGTTTTGGGGGCTAAAGCTTGGGTTTAAGGCCATTAAAGGTTGAGGGGTTGATTGCCCTTCTTTGTACCTTGTTTTGGAGGCCTTTGTTCTTATGTTTCCCACCTTTTTACTATCTTTTTCCAAGCCTTTAAGCATTGATTTTCAGAGCTTTGTCAATGGCCAAATTCATGTTTTGAAGTTCAAATTTCGAGGGGTTAGCCTCCCCTCCTTGTGTCTTGCTTACTAGACTAGTTGGTGCCATATTTTAGCATATTAATCTAGCTATTTTTAACTCAATTCTAGCAAGTTTTAGGACTTGTTTTAACCTGTTTTAGCACTTTTTTGGGCTGTTAGTTATATTTGAGCTTTGTTTTGCATGCTTGTAGTGTAATAGTCCTCATAAGCTTGGTGTTTTAGGCCTTAAACATCATCTTGTTTGAGTTGATAGCATTTATTTACTAATAATCTCTGCAACCTCCCTCTTTTCTTGGCATTTTGTTTTGCTCTGAAAGTGGTTCAAACAACTTGTTTGTCGAAAGCATGAGATTGAGATGTCATGCTTAATGGTTTAATCCCTTTGGAGTTCATTACCAATGGTATGATGTCTCTTTCATGCCTAAAACAACACTTAGTTTGAGCCTTCTTTCTATTTAGAGGACTTAAACTCACCATTGGACTCAATGAACTAAGGAATGGTTGGTAATTAAAATCGAGAAACTAAAACTTGGGACTAAAATGGCACAAGATAATAACTTGGTTGTGTTCAATCGGACATTAATTGAACACATGCAAACTTGAACCATTTCATACTCATTAGTGATGAAATGATTCAAGGTTCCAAGGTCACCACTTCCCTTGATCATTCATGAAAGGAATGAGGTTTGTGTCTTGTTTTGCATTTATTAAACTTGCACAGTTGGTTTCACAAGCCATCATACAACGAAATTGCATCTATTGATGGTTTGTGAACCGAACTTGCTACTCGTTTGATTTGCTCATAAAAAGGAGGGGTGAGTTGTGCAAACAAACCCTTGAAATACCCTGTATATGCTCTGTTTGTCCTCTGTTGTAGCAAGATGAATCTATGCAGCAATGGCCGGCAAGCCACTTTTTATGGCCGGTAGGTGGCCGGCAGACCGCCCTTGATGGCCGGCCGGCCAACAATCCTCATCACTGGCCGACCGGCCACTGGTGCAAAATTTAGCAGTGAGTTTGCAAGGCAGAGTAGAGTGAGCAACAGTGTTGGTGTTCAACTGTGTAAACAGAGGCATTCAGAAGCAAAACAGTGGTCTTTTCGATTGGAAACCGAGCACGTGCATGAACATTCCTCGTTTCCCGAGGCATAGTAATTAGTTGTGTAGTTTAATTACTTATTTTAATTGCACTTGTGTTGTAATTATTTAATTAGTTAGTTAAATAGTTAGTTAATTCAAGTGTTGTAATAACTAGTTAAGTAGTTTAACTAGTTTATTCATTTTGGTTTGTAATAATTAGCTTAATTAGCTTTAGCTTAGCTTAGTTAGCTAGCTTAGCTTAGCTTATTCATTCGGACTCTCCTTTGTGAGAGCACAATGTAATAATGTGTATGTCTTCCAACCCCATGTCTTTCTCCCTTTTATTTACTAGCTTATGATGGTTAGTTTAGGGACATTACGTTTCAATTAGCATTCTCCATGTTTGCATCCATTTGTTAACTGCATTGTCATTTTAATACTTCATTGAATACGTGCTTAAATCGCATGTTATCAAATTGTTTCATATGCCATGTTTAGTAGCCGAGCCTATTTAAATTGCATATCACATGTGTTGCATTAGTCATCTTGCATAAGTTAGGAATCATGCATTTTTTTTTTCTAACTCTTTTGTTCATTTTGGCTTGGAGTACTAAGTGAGTCTTTACTCGCTTTAGCATAATTGCATGCGTATGATTATTGCCATGTTTAGCATGCTTGTCATGAGGCTAAGTGCTTAAGTGCTATAACTACTTGAATGCCTGTGAATGAAGGCTTATTTCTTGAATTGGAATAATTTGAGTAAGCTTCATATGCGATAACTTTTTCAAGTGGTCCATATTTCGAAATAATTTTCAAAACAAACATGACTCCAGATGTTCCAGTTCTTGCAAGTTAGTTTATACTTGTTTTGTGTGCATCACATAGTAATGCTAACCTAATAAACCGGAACAAGAGCATATAATGTTGATAAAAATCATATCATAATTAGTAGAGGCCGATCTTTGATCGGGCGAGTGGGGGTGCTCAAATGTATTCATGACCTTCCCCCCTCGTACCGAAGTTCCCGAGCCGAGACAATCTTGGTGATGACGGACATATGGCCTTTGGCACGAGTCATGGGTTTCCTAAATTTCTCAAAAATATTTAGGTGGCGACTCTGTATCTGTCAAAGTAGTCTATTTTTGGCAATTTGATTCAAAATTTGATTTTTCAAAAGATTTGCCGGATTTGGACTCTTTGCTGTTTATCAATTTCACATTGCACTTGTGAGATTAGATTCAGAACCGCGGGAGTCCGAACTGTAGGGCTTATATTTTGACCTCTCGAAAAGGGGTACAAAAAAGCCGAGCTACAGTTTCCGACGACTCTACTGGGGATTTAGAGAACTTGACTCGAACTCATAACATGAAATTTTATCTATGCTTATATGTTTTTTTGCATTGCATTTGAAGTGGTGTGCTTAAGTCACTGTGTTTGCCATTTGCTATTCTTGGACGGTTTACAGGAGGCTTGCCTTAAAAGCTTGCCAAAAGGCTGGCCGGTCACGGGCTCTGCCATGATGGGAACACAACCCTTGGATCTGGACTACCGCTGTACCGTTTGATCCTCCTTTCACTTTTCAGTGTTAGGTGTGAGAGGTATATTAGGTAGTCTTGCCAAGGTACCCTTTTGACCATTTGGCCTATTTACATATCGAAAGTCGTAAAGATTATTCCAAACTAGGACAGGATGCGCACCCAAAATGCAGGATTGCGTGAAACCCCTTTGTTTGAATAGTGAACCTTAGTTCCTGAAAAAACTAGGACAGGGTAACCCTACCCCCTCATAGGGGTGCTTTGGCTCTCACTTAACTAGTATGTGCTTTACAGTGAAACTGTATAAGAATGTGCGTATCAGTTGCAAGTTGGGTAGCAGTTTTGGAGGCAGAATTCAATGTTGAGTGTAGTTCTACAGCTTTGATTACATCTGTGTGTTGTTAGCATCTGAGCTGAGGTGTTGTGCGGTTTCTAATTACTGCTTTCTTTTTTTGTTTTATTTCTTTTTGCTAGGTAGTATAACATCATAGCTTTGGACAGTTCGGATATCCTCCAAGTGCTCTGGACCCGTGTCAAGAGGCTTACAGATTCGAAGATCTTGTTAGGGGACAACCTGTGTTTGCTTCGCTCCTACCGGTTACTAGACGGAGAAGAGTTAGGCACAATTCACCAGTCCAACAATCACCTGCATCTAGTCAGGCTAAGTCTTTTACATCCAGTCTAGTATGAGATCATTCACCCATTCCAATGGCACAATATCCCCCAGTCAGCATGGAGGACTTAATCCACCACCTTCAATAAACAGTTAAAACCATGCAACAAGACGCTGCTCGTCAAGCCAAAGTCACAGCACGTCAGGCAGAGGTAATAAACAGGCTACAGCAACAACAACCACAGCTGGCAGTAGCCTCTGTATCTCATGCACCTCCCACAGGTATCCCAACACCTAGAGCCACAGCCCATACCGCTAATACTCAGGCTGAGAATTAAGGCAACCCGGTGGAGTCGATCCCACCACAAGCCTCGAAAGCGCCTATATATCAAGCCTAGGCTCCATTTGAATTTCAGTTTGAGGTTGACCTAACTGTGCTTAAGGTCAACAAGCTTGAGAAACTATTCAAAAGGGCACAGGGTGTTAATTCTATTCCTGACATAGAAGATGGATATACCAACTCTACGGTGACATTGCTAGATCAGTTCAAAATGTTGTATATCGATAGATTCGATGGTTCCGAAGACCCGATGGTTCATCTTCGGTTGTTTTCAGACATTCTGTGGCCGATAGGCCTAACCATATTGCAGAAGCTCTCACTCTTTGGTCGAACCTTGTTTGTTATAGCCGCCATATGGTATACGAAGCTGGAGGATTCTATGAAGCAGAGTTTAGAGGAAATAGCTGAGGCCTTTATTGCACAATACTCTTATAACACACAAATCGAGGTCACAACTCATGATCTCGAGGCAACGCGCCAGGTGCCAAATAAGGGCTTTTCAGAATTCATGACCAGGTGGAGGGCCAAAGCTTCAATGATGACTACATGACCTTCAGAGAAAGATCAGATAAGGATGGTAGTCCGCAATCTACGCGGGAAATTACTGCAGAAAATGATAGTCCTACCTCTATTCACATTCACCGAGCTCCATGAGATGGGAGTTCAGATTGAAGACGCTTTGAAACAGGGGTTGATAACTGATGAGAAAAAGCAGGCCAAGAGGCCTTTTGTGCGCAGTTCCAATGCATCCACTAGTGGTAGCACAGCTGCACGACCATCTGATGTGACTGTTGTCACCACCACAACCAAGACCGCCAATCCCTTTGCCAGTACAACCCAACAAACTTGAAACAACCCGGCCTGATCCCAGAGGACCTTTACCTCACTCTACATGACTTTATCCCAAGCCATGAGGGTGTTGATCAACAAGGGGCACCTCAAGCCGTTAGAGCCTCGCCCACTACCTAATCCTCTTCCACCAAAACATAACCCAACTAAGTACTGTTCATTTCACCAGTAGCACGGTCACGACACCGACCAATGCTTCAGGCTGCGTCATGAGATTCAAGACCTCATCAACAACAAGGTGATCGCACCACCCTAAAAGCCAAATGTAACCACCAACCCTCTCCCAACCCACAATCAAGTTCCCCCACCTCACAATCTAAACCTAATCCATACAATGGCCTTCCCCTACGACCCCAGTATATATATCACCCCTTCCCACCTACCCAGACCAACGGTGTTCATCCCTGAAAGCACAAACTTGTGTGTGATGGACACATCCATGCTTCAACCTAAACCTGTGGTGGTGACAGTGTTAGAAGAAGGGAAATTGGCCTTAGAGGAAAGCACGAGTCCACTGCCTGAGTGCTTTGAAGACTTGTCTGATGAGGAGTATGATCCAGGCTGTTACACCGTACCAATTGATCAAATCAAGCCAGAAGTGGTATTGCCAACAACAATGGAGTTCAATGTGGTTAGGGAGGATGGCCCGAGCCAAGGTTTGGATGATCTGGTAGAGCTTGAAGAGGACTTAGACAACCTGTAGTTCTTCGATGAACAAGATCAAGGGGACGTGCAGATTGACTGGTTTGATTTGAATGGGTCGACAGACAACTCAGGGTGGTTAAGTGATGAACTTGACAGGGAGGAAAGAACTGAAACAAAACCCGAGGAAAGGATAACATGAATTGCTAAGGTGGCCGGAATGGCCAATGAAAAGGGAAACTACCGGAGAGCACCAGCATCAAGAATTTAGCTCAAGAATTTGGTACTGTGAGTACTATGGACATAGAACAGGAAGCTGATTTGAAGCGGTTTGAACAAGAAAGGGTTCGAGACAAACAAAAAGCTGGAATAGCCCAATACCCCGCGGGGGATGCCTGTGATGTGAGAATGATCATAACGGAGTCGAACAATTGTTTGTCTGTTGCCGAAGGTATATGGTGGGAGGATGATGATCTACATCTGGCCCACATCGATGAAGACTGGGATAAGTCCCTGCTAGAAAACACTTGGTACGCTGAAGAAATAGACCATATGATTAGAAGTGGGCGGTATTTCAAGCCACCGCACTTAGATCAAGTTGAAGCCTCTAGGACAGAGAGAGAGGCTGCGAAGCAAAAATAGAAGCAGTTGAAGGAAGAGGTGTTGTTGAAACAACTGAAGAAGATCCTAGCCGATATCTCAATCTAGGGGCTGCTTATGGCTTCTTGAGTGCATCGACAGGCTGTATTATCAGCAATGGACAAAGCCAAACTTTCCATTGACACCACCCCTGAACAGCTTGTGGAATTTGTTTTCCCAGGTAGTGCCAGCCCAACCTTAACCTTTTTCTAGAAAGAACTCCCGCCAGAAGGCTCGCCACACAACAAACCTCTGTACATATCTGTTGAGTGTAGAGAAAAATGGGTGCCAGTGGTGTTGGTCAACACCGGGTCAGCTATCAATGTATGTCTTTCTCATACAGCTTATGCCATCGGCCTGAAACTAGCAAACTTCGTGCCCACATTCCAAGTGATCTGGGCATATGATAATACTAGCAAGGAGGTGATAGACACAGTACAAATCAGAGTTCAGGTGAGCCCGACTCAACAAGATGTTGAGTTCCATGTTCTGGATGTCCCAGCCACTTTCAACTTACTTCTAGGAATGCCCTGGCTACATCTGGTGAAAGCAGTCTCCTCTACCCTCCACCAAATGCTGAAATACCCTCACAGGAAAGGAGTGGCGATTGTGTTCGGGAAGTCGACCATACATTCTCCGCCGGAGGTAACTACACCAGTGCTGGAGATCATTATGGCGAGGAGGATGTTTTCCTTTCAGGGTTTACTTTGGCCGAGGCCCGGGTGGTGCAGAACACTTGGCAGCTAGTGAGGGCATGTATGTCGGCGCCCAATCAGTCTATTTCATGAATAAGCTACAATATGTACCAGGAATGGGACTGGGAAAAAGTGGCCAGAAAGGGGTCGTGGCATTGGCCAATGTGCCGCATAATCCACATGCCTTTGGTCTTGGCTATGTGCCCACCAAAGAGGATTGGGTCAGGAAAAGAGAAGAGATGGCGGGCAGAGCTAAAGCCAAGCAGGTTGGGAAACGCTATGAGCTCGTTCAAAGGCTAATCCGGGGAACGCTGAATGACCACTTTATTCGGGAGGGAGAAGATTTTCCCTTTTGTGGCTTTCCCGAGCCCTGGATGAATCATGCGAAGCAGTGTGTCCCCGGCTTCAAAATCTTCTTAGATCTCCAGTTGTAAGATAGTGATGTCGAGGAAAAGGGCTGAACCAACTGCTGAAGCTGAACAGAGCATAGAAAGTGACTTGGACAACAACGAGCTTAGAGTAGGGGCAGCACTGGCATGTCTTCTTTCTGATCCTCTAGCCAACTCAGAGAGCTTAGGGGATAACCTGACCATCTCCATGATCAGGGGCCAATCGGGTGTGAACCCATCTGGTAGCATTTTGAATGCATCTGAAGCACCATCTCTCGTCTGGCAGTTGGAGGAGGGCTATTTGTCTAGTTCTAAGTCGGATAATGAGCCTAAATCTGATTCTACAGAGTTTGTGGAGTAGGAATCAGATTCCGATTCTTCTGAGTCTGAGTTCGGTATTCTAGGAGTTGATAACCCAGATGCCAAGGTCTTGTCTAGGTCTTTTTCTTTTGCTTATGAGTCGGTTGTAACCGAAGAGTTGGATGAACTAGATCTTATGAATGAGAACGCTACTAATTCTGAGTATTTCTCTATGCCGCTTGTTTATTGCATTGATCAAGATTTTTAGAATTTTAATGAAAACGATGAGGAAGAAATTCCTTTGGCTTTGAAAAATTTGATTAATCGAGAGGAGGAGAGGTTTGCAAAACCCCTAGCTGATGAAATCATTACTTTTAATATGGGTACTAAGAAGGATCTGTGTCTGGTCTAGATCGGGTCCACGTTGTTATCGGAGGAGCGCGAGCGTTTAGCCGCTTTATTAAAAGATTTCAAAGATGTTTTCCCGTGGTCGTACCAAGACATGCCTGAAATTGATCCTGAGATTGTACAGCATCGGATCCCTCTTGACCTCGAAGCCCGACCCGTCAAGCAGAAGTTACGACGAATACCCTCGGATTAGGCTTTGAAAATTAATGAAGAAGTTACCAAACAGATTGAGGCAGGGTGTAGACACCCCATTTTTGACCGACCTTGAGACTCATACGTCACCAGTTGAGCACTTGGTGATATTGCATAATGTGCTCGTTCAGAAGTTTCAGAGTCTTGGCTGCGAGCCCTGCCTTCGGACTTCCGAACCCTCTTCTGTGCCTTGCCTCGGTTTGCGAACCAGACTCAGTTTTCTCTGTTTCTTTTCCCGAGGGGAGGGAGAGGTCCCGTAGACCATCTCTCAGTGGCCGTGGGCTACATTTTGTGGCCGCAGGCCATTTTGCCCATTTCGGAGCCCAGTTTCCGGTTTTTCGGGACCGTTGGTCGTGTGCCTCGGTTCGGGACCGCTTAACCATCTCCATTTGCTCTGAATTTTGGCATACATCTTATTTGCTCCCTCTTGAGGGACACTGGGGTCTGAGAAACCCACTTCGTGGCCGAACGCCACTTTTGGTGCTTAGCAGCCCATTTTCGGGACCCCGAACTGCGTGTTTTGGCCCCCGAGCATTCGTTTTGCATTGGTTTTCGTTCATTTTTGGCAGGTGCCTCTGTTTCATCACCAAGAAGGTCACTGGAAGGTGGGAGACCAGCAATTATCTTGGCAACCAGTTATATTCCATTTTCGCCCTCCGGTACCCGTTTTTCTCGCTTCCGAGCCAATGTTGAACACCTTGGGGCCACTTTCTTGAACTTTCAACCACATATTTGTAATGTACACACATGGGAGGACCCTAAAATCATATGGCCGGCCACTAATGTTTCCTGACCCTTTTGAACCCCTCATTCCGAGCTAATGTTGAACACCTTGGAGCCACTTTCTTCAACCCCAAACCACATATTTGTGTTGTACACACATGGGAGGATCCTAATATCATATGGCCGGCCACTATTTCCATTTGACCCTTTTGAACCCCTCTTGAAAATGGCTTGTTCTCTCTCATGTTTTAGAGTTTCCAAATTCGAACCACAGGGTTGTGATGAAGAGACCTGGGAGGCCACCTTTTTGTCATGGCCGACCACTAATTAAACTTGGCCTTTTTGACCCTTGGCCGGCCGGCTAGGGGAGGTGGCCGGCCGGCCACCTGCAGCAAAAGTAATGGGCCGGCCATGTTCCTCTCTCCTTCCACTTTACAACTGTGCAGCTGTTTCCCCCAGAAAATATCTATATCCGGGGGATATTTTGTAGGGGAACAAGAGGCTTCATTTTGGCTCCACTTTGGCTAGACTCTTCTCTCTCTCTCTCTTGGATATTGCTGGCCTCCCAACTCAAGAAAAGGGGTTACAAGAGTTGCTTGGAGGAGATACATGCATAGCACCCCATTTCCTTCAAGTTTTGGGCTCCATTTCTTCATCATCTTCAAGCTCTACCATCACCCCTCCATTCCAGCAGCAAGGGGAAGAATTCCAGCAGCTTAGAGTCACCAAATCTGGTCCAAGAAGCAACAAAAGTGTTGGTCTTCAAAGGTAAGTCCAATTGCCCTCCTTTCTAGCTCATTTTTGCACCATCTCTAAGACATACATGCTTGCTGATTTGAGCTCCGACCAAAACTGAAAGTGGCCTTCTTTTAAGCTCATTTTCTTGTTTCATTAAGGGCTCAACCCTGTTTGAGGCCCCCATATTACACTTGCTTCAATATCCCTCTTTTGGTCCCCATTCTTGCATGTTTTGGCAGCCCATTATGCTTCCATTTTTGGACGATTTACAGGCCTAGAGATGGCCTTATTTTGACCTTCTTAACATGTTTTATTAAGGGTCTTTGCTTGTTTGATGAATATTTTGCATACTTTGTGTTATAGCCTCTTTTGGGCCTCATTTTGCATTGCATTTCTAGCATGTTTGTATACTGTTTTTGGATTTTTACAGTTCTGTAAATATGCATATTTTTGGTCCCTATTCAATGTTGTAGAAGGGAATTTTTCAGTTTGGGCTTTGCATATACCACTTGCTTCTTTGGCCACCTTTTGGCCCATTTTCTTGCATAAGAGCTTAGCCATATCTATATTTGTTTTTGAGGTTTTTACAGTTCTGTAAAGTGGCTTATTTTTGGCCCCTCTTCAATGTTGTTGAAGGGCCCTAACCTTTTTGGAGTTAGCAGCTGTGAGTTGCTTCATAATCTCATGTTTAGGGCCATTTTTGCATGCCATTGTTGCCCTATCTTTGCTTGCTGTTTGGCCATGATTTGTACTGTAAAAATGCTTATTTTGAGGCTGCCTTGCTTCTGTCTTTTCATTCCATGTACCAATTATGCATGCTTTGTATAGCTGTAGTTCATTCTATGCGCCTAATTTGCATTTCGGGAGAGATTCCATGCATCGGGTGTACTTTCGCCTCATTTCGGGGCTGTTTTCCCCCACATTTCAGTGCTGAAATTCCATTAGCATGTTTGCATATCATTTTCCATGCCATTGCATTGCATATACCATTGCCTCGGTTTGCATGCCCGTGTGCACGCATTTCGAGGCACTTCATTTTCATCTACTGGCTTCCTATGTGAGTGTGGCTAAGGCTCTCTCATGTTGGTATAAGCCCATTATTGCATTGCGTATGCCATTGCCTCGGTTTGCGTGCCCGTGTGCACGCGTTTCGAGGCACTTCATTTTCATCCATCGGCCTCTTATATGAGTGTGGCTGAGGCTCTCTCATGTTAGTGTAAGCCCATATCATATTTCCATGTCATTTGCATTGCGTATGTCATTCTCTCAGTTTGCGTGCCCGTGTGCACGCATTTCGAGACATCTCATTTTCATAGCATTGTGCATACTAGGCTGTATCTTAGTTGCATTCATGCATGTCATGCATATTGCATCGTGTTCGGGATAGGAGTTAGCCCGGGCACGGGAAACGAGGTGCGTTTCGTACTCCGAGTGACGGAACGTGTCTCAATCCCCGGTCACCGACACTCCGAATTACCCATGATGGAGTTAGGTTCTTGTTGTGTTTATACGTGCATTCATTCTATATTGAGTTGCACATTTCGACTCCTCTGCCATCATGCATCGATATGCGTGATTGGTGGCACGAGGATCGAGGCATGCATATATCTGTGAAAATACATTGCCATGCCCCTTTCCCGCTCTCTGTTGCAGCAAAATGAAGAATCAGCAACTTTTCGGAGTCTGGCACGCTTTCCAAGAATAACTGCTAGACAGAGGCTAATTGGGGCATCCCGGTGGATTTCCGCGCAAGACAACCCGGACATGCATCATCCATCAGAAGCAAGGCAGTCCCTGGCTTGCATGCCAGTTTTATTTATTTTCTTAGTTAATTTGTTAATTAATTAGGAGTTTGTATATTTTTTGGACTGTAATATTTGGACTGTACTATTCTTTCATTTGGGACTGTATTATTTATTCGGACCCTCTGCACGAGGGCACAACTGTAATAAGTGTGCGTGTGTGTGTGTTGTATGTCTTCCAACCCCACGTCTTTCTCCCTTTTATTTATCCGCTTATGATGGTTAGATTAGGGCATGTTTAAATTAGCATACAGTATGACAGCATGTTTGCATCATTCATCTGTATTGCATGCACCGGGCTCGGCGCATCATACTAACTGCATTGTATTTCAATTCTAAAGTTGAATACTTGTTAGCTGTAGCATGATATATCTGCCTGAATGCCTGTGGGTGAAGGTTGGGTTACTTAAATTGGAATAAATCATCAACTATTTGTTTTAAGCCCACTAGATAGTGGCAAAAGCATCCTTTCCTAAGCCCACCTGCGGGTGGCAAAACCTGCATTTTAAGCCTACTTGCGAGTAGCAAACCATCTTTCAAATAAATAAACATGAAATGTTTTGTTCCAATCCAGCCGACCTGGTCTATACTTGTATGCTGTGCGCATCACATAGTAACCTAGGCTAATAACCGGAATAAGAACATACAATGTTTTCAAAAATAGATATCATGGTTAGTAGAGGCCGGTCTATGACCGGGCGAGCGGGGGTGCTCACGAAGTGACCTTCCCCAATCGTACCCAAGTTCCCGAGCCGAGGCAACTTTGGTGATGACGGACACGTGGCCTTTGGCAACGAGTCAGGGTTTCCTAAATTTCCCAAAATAAAATATTTAGGTGGCGACTCTGTATCTGGCAAAGCAGTCCATGTTTGGCACTTCTTTCAAAAATCTGTTTTCTCAAAACGATTTGTCGGATTTGGACTCTTTGGTTCAGATTTAGAACCATGACACAAATCGAGTCCGAACTGTAGCGAGGTCCCCCACGGGCTTGTTACAGTTTCTGGCGACTCAGCTGGGGATTTAGAGAACTTGACTCGAACTCATGATATCTGTTTTTGGCTACACTTGTGTGTTTCTTTGCATTGCATTTGCATTGGTGCGCTTAGGACACCGTGTTTGCCATCTGCTATTCCTGAACGGTTTGCCGGAGGCTTGTCTTGTCAAGGCATGACCATAAGGCTGACCGGTTGTGGGCTCTGCCAGTATGGGAACATGAACCCCGGTTTTACCGGGGCACCCTTTTTGACCATTCGACCTAGTGCATATTCGGATCCATAGTGACCATTCCAAACTAGGACAGGTTGCTTACCCGTTTATAGGTTGTTTGAAACCGCTGTGTGCGTAGTGAAACCCTAGCTCCTGACAAAATAGGACAGGGAAACCCTACCCCAACATAGGGGTGTTTTGGCTCTCACTTATCTGTTCTGTGCTTTAGAGTGCGTCTCTACAGGAATGCATGTATCAGTATATGAGTTTGGGCATCAGGCCTGCGGGCATTACTATCAGTATTTGGGGGTCAGCTTTACCTGTGGGTATCAGACTCAGATTTGGGGCAGAATTTTGGGGCAGAATTCAGTAGAGGGCACACTCATTCAACTATGCTCGTATCTGTTCAGATGGAATCAGGCTGAGATACTGTCTGTTTTCTCTTTTGCAAGGTAGTCTGGGAACCATAGCTTCAGAAGGCTCCGATATCCCCTGAGGTTCATCGAACTTGTGCTGATAGACTTTGCTAGGTCAGAGATTCAGTTCAAGGGCAATCAGTGTTCCTTTGCCAGAGGCAGGGTAAAAGGGTTAGCCGGACACAAATCACCGGTTCAACAGTTACCAGATCAGTGGCCCTTATCCACCCCACCAGTGAACAGTCAGGCTGAGGTCTCAGCTTCTACTGCAGGGATAGATACCAATCAGTCAGATGGAACAGCAGAACACGTCAGGGATGGAGGCAATGATGCGCCAGATGCAAGAAAGTATGAGACTCTTGCAGCAGGATGCTACCCGTCAGGAGGAATTTGCCAAACAGCAGGCTGCGATCATGGCTCAGCAGGTTGAGCTCATCATCAAGCTGCAACAGCAAAGCGGCGCGTCCGTTTCACAACAAGTCCCTCCCCCAGCAGGAGCTCCAGCACCTGGGGAGACGCCAAATGTCCAGGAAGGTACGGACGTTCCGGTAGGGCCAGATCCACCCCCAATTTTACCCCAACTATCCAAAGCACCTACCAATCTACCGAGCTCTCCCTTCGAGTTTGAGGTCGACCCCACAGCGTTGAAGTTGAGCAAGCTTGAAAGGTTGTTCAAGAAATCCCAGGGGGTAAAGTCCATCCCAGACATTGAGGACGGGTACACCGACGCAACTGTAACTCTGCCGGACAGGTTCAAGATGCCTCACATCGACCGTTTTGATGGGTCAAGAGATCCCATGGTCCACTTGAGCTTGTTTTCAGATGTTTTGCGCCCGATGGGCTTGACAAGATTACAGAAGCTCTCCCTTTTTGGCAGGACCCTGTCGGGTATTGCAGTCACCTAGTATGCCAAATTGGAGGATTCAGTGAAACAAAGCTGGGAGGAGATGGCCGAGGCCTTCGTTGCACAATATTCATACAATACCCAAATCGAGATTACGACCCGTGACCTTGAGACGATGAGGCAGGAGCCGAAGGAGAGCTTCTCAGAGTTCGTAGCCCGCTGGAGGGCCAAGGCTTCAATGATGACCCTTAGGCCCACTGACAAAGATCAAATTCGGATGATTGTGCGCAATCTCCAGCCCAAGCTAATGCAGAAAATGATTGTGATCCCCTTCCCTACCTTTCCAGACTTGCATGAGATGGAAGTGCAGATCGAGGATGCTATGAAGCAGGGCCTTTTTGACCAAGAGAAGGAGCAGCCCAGAAGGGCATTTTCCCGCAGTTCAAATGCGACCACCAGCGGTGATGCAACTGCAAGATCTTCCGATGTGGGCATGGTTACTACCACCGTATCAAAAACAGCTACCCCATTCACCGGTGCGTCCGGAAGTAGCTTACAAGGAACCACATACCCACCCCAAGCCAAGAAGGTTTTCACCCCACTTTATATGCCTTTGTCAAAGGCTCTAGGGGCTTTGATCAAGAAAGGGCATCTGAAGCCCCTGGAGCCGCAGCCATTACCAAAGAACCTCCCTCTCTCGCACAACCCAGCCGACTACTGTGCCTTCCATCAGCGAGCTGGCCATGACACTGACATGTGCTTCCGTCTCCGTCACGAAATACAAGATCTGATCGACAACGGGGTCATCCCCGCACCAGGACCTGCAAAGTCTATCGGCACTTGATCAGTGAACTTAGGGGATAATGTGATGTGATTGGGGAGATGAACCACCTGCGGGCAGCGCTCAGTTTACTCCAGATATGGTGGATGGCATGCACTGTTTTGAGCATTTGCGAATGCTAGCTTTTGTGCTTTCTGACTTGGGTATTGGGTCAGTCTTGTTGTTTGGTTTTGAGTTTGTCTTTTTGTTTTGAGTCAGTCTCTTTTTTGTTTTGGGTCTGTCTTGTTGTATCGAGTCAGTCCTGTTGTATAGGAGTCGAGTGATTTCGGGGGTGTTACCTCGGGCATCTCTATTTTGTTTTGTGTTTGTCTTTTCGTTTTGCTTTGAGTCTATTCTTGCTTGGAGCCGGTTACACCAACAAATTTGAATGAAACAGCGGTAATTTTCATGCTTTTGTGCTTGCTTCGGCCGTGTGCCAATTGTGCCAGAAAGTTTGAATGAAACGGCAGTACTTTTTCGCTTACTCTTCTGCACCCCAAAATCATTGCATTGACCTAAGTTTTTCAAAACTTTTTGAACACTGCGGTGAAAACGAAGAGGAAGGAATTCCTCGGGATTTGCAAAACTTTGATGAATTGAGAGAAAGAGAGGCGTGTTAAGCCCTTAATGAATGAAATCATGCTTGTTAGCGTGAGTACTGAGAAGGACCCTGGCTTGATCCAGACTGGTTTCACACTATCTTCAGCGTGAGCGATTTATCGCTTTCTTAAAAATTTTCAAAAACAAAATATTTTGCGCGATCCTGCGAAGACCTGTGTGGAATCGCTCCTGAGATTGTGCAGCCTAGGATTGCTCTCAGCCTCGAGACTCAACCCCTTTGCTTCCAAACCTTGAACTTGAATTCAGAAGGTTCAACGGTCAACTATGATGTGAGGCCTGTGTGGCCGAATTTGAAGCAGCCCTCGAACAAGAGGCCAGGAGAGTCAGGTCAAGAAGATCAGATCTCATCAGAAGAAGCTTACAAAGCAAAACAGCAGCCATTCTCCTAGATTCAGATGACTTCAGGATCTCAAAACCATTTGACATGGACAAAGCTACACTTTTACCCTTGAGAGGCTCGCTGGGCCAAAAACCCGAAAAGGCGACCCAGGCAAAAGTTAGAGCAAGAGAAAAATACAAAAAAAAAAAAAGCAAAAATGCAAAAGAAAACAAAAAAGAGAACAAAAAAAGAAAGATGCAAAGAAAAGAAAAAAAAAAGAAAATCAAAAAAAGGAAAAAGAAATGAAAAGAATTGAAAAGAAAAGAAGAACAAAGCTCGCAAGGTCGAAAACCCGCAACGGGCGCCTTGGCAAAAGTTAGAGCCTAAAAAGGAGAGGTTAATACCTGAGTGTACCTTAACCCCGAACTACGTGAGGCTTGATTCCCATCTTTGGGATACGTAGGCAACTTCATTCTGAAGTCCAGCCGTAAAACAATTCGATTGTGTCCATGCGATGGTTCTGATCATCTTCGCTTTCTCTGTATCCGAGAGTTTGGTTGTGTTCGTCGCTCTGAGGACTGCCTACAATGCGCTGCGGTGCCATTCAAACAAGGGGCAACTTTCCGTTGCTATTCAATGCACCGCGGTGTCATTCAAACAAGGGGCAACTTTCCGTTGCCATTCAATGCGCTGCGGTGCTATCCAGACAAGGGGCAACTTTCCGTTGCCATTCAGAACGCCGCAGTGTCATTTCAAACAAGGGGCAACTTTCCGTTGCCATGCAGTGTCCTTCAGACAAGGGGCAATTTTCCATTGCTATGGATCTGAGATTGTGCATCTCAAGAGTAGGTTCCGAGATCGTTGAGCAGTGGTCGTTCGCAAAAATAGTTTTTGAAAATTTTTACTAGGGTTGACTAAATCTTCTCGAAAAGTATCCCATTTTCAAAACTGGACCATTTCTTGGACCCAAAAGAGGAAAATTTTCAGTGCTCACAGCCTAACTTGCATGATTTTAAATCAGAAAATTGAACAAGCATGTTTATCTAACTCTCATTTTGGTCAAAATTTTTAGGAGAAAACTAAAACAAAAAATGGTCAAAATGATGAACTAGGGGCACAGTTGAGTCAGGCTTCCTGTCTTTCCCATTGTCAACATACTTGCCAAGAAGGGCACTCTACCTGCCAGAATAGGGCACAACTGAAGTTAACAACAAATGGCAGAAAGTTCTCTCATCCTCCAAGCAGCGAGGTATCAAGCCGAATGCGAAGCACGAATTGGAATGGATCGAGATGCTCCATTCCCTCATCCGACGCATCGACAGATGTCACCGAAGGAAATAGCCGCGAGCTGATTATGTTGGGTGTGAGCCCACAACTTCCTGTTCATCCATCAACCACCCAGGGGAGGGATGAAAAACGAGAGATTGAAGAATAAAGAGATGTACGATGAGAGAAAAATTGAGAAAAGGGATTTTTCAGAAAAATAGAGCTTGAGGGCCGAGTGATGTGAGGATCACAAATGAGAGAGGGTGGGGAACACTACCCGGTGAAACAGGCTCCTTGTGCACGTCTGAGTGTCGTGTCTTTTTGTTTTATCTCGATTCTTGTTTTGAGTCGTTTCGAGTGTTACTCGATGTGTCTAGGTTGTGTGCCTTTTATTTCCTTGTTGAGTTGTCTTGTTGTGTTCAGTCGTAGGCTCGATACCCGGTCAAAAGCTCATTTATCAATTCAAAAATAAAATCGTTTTGCGCTCCGAGTGCCGTGCCGTTCTCCACATCTGTGCAAAACAAGATTCATTCTTTTATAAAATCTCAGGATTCAACCCAGGTCATGTGAGAACAATAGAACTAGGACCTATCTGAAGCTATATATGGTTCCGGACTGCAAAGCAAAAGCAAAAGAGGAAAATGTCGGGTATCTGAGTTTGTTTCAACTTCAGTAAGTTCCGAGACTACATTCTGTGTGTACCTCTTCAAGTCTTGCCAAAGCTCCAAAGTATGAGTGTGCCTCTACCTCAAGCTCAAGGTCAAGTCTGCTTCAAGCCAAAATGGCAATCGAAGTGCTCCCTCAGAAAACCAGCCCCTGCCAGATGCATCTTGGCTGTGTTTGCAATGAGTTCCTAGGAGACCAACTGCGACGGTGGAAACTAGAGTTCGGACGGCTATTGCCTAGAATGCAAAGGTTCGGAATTTCCGAGACTAAAGTCTGGTTTAAATACCCAGGGGTCTATCCTCGGCTTGAAATCTGTATGGCAGCCCCATAGATTGAGATAGCATGTGAATGCGCCTCGATTCTAGATACTGAATCAACCTAGTCTGTCACCCCGTTGGAGAATAGGGAAAGTTGTGAACATAGCCAGGAAGGAAAGGTAGTAACTGCGGTTTGGAAGTACCAATCAAGAAAGTGCAAGGAGAACCCACTCTTTTCAGCTTAAAATGTTTCTGCGGAATTTTCAACTCATGTCTTCGATGTGTAGCTCATCGTCAGTCGGCATGCACGAGGTGTATCCTTTTTGGAATGTATCGTGACCCCTCCGAGAGGTAAATCAGAGGTTGCGTTTGGAAATTGGTCTACTTAAGGCTTGTATTCCCTTGTTCGGCATTTTGTTTCAAATATGCGTTGTGATGCACGTTCCAATTGCATTGTTATGCATCCTTCCACCCGCATTGTTATGCACTTCTCATGCTTGCGTTGTGATGCACGTTCCAATTGCATTGTTATGCACCCACTTCACTAGCATTGTTATGCTCATTCGTTGCATTGTTATGCATATCTAGCATTGTTATGCTCATTCGTTGCATTGTTATGCACATCTATCTAGCATTGTTATGCTCATTCGTTGCATTGTTATGCACATCTATCTAGCATTGTTATGCTCATTACTTGCATTGTTATGTACACTTCACCTGCATCGTTATGCACCTTTTCACTTACAATTGTCGTCTTTTCTCCTCTCGCATGCGATGCGTTAGGGCATCTTTGGTTTCGAACATTCGGATGAGTTCCGGTGTTCATTCATCCCTTTTCTCTCTTGCATGTGATATGCTGAGAGGTTTTCTCTCGCGTGTGATACGCTGAGAAATTTATCTTTCCTTCCTTGCATGTGATATGCTGAGAGGTTTTCTCTTGCGTGTGATACGCTGAGAAATTTATCTTTCCTCCCTTGCATGTGATATGCTGAGAGGTTTTCTCTTGCGTGTGATACGCTGAGAAATTTATCTTTCCTCCCTTGCATGTGATATGCTGAGAGGTTTTCTCTTGCGTGTGATACGCTGAGAAATTTCCCTTTTCTCTCTTGCATGTGATATGCTGAGAGGTTTTCTCTTGCGTGTGATACGCTGAGAAATCTCCATTTTCTCTCTTGCATGTGATATGCTGAGAGGTTTTCTCTTGCGTGTGATACGCTGAGGAATCTGCCTTTCTTCTCTTGCGTGTGATACGCTGAGAAGTTTACCTTTCCTCTTTTGCGTGTGATACGCTGAGAAACTTATCTTATCTCTCTTGCATGTGATATGCTGAGAGGTTTTCTCTTGCGTGTGATACGCTGAGGAATCTGCCTTTCTTCTCTTGCGTGTGATACGCTGAGAAGTTTACCTTTCCTCTTTTGCGTGTGATACGCTGAGAAACTTATCTTATCTCTCTTGCATGTGATATGCTGAGAGGTTTTCTCTTGCGTGTGATACGCTGAGAAATTTACCCTTCCTCTTTTGCGTGTGATACGCTGAGAGGTTTACCTTCTTCCTCTCCTATGTGTGATACGCAAAGAGATGTTGTGTGTTAGGCTCCGGGTAGTCTCAGTAGTCGCTTTTAGCCTTCTCCGCGTGAGACGCAGTGAGAATCGCGTGAGACGCTCCGGGTAGTCTCAGTAGTCGCTTTCCTTTCTGCATGAAATGTAGTTAGATTTGTATTCACTTGCTTAAAACTGTTGCATGGTATGCTTCATTACAGCTTTTCTTTGCATAATCATAAGTTATGTTCAGCTTCTTGCATTCGCTTTGCATTCTGCCCCCTCGCCTGCGGGCATGCCTGCGGACACATATCTGTTTATCTTGTACGTTTGTCTAAGTCTTCGGCCTTGTCAAAAATGGGTCGTCTCTGGGCTTTGACATTCACTCCCGTCACTTGTGACTTCCGAGTTCTGTCAAAGAGGGGCAACTGTAGACACCCCATTTTTAACCGACCTTGAGACTCAGACGTCACCAGTTGAGCACTTGGTGATATTGCATAATGTGCTCGTTCAGAAGTTTCAGAGTCTTGGCTGCGAGCCCTGCCTTCGGACTTCCGAACCCTCTTCTGTGCCTTGCCTCGATTTGCGAACCAGACTCGATTTTCTCTGTTTCTTTTCCCGAGGGGAGGGAGAGGTCCCGTAGACCATCTCTCAGTGGCCGTGGGCTACATTTTGTGGCCGCAGGCCATTTTGCCCATTTCGAAGCCCAGTTTCCGGTTTTTCGGGACCGTTGGCCGGGTGCCTCGGTTCGGGACCGCTTAACCATCTCCATTTGCTCTGAATTTTGGCATACATCTTATTTGCTCCCTCTTGAAGGACACTGGGGTCTGAGAAACCCACTTCGTGGCTGTAACAAGCCCTCGGGGGACCTCGCTACAGCTCGGACTCGATTTTGTAGTCACGGTTCTAAGTCTGAACCAAAGAGTCCAAATCCGGCAAATCGTTTTGAGAAAAACAGATTTTTTAAAGAAGTGCCAAACATGGACTGCTTTGCCAGATACAGAGTCGCCACCTAAATATTTTATTTTGGGAAATTTAGGAAACCCTGACTCGGTGCCAAAAGGCCACGTGTCCGTCATCACCAAAGTTGCCTCGGCTCGGGAACTTGGGTACGATTGGGGAAGGTCACTTCGTGAGCACCCCCGCTCGCCCGGTCATAGACCGGCCTCTACTAACCATGATATCAATTTTTGAAAACATTGTGAGTTCTTATTCCGGTTTATTAGCCTAGGTTACTATGTGATGCGCACAGCATACAAGTATAGACTGGATCGCCTGAATTGGAACAAAACATTTCATGTTCGTTTTTTGAAAATGGTTTGCTACCCGCAGGTAGGCTTGAAACATTTGATGATTTACTCCAATTCAGATAACCCAGCCTCCACCCACAGGCATTCAGGCAGTTATATCACATAAGCATATTGCCTCATGGTAAGCATGCTATCATGGCATTCACTCACACGCATGTAAGGATGCTAAAGCATAAAACTCACCGAGTACTCCAAGCCAAAATAGAAACTACATTAGAAATCATGCATGATCCTAAGTATACAGAAATGCCTAATGCAACACATGCAAAATGCAACTATAGCAGGCTCGGCTATTCTAAACATGGCATATGAGATGCTACAACTATCATGTATTCAATTTTAGAATTGAAAAATACAATGCAGTTAGTATGATGCGCCGAGCCCGGTGCATGCAATACAGATGAATGATGCAAACATGCTGTCATATTGTATGCTAATTTAAACATGCCCTAATCTAACCATCAAAAGCGGATAAATAAAAGGGAGAAAGACGTGGGGTTGGAAGACATACAACACACACACGCACACTTATTACAGTTGTGCCCTCGCGCAGAGGGTCCGAATAAATAATACAGTCCCGAATGAAAGAATATTACAGTCCAAAATATTACAAAATCCTAATTAATTAACAAATTAACTAAGAAAATAAATAAAACTGGCATGCAAGCCAAGGACTGCCTTGCTTCTGATGGATGATGCATGTCCGGGTTGTCTTGCGCGGAAATCCACCGGAATGCCCCAATTAGCCTCTGTTTACACCTGTTCTTGAAATGCGTGCCAGGCCCCAAAAGGTTGCCGATTCTTCGTTTTGCTGCAACAGAGAGCAGGAAAGGGGCATAGCAATGTATTTGCACAAATATATGCATGTCTCGATCCTCGTGCCACCAATCACGCATACCGAGGCATGATGGCCGAGGAGTCGAAATGCACAACTCAAATATAGAATGAATGCACATGAAACACAGCTAAAACCTAACTCCATCATGGATAATCCAGAGTGTCGGTGACTGGGGAATTGAGACACATTCCGTCACTCGGAGTATGGAATGTACCTCGTTTCCCGTGTCCGGGCTGACTCCTATTCCGAACACGATGCAATATGCATGATATGCATGAAATGCAACTAAGATACAATCCTAACATACACAATACTATAAAAATGAGATGCCTCGAAATGCGTGCACACGGGCACGCGAACCGAGAAAATGACAGAATGCGATCTAAATGACATGGAAATGTGATATGGGCTTATACCAACATGAGAGGGCCTCAGCCACACTCACATAGGATGCCGACGGATAAAAAAAGAAGTGCCTCGAAATGCGTGCACACGGGCACGCAAACCGAGGCGATGGTTGAATACGATGCGATGACATGAAAACATGATATGGGCTTATACCAACATGAGTGAGCCTCAGCCACACTCACATAGGATGCCGGCGGATAAAAAATAGAGTGCCTCGAAATGCGTGTACACGGGCACGCAAACCGAGGTGATGGTAGAATACGATGCGATGACATGAAAACATGATATGGGCTTATACCAACATGAGTGAGCCTCAGCCACACTCACATAGGATGCCGACGGATAAAAATGGAGTGCCTCGAAATGCGTGCACACGGGCACGCAAACCGAAGTGATGGTAGAATACGATGCGATGACATGAAAACATGATATGGACTTATACCAACATGAGTGAGCCTCAGCCACACTCACATAGGATGCCGATGGATAAAAATGGAGTGCCTCGAAATGCGTGCACACGGGCACGCAAACCGAGGCGATGACATACGCAATGCAAATGACATGGAAACATGATATGGGCTTATACCAATATGAGTGAGCCTCAGCCACACTCACATAGGATGCCGATGGTTGAAAATGAAGTGCCTCGAAATGCGTGCACACGGGCACGCAAACCAAGGCAATGACATACGCAATGCAAATGACATGGAAACATGATATGGGCTTATACCAACATGAATGAGCCTCAGCCACACTCACATAGGATGCCGATGGTTGAAAATGAAGTGCCTCGAAATGTGTGCACATGGGCACGCAAACCGAGGCGATGACACAATGCGACGTAATGATATAGAAATGGAAAGCAATCATTCTAATGGAATTTCAGCACCAAAATATGGGGGAAAACAGTCCCGAAATGAGGCGAAATGACACCGAATGCATGAAATAGTCCCGAAATGCGAATTTAGGCACCCGAAATGGCCCATAGCTATGCAATGCGTGCACAATATGGACATGTAATGCAAATACAGAAGCTAGGCAGTCCCAAAAAAGGCACTTTCACAGTTATAAACATGGCCAAACAGCAAGCATAGGTATGGCAAAAATGGCATGCAAGAATAGGGGCCAAGAGAGGGGTAATGAAGTAAGTGATATAAGCAAAATCCAAACTGAAAAATTTCCTTCTACAACATTTAAGAGGGACCAAAAATATGAATGATTACAGTATATGACAAGCCTCAAATCAATATACAAATATGCTAAAAAAACGGCACAAGATTGAGGCTCAAAAGGTGCTATAACATGAAGTATACAAAATAATCACCAAACAGAAAAAAAATGTTAATGAAGCATGAAGTATAGGCCAGAATAAGGCCACTTTCAGTTCTGTGGAAAATCCAAAAACGGAAGCAAAGGGGGCTGCCAATTTATACAAAAATGGGGCCAAATAAGGGATATAACTACAAGTGGCACATGGAGGCATCAAATGGTGAGGGGCCCTTCAACAATGTTGAAGAAGGGCCCAAAATAAGCACATTCACAGATTAAATAATGCTCAAAAACAGAATACTCATGGGCCAAAAATATCATGCAAAATTATGACATATAAGAGGATCAATGAAGCAAGTGCATCATGGAGGGCTCAAACAGGGTTGAGCCCTTAATGAAAAGTGAAAATGAGCTCAAAAGAGGGCCCCTTTCAGTTAGGGCTGGATCTTGAAACAAAAAGCATATAGGGCTTACAAATGGATCAAGAAAAAGGGTCAAAAGAGGAGAAATGTCACTTACCCTTGAAGACCAAAGCTTTTGTTGCTTCTTGGACCAATTTGCAGCTCCTTTAGCCTTTGAGAAGCTCTCCTTGTTGCTGGAAATGAAGTGGTGATGGTAGATCTTGGTGGTGATGAAGAACACAAGGTGTAGGACTTAAGGTTTTTTAGGAAAATGAGAAGGATGGAGGGAGATATGGATCTTGAGGCTTGAAGAACAATTTTTCCAACCCCAAAAACAGATATGGAATGCTGGTTATAAGGGCCAAAAAGGGGGTGTAAAGGTGGGGGAAAAGGAGACAAACTTTCCCCCACAAAATATCCCCCGGATAAAGATATTTTCTGGGGGATAAAGCCCTACAGCTGTAAAGGGAACAGTGTAAGGATCTCGGCCGGCCAGGTATTTTGGTTGCAGGTGGCCGGCCGGCCACACTCCCTAGCCGGCCGGCTAGGGGTCAAAAGGGTCAAGCAGATTTAGTGGCCGGCCACCAACTGATGATGTCCTCCTATGTGTGTACAACACAACCCTGTGGTTAAAAGTCCAAGAAAGTGGCTCGAGGGTGTTCAACATTAGCTCGGAAAGAGGGGTTCAAAAGGGTCAGGTGGAATTACTGGCCGGCCACCAACTTTTAGGATCCTCTCAAGTGTGTACATCACAAATATGTGGTTCAAAGTTCAAGAAAATGGGCCCAAGGTGTTCAACATTAGCCCGGAAGTGTGAAAAACGGGCGCCGGAGGGCGTCAGAGGATGTATAACTGGTTGCTGCAACAATTACTGGCCTCCCACCCTTCAGTGACCTTCCTAGTGATAAAACAGAGGTACCTATCAAGAATGAACGAAAACCGTTGCAAAATGAATGTTCGGGGGCCAAAACACGCAGTTCGGGGCCCCGGAAACTGCCCGTTAAACACCGAAATGGTATTCGACCACGAAGTGGGTTTCTCAGACACCAGTGTCCCTTGAAAGGGAGTAAATAGGATGTATGCCAAAAATCAGAACAAACGGAGATGGTTAGGCGGTCCCGAACCGAGGCACACGGCCAACGGTCCCGAAAAACCGGAAACCGGGCTCCGAAATGGGCAAAATGGCCTACGGCCGCCAAATGTAGCCCATGGCCACTGAGAGATGGTCTACTGGACCTCTCCCTCCCCTCAGGAAAAGAAACCAAGAAAACCGAGCCTGGTTCGCAAACCGAGGCAAAGTACAAAAGAGGGTTCGGAAGTCCGGAGGCAGGGCTCACGGCCGCAACTCTGAAACTTCTGAACGAGCACATTATGCAACATCACCAAGCGCTCAATCAGTGACGTCTGAGTCTTAAGGTCGGTCAAAAATGGGGTGTCTACAATGGCCGAACGCCACTTTTGGTGCTTAGCAACCCATTTTCGGGACCCCGAACTGCGTGTTTTGGCCCCTGAGCATTCGTTTTGCATTGGTTTTCGTTCATTTTTGGCAGGTGCCCCTGTTTCATCACCAAGAAGGTCACTAGAAGGTGGGAGACCAGCAATTATCTTGGCAACCAGTTATATTCCATTTTCGCCCTCCGGTACCCGTTTTTCTCGCTTCCGAGCCAATGTTGAACACCTTGGGGCCACTTTCTTGAACTTTCAACCACATATTTGTAATGTACACACATGGGAGGACCCTAAAATCATATGGCCGGCCACTAATGTTTCCTGACCCTTTTGAACCCCTCCTTCCGAGCTAATGTTGAACACCTTGGAGCCACTTTCTTCAACCCCAAACCACATATTTGTGTTGTACACACATGGGAGGATCCTAATATCATATGGCCGGCCACTATTTCCATTTGACCCTTTTGAACCCCTCTTGAAAATGGCTTGTTCTCTCTCCTGTTTTAGAGTTTCCAAATTCGAACCACAGGGTTGTGATGAAGAGACCTGGGAGGCCACCTTTTTGTCATGGCCGACCACTAATTAAACTTGGCCTTTTTGACCCTTGGCCGGCCGGCTAGGGGAGGTGGCCGGCCGGCCACCTGCAGCAAAAGTAATGGGCCGGCCATGTTCCTCTCTCCTTCCACTTTACAACTGTGCAGCTGTTTCCCCCAGAAAATATCTATATCCGGGGGATATTTTGTAGGGGAACAAGAGGCTTCATTTTGGCTCCACTTTGGCTAGACTCTTCTCTCTCTCTCTCTTGGATATTGCTGGCCTCCCAACTCAAGAAAAGGGGTTACAAGAGTTGCTTGGAGGAGATACATGCATAGCACCCCATTTCCTTCAAGTTTTGGGCTCCATTTCTTCATCATCTTCAAGCTCTACCATCACCCCTCCATTCCAGCAGCAAGGGGAAGAATTCCAGCAGCTTAGAGTCACCAAATCTGGTCCAAGAAGCAACAAAAGTGTTGGTCTTCAAAGGTAAGTCCAATTGCCCTCCTTTCTAGCTCATTTTTGCACCATCTCTAAGACATACATGCTTGCTGATTTGAGCTCCGACCAAAACTGAAAGTTGCCTTCTTTTAAGCTCATTTTCTTGTTTCATTAAGGGCTCAACCCTGTTTGAGGCCCCCATATTACACTTGCTTCAATATCCCTCTTTTGGTCCCCATTCTTGCATGTTTTGGCAGCCCATTATGCTTCCATTTTTGGACGATTTACAGGCCTAGAGATGGCCTTATTTTGACCTTCTTAACATGTTTTATTAAGGGTCTTTGCTTGTTTGATGAATATTTTGCATACTTTGTGTTATAGCCTCTTTTGGGCCTCATTTTGCATTGCATTTCTAGCATGTTTGTATACTGTTTTTGGATTTTTACAGTTCTGTAAATATGCATATTTTTGGTCCCTCTTCAATGTTGTAGAAGGGAATTTTTCAGTTTGGGCTTTGCATATACCACTTGCTTCTTTGGCCACCTTTTGGCCCATTTTCTTGCATAAGAGCTTAGCCATATCTATGTTTGTTTTTGAGGTTTTTACAGTTCTGTAAAGTGGCTTATTTTTGGCCCCTCTTCAATGTTGTTGAAGGGCCCTAACCTATTTGGAGTTAGCAGCTGTGAGTTGCTTCATAATCTCATGTTTAGGGCCATTTTTGCATGCCATTGTTGCCCTATCTTTGCTTGCTGTTTGGCCATGATTTGTACTGTAAAAATGCTTATTTTGAGGCTGCCTTGCTTCTGTCTTTTCATTCCATGTACCAATTATGCATGCTTTGTATAGCTGTAGTTCATTCTATGCGCCTAATTTGCATTTCGGGAGAGATTCCATGCATCGGGTGTACTTTCGCCTCATTTCGGGGCTGTTTTCCCCCACATTTCAGTGCTGAAATTCCATTAGCATGTTTGCATATCATTTTCCATGCCATTGCATTGCATATACCATTGCCTCGGTTTGCATGCCCGTGTGCACGCATTTCGAGGCACTTCATTTTCATCTACTGGCTTCCTATGTGAGTGTGGCTAAGGCTCTCTCATGTTGGTATAAGCCCATTATTGCATTGCGTATGCCATTGCCTCGGTTTGCGTGCCCGTGTGCACGCGTTTCGAGGCACTTCATTTTCATCCATCGGCCTCTTATATGAGTGTGGCTGAGGCTCTCTCATGTTAGTGTAAGCCCATATCATATTTCCATGTCATTTGCATTGCGTATGTCATTCTCTCAGTTTGCGTGCCCGTGTGCACGCATTTCGAGACATCTCATTTTCATAGCATTGTGCATACTAGGCTGTATCTTAGTTGCATTCATGCATGTCATGCATATTGCATCGTGTTCGGGATAGGAGTTAGCCCGGGCACGGGAAACGAGGTGCGTTTCGTACTCCGAGTGACGGAACGTGTCTCAATCCCCGGTCACCGACACTCCGAATTACCCATGATGGAGTTAGGTTCTTGTTGTGTTTATACGTGCATTCATTCTATATTGAGTTGCACATTTCGACTCCTCTGCCATCATGCATCGATATGCGTGATTGGTGGCACGAGGATCGAGGCATGCATATATCTGTGAAAATACATTGCCATGCCCCTTTCCCGCTCTCTGTTGCAGCAAAATGAAGAATCAGCAACTTTTCGGAGTCTGGCACGCTTTCCAAGAATAACTGCTAGACAGAGGCTAATTGGGGCATCCCGGTGGATTTCCGCGCAAGACAACCCGGACATGCATCATCTATCAGAAGCAAGGCAGTCCCTGGCTTGCATGCCAGTTTTATTTATTTTCTTAGTTAATTTGTTAATTAATTAGGAGTTTGTATATTTTTTGGACTGTAATATTTGGACTGTACTATTCTTTCATTTGGGACTGTATTATTTATTCGGACCCTCTGCACGAGGGCACAACTGTAATAAGTGTGCGTGTGTGTGTTGTATGTCTTCCAACCCCACGTCTTTCTCCCTTTTATTTATCCGCTTATGATGGTTAGATTAGGGCATGTTTAAATTAGCATACAGTATGACAGCATGTTTGCATCATTCATCTGTATTGCATGCACCGGGCTCGACGCATCATACTAACTGCATTGTATTTCAATTCTAAAGTTGAATACTTGTTAGCTGTAGCATTCCATATGCCATGTTTAAAATAGCCGAGCCTGCTATAGTTTGCATTTTTGCGTGTGTTGCATTAGGCATTTTTTTGTATACTTAGGATCATGCATGATTTCTAATGTAAATTCTGTTTTGGCTTGGAGTACCCGGTGAGTTTTATGCTTTAGCATCCTTGCATGCGTGTGAGTGATTGCCATGAATAGCATGCTTACCATGAGGCTATGTGCTTACATGATATATCTGCCTGAATGCCTGTGGGTGAAGGTTGGGTTACTTAAATTGGAATAAATCATCAACTATTTGTTTTAAGCCCACCTGCGGGTGGCAAAACCTGCATTTTAAGCCTACTTGCGAGTAGCAAACCATCTTTCAAATAAATAAACATGAAATGTTTTGTTCCAATCCAGGCGACCTGGTCTATACTTGTATGCTGTGCGCATCACATAGTAACCTAGGCTAATAACCGGAATAAGAACATACAATATTTTCAAAAATAAATATCATGGTTAGTAGAGGCCGGTCTATGACCGGGTGAGCGGGGGTGCTACGAAGTGACCTTCCCCAATCGTACCCAAGTTCCCGAGCCGAGGCAACTTTGGTGATGACGGACACGTGGCCTTTGGCAACGAGTCAGGGTTTCCTAAATTTCCCAAAATAAAATATTTAGGTGGCGACTCTGTATCTAGCAAAGCAGTCCATGTTTGGCACTTCTTTCAAAAATCTGTTTTCTCAAAACGATTTGCCGGATTTGGACTCTTTGGTTCAGATTTAGAACTGTGACACAAATCGAGTCCGAACTGTCGCGAGGTCCCCCGCGGGCTTGTTACACAGGGTTTTTGCTTGTGTCTGAGTATCCAACGTGGATGGCCAATATTGTTCCAGTCCCAAAGAAGGATGGCAGAATCAGAGTCTGTATCAACTTCAGCGATCTGAATAAGGCTAGTCCGAACGATGATTTTCCCCTGCCGCATATTAATGAGTTGGTAGACTTCACCTTGGGCCATGCATTCCTCTTCTTTATGGATGGATTTTCTAGGTATAACCAGATTCTAATGGCACCTAAAAACAGAGAGAAAATCGCCTTCACTACGCCGTGGGGTACCTGCTGCTATCGGGTTATGCCATTTGGGCTGAAGAATACTGGGGCTACCTATCAACAGGCTGCGACCATTATTCTACATGATATGGTCCATAAAGAGGTTGAGGTGTACGTGGACGACATGATTGTCAAGTCGAAAGAAAGAGAGGGCCACTACACCGCCTTGAAGAAATTCTTTCAACGGATCAGAGAATACAGACTGAGGTTGAATCCACAAAAGTGTACTTTCGGCGTAACAGTAGAGAAAATGCTGGGCTTTTTTTTATCACACAGAGGGGCATCGAGGTAGATCCTTCCAAAATCATGGCCATTCTAGAAATGCCACCACCAAGGACTAAAAAGTAGGTGCGAGGCTTTCTAGGTAAAGTGCAATTCATAAGACAGTTTATTTCCAAATTAACCTTGACTTGTGAACCACTTTTTGGTTTTCTGAAGAAAGGAAAGAAGTTCTGATGGGATGATCGATGTCAATTCACTTTTGAGCAGATTAAGTAGTACCTTCAGAATCTTCCTGTATTGTCGCTGCCAAAGCTGGGGAAGCCTTTGATTCTGTATCTATCAGTCACAGGCACAACGATGGGATGCATGCTTGTTCAAAAATTTGAGGATAAGGTGGAGAAAGCTATCTATTACTTGAGCAAGAAAATACTGGATTATGAGACCCGCTACACTCCGTTGGAGAAAGCTTTCCTAGCCTTGGTATGGGTGACCAGGAAGTTGAGGCACTACTTGTTAGCTCACTCTGTAATTCTAGTTTCGAGATTAGATCCCATCAAATATCTCTTTGAGAAACCAGCGCTTACAGGTAGGCTAGCCTGTTGGTTGCTTCTTCTCTCCGAATTTGATCTTAAGTATGTCACCCGCAAGTCGGTCAATGGGAGAGCTGTAGCAGAGTTTCTGGCAGATCACCCAGTAGAAGGGGATGAAGTGGTAGAATACTTGTTCCCAGATGAAGCCATTCTCCAAGTCGAGGAGGAGATTTGGACAATGTACCTTGACGGAGCATCCAATCAATATGGTTATGGGATAGGTGTGTTGCTGATAGCACTCGACAATTCCCATATACCTTTAGCCTTCAAACTCCAGTTCAAGGTGTCCAATAACAAAGCAGAATATGAAGTGTGTATCGCTTGTTTGGAAGCTGCCCTGGAACTAGGGGCAAAAAGATTGGACGTTTTCGGGGACTCGAACCAAGTTGTTTCTCAAGCAAATGGAGACTGGAAAGTCAAAGAAGAAAAGATAAAGGTGTATCACTAGACCCTGGACGTTCTAATTCCTAGGTTTGAAAAGCTAACTTTCACACATCTACTGAGAGAGAACAACAGGTTTGCTGACGCTTTATCAACTCTATCATCCATGATAGACATCCCTCTTAAAGTCCAGATGCGTTCGATCATCATTAGGCAGAGATACATGCCAGCCTATGAGACTATCGCCGCAATAGATGAAGCACAAGATCAAAACCCTTGGTATTACGATATCTGGAACTTCTTAGAAAAGGAGATTTATCCACCAAGGGCAAATGCTAAGGAGAAAAGGGGTATACGGCGAATGGCCGTCCAATTTATCATCTGCAGAGGTAAACTGTACAAGAGAGGTCATTTGGGAATGCACAAGTTATGTGTCGAAGAAGAGGAGTCAAAGTGCCTAATGAAGGCTAGCCATGGAGGGAAATGCGGGGCGTATACAAACGGAGTAATGTTAGCCCGGAATATTCTCAGGCAGGGTTACTACTGGTCTACCATGGAGGAGGATTGTATTGGTTTTGTTTGGCGGTGCAACAAATGCCAAATTCATGCTAATCACATGAATATCTCGCCGTCAAAACTGTGCAACGTGACTTCGCCATGGCCTTTCTCAATCTGGGAAATCGACATCATCAACGTAGTCACTCCAAAAGGGTCGAATAGACATGAATATATTCTGGTGGCAATTGATTACTTCACAAAGTGGGTGGAGGCTCAGTCCTACACAATGTTGAAAGCAGCGCATGTGGCTAAGTTCATCAGAAATAACATCATTTGCCAATACGGAGTCCCAGACGAGATCATTTCAGATAATGGCTCCCACTTCAAGAAAGAAGTGATAGATGTGTGTAGACACCCCATTTTTTACCGTCCTCAAGACTTGGATGTTCTTGTAGGTACATCCAGTGACAAGTTTGATTGCTCGTCAAACACTCAAACTCCGCAGTGGAACGCCACAGGTTTGAGCTTTCCAAACCCTGCATCAATTCTATCTCATTTTTGGACCATGTTTTGGTCCTTCCAGCATGTTATTCTTGATGAACTGTCGGCCATGGATTTTGGCCTGCTGACCATTGATGTGCCCTGCTGGCCATCAATGAGCCCCTATCGACCATCAGTGATGGTTGGCCAGCCACCAATGTATCCGTAGATATTTTCTGATATTTTGTGCCAGCTGTTTGCACAGGTTGAGCCATCTGCTTGCACGTGTATGGCTGGATCTCTTTTAGAGGATTTTGTATCTTCTATATATAGAAGCCTTCCTCTTACATGCTCAAGGTTGGAAATTTTGAAGACAAAAAAAAATTATCTCTCTCTAGAATCCTCTCTCTCTAAATATTTTGCCTTAAAGCCTAAATTTTGCACACTTTTGCTTGTGAGCTCTTGATCAAACTTGATCACCATTGTGTTGAGGTTGCTTGAGGTCCTATTCAAGCTTTAGAAGAGATATTAGCTTGGTTTGACTTGCCTTTGTTGCCTAAATAACATCTTGTCTTTAAAGAGGTAGAATACTTGTATTTTAAGTCTAATTTAAATACTTGTTTGGCCACCCTTGCATGCTATTTTGTAGCTGGTTTTAATCTCTAAAATCTCTGTTTTTATGGTTTAAAATGGTGGTTTGAGGTATGATTTGAGATAGGGGTAGTCCACCCTTTTTGTAGCTTGTTTATTAAAGTGTTGTGCCATCTTTCAAAGCTTTTAAAACAACTTTTTTGGCTCTTTTATCCACTGAATTCCATGGGATTTTTAGTGGTAAAAACTTTGTTTTGAGGTCCAAAATAGGAGAGGGTGGCCTCCCCTCCTTGTGTCTTGTTTGCAAGTGTAGATAGCCTAGCATGTGAGCATGTTTTTCTACCTTTTTATGACTTGATCTCAGCATGTTTTAGCTACTGATTTGGCATAATTTAACTCTGTTTTGGGCTGTCTTAGCCATATGAGCCTTGTCTTGCATGGTTCTAGTGCAAATGGCTTCACTAGCTTGGCATTTTAGGCCTCTAAACTTGATTTGCTTGAGATGTTTGCATGTTGAAGTGTCTTTTTACATGTAATTTCAGTGTTCATGGCCCTGTCACATGCTCATTTGCTTTACTCTTTTATTGCTTTTTAGAGTTGCTCTTGAGTCTTATTTGTAGCCTAACATGTGAGCATGTTTTTCTAGCCTTTTGTGCCTTAATCTCAACAAGTTTTAGCCACTGTTTTGGCATATTTAAACTCTGTTCTTAGCTGGTATAGTCAGTTGAGTTTTATATTGCATGGCTATAGTGTAGTGCTCTTCACTAGTTTAGTGTTTTTTTTTTCACTTTTAAACATGTTGTGCATGAGTTGCTTACATGTGGTAATAGCGTTTTTCATGCCATTTCAGCGCTGAAATATCTGCAACCTCCCTCATTTCTTCACTTTTCCATTTGTTTTGAGGGTTAGTTAACCTTTGGGTTATGTTTAAGCTTGAGATTGAGACTTGTGCTTAATGGTTTTAATCCTCTTTTGAGGGTTTCTACTAACCAACGACATGATCTCTCTCATGTCTTAAATCATCCCTTGGTTGACACCTCTCTCATTAGAGGATACTCACCTTGGACTTAACCGGTTAAGGAATGGTTTGTTAATATAAAATGAGTAAATAAAACATGACAAGTAAAACATGAACAAGATAAGTATGTTGTGTTTGCATCACATGGGTTCAATCGGACATTATATTGAACACAAGGTAAATTGGAGCATTTCATACTCAAAGTGATGAAATGAACCAATCTCCTTTGTCTCCATTGCCTTTGATCATTCATGACAAGGTAGTGGTCTAGAGTCTTGTTTTTGTGCATTTATTGAAAGTGTACAACTTAGATCTTTGGCCATCATGCATTGAATATGCTTGATTGGTGGTTTTGGATCCAAGAGTGCCACTCCTTTGATGTTTTGATATGATAAGGAGGGGCACAGTACAAACATATCCTTGGAAAACCCTTCATTTTCCTCTGTTTGTACTCTGTTGTAGTGTGGTGATTCAGTACACCAATGGCCGGCAGTGGCTCACTGATGGCCGGCAGTGCTTCATCCTTGGCCGGCATGGCACAATTTTGGCCGGCAGGGCGCCGGAAGCAAGCATTCATGGCCGGCAGGCCACTGGTGCAGTCCTCAACATTGGTTTGGTAAGGTGGAGCAGAAGGTTCTGAAGTGTAGTCAACCCTGCAAACAGAGCCTCTCAAGAGCAAATCGGAAGGCTTTCGGGGCGAAAATCGAGTGCATGCATCTTCTACTTTCCAAAGCAGAGTTGAGGTAGTGTAGTTTAGTACTTTGCATAGTTAGTTAGCATGAATTTGTAATTTAATTAACTAATGGCTAATTAGTTAAGTGTTGTAATAATTAAGTAGCTTAGCTTAGCTATTTCTTTATTTTATTTTGTAATAATTAGTCTAATTAGTTTAATTAGATTAGCTTAATTAGCTTAGCTTAGTGTAACTTAGCTTATTCATTCGGACCCTCCTTCGTGAGGGCGCAATGTTGTAATAAGTGTGTGTGCGTGTGTGCATGTCTTCCAACTCTGCATCTTTCTCCCTTTTATTTATCCGCTTTTGATGGTTAGATTAGGGATCATGTTTCAATTAGCATACCTTATGCTTGCATGTTTTCATCATTCATTTGTGTGAGACCATGAAATATCCTCTCACATGGATTGTAGAGATTCAACGAAGAGATGAACTTGGTCCTGGTAGACCTACAAAGATGAGCATGATCGGCGCCACCCAACCAGGGTTGTCGGCCAGTGGCACTCTGATAGTGAAGTCAATCACCTGATAAGCAGAATGAAAGTCTAAAAAGTGTAGAGTGATTGGTGTGTAGTGTAGGGAAAGAGAACATACCTTTCTTCTGGGATGCCTCCCCTTTATATAGATAGGGGGTGTGATATTTGTCTAGTCTGGACCCATTGTAGGCCTTGTTTGAGTTAACCCTAATAAGTGGATATATTTTTTTTTTTCTGGCTCCCACAATTGCCCCAAAACTTTCATTGTCTGCGGTAGAAGGAATGAGAGTTTTCCTTGCCGAGTTACGCTATTCAAATAGCTATTAGGTTTTTGATAAAGAACACTCTAGATAAATGAATAAAATGTATGAATGAATGACTGCATGTATGCTTGAATGTACGCATAAATGTATATATGTCTATCATAGGATGAAATTATATCACATGAGTTCCAAACAAATCATAATGATGACCACGGTATTATTATCCCCGGCAAGGGTGTAGGCCTGCGGTATTATTACCCTCGGGCGAGGGTGTAGGTTTGCGGTATTATTACCCCCAGGCAAGGGCGTAGGCCTGCAGTATTATTACCCCTGGGCAAGGGTGTAGGCCTGCGGTATTATTACCCCCGGGCGAGGGTGTAGGCCTTTGCTGATGGCACTCCATCTCGAGTGTGAAGATTACACTGTACTCAGAGACTTATGCTAATTTTAAGTGGTGATCAAGTGCTAATATTGCAAGGATTTTGAATAATGCATCCTATGTCAGTGATGGCCTATACTGAATGAGGTAAACGTGTTAATCACAAATAATATTGCTCCGCTTGTAAGGAATTGCCAAGTAGATATTGGGCCAACTATTTAATTACCGAGTTGCTCGGTTTGCCTTTTGCTCGGTTTGCGTTTAGTCCAAGGTAGACTTGCCCCATTACTTTCGAATGACAGGTGTTAGTCGAAAGGAATGCAGATTCCCATTGCCTTATGTTGCAGGGAAGATTCAGTTTTGATAAAATGACGGCGCACAACAATATGCGAACTACTGACTAGCAAATGCGAATTGCTGCCTGCCAAGTGTGTAATGTATTGCTCCAAAACCGGTGCTTGTTTGAAGCGGTGTAAAAAGGAACGGGAGTATGTAACTCAAGTAAATGTTGTAATGTTTGTACCAAGTTAGCTAAGTATGCATGCATATCAAAGGTGCCGAGATGATGATCGGCTGATGTGCCCCAATTGGAAAGCAGAAAAATGACTAAGATGTCCCAGTGGGAAATTGTTTTGCCAAATAGTGTTGTTAGGCGAATAAAGTTGCCAAATACTGTGGTCAATGTTGCTGCATAAAGTTTGGCAATGCATAAAGTTGACCAATAATGTTGTTTAGCTGCATAAAGTTGACCAATAAAGTTGATGCACGGCCGAATAATGATCATACATAATGTTAAATTAATAATGGTGCTGAATAATCTTGCCGAGTAAAGTTTATGCACTGCCGAGTAACTGGTGTCAAAACATCGGTGTCCGTTCCATATATAATGTGATTTTGCCAAAAAGTTGGTCAGCTACACTTGGTTCGGTGATGGTGTCGATCTTTTGGTCGGCAATTTTTCTTAACTTTGCGGTGTGTCGGCATCCCTTCAGAGTTGGGTTTGCTAAGAACTTGGTTGGCAAGGGTTGCTAATTTATTGAAGTTGAGTTTCTTGTCCAACGTATATTTGCCCCATTGCTTTTGAATAAGATTTGTTATTCGGAAGGAATAAAATTGAATTGGGCCAAAATTGCCAAGTAGGCCGATAACAGTTTGAAACGGATTCCGTGCCCCTGTTCGGTGCCGTGGCGATAGCGGAATGAAGTCGAGAAAAAGTAGGGTGCTTGGTGGTATGTGAAGTGAGCCATTATGCTCAATTTTTTGAATAAAATCTGCAAATGATGTTTTTTTTTTTTTTTGTGAGTCGAATTTGCAAATTCTGACTGTACAGATGGACCCGGAATGCGTCAGATAGCTGGAAAGGACTATTGGATTGCTGTGATCAGACTCTTGATGGCGTAATTGTAGCCAAAATGGATATGAGGGTTTAGATCAACAGGGTGTAAGACAACTGCGAAGCACAGGATTATTTCTTCTCCAGCGATAGAATTCATTTTCTGGGCAAACGTTGATTGGCCCGTATGACTTCATTTTAGTACCGATTTTGACGCGGTTTGTTGCGTTGGATTCGTCTCGATGAGTACTTCACATTGGGATGATCAAAAATTGAGTTCGACAACTTTGAAAATTTTAATTTTCTGAAAATTTTGACCGTTTTGCAACTACTGGCGACCTTTAGTTAGCTCTTGGCTCCTCGAGTCGGTGGGTTTGGACTCCTTGAATTGACACGAATCCGCTAGTATTTTCAGATGTGGATTTCGACAAGCCGAGATGCGAGTATTATGCCGAGATATTAGTGCCGAGCAAGATTGTGTCTGCATTCGATATACGATACGTGTGCCATCCGTGATTAGCATTGTCATTGAGCTTGATGACAACGTTATGGCCACGGAATTTTGGAAAGCAAACTTGTGCTGATTCAAGTTGGTAGCCGAATGATTTGCATGTGATAATAATTTCAAGTGTTGCCGAATAATGGTGGGGGATAATGTTGCCGAGTAGGGAGAGTTAGCCAAATAAGCCATGAATAATGTTGCCAAGTAGGGAGTTAGCCGAATAAGCCATGTTGCCGAATAATGTTGCCGAGTAGGGAGAGCTGAGCAAAAATGGCTGCACTTTGAGAATTAAATCATGAGATTGTTACAGAAGAGATAAATGAATCAATAATTGTAAATATACTTGAGTTATTGCTTGGTTATATATATATAGATATTTGTTTGATTTGCTTTTTATTATTTATTTATTTAATTTGAAGATGACAAATGGTGAAGAAGTTCAAGTTGTGGGTTCTGCCCCAGGTGGTGGTTGATGGCCTAGTTCCAAGAGCCTGCTGGTGAAATTGCATGCCGATCGGATATGATTTGTCCGTTGATTTTGCATTTAATGTTCCTGATTGGCCGATGTATTGATCTCAATATGCGGCTAAGAATTTTCCAAATTGGACTCTAAAAATGGATTCTACACGGTGAAAAACTTACGGGTAGTCGCCCCCGAAGTCACCGGACCACCCGATTAACTCAAACACTTTAAGATGTAACAATGCACCTTGCATCGAGAAGCGCACAATAACTTCTTATGTCATCTTCTCCATGCAAGATAACGTGAAAAGCAAATTTATTTATTTATTTATTTATTTATTTTAGCTTCAAACTCCTAACTTTGAGACTTTGTATCTCCCTTGTTTTAAGTTCGATTTGCCTCATTTTTGCGGCGTTGAATTCAGCTCGTTGCCTAGTATTCATTTCATCAGTCGTACGCCTCATTCTACCACTGCTTGGACGCCGGCGGACCTCCCAATGTTGACCAATAAGATGGTTTTACTTCTTTTTGTTGTTGTTTTTGTTCGGTTCTTGTCCTCGGCAAAAAATGTAGTCGATGGAAGAATGTACTTGGAGGGGAAATGTACTCGGCAAAATAGCTTGGTGGTTCACATTGTTGGGTAAGCACTCGCCAGCAAATAATCGGGGCCGTTTTCGTTGCCAAAGAATGAAACTCGGCGTCAAAGATCGGCCGAATAACTCTGTAGTTGTGCCAAGAAATTTGTTATAAGTTACGGCATTGCCGAAATGC
Organism: Camellia sinensis; assembly: GCF_055761805.1. NCBI lineage: Eukaryota > Viridiplantae > Streptophyta > Magnoliopsida > Ericales > Theaceae > Camellia > Camellia sinensis. The sequence continues at coordinate 143,789,906 of NC_138962.1, forward strand.
ATATGCATGGGCTCCAACATCGGATACAAATGTAAAGTTGCCGAATCAGCCATGTTGGGTTGTCGTACAGCCTTGGTGGATTGCGAAACAACATCAGTGTCCATCGTATATATAATGTGACTGCCAAGAAGTTGGTCAGCAATACATGGGTCTATGATTGTGCCGATCTTTTGATCAGTGATTTTTCTTAACGTCGCAGTGGGCTGAAACACTTGGTCGGTATCTCTTTGGATTTGGTTTTGCTAAGAACTTTACTGGCAATGGTGGGCAACTCATCTTTGCTCTTTCTTGCTGAAGCATTTGGTTGGCTTGTTCTTTTAGTGTTGTCTTTGTTGAGAGTTTGGGTGGTAATGCTTGGTAACTTTTGGCTTTGCCGAGTGCACTTATTAGATGAGAGAAATGCTTGAATGCTAGGAGGTATTTTAAATTATACTAAAGTAATAATTGCCCACGTTCTAAGAATAATTTATGTTGATGTTGCAGAAAACATATTCAATTAATAATTGTGATAAACAAGAAGTTAAAATTAGATAAAACAATGTAACTCTTGAAGTCATCCTTTATTGTGGTGCCAAATAATAATGTTTAATCTAATCAAGATATACCAAGACACAAAAGTGAAGACCCAGCAGGTGATTAATAAAGTTTCGTACGCATGCAAGTATATATATATATATATATGAAGCCGAGAGATAAATAAATGAACAATATATGTTGACTTCATATTATATGGGAAGATCTATTAAATTTATTTTAGCCGAGAGATAAATAAATAAACAATGACCAGGGGGTGAATTTGGATATCTTCGGTTTTGTCCAGATTTTGGTCGGCATCAACATGACCCATTCATGGCAATTGAACTTGCCTCTGTTTGAATTTATATGCAGATATATATATATACATATATATAGCTTGCCGGCTACCACAATTAATTAAATAATAATAATAACAATTTTTTTTTTTTTGTGACTCATGGTCCATCCTATGGCAATGTTTCTTACTAGGAATAATTCTAGAGAGAGAAAACCTAAAGACCCAGCTGTGGATTCCATAAAAATTGTTAGTATAGATATATATATCTCAAGAATTAATTATAAAATAAACTCCTGTGAGGCAAAAACTAAATAAACAATCCTGGGAGTAGGTTTGGCCGAGTAACCCTTTTAATAATGCCGAAAAGAAGCTCCCACAAACATAATCTGAAACCCATTTTTAGAGAGAGAAAGTGAAGATGCAAAAGTAAATACATGAGCACTTGTTTTATTGTAACACTTTTCATCAAGATTTACCATGAGAAAAGAAAAGAGTTTCTATGGAGTTTGTCAGTACACACAGATATATGTATACAATTCAAGAACTGATTTTACAATAATTTTATAATAAATTTCGTCAGAGAGAAAATACAAAGCTTAGTTGTGGCTCGTGATAACCATCAAAGTGTTGTTGATGTTGAATGTTTACTTACAGTAACATGTTTGTTGTGTTCTTCGTTGATCTCATTCAGTCATTTCCAACAGACGGCGCCAATTGTGAGACCATGAAATATCCTCTCACATGGATTGTAGAGATCCAACGAAGAGATAAACTTGGTCCTGGTAGACCTGGAAAGATGAGCATGATCTGCGCCACCCAACCGGGGTTGCCTGCCGGAGGCACTCCTATGGTGAAGTCAGTCACCTAATAAGCAGAATGAAAGTCTAGAAAGTGTAGAGTGCTTGGTGTGTAGTGTAGGGAAAGAGAACATACCTTTCTTTTGGGATGCCCCCCTTTTATATAGATATGGGGGTGTGATATTTGTCTGGACTGGACCCATTGTAGGCCTTGTTTGGGTTAACCCCAATAAGTGGATATATATACTTTTTTCTGGCTCCCACAATTTGTATTGCATGCACCGAGGCTTGGTGCATCATTCAAACTGCATCATCAATACTTCTTTGAAAATGTGTATCAAATTGTTGCATTCATATGCCATATTAGTAGCCAAGCCTATTAATTGCATATTGCATATGTTGCATTAGGCATCTTGTGTAGTTAGGATCATGCATATTTCTAACTAGCTTTTGTTTTGGCTAAGAGTACTCTGTAAGTTCTACACTTTAGCATACTTGCATGAGTGTGAGTATTGCCATGTTTCGCATGGTTGCCATGAGGCTATGTGCTTATTTGCTAAACTGCATGAATGCTTGCGGATGAAGGCTTGGTTGCTTGAATTGGAACAATTCGATGATTGTGAGTTTTAAGCCCACTTTGTGAAGTGGCAAATCATGTTTTAAGCCCACTTGAGGTGGCAAATCCGTGTTTTAGACCACTTGCGGGTGGCAAATTCAAACCATTTTCGAACAAACATGAGTTGATTTGTTCCAATTCTTGCGATTTTAGTCTATACTTGCTTGTGTGCGTCACATAGTAATGTTAGCTAATAACCGGATAAGAACACATGAGGTTTATAAAACATCATATCATGATAGTAGAGGCCAATTTTTGATTGGGCGAGCGGGGGTGCTCATTTCAGGACCTTTCTCTCTCGTACCCAAGTTCCCAAGTCGAGGCAACTTTGGTGATGACGGACATGTGGCCTTTGGCACGAGTCAGGGTTTCCTAAATTTTTCAAAAATAAAATATTTAGGTGGCGACTCTGTAATATGGTAAAACAGTCCAATTTTGGCATTATTTGATTTAAAATCGATTTTTCAAAATGATTTGTCGGATTGGACTCTTTGGTGTTTATCAGTTTCACATTGCACTTTGTGAGATTAGATTTAGAACCGTGACAAGAGTCTAAACTGTAGGACCAATTCGAGCTCTCCGAAAGGGGGCGCGAAGAAAGTCGAGTCTATAGTTTCTAGCGACTATGCTGGGGATTTAGAGAACCTGACTCGAACTTGTGATATATTGTTTTATTTACATTTATGTGTTTCTTTGCATTACATTTTCCATTGGTGCGCCTAAGTCACGGTGTTTTCCATCTGCTATTTCTGAGCGGTTTGCCGGAGGCTTGCTTGGAAAAGCATGCCATAAGGTTGACCGGTTGCGGGCTCTGCCACGATGGGAACGCAAACCTTGGATCTGGACTACCGCTGTACCGTTTGATCCTCCTTTCAGTTGTTGGTGTAAGGAGCGAGAGGTATATTAGGTGGTCTTGCTAAGGCACCCTTTTTTGACCAATCGATCTAGTTACATATCGGAAGCCATGGAGACTGCTCCAAACTAGGACAGGTTGCTCACCCGAATGCAGGATCTTATGAAACCACTTGTTTGCGTAGTGAAACCCTAGCTCCTGATGAAATTAGGACAGGGTAACCCTACCCCAGCATCGGAGTGTTTTGGCTCTCTCTTTCTTGATATGTGCTTTTAGAGTGTGACTCCACAGGAATACACGTATCAGTTGCAAGTCTGGGTATCAGTTTGAGGGTATCGGTTTTGAGGCAGAAATTTGGGGCAGAAATCAGTGTTTGAGTACAGATTGTCCAGCTTATGATTTCAACTGTGTGTCATCCTTGTCTAAGCCGAGATACTGTGCGTTTGATGATTGTTATTTCTTTTTTTGCTTTATTTTCTTTTTGCAAGGTAATATTTCACAATTGCTTCCGACGAGGCAGTTTTCCCCTGAACACTCTGGACTAGAGTCAGGAGGATTTAACGATCTGAGGATCTTATTAGAGGACAACCAGTGTTTCCTTCAATACCCTCAGTTACAAGACGGAGGGCAGTCATGCATAGATCACCGGTTCAACAGTCGCCAATTCAGCGGTCATTATCTACGTCACCTGTGCGCAGTTGGGCCCAGTTTTCTGCTTCCACCTCAGAAAGAGAGTATACACCGGATCCGATAGATCAGAACCCCTCAGAAAACATGGAGGATATGATGCATCAACTTCAACAAACCATCGAGGCCATGCAGCTGGACACTGTTCGCCAAGCGGAAGTTACCGCTCACCAAACAAAGATTGTAGCCCAGCAAACTGAACTGATTGCTAGGCTTCAACAACAACAGCAACCACAACAAGCAGCAGCTTCTGCTTCGCATCCACCCCCAGTCAAGGTTCCAATACCTAGGGATACAACTAATGTCTAGGAGAATACAGACATTCCGGTAGGGCAGGTCCCACCTCAGACTTCCAAAGCACCGGTCTACCCAATGGCGGCCCCCTTTGAGTTTGAGGTCGATCCTAACACTCTGAAAGTTAGCAAGCTTGAGAAGCTTTTTAAACGAGCTCAGGGTGTCAACTCGATCCCAGATATAGAGGACGGCTACACAGATTTGACGGTGACATTGCCGAATAGATTGAAAATGCCATACATAGACCGCTTTGACGGCTCGGGTGATCCCATGGTCCACTTGCGGCTATTTTCAGATATTTTGTGGCCAATGGGCCTGATTAGATTGCAGAAACTATCCCTCTTCAGCCGGACCCTGTTGGGTATCGTAGCTATCTGGTATGCTAAACTGGAAGATTCTGTAAAGAGAAGCTGGGAAGAGATGGCTGAGGCCTTTATCCCCCAATATTCTTACAATACTCAAATCGAGGTCACAACTCATGATCTCGAGGCTACTCGACAAGAGCCAAAGGAGGGTTTCTCTGATTTTGTCACTCGGTGGAGGGCCAAGGCCTCTATGATGACAACCCGCCCTGCTGAGAAAGACCAAATCCGAATAGTGGTCCGTAACTTGCAACCGAAGCTGCTGCAAAAGATGATTGTCTTACCCTTCCCTACATTTGTCGGCCTTCATGAGATAGGGGTGTAGATAGAGGATGCGATGAAACAGGGTCTGATTGACCATGAAAAAGAGCTGCCCAAGAGGGCTTTTACACACAGTTCAAATACGGCTACGAGTAGTAACGCAGCTGCAAGGACCTCTGATGTTGGTATGGTCATCACCACACCAAAAACAGCCACCCCTTTTACCGGTACATCCGGAACTACCCCACAACCTACAGAGTACCCACCCTGAGGCCAGAGGGTTTTCACCCCACTCTACATGTCTCTATCTACGGCCTTGAGGGTCCTGATCAGAAAGGGGCATTTCAAGCCCATGAAGCCACGCCCGTTGCCTAATCCACTCTCTTCCACACACAACCCGGCCAAGTATTGCGGCTTCCACCAGCAGTATGATCATGATACCTACCTATGCTTTAGACTCCGTTATGAGATTCAGGATCTCATTGACAACAAAGTGATAGCGCCTCTTGAGAAGCCTAACGTCATTACAAATCCTCTCCCACCACATAACCAACCCCCTCCTCCACCCAGGCAAGTAAACCTTATCCAAACAATGGTCGTCCCATACGACCCCAGCATATACATCACTCCCTCCCACCTGCCTAAGCCGGCGCTGTTCATCCCAAAAAGCACAGACTTGTGCATGATGAGCGCGTCCATATCCAAACCCGAACCCATGGTGGTGGCTGTTGTAGAAGAAGGCATGTCTGAGGGCTCCGTGAGCTTAATTGAGGAAGCATACAACCCCTATCGCTACATTATGCCAGCTGATCAGGCCAAGCCAGGGGTGGAATTGCCGAAGGGAATGGAGGTTAATGTAGTCCGGGAGGATGGGCCAAGCCAGGGACTGGATGACTTAGCTACACTTGAGGAGGACATCAGTAATCGGCAATTCTTCGATGAACAGGATCTAGGGAATGTACAGATTGGCTGGTTTGATATGAATGGATCAACGGATAATACAGGGTGGCTCAGTGATGAACCAGATGTTGATGAGGGGTCTCATCCGAAGCAGGAACAGTTGGAAACGGGGATTGCTGCAACGGCCAGAACATTCAACAACAAGGGGAAGTTACCGAAGAGCATTGGTACTAAGAATTTTGCTCAACAATTAGGTAGCTTGAGTACAGCTGATACAAAACAGGAGGCCGCATTGAAGCAGTTCGAGCAGGAAAGAACTAAGACTGACCAGAAGGTTAGACAAGCCAAAGGTCTTGCGGGGACTAACTGTGTTGCGAATACAGGAGTACTTACAATGGAACCGGACAGCTACCTGTCGGTTGTCGAAGGAATGTGGTGGGAAGATAAGGATTTGCATCTCACCCACACGGATGAGGATTGGGGACAGAATTTGCCAGATGATACATGGTATGCTGAGGAAGTTGATCACATGACTCGGAGTGGGCGGTATTTTAAGCCCCCACACCTGGACCAACCGGAAACATCAGGGACTGTAGACGTCCCTGAACGTCCCGGGAGGGAATCCCGTTTTGTTCATTTGGGCTTACTACAGTTCAGGACTCAATATCACGATCCTGTATCTAATCTCGCAGAGTGTAATGTAAGACCGATGAATCATCAAAGAGTCCAAATCTGGCAAATCATTTTTGAAAAACTGATTTTTAGAAAGAAGTGCCAAACACGAACTGCTTTGCCAGATACAGAGTCGCCACCTAAATATTTTATTTTTGGAGAATTTAGGAAACCCTGACTCGTGCCTAAGGTCACGTGTTTGTCATCACCAAAGTTGCCTCAGCTCGGGAACTTGGGCACGATTGGGGAAGGTCACTTCGTGAGTACCCCCGCTCGCCCGATCAAAGATCGGCCTCTACTAACCATGATATCGAGTTTTGAAAACATTATGTGCTCTTATTCTGGTTATTAGCCTAGAATTACTATGTGATGCACACAACATACAAGTATAGACTGGATCATTTTAGTTGGAACAAAACATTTCATGTTTGTTTATTTGTAAGATGGTTTGATGGTGCTACTCGAAAGTAGGCTAAGACGTGGATTTGCCACCCTCAAGTGGGCTTAAGAAAATATGATTTTGCTACTCTCAAGTGGGCTTAAAACTCTCAATTGGTGAATTGTTCCAATTCAAGTAACCCAACCTTCACCCACAGGCATTCAGGCAGTTACATCACAAAAGCAAATAGTCTCATGGTAAGCATGCTATCATAGCAGTCACTCACACGCATGCAAAGATGCTAAAGCATAATTACTTACCGAGTACTCCAAGCCAAAGAAAGAAGCTAATTAGAAATCATGCATGAATCCTAACTATGCTGAAATGCCTAATGCAACACATGCAAAATTACAACTAAGATAGGCTCGGCTATTCTAAAATGGCATATGAAATGCAACAATTGATACACGTATTCAACTCGGAATTGAAATACAATGCAGTTAGTATGATGCGCCGAGCCCGGTGCATGCAAGACAGATAAATGAATGCAAACATGCGAGCATAAGTATCCTAATTGAAACGTGCCCTAGGACTAACCATCATAAGCTAATAAATAACAGGGAGAAAGACGTGGGGTTAGAAGACATACATCACACACACGCACACTTATTACAACATTGCCCTCCTCGGAGGGTCCGAATAAATAATACACAACGAAATGAATAACTAACTACAACTAATTATTACATAACGCTGACTAATTAACAAATTTAACTAAACAAGCAATAAAACTATCATGCAAGCTACATGAAATGGACTGCCTCAGCTCTGCCTTGGATGGCAATGAATGCATGCATGCTTGAATCGCTTTGTCGGGAAATCCATCACGATGCTCCGACTTGCCTTTGTTTGCAATTGACCTCAAAACACTGCACAAGGCTCCAGAAGGCTGAAACTCCACCCTGGGAAGCTGTGGGAAGGCTGCCAACCAGTTTCTGCCTCCTGTTCTTGGTTTTCTACAACACAAAGCAAGAGAGAGGCATAGCAAGGTATTTTTAACAAATGTGTACACGACCACTCTCCCATCATTGCACAAGCTCAAGGGAGTGTAGTCCTCGACCCTCAGGCCACCAATCACGCATCTCGATGCATGATGGCCGAGGAGTCAAATTGCACGACTTGATACGGAATGAATGCACATATGAACACATAAATGCCTAAACTCCATCATGTGTTAGTCAAGAGGGTCGGCGACTGGGAATTGAGGTACGTTTCGTCACTTTGAGTACAAAACGTTCCTCATTTCTCGTGTTTGGACAACTCCTATTCCAAACACAATGCAACAAGTATGGCATGCACAATGCAACTCTAGCATGCAAACTAAATGCAATGTAACTTGGTCATGCAAACATGCAAAGGGGTGGAACATGCAAACACACACCTAGCATACACAATGCACAATGCTAATGTACACATACTCAATGCGAGACAATCATAAGCATGCAACAATATGACAAAATGAGACTAGCATACACAATGTGAATGTCAAATAGCATACTCAATGCGACGAACTACATGGCATACGCAATGCCAAATGGACTTAAACCAAGATAGATAGGCCTCAGCCATGTCCAACTCAGTGGCCCAAACATGATGAAATTAGGCAAGAACATTCATGCAAATATGCCCAATGCAAGGGACCGAACTCAAGCATCAAATGCCACTCTACCAAAGCATAGAAAGGGATGAAATATGGCATACAATCATACATTTTCCAGCTCTGAAATGACATGCAAGATGGTTCCAAATCATGCAAACACCTCACACAATGCATGCTAGATGGCCCGGATACCGAAACTAGTGAAGTGCATTACACTAGAGGTATGCAAAACAATGCACAAATGACCCAACCAGCCCCAAACAGTCCCTATGCAGGTCCAAGATAGTGGGAAAATGGTCTAAAATGATGGCTCGAAATGCATAGAAATAAAGCTCATGCAATGGTCCATAAATGAGGTATTTAAGCACGACTCTCAAACACATTTAAAGAGTGGAAAACATGGGAATATGGCACAGGTATAGGCTCTGAAATGACATGCTCAATGACCCCAAAACATGAAAACACCTCAGTATAAGCATGCAATAGGCTTCAAAACTCAAGGCTAGGCAAGGGTATTACACTACAACCATGCATAGCAAGCATCATTCAACCATGAGGCATAAAAACAGAGCTAAGGCAGTCCAAAACATGTACAAAATCAGTTTAAGGCATGGCCAAAAAGTGCTAGAATCAAAGACCAAAATAGCATGTAATACAAGCTAGTGAAGAGGGTTTACACTACAAGTATATGAAGCATTCAAGAGGTCACTAAACCAGAAAAATTTAGAGGTATGAAATGCCAAATAAAGCCCAAAAACTCATTGAAACATGGTTAATGCATGCAAGAATGACATGCTCCTTTGATAGGCTATGAAGAGGGTTATTCTACACATGCAAGATGGACACCCAAATATGGAAAAAAAAGCTCTGTACAGAGCCTATGCAGGTCCTAAAACTCCCCAAAAATGGCCTGAAACATGGCTTGGAAGCATGCAAATAAGGGCTCCTTTGTTAGGCCAAATATGCTAGAAATCAAAACAAAGAGAGAGAGGGTCACCCCTCTCTGATTTTGGCTCTCAAAAACACATAATAACCACTAAAAATCCGTTGGATTTCAGTGGTCAAAAGGGCAAACAAAGCTCAAAACAAAGGCCTTAATGCATGGCTCAAAATAAGGTGAAATGAAGCATGCAAAGGGGGTAGATGACCCCCAACAGGAAAATGATCTCAAACAAACATGTTAAAGACCTCAAAATAAGACTTTTTTCAGTTTACACCAAAGCTCAAAAATGCTTTCAAGTACGGATAAAAGATGGAGCAAAATAAAGCTCAAAAGAGGGAATAGGGTGTTACCCTTGTAGCTCAGCAACTCCAGCAACTTATGGACCAAAAATGCAGCTCCTTAGGACCTCTCAAGACCCTCCAAGAAGCTTAGGTTGGTGTTGGAGGTGTTAGGCTAAGAGGTAGTGTGCAAAGGAGCAAGAACTTAGCACTTTTGGAGCCAAAATAGAGATATAGAGAGGGAGGTATATGTGTATGCCTCAGGGAAATTCTGAACCTTTTACAAGGAAGGGAAGGTCTTCCTTTATAGACAAGGGAGGCTAAAGCTTCTCCAAGAAGCTTCAAACCAAGGTGGAAGATCCTCCATACACGTGTATGGAGGATCCAGTCTATGCCTCCCAGCTAGCACAGCTGGAATCAACTCACTGAGACAAGACAGGAGGAAAGGGGCCGACCAATTCAGGTGGTCGGCTAGCCAGTTCAGGTGGTCGGCCAAAGGGTCAACTCAACAAAAAGTGGTCGGCAGCCCCGTTTGGTGGTCTCCTAACTGAATGCAAGCTAGTGGTGTGGTGGGAGACCATTAATTGTGGCCCAAAAATGAGGAAGACCAGTTACTTGACAAGAAAATCGGCCGGCGGGGGAAAAGTGGTCTCTAAGGAAAAAAGGTGGTCTCACACCCCTATATCACCTTCCAAACAATGAAAACAAGGTCCATGCCAAAAATGAACCAAGACGGATGCAAAACGAGGGTTCGGGGGTCAAAACGCACAGTCGGGTGCCCTGAAAACAGGCCGTTAAGCATCGAAAGTGGCGTGCGACCACAAAGGTGGTCTCCCGGGCCACAGTGTCCCTCTAGAGAGAGGAAGCAAGGTGTGTACCAAAAACCGGGCCAAACGGACAAAGTTATGCGGTCCCGAACCGAGGCGCACGGCCGACGGCTCCGAAAATGGAAAACTGGTCTCCAAACGGGAATAGTGGTCTAAGACCACGAAAAGTAGCCTACGACCATTGAGAGATGGTCTACAAGACCTCTCCTTCCCTTTGGGAAGAGAAAATAGAACCTGGTTCGCAAACCGAGGCAAAGCACAAAAGAGTCCAGAAGTCCAGAGGCAAGGCTCTCAGCCGAGACTCCATAACCTCAGAACGAGCACAACATGCGCAATCACTGAGCGCTCTATCGATGACGTCTGAGTCTTAAGATTGGTAAAAAATGGGGTGTCTATAGGGACAGATAAGGAAGCTGAGAAACAATAAGATAAACTTTTGGAAGAGGAAGCTGTACTGAAGCAGTTGAAAAAGATTTAGGCGGGCATCTCCATTTGGGGATTGCTCATGGCTTCACGGGTGCATAGACAAGTCGTCCTATCAGCAATGGATAAGGCTAAGCTCTCTATTGACACAACCCCTGAGCAGTTAGTGGGACTGGTTTTCCCAGGTGATGCTTCACCGACATTGACGTTCACAGATAAAGAATTGTCGCCTGAGGGCTCTGAGCACAACAAGCCACTGTATATCTCTGTGGAATGTAAAGAGAAGTGGATACCAGTTGTCTTGGTTGATACTGGGTCTGTAATTAATGTGTGTCCATCGTGCACAGCCTATGCTATTGGTTTGAAACTGGCAGACTTTTTACCGACAGCCTAGGTGATTCGAACTTATGACAATACAAGTCGGGAAGTGATTGGGATAGCTCGGATCAGAACTCAAGTTGGCCCGACACAACAGGACATTGAATTCCACGTGCTGGATGTTCCAGCCACCTTTAATTTACTCCTTGGACAACCGTGGCTGCACCAAGTAAGAGTTGTCTCTTCCACTCTACATCAGATGCTGAAGTACCCCCATGGGAAGGGGGTAGCTATTATTTTTAGGAACTCTTGCATACATCCGCCGTCGGAGGTTACTACACCGGTCTTGGAAATTGTACATGGCGAGGAGGATGTCTTTTTGTCTGGGTTCACCTTTGCTGAGGCCCGGATAGTGCAAGATATTCTGGTTGCTGATGAGGGATTATATGTCAATGCTCAATCCGTCTACCTCATGAATAAGCTGCAACATGTACCCAGAATGGGATTAGGAAGGAGCGGCCGGAAGGGCGTTGCTACATTGGCCGAAGTGCCACACAACCCTTAACCTTTGGTCTAGGCTACACGCCTACCAAAGAGGATAGGATAAGAAAGGGAAAGGAAATGACAGGAAAGGCCAAGGCTAAACAAGCTGGGAAGCACTATGAGTTAGTGCATAAACCTATTCAAGGAACCCTGAATGGCTGCTTTGTCCCGGAGGGGGAAGATTTTTTGGATGCATCTATCGCACCATCCCTCGTTTGGCAGTTCGATGAGGGCTTTTTGTCTAGCAGTTCTGAATCCGATAGTGAACCGGAATCTGATTCCACAAAGTCGGTGGAGTTAGAATCAGATTCTAGTTCTTCTAAGTCAGAGTTCGGTATTCCTAGGGTTGATAACCCGGATGCTGTTGTTTTGTCCAGTTTATCCTTTTCCTTTTCTTTTGAGTTGGTTGTAACCGAGGAATTGGACGAGTTGGAAGTTGTGAATGAGAATGGTACCACTGCTGTTTCTGAGTACTTTTCTGTGCCACTTGTTTACTACATTAATCAGAACTTTCAGAACTTTGATAAAAACGATGAGGAAGAAAATTCCTCCAGTTTTGAAACATTTGTTTGATCGAGAGAATGAAAGGTTTGTAAAACCCTTGGTTGACGAAATCACTTCAATTAATGTTGGTATTGAGAAGGATCCGCGTCTAGTCCAGATCGAGTCCACGTTGTCTTCGGAGGAACGCGAGCGCTTAGTCGCTTTATTAAAAGATTTCAAAGATGTTTTCGCGTGGTCCTACGAAGACATGCTTGGAATCGATCTTGAGATTGTACAGCACTGGATCCCTCTTGACCCTGAGGCCCAACCCGTCAAGTAGAAGCTTCGGAGAATACGCCTAGATTGGGCTCTGAAAATCAAGGAAGAGGTCACCAAGCAGATAGATGCAGGTTTCTTGCTAGTATCTGAATATCCTACTTGGTTGGCCAACATTGCTTCAATACCGAAGAAGGATGGCAAAATTTGGGTATGTGTGGATTTCAGAGATCTGAACAAAGCTAGTCCGAAGGACGACTTTCCTCTGCCCCATATCGAAAAATTGGTGGACTTCACCGCAGGGCATGCTCTGCTTTCCTTTGTGGATGGGTTTTTCGAGTACAACCAGATCTTGACCATCCTACTGCTACAGGGTGATGCCGTTTGGTCTAAAAAATACCGGGGCTACTTATCAATGGGCTGCGACCACGATCTTGCATGATATGATCCACAAAGAGGTTGAGGTATATGTGGACGACATGATTGTCAAGTCCAGGGAAAGAGAGGGCCACTACATTGCCTTGAAGAAATTTTTTCAACGGATCAGAGAATATCGGTTGCGACTGAATCCACACAAATGCACTTTTGGTGTCACAACAGGGAAAATGATGGTGTTCTTGATTACACAAAGGGGCATCGAAGTCGATCCTTCCAAAATCAAGGCCATCCTAGAAATGCCACCACTAAGGACTGAAAAGGAGGTGCGAGGCTTTCTGGGTAAAGTGCAATACATAAGACGGTATATTGCAAAATTAACCTTGACTTGTGAACCACTATTTGGTCTCCTAAAGAAAGGAAAGAAATTCCAATGGGATGACCGATGCCAGGTTGCTTTTGAGCAGATCAAACAGTATCTACAGAACCCACCCGTGCTGTCACTGCCAAAAATTAGAGAAGCCGTTGATTTTGTATCTGTCAGTAACCGACACGACAATGGGCTGCATGCTTGCGCATGAATCTGAGGATAAAGTGGAGAAGGCCATCTATTACCTGAGCAAGAAGATGCTGGAATATGAGATCTATTACACTCCGCTGGAGAAGGCTTGCATGGCCTTGGTATGGGCTACCAGGAAGTTGAGGCACTACCTATTAGCTCACTCAGTAATTCTGGTTTCGAGATTGGATCCCATTAAATATCTCTTCGAGAAACCAGCACTTACGAGTAGGCTAGCCCATTGGTTGCTTCTTTTCTCTGAATTTGATTTGAAGTATATGACTCGCAAGTCTGTGAAAGGGAGAGCGGAGAGCGGTAGCGGAGTTCCTAGCCGATCACCCAGTAAAGGGAGATGAAGCAGTAGAGTATATGTTCCCAGATGAGGCTATTCTGTAACTTGAAGAAGAGATTTGGACTATGTACTTTGACAAAGCATCTAACCAATACGGGTATGGGATAGGGGTGTTGCTAATAGCGACCGAAAATTCCTACATACCTTTAGCTTTCAAACTTCGGTTCAAGGTGTCAAACAACGAAGAAGAATACGAGGCATGTATCGTTGGCTTAGAAGCCGCCTTGGAACTAGGGGCAAAATGGTTGGACGTCATTGGAGACTCGAACCTGGTTGTATCTCAAGCAAAAGGATATTGGAAGGTTAAAGAAGAAAGGATGAAAATCTATCACCAAACCTTGGACGTTCTGATTCCCAGGTTTGAGAAGCTAACCTTCATGTATCTGTTAAGAGAGAGCAACAGGTTCGCTGACGCTTTATTAACTCTATTTTCCATGATAGACATCCCTTTGGGAGTTCGGATGCGTCCGATCATTAATGAACAGAGATATGTGTTAGCTTATGAGTTAATCGCCGCAATAGATGAAGTACAAGATCAGAACCCCTGGTATCATGACATCTGAAACTTCTTGGAAAATGAGGCCTATCCACTAGGGAAAAATGTTAAAGATAAAAGGGCAATATGGCGAATGGCTGCTTAGTTTATCATCTGCGGGGGTAAATTGTACAAACGAAGTCATCTGGAATTGCATAAATTATGTGTTGATGCTGAAGAGTCGAAGCACCTAATGGAGGCCATCCACGGAGGAGAGTGCGGATCGCACATGAGTGGGGTAATGCTATCTCAGAAAATTCTCAAACAGGGTTACTACTGGTCAACCATAGAGGAGGATTGTATCGATTTTGTTCGGCAATGCCACAAATGCCAGATCCATGCCAATCGCATGAACATCTCGCCGTCGAAGCTGTACAACATGACTTCACCATGGCCGTTTTCAGTCTGGGGAATTGATGTTATTGGGGCAGTTACTCCGAAGGGGTCAAACGGGCATGAGTATATCCTAGTAGCGATAGACTACTTTACAAAGTGGGTCGAGGCCCAATCCTACGCAGTGTTAAAAGCGTCGCACGTAGCCAAGTTCATCAGGAATAATATCATCTGTCATTATGGGGTCCTAAATGAGATCATTTCGAATAATGGTTCCCACTTCAAGAAGGAAGTGATCGACTTGTTGTAGAAATACAACGTGGCTTTTCATAAGTCATTCATATATCAGCCACAAACCAACGGAGTTGTTGAAGCTGCCAACAAGAACATCAAGCACATTCTACAGAAGATGGTGGAAACCTATAGCGACTGGCCAGATAAGCTGTCATTTGCTCTTTGGGGCTACAGAGCATCAATTCGAACATCTACTGGGGCAACTCCGTATTCTCTGGTTTATGGGATGGAAGCTATTCTTCCGATTGAAGTTGAGGATCCGTCGCTGTGGGTTATGGCTGAGTACCAGATAGTAGAAGCGGATTGATAGCAAAGTAGGTTCAAGGAACTAATGTTGTTCGACGAAAGAAGGCTGAAAGCACTATACCATGTCCAAGGTTATCAATACAGAATTGCCAGGGCTTTCAACAAGAAGGTTAGGTCCAGGAATCTGAAAGAAGGGGATTTGGTGCTCAAAGACAACCAAGCTCCCATCCATGACCCTAGGGGCAAGTTCAAACCCAATTAGACTGGTCCTTATATCGTCAAATCTATCTGGTCGGGTGGAGCTGTCATTCTTTTGGACCTAGATGGCCTCAAATTTTCCCAACCAATCAACATGGACAAGTTGAAGAAATACTACCCTTGAATGGCTCGCTATGCCAAAAATCCGAAAGGGCAACCTAGGCAAAAGTTAGAGCACAAAAAATTTGAAATAAGAAAAACTGAGCCCGCAAGGTTGAAAACCCAAAAAGGGCGGCCTTAGCAAAAGTTAGAGCACAAAAGACAAGTGTTAATACTCGAGTGAACCCGAACTGAACTACGTAAGGCTTGATTCCCATCTTCGGGATACGTAGGCAACTTCATTCTGAAGTCCAGCCATAAACACTTCCAAATCAACTGTGTCCATGTGATTATTTTGGTCATCTTTGTCCTTTCTACATCCGAGAGTTCGATTGTGATCTTTGCTATCAGAGCTGGTTACAGTGCAGTGCTATTCAGACAAGGGGCAACTTTCCAGTTATCGGATTTGGGGTTGTACATCTCAAGGATAGATTCCGAGTGTGTCCAGTTGTGATCCTTATCGAAAATGGTTTTGAAAAGTTTTAATAAAAGTTGATTTTCTTCAAATTAATCTTTTTACAACTTAGACCATTTTTGGACCAAAAGGAAAATTTCAGTATCCACAACTTTCAATTTCATTGATTTCAATACAGAGTTCTCCGACTCTTGAGACAAAGTGAAGTTGCTTTTTATTACATTCAAAAGGAAAACTTGAAAGTACAGCTCAAAGCAATAAACTCGGGGCATTGATAAGTCAGGTGTTCATGCATCCCCTCCCAGAGCTTGTGGAAGCTTCAGATGCTAAAGTAGGCCCAGTTTGTGCCTCATCTTCAAGCCAAGCTATGCATTCGCCTAAAAGGGCACAATTGAAATTGGGAGCGGGAGCCAGAAGTTCTCTTGTCCTCCATGCAGTGGTATATCGAGCTAGTTGTGGGCCTCGGATTGTAAATGAAGCCGGGTACTCTACTCCCTCTTTTGGGCAAGTTTGGTCCTATCCGAACTGACACCGGAACCAAAATGGAAAGTAGAAGACACAGTGTGTTAAGCCAATCAACTGAATGCCAGGCTGACAGGACATGCTGTAACTTATCTCAGGCAGATCAAACCAGAGGCAACGCCAAGCAATGTCAATAGCAGACCTATTGCACATCCAATGGCACCACCACCCCTCTTTCAGGAAATCGACTAGCTGTTGGCAAAAGAAATAGCCGCGTGTCAAATATGCAGGGCAAGAGTCCACTACTTTCAACCTGTCCATGAGCCATATCTGGGGAGAGATGAAAAATAAGAGAGATTAAATAATAGAGAGGTGTGTGTGGAGAGAAAAAGTGAGAAAGGGTTTTGAGAGAAAAACAGAGCCTGAGTGCCGAGTGATGTGAGAAGGGTAGGAAACATTACCTGTAAGAGTAGTGGACTTCCTGCAAATTTGGTTGTCTCCCGGCGATGGAAAGCATCCAAGCCCATCAAAGTCTTGGCTAATGTCAAGCCAATGCAGCTCTTGCCCTCTTTCAAGCCATGGGCCACTTCGATCAAGCAAATACTAGACCCTCCGAAGCCAGGGGCAAGAAGAAAATGAGCCAGCATACATAAGCAGAGGGCATGTTATCAAAAACTTTGCCAGAGACGATCACTGCGATCACCGGCATCAAAAAATCGATGAACCAAACTGGGAATATCCAACTCCCCGTTGTGAACCAAAGATTAGGCATTGTGTAAAGTGAACCCACACATTCTTCCAAAAGCCTGGATGTGTCCAAAACGGGACTGGGGCAAGATTTCCTCGTCACGCTGGGATTCTATCAAAACTTGGAATTCTTTGATTGTGGGACATATCTCTTGTCCCCCGAAGCTAAAAACATATGTAATCGGATTCCAACATCTAGCCGCGGCATGAAGGAACGGAAAACATAGTGGAGTACGACTTAGCGGGAATAGTGCATTTATCCCGAAACCCCAGAAATTCAGCTTTTTCGAGCCATCTAAAGTCGCAATCCAATTAGAGAGTTTTTAGGTGAATAATGGCTCCATTTGGGGCAACAATAGAGCTGGAATGAAGAAACCACAAAGCTGCAGCTTTTGTAGAAGATAAGGCAGTGAGTGGAGGCCAGGTGTCAACATTTAGGAGGTTCTGCTCATCGATGGCCGGCAGGGTTTATTGATGGCCGGCAAGGGCACATTGATGGTCGGCAGACCATCCTTCATGGTCGGCAGCCTCCCTTTCATGCTCACTGACCTCATTTATGAAGATTTAGTTGTTTTCAGCAGTTGTATTCTGTTATTGGCATCTTTTGAGGTCTTGTTTTTTGTCCTTTTGGGGTTTGAGCATGTTTATTTAAGTTGTAGTCATCTAGTTTTCTTTATTGAGTTGTATTTATGTTGTTTATCTAGTCCTTGTCTTGCTTATCGAGTTGTATTTACATTGATTAGCCTGTCAAGACCTTGTGTTGTTTATCAAGTTGTTTTGTTCTTTCAGTTGTTGGTTGTTTCACTACCTGATTAAGACAATATCATTAGAATGTGCAATTTTCAAAAAAGATCAATCTCATTTTCATGTTGTGCGATGTTATGCGATGCTCAGAATGCAAAATGCAACACTTTCTAAATCAAAAGTTGAGTTTTCATTCCAATCATGGTCACTTTTTGCAAAAGAGTACAAGTTTCACAAAGAAAATAAAACTGCCTAAGGCTGTACTATGTGCTAACACTACTAGCAAAAAAGAAAACAAAGCAAAAAGCATATAGATCGGCGCCAGCCACCTCAAGCTCGAGAGGCTCTCTTCGTCCTCTTCCTCGACGGAGAGGACTCTGAAGCACTATCTTCATTAGCACCACTGTCTGAATCTGAATCAGAGTCTGAACCGGAGCCCTCCTCCGTCTCTCCAGCCTCACCACCAGTAGAATCCAAGACGGCGTCGTCGTCTCCATCCTCAGATGAATCTGACTGTGGACTCGCTGCTTTACCCTCATCTTCGCTCGTCTCATCATCATCCTTGTCCAGAATGGGCTTTGAGGGGCCACTCTCGCACGCGGATGCCCCTAGCTCTACCTCGACTGCGCATCGGAGCCTGTCTCCCCCTCCTCCTTGCTGCTGGAGGAGGTACTGAAGGTCCTACTACGGCTTCTGCTAGGGCATCCGGTGGAGCTGGGGTCTAAAAAGGGATCTGAAAAGAGCAGTTTGTCAGAATACATTAGTTGTGGTGTATATCAGATGTAGTATATCAGATGCAGTGTATGGATGTAGTGTATGTATGCAGTGTATGGGAGCATAGTGTCTATACAGTGTTTTGATGCAATGAATCAGATCAGTGTAGTGTGGAGCAGGTTACAGTTAAAATGCTAATACGTCAGCAGAGAATTTTATGGCATGAAGTGCAAACTAAAGAAAATTACCAGAATCCTGTAGAGTCTGAGCTGGTTCATGCTCGTCTAAACCATCTCCATCAGAGAAGCCGCTAGCTTGATGGCCTGCATGGTGTACTCTATGGATGCCTGTAAATGTGTTAAGATGATCAGTGGTCTATAAAGGATAATTTAAATAAACTGAATGCGCAAAATGTAAAGCATGGTACATACCAGGGTTGAGCCTCGAACTCCGACAAGCTCGTGACCAACTGGTGCGAGCTCAATGGGAATCTAATAAGTCTCCCCTGTGGGTCGCCGGCAAGTCAGTGTAGTAGGCAACTCTGGCCATCCCACCCTCTGTCTCTCCCCAGAATCTCTCTTGCCACGGGTCCTAGTCGCTCTAGCCCCTCTGCCTCTCTCTCTCGCAGCTGGAGCTCTCGTTCCCTCATCTCTACGAACGTTGGTCAGAGGCAGCACCACATGTGTCTGGATGAAGGTAACATAATCGCCCTCTACATGGAAGTAGTCCGCCTCCAGTCCTACCATGAACTGGATCACCTCCTCAGCAGAAAGTCTATGCGTCACCCTCATGGACACTGTAGGTGCCATCGGTATGAATGGGGCAGCCAGTCCTAAAGTCTAGCATGCGAAACGCTCGCCTAAGAACCAGGCATAGCAGATCGGGCCCTCGAGAAGGACATGATGGCGAGTGATGACCCTAGCTGTGTCATACTGGAATTGGAGCCCCAATGGTATCGCGTCCCACGGCTGCCATGTGATCTGAAAATAAGAGAATGAACAAATGATTAGTCGCTGTCAATTAATTAATGGGTGTATCAAGTTGATTGAAAAGCAGAATAACTTTGTTTTGGGTTACCTCATGCGCCGCAACCACATCAAAGTACTGGCGGAAAAACATGATGTTTTCCTGGGTCCTACAGCGGAGTTGGCCGTCGTATACCCAAGAAAATAGAACTGTCGCTGGGACCTCCTCTATAGGCTCGGGAGCAAGAGCTGGGAAGTATGCGTATACCCACAGCTGCAAGGAAAGTGTGATCAACACAATGTATGAGCAGATACAGAAAATACGAAGCAGAAAGCATACAGTGTATGAGCAGATACAGAAAATGCAGAGCAGAAGGTACATGTGTTGAACAAATGTAAAGCAAGAAATGCTAAGCAGAAAATGTAAAGCGAAAAGGGAGAACTAAGCTGTGTACCTCCCAAGCCCGCCAATAGCCACCAATCAAGCTCCCACTCATGCAAGAAATCGAGCTCATGTATCCATACAAAGTGGTGAGGCCAGCTCCGCCCCAGTCATAGAACTGAACTCGCTAGAGCACTACCAAGGCGCTCAGCAAATACAGGCCCACGGTATTCCACCTGTTTGAAAACAAGGTGGTACTGAAAAGGAACATAAGGAAGCCCCTGGCGTACTGCTCTGTCCCCTCGACCGTCTCGAGCTCAGACCCCCTGAACTGCTCCTCAAACCAGCTATACCGGACCATGCCTGATCGGAGTGTCGGTGGGTGTGCCCCAAGCAGTGCGGCCCATACTGCCTCCCATTCACCCATATCAGGGTCGAGAGGGATCGGATCGCCCCTTACGCCCAAGCCAGTGATCATGGCAAAGTCGTAAGGAGTCATTGCCATCTCCCCCGTGGTGGAGAAATAGAAGGAGTTGGTGGTATCCCACCACCTCTCCACTAAAGCCCCTAAGAAAGGATGACTCACTACGACCCTAGTCAGGCTAGAGCAAAAGAGGCCAAAGCATGTCTCATCAATAATGCCACGAACCCTAACTGGGAGCTCACCGTACCAATCTCAAGCGGTCATCATACCATAGCCTCTGAATGAGCGGGATCCGTCTTGTGGTAATGCATGAGATGCAAGCAGATCAAGCAATGAAAGTACAGTTGAATATAAAGCAGTAATGTATGAGATACAGTCAGATCAAGGTAGTATATGAGATGAAATTAGATCAAAACAGTGCAAGAAATGCAAACAGTTAAGGCTAGTACTATAGAAAAATAGTGTTCGTACCTCTACGGCGATGGCCGACAAATGAGACGCTAGCTCTCTCAATAAAAGGTCATCTGGCACATCCTCAGCGAAGTCGGTAAAGGCTTTGATGCCTCCTGCGGTAGGCACTCTATGAGTCTCAGGATGGTACCTCGCTGGACCGAAGGGGCGTATGCTCGGCGGTAATAGCTCCGGCTCGGCCTCTGGCTCGGCCTTAAAGTCTGCCTCGAACTCTACTAGAGGAAGCTTGGGGATACCCTCGTCATGACGGACATCATGTTCCATTTGAATTAGATGCAAGAGAAGCAAAAGTGAGGAAAAATGAGGAAAAAGAGTGAAACTTTGAAAAAGTCAACCGTAGAAGAGAGAAAAAGGTCAAAGAAAGTCAAAGCCAGGAAAAGTGTACTAACCTTGAGAGATACTCGAGGGGAATGAACCTAGAACGGTGAAAATAAGGAAAGAAGTGTCGAAATCAAATTCTGATCGGTTCAAAGTGAAAAGAACTAGAGGGTTTTAGTGAAGAAAATGTTTTTAGGGTATTGGAAACGTGTAGAACGCGTGGATCTAGAGAGAAGGAGCACCTAGAGAGAAAGGGGGAAGAATTTCGGACATGGGTTTGTGAGGAAATGAATTGGCATCACTTGTTTTTAAAGACCCAAGGGTGAAAGGTCGAAAATGCCCAAATCTGCCATCGATGGCCGGCAGTGGCACATCGATGGCCGACGGCAGCACATTGGTGGCCAGCAGACACCACTAGTGGCTGGCAGGTGGCCAGCGGCCTCCCCTGGTGGCTGGTTGGCTTCCACAATCTTCCTCTGCCTCCTTGGCTTTAATTTGTGTCCTTGGATTCCAATAAATGCAAGGTATGCTCAAAGTTTGATTCAGAATGCCTTCGCGGAAGCTTAGAATTGTATTTCCAATGCATGGTGGTCATCGCTCATCAGCTTGAATAAGGTGTATCCTTTTTGACATATTGCAACTTTTCCGAGAGGTAAATCAGAGTTGCCTTTGAGTCGTCTTTATCAAACGTGTTTTGTCGGTGCATAGAATGTGCATTTCTTTGTCATTGCATGGAACATGCGTCTTGAATTGTTGCATAGAACATGCATCACCATGTTTGCATAGAATATGCATGTTGCATTGAATATGCATCGTTGATTATTTTGCATAGAATATGCTTCTGTTTTGTTTCTTGCATGTTGTGCATGAAGCATGCCTCTAACATTGTGTTACAATTTTTCATCTCACATAGAATATACATTCCTATTGAATTGTACCTGTCAAGTTTCTTTCTTATGCAGGCACAATATTGTATGTACAGTTCATTCATGGATTCCGGGTAAGGTCACTCCTGCCTCCTCCTTTGAAGCCTTATCCCGGTTAGAAGCGTTTGGGATGTGTGTCAGACACTTATACCACCTTGCTTTGCTTAGAAACATTAGGATGTGTGCCCAACGTTTATACCACTCCCCGGTTAGAAGCGTTTGGGATATGTGTCTGACGCTTGTACCACCTTGCTTTGGTTAGAAACATTGGGATGTGTGCCCAATGTTTATACCACTCCCCGGTTAGAAGTGTTTGCGATGTGTATCCGACGCTTATACCACCTTGCTTTGGTTAGAAACATTGGGATGTGTGCCCAATGTTTATACCACTCCTTGATTAGAAGCGTTTGGGACGTGTGTCTAATGCTTATACCACCTTGCTTTGGTTAAAAACATTAGGATACGTGCCCGATGTTTATACCACTCCCCGGTTAGAAGCATTTGGGACGTGTGTCTGACGCTTATACCACCTTGCTTTGGTTAGAAACATTGGGACGTGTACCCGATATTTATACCACTCCCCGGTTAGAAGCGTTTGGAACGTGTGTCTGATGCTTATACTACCTTGCTTTGGTTGAAAACATTGGGATGTGCGCCCAATGTTTATACCACTCCTCGATTAGAAGCATTTGGATGTGTGTCCGATGCTTATACCGTCTTGTCTTGGTTAGAAACATTGGGACGTGTTCCAATGTTTATACCACCCGCCGGTGTTTACACCACTTCTTTTTCTCCTCTCGCGCGTGACGCGCTAGGATGTGTTTTGTTTGAGCCTTCGGGTGCGCCCGACAGTCGCTCTTAGCCTTTCTTACGTAAGGCGCGGTTAAGATTGCATAATTTTCTTACATCCTTTCTGCATGAAATGCAGTTCGACTTGTGATTCTCATGCATGGCGTGTTTATTTTCTTGCTTCTTCTCATGTATGAGATTACTGTAACTCGTTGGTTTGCTTAAAATGTAGCATTTTCTTTGCATAACATTTGCATTTAAATGCTTCATTACAGTCTCATTGCATGATCATAAGTTATGCTCTTGCATCATGCATACCATTTGCATCTTGCCTCAGCTTGTGGGCGCATCTATATATTATTATCTTGAATGTCTGTCTAAGTCTTGCGGCCTTGTCAAAATAGGTTGTCTCTGGGCTTTGACATTCACTCATCATCTTCGTGACTCTGAGTTCTCTCAAAGAAGGGCAACTGCAGACACTCCATTTTTAACCGTCCTTAAGACTTGGATGTTCTTGCAGGTACATCCAGTGACAAGCTTGATTGCTCGTCGAGCGCTCGAACTCCGCGGTGGAACGCCACAGGTTTAAGCTTTTCAAACCCTACATCAATTCTAACTCATTTTTGGACCATGTTTTGGTCCTTCCAACATGTTATTCTTGATGCACTGCCAACCATGTTAAGGCACTGCCGGCCATGGATTTTGGCCTACCAGCTATTGATGTGCCCTGTTGGCCATCAATGAGCCCCTGCCGGCCGTCACTAATGGCCGGCCGGCCACCAGTGTATCAGTAGATATTTTCTGATATTTTGTGCCAGCTGTTTGCACAGGTTGAGCCATCTGCTTGCACATGTTGAGCCATCTGCTTCCACGTGTATGGCTGGATCTCTTTTAGAGGATTTTGTATCTTCTATATATAGAAGCCTTCCTCCTGCATGCTCAAGGTTGGAAATTTTGAAGACCAAAAAATTTCTCTCTCTCTAGAATCCTCTCTCTCTAAATATTTTTCCTTAAAGCCTACATTCTCTACACTTTTTCTTGTGGGCTCTTGATCAAACTTGATCACCATTGTGTTGAGGTTGCTTGAGGTCCTAATTGAGCTCTAGAAGAGGATATTAGCTTGGTTTGAGTTGCCTTTGTTTCCTAAATAGCATCTTGTCTTCAAAAAGGTAGAATACTTGTATTTTAAGTCTAATTTAAATTCTTGTTTGGCCACCTTTGCATGCTGTTTTGCGGCTAGTTTTAACCTCTAAAATCTTTGTTTTTATGATTTAAAATGGTGGTTCGAGGTTTGATTTGAGTTAGGGGTCTCAGAATGTTTTAGCTACTGATTTGGCATGATTTAACTCTATTTTGGGCTGTCTTGGTCATATGGGCCTTGTCTTGCATGGTTGTAGTGCAAATGGCTTCACTAGCTTGGCATTTTAGGCGATAAATTTGATTTGCTTGAGATGTTTTCTTGTTGAAGTGTCTTTTTACATGTAATTTCAGTGTTCATAGCTCTGTCATATGCTCATTTGCTTTACTCTTTCATTGCTTTTTAGAGTTGCTCTTGAGTCTTGTTTGTAGCCTAACATGTGAGCATGTTTTTCTAGCCTTTTGTGCCTTAATCTCAGCAAGTTTTAGCCACTGTTTTGGCATATTTAAACTCTGTTCTTAGCTGGTATAGTCAGTTGAGTTTTATATTGCATGGCTATAGTGTAGTGCTCTTCACTAGTTTAGTGTTTTTTTTTTTTCGCTTTTGAACATGTTGTGCATGAGTTGCTTACATGTGGTAATAGCGTTTTTCATGCCATTTCAGCACTGAAATATCTGCAACCTCCCTCATTTCTTCACTTTTCCATTTGTTTTGAGGGTTAGTTAACCTTTGGGTTGTGTTTAAGCTTGAGATTGAGACTTGTACTTAATGGTTTTAATCCTCTTTTGAGGGTTTCTACTAACCAACGACATGATCTCTCTCATGTCTTAAATCATCCCTTGGTTGACACCTCTCTCATTAGAGGATACTCACCTTGGACTTAACCGGTTAAAGAATGGTTTGTTAATGTAAAATGAGTAAATAAAACATGACAAGTAAAACATGAACAAGATAAGTATGTTGTGTTTGCATCACATGGGTTCAATCGGACATTATATTGAACACAAGGTAGATTGGAGCATTTCATACTCAAAGTGATGAAATGAGCCAATCTCCTTTGTCTCCATTGCCTTTGATCATTCATGACAAGGTAGTGGTCTAGAGTCTTGTTTTTGTGCATTTATTGAAAGTGTACAACTTGGATCTTTGGCCATCATGCATTGAAAATGCTTGATTGGTGGTTTTGGATCCAAGAGTGCCACTCCTTTGATGTTTTGATGTGATAAGGAGGGGCATAGTACAAACATATCCTTGGAAAACCCTCCATTTTCCTCTGTTTGTATTCTGTTGCAGTGTGGTGATTCAGCACACCAGTGGCCGGCAGTGGCTCACTGATGGCCGGCAGTGCTTCATCCTTGGCCGGCATGGCACATTTTTGGCCGGCAGGGGGCCGGAAGCAAGCATTCATGGCAGGCAGGCCACTGGTGCAGTCCTCAGCATTGGTTTGGTAAGGTGGAGCAGAAGGTTCTGGAGTGTAGTCAACCCTGCAAACAGAGCCTCTCAAGAGCAAACCGAAAGGCTTTTTGGGGCGAAAACCGAGTGCATGCATCTTCTACTTTCCAAAACAGAGCTGAGGTAGTGTAGTTTAGTGCTTTGCATGTTTAGTTAGCATGAATTTAGAATTTAATTAACTAATGGCTAATTAGTTAAGTGTTGTAATAATTAAGTAGCTTAGCTTAGCTATTTCTTTATTTTGTTTTGTAATAATTAATCTAATTAGTTTAATTAGATTAGCTTAATTAGCTTAACTTAGTGTAGCTTAGCTTATTCATTCGGACCCTCCGTCGTGAGGGCGCAATGTTGTAATAAGTGTGCGTGCGTGTGTGCATGTCTTCTAACCCCACGACTTTCTCCCTTTTATTTATCTGCTTTTGATGGTTAGATTAGGGATCATGTTTCAATTAGCATACCATATGCTTGCATGTTTACATCATTCATTTGTATTGCATGCACCGAGGCTCTGCGCATCATTCAAACTGCATCGTATTTCAATACTTCTTTGAAAACGTGTTTCAAATTGTTGCATTCATATGCCATATTAGTAGCCGAGCCTATTAATTACATATTACATGTGTTTCATTAGGCATCTTGTATAGTTAGGATCATGCATATTTCTAACTAGCTCTTGTTTTGGCTTGGAGTACTCTATAAGTTTTACGCTTTAGCATACTTGCATGAGTGTAAGTGTTGCCATGTTTCGCATGCTTGCCATGAGGCTATGTGCTTATTTGCTAAACTGCATGAATGCTTGCGGATGAAGGCTTGGTTGCTTGAATTGGAACAATTCGATGATTGTGAGTTTTAAGCCCACTTTGCGAAGTGGCAAATCATGTTTTAAGCCCACTTGAGGCGGCAAATCCACGTTTTAGCCCACTTGCGGGTGGCAAATTCAAACCATTTTAAAACAAACATAAGTTGATTTGTTCCAATTCTTGCGATTTTAGTCTATACTTGCTTGTGTGCGTCACATAGTAATGTTAGCTAATAACCAGATAAGAACATATGAGGTTTATAAAACATCATATCATGATAGTAGAGGCTGATCTTTGATCGGGCGAGCAGGGGTGCTCATTTCAGGACCTTCCCCTCTCATGCCCAAGTTCCCGAGCCGAGGCAACTTCGGTGATAACGGACACGTGACCTTTGGCACGAGTCAGGGTTTCCTAAATTTTCCAAAAATAAAATATTTAGGTGGCAACTCTGTAATCTGGCAAAGCAGTCCAATTTTGGCATTATTTGATTTAAAATCGATTTTCCAAAATGATTTTCCGGATTAGACTCTTTGGTGTTTATCAGTTTCACATTGCACTTTGTGTGATTAGATTCAGAACCGTAACAGGAATCCGAACTGTAAGACCAATTCGAGCTCTCAAAAAGGGGGCACGAAGAAGTCGAGTCTACAATGTGTTGGAGAAATACAATGTGGCTTTTCATAAGTCATCTATATACTGGCCGCAAACCAACAAAGCTATTGAGGCCGCCAACAAGAACATTAAGCATATTTTACAGAAGATGGTTGAAACCTACAAGGACTGGCCAGACAAATTGTCATTCGCACTCTGGGGTTATAGAACTTCAATCCGGACGTCTACAGGGGCAACTCCTTATTCTCTCATCTATGGGATGGAAGTTGTTCTACCGATTGAAATAGAAGTCTCGTCACTGCAAGTTATGGCTGAGTGTTAAATAGCAAAGGTGGACTGCAACAGAGCAGGTTTGAGGAGTTGATGTTGTCTGATGAGAGAATGCTGAAAGCATTGTACCATGTTTAGGGCTATCAATGCAGGATTGCTAGGGCTTTTAACAAGAAGGTTAAGTCTTGGAATCTTAAAGAGGGAGACATGGTGCTGAAAAACAACCAAGCTCCTATTCATGACCTTAGGGGCAAGTTCAGACCTAATTGGACTGGTCCTTACATCATCAAAACTATCTGATCGAGTGGAGCTATTATTCTCATGGACCTGGATGGCCTAGAATTTTCCTAACCGATCAACATGGTGTAGACACCCTATTTTTTACCGACCTCAAGACTTTGATGTCATCGTTTGTGCACTCGGTGATTGTGCATGTTTGTGCTCATTATGAGTTTCCGGGGCTTTCGACTAAGCGCCTTGTCTTGGGGCCTCTTAACTCTTTTCTTTTGGTTTGCTTTTGGACTGGACCTTGGTACACTTGCCTGGAGGAAGAGAGACCCTGTTGGCCACTTTTTGTAGCTGTAGGCTACTTTTCCCTCTTGTAGGCCACTTGTGGTGGCCGGTAGGCTAGTTTCCGGGGCTTTCGGCTAAGCATCTTGTCTCGGGGCCTCTTGGATCCCTTCCTTTTGGTTTGTTTTTGGACCATACCTTGTTACCCCTTGCCTGGAGGGATAGGGAGGCCTGTTGGCCACTTTTTGTAGCTGTAGGCTACTTTTCCCTCTTGTAGGCCACTTGAAGTGGTTGGTAGGCTAGTGGAAGTGGCCGGTCGGCCACTTGAAGTGGCCTACGGCCAGTTTTCTATTTTTGCAGATATTTTAGGTGCCAGCTGTTGGGCACATAATGCATCCTCCATACATGTGTATGGAGGGATGGTAACAAGCTTCTAGCTTGTCAAACAAGCTTGAGCCTTGTAATTCTATATAAGGAGAGGTGCCTCCCCCTTCTTGAGGGTTCAGAATTTTTGGAGAACAAAAGTTTACTCTCTCTCTAGATTTCTCTCTCTCTCTATATATATATATATATATTGTGCTTAGAATTGTATTTTCTTTGCATTTTTGTACACAACCCTCTTAGCCAAGCACCCTATCTTGGAGCTGAGGTTTCTTGAGGTTTGTTTGGAGCTTAAAAAAGTTGTTTTTGGTTCAAAAGTGGTGTTGTTGTTGCTGTGCTTCAAAGGTAATGCCTTAATCCCTCTTAAAGCTCTATTTTGATCATTAGTTTGGCCCTCTTTGCATGATGTTTTAGGCCTAACTTGCAACTACAAAAAGTTCTATTTTTGAGTGTTAAAAATGGTTGTCTAAGGCCTTGTTTGAGTTAGGAGTGGCTTACTCCCTTTTGTGGCTTATTTTGCTTTGCTTTGAGCTATCTTTTAAAGCCTTTGAAATCACCTTTGTTTGGCCTTTTCACCACTGAATTCTAGAGGAATTTCAGTGGTGGAAAGTGTGTTTTGGGACCCAAAATAGGTGGGGGTGGTCCCCCCCCCCTTTGTCTCTTGTTTGCACATGTTGATGGCCTACCAAATGAGCATGTGTTTCTACTTCTTTGTGGCTTTGCTCAAGCATATTTTTGTGACTTTTTAGACCTTCCATAACTCTATTTTTGGCTGGTTTGATCATTGGTTACTTGCTTTTTGCACTTGTAGTGCAATCTCACTTATTAGCCTTGCATGCTTAGTGTTTTAGCCTATTGTTCTAGCTTTTTTTAACTATATTTCAGCATGCTTTTGTCCATGATTTAGCATGCTTAAACTCTGTTCCAAGTGGTCTTGGTCATGTATGGCTTGTTTTGTATAGCTATGGCATAGTTGGCTTTGCTAGTCTTGAGTTTTGAGTCTACTAGCATGCTTTGCTTGGGTTGTTTGTGTGATATGGCATCATTTGATATATGATTTCAGAACATGTTTCACTGTCATTCTCTCATATGTATTGCCCTTTCAATGCTTTTGAGAAGTGGAGCATCATGCCTTGTTTGTGAGTCAATACTTGAGCATATTTTTCTTGCCATCTATGCTACAAGTCTAGCATGATTTTGCTACTATTTTGACCTACCTTAGATCTGTTTTAAATGGTTAGGGTCATTTGAGCATTGCTTAGTATGGTCGTAGTGTAAAGAGCCTTGACTAGCTTTGAGTTTTGGGGCCTTTAACATGTTGTGCATGTGATGTTTGTATGGTATGGCACCATTTAGCATATAATTTCAGTGTATATAGTGTAGTAATACTCTCACATTTTTCACTTCTTCATTATGTTTGAGAGTTGAGCTTTTATGCCTTGTTCATGGGCCAATGCATGAGCATGCATTTCTTGCCTTTCATGTTATCATCTCAGCACATTTTGGCCGCTGTTTTGGCATGCATGAGGTCTGTTTAGGGCTAGTTTAGTCCCTTGAGCATTGTGTTGCATGGTTCTAGTGTTATGATCTTTGCTGGCTTCAATGCTTTCGACTCCGAGTATGTCTTGCATGCATCGTTTCCGTATTTCGATGTCATTTAGCATCCTATTTCAGTGCTGGAATATGTGCCATTGCATCCCATTCTTTGTTTGTTATATCACTTTGAAAGAGGTCTGAAGCCCCTTGTTGGTTTGAGAACAAGATTGAGGCGTTCATGCCTAATGGTTTTAGACTTCTCTTGAGGGTTTCTACTAACCAACGGCATGATGCTTCTTTCATGCTCAAGTAGCTTGCAGCTTGGTCCATCTTTCCAATTAGAGGACTTCTCACTTTTGGACTTAACCGCTTAAAGGACTTGTCAGTAATCTAAAATGAGTAAAGAAAATGAATCAAAGTAAAACATGCCAAGATAACATGTTTGAGTTGCATTGCATGTGTTTGGATCGGACGTTAATCCAAACACGAGAAACGAGGGGCGTTTCATACTTAAAGTGATGAAACGTGCCTCATTTCTTGGTCGTCGTCCCCCTTGATTGTGCATGATAGGGTGGAGGCTCGTCGAGTCTATTTGTGCATTCATTGACTTGTACAAACTTGGCTTCTCGGCCATCGTGCAATGCGATGCTCGGTTGGTGACCCGAGAGTCGAGTACCACACTCCTTTGAGCTTGAGAAATGATAAAAAGGGTGGTCGTACACACACACCCTGCAAATACCTTGCTTTGCCCCTTTTGTACTCTGTTTGCAGCAAAACTGGAGTGTGCAGGAGCAAGTGCCCTACAGGCTAGTGCAAGTGGCCTACAGCTTCCGCTGGTGGCCGACAGTTCTCAGGCTCAGAGGTGGTCAAAAGTTGTTCTGATTCTGGAGCAGAAACAGCTTGGAGATTGGTTCGGTGTTCAGGAATCAAGGCAAATGCAAACAGAGGCAAACGGTAGCAAGGTGACGGATTTTCAAGAGGAAGCCGATCAAGCGTGCATGCATCTCTCGCCCCGACGCCTTTTAGCTGTTTTGCTTAGATGGTTAATTCGTTGGTTCTATACTTAAATAGTTAATGTGCTTAGCTATTCAATTGTCTTGTAATTAATTAGCTAGAATAGTTAGTTAAATAGTTGGTTTGTAATAGTTAGCTTAATTAGCGTAGCTAGTTAGCTCTCTTTTATTCGGACCCTCCGTCGCAAGGGCGCAATGTTGTAATAAGTGTGCGTGTGTGTGTGCATGTCTTCCAACCCCCACTTCTTTCTCCTTTTTACTTATCAGCTTTTGATGGTTAGTTTAGGGCATATTTCGATTAGCATACCTTATGCTTGCATGTTTGCATCATTCATTTGTCTTGCATGCACCGGGCTTAGCGCATCATTCAAACTGCATTGACTTTCAATACTTATTTGAATACGTGTTTCAAAGCATGTTATCAAATTGTTGCATTTCATATGCCATCTTAGATAGCCGAGCCTATTTAGTTGCATTTTTGCATGTGTTGCATTAGGCATCTTAACATAGCTAGGATCATGTATTGATTTCTAACTAGTTTTCTGTTTTTGCTCGGAGTACACATAAGTGTTTTCGCTTTAGCATCCTTGCATGTGTGTAAGTGACCGCCACGATAGCATACTTGCCATGAGGTTATTTGCTTAGTTGATAAACTGCATGAACGCCTGTGGATGAAGGCTTCATTGCTTGAATTGGGACAATTCATCAAATGTGTGTTTTAAGCCCACTTTGCAGAGTGGCAAAATCATCATGTTTTCAAGCCCACTTGAAGGTGGCAAATCCGCGCTTTAGCCTACTTGTGAGTAGCACTTCCAAACCATTTTCGAAAAACAAACATGAGTTGAGTTATTTCAAATTGAGTGATTTAGTCTATACTTGTATGCTGCGCGCATCATGTTGTAAGTTAGCTAAATAACTGGAACAAGAACACATGTGTTTATAAAAACAACATATCATGTTAGTAGAGACCGATCTTTCATCGAGCGAGCGGGGGTGCTCATTTCAAGACCTTCCCCTCTCGTACCCAAGTTCCCGAGCCAAAGCAACTTTGGTTATGACGAACACGTGGCCTTTGGCATGAGTCAGGGTTTCCTAAATTTTCCAAAATAAAATATTTAGGTGACGACTCTGAAATCTGGCAAAGCAGTCCATGTTTAGCGCTTTTTATTCAAAATTGATTTTTCAAAACCAATTGTCAGATTTGGACTCTTTGGTGATTTATCAATCTTGCACTGCACTTTGTGAGATTAGATTCAGAACCGTGACAGGAGTCCGAACTGTAGTAGCTAGAACCCAATATGTGCCCTCTCCGAAAGGGGGGGCGCGGAGCGAGTTCGGGCGGTCTACAGTTTCTGGCGACTCTGCTGGGGATTTAGAGAACTTGACTCGAACATCATGATATGTTGTTTTGTTTGCACTTATGTGTTTCTTTGCATTGCATTTGCATTGGTGCGCTTAAGTCACAGTGTTTGCCATCTGCTATTCCTGAACGGTTTGCTAGAGGCTTGCTTGAAAAAGCGTGCCATAAGGCTAACCAGTTACGGGCTCTGCCACAATGGAAACACAAACCTTGGTTTTGCCGAGGCACCTTATTTGACCATTCGACCTAGTGCATACCGGAAGCCATAGAGACTGTTCCAAACTAGGACAGGTTACTTGCCCGATTGTAGGTTGTTTGAAACCGCATGCGTGCGTAGTGAAACCCTAGTTCCTGACTGTGATGCCCCGATTCTACACTATTGGTTGCAGTCAAGGGAGAGTCACTAATGAGTCCTATGGTCAATAACCAAGTAAGATCCCAGATCGCCAGAGGAGTCAAATTAGCCTCCCTTCTAAGTCTAGCTTTCTTAGGCAGCGCACTACCCTTTTGACAGATCTTAAAAGGCATTGACACAAGGTCTCATAAGCAACGATAAGGTTCATACATATACGTAGAATATAAATACATAAAAATCACAAATATAATTAATTCAACAGCTTGTTCCATTACATTCCATCCCAAAAGAAAGTTTAGATCTTCACATGAGTCTTACAAAATATCAAAAAGAAATTTCTAACTTTCCTAACATAGCCAAAAGTCTTCGAAGGTTTCAGGCTCGTTGTCTCCAGCTATAAGTTCCTCTTCGTCACCTGGCATGATACGCCGTGAGCTTTGAATGCCCAGTAAACACACACACACCCCGTCCCTTTTTCCCCAGTCCAATACACAATCACAAATATAACATCAAGTAGTAAAGCATGATACTCAAATAAATAAATAAAGGGTTACAAGTTAGATGTTAGTAAACTAGAAATCCCCCAAAGAGATTTCGTCCTCCCAACCACAAGAATCGGACGTGGATTATTCGGTATGCCCCCTCTTTTGCTGCTTTGTTACAGAACTAACCTCGGATGCCTACCAACGGTTATATACCTCGTAGCGCCAACCGCAGGGTCTCAAAAGAGACGGTAAAATAGGACCTTGCCTGAATCCCTCCTCACACCAAACCACCTAGGGTCCGAATACAACCGCTGCGTTCAAGGGTTCCGAAAATCACTTGCGCAAGACTCAAACTTCCGAATAGGGAACGCATCCCAACAATCCATACATCACACATTATCATCTTTTCATTACTCAAGAAATCAAAAACCCCATACCATCCTAATTTAGTTTTCTGTTGAGTTAAATGTTTTAAATCAAGGTTAGACAACTTAACAAGATAATAGTATCCACACAAGCATGCATCAATAAGATGAAGAAGATAAAGAACATAACCATAACACATATAATATCATGCCAAGATATGATCATAAGCTAATAAACACTTTCATGAACACAAGGGCATAAGACATCAAACACAACAGAATTTTCCAGATTCAATATCACATAAGGATTAGAATGAAAGGACTATTTTAGGTTTTTCACCGGACTTGTCCTTCCTATGGTTCGTAGAGAATTTGATCTAGTTTCTAGAACATATTTCAGAAATGGGATAGCTTTTCTAGATTTTAAGTTATTTAGAAAACATTCCAGCACTGTCCAGATTTGTCGATCGTTACGAAAATTTGATTTTCTTGCAAACCCTCACTATTTTTCTATGAAACCAATTTTAGTTGAAATCTAACTCCTTAAGGAATATTTGACATAAAATATAGGTCCAGAATAATTTTATACATTTTTCTAGAATTTTTGAAAGTGCGCTGCGAAAACAGACTCTAAGGTTCAATGCCCAAAACAAGAAGATTTATGAGAAAAGGGGTCCACTAAGGGAAAATTTTTGTTTCTTTTGTGATGAAAACATGCTAACTAACATATATTAAACTTAGAAAATTTTCCTGAAAGTGTGCCTTTGGAAAGTTTGAGATTGGTATGAAAAAAGATGGTTTTGTGCCGAAATAGGGGAAGATACAAGAGAGGTAGAATCAATGCTCAACTCTTAGCATTTTTAACACAAGTAACTCATCAATACCACATCTGAAAACATTATTTAGAACCCTTAAGAACATGTATTTGAAAAAGGAAAATGAAAGAGAAGGTTGTGTTGTGGCTTACTTGCTAAGCTTTGAACAATATGGCTCTCTTCTTCCTTCCTCTCCCTCCCAAGACTTCTCTCTTGCTCTCCTTCCTCTCAAGACTCCTTTCTTGCTCTCCTTCCTCTCTTCTAGCTGAATGTGTGTGTGTGAGCGTGTTGTTGTGCTTGCCAAGCTAGGGGATAGTGGTATTTATAGGCAAATTTTGGTGTAAAAGGTCATAAAAGCCCACTAGTTGGAAATGGATGGAAAGGTTAGGATTTGCTTGGAGTCTAATGGGATAGGAGTGATTAGGGAGCTTAATCATAGGATTAGGCAACATCTAGTTGATTCCTAGCTGAAATGAAACTAGTATTGGAAACAACATCCTAGGTCTAGGGTGCTAGGTTTTGGGTTTTCTAGAATACCATGATCATAAATCTTGAAAATTGGCTTCTCACTTCTCCCTAGGGTGGCCAGCCATTGGGAAGGGTGATGGGGGTATTTTTTTAATCAATTTAGGTACTAGGGGCACATTCCTCAATGTATATATATATAGATTTCAATTGATTGTTCAATTGATTGATGGTACTTATAGCATAAGGGTACATGTACTAGTTTTTGAGGTAAATTTTGAATTTAAATAACGAAGTAAGGGCTTGGAGTTAAATTCATGTATTGGGACCTTACTTATGTAGAATTAAACTAAATTAGGCTAAGGAACCTAATCTGGCTAGGATATTCTTGTTTTGATAAAAAAATAAATAAAAATGCTAACCGACAAGATTTGAAATGATTCAAGGAATTGAAGGGTTTTAAGAAAATAATTCAAACATTAGGGTCTTTAAAGTGAATACATTTTTCAGGGGCTTCACACTGACAAAATAGGACAGGGAAACCCTACCCCACCATAGGGGTATTTTGGCTCTTGCTTGCTTGATATGTGCTTTTAGGGTGTGTCTCTACAGGAATGCATGTATCAGTTTGGAAGTCTAGGTATCAATCTGAGGACATCATTGTTTGAGGGTATCTATTTTGAGGCAGAAGTCAGTAGAGAGCACAGTCATTCAACTATGCTCATATTCGTTCCAGTGAAATTGGGCTGAGATGTTGTCTGTTTTCTCTTTTGCAGCGTAGTCTTGGAACCATAGCTTCAGAAGGCTCCAATATCCCCCGGGTACTCTAGACTTGTATCGATAGACTTTGTCAGGTCAGAATTGGTTCAGAAGTAACCTGTGTTTACCTCACCCCCACCGGTTACAAGACGATGGAGGTTCAGGAAGAATTCATCAGTGTAGTTTCCACAGTAGTCACTCCTCAATTCACTCGGGTCTAGTCTGGTCTGGGAACAGTTGTCTACATTCAGCTCAGCACGAGATCAATCACCCATTCCCATGGCTCAGTATCCCCTAGCCAGTGTGGAAGAACAGATACAGTACCTGCAACAGACAATCGAGGCACTGCAGCAGGACGCAGTTCATCAGGCTGAAGTCACGGCTCGACAGGCCGAAGTCACGGCTCGTCAGGCCGAAGTGATAACCCGGTTACAACAACAACAGCCACAGCCGGCCGTGGTTTCTGTATCTCATGCACCTCCTACGGGTAACCCGACACCCGGAGCCACTGCCCTACTGCTAATGTCTAAGAGATTCAGGGCAATCCGGCGGATCCAATCCCAGCACAGGCCTTTAAAGCTCCTATCTATCAAACTGAAGCTCCGTTTGAATCTGAGGTTGACCCAACTGTACTTAAGGTCAATAAACTGGAGAAGTTATTCAAACGAGCACAAGGAGTGAACTCCATCTCGGATTTAGAGGACGAGTATACTGAATCTGCAGTTACCTTACCGGAGCGGTTCAAAATGCCGCATGTGGATCGCTTCGATAGCTCTGGAGACCCAATGGTGCACCTCCACCTGTTTTCTGATATCCTAAGGCCAATGGGTTTGGCCCCAGCCCAGAAGTTGTCACTATTCGGCCGAACCATGTCTGGGATAGCCGCAATCTGGTATGCTAAATTGGAGGACTCTGTGAAACAGAATTGGGAAAAGCTAGCTGAGGCCTTTATTGTTCAATACTCCTACAACACACAGATCGAGGTCACAACTCATGATCTCGAAGTCACCCGCCATGAGCCAAATGAAGGTTTCTCAGAGTTCGTGACGAGATGGAAGGAAAAGGCCTCGATGGTAACTACAAAGCCTTCCGACAAAGATCAGATCAAGATGATTGTTTGGAATCTGCATAGCAAGATGCTGCAAAAGATGATCGTCCTACCTTTGTTTACCTTCCCAGACCTTCATGAAATGGGAGTTCAAATTGAGGATGCCCTCAGACAAGGGATCTTTGTGGAAGATAATGAGCCTGTGAAGAAGAATGTTGTTCGCAATTCCAATGCTACTACTGATAGTAGCACAACTAGGAAATGCTCAAAAGTAGGCACTATCACCACTCCCCTCAATGGCCAAAAACCAACCACTTCAAATCGGCCCCAAGCCTGAAAGTTTAATCCTCTTTACATGAGTCTCTCTCAAACTTTGAAAAAGCTGGGAGAAGAAGGGTACCTAGAGCTCCTAGAACCTCAACCCATTCCAAATCCTCTTCCACCAAGATATGACCCAGCTAATACTGTGCCTATCATCAACAGCACGGTCATGATACAAACCGTTGCATCCGCCCCCGTCATAAGATTCAGGATCTTATTGACGAAGAGACCATAGCTCCACCTAAAGGACCTCGAGCTAGTACTGACCCGTCATCTCTACATCTCAATCTAATCCATATACTGCCATCCACCTATGACCCCAGTATATACATCACTCTAGCCTATTTACCTAAGCCTAAGGTGTTCATTCCAGACAGCATGGACTTATGCATGATGAATGCACTCGAACCGCAATCATCTCAAACCCATGAACCCACCACTTCTGAGCTGATGAAAATGATTGAAGATCTCCAGAAAACTGTGGCAAATCTGGCCTTTGGGATATTGGCTCCATCATCGACTACATCGCATGCCAGAAATTTCACGCCAAAAGGCTCCCCAATCTTGGGACGGGCTGCATTGGAAGAAGGCTAATCTCTTAGCAAAGTGGAGGCCAGTGATAAGAACAAGGTGGGGGCAGGCATTGGTCCCTATGAACATCTTCAGTGGGTTGTTGAGGCTTTGAAGGCTGATGGACTGAACAAACAGCAAGTGCTCGCAGTTGTTGCAAAGACTGTGGATGACACTTTTGCCACTCAAAATGAGAGTAGTTTGAACCAATGGGCAAGCCAGAAAAGGGGATGTTGTACCAAAAACGCCCCTTTCAGCTTCAATCCTACACTCGAAAGAGATAAGCAGACCCAGTCAGCACCAGCCAATCCTTTCGCCAATACATCCAACACTCCACAAACCTCGAAGTACCCACCCCGAGGCTGAAGGGTCTTCAATCCCCTCTACATGACTTTGTCCAAAGCTCTCCAAATCCTCGTTGGACAAGGCCATCTCAAACTCCTTGAGTCTCGGCCTCTCCCGAATCCCCTTCCAGCCAAGCATGATGCGGCCAAGTACTGTGCCTTCCATCAACAAACCGGCCATGGCACTGACATGTGTTTTCGTCTTTGCCACAAAATACAAGATTTGATTGACAACGAGGTCATCGTCGCACCAGGTCCTGCAAAGTCTATCGGCACCAGATCAGTGAACTTAGGAGATAATGTGATCATGTGATCGAGGGATGAACCACCTGTGGATGGCGCTCAGTTTACTCCAGATATGGGGATGGCACGCACTATTTTGAGCATTTGCGAATGTTGTTTACTTTCCTTTCTGACTTGGGTATTGAGTTAGTTCTGTTGTGTTGTATTGTATTGAGTCTTGTTGTTTTGTTTTGGGTCTGTCTTGTTGTATCGAGTCAGTCCTGTTTTGTTAGAGTCGGGTGATTTCGGGGGTGTTACCTCAGACATCACTATCTTGTTTTGTGTTTGTCTTTTGCACTCTTTTTTTTGAGTTTGTTTCTGCCATGAAGCCAATTGTGCCAGAAGATCTGAATCGAATGATAGTGCTTTTCACCTACTTCCCTTCTACCTTTAAACCCAGTTGTGCCAA
Source organism: Camellia sinensis (assembly GCF_055761805.1). Lineage (NCBI taxonomy): Eukaryota > Viridiplantae > Streptophyta > Magnoliopsida > Ericales > Theaceae > Camellia > Camellia sinensis. Next base: position 143,827,990 of record NC_138962.1, read on the forward strand.
AAAATTTGAATGAAACGGCAGAAATTTTCACCTACTTTTCTGTGCCTTGAAAATCATTGCATTGACCTAAGTTTTTCAAAACTTTTTGAACACTATGTTGAAAACAAAGAGGGAAGAATTCCTCTAGATTTGCAAAATTTGATCAATTGAGAGGAAGAGAGGCATGCTAAGCCCTTAATGAATGAGATCATGTTTGTTAATATGAGTACTGAGAAGGATCCTGGCTTGATCTAGATTGGTTCTACATTATCTTTAGCGACTAGTCGCTTTCTTAAAAGATTTCAAAAAATGTTTTGCGTGGTCCTGCGAAGACATGCGTAGAATCGCTCTTGAGATTGTGCAGCATAGGATTACTCTCAGTCTCGAGACTCATCCCCTTTTGCTTTCAAACCTTGAACTTGGATTCAGAATGTTCAACGGTCAACCACAATGTAAGGCTCGTGTGGCCAGATTTGAAGCAGCCCATAAACTAAGGGCAATAAGGTCGTATGACATCAAAGGAGGCCCGCCAGGCCAGATTTGAAGCAGCCCTCGAACTAGGGGCAAGAAAATCAGATCAAGAAGATCAGATGTTATCAAAGGAAGCTTGCAAAGCTAGATCAGAAGCAAACCTTGAACTAGGGGCAACAAAATGTCAGATGTGCTCAAAGATTCAAAAGATGGGTCATTCCGCAAACCAATGAAGATTAGCAAGAAAGCCAAATTCCAATAGCCGGAAGAAGAAAATTTATTGTTGAAGGATAATTGAGTTCCTATCCGCAACATTAGGAGCAACTTCAGCCCCCATTGGATAGACTCCTACATCATCAGCGAACAACAGCCATTCTACTGGATTCAGATAGCTTCAAGATCTCAAACTAATCAACATGGACAAGTTAAACTTTTACCCTTGAGAGGCTCGCTGGGCCGAAAACCCAGAAGGGTCGACCCAGGAAAAATTTAGAGCAAGAAAAAGAAGAAAAGAAAAGAACAAAAATAAAAAAAAGAAAAGAACAAAAGAAATGAAATGAAATGAAAAGAAAAGAAAAACAGAGCTCGCAAGGTTGAAAATCCGGAAGGGCGACCTTGGCAAAAGTTAGAGCGCAAAAGGAGAGCGTCAACACCCGAGTGAACCTAACCGAACTACATAAGGCTTGATTCCCATCTTCGGGACACGTAGGCAACTTCATTCTGAAGTCCAGCCGTAAACACTTCAAATTCAATTGTCTTGTCCATGAGATTGAACGGGTCATCTTTGTCTTCGCTGTATCTAAGTGTTCGGTGATGATTGTCACTATGAGGACTAGTTACAGTATGCTGCGGCGTTATTCAGACAAGGGGCAACTTTCCGTTGTCGTGAGTTGCCATTCAAACAAGGGGCAACTTTTCGTTGCTAGATTTGGTGTCGTGCAGTGCCATTCAAACAAGGGGCAATTTTTCATTGTTTTGGATCTAAGGTTGTGCATCTCAAGAGTGGATTCTGTGTTGGTCGAGCATTGGCCATTTGTAAAAACAAGTTTGAAAATTTTTAATGAACTTGACTAATCTTCTCAAAAATTGCTCCATTTTTCCAAAACTGAACCATTTCTTGGACCCAAAAAAAGGAAAATTTTCAGTGCTCAAAAACTGACTTGCATGATTTCAAATCAGAAAATTGAACAAACATGTTAATCTAACTCTTATGTTTGTCAAAATTGTTTTAACAGAAGCCAAAAACAAAAAATGGTCAAAATGATGAACTAGGGGCACAGTTGAGTCAGGTTTTCTGTCTTTTCCCCGTTGTCAACATACTTGCCAAAAAAGGCACCGTACTCGCCAGAAAGGGCACTGTACTCACCAGAAAGGGCACTCTACTTGCCAGAAAAGGGAACAACTGAAGCTAACAGCAGAAGGCCAAAAGCCCTCACATCCTCCAAGCAGCGAGGTATCAAGCCAAGTGCGAAACACGAACTGAAAATGGAGCGGGATGTTCGGTTCCTTTATCCGGACAATCTCACTCAGACTGGCGTTTGACCCAGAATGCGAACGTAGAAAACATGATGTGTGTGAGACCAATCAATTGTATACCTAGCTGGTGGGACATGCTGTAACTCACCTCGATCAAGCTCAGTCAAGTTAAGACAACGACATTGTCAACCGATGTCAGTTGCAGATCTGCTGCACATTCAGTCGTAGCGTAACCCCTCTGTGGGAAAGCTCACTATTGTGAGCGGAAGAAGGAGCATTTGGTGGAATACCAGGGGCAAGATCCCATAACTTCTTGTTTATCCATCAACCACCCAGGGGAGGGATAAAAAATAAGAGAGATTGAAGAATAGAGAGATGTGCGCTGAGAGAAAAAGTAAGGAAAGGGCTTTTTCAGAAAACTAGAGATTGAGTGCCAGAGTGCTGTAAAAATCACAAATAAGAAAGGGTGGGAAACAGTACCCGAAGAAACTGACTCCTCGTGAACTGAGAGGTCTCTCGCCATTGGAACACATGTCTGAGTGTTGTGTTTGTGTGTTTTGTTTCTCTCGATTCTTGTTTTGAGTCGTTTCAGGTATCAATAGATGTGTTTAGGTTGTTTTACCTTCGTCTTTTCCTTTGTTGAGTCGTGGTGTGCTGTGTTCAGTCGTAGGCTCAATACCCAGTTGAGAACTCATTTCCCAATTTCAATTTCAAAAATAAATCATTTTATGCTCAAAGTGTTGTGGCATTCTCCACATATGTGCAAAATTCTTTCTTTCATAAACTGTAGGGTTCAACCCAAGTCGTCTGAGAACGATAAAACCAAGACCTATCTAAAGCTATATGGGTTCCAGACTGCAAAGCAAAAGAAAAGAGGAAAAATGAGGAGCATCTGAGTGTGTTTCAACTTTAGCAAGTTCCGAGACTGCATTCCATATGTACCCCTTTAGGCCTTGTCAATGCTCTGAAGTATAGGTGTGCCTCTACCTCAAGCTCAAGATCGAGTCTGCTTCAAGCCAGAATGGCGATCATAAGTGCTCTCCCTGAGTACCATTTCCCTGCCAGATGCATCTTGGCTGTGTTTGCAATGAGTTCCTAGGAGATCAACTACGGCGGTGGAAACTAGAGTTCGAATGGATGATGCCTAGAACGTTTGGGATTTTTGAGACTAAAGTCTAGTTTAAATACCCAGGGGTGTATCCTCGACTTGAAATCTGTATGGCAGCCCCATAGATTGAGATAGCACATGTGCGCCTCAATCCTGGATACTGAACCAACCTAGTCTGTCACCCCGTTAGAGAATAGGGAAAGTTGTGAATATGATCAGGAAGAAAAACAGTATTTGTGGTTTCTACATGCAGAAGTTACCCCTTGTTAGCGTTTCAGGACCTTTGAACTGTGAGTTGAAGGTAGGAGTTCGAAGAACACAACGGGAGATCCCCGTCAGAGTAGAGCGGTTCATCGCCACTCGCCCCAAGAGGTGCTTTCTAAAGCGCCACTTTGTTTGTTTATTGCATTCCCTAAGCATCATGCACTGCATTGCTTGTAGTATGTATCATATCATCGCACTTATCGCATTTATTTGCATCTTGCGTTATCATGTATCATTTATCCTTTTACGCTGAGCAGCGTTTAGGATTGTTGTCCCCCGGGACTTATCTCAAGATGTATGGAACGCATTCCTGATTGGATGTTTTCAGTCCTCTTCTCACGATTTCAGCGTGGTTAAAGTGTTCCTTTCCTTACACGATTTCACCGTGTTTGGAATTTGTCTCAGGTTGCGTCGAGTGCGCCCTTGAGTTGTTATTTTCGGATCTCTTCTCACGATTTCAGCGTGGTTAGAGTGTTCCTTTCCTTACACGATTTCAGCGTGTTTGGAATTTATCTCAAGTTGTGTCGAGTGCGCCCCTGAGTTGTTATTTTCGGATCTCTTCTCACGATTTCAGTGTGGTTAGAGTGTTCCTTTCCTTACACGATTTCAGCGTGTTTGGAATTTATCTGAGGTTGCGTCGAGTGCGTCCATGAGTTGTTGTTTTCGGATCTCTTCTCACGATTTCAACGTGGTTAGAGTGTTCCTTTCCTTACACGATTTTAGTGTGTTTGGAATTTATCCCAGGTTGCGTCGAGTGCGCCCCTGAGTTGTTGTTTTCGGATCTCTTCTCACGATTTTAGCGTGGTTAGAGTGTTCTTTTCCTTACACGATTTCAGCGTGTTTGGAATTTATCTCAGGTTGCGTCGAGTACGCCCCTGAGTAGTTGTTTTTGGATCTCTTCTGACAATTTCAGCATGGTTAGAGTGTTCTTTTCCTTACATGATTTCAGCGTGTTTGGAATTTATCTGAGGTTGCATCGAGTATGCCCTTGAGTAGTTGTTTTCGGACCTATTCTTACGAGTTCAACGTGGTTTGAGTGTCCCCTTCCTCACACAATTTCAGCGTGTTGGGATTTGTTCTTCTTTCTCTTATGATTCCAGCATGGTTGGATGTGTTTCACCTGTTATTGTTGTTCTCTGTGATTCGAAACCTTAGGGTGTGTCCCTGGATTCACACCATTTCTTCCTTCACGTGTGCCACGCGTTGCGATCTTGTTTGTTGCCTCGGGTGTGCCTGACGGTAGTTGTTCTTTATCTTTCTTGCGTGAGGCGCAATTAAGATTGCATAACTTTCTTACATCCTTTCCGCATGAGACGTGGTTTGGTTCGTGTTTACTTGTTTGTGTACGAGTTTGATGTAGCGTTTCTTTGCATAACACTTGCATCTACATGTTTCATTACAGCTCTCATTGCATGATCATAAGTTATGTTCTGCATTGTGCATGCCATTTGCATTTTGCCCCTGCCTGCGGGCACATCTATTTTGTTATCTTGCCTGTTTGTCTAAGTCTTCGGCCTTGTCAAAAATGGGTCGTCTCTGGGCTTTGACATTCACTCCCGTCATTTCATGACTTACAAGTTCTGTCAAAGAGAGGCAATTGTAGACACCCCATTTTTGACCGACCTCAAGACTTTGATGTCATCGTTTGTGCACTCGGTGATTATGCATGTTTGTGCTCATTATGAGTTTCCGGGGCTTTCGGCTGAGCGCCTTGTCTCGGGGCCTCTTAACTCTTTTCTCTTGGTTTGCTTTTGGACTGGACCTTGGTACCTTTGCCTGGAGGGAGAGAGACCCTGTTGGCCACTTTTTGTAGCTGTAGGCTACTTTTCCCTCTTATAGGCCACTTGTGGTGGCCGGTAGGCTAGTTTCCGGGGCTTTCGGCTAAGCGTTTTGTCTCGGGGCCTCTTGGATCCCTTCCTTTGGGTTTGTTTTTGGACCATACCTTGTTACCCCTTGCCTGCAGGGAGAGGGAGGCCTGTCGGCCACTTTTTGTAGCTATTGGCTACTGTTCCCTCTTGTAGACCACTTGAAGCGGCCGGTAGGCTAGTGGAAGTGGCTGGTCGGCCATTCCATTTTTCTATTTTTGCAGATATTTTTTGTGCCAGTTGTGCCAGCTGTTGGGCACAGAATGCATCCTCCATACACGATGGTAACAAGCTTGAGGCTTGTAATTCTATATAAGGGGAGGTGCCTCCCCCTTCTTGAGGGTTCAGAATTTTTGGAGAACAAAAGTTTACTCTCTCTCTCTCTATATATATATATATATATATTGTGCTTAGAATTGTATTTTCTTTGTATTTTTGTACACAACCCTCTTAGCCAAGCACCCTATCTTGGAGCTGAGGTTTCTTGAGGTTTGTTTGGAGATTGAAAAAGTTGTTTTTGGTTCAAAAGTGGTGTTGTTGTTGCTGTGCTTCAAAGGTAATGCCTTAATCCCTCTTAAAGCTCTATTTTGATCATTAGTTTGGACCTCTTTGCATGATGTTTTAGGCCTAACTTGCAACTACAAAAAGTTCTATTTTTGAGTGTTAAAAATGGTTGTCTAAGGCCTTGTTTGAGTTAGGAGTGGCCTACTCCCTTTTGTGGCTTATTTTGCTTTGCTTTGAGCTATCTTTTAAAGCCTTTGAAATCACCTTTGTTTGGCCTTTTCACCACTGAATTCTAGTGGAATTTCAGTGGTGGAAAGTGTGTTTTGGGACCCAAAATAGGTGGGGGTGGTCCCCCCTCCCTTTGTATCTTGTTTGCACGTGTTGATGGCCTACCAAATGAGCATGTGTTTCTACTTCTTTGTGGCTTTGCTCAAGCATATTTTTGTGACTTTTTAGACTTTCCATAACTCTGTTTTTGGTTGGTTTGATCATTGGTTACTTGCATTTTGCACTTGTAGTGCAATCTCACTTATTAGCCTTGCATGCTTAGTGTTTTGGCCTATTGTTCTAGCTTGTTTTAGCTATATTTCAGCATGCTTTTGGCCATGATTTAGCATGCTTAAACTCTGTTCCAAGTGGTCTTGGTCATGTATGGCATGTTTTGTATAGCTATGGCATAATTGGCTTTGCTAGTCTTGAGTTTTGAGTCTACTAGCATGCTTTGCTTGGGTTGTTTGTGTGATATGGCATCATTTGATATATGATTTCAGAGCATGTTTCACTGTCATTCTCTCATATGTATTGCTCTTTCAATGCTTTTGAGAAGTTGAGCATCATGCCTTGTTTGTGAGTCAATACTTGAGCATATTTTTCTTGCCATCTATGCTACAAGTCTAGCATGATTTTGCTACTATTTTGACCTGCCTTAGATCTGTTTTAAATGGTTAGGGTCATTTGGGCATTGCTTAGTATGCTTGTAGTGTAAAGGGCCTTGACTAGCTTTGAGTTTTGGGGCCTTTAACATGTTGTGCATGTGATGTTTGTATGGTATGGCACCATTTAGCATATAATTTCAATGTATATAATGTAGTCATACTCTCACATTAGTCACTTCTTCATTATGTTTGAGAGTTGAGCTTTTGTGCCTTGTTCATGGGCCAATGCATGAGCATGCATTTCTTGCCTTTCATGCTATCATATCAGCACATTTTGGCCATTGTTTTGGCATGCATGAGGTCTGTTTAGGGCTGGTTTAGTCCCTTGAGCATTGTGTTGCATGGTTCTAGTGTTATGCTCTTTGCTAGCTTCAATGCTTTCGACTCTGAGTATGTCTTACATGCATTGTTTTGTATTTCGATGTCATTTAGCATCCTATTTCAGTGCTGAAATATGTGCCATTGCATCCCATTCTTTGTTTGTAATATCACTTTGAAAGAGGTCTCAAGCCCCTTGTTGGTTTGAGCACAAAATTGAGGCGTTCATGCCTAATGGTTTTAGACTTCGCTTGAGGGTTTCTGCTAACCAACGGCATGATGCTTCTTTCATGCTCAAGAAGCTTGTGGCTTGGTCCATCTTTCCAATTAGAGGACTTCTCACTTTTGGACTGAACCGGTTAAAGGACTTATCGGTAATCTAAAATGAGTAAAGAAAATGAATCAAAGTAAAACATGCCAAGATAACATGTTTGAGTTGCATTGCATGTGTTTGGATCGAACGTTAATCCAAACACGAGAAACGAGGGGCGTTTCATACTTAAAGTGATGAAGCATGCCACATTTCTTGGTCGCCGTCCCCCTTGATTGTGCATGATAGGGTGGAGGCTCGTCGAGTCTATTTGTGCATTCATTGACTTGTACAAACTTGGCTTCTCGGCCATCGTGCATTGCGATGCTCGGTTGGTGGCCCGAGAGTCGAGTACCACACTCCTTTGAGCTTGAGAAATGATAAAGAGGGTGGTCGTACACACACACCCTGCAAATACCTTGCTTTGCCCTTTTTGTACTCTGTTTGCAGCAAAATTGGAGTGTGCAAGAGCAAGAGGCCGACCGGCTAGAGCAAGTGGCCGACCGGCCAGGGCAAGTGGCCTACAGCTTCCTCTGGTGGCCGACAGTTCTCAGGCTCAGAGGTGGTCAAAAGTTGTTCTGATTCTGGAGCAGATACAACCTAGAGATTGGTTCGGTGTTCAAGAATCAAGGCAAATGCAAACAGAGGCAACCGATGGCAAGGCGACGAATTTTTAGGAGGAAGCTGATCAAGCGTGCATGCATCCCTCACCCCGAGGCCTTTTAACTATTTTTCTTAGATGGTTAATTCGTTGGTTCTGTACTTAAATAGTTAATGTGCTTAGCTATTCAATTGTGTTGTAATTAATTAGCTAAAATAGTTAGTTAAATAGTTGGTTTGTAATAGTTAGCTTAATTAGCGTAGCTAGCTAGCTCTCTTTTATTTGGACCCTCCGCAAATTTGACTTAGAAACCATTTCTCAAAATATCCCTTGGGAGAGAAAATGTAAGTGTAGAGTAGAAGAACAAAGGGGAGAGAATTTCATCAAGGAAGAGATTGGGAATTTGAGAGGGTTTGTTGAGATTCTAAGTCAAGGTATGTTTAACCTATTCTAATTGCTCACTCTCTTTGATTTGAGAAGGAATTCCTCCATGTTATGTAAGTTAGGGTTTATAATATGGGTCAAGCATGTATTAAGTGATTAATTGGGATGATGTCTCTCATGTTTGATGGATTTGGAATTATTTTGAGCCATTTAGTGAGAATTTACATTTTATGTCTTCAATTATACATTTGAGCTCATCTATGTAAACAAATGGCTAAGTGTGTGTATATTTGTGTGAGGAAGTTGGAAATTCCATGGAATTGAATTGTGTTTATGAGTTTTAAGAAACTAAAAGTTTGATTGAATGTGTAATCCATGCTAAGGTGATAATTATACCATTATGTTGTCTTAATTCCTCTATTTTTGGGCCTTGATATGTTGTAACTTAGTGAAATTGTGCTTTGAATTCGAACTGCCCAAAACAGGGGCCACGGCCGCACGTGTAGAGGTCATGGCCGCACGTGCAAACAACAGGAAAAAAAATAAGATTTGCATTCTGCTTTTGACCGCACGTGCGGAGGTCATGGCCGCACGTGCGGCCCAGGCCGAAAAATTTGCCTGCTCCATTTTGCGTGCTTGATCCTCTGATGTTATTAAAATAATTATTTGGTAATCTTAGACCGGTTGTAAATTCATTCGAAGCATAACGACTCAGAAAATGATTTAAAAAGGAAAAAGAAAACTAAATTGTGAATTATGTTTGTGTGTAGGACGTACTCCGGGAGAAATGATCGCTCCACCACAGCACTGTGAGTAGTAGTGCGGTAGATGTACATTTCACTTACCGTTAATGATTATTTTTATTAACGTTCTGTGCTTCGTAAATGACTACGTTAACATTTATATAAGGTTGTCGAGAATGACATATACCAATAATATTGTGCTCTGACCGAATTGACAAACATGATGAAACGGTGGCATTGATATGGACCTAAAATCATTATGTATAAAAGTGGGCTGAAGGTCGTTATGATGTGAATTGCTCTGTCCTTATTAATGTAGTAATGCATTTGCCTTCTGTTAATCGTTATTATTAACGCTTTGCTCTTTGTAAGTTAATTACGTCAATATTTACAAATGATTGGAACATCTACATACAATGGTACGACTTTGGCATCACTCTGCTTTGTTAACATCTGGGCCTAAGGGCAATCTGTAAGATACGCTTTACTTATTGTTAGTAGTTATCATGAACACTCTGTTGAATGCAAATTAACTACGTTAACTCATGTGAATGATTGAAAGAATCGATATGCCTCTGAATAACTCTAAGACTAGTCTGTTCTAACGATATCTGGGCCAGAGGCCATTCTGTATAAACTGTAAGACCTATTGTTTCTAGTATGGAACAAAGTGCTGCACGGAACTAAGTGCTACAGTGTGAGTCACCTCTAGAATCTGTGCGAGACACCTCTTGAGTCCATACATATAGGAATTGGGCTTAAAGCCGATCTGTTAATGTCTAGGCCTATGGCCGTTCTGTGAAATCTGTGAGGCCTATGGCCGTTCTGTTATTTCTGGGCCGATGGTCGTTCTGTTATTTTTGGGCCGATGGCCGTTCTGTTATTTCTGGGCCAATGGCCGTTCTGAAAGTAACACAGCATCAGATTAACCATATGAACTCTGCAGTTACATACGCGTGGTTATGTATTATAATTTGAGTTTTGCATTGAACTATTTAATTACTATTATTCACTGAGCTTAGCTCACTCTGTATTTTGTCTGATTCTGTAGGTAATCAACTGGGAGGTCAGTTCTAACCCCGATACCCGTCTCCCTTTTGTCAACCTAAGTATAGCCAGGCATTTGGAGAAGCCCATGCATTTTAGCGAAGTTGGTTGGACTTTTGGCTTGTACTCTAATTACTGACTAAGGTTGAAATGTAAATAATGTTTTGTTATACGCCCAATCTTGGGGCTGAGTCTGTATATCAGTAAGTGCATAACTAATTTTCAGGTGCATGTTCTTTGCGTAGTTATTTACTAGTTGTACTGTTTGTGATCCTGGCATGGCAATAGTAGCTCAATGGATATTGTTTTATGTTATTTTATATTATTAATGCTTCCGTTCAGCCCCATATCTTAGGTACATCGAGTTAAGTGTCCGTTTCTGAAGAGGTCATGCCCAAACTTTTAGGGGCTGGTTTGGGGCGTGACATGCCCAAACGGATGTTTGAACCTAAATAGGAAGTAGAACACACAATGTGTGAGGCCAATCAGCTAAATGCCAGGTTGCCAAGCCATGCTATAGCTCATCTCGGTCAAATTAAGCCAGGGCCAACGCCAAGCTGTGTCAACAGCAGATCTATTGCATATCCAGTGGCACCACCATCTCTCATTCGGGAAGTCCACAAGTCGATGGCGGAAGAAGTAGCCTCGAGCTGAGTACTCAGGGCAAGAGTCTATTACCTTCAGCTTATCCATAAGCCACATTGGGAAGGGATGAAAGAAAACTAAGATTAAAGAATAGAGAGATGTATGCTGAGAGAAAAGTGAGAAAAGGGCTTTGAGAGAAAAAACAAAGCATGAGTGTCAAGCAATGTGAGAAATGCATATGAGAAATGGTGGGAAACATTACCTGAAGAAGTAGTGGACTCCTTACGAACCTGGAAGTCTATCGCCGATGGAAGGCGTCTAAGCCTATCAAAGTCTCGGCCAGCGCCAAACCGATACAGCTCTTACCTTCTTTCAGGCCTTGCGTCACTTTGATCAAGTGAATGCAAGATCCGTCAAAACTAGGGGCAAGAAGGAAATGAGCCAACATACATAAGCAGAGGGCATGCTGCCAAAAATTCCGCTAGAGAAGGTTGCCTCAGCAACCGGCATTGGAAAATCGATGAATCAAACTGGGAATGTTTATAAAGACACCCTAGTTTTGACCACCCTTAAGACTTGGGTGCCTCAGGTTGATCACTCGATGATGAAAGTTATGCTATGCAAATGTTCGATTTCTTCAGCAAGGAGAGCTTCTAACTCCCAACCTTACACACCATTTGGGACCAAAATTATTTTCACAAAAATTATTTCAAACCTTAAAACCCTCTCTTTCAAAATAGTTTCGAAAATGTTTCTACGAAGCTCCGAGGCTCGCATTCCATAAAATATTATGCTTTTTGGTAAACCGAGTAAGGACAAAGTGAAAATAAATGGAAGAGAGGTGAACTCTTTGAAAAATCTTTCAAAACATCTTATTTTTAGGTTTGGAGTTGAAGAAAAAAAGAGAGGAGGGAAGAAAACTAGTTTGGGAGAAGTTAGGCATGAATCCGGTTAGGACAAAACTGAGCAGCCTTTATTAAAAAAGAAATATCTCTTTGTACACTTATAATTTATACGTTAGGCTGCACTATTGGAAAGTAGACGTCTGGGGTTTCAATTTAGACTCAAGAATGACCTGAAAAGGCTTCCGAATGAAGGAAATATGCCTAATTGAAATCGGGCCAAAAAACAGATTTTTGTGGCCGGCCACAAATAGTGGCTAGCCGGCCAGTAGTGAAAATTTTGACCTTTTTTTAAGTAGATTTACCCACTTTTGGGGGTGTGCCGTTCACTAATGTGTTTTTCCGTCCACCATTGATGGCCTGTCGGCCACATTGATGACCTGCCGGCCACTGATGTCAAAAAACAGATATTTTGCAAATATTTGTGCCAGTTGTTTCCAGATTGCTCCACCTGTCCCTATATAGATATTTCGACCTGAAACTCATTGTTTTTCTATATATACTTGACCATCTCTATTGGTTTCAGGGTTAGAAAATTTTGGAGCAAAATTCTCTCTCTCTCTCTCTACAAAATTCTCTCTCTCTTGAAATTTTGGGCTTAGTTGTTTAGTGTCTCTACACTTTTGTCTATCAACCCTTGACCAAAGTTTCTTCTCTTCGGGCTGAGGTTACTTGAGACCCTCTTTAAGCTTTAGAAGGTGGTTGTGGCTTGCTTTGTTGCCTAATTTGTGCCTTGGCTTCAAGAGGTATAACACTTGCTTTGTTAGCTTGTTTTACATACTTGCTTTGCCATCTTCTTCTATTGTTTTTGGGCTATTTTCGGGCTGATTTTGAAATGTAAAAAAATTTATTTTTGTGGCCTAAAGGTGGTGGTTTGAGGCCATTTTCAGATAGGGGGTGGTTCACCCTTCTTACTTCTTTGTTTGTAAAGCTTTTGTACCTTTGTTCACCACTTTCTAACCAACTTTTTTTGGGTCTTTTAACCACTAAATTTTAGAGGTTTTTCAGTGGCAAAAAATCTCATTTTGAATTTGGAGGGGGTTAACCTCCCCTCCTTGTGTCTTGTTTGCATGCTTAGTTAGCTTTATATGTTAGCATGTTTTTCTAACTTAACTTAGCTCAAGTCCAGCATGCTTTAGCCTCTGAAATAGCATGCTTTAGCTCTGTTTAGGGCTAGTTAGTTCATTTGAGTCTTGTTTTCATGGTTGTAGTGTAATAGTCTTCACAAGTTAGTGTTTTAGGGTCTTAGACACCTCTTGTTTGAGTTAATAGCATCTATTGGTGTTGTTTTTCACTCCATTTCAGCACTATAAACTCTGCAACCTCCCTCTTTGTTTCACTCTTTCATTTGCTTTTGAGGGTTATTTCAAGCTTGGGATCCTTTAAGCTTGAGATTGAGGTCATGTTTAATGGTTTAATCCTCTTTGAGGGTTCATTATCAATGGCATGATCTCTCTCTTGCCTTACATTATCCCTTGGTTGACACTTCTTTCATCTTAGAGGACACTCACCAATGGACAAATTGATTAAAGTGAGATTTGGTAACTAAAATGTGTAAACAAAATTGGCAAGTAAAAGTGGCAAGATAAGCATTTATTTGTGTTGCATTGCATGTGTTTAAATCGGACATTAATTTGAACACAAGGAAAATGGGACATTTCATACTCAAAAGTGATAAAATGTGCCACTTGATCATGTATGATAGGGTAATGGCATTTGAGTCTTGTTTTGCACTCATTGAACTTGTACAAATTGGTCCCTTAGCCATCATGCATGAAATTTTCTTGATTGATGGTTTGAGGGCCAAATTATCACTCTTTTGAGCTTATGTTGATGATAAGGGGTGATATATGGTACAAACAACCTGTGAGGCCACCCCTTTCTGGCTCTGTTTTGTCCTTTGTTACAGCAAGAAAAGACTTGGCTTCAGTGGTCGGCAAACCCTCATCAGTGGCCAGAAAGCCACCTCTAATAACTAGCAAACCCTCATCTGTGGCCGGCCGGCCACCAGTGAAAAATTCAGTATTGTGCTTCTGAAGCAGAGCGATGTTGATCTGGAGGAGGAAAATAGTGTAAGTGTTGTGCAACAGAGGCAATTAGTGGCAGACAGTGGATGTTCTTCGGGTGAAAAACCAAGCATGCATGCATCCCTCGTTTCCCGAGGCCATTTAGTTAATTTGCTTAGTTAATTAGTTGTAGCTAATTTATGCAAATGTTGTAACTATTTAAGTAGATCAGTTAATTAGTTCATGTTGTGTAATTAATTAATTAAATAGCTTAGTCTCATTGATTAATTGGTTAAGTGTGTTGTAATAATTAATTAGCCTAAAGTAAGCTTTTTTATTTATTCAAAGTGTTGTAATAATTAGTATAAGCTTTACAGTGAAATTGTACAGGGATGTGCATATCGCTTGCGAGTTTGGTATCTGTTTTGGGGCAGAAGTCAGTATAGACTACAGTCACTCAGCTGTGTTCATATCTATTCTCATGAAATTAGGGCTGAGGTGCTGTCTGTTTTCTCTTTTGCTAAGTAGTCCTGGAACCATAGCGTCAAAAGGCTCTAATATCCTCCGGGTACTCTGGACTCGTATTGATAGACTTTGTCAGGTCAGAGATCTAGTTCAGGGGCAACCTGTGTTAGTTCAGTTTAGGAACAGTTATCTACTTCTAGTGTAGCACCAGTGCACTCACATATTCCAATGACACAGTATCCCCAGGCCAATATGGAGGGATTATTACTCCATCTATAGCAAATAGTTGACTCCCTCCAGCATGACGCAGTCCCTCAAGGTGAGGTTACGGCCTGTCAGGCCGAGGTTATAACAAGCCTACAGCAACAGCAACAGCCTCAGTATCACATGTACCAACCGCGGCTATCCCTATGCCCGAGACCACAGCTAATGCTGCCATTGCTCAAGATCTACAAACCGAGGATGTTCCGGTTTTCCCAGTCCAAGCAGAACCCATCCCAGCACAAACTTCCAGAGCCCCAGTATATCAAACCGAGGCACCGTTCGATTTCCAGGTTGATCCAACCGTGCTCAAAGTCAACAAGCTGGAAAAGCTGTTCAAAAAGGCAAAGGGGGTCAACTTTATTCCAGACATAGAGGATGGGCACACGGAATTGACAGTTACCTTACCAAAGCATTTTAAGATGCCGCATATTGACCGATTCGATGGCTCTGGAGATTCGATGGGGCATTTGCATCTGGTTTTTGATATCCTACGACCAATGGGTTTAACCCGAGTAGGAAAGTTATCACTATTCAGCCGAACCATGTCCGGAATAGATGTCATCTGGTATGCTAAATTGGAGGACTCTATGAAACAGAGCTGGCAAGAGTTGGCCAAATCTTTCGTTGCCCAATATTCCTATAACACGCAAATTAAGGTCACAACTCGTGATCTTAAGGCAACGCGCCAGGAATTGAAGGAAGGTTTTTTAGAGTTTGTTATGCGATGGAGGGCAAAGGCAACTATGATGACAAACAGGCCTCCAAAGAAAGAGCAAGTTCGTATAATTGTTAGAAATCTGCATGAAAGGCTATTACAGAAAATGATAGTCCTCCTGCTATTCAACTTTAATGACCTCCATGAAATTGGGGTTCAAATCGAGGATGCCATCAGGCAAGGGATCATTGTGGAAGGTAATGAACCTATGAGGAGGAATGTTGTTCGCAGCTCCAATGGTGGCACAGCTGCGAAATCCTCAGAAGTAAACACTGTCACCAACCGACCACTTCAACTCGGCCCTAAGCCCGAAATTTCCATCCTCTTTAGATGAGACTCTCTCAAGCCTTGAAAATGCTGCTAAAAAAGGGGTACCTAGAGCTCCTAGAACCCCAACCCCTCCCAAATCCTCTTCCACCAAGATATGACCCAGCTAATACTGTGCCTATCATCAGCAGTACGGTCATGATATAAACCGTTGCATCCACCTCCGTCATAAGATTCAGGATCTTATGGACAAAGAGATCATGGCTCTACCAAAAGGACCTCAGGCCACCACTAACCCATTACCTCCACACCTAAACCTAATCCATACACTGCCATCCACCTACAACCCCAGCATATACATCACCCTGGCCCATTCACCCAAGCTTAAGGTGTTCATTCTAGAAAGCATGGACTTGTGTATAATTGATGCACTTGAACCCTAATCATCTCCAACTCATGAACCTACTACTTCTGAGCTAATGAACATGATCGAAGATTTGTAGAGAACTGTGGCAGATTTAGCCTTTGGGATTTTGGCTCCATCATTGACCACATCACATGCCAAAAATTTCACGCCAAAAGGCTCCCCAATCGAAAATGGCCAACCTGGAGCCATCTCAAGGCTGGGTGACAACATGTCAACAACAACTAGGCTCCGCTCCAATATAGCGACCCAATCCCTTGGCCAAGTGGAGGCAAGGGGCAAGAACAAGGCCGGGCAAGTATTGATCCCTATGAACATCTTCAGTGGGCTATTACGACTTTGAAAGTCAAAAGGCTGAACAAACAGCAAGTGCTTGCAGTTATTACAAAGACTATGGATCACACTTTTGTCGCTCAGATTGGGAGCAATTTCAATCCAGGGATAAGCCATGAAAAGGGATGCTTGACCAGAAACATCCCTTTCAGCTCCAATCCTACACTCGGAAAAGATCATCAAACCCAGTCAACACCTACCAACCCCTCTGTCAACCCTGGGACGACTGGAAACCGCACCTTCAATCCCCTTTACATGACCTTGTCCAAAGCTCTCCAAATCCTTATAGGACAAGGCCATCTCAAACCCCTTAACCCTCGGCCTCTCCCAGATCCCCTTCCAGCCAAGCATAATGTTACAAAGTATCGTGCCTTCTATCAACAAACCATCCATGACACTGACAGTTGCTTTCATCTTAGCCACAAAGTTCAAGATCTGATTGACAACGAGGTCATCGCCGCACTAGGTCCTACAAAATCTATCGGCACTAGATCAATGAACTGGGGGATAATGTGACTATATGATCAAGGAGGAACCCCTCGCTGATGGCGCTCATTTTACTCCAGATATGGCAGATGGCACACACTATTTTGAGCAATTTGCAAATGTTGTTTATTTTACTTTCTGACTTGGGTATTGAGTCAGTCTTTTTGTATTGAGTCAGTCTCGTCATATTGAGTCATTTTTTTGTATAGAGTCTGTCTTGTTGTGTCGGAGGTTGGTGATTTCGAGCGTGTTAACTCAAGCAACACTTTTTTATTTTGCGTTTGTCTTTTACACTCTTTCTTTTGTGTCTGTTTCTATCATTGAGCCAGTTGCGCCAGAAGATCTGAATGAAATGGAAGTAATTTTCACCTACTTTTTCTCTGCCTTTAAATCATTATATTGACCAAAGTTTTTCAAAACTGTTTCCAAAATTGTGTTGAAAACAAAGAGGAAGGAATTCCTCAGGATTTGCAAAAATTTGATCAACTGAGAGGAAGAGAAGTATGCTAAGCCCTTAATGAATGAGATCATGTTTGTTAATGTGAGTACTGAGAAAGATCCTGGCTTAGTCCAGACTGGTTCTACATTGTCTTCAGAAGAGCACGAGCGACTAGTTACCTTATTAAAAGATTTCAAAAAATATTTTGCGTGTGTACACACCCCATTTTTGACCATCCTCAAGACATGGACGTCATTGTTTGTGCACTCGATGATTGTGACTATTTGTGCTCGTTTTGGTGCCCGAAGTCCTCGACGGAATGCCCTGTCTTTGAGCCTTCAAACCCCATCCATTCTCCACCCTATTTTGGACCAAAATCTTCAAGCCTGCAACCCTTAGTGGCTGCCGGCCATCAGTTGATCATGTCGGCCACCCAAGTGGCCTGCGGGCCATCATTGGTGGTCTGCCAACCACCTTAGTGGCCTGCCGGCCATTGATGCCTTTTTTCAGATATTTTATTGACAACTGTTCCAACTATTGGCACAATGGGCTTGATCACCGTACACGTGTATGGACTGATTTAACTCCGCTAAAAGCTTGTTTTTCTATAAATATGGGACCTTCTCCCCTATTGTATAAGGTTACAAAATTTTGGAGCGAAATTCTCTCTCTCCTAAAATTTTGTGCTTTGTTGCTTAGTGTCTCTACACTTTTGTCTATCAACCCTTGACCAAAGTTGCTTCTCTTTGGGATGATGTTACTTGAGACCCTCTTTGAGCTTTAGAAGTTGGTTGTGGCTTGCTTTGTTGCCTCATTTGTGCCTTGGCTTCAAGAGGTATAACACTTACTTTGTTAGCATGTTTTACATACTTGCTTTGCCATCTTCTTCTACTATTTTTGGGATTTTTTGGGGCTGATTTTGAACTATAAAAAACTCTATTTTTGTGGCCTAAAGGTGGTGGTTTGAGGCCATTTTCAGTTATGGAGTGGTTCACCCTTCTTACTTCTTTGTTTGTAAAGCTTTTGTACTTTTGTTCACCACTTTCAAATCAACTTTTTTTGGGCTTTTTAACCACTAAATTTCAGAGGTTTTTCAGTGGAAAAAAAAGTCATTTTTAAGTCCAAATTTGGAGGGGGTTAACCTCCCCTCCTTATGTCTTGTTTGCATGCTTAGTTAGCTTTATATGTTAGCATGTTTTTCTAGCTTAACTTAGCTCAAGTCCAACATGTTTTAGCCTCTGAAATAGCCTGCTTTAGCTCCATTTTGGGCTAGTTAGTTCATTTGAGTCTTGTTTTCATGGTTGTAGTGTAATAGTCTTCACAAGTTGGTGTTTTAGGGTCTTAGACACCTCTTGTTTGAGTTGATAGCATCTGTTGGTGTTGTTTTTCACTCCATTTCAGCACTATAAACTCTACAACCTCCCTCTTTGTTTCACTTTTTCATTTGCTTTTGAGGGTTGTTTCAAGATTGGGATCCTTTAAGCTTGAGATTAAGGTCATGTTTAATGGTTTAATCCTCTTTGAGGGTTCATTATCAATAGCATGATCTCTTTCTTGCCTTACATTATCCCTTGGTTGACACTTCTTTCATCTTAGAGGACACTCACCAATGGACAAATTGATTAAAGAACGATTTGGTAACTAAAATGTGTAAACAAAATTGGCAAGTAAAAGTGGCAAGATAAGCATTTCTTTGTGTTGCATTGCATGTGTTTAAATCGGACATTAATTTGAACACAATGAAAATGAGACATTTCATACTCAAAAGTGATGAAATGTGCCACTTTCCTAGGTCTCCGTTGCCCTTGATCATGCATGATAGGGTGATGGCATTTGAGTCTTGTTTTACACTCATTGAACTTGTACGAATTGGTCCTTTAGCCATCATGCACGGAAATTGCTTGATTGATGGTTTGAGGGCCAAATGTATCACTCATTTGAGCTTGTGTTGATGATAAGGGGTGATACATGGTACAAACAACCTGTGAGACCACCTCTTTCTTGCTATGTTTTGTCCTCTATTGCAGCAAGGAAGGACTTGGCTTTAGTGGTCGGCAAACCCTCATCAGTGGCCGACAGGCCACCTCCAATGGCCAGCAGCCCCTCAGTGTTGGCCGTCAAACCCTCATCTGTGGCCAGCCGGCCACCAGTGAAAAATTCAGTATTGTGCTTCTGAAGCAGAGTAGTATTGATCTGGAGGAGGAAAACAGTGTAAGTTTTGTGCAACAGAGGCAATTAGTGGCATACAATGGATGTTTTTCGGCTTAAAAAACCAAGCATGCATGCATCCCTCTTTTCCCGAGGCCATTTAGTTAATTTGCTTAGTTAATTAGGTGTAGCTAACTCATGCAAATGTTGTAATTATTTAAGTACATTAGTTAATTAATTCATGTTGTAATTAATTAGCTTAGTTGCTTTGTAATTAATTAGTTAAGTATTTAGCTAATTAGTTTGCTTTGTAATATTTAATTAGCTTAGGAAAGTTAGTTAATTCATTTCAACTGTTGTAATAATTAGTTAAGTAGTGTAGCTTAGCTAGTTTCATTCGGACCCTCCTTCGCAAGGGCGTAATGTTGTAATAAGCGTACATGCGTGCGTGTATGTCTTCCAACCCCACGTCATTCTCCCTTTTACTTAATCGCTTTTCATGGTTAGATTAGGGACATGTAATAACCCGACCCTCATATTTGTTTCTGGCATATTGTCGGCCCCAATTCTGTGCATTTAAATGCTTAATGTGAAATTTTATGTGAAATGAAGTTTAAGCACATGGATCTTATGATTTGAACCTAGAGACTTGGTAATCCGGAATTGATTTGATATTTGGAATCAGCATAATTTTTAAGTAATAATAGGCATGTGTGTAGAAATTTGATTTGGGATGATTAAACTGAATGATTTTTGTTTTATTCACTTTATATATATAGTTATCCCTTAAATGTTGACTTATGAATTTGGAACTCAAAAATATCCTGAGAGAAGAAAGCTAGGGAGGAAGAAGGGTTCTTTATGGAAGAAATTTGGGAAGTGAAAGGGGTTGTAGAGATTTAAAGCTCAAGGTATGGAGGCTTTGCTTTAATTGACTCCTCTCTTGTGTATGGGTGAAGAATTTCTTGGATATTCATGCAAATTAAGGCTTATGTATGTTTATATCACCTAAAGAATTAAATAAGTGTTTTCATCATGTTGTTGTTGTGATTAATTTGAACCATGTAAAGGAGATTACATCATATTCTTGATTCTCCATGCTTGCACCAATTATGTGTGAGATGTATATAGGGATGTATTAAGATCTTGAAGGAAATGAATTGTGATAGAATTGAATTCTTTGAGTTATGTTTATGGGTTAAGGATTAAATACCTCCCAAATATATGATTTTTGAACCATGTTTAGCAATTTATAAGTCTCTTTGGAACCTTGTAAAAACTCACCAAAGATGGGGTTTTTATCTGAATTTCGGACTGGAATTGAAGTAGAATCGCCGCACGTGCGGGGCTCACAGCCGCACGTGCGGGAAGTACTGCCACACATGCAGGGCTCACAGCCGCACGTGCGGGAAATAGGGGAAAATTCGACTTTGCATTCTACTAAAAAGGCACGTGCGGAACCTTCCAGCCGCACGTGCGAGACCAATTGCCACACGTGCGGGGCTCACAGCCGCACGTGCGGCCCATGCCAGAAAAATCCGTCTGCTTCGTTTTACGTGTTAAACCCTCTAATATTTTTGAAATCTGTATGTGATGCCTTTTGGATGTTTGTAAATTCATTCAAAGTGAAACGAGTCAGGAAGTAGTTTAAAAAGGAAATAAACTAATTCTTGAATGATATGCATGTGTAGGGCACCTACCGGGAGGGACTACCGCTCCATCAACGCACTGTGAGTAATAGTACTATCGATGTACCCTTAATATCATTAATAAGTATTGTTATTGACGTTTCTTCGCAAGAAATTATGTTAACATGTATGCTACTCGGAAACAGTGTGAAATAACGGAAACATCGAAACAATTTGTGAAGTTGTGAATCTATGAGGCCAAGGGATAATTTGTGAAGTTATGAATCTATGAGGCCGAGGGCCAATTTGTGAATGTGTGAACCCATCAGGCCAAAGGCCAATCTGTGAAGTTGTGAACCGACAAGGTCATTATGATGTGAATTACTCTGTCTTTGTGAAAGCAGTGATACATTGCCTTCTGTTAATCGTTATTAATGATGTTTTGTTAGTCGCAAAACATCTAAGTCGACGTATTATAAACCATGGGGGAAATCTACGTACAGTATTAGCACTGTAGTAGTACATTTTGCTTACTATTGATAGTTAATAAGAACATTCTATTGTTTGCAAGTTAAAAGTATTGATTTATGATGAATAAATGGAACGTATGTGCAATGTAGAATTCTAAGACCTTTGTATTTCTGGAATTGTTCAATCTGTAAAACACGCTTTACGTATTGCTAATAATTATCATTATCACTCTGTTATATGCAAATAACTATGTTAACGCATATGAATGCATGAAAGAACTTATGTGCTTCGGTACAACTCTAAGACTAATCTGTTCAAATGCTATCTGGACTTATCATGTTCTGTTTACCGTTCCGTTTATGCCGTGAAGTGATATGAATTGTTCGGTCTTAACGACCTATTGATTTCTGGTATGGAACAAAGTGTTGTACGGAACTAAGTGCTGCAATGCGAGTCACCTCTAGAATTCGTACGAGCCACCTCTTGAGTCCATACATATGTGAACTGAGGCCTATGGCCGTTTTGTGAAAGTTATGAGGCTTATGGCCGTTCTGTGACATATGTGAGGCCTATGGCCAATCTGTGACATCTGGGCCTATGGCCATTCTATATGATCTGTTAGTATGAAACAAAATCCTGCACGGAACTAAGTGCTGCCATGCGACTCACCTCTAGAATCCGTGCGAGCCACCTCTTGAATTCATACATACATGAAAAGGGCTGTATACCATTCTGATAAGGGCTTAATGCCATTCTGAAAAGGGTTGAATGCCATTCTGATAAGGGCTGTATGCGATTCTGATAAAGGCTCAATGCCATTCTGATAAGGGCTTAATGTCGTTCTGTTAAAGGGCTCAATGCCACTCTGTTCAAGGGCTTAGGGCCATTCTGGTTAAAACGGGGCCTAAGGCCGTTCTGAAATTAGTACAGAATTAGATTAACTACCTGTTTTTTTTTACATTATATACGCTTTGCTCTGCATTATAATGCAAGTTGAACATTGAGTTATTAAAGTACTATTATTCACTGAGATTGTCTCACTCTGTATTTTGTCTGATTCTGTAGGTAATAAGTCTGGAGGTCAGCCATAACCCCGATGCTCGTCTCCCTTTGTCAGCCTCTGTGTGTCCAAGCATTTGGGTGAAGCCTGCCCGTTTTGTGAAGTTTTGCTAAGTTTTGGCTTATATTCTGATTGTCTATACTATGTTGAAGTTTCCAATGTTTCTGTTATACACCCAAACAGGGGCGGGGTTGTATATGTGTATGTAACTATTTATCATCTGATTCACTGTTTGTGATCCTGGCATGATAGTGGTTGCTCAATGGATGTAGTTTCTTTTTATTTCATGTCATGTTATGATATTTAATGCTTCCGTTCAGGCCCCATATATATGTATACTGAATTTTATGTCCGTTTCTGAAGTGATCATGCCCAAACTTTTAGGGGCGAGTTTGGGGCGTGACAAGTGGTATCAGAGTATGAGTTGCTATCTCACACATGAATCCATTGAGCCTTAGGATGTCTAGAAAAGACTTAGGCATCATGCATGACATCCTTAACGCATATGAAAAAGGATTGATGGCAACGATACTTGTGTGTATGATATCTTCTAACCACAATGGTTATTATCAATGTCTATTGTCTATTCTTCGCGTATATTGTGATTGATTATGATGCAGAACATAGTGAGCATAACGATGGAAGATCGGAAGGGTACTACCCCCGCCTGGCTTGACAAAATGGAAAGGAAAATTGTACAACATAAGTAAAATGAACTGCGATGGGATTAAAACAACGACATTGCGCTGCGGAAGCGTGGTGAGGGTTCAAGCTGATTGGTAAGACAATTCATATGTAAATCGTTAAATGAAATGTGTGTTATCGGTTAATAGTCATCTGTGGAAAATGATGATAACGTGATTGTGCTTTTTAACATCTGTTTCGATGAAGTGATTAAACTCTAAGTATGGGATGTTCTAAGACCAAATGCAATGATATGTATGACGCTCCGACTTTACGACATAGTCATGTTTTCCTTGCCATAGCAATGTTTAGACTTATGATTTTGAGAAGTTACTGTGTCTAGATATGTTGATAAGCTGTGTTTTGGCATGATAGTTTGAATTGCATTAAGTCTAATTGGTTGTGAGAAGAAGTTATGCCTATAGTGACCCCTCTTAGAATTGTGTAAAAAGTTAAGTGAGTATGATTTGGTTTCCTACTTTTAGCTATGTTTGAAAGTTGATTATTAACCCTGAAACAGCATATAATCAATGTGATTTCGTGAACTGAGAAAATTATTGACAACTTCTGCTGGGGAACTGAGGGCATTATTGATGATGTCGAATGAGTTTTATGTGTAATAGGGATTTGTTTATGGGAATCTATAATCTGAAATCGGTAGCCTGAAATCTAGAATCTGAAATCTGTAACCTATCATCTGTACTCTTAAAAAGATAGGCAGTTATTGACTACTTCGAGATCAAACTAGATGATTGGTAAATTGATAAGTTACCGCAAGAATTAGAATTCTATTTTGGTATGTTACTGACTTAAGATTGAAAAATCATCTCAGCTCGAGCGTCCAAAGTTGATCTCGAGCGCAAAAATGGGGCAACCAGTACTTTTGCAGACCAAAGGGGTCTGCTCGAGCGGCAAAATATGCGCTTGAGCGGGAAGCCCTGTTTCAGGAATTTTGTAAGAGTATTGTATGGCTTGTTTTCCGTTCTCTTGCACTTCTACGCACTCTTAGGCATGGATTGAGCATTGTGAATGGATTAAGAATATAAGAAAGAGGCCTAAAAGGAATGAATAAATTAAGAACGGATTGAATCGCTTGTGACCCATTATGTGTTATGATTTAGGTAGGGTCGAGCACAAGGACAGATCCACCGACAGGACACTGTGAGTAATATCTTAGTAAAGATATTTTAAAGTATGTTATTTCTCCAATTACTTACTCCTATTTGAGTTCATAAGTTTGTTTGAATTGTGGACAAATATTCGTTATACCATAAATGATTGGGCCAAAGGCCGTCGGACATGATTGATTGGGCTAAAGGCCGTCGGACATAAATGATTGGGCCAAAGGCTGTCGGACATAATTGATTAGGCCAAAGGCCGTCAAACATGAATGATTGGACCAAAGGCCATCGGACATAAATGATTGGGCCAAAGGCCGTCAGACATGAATGATTGGACCAAAGGCCATCGAACACAAATGATTGGACCAAAGGCCATCGAACATAATTGATTGGGCCAAAGGCCGTCGGACATGAATGAAATGGGCCAGAGGCCATTTGATATGTTCGAGCTTGAAGCCGTGTAATGTACTAGATAAATCCATAAATGGGCCCAAGGCCATCTGATATATGTATATCTATTTCGAACTTCATTCATGTATCTTCTTTACTTGATGTTATTCACTGGGCTTTCGCTCACTCTCATTCATGTGTATGTAGGTGAGCCAAGAGATGTTCAAACCCAGCCTTAGTGAAGTATGTGAGAAACAGTCAAAGTTTTGGGAAGTCAACCCTAACGTCTCACGTATGAGGCTTGTTTTTGCCCTTTTTGTTCTTTTGATTATTTCTTTGCTATGTGGACGAAAACGTTGAGTCACCTTTGTATATATGTTTTGTTTGACTAACTGTATAACTGAAAGTTCCTGGATATAGATCAACTCTAT
Organism: Camellia sinensis; assembly: GCF_055761805.1. Taxonomy (NCBI): domain Eukaryota; kingdom Viridiplantae; phylum Streptophyta; class Magnoliopsida; order Ericales; family Theaceae; genus Camellia; species Camellia sinensis. The sequence goes on from NC_138962.1 coordinate 143,852,814, forward strand.
GGGTATGTGTGGGCTATTACGAAATATTTTTGAGATGATTTTGCTATATCATGTAAGTACAGTTCTATGGACAAAGTTTTAATCTATGTCTGAGAATTTTCTGAGGTCGTAGGTAATCCCTTGATTACTGGCCGGTTATGACCTTAATCCATAGGGGGGCAGGTTCGGGTCATGACAGAACTGCTTCTGAAGTGGTTGGTGGAGGAGATCAATTCGAACCGCTAAGGGATGAGAATCTGCAAAATGAGAGATACAGTTAAGAAGTTTGAGACATTATTTTCTACTACAAACGTGGCACATAACAAAGAAAAAAATTTGAAATCCCTCACCAAAATGGTAGCGAGAGAGCCGCTTCTGAAGTGGTTGGTGGAGGAGATCAATCCAAACCACCGAGTGATGAGAATCTGTAAAATGAGAGATCACAAAGTTATTGAGATTATTGATATAATTTATTCATTTCTCTCAAGTTTTCAATTTGGTGTTAATATGGTTTTTCAATAATTATCATTAATATTTTGAAAAGAAATATAAAACATGGGAAATTAGAAGAACTAAACTAGGATTCCTATGAAGTTATTTAGATTATTGATATAATTTATTCATTTCTCTCACAATTTCAATTTGGTGTTGTAGACACCCCATTTTTTACCGCCCTAAAGACTTGGGCGCCACTGATTGCTTACTTGGTGATGAAGTTAGGCCTGGAAGCAAATTTTTGGTGGCCGACAATACACACTTCTGGCCGACCAGCCACCAATGAAAAAGCTCAAATTTTGTAGATATATTCCATATTAGTAGTCGAGCCTATTAATTTCATTATTGCACGTGTTGCATTAGGCATTTTAACATAGTTAGGATCATGCATATTTCTAACTAGCTTTTGTTTTGGCTTGGAGTACTCAGTAAGCTTTTACGCTTTAGCATATTGCATGAGTGTAATTGCCTTAAATGCCATGTTTCGCATACTTGCCATGAGGCTATTTGCTTACTTGCTAAACTGCATGAATGCCTGTGGATAAAGGCTTGATTGCTTGAATTGGGACAATTCAACGAATATAAGTTTTAAGCCCACTTTGCGAAGTGACAAATCATGTTTTAAGCCCACTTGAGACGGCAAATCCGCGTTTTAGCCCACTTGAGGGTGGCACCTTCAAACCATTTTCAAAAGCAAACATGAGTTGAGTTGTTCCTATTCTTGCGATTTTAGTCTATACTTGCTTGTGTGCGCTACATAGTAAAGTTAGCTAATAACCGGAATAAGAACACATGAGGTATATAAAACAACATATCATGATTAGTAGAGGCCGATCTTTGATCGGGCGAGAGGGGGTGCTCATTTTAGGACCTTCCCCTCTCGTACCCAAGTTCCCGAGCTGAGACAACTTTGGTGATGACGGACACGTGGCCTTTGGCACGAGTCAAAGTTTCATAAATTTCCCAAAAACAAAATATTTAGGTGGCGACTCTGTAATCAGGCAAAGCAGTCCAGTTTTGGCATTATTTGATTCAAAATCGATTTTCCAAAATGATTTGTCGGATTGGACTCTTTGGTGTTTATCAGTCTTGCATTGCACTTTGTGAGATTAGATTCAGAACCGTGGCAGGAGTCCGAATTGTAGGATCAATTCGAGTTCTTCGAAGGGGGCGCGAAGAAAGTCAAGCTACAGGTGTTAATATGGTTTTTCAATAATTGTCATTAATATTTTCGAAGCAAATATAAAACATGCAAAATTAGAAGAACTAAACTATAATTCATTAGAAATTATTGATATTATTGATATAATTTATTCAATAAGCAAATTAGAGATCAAAGAGTCTCATAGATTGAGTTAAGAAGTATGTATGAGACATTATTTAACACCACAAATGAAACACATAAAAACGAAACACATAACCAAAAAAAAAAAAGCATGAAAGATCAACCTGAACCGCTAAGGGATGAGTATAGCGATCCCAGTTTTATCCCGACCTTTGTTGTGTTCCGGACTCGGATTCTGTGATTGTATGTTGTTGTCTATGTCTTGTTTCCTCCCTTTAATTCTTTGAAATTGAGTTTTGGGACTTATTTGGTGAGTTTGGAACAGGTTGGTCGTTAGTTGGTATAAATGGTTGTTGCCCAGATTTTGGTCTCTTCGCTCGAGCGAGGCTTTTTGCACTCGAGCGAGCCTTGAGTAGTTTGCTTCTTCGCTCGAACAAGGTTTTTTACACTCGAGCGAGGATTGAGAGTCCTCAGGTCTTTTTCCCAAACGCAGCTTTTCTGGGAAGGTAGAGTGCTTCGCTCGAGCGAGACTTCTTGCGCTTGAGCGTGCGTCTGCATTTGTGGCAGACCTGAAGCTTTGCATTGTGCGCTTGAGCGACGTTTCTTGCGCTCAAACGAGGTCACTATTGTGTCTGGTCGCTCGAGCGACGACTCCTTCGCTCGAGCGAGGACTACGTATATCAGTTCGCAGTAGAGCTTTTCTGCATCACTTTTTGATTTCTTTTCATTCCAAAACCCTAATCTGGCAACTCCTCTCTCTAAAAAACACTCTCTCTCTACATTTTTGCCTCCATCCATTGATTTCTTCACCCTTAGGCCTTTGTTAAAAAGGTAGAGCACCTTGAAGACTCCGTGTTGATCCGAATAGATCTTGGTTTCGGCTTGTTTGAAGTGTCTCCATCGTCTCCTTTGGTCTCTTAGCTTTGAGGTAGGGATATTCTACTCTTTAATATGAGCTTTAACCTAGATATTTGTCATTTTGTATAAATGGTGGGATTTAGAGAGATTTGGGTGAAGTTAAGGTTAGGGTTTTGATTTTTGAAAGAGGGGTTTTCCATATTTGGTACCATGTGTATGAGAGGTCTTGAACATGATATTGCTTGGGTATAATTGGTGAAATTTGGTCTTGGGTGTAATATTTGGAAAATGTGGAAGATTGCCCTAATTTGAACTAAATAATTATTTTATGTAAATAACGAAATTAGTTTGGGAATTATGAAATTAGGGAAATATGTGATTGAATGGTGTAGTTAGATTTGATAAATCACACACCTATGAAAAGTTGATAATTTATCTGTTGATAGATTCGTTTATCTGTTTAGAAATATCTGTTTTGGGTTATCGGTGGAGGATAGTTATGATTGTTGTAGAAATTGCATGAAGACTAGCTAAATTGAAACTAGTCATATGAGTTATGTCATTGAATATGACGGGTTGATTAAATTGTTAAATATGTGATTTGATTAGTCATTGTATATGACAACGTGTTTAAATACATTGTATATGTATCATTGTTTGAGAGGAGATAGGGGATGTACTCCATTGTTTGGAAGGAGATAGGGGATGGACTCCATTGATAATTAAGTTGGTCAGAGTGTCCAGGGTGAAAGTCCCGAAATCTTGTATATATTTGGGTGTCGATTCCTTTGGATGTGATTTCGTAAAATGGCAAGAAAATGGAAGTGTTTGAATGATGTTTGTTATCGAAGTGTTAATAAATGAGTTGTAGTCTCGTTTTAAATTGTTTGGATAACAACGAACTATGTCAATGAATTGATTTGGATAAATGAATGGAAATGGACTAAAATATGGATGTCAATATTGATTGGTCATGGAAACGGTGTAAATTGGTTTACAAGTATTAAACATTTATCTGATGCTGATATTTTAGTTAATTCTCATATATTATTTAGCATATCTCTACTGGGCTTTGGCTCACCCTACTTGAGAAACCATTTTCAGGTATAGGTGACATGCCGCCTCTAAGGACATAGCTTGAGAGGTTTAGGGGCTGAAGGCTCCATTTTGCTATTTTTTCTTTGTGTTAAGTGTAAATTCAAGTCGATGGTTTTATATGTATAGAGCTAGGCCTCTTCTTTTGTTGTAACCAAGTGATAACTTAGAAAGATGTAAGCCCATAGGGCACTTATTTTATTGTTAGCAGTTAGAGTTACATGCTATAGTTTCGAAATGAATATTTATGAAAGTGTAATGCATGTAATATCTTTTGTAATACAGACTCTAATGAATGAAAATATAACTTTTCTATCATGTTTATAGATCTAATGAATGATTGATTTATATAATATTTTGAGGGCGTTACAATGAGAGTGAGTGATCAATGAATCCGAAAAGTGAAGATCAACGAGTCTTAGAGAAAGAAAGAGAGTTAAGGAGTAATATGAAACATTATTTGATACTACAACAAGAAGATGAGAGCATGTGAGAGAAACAAAAACGGCATAATCACTAGTCAAGATTTGGTGTGATTACTTGCTTGTTTGGTTTTGATTTTCTGAAAATATTTTTTAGAAAATTCTATTTTTTAATTCTCCATTTTTTTTTCAATGAATTTTTTTAATATTTTAAGCAATTTTTTTACTTTTTAGACACACCTAACGTAAATACACTTAAAAAGTATAATATTTATGAAAAAATCTTTAAACAATTCATTAAATAATAAAAATACAAAAAAAAATGAAAATTCAATACGTTTTTCGTATTTTTATGTATTTATTAATTTTTTTAAATATTTTTTAACAAATATTTTACTATTTACATACATCTAAGTAAGGTGCATCTATAAAAGTAAAAAAAAAAAAAAAAAAGTGCTTAAAATTTAAAAATATTCATTAAAAACAAATATATAAAAAAATAAAAAATTTAATTTTTAAAAAAATGAATTTAAAAAACTAAAATCAAATATAATGGTTATTATTATTATTATTATTATGATTTCTTTTTATGTCAATTTTTAGTCACTCTATCCCATCGTGATACGTGATTATTATTGCATGATAGTTTTATTGCATCCCACTTCCCTGTTCCTCAGTGCCTGCTTTTGCTTCACTACAACAAGCAATAAGACTAGATAAGATTAGATCAAAACCAAAGATGTGGAGTGTAGTTTGGGTAATAAGACTACATAAGATTTTATTAATTCCAAATCCCACCAAATCAAATTCCATTTTCAAATGTCAATTCCATCTAATCCGACTATTCCAAATATGTTACCATCACGTTTGTTTTGGTTTAATTTTTTTTCCTAAAATATTATATCATATTGAAAATTAATAACAATCACAATTCCAATAACAAAATTTCAATGAAACAAACTCAAGAAAATCTAACCTTGTGCAAAGATTGTTGCCAGTAACTAATGAAAGGGAAAGTGTGTGTTAATTTAATAGTATCAAACTTAAAATGTGGGTTCATGATAACTATGTGAGTATCCCGTCATGAAATCTTTTTCCACTTGTTCAATCCAAAATCCAATCACTCAAATTATGTTTTTCACCTTCCTTAATGCCTAAATTTGATTTAAAATGTTTAAATTTAGAAACAAGCAAGCGCTCAAAGCAAAAAGATTAAACATGGCGTTAATATCGGAGACCCCCCTAGCATGAGTCTACCATTCTCTGTGTTTGGTTTGAATTTTTTGGATTAAGTTTTTTAAAAATTGAGTTTTTTGTTTTTAGTGAATATTTTTGAAATTTTAAGCATTTTTTTTTTTACTTTTTTATATATACCTTACTTAGATGTATCTAAAAAGTAAAAAATTTGTGAAAAAATATTTTTAAAAAATTAATAAATACATAAAAATATGAAAAATATACTGAATTTTCGTATTGTTTTTGCGTTTTTGGTATTTAGTGAAATTTTAAACATTTTTTTTACAAAAATTATACTTTTTATATGTATTTATGTTACGTGTGTCTAAAAATTTAAAAAAAATTACTTAAAATATTAAAAAAATCAGTAAAAATATAAAAATACAAAAAATAATAAAATAAAATTTTCTAAAAAATATTTTTAAAAAACCAAAAACGACGTCACATACATTTACTTACTGACTTTTATTCCACAGTCAAATCAACCAAATTTTAACACGTGGCCATTCATCTTTTTCACCTAGCTGATTATTTATTTCTACTAGTAATTGCTTCTTCTTTTTTAATTATTATTATTTTAAACAAAAAGAAAAACAAATCATTTTCTATTTAATTCAATCACACGTTCCTCGCTAGCTATAAATTCTCTGAAGCTCCAATCTTGGCACCAACTTGACCTACATACACACATATATACATATATTATCTGCTACTAGATATGTACAAACAGAAATAATTGCATATTATAGATTGAGATTGAAGGAGGGAGGGAGGGAGTGAGAGAGAGAGAGGCGTTGGAAAATAGAGACATTTCCGGCTATTCGCCGGAAACAGAGAAACATTGGGGAATTTTTCGGTGAAGATGAAATGGAGAGGCGAGAACAGTGCAAAGCTCGGTGGTAATGGCGAAGAGGAGAGAGCTGGCCGAGTTGACTCGATCCAAAACATGAAGCAGGTATTCGAGAGGCGATTGGTGAAGTACGAGAGCTTGCCTGAGTACTTGAAGGAAAACAAGTTCATATTGGACTATTACCGGTGTAAATGGCCGTTGAAGGAGACGATGTTCAGCGTCTTCGCTTGGCACAACGAAACCCTAAACATCTGGACATGAGTCATTCGTTGTTGTTCGAATCGAATCAACTCAATCTCATGAATGAATCATAAATCGAAATTGAAATCAGTTTCTTTTTTAGTTTGAGTTTGAGTTTGAATTTGAATTATTTGAATTTTCGCAGGCACTTGGGGGGGTTTATTATATTTGTTGCGTTGACCGTGTTGAGCTCGTTGGAGAAGAATAATAACGAAAGCTTGATCGTGAGTTTCTTCAAGTATCATAATTTTTTAATGTTCTTTTTTGTCCATTGAAAAATCATTTCTTAAGCTTGTGTTGGGAGATACACCAAACCTACGCCTCAAACACCATGGATGATGATGATGATGGACAACGAAGACAGACGCCAAGGGCTCAAATTCTTTTTTCCCGGTGAGTTGTTCTCCCTCCCTCCCTCCCTCCCTCCCCTCCTCTACGTAATAAGACATGAAACAGGAAAATATATGCCAGTGTTTGGGCATAAATCAATAGATGTTAATTTAATTTTTTTTTTCTCAAGATTATCAAATATTAATTTATTAATAAAATTAAATTACAACTTAAAGAGGTCACCTTTCTATCAACCCGACTGCCTAACCTTTCACTTAGTGACAAAACATGAAAAATGGATAAACAGTCTATAGCGATCCCGGGTTTACCCTTGTTATACCGTGATCCGGACATGTGCCCGTGGATGTTGGTAGTTGTTTATTATTTTGTTTACATCCTTTTACTTCGTATTTGAGTTATAGGATGTGTTGGGCGGATTTGTTTCAGGTTGGTTGAGTTTAGAAACCAAAACTAGTTGCCCAGATTTTTTTGGCCTGTACGCTCGAGCGGAGGTGTTGGCGCTTGAGCAGGTAATACACCCATCCAGTATTTGTTGTGCAGTGTTGTACGCTCGAGCGTGGAGTTGGCCGCTCGAGCGGATCTGTGTGAGTGGACGCTCGAGCGTAGGGTTGGGAGCTCGAGCGGAGACCTGGGTTAAAGTCCCGAATTTGTGACTCTTCAAATCACTTTTTCACTTTCTCTTCTCTCTCTTACTTTTCCAAAATCACCATTGTTGAGCCTCTCACTCTAGACTCTACCTTCTCTCTAGGTTTTGATCTAGTAGGAGTGATTTACTCACCTTTGGCCTTTACAAAAAAGTTGTTGATCGTCGAGGGCTTCATTTTAATCTGAAAATCTTGGGTTTTGGAGCACGTTGGGTTTTGTCGTCTTCTCCTTTGGGACTCCGAATTTGAGGTAGGGATATCCTACTCCTCTCTATGTGTTTTGTCTTTAAATTTTGGCATTTTGAGATGTTGGGCTTGGTTTGGTAATTTTGTGAAAGTTTGGGGCTTTTGTGTAATTTTACAAAAGTTGGGGTTTTATTCATAATAAACCTAGATGCATGTTTGGCATGAAAAAAATGGAAGGATTGTTGAATCATTGATGAAAATGGGACCTAAGGGTTGAAATGTTAATTATGGGAATTGACCTAATTACATTGCTTAATTAATTGGGATAATTAATTGAGAAGAATGAAGAAATGAAATGTTGATTGAATATTCATTGTGCATTTATTTTCTGTTTAGAAATAACTGCTTTGGGCTATCGGTGGGGGATAGTCGTGATTGTTGTAGACAATGCATGATGATTAGGTAAACTGAAACTAATCAATGAAATGTGTCATGGAACTTGACGGTTGATAGAATACATTAATTGTATGTATTGGGTGATTGTATATAGAACCATTGTGTTTGTATACGTTATGTGTAGAGGAGGAGATAGGGGATGTACTCCGCGGTTTAGGGGAAGATAGGGGATGTACCTCTAAACCGAATAGGTATTGGGAGGAGATAGGGGATGAACTCCGTAGACACAGCTCATATGCTTGTCTAGAGAAGTGAAGATAGAGCTCATATGCTTATCTTTGTGAAGTGTGGATACAGCTTATATGCTTATCTGTGAATGTGGGATATTGTTGTTATACATATCTATTGAGAATGTGGATATAGCTTTTATGCTTATCTGAATGTGAGATATAGTTTTTATACATATCTGTGGAAATGATGATAGAGCTAGCATGCTTATCTGTTGAAAAAGGGAAAATGAAAGGTAACTTGGACTCATAAGTTGAAAGACATAAATATGTGATTTATGTGATTGTATCAGTGTTGACCATCTATCAATTGCTAATATTTTAGTCATTGTCCATGGTTGGTTTAGTGTATTTCTACTGGGCTGTGGCTCACCCTATATGGGAATATCATTTTCAGGTGCAGGAAGCATGCCACCTCCAAGGACATAGCTTGAGATGCTAGAGGCGGACATGTTTTGTTCTTTTACTTTTGATGTATTACATGTAACTTCAAGCCAAGGGCTTTATGTGTAAACGAGTTAGTACTCTTTTGTTGTAACCAAGTGTTAACTTCGAAAGCTGTAAGCCCGTAGGGCATTTTGTTATGATGTTAACATGTAATACTTATGTAATGGATCTCTAATGAATAAAGGAATGTGGTTAGTTTATATGTAAATGCATGTCTTATCTGATGGGTTTAATGTTGTTATTTTGAGGGCGTTACACAGTCTGCATTCTCTTCTAAATCCAACTCAATGTGATTTAGCATTACGTACAAATCAGAGTGGGTTGAGTTGTTGGAGTGAATAGCAACACTCACAAATATAAGACCACTCCATTGATTTAAGTCCCATTTGTTTTCCTCTATCACAGTCCATTTCATAGTCTATTTCGGACTGTGAATGATGAACAGTGAATTGTCTCATGTTTGTTGTGGTTTTGGAGTTTCGGATTCGTAGTCTCCTTCAGACTACAATAGGCCTTGACGAGAGTATTGTTAGTCTAGGCGAGGAGGTGATATTGGAAAATAGTCCGTTCGGCTTAGGATGTTACTGGTCGTCCACCTGGTCAACCAGTCAACTGCAATTTATTTTTTTATTTATTTTTTTTACATGTTGGATAGACTATGCTGGAATGTGTTTTTCTGGTGCCTAGAGTATGCTGGCATCTCCTTAATGATAGTCTGCTCCTTCTTTGCTCACATCTACTATGCTTTCTCCTGCAATCCATATTCACGATACCTTTATCTGACCTCTATTTCATTACTTGGTATCCTTGTCATCATCACCCTCCTTGCACCTGCTCTGTCCTTCAGGGCCTCCCTCTTTCTAGCCATGGGCTTCTCAGGGGTGATTCCAGCAGCACATGTCGTGGTTCTCTTTTGGGGCCATCCACATATGGTTTTGGCCCTCAGATATGAGCTTGTCATGGGTGTTTTATACGCAGTAGAAGCGAGTTTCTATATGAGTAGGATACCAGAGCGATGGAAGCATGGTGCATTTGATATTGTAGGGCACAGCCATCAGATTTTCCATGCTTTTGTTGTGTCAGGAGCGCTTGTTCATAACGCTGCCACCCTCCTAGTAATGGACTGGCGTCGGGGTTTGCCAAACTGTGAGTGATAGGTAGCAGCAGCAGCTATGGATATATGGCAAATACCTAGCTAGCTGGCTGGCTGGACATGATGACACACTACTGCTGTTGCTGAGAGTATTATCCATTTGTCTGTTGTCTCTATTGGTTTGGTTTAATAACCTGGAGAGCGCAAGCGCACATGTCCTGCATTTTTGTAACTGTCAGTATGGAAGGGCAGGCAGGTCTTCTTGTATAATGTGAGATTCCAGAAACATATATTGTGATTACTTATTAAACTATTATTCTATTTCTATAAACCTTTGTTTGAGTGTGGTATTGGTTAGGAATTAAGGTACTTATTATATTTGCTGGATGTGATTTTTTTCTTCTTTGTTTCAAGGAACTGTGACAGCGTAACCCATGAGGTGGCTAAATTTTCCTTGAGAGATCAAAATTTTCCGGTTGGTTTAATATGGAAAATTATTAAACCAAATCCCATAAACATTGCAAAGAATTCCCATTCTTAAATTATTTAAGTCAATTATAGTTTGATTCATACTTGAAGGTTTCATAGGAAAATTCTTAGAAATTCGTGCTGATTTAAATGAAAATTTTGGAGAAATGGTAAAATTTCACCATTTGAGAACAATGAACACAATGAAATTTCATTTTATTTCTTCTTCAAAATTTCGTATTCGATATGAATCTTTTTTTTAAAGATCTCAATGAGAAGATTCTAAAAATACTAATTTTATAAAACATGAGTATGTAGATCAAAAGTTATGATATTTTAAAATTTTAACATAAATTCAAAAATGATGTATTGTTTCATGTGCATAGTGTGTTCGCTGCAAGTCAAGCTTTACAGAGGAAAATAACATATATTTTTTAAAAGTAAGTAGCTATTTTTTAATTGAGAATTACAAAAATGCTCTCTATTGTAATTTGTAAGATAGAGACAGTTTTTACTCTCTAGGGATAGGAAACTTGTTGGATAGATTTTGAATATTTGCCTGCATATTGTAGCTAAGGAGAGATAACAAATATGCTACTATTGAAGATACTCTAAACGCATTTTGGTTAGAAACTGTCTCCATAATCTATCATCTTGCTTCTCTCGACAATCTGATGTATACATATAGGCTAAGCAAGTAAAGAAATAGTAGAAGACAAGGTGGAAGACAAAAGGAAGTTAATGAAGCTAAAGAAGTATTAATTGAGCTAATGGGAGACAAAAGTGGAGCATTATCTCTAATGGATCAAGCACTAGATAATGGAGGCTGAGTGTATATATTTGGTGATGAATATATCAGAAAATGAGTTAATGAGGTGTCCCAACCGAACCAAAATAAAATAAAATAAAAAAAAGGGGTCTGATGTTGTTTTAGGCTGGTTCAACAAAATCTACTCTTAAGCCCAACTTCAAATAGGCATATCTCCCTTATCCAGACTCAACTTTGGGTGATTCTTGGGTCTAAATTGAAGCCCCAGAAGTCTAGTTTCCAATAGTGGTGATCTCACATTTAAATTCCAAGTGTACCAATAGATATGCCTAATTTAGTGAAGGCTGTTCATTTCCCTCAGGTCAGGTCAACAAAATCTGCTCTTAAGCCCAACTTCAAATGAGCATACCTCTGTTATTCGGACTCGATTTTTGGTGATTCTTGGATCTAAATTGAAGCCCCAGAAGTATACTTTCCAATGGTAGTGGTCTCACATTTAAATTCTAAGTGTACAAAGAGATATGCCTAATTTCGTAAAGGTTGTTCATTTCCTTCTTAATGACTTGATGCTCATTCTTTTCCTAAACTAGTTTTCTTTCATCCCCTCCTATTTCCTTCAAATCCAAACCTATAAAGAAGATGTTTTTAAATATTTTTTCAAAGAGTTCACCTTCCTTCCATTTATTTCCACTTTGTCCTTACTTAGTTTACTGAAAAGTGCAATATTTTAAACGAAATGGGAGCCTCGGAACATCATAGAAACATTTGGAAAAAATATTTTGAAAAGAAGGTTTTAAGGTCAAAAATAGTTTGGCCAAAAAAATGTGTAAAGGTTGGGATTAAAGTTCATATTCCATCTCTCTTATTGAGGATTCTGTGAGAAATATATTCTAATTGTTATCATTGGGTAATCAAAAGAAAACGCTCAAGTCTTAGGGCCAGTCAAAATGGGGTGTCTACAAATGTGAGGGTAAAAATGCATATATCCAGCCCCTTCATTCAGCCGGAGCTAGTGAATTCAATGACTATCTTTCATTCATCTGAAAGTGAATTAAAAGACTCCTGGAATAGGAGTTTTTCCCTCTGAAGTCCTGGTAAGTGGGAGTGGAGCCAGCGCAGTTGTAGCGATGTCCGGATATGATATTTGAGAGACTATTTTCTGATGGTCAACAAATCATTGATTATAACAAATAGAAAAAACAAAAAAATCTAAAATAATAAATAAACAGCCTCTTCTTTTATTCGAGATGTTGTTCTTCATTTTTTTTGCATGAGTTTGTTGACGTAAGTTACTAGGAAGAGGGTAAATTGTTTCCTTATTAGTTGATCTAAAGGCTTTTATGGTTATTGATTGCATTAGACTAGAAAGGACAACAAACAAACTACTTCCATCCAAAAACAAGTGCAATTATTCTATTTCTTAAGCAAGTGTCTTGCTTGATTACAAAACACAAAAAGATAAGCACGTGTTAATTTCTTCTAATTTCTTGGGCCACCACGAAACCACAATGCCAATGAGAGAATGAGTGAGTACTGTGCAGCTCGCAGCATTTGGATCCTGAGCTCGGTTTCCTTTATTATTTGGTCTTTTGGTAGGTATCGCCAAAAGGCAAAAAGGAGCCTCTGGCATACGCGGAGCTGGTTCTTGACGCGTTCGATTTCTTCTCCAAGTTGAGCAAGCCTTTGTGCCATAGCCATAGACATAGTTCAGCAACCTCCAAAAATTCGCACTCACACAACTTGAACCAATGACAATCTAGATATGATACCAATTGAAATATTAGAATCAATAAGGGAGAAATTTCATACCTAGAGTGTGAATTCAAGTATATTCTAGCTTAATTCTCCAAGTCTTCCACAATTTCATTCAAATTCTCATTCCTCCCTCTGAAGTGTTGAGTTCACTCTCCTTTTCTCTAGAATTCTCAGCTCAAGTGTTGTAAGTATGAGTTCAAGACATGAATTAGGCTTATATAGGGTGTGATTGGCTAAGGCTAATTAAGTTTGCTTAAGAAGAATTAATCCCACTCAATTTTGATTAATTCTAATTATTTTATTCTAATTATTTCGATCCAAATCAAATTTTAATTAAAGTTACCATAAAATTTTAAATATTCTAATTAGTCTATTGGGCCAGTCAATTTCAGTTTCTGAAGTCGTTTGGGCTTCTAATTTCTGATTCTAAGTCGTTAAGTAACAGATATTCCATGTAACAACCGATAATCTCGAAATTAAGCATGTAATCACACAACTAAACACACAATCATGTAATTAAGCTTATTGAAATAATGTAATAGAATATTACGGAGATCAGCATTATCACAGTGACGGAGCTATAGAAAGGAGTTGGGATGGCATCGATGGTTGTGGAAAGGGGTCGAGGAAGGCGTTGATGGAATTGTAGGTGGTTGGGAATGGTGGAAGAGAGGTGACCAGCGGCTAGGAATGGTGGCCGACGATTGTGGATGGTGGGGAAAGGAGAAGGAAAAGAGAAGAAATGAAGAGAAGAGAGAAACGTGTTACAGGGTAAAAATATAATTTCTATCATGTTTTGGTAATTATTTTTAAAATTTCCATACGTATAACTATGAACTTTTATTGGGGGAACTACATGTAGGTGCGAGTTGAGAAAAAAAATTACCAATACACCACAACTTTTCATTTACACCTCACAACAGATACACTAACATCTCCATGTATTTGAAATTTTTTTCCCAACTCCCACCTATATGTAGGTTTTCCTTTTTTATTCTCCTCGTTTCTAGTTACTTAGGTTCTTTTCATTCTTGGGCAATTTCTCTTTTATCTTTTGATATGTATAATGATTGAAAGAAGTACTCAGTGCCTTTGTGCTTTTGCTTGATTTTAAAAAAATAAAATAAAATAAAATAAAAATAAAAAAATACGACGAGTATACAGTAGGGCATCTCTTTTAATATGAATCATATGATCAAGACTGATAAAAAGTTATGATAAACTTTTACTCGCTATTTACAAAATGAATGATAAGTTTGTTTGAAAATAAATTTTTTTTTTTTTTTAAACATGTGTGATAAAATAATAGGTTACAATTATCGAATTTATCTATTTTTTTCATAAATAATAAACACATAAAATCTTATAAAATAAACAATTCAAATCATACAAATAGGGACCAGACAACACTTCTAGTCTAGATTCTAGACAGAACCCTTCAAAAAATTGTTTGTATTTTAATTTATTCTTTTGCTCAATGTTTTAATAATTGTTTAAATAGTTTAAAATTTTAAAAATTAGATTAGTTCCCCTATATTTATGATTATTTCCCCTAATTTTCTATTAATAGCATAGACTTAATCGAGTTGATTTTATTTATACGAGTGATATATGTCAATTCGTTTTTTAAATTAAAGAAGTATGTATACTTTTTATTTTCTTTCAAAATTTTGAAAAAGAATGAAAAAGAAAAGGAAAAAGAAATGACTTGTTAGACTTATTAAAATTTGTTCTTATGAAATATTATTTTCACAATACTTATGTAAGAATTATTTTCAAGAGCTTTCAGTCCAAAGGTCCATTTTATAAAATTGTATGTTCATATATCCAAGCACTAAAATATTGTGTCCATAAGGACATGTTTCTACAAAATGACCAAACTACCTATATACATTTATCTACACGGTTTGTATTCACGCGCATCTCTCCTCCATCTTTCTCTCTATCTGTTCAAATTAACTTTACTTTTTTCTCTCATTCTTATTTCACACTCACACTCTCTCTAGAAACCAGGTTAATGCAGCACCTCTTCCATTGTCCTCCGCCACAACAGCTCCTCCTTCATCACAACACCTCATTTTCTCTTACTTTCTCATCTCTCTCTCTCTCTTTCTAAAATCGTCGCACGAGATTCAATAGATCAGACAATCGAATTCTACCGCTTCATTGTTATCGCCATCTCCAGATCTAAGGAGTTAGGTTAGGGTTTAGTTTGTTTCAAGGGGTGTAGTAAAGAGATGGTTGAGATATATCAAGAATCAAGACGAGGACTGGTTTGCTAGCACGTGATTTAGTCTTGATGGCGTAGAGAGAGAGGAGAGCGACCTCAAATCCGGCTAAGGAAAGCATGGCGGCAACGGAGGATGAAGATGAAGAGGAAGAGAGGAGATAGAAAAATTAAAATCAGCGTACAAGGTGCAAGAAGAGAAAGAGAGAGAGTAAAGAGAGAATGAAGAGAAAAAGGAAAATGAGAGAGAGAAAGAGGCACACTGGCTCTCTGTATTTTGACTCTTAAAGATAGATATAAGAGATGAATAAGAGAACGATGAGGCTAGGATCGAAATTGGAAGACTAGTAGGTCTGGTAGAGCCACTGGCATAGGGGGTCAGCACCGACGCCGGAGCCGGAGAGATATGACGAGAGGGCGGAGTAGGCAAAGAAACAGATAGAGAGAGACAAACATACAGACAAATAGAGAGAAAATAGAAGTAGAGATAGAAACAGAAAGAGAGAAAATAGAAGTGGGTTTTTTTTAATTTTTTTTTAGAAACGTGAAGTGGGTTTGTCCAATTATTGGATAGGTTTAATTTTTTTGAACCTATCTGTTCAAATTTGTACATATCTGTACCTAAATTTGAACATATAGGGGGAAAAAAATAGACTTAGATAGGGAAAATTGAACAAATAAGGAAAAAATAATTAAACAGATAGGTTCAAAAAAATTGAACAGATAGATAAAAATTTGAATAGATAGGTTCGAAAAAATTAAACAGATAAAAAAATTTCAACAAATAGGTTAAAAGGTAAAATTGAAAACAAAATGTTCTTCAAAATAATAAAATGTACTTCTCACCACAATATCTCACAAACAGATACTTCTCACCAAAAAAAATTAGTCACGAGTCCTAATGACTTACACCCTATTTAAAATGACTTTTCATTAATTTCTCTATTTTTAATTAGTCCTGTATCAAAATTAACTAAACTATTTTTATGAACATACCTTGAACCCTATAAAATTTCTAATTCTACCCCTCATAACTCAGGACTCCAACCCGATATAGCGTCAGCTACGCACCAACCACTCTGAGACAGAGAGAGAGAGAGGAGAATTGTGCACCAACCACTTTGAGAGAGAGAGAGAGGGAGGGAGAAGAAAATTGTGCATAGGGAGTGATCGAAAAAGTGCTTGCGTTGGTAGATGATGGAGGTGGATGGTAGGTTTCGAGGCAGAAAGGTGGATGGTGGATCAAAACAGTGTTTGCAAGCATGAATGGCTGAGGGCAGTGGCTAGCAGGGACAGCGTTGTGGAGGTGGTTGGGTCAAGACTGTAAATTGTGTAGTTTGTAGCTCACTAAAATCAGGTAGTAGCTTGTAGCTTGTGGCTTGTGGACACAGATGGGCTTGGATTTGGTATGGTCAAGCGCACAAACTGCATTATGATTATGGATAATTCATATTTTATTCACAATTTGCAAATTATATGAAACAACCAAGTCATTCAATGTGAAGAATAAGAATACTAATGGTGAATTTAACAAATTCCTTTTATAAGTACACACACTAGTATGTTTGCGTGAGAAACCAATTCTATACAACCTAGATGTAGAGTAAAACTGCATAAATTGAAAACACACTACATTTTGGATGGATAGACCAATTGACGTCAATCATCATCAACAAAAGCAGAAAACCATAACTGATCTTATTAAAAATATTTCATCATTAGAAGTACAAACCAATGGCCTCACAAATACCTAAGGGACACAATATTGATCACTTAAAGCAAAAGTCACTGAATGGAGTGTAGACCAAAAAAATAACTAAATCATTATATAACCAAAACCAAAACCCAAACCCAAATTCTATTTCTCAATGCTACAAAATATAAACGAAAAATGGAGTTCATTAATATCCTTGTAACTATCTTCTCTAACTGCTTTCAAAAAACAGCATGAAATTGGAAGCAATAAGAGATTAGCATATGGAACTAAAAAAAGAACAAACCCAAAGCCTGCATCACCTATCTGAAGATGTGAGTTCTTGTGTACATAGAGAAAGGGAAGTGCCCTGACATATCCCCACAAGGGAAGAATTGCGAATTGGCGCTTGGACAGTGGGTGGAATTTACCCTTTCAATTCATCTCACATTCTGCCGAGTCTTGATCATTCGTTTGAGAGTTGCAAGCCAGAAATTGCACTCATCCCAGTCACTAGTGGTGAGTTGCACCTGTCCAAACC
Organism: Camellia sinensis; assembly: GCF_055761805.1. NCBI lineage: Eukaryota > Viridiplantae > Streptophyta > Magnoliopsida > Ericales > Theaceae > Camellia > Camellia sinensis. The sequence goes on from NC_138962.1 coordinate 143,870,131, forward strand.
AAGGATCAACAGAGGATCAAAAAGAAACTCATAATTCTCAAGCACACCCAAAACAAGGAAAACACAAACAAATGGAAAGAAGAAAGTGCACTGAAAAAATCCCATCTCACTTCGTTGAATAAAATGTTTGAGGTATGAAGAGTTATTACCTGGATTTGGAGGGCAGCACTGAAATCACCGCTGTCCAAAGCCTGGCAGAGCTGAACAAGCTTTTCAGCTGCATTTTTAGATATGTCACCACTGTTAAGTTTGGCAAACAAGGCACCTATTTTCCTTGAATTGTCCTCTATTTCTCGCTTCTTAGCTGGATTTGCACGTGAACCGCCCAGTGCTTCTGATGTCTCATTAAAGAGTCTTGTCAACATTGTGATAACAGGCCTTTGCTGGGCTGGAGCACATCGACCAAGCAAAACATATTAGATCAACTGTGAATCAGCAGAGAATCATTTTGTTAAATGGGATGACTTCCAAACAAGGTCAACAAATAACAAAACTGAACAAGCACACAAAACTGGACATTTGAGTCCCCTAAGTGTATCCGGGTCGAAAATAATAATAGAACAGGTTTGGACGTGTGTACAACAGTTATCAAGAAATGTCCAACAAGTGTCGGCATCAGACATGCCACAATCCTAGAAGTGCCTGTGCTTCTTAGGTCTTTTTAAATGTTAACAAAACTGATAATGTCAACCACACAACAAGTGATTAATCTGTCATACAAATAAAAAAAAAAAATTTAAAAATCTAGTAATGCAAAAAGAAACAGAAAAGAAATAAAGTTACCAGGTACACTTGAAGTATCAACTGTCTGTACTGTAGGTGGGGGAGCTGCAGGAGTTATGGCTTGTGCTGGCTGAGTAGGACTGGATGGTTGCTTTGGACCCATCATCCCAGGTCGTTGAACTACCGAACTAGTAATAGGCACAAATCCCCCAGATGCTGTTGGAGCCACAACGTCAGGCATCTTATGCCCAGGAATGGGACCTGCTTGAGATGGAATACGCCCAAGTGAGCCACTGCCAGGAGGTCCCACTTGATAATTTGGGTTGCCAGTCCCCTAACAAATATGAAAAGCAAATGTTAGTAAAACCACCACATTGAAGCATTTGAAGAAAAATAAACTGGGTAAATTACACAGACCTCCCAACTATTGAAGAAAATATAGTAAGCCCCACAAGTTTGCCATAATTACACTAGGCTCCCTTAAGGTTTTAATTCATATAACATTGGCTCCTATTTCATAAAAAATTCATTAGCTATATGAATGAAAAAATGATATCATCTATTTTACATTGAAATATATATTTTGCCTTGTGTATCTTTGTATCTTCATACCATCTGCATTACATTAGTTTTGGCCTTTTTAACCTTACTAAACGGGAGGTCAATGTAATTATGGCAAAATTATGGGACTTGCTGTATTTTCTCTAAACCTCAAGGGAGGTCAGTGTAATTTACCCAAATAAATTTAATTCAAAAGAAAGATACACATACAGGATACAACTGAGAACCCAACGTGGGTTGCTGGTATTGCTCCACATTTCTCAACACAGGAGGAGTAGCAGGAACAAAGGGTTTCAATGTAGGTTGAGTGGTAACAGGTGGTGCAGTAAAGTCCATCTGATTAAAAAACATTTCAAAAAAAAAATGTTAAATAGAAAAGAAATCTTAATACAATCAGACTTTACAGCATAATGTCCTTGGCAAGAAAGTTATAAAGAATGGTAAAATAAATAACTAAATTAATAAAATTAGAAAATAATAATAATATATTATCCAAGTGAAACTGATGAACAAACAGGTTCATATTCCATGACTGTCTGAAAAGTCAGAAATCCTAGCAGACATTTAGATAAGTTAGATATACGTCAAATTGAAAAGTCCATTTCTAGCTGGAAGATACATAACTAAACCAAGCATTTTTACGCAGCCAATAAACTTTCTGGAAGAATAAACATCTCTCAGCAAATCAAGAATACTATGATTATTACAAGTATGATTCATATAATATGGATCAATAAATATGAATAAACTATTTCCTAGTAGACAAGAACCCAATTAATTAAATACCCGGGGAACTTGAGGTGCCTGTGATGGAAGAAACATGTTAGGTTGTGGTGCTGGCTGATAAGGGCCTGGTGCACCGTATCCTTTACCATATGAAGACCTAAATGAATGTTGGTAACTTTCACCATAAGGATTGTTTGGAATGCTCTGCTGCAGTTGTGACGGTGCTGTTTCCTACCCAATAAAGGAAGTACAAACAACTAAAATGTGTCAGTATTAGCAAAGCACAAGATTCTACGGTTAGAAAGCTGATACAAAAATATTATCTCATGTTGAAAAGATAAGGGATTAAGCACCTGATAATAATGTTGAGAGGCCTCAACTGCACCAAAATTGGATTGATTGGAACCATATATGGGTCCTGTTTGTAATTGAGAGTTTTCAAAAGCCATAGACTTGGGAACTTCTTTCTCTGCCACACAGTGAATCTAGATCATCATCTGGCAATAAAGTAGTAGCAACATATCCCCTACTTCAACATGCAGTAGAAAAGCTCATTTCACTTTTCAAGTTTGACAACTAAAAGCAAGAAAACAATAAACCATATGTCCACACACCATAATATAAAACTAATCAACTAGGAACTGCATCAAAAGTTAACAAGCCACTCTCTGAATCATATAATAGTACAAAAGGAGGAACTAGAGGTAGGGCACTGCACTCAAAAAAGACAAAACAGAATAACATAAAAAGAAGCAAGATCGACTTTAAGCGGCTTCACAGCCCATGACCATTGTTTAACTGCTACAAGGTCTAAAGGAGGCTGCTACAGCTAGATATCAACAAAAGAAACAGGAACTTCCTTTTGAGGCCCACCAAACCTCTTTTGAATTGGCACCAAGAGATTTTTTTTTTTTAATCGGCGAAAGCCGATAGTTGGTTGTTAGATTAGCACCTGAAGGGAATTGAACTCACACCCTCCCCCTCTCCTTGGAAGCACTCAAGTCTTGCTTCCCATTCCACTCCTAGGAGTGGAACCCAAGACCTCCCCCTAGGAGAGACTTGGTGGCCAAAGGGCTAGAATGGCTGCACCAAGAGGATTTTATTTTAAAATATAACAACTAAATGAAAAAATAAATACAAAGATGATCAAGGAGGGCCACAGGTCCTCCGAAGAGAATTTCAATAGTCTTCTCATATCTTCCTCCATATCCCCTAGAAGTTCTTAAGAAGAATCTATCTAATCTAAGAACAGAAGTCAAAGTTACAAGCTTAACATAACTCAAAACTCATTACGCCTAAAAAATACATTCTAACCCAGATTTACTTGCTTGAGAATTAAAGAAAGAACAGTTAGCAAGACCTACATTTTTTTTAATAAGTATACTACAGGAGACACCAAAAGGGGCACATTTGCAAAAAAACTAAGCAAACTCAAAAAAGCTCAACACAAATGTTTGGCTCTCTCATAAAAATTACAAGAGCAAAAAAGAATTAAAAAAATAAATAAATCCTTTACACTAAAAATTAAAGCTATCCAATAAATACATCTTTAAACTTTTGAACTTATGTTTACCTAGAACATGGATCATTTCGGTACGTGGAACGGGAACGGGAACGTGGTACACCACATGCTCTAAGCTGTGGTACAATAGGGGTAGACCTGTATATATCGCACTTAAGAATTTAAGATACTTCTAGAATAATTTTCTTTAAACTATTGGGCATCCAATAATATATATATATATATATATTTCATTTTTGAAGTTTTTGTCTTGTCAAAACTTAAGTCAACTTAGATTTTAATTCATTATATTTGATTTTTTTCCTCTTAAGGTAACATTTAAGGAAATATATTAGAAAAAGCTTTAGGGATCGCTTTGGATCACTAAATTTACCGTTTTGGAACGAAAGTGTACCATGTTTTGGAACGGGCATACCATCACGTAATTCGCCAAGGTATTAGCGTTTTTTGGTAACATAGTTTGGAACACCCAACTCTGTCTTCAAAAGGTATGCTTATTCATTTCTCTTCACGAGCACTACATTACACACAAAGCAGCCACCGTCCAAGCTTTCTCCTTCCTCTTCAACCAACATTCATCCCACAATACTTCAGTCACTTGAAACAAAAGCCAGCATCATCCAATGAACATAAAAAATAGTCAAAGAATACATCATTCCTTACCGGCAGGTGGCCGATAGTGAGAATAGAGTATAAAACAGTTGTCCAAACAAAAAAAAGCTACTTTTGTTGGTACTCCAGATTTGCAAATGATCTTTGAAGGCAAAGGATTCCTTGCCCTTCCAATAATCAAACAGTAATAGAACTTGACTGACCCACTACCTTGTTTGCATCACATTCCTAGGAACCTAAAAGACAAACACAGACACACTAACAAGATAATTTTAAAAAATTTATAGGACACACAACACATGAGGAACACGTGAAAAATATATAATTTTATATATTTATTATGTCATATATATATGAATATCTTATTCAAAACTCACATATATATAAACATAACACTAATGCCTAAAATTTATTTTAAAGTCGGCCGTCTTTCACCTCGTCCCAACTCCTCACCCCCTCGAACTAGGAATACAGCCAGGCATATTACTCAAGAAACACCCACTAAACCCCAAACACAGCTAAGAATTTTTTATTTTTTTATTTTTTTATTTTTTTATTTTTATTTTTTTGAGACAAAAACGCAGCTGAAATCATCACCCAATATGTAGATGGTTGACAGATTTACCTGCTTGCTTGCAGATTTAACACCAATTAACAACAATATTTCTTCAGGATCACAGAGTCTAAAGTGAGAACATTCCCATGAGCTAGAGTCCATAAAACAAAGGCACCTTAGAAAATGCTTGTGACATCCAAATCACTTCCAAGGCAAAAAGACTACTCCCAACTTCCCCTCAAGGGTCCATCAAGCGATTTCACCTTAAAACACCACAAACTGGAAAACATCCATATCATTCTCCATGTTCAAATATGATATAACCAACCTTCCACACAAACCTACCAACTTGTCAACCTCAAAATTCTTTGAATCCCTCCCAAATGAAATATCCAAAAACAATAACAATCCATTCACGACTCACCAATCTCTTTCACCACAATCCAAAAATAACAGGGAAGGCCACCTGAAGTTTTTACTCCACACCGCATGGCTCAAAATTTTAGCCTCTTACACATTTGGTCGGTATATTTTTTGTTGCGCATCATTTTCAATTGCACTCATGGTTTGCAGATTCTGCACCCATGGTGTACTAGTATGCAAAGGTAGCTTTCCTAATGCAACTGAAATGCAAATCAATGATCAAATCTGGAGAGAAGAAAAATCCCCACTTGGGGATAAACACCTAAGCATGGAAAGAGAACCAGAGCAAGTATAGCTCTAATCAATATTTTATATTCTTCAATTAAAACTAAATACAACGGAGATGACATCACCTATTTATATACCACAACAGTCAGAATATAGGAAAGAAAAAAAAGAAAAAGAAAAAAAGCCCACATACAAAGTCAAAAGCACATACCAACTTCTGTTGATTGCGCAATCCGATCTCGTAAGATTGTAAGCTCAGGAGACAATTCATCAGTTCCCATCAATTTTAAGTATTCCATTGCTGTGGATAATAGCCCCTGACTTGCCAATATTTCAGCATATTTCTCAACAAGCTTGCACAAAGAAACGCTAAATTGCTTCTGCCCGGATGCCAAAGCAAGGACTATAGTCTTTTCCATTAAATCCTGATGAAATAAAAACATAAATATTGTCAACTCTCAAGCTAGAACAAATATTTTGAACAAACATTCTAAGATAGTGTACTTACCTGAAGAAGGTCAACATAGGATTTCCTCTCATGCTCTGATGTCAGATTCCGTGACCAAATTTCCACCGCCTTGTCAATATTTCCAGCACATATATAACAAAGAGTCGCAGCTAGTGTGTTACCAGCAGCCATGAGCCTAGAAGCAAGTGCATCACATAGCAAAGTCCACTCCTCTCTCTGTGCAAACTGTTCTTGGATGATAAATAATAAAGATTAACACAAACATTTTTCTAAATGAGAGCAATCAAAGGAAGAGTATTGCTATTTTTTCTTCTTATTTCCATCATTAGCAAAAATTAAGAGTGTGATCTGTGTATGTTACTATGTTTTGGAAAAGATATCACGGCCAGAACCAAGTTAAGGGGATCATATCCTCTAAAATCAAAGATATTCTTCCATTCGAAACCATATCAAGGGACTGTTGAATCACTTGTCATAATTTTGACCAAAATTTTCACAAAGGAAAGCAAGAAATTCTAGAGCATTTTTGCAAGCAATTGCAACAGAAATTGGGTACCAGTGATTCTAGTTCCCTCATCCAAGCTAGAAATACTTGCATCATCAATCAGCATGTAAAAATTGAAACTGGACTTGTATATATAAATATAAAAGTACAGAAAAGACCCCCTCTCCACAAACAAACTAAAGGAAAATAAAACTAAAACTCCTCCCAACAATTAAATAAAAGGACAATGTTTAAATTTCACTCCTCATGTTTAACACAAGCTAAGAAACATGGACATAGACACACGACATGACATATCAACAGCAATTTTCAAAAGACACAGGACATGACACATGAGGATACAAGAAAAATATGTGGTTTCACATATTTACTACATGTCATACATATGAATGCCATTCAACTATAACCGAAAAATACAATCACCAATTTCTAAGTATGAAGGAGGATTAATAGCATAAATCTACAACTATTTTTCTTTTACCATTGGATTTGAAGTTATTTTGTTCACATTTGTAAATTGTAATGTGTTTCATGTGTGTCTAAGCAATAGACACTTGTGTCCAAGCAATAGACACTTGTGTCCCCCAAGTGTTTGAAGTATACCCAAATCTAAAAAAAATGAAAATAATAGGCAATGTTTGGACATGTGTTGGGAAGTGTCCGATGGGTGTCAATGTCCAACACATGCCCGACAAGGACACACCACCCTCTTAGAAGTGTCCGTGCTTTTTAGAATATATAAGCATAAGTGACGTTTTAAACTAAATCTAAAGTTGGATTTGACATGACATTGCACTATCACATAAGCTATACTTTCATCCTTCTAGGTTGAGAAACTTACAGTACAAAGTAGAGCAAGTGTTTCTTTCCAGGTTTTCAGGGGCCTGGTGTTCACTAGGCTCATGAGATCATTGTTTACCATTGCAGAAACAACCTGATAATGAAAGAAAAAATCAGTAGAATCCTTGAAAGTCAAACATTAATCTAATAATTCCATATGAATAGGATGAGTCTTTAATCATTACACACAATTAGAACCATATCTTACTGATAAGAAGAGAAATGGCTTGACAACTTCCAAGAAAAGAAAACAAAATTTTATCTACCTTCAAGTAAGGAGAATGGCTCATCTTAAGGTATTGATCCCGTGTGCTCTCCCACAACAAAGCACCACCAACATGAGCAATAACTAGCGCATCAGCCACTTTATTTGCAGATATACACAGAGCAACTGCCCCTTTGTAGTCCCCAACAACTAATGCACGTTGAACGGCATCATTGAATGATTCATCAGCACTCTCCTCTTGTCCGTCAATTTCTTGTTGCATTTCGTCCACATTGGAAACAGAGCCTCCAACAGTATAGTTATCCCCAGAATTTGACACGGGTGTTTCAGCTTTAGGACTTGGAAGATTGTTAAAGAAATCTTCCCCATTATCTGACGGAAAGGTGGCAACGTCATTATCTGCTGCATATCCTCCTTTAACTGCTACTTTTTCTTCCAGACCCATAGCACCTGCTTCCTGAGATAGATCATCTTGCAAGGTATCCTTTGCATCAATTGGTAGGCTGAAACCGAGATGGCTAAGCAGTTTTGTCCTTGCTGTCCCATCATCTTCAAACATAACCTTCAAGAAGCCCCATGTTTCTCTGTCATCCTCAGATCTGCTCAGACAATTCAATAGAAACCATAGATTTGAAGTAATATGTCAGTTAACATTACTTTAATGAGAGAAAATACAAAAATTTCATTCCCTCATATTTAAAACATACTCAGACTCCTGAGATTTTTTATCACATAAAAGCCTTAGCGAAGATCTCTCCCCATTTTGTATCGCAGCTTCAAATTCAGATGAGCGGCTCACCAAACTGTTTTCTGTAACTAAGTTATGCACATAAACCTGGAAAAGTATAAAGGAAACAACCAAATAAGATCACAGAAAAAGAACCAAGTAGCACAGAACAACTCATTAAGCATACCTCTGAAGCTCCAGTAGCAGAATCCTTAGAGCAACATGAAACAAGCTTCCCTCCAAAACCAAAAGACACCCCAGCTTTACATTTATACCATTTTGGGGCTCTCAAAGGTGCTGCATCATACAGATAAAATATCAGAAAAACAACCAAAATGAAAGCCCATAGAGTCTCAGATATTTCCCTGACGCACGGTCGGGGTTGTGACAATTAGGGACAAAATAAAGTAACATAGTATTATGTATAAAACACTACAGAAATTATGACTGAAAAACTAAGGAAAAAATAGAGCAAGTTCAAGAAGTGGGTGATCAAGAAAGAGTGACAAAGTGACTACTTCATTAGACAATTTTTAGGGATTTTTGTGTATTCAATTTTTCTCCTGGTACTTCCATCGCATCCTTGCCGATCTCAGGTAAACATTTTCAACAGATATTACATCTATCCAAACCATTTCAATCGGCTCTCTTTTATTCCATCACCCAAGAAAATCAAGTTGTCTTTCTTATGTACGTTTTGGTTTCCCTAATCATCATTCTGCCTAAGAACATCTTATTTCTTATAACCGCAACAATCTGAATTCAGAATGCATGGAGGGAAACATAAAACCCCATGTCTAATTCTAGTGGCATATTGCAACAATATAAGCCTCCATGTCTCAGATCATCGGCAGAGCCACAGCTACGGTAGTGGTGTCAAGTGACACCACTGAGTTGAAATGTTTTTGAACTATATGTAGATTTTATCTAAAACTTTTGGAGATTTTACAAGATGAGCCCAATAGAATTTAGAGGGGGAGGGGGAGGGGGGGGGAGGGGGTGACTTTATAAATTTCACAAATTGACCCCAATGGAATGAAAAATAGATGTCTATATAACAAGGGATAAAGGTATTGTTTAGGTCACTAGAAGGAAGGTGGAATCGAATGAAACAAAATGGTTATCTTTTTTGACCTCTCTATGAAATAACCATTCCTTCATAATGGTAAATGATGCCACTACTTGCAATGCATTTTTTTATCATTTTTTTTAGTAAGCTAAACATGACAATGAATGAACATTCTAATGGAGTACGATTATTTCATTCCAGTTTCATTCTAATGAACCAAACACTGAAATTGACCCATCAAGATTGCAGCAACCAACATGCAATGTTCTCTCTTCCTCTCAATTTTCATTTCCTTATGCTGACTCTTCTTGTCACCATCTTCACCAACAAAAAAAAAACAACTAATCGGTGGTCAACGTCTTGAAGATTTGCAGTTTGGCCTGAATTAAGCATTTTCAGAAGTTTAGTTTACCATAACTGGTAAAAAGTGTAACTCTTTGCTTGATTGCTGTTAAAACAGTAATATTTTTTTTTTTATCAGCAAAGAAAAATTTCATTAACAGCATGAAATTAAAGGTACAGGAAGATGACATGCATCGAGAGAGATTCGAAAAGTACAAAATACCCTACTAGTGCTACTCGCACCCATACAACAACCCCTTGGCCTCACAATTTTTTCTTTTAAACAAAAAAGTTGAGGATTTAACTAAAAAAAAAAAAAAAAAATCCCCACAAAAACAACCCACACAACCCAAAAAACAAAAAACCAACACCAAACACCCAAACTGCTACACTCCTCTTAACAACACCTAAGCAGCTAATTCCTCCTAACAACAAACCACACACTACTAATCAACCCGAATATTTTATTCACCCATTCTGCTGCCCACCAAAACCAAGACCCACGCCACCAAAATCAAATCTTTACAACAGCCCACCTGACAACACTCTACCAAGGCATGAAAAGCACTCTGCACCACCCAAACCAAAGCTTTTCAGCAGCCCACACCTGACAACACTCTACCGAGACAGTTTCTTGGCCGGAAAACTCCATAGCCAACAGCTCCAAGGCTGGAGAAACTCCACACCCAGCTCCACTTCCATGGTCGGGACCGAGCACTCCTTGCAACCGAACACACCCAAGGATGATCAAGACTCACAACCATCACCACAGCCGACCAAGACCCACTGCCATCTCCACTTCCATGGTCGGACACAGCTTTCCGGCTCCAAACTCCGAACACGCCCACTGCAAAAGCCCCGGTTTGACAACCCAAAACATCGAACAACCGCCGAGACATCACCATACAGCTGGATGAAGTTCACCCCTCAAACTCCCACTCGAAAAAGAGCGCTCGAATGAAATCTTAGACAGATCTGGATCAACTACAACACCCTTGTTCCCTCCAAACAAAGCACCGAAGCAACTCCATAGATACGAAACCGAACTCATCCCTCAAACTCCCACTCGCAAAAGAGCGCCCGAATGAAGATCCAACCAGATCTGACCATCCTCGATTCCGGTCCAAAACCGACCTCCTTCTACTCTGTTTTGACACTTAAACCAAGCACCCCCAGTTGAAACAAAACAAGCAACCCCAAGGTTGAGACAAAAACAGACAACAAAATAAACTACCCCCTGATGATACAAAATAAACAAGCCGAAGCACCCCCTGATGAAACAAAAAAAGGACACCAAAGTGGAAAGAAATTGTGGGAATCAAGTTTATTGAAAGCAGAAACCAGCACACAAACACAAGAGAGCTGGGCCAGCCGACTGCCATAGCCAAAGGCGGCAGTCAGCCAGCCAAAAGTGAGGCCCGGGGGTGGAGGTTTTTAGAGAGAGAGAGAGAGAAATACAAACTTCACTAAACCATGTTACAGGCAGCAATGTTTAAACAGTAATATTAATGACTCAAGTTTTGTTTTTGCATATGATTTGACATTAAAATTGTTTTGGTCGATGTGATTGACAATATATAAAGTTAATGTATTATGTGAAAGTTGATTTTTTATAAATTATGTAAAATTAGAAGTTTTTACATAATGACACTTATGATGACTTGTTAATAACCCCACTGGATGAATTTTCTGGTTACGCCAAGTCTGAGTTTGTAACCATGTTCTGGAACCAGAAATTTTCCCCCAATAGTACATGTAATCTCCACTAATATTAATGTTTTACAACTCTTTTTTACAAATATACTTAACTACATACTTCAAAAAAGACAACTGAAGGGAATAAATATATGCAAGAAAACAAAACTATATGCAGCATATGCTCTGACACATAAACCCTGGCATCTAAAAGTACACAACCATAGTCAGGAGTACAAAAACAAAAGTACATGAATTGCCCAATTACAGCAAAGAAAGATGAGTCTTATTACTTGATGTTAAACACTAAAAACTTCGGATATAACTGGACAATACAACATTTGCAACATTTAAAAAGTACATCACCTGCACCAAAACCCTCCCCGATTCCAAATCGGCTACAACCCTGCAGAAAAAACATCAAATTTTTTAAATGCAACAAGATAACAAAAAAAGTATTTCCTTGATCATCAGGTTAGCATACAAAAATAAAATTACAGTAATATCTAGTTAACACATATCATTACAACAAAAACTCTTATCTAGGCATCACAGAGTCAAATTACAGTAATATTTAAATAAAATTACTTTTTTAGGCAAATATATAATTATCTAGTTATGTGCCATGAATTAAGTTTGTGAAGAGTTCATCTGATTTGCACATGCATCAATGTTATAAGGATGCCCATCTTATTGGACATTGAAATGAAAAGTATAATTATCAGGGTAAAAGGACGTGTGACAATAAACAAAGAGGTTAACCAAATTCAGTGTTTTGTTTACTTATTATAACACTTTCCATGAAAAGCATGTAACAACATTTACCATACAAAGACTCATTAACATAAAAGCAAAAGAGCTTACCTCAATATTATAAATCCCAATTTTTCCATCAAAGGAAGATGCCGATATGACCCCAGGTATCTTTGGATACCAATGCACATCAAAATTCCAGTTGGTTCCAGCTGGCAATTCAGAGACAATCTGCCGCAAATTCAAAATCAAAACTAATGTCACCATGGTCCATGTCATATCACATCACAAGCAAACATAGACAGTGGAATACCCACCCACTTGATTGGTGTCATATGTGTACATGCACAAGGGAGTAAATGAATCATATTTTGTTGCAATGTACAATGGCCAGGGAGATATGGAGCTTGTTATTATCAGTTACTAGTATAGCCCGGGTGATGCCAGTGACGGGTAAAGGTCTTTTCACTTGCTAGAAAAGAGGATATCCGAGGAGAGATAACAGGAAGGCTTGGGGTGTGGCTCTTTATGCCTCATGTGGTGCATTTGCAGAGAGAAGAATTGTAGATCTTTTCGCGATGCCTTGGAAGGAACAGTGTTGGCATCCATGATTTTTGGCTTAGGGATGACTTTCCCTAAAATTTATATTCTTTTATAAAGTTTTGGGGGGATTTGCACATCTTCATAGATATATAGGCAGAGTTTATGGCCCTATACATTATAATACATGTACTCATCACAAAAAAAAACAAAAAAACAAAAAAAAAAAAAAGGTAAAGAAAAGTGACACATTCAAGGAAAGAGGCTAAAGCCTGTTTACATATATTTACCATTGCGGGGGAGAAGGGGGGAATAAAAGAAAAGAAAGAGGTATTGACATCTTACTCTACCTCTCCTGAAACAATATCCCAGCAAATTGTGCGGTTGTCTTTGGCACAAGTAAGCAAATAGGAGCTGTCACTGGGACACCAAGACATCGCAATCACACCTGGTGAAAGATATGCAGGAAGCAACAGATAAAACAGCAAATTAACAAGAACATATAATTGATGAAAGACCAATAAAAGAAATACATAGTTTTTATGATTTCTCCATTCACTTGGGAGGAAATCAGTAAACCAAAACATTATAAGGTCTAATTGTAATAGAATTGCACAAAGAAGTCTATTAAACTCTTTCCATACTTTTACCATTCTGGCTAACACATATTTGAAAATAGTATTCATTGTCTGCATGTTTTAGACACGGACAGAAAAAGAGAGAGAACCCCAACAAATCCCTAATTTCCATAGTAAATAGAATAGTCCAAAATCTCACACTCAAAGACATCAGTAATTTGAAGATAACGCAAGAATTTGCTGAATGATATACCTTTAGTGTGTCCCACAAACTCCCTCACTGGTGACATTATATTACGCATATCCCAAAGCTGCAAGTAAATTTCAATGTGAATAACAAGAGCAAAATAATTGAACACAACATATATTACTCATGTAAGTCAAAAAAATGTAGTCATTACCCTCAAAGCAGGTGAACTATCATCATCTGAAGCAACAATAAGTTGAGTGGCCACATCAGGATGCCATTGCAAAACAGAGCACCGCCTCCTATTTGAATCTTGAAAGCTGCCAACAAAAACCAGAAATCTTAGGTTATTATGTTATGACTATCTCATGCAGAAGCACCCAACATGCTTCACATTATTGAAAGCAATTTACCTAATCACCGGCTTTTGCTTCCTCAGGTCCCAAACCACTGAAACCACAGAAAATACCTTTTATTTCCCGCTGAGAATTATGAATTAAGTGACTAATTAAGATAATTAGATAATTTCTTTCCTCACCAGTTGTCCCATTATACGAAGTGGATGCTAATATATGTTGAACCTTGCTATTCCAAGATAAAAATGAAATTTCACCCTGAGTAGCAGATCCACTACCCTGCAAAAAGGTCCAATAAACTGTGTTAGTTGCTTTCAGTAGATTCTGTACAATGAAATTCGAACAAAACAGTCATACATGTGTACACATTATACATAAACGCACATACAGTTCTCTTGAGTAATATTTCAGATGTAAGAGCCAGGATTTTAAAACATAGGCACCTTCAAGAGTAGAATATAACAGATTCAAGAACACAAATGAATGGCTTTAGACGCCAAGCTGTTGAAAAAACAAGAAACAATGAACACCAGATGCACGACCATCCTTCCATGCAAATAAGGTATATATACAAGTGCAATCATACAGAAATCAGATTCTTCAAATCCTATCCAGTATTAGAGTCAGATCCCATCCCCAAATCCTATCCACTACTAGAGTCAGAGCAAATAAGGTATATATACAATTGCAATCATACAGAAATGAGATTCATCAATCCAGTATTAGAGTCAGATCCAATTCCCAAATCCTATCCAATACTAGAGTCAGATCCCATCCCCGCAACATAATAATTCAGTGGGTACACTACTGTACTAGATATCACACTTATTCTATAAGAACTATATTTAAGATTATTTCATGCACCATTAAAACATTTCCTCCTATTAATCAATGAAAAACCTTTGTAACAAGAGAGAATGCTATTATACTAAACAGACTACTGTACTAAATATTATACTTCTTCTATAATAAGTACTATACTATGAAGCACCGACACGTCCCTAGGCCTCACGTACGAGTGTCGGACACGTGTCAGACACGGACACGCGTCGGACACGCAGTAGACACGTGTCCGACACTCTCTCTAACGTATCCCCTTTTTTTTTTTGAAATTTTCCAGTCGGACACGCCATGGACACGCCGGGACACTCTCCAGACACGCGTGAGTGGATCAAAGAAGCCCTAACTGTTGCAGCAGAGGAGACAGAGGAAGAGCGAAGGAGATCGATGGAGACAAAGAAAGAGAGAAACCCTAACTGTTGCAGAGAAAGAGAGAAAGAGAGAAAGAGATCGAAGGAGACAGAGAGCGAGAGAGATCGAGGGAGGAGATGAGACAGAGAAAGAGGGAAAGAGAGAAGGAGATTGAGGGAGAAAGAAGCCTAACCTGTCAATCGAAGAAGCTGAGGTGATCATCTCCTTCTTCTTCTCTTCGTCTTCCTCCATTTCGTCTCTGCTCTTCTTCTCCTCCCTTTCGTCTCTGCTTTTCTGACTCTCTCTCGCTCTCGTCTTTGCTGACTCTCTCTTTGTCCTTTTTTTTTTTTTTTTTTTCTATTTTCTCTTCCCTCTTATTACCATGTCTGTCTCTCCCCCTTTATTCTTTTTTTTCTTTTTTATGTCTTTCTTTTGTAAATAAATACTAATATAAATAAATACAAATAATATATTTATTTTCTAATTTTATATATAATAAATAAAATAAAAAAATAAAATTAGTATATATTTTTTAATTTTACATATAATAAATAAAATAAATAAATAAAAATAGTATATATTTTTTAATTTTACATATAATATATAAAAATATATATATATATTAAACGTGTCCCCAGCGTGTCGTGTCCCCTATTTTTTAAAAATTTGCGTTTTTGCGTGTCCGTGTCGTGTCCGTGTCGTGTCGCGTGTCCGTGTCCGTGCTACATAGGTACTATATTTAAATTACTTCATGCACCATTAAAACATTTGCTCCTATTAAACAATGAAAAACCTTTGTAACAAGAAAGAATACTAAATAGATTAAATTAATTCTCATCCAAATCCAGCCACTGACATTATAATCAAAGATCCAATTCTAAATAAATGAAGAAAAATTCATATCTAAATCCAACAGCTGACTCCTCGCACTATCAAATTTCTTATTGTATTTGAATAAAGGATATTAGAGGCCAATCTATGAGGATTTAAGCCTTACCCTCGTACTCCCTCCTTTACTGAAGCAGTGAAAATCAGAATGAGATTTTTGGTTTAGAAAAAACAACTTAAGACAGTGTTGAGTTATCTGTACACATTCATTGCCTTCTTTCAACAGTGCTGGGGGGTGGTGAAGGTGGAGGTGATTGCCATGTTTGAGAAGTTCCATCAAACGAGGCAGTTTGAGAAAAGTCTTAATGCAACTTTTATAGCATAGATTCCTAAGAAAGGAAGGGCAAAAAATATTCAAGATTTTTGGCCTATTAGTCTATTGAGTAGTGTTTACAAGTTATTGGCTAAAGTCTTGGCTAATAATAGACTTCGGGGGGGTTTTAGAGGGGGTGGTGTCAGAGACCCAATGCTTTT
This sequence comes from Camellia sinensis, assembly GCF_055761805.1. NCBI lineage: Eukaryota > Viridiplantae > Streptophyta > Magnoliopsida > Ericales > Theaceae > Camellia > Camellia sinensis. The sequence continues at coordinate 143,886,322 of NC_138962.1, forward strand.
GTGGGTGGCCGACAGATTTTGGATGTTGTGCTTGTGGCAAATGAGTGTGTGGACTCGCGGCTCCAACAAGGAAAAGAGGGGATAATCTACAAGTTGGACATTGAGAAGGCCTATGATAATGTAAATTGGCAGTTTCTGATATATGTGCTAGAGAGGATGGGTTTTGGGAGAGGTGGAGGCGTTGGGTTCAATTTTGTATTTCTACTATGCAGATAGCGGTCTTGGTTAATGGGACGCCGGTGGGTTTCTTTCCCACATGGAGAGGTTTGCGACAAGGGGGCCCACTATCTCCGTTATTGTTTATTCTGGTTATGGAGGCTCTGAGCCGATTGTTATCTAGAGTTGTCCGAGGAGGTTTGTTATTGTGCTTTGATGTGGGGACGGGGCCTGTATCGTTGGTGGTTTCTCATCTCTTCTATAATGATGATGCGGTAATTTTCTGTGATGCGGATGCGGTTCAAATTGGGCATTTACGGTGTGTGTTTTTATGTTTTGAGGTAGTGTCAGGGCTCCAGGTTAATCTGCAAAGTTAGAATTGATTCCAATGGGTGAAGTGATGCAACTTCCGATGTTGGCAACCATTCTAGGCTGTAAGGCCGGAATCTTATTTGGGACTGCCTTTAGGGGCTACTTTTTAAGGAAGCATCGGCATGGGATGGGGTGGTCAATAGAATGCAGCGGCGGTTGGCGGGGTGAAAGCGTCAGTATTTGTCTAAAAGGTGGGCGAATTAGGCTGATCAAGAGTGTTCTCTCTAGTATTCTGTTGTATTTTATGTCAGCGCATGTGATTCCTATGGCGGTGGCAAAACGATTGAAGAAGTTACAACGGGATTTCTTATGGGGTGGGGGAGGGGAGGTGAGGCAACGGGAGGGGAGGGGTTGGGTTTCATTACCATTTGGTGTCTTGGGACAGGATTTGTACTCCTAAGGAGAGGGGATTTGGGTGTTCGGAGGTTGGTTGTGTTTAACAGAGCTCTTCTCGGGAAGTGGTTGTAGCGTTTTGCAGCGGAAAATGAAAGGTTGTGGAGAAGGGTGGTAGGGCTAAGTATGGGATGGAGAGGGGGGGTTAATGTTCAAATAGGGTGGGCCAACCTCATGGCCAAGATTTATGGAAGGTGATTTGGTTGGGTTGGAAGAAATTTTGGGATAGGGTGCAGTTTAAGGTGGGGGTTGGGGATTGGGTCCATTTCGTTTTTGGCAGGATAGGTGGTGTGATGAGGTGTCTTAGCTCGCATGTTTCTATTGATATATGCTATTGTAATTGATGTAGAGGAGGTGGTTGCTCTGGTCAGGGACAGATATGGGCAGTCATTCGTTTGGAATGTTCATCTCTGATGTGATGGGCAGGATTGGGAGATGGACCAATTGGTGGACCTTTTGAGGTTTTTGTATGAGTTGAAGCATAAGGGGAATGGGACGGATTCTTTGATGTGGGATTGTCTAAAATCAAAAGGGGTTTTCTCGGTGTCTTCATTTTATGGTGTGTTAGCAGGGGGTGCTATTGATGTGTCTCCTTGAAAGAGTATTTGGGCGGCAAGATCACCGCCTAAGGTAGTTTTTTTTCGTTTGGACAGCCGCCTTGAGTCGTATCCTGCCTATTGACAACCTAATCCGGCAGCAGCACGTTTTGGTAAATTAGTGTTGTATGTGTTGTGGAGATGCAGAGGCAGTAGATCACTTGCTTATTCATTGCCCAGTTGTGTCTCGGCTTTGGAGTTTGATTATCGCTTTGTTTGGATTGGTTTGGGTGCAACTGGGGTTTGTGTTGGGTGTGGTTCATAGTTGGCGTGGGCAAAGGGTGAGAAAGAGGCGTCAGAAGGCTTGGTTACTTGCTTCCCATTATTTGGTGTGGTTGGTTTAGTTGAAGCGTAATAGGCGGGTTTTTCAGGACGTGTGCCGCTCGAGTTCCTTGGTTAGAAAGTAGGCTTCTCATGATATTGCATACTTGGGTGACAGGTTCGGTTGATCCTGATGTTTTGACTTTCGTAAATTTTGTAGAGGATTTGATTAATTAGTTTTTGTTGGGCCCGATGTGGGCTGTTTTATTTCTCTTTGTATTCCTTACATCGCCTTAATATTTTTCTAATAAAGTTTGATTATTTATCAAAAAACAAATAACACTTAGAACAAGGTTGAAATTGGAATTAGATAATAAGGTGTTCAGTGGACATGTAGAAATTAAATAAAATGAAGTTGATAAGTGGCTGACATGGAAGTCAAGTGATTTACATACAACCATCTTAAATCATACAAGTAGGTGAAAAACCATGTGCATGCAACACCTCAATGACAAGTGACAACCACCTCCTTAACATAGTACCTTAAGGCTCAGGAAATAAAGAAAATAAACCTAACAAAAGATATTATAATTTATAATTTATAACCAAAATCTAAATTGTAAATAAAATAAAATAAAATAAAAAATTATAACCTAAATCTAACAATAACACATAATCACATACCTAAATTAATAAAAAAAACCATGCTCAATTAACCCAATGTTCCTTCCGCTCTTGCAAAGCACAATAACACACCTTTTTTTTTTTATTGCCAACAAAAAGAAACTTCATTAATAAAGAAAAAAAAAAACATCACAATAACCTACATTTCCCACCAAAAACAAACTTAGATCATAATCACATCAAACCTATTCAACACACTGGCAATTTGGTAGGCTTAAGATGAACCTTGAACTAAATATCAACCAATCCCTTCAATGCTAAGCATGGTAAGTGTTAGAAACTTGATATTTGGGAGCTAACAGCCTGACGCTTGGTGGCACCTTACACCTATGTCAGGCCTGGACTGCAAAATGAGAGAGGCATGCCAAAACAACAAGGTGGGCAATCAGTTGTGTTGTTCGGCGGCAACATTTAACCCTTGGCCAAAGTATGGGCAGCATGGCATGTGCAAGGCATTAATATGACCTTAATGCTAGGCTGCAGCATACTTGGGGGTTTAACATAATCAGATGGCTTGACTTGACTAGACAACAAGGCATGGTACACAACTTGGCTAGGTAGCAAGGCGGTTAGACTTGACCAAGACCAACATATGGCACTCTGGGCTCTGTTTGGCTAGTGGCTTGAGAAATTTGAAATTGTCTTAGGCAAGACAAAGACTTCCTAAAATATACGGGCAGTTGTGCGCTATTATGAACAGAACCAGACATGCTAACAAGGAACAAGGAAGGCTGAAATAAATGAGCAATTGGTGACAGTTATTTCTGTAGGCTTGTTTCAAATCTATGTTAAACCCTTGGCAGTTGGAAGTGTCAACTACCGTGCCAGATTGCATGTGTCCCTTATGTTCTGTGGCATGTTTGAATTTCAAATGTTCTAATTATAGCCTATATATAGGCATGGTCATGCAAACTCAAAATCATCAAGTGTTTGAGAGTTTGACAATTGGCTTTCCTTTGTAAATTGTTGGTGCAATAATAAAGGTTGGGTTTTCCCATAATTGTTGTGTTGCTTGACTTGTATGCTTGAAGAAATTTAACTTCTGTGTATGAGTTGCATACATTGGCTAAGACTAAGTGTTGGGACTTAGTACCATTACAAGAAAATTTTATAGATTGAAAATTAGCCCTGGGACAGTAAGAATGAAAAAGGAAAATTAAAAATTTGTATACAATATTTGTTTATATAAGTTAAAATGTTGCTACAAAGATTTATTTACAATGATTAGGTTTTTAGGAGTTAAAGGACAAAAGGGTAGTTGGTAATTTTCACATTTACTCAACATGACCTATAGAATAGGCCCATGGGTTTCCATGCAGATCAAATAATGTTATTGAATCTTATAGAATCTTAATTAGGTCTAAAATATACTCGGTAGTCAACGTCAAGCAGTTTCCTATTTTGGAGTCGCAATTGTAGTAAAATTATGGAACACAGTCAACCATAAATACTAATGAGAACTATTTATCAGAGATAATAATTTGAGAATTCATCATAAGTTACAAAATATTGTGGTCTAACCTTAGGGGGTTATTTCTAACAAGTTCTAGGTGCAATTCCTAAAGTTTTCTCTGTTTATCCTCTTCTACTCATCACAAAACACTATTTTGAGCTGCTCTACACAACACTAGAATAGTGCCAATCTCAGCCCCAAATCCTTACCTAATTAAGCAATCACCACCAACAATTTCCCCTATCCTTCAGCTATTAATACACACCAAAAAAATAACTTCTTTGGTTTAGTTTTCATAACTTTTTTTTTTTTTCCTTGTTTTGGGGGGGGGGGGGGAATTAGAGACTAGTTTGAAAAAAATAAACAGCAAAAAATATATTTTTGAAATTTCAAATATTATTTTCGCCACAAAAAATAGGAACCATATGAAAATAATGAATGATTTAATTTTTTCACCAAACTAGTTTTTGAAAAAAAAAAATAAAAATCTAAAAACTCAACCAAACAGTTTGTCCTAGGACAGCCCAATTGTTTCAATGTCGCATTAACCCAAATAAACTCGAGTTCCAGTCTCCTTAACTTACCTATTAGGGACAAAAATGAAAATTAAATTAAGTTGTCTAGAGACGTCCAACAAGCAATTCCGAAAATCCAGAAATCACAAACTGAAACCAAGCCAAAACTCATCATTTTTCATCTAAAACTCAAGAGGCTTTCTTTTGTTTTCTAAAACCCCAACTGTAGAAGCTTCTCTTGACCTAAACTCACTACAAATGCTAGCATAACTCATTGTTTTAATCTAAAAACCCTAGAAATGCTAGCATAACTCATTGTTTTAATCTAAAAACCCTAGAGGCCTTTTAATTTGTAGAACCCTAAATATAGTAGTCTTTTTGCCCTAAACTCACCACATGTAGGCAACTCTACTCCGAACTCGCTCAAGGTAGCATACATAACCATTCCAAACTAGAGCATCTTGCTTACATGAATAACTCTTAATCCACAACCTCTGTTCTTATTTCTTACTATTCAATGGGTAGATGAGTTCAAACTACATGAGAGAGAGAGAGAGAGAGAGAGAGAGAGAGAGAGTTCTCTTTAGGATTAAAGAAGCAAGTAAGGGTGTTCAAAAACCCAAATCAACCGCCCAACATGACCAAACTGACCCGAAAAATGATGAAACGGGCGGTTTCGCAGCACCAGCGAGTTGGTTGCAGGTGCAAGTTTATAAAATTTTCGAGTGGTCGGTCGGTTACCGGGTTTGTGAGAAAGTCACCTGTTTGACCCGAACCGACCGAGTTTTAACAGTTACATACATCTTTTCCATACAGATGGCAAGATTATGTTGCATATATAATATATATTTTATCTTTATCAGGGTTTTTCTGCACTCTCTCTCATCAAATCAAGAATTGATTGCATCAATATCAAGAAAAGTTTACTTAGATCTTATCTGTACCATTATGTCTCTACACTCTCTTTCATCAAATCAAGATGTGATTGTAAATATATTAAAAACAAAAAAAAGGCTGATTGCATCTCTATCCATGCCATTATGACTCTACATTCTCTCTCATAAAATAAAAAAAAATTGGTACATCTTTATCCATGTCATAATAGCTTTACATTCTCTCTCATAAAATCAAGGTCTGATTATGTGAATATCAAAAAAAAATGTTGATATTAAAATCAAATCTCTCCTCTCTCATCAAGATCACAAACCCTAACCTTTTTCTTCCTCTCTCACTCACTCACTTTGAACGAATCTCTCCTCTCTCCACTCAAATCAAGATCACAAGCCCTAACACTTTCCCTACTCTCTCACACACTTAAACAATGAGCAGAGGCAAAAACAAACCGGCAGAGTGGGTCTCCTTAGCAACATAGGAGCAGCTATTTGTGGTGGGATTGCGATAGTACAACACTCAGAAAAATGCCTCTCCAACCTTCATTCGACCCCCTTGTTGCTGATCTCTACCATTGCACTCATCATCAAGCCCTTGAAGCATCACGACTTTGATCCCACGAAAATTTTTAAGAGTTTTAGTTGATCTCATCCCCGTTTGTCTCAACATTTTTTTCAACTTTATCTTTTCTCCTCTGTTTATTGTAATGAAGCAAACAGTTTAGAAGCACCCAACCGCTACCACCGCAAGCCGAGTGGGATGTGCGGTTCGGTTTTGAACTAACCTTTGATCGAAATCGAGTTAACTTTTGTTCAACCCAAAGCTGTCAGTTTGAGTCACGGTTCAATGGTAAACCCGATCCAAACCGACCCGTGAACAGCCCTAGAAGCAAGTTATATTTTGACCCTTAATTCTTCAAGAAAATTCAGTGTTTTTGCAACATATATATATATATATTAATGACAACAAACTTGAGACCCAACACTTATCTATTGATATTGTACTATACTTTGCATCACAATATATACCAATGACAAAATAAACTTGAGCTTTGTACATGTTCACAAGAAAATCAAGGCCCAACATTTTTTTACAATAGAGATGTAGAGATATAGTACTATAGTTAGCATCATGACACATTCTAGCGAACAGACAAACTTACTTTTCACATGTTTATTTGATAAATATTTTGGGAAATCAAGTGTAATATATTCGAGAGCATGGCTGAATTCCTACATACCTTGAGAGGCGGAAAATGAGTAGGTTCTGTTGGATTTGCTATATCCCATATACAGATTTCACCTTCATCAGCTCCAGAAGCAAGATGGTTAGGAGAAAGTGCATTAAATTCAAGACCACGAACCTGAAAAGGAGAGATATTGTAAGAGTAACTAAATCATTCTATCATCAAATGCCCCAGAAATGAACCAGCAATCCCAAAATGCATAAAGATGAAACTTACAGGCCCTTTATGCCTCGAAAGCTGCGAAACGAGAGCATTTTCACCTGCTGCAGAGCTGAAGGGGAACAAATTATAATACATAAATCAAGGTTTCAAGGAAGTAATAAGCACCATTAATTACTTTCATCCGGAATTCATAAAGCACCTATTGACAAGAGAGCAGTACAGAATCCATTCAAAATCTTCTTTTATCAAGAATTAGATTCAAATTTATATAACCCAAGAAGAGAGAGAGAGAGAGAGAGAGAGAGAGAGACTAAATTGCATTATCACACTTGAGACTACAAGTAATTCCTTAAACTCAACATGATTAGTTTTTAGGTTAATTTTTTAGTTGGGACTCAATGGGCAACAAGGAGCCACACAGAAAAACAGCAACTACCAATTTCGACACAATGCAGAGATATCCTAATAAAAGGCGTCACCAGATAAAAAGGCAAATTTCCCAAGCACAGAAGTTGGTTTAATAAATTTACAATGGTAAGGAGTTTTCTTATCAAAAGAACACACCAGGATCCCTCCAGTAACAAGAGATGAATGAGAAAACGGTAAAGAATGTTGTTTAGTTCAACCAATTTAAATAAAAATCATACTTCAGTGACTATGATAAGATTACGTGAGAAAAGAAATGATAAGATTATGACTTCTCAATTAGGTGAGAAAATAAAATAAATGATTATGGTTTGTTAACATTGTGTTTGGATGAACAGATGCATGTTCTTTTCATTTTTAATTCTTCATATTTTGATGGGAAATTTAAGCATCTAAAATGTATATATATAATTCAACTTAAGATTCTCGCCAAATGTCACCAATGTTAGTGAGAACAAAACACGAGTTTTAATAGCTTTATTTATGTCACTATTTCTCTCCACCTCTCGTTATTTCCACATCTTTAATCATCCAAACAAGTGATGAGAGTTCTATATCTCAATATTTCTTTTCTTTTCTCACCAAATTCCTCAATCCAAATGGACTGTGAGTGTCTACACCTCTCACTAATTAAAATTGAAACCAAAAAAACATAAATTTGGACCGAATGTAAAATACCCATTTCGATATTAGCATATAACAAGGTATATAAAATGGTTGCAGTTTATGTATTTTTAATTCATTTTCTAGAAACAGTCCTCAAACTAAGTCACTATAAACGATCCAATTCAATTGATTGAACACATAAACACAAATCACAAGAAGACGAGTACCTGATGAGAGCGAGAGGATTCCAAATCCCAATGTTGCCATCGACCAGACCACCCGCGATGAGACCGAGAGTGAACTCCTCAGAGGCTGAGGGGTTCTTGCCCCAAGACAAGCGATTGAAGCGCTCGGAACTAGTGGACTCAGCGACCAGAGGGAGGTCATGATCGTCGGACTGGAAATCGAGCTTGAAGATCTCCAGACTCGCCGACGAACTGAACGACAGATCCACCGCCCCAGCCATCGTCCCCGCCGCCAGGTAAGGCGCGTCCGGCGCTAACGCCACCGAAGCCGATCTGTTCACCCCCTTTATCGACGCCATAACCAAAATCAGAGAGAATTTGGGGATCTGGAAAATCGAAAGCGAGGAGTGAATAGGGTTTGTGATCTTATTGAGAATTGAGGAAGGAGTTGGATGTGATGCGAGAGAGAAACAGATCAGGAAACAGGTTGTGTGTGTGTGTTTGTTGTGTTGTGTGAGAGAAGAGTCGTTTTCTCAGTCTTCTCGCTCCTCTTCTCTTCTCTTCTGTTATGTTACTTCACTTCCAGTTCTTTGATTTCGCGTTTATGAGGGTTTTGTTTAGGAAGCGGGTTGAGTTGAGTTATCAATCAGACTTTGTGTGTGTGTTTCATCACTAAGCTAATTAGGAGACGCCACGCTGGACTTTGGAGGGGCTTTTTGATCTGACAAGTTGGGAAAAAAAACAAAAATGATTGGTGGCCCTAAAAAATTTGCCCCTAATGCCCCTAATTTCTAATTTTGGAAACTGTTTTTTTTTTTCTTTCTTTTTTCCTTTTTTTTTTTTTTTTTTTTTACCTTAAACGGAATTTCGGGGCATTCGAGCCCCGAAACGTCGGGCCCTCAATCACTGCGCGAAAAAAAATAGTATTTTTAATTCTTACCTGTATGTAGTTTTTCTTTGAATTTTTCTCATATGCTTTTTATTTTTTAAAATTAATTTCAAAATATTCTATAAAAAAAAAATTAAAAAAAAAAACAAAATCAGTTGAAAAAACAATTTCAAAGTAAAATTATTTGGTTTAAAATCAGCAGGCGCATCGCTCGGCCGAGCGTTCTTCGTCTATATTGATTTTTAAATAAAATTGTTTAAAGGTATATTGATTAATAAATCTCATATTTTAGACTTATAATTTATATAAATTTTTTTTTTGGTTATCTATTTAGTCTGTTTAAATGAATAACTTATTTGTCCTTCATATTAATGTGTTAAATTTGAAAAAAGTACATTAAAAAAAAATTTAATATCAAATTATATCTGCCACATTAGAGTGTTACATTTGAGAAAAAATACACTAAAGAATTTTTAATTTTTTTTAGTGTCACATCATATCCGTCACGTTGTTACATTTAAAAAAAATACACTAAGGAGTTTTTATTTTTTTTAGAGTGTCACATTATACCCGTCACGTTGTCACGTTTGCAAAAAGTACAAATACACTGAAAAGTTTTTATTTTTTTAGAGTGACAGATCATATCTATCACGTTGTCATGTTTGCAAAAAGTACACTAAATATTTTTATTTTTTTAGAGTGTCAAATCACTAAGGAGATTTATTTTTTTGAAGTGTCACATCATACTCGTCACGTTGCCATATTTAAAAAAAGTACACTAACGAATTTTTAGTTTTTTTGAAATAAAAAGTTTTTGAGTGTCGTATCATACCCGCCATGTTGTCACATTTAAAAAAAATACACTAATAAATTTTTAGTATTTTTAAAGTGTCACATCGTTGGAATGTCATGTTAATACCTATCATATTGAAACATTATATCATACATGTCACATTAAAAAAAAATATATAACTGTCCACTAAAACACTACCAAAATAAAAAATATGACCACACGGAAATAAACTCTCTACTAATAGGACTTAACAGATCAATGAAAAAAACTTAGGACTAATTAGAGTACTTATTTATGATATGAGATTTATTGGTAAATATCCCTAATTTAAATTAAAATTATAAAAATAAATACATAAATTAAGATAATATGATACGTGAAAATAAAAATTTTGTAGAACTTGAGTTCGAGTGTCACTATTTATACATCACATTTGGTCTTAAGGCACATCACTTACTTAATGCACACCAAACAAAATTTTTAACTTTATTATTTTTGCTCAATACACACCATCCATTTTCAAATATACCTAAAATATTTTCATCTTCTTCAATCACCCCGCCAACCCTAACTCTAACCCTAGCCGCCGCCACTCGCCGCAGGCCATCGCCTCTCCCTCATTCTTCTTCGACGAACCTCTTCCTCACTCCTCCATCCATCACTCTCCCTGCCTTACCACTTCCAACCACACTCCCAAACCCTTTTCCACCTCATTCCTCCCTCCACCACCGGCTCAACCACCTATTCACCATTGCCGCTACAACCTCTCATCTCATACCATCTCATATCCAACTTCTTTTTCCCTCTCTAAAAACCATCAAACTTACTTTCACCACCGCAACCCTCTCTCTACAGAGATCTTCCCCAACCCATCGAAGAGGAGCTTCTCACCGAAGACAACTACAACGGCAAAGTTTCGAATCAGAGCTTGAAATCCTAGATTGAAGCATTGAATCTGGTTTGCACGATCGAACTCCTACAAGCTCTAGATCTAGATCTGAAAACCCTAGGACTCTCTCTCTCTCTCTCTTTCTCTCTCTCTATGTGCAATGGAGAAAAACGAGCCATGGCCGAAGTGGGAGACTAGGTTGTTCATTGATAGGAGGAGGGAGAAGGGTTTGCATAGGGGAAAGAGGTCGCCGTGCGAGGTAGGGAGGTTGTGGGGGTTGCGATGGTGGCTGGGTTTCAGTGATGGTGCCCAGAGGTAGAATCAAGTGGCAGAGCGTGGTGGTGTGGGGGGGTATATTGATATTTTTTTGTGGTTATTTTGGTCATTTTATGTAAGGTCATTATTGTAATAAAAAAAATAACCAATTAATGGTGGGGAAATTCTATTTACACCACAATTTTACCTATTTACACCTATTTTCTCATTACACCTTTAAGAAATAATTAAAATTCTCAGTACACCATTTATAATACCAAAATTAATCATTTTCAAAACTCTTATAGATTTTTCTTATTACACCTATTCCTTTTGAATTACTTTGGTGTTATGTTACCAAACAAATTATATTTGTTTAGTCATCTGTTGTCGCATATTTACAGATTCACTTTCCTCAAAACATCATTTTTTTTTTCTAAATTTATGATGGGCATGTTTGGTTGTACATTGCCCAACAATTTGAACTATTCCGGTGTCATATTACCGAACAAATTAGATTTGTCTAGCCATCGGTTGCCGCATGTTTATAGATTCACTTTCCTTAAAACATCAAGCATCCATAAAAAATGAAGTGTACAAAAACATTCACAAAATTTGTCAATACAAATATTTTCAAATTTATTAATACAAATATATATAAAAATACACTGAGATATTATTACAATTCATCTATGTTAATAATTTCAGTAGTTACTATATCAGGTTGACAAGTGTACAAAGTTTATCAATACGGGTAGTATATGCTTTCTCCTATCCATCAGCACATAAGTGATGAAAACGAATCCAATTACTTACTTTCGAAGATACTGGATGATCAGGAAGCAAATAAATCTAACAAACTTCGTTTATAGAGTTGTGCAAAATATCACCCAATTTGCTAAAATCGCATAAATTCACATCAATTTGCACCACTCTATCTGCTAATCACGGTTTAAACTTTAAAATTTATAAACCGCCTTTGAAATCGTTTCGCTCCGCTATAGTTAATACATATATATTTTTTAACCTATAATGAAATATCAAAATAAAAATAAGTGCAAAAGAAATTTAATATGTGAAATTTATTATAAATTAATAGTTATATATATGAAAAGTATTATGTAAAATTTGTTTGGGTTACATATATATATAAATAAAAAATATTATGTAAATATATTATGCAAGTACTTGATAATAATTTATTAGAATATTCTTCAATCTACCAATCTGTCGAAAATCGCTCAAATTGCAATTTGTCAATCCGCTAATCCGCCATACGGTATATAATTTTACTCTCAAACCACCCGAATCGCACCACGCATGTAGCAACCCTCCCTTCAACTTAGTCATACTTGCATACACTTATGTATGATCTTGTTTTGTTATGTGCATTTGCAAATCCTGTCTTGTTTTGCTTGAGTGTTGCTTGCATGCTGTGTTCTTGCCTGGTGCCGAGGTCATCTTAAGCCTAGACACCTTGGAACCTTTCCACACTTAGAACTATCTTGGAACCACTTCGGTTGACCTCCACCTTCACCCTGGCATATTGACCGAGATGTCATCATCTAGGCCGAGGTGTGCGTCACCTAGGCCGAGATGTGCATCATCTAGGCCGAGATGCTGTTATCTAGGCGTTCTAGATCCCTGATCCTTGCACTTAGTGATTTTGTTTCCGGAATGGTATGACCTAGACCGAGGTATGGCACATCTAGGCTAAGGTGTGGCACATCTTAGTCAAGTGTTGTCCTTCCAAGCCGATATTGTTGTCACCCTACTTGCCGAGGCTTTGCCCTTAGCCGAGATCATCACTTGCCGGAGTGCTCTTGCCGTCTAGCTTGTTGAATACACTTTGTCATAGTCTTGTCTTGTCAGCCAGTCACCTTTTTTAGTAGAGCCAATCAGCCGATGCCACGTGTCCCGGCAGAGGGTTAAGTCAGTGACTGTCGAGAGAAACATATCATTTTGTATCAGATCTTGCCTCTTAGAGAGAGAGACTCTAAGAAGAAAAATGTGAAGCCTTTGAGTAAGAGAGTGAACTTCCAAGCTTGATCGTTGGAGTTTGAACCGTTAGATTCGGGTTTGAGGTTAGAATCTTAATCTACTCTTGTTATTCTTATTGATCATCTAGCTGCATTGCATGATCGAACCTATTCTGTACGCCTTGCATTGATTTAAAGTCGATTTTAGTAAGAGAAAATAGTGTTCTTGTGTTCTTGAAGAAAAGTATTGTTTTGATCCAAAAGTTTGCATCTAGAACCATGTTTTTATGTTTGTTCTCACAAGACCTTTGAATATGGGTGCCTAGGTCCATGTTTTCGAACTCATAGCACGAAATCTAAGACTTTGTAATAACAAGTTATGATTTTAGCATGCATGTTCTCCATCTTCTCCATCTTCATGCTCTTCATGTTCCTCAAAGGGAAACTCAGATTTTCCCGACTTCGCTTTTGAATATGGCCGTCGGAACCACACCTCGACGAGAAGGTGTGGGACCTCGGCCAAGACCTGGTTGATGCCCAGCATATTTCCCCGAGATGAAAAAACAGTGTTTTGTTTTGATTTAACTTAGTTTTTTATGAACGCCGAGATCATCCGTTTGCATATGAATCTTGTTTGAAAGTACGTTCAATAGACTTTGCCATGTGTTTGTAAGACTCGGACTTTTGCCTTGACCCTGACGTTTGAAGAACTATGTGAGTGGTATTTTTAATAAAGCTATGTTATCAATGTTTCGATGAGCTTTGCTTTGCTTTGTTTTGAAAAGTATTTGTTAAGTATGAATGATTGTCCCTATTTTGTATATCAAGTATTATCTTGTTTTGATGACATTCTTGGAAAAGTCCTTAGTGCTAGGGGACTATAATGCAACTGCACATCTTGTTTTGGAAAAGTCCTTAGTGTTATGGGACTATAATGCAACTGCACATCTTGTTTTGGAAGTCCTTAGTGCCAGGGGACTATAATGCAATTGCACATCTTGTTTTGAGAGTCCTTAGTGCCAGGGGACTATAATGCAACTGCACCATTGTTTGAGATATCTCCCTTGCTTTGTCTTGTTTTGCCACTGACGGTTTACCGCGTGAGTTTGTTTGTCCAGAATGTCATCATTTGTAATATGTTGATGCTAGTAAGCATCCCTTGAAACTTTAAAGATTTGCTAGATGGACGAGGTCCATCCCTTGTTATATAAAGTTTTGATATGTATCGTTTTGAAAAGACTTCGGCTATTATTCATGCAAACCCCTTCGTTACTTGTACTATTCACTGAGTATCTAAGCTCACCCTCTCTATATATATGTAGGTGATGAGCAAGAAGGCAGTAACGCCTAGATGTGATTCACGAGCTTGCTTTGGATTTTTGGTTATGTCGGCTTGACTTGTATTCACGTCGGCAGTCTTGAAAATTATGCTTCTCGACTTGTAATACTTGTAATTTGCACACGTCGGCTTGAGAAGCCTTTTGATCAAGATGTATTAAGTACTTTACTTCATTCGTACTAAGTTGTAACCCATGTGAAGATGTTTGCCATTTCATTTGACTTACGCACAGCTCTCATGGACTAATTAGATTTGTATATTTTGTTTCCGCACTTGTGAGCCCCATATATATTATACTCTGATTGTGTGTGAATCTTGTAAGTGGCCTTCGGTAATCTCGGATTACTGGCCATCACGGTACCATCTTACTAGGGGCGGTTTGGGGTCGTGACAACGCATACCCCTACTCGTTTGTAATGAATTCATGATTATAGTCTATTAACAATGCACTATTAGTTTTACTACAATTAATATAAGCATAATCATTGAAAGCAATAAAAATGTTAGAAAAATGAAATTGGAAATGATTAGTAGTGAGTTACCGGACATGTACTTTTTGTTCGACGGTAAGTTACTGAACAAATATTTTTTGTTCAACAGTGGGTTATCAGATATAGTTTTTGTAGGTTACTAAACAAATCTTTTTTGTTCAGCAATGGGTTATCGGATATGTAGTTTTGTTCGACAGTGTGATTCTAGACTATTTAATTTTGTTCGGTTCTGGTATACTGAACAAAAAACGAACAACCCTCTTAAAAAACGAAACGAAAATATAAAAAACAAAGGAAAAAACTCACAATTTTAATTTTTTGGTAGTCATTCATCATTATTTATTCGTCCATTACTTTATTTTATGATCAAAACACTGTGATTTTCACTTTTTGAAAGTAGATGTATCGCAGAAAAGAAGAAATGAGAAAGGAAGAAAAGAAATAGAGATTGAAATATAATGGGTGTAAAGAGATAATTAAATCTATTTAATCTTTATCTTTTGTCCTTAAAAGTAATTTCACATATAAGTAAAATTGAAAAAAAAAAATTCTCAAAATGAAAGGAGATAAATGTGGTGTGTAAATAGAATTTTGTTGATGAATATTGCTGACATCGTCAAATAATCATATGATATGACGAAATCAACCATCATATAAATATAAATAAATAAAATTGTGCCTCTCATTAATATGCTCTAAAATTTGCAATGTGACTATCTAAACAGTTGCCACAGGTCATCAATGTATTCACAAATTATCTTTTATATTTTTAATTTTTTTCACCTATCTACTTGTTATTGACTCTTTACATAACTCACAAAATTTTTGTTTGATTTAGTTTAAAATCATGGTTTGAATGTGGAGTTATATTTTGAAAGATAAAATTTTAAAATGAGTTTAGAAAAGAAAAAATTTATTGGGTTATGAGTTTTGAATTTTTTTTTTTTTTTAATTTTGAGTTGTACTTTGAAATTGTTTTGGGCTTTTTTTTTTAAATATTTAAAAAATACTTAAATTAATATTTTTAGGATAAATATTTTTTTATTGTAAATATTTTTTTATTCTTTTTTGTGTGCGTTGTATTTATTACATCTATGCACTTTATTTTTTAAATATTTAAATTTTTCGAAAATTTAATTTTTTATTTTAAATATATAATTTTATTTTAAATATTTTCTTATTTTAAATATTTTATTTTATTTCTTAAATGTTTTAATTTTTTTAAATATTTAAGTTTTTTTTCTAAATTAAAAAAAAAAATGGATTGTTGATATATATATCTAAATCATAACAATTTATTTGGCCAATACTTAAAAAAAATAACAAAATATTTTTTTCAAAAAAATAAAAATAAACAAAAAATATTTTTCTTCAAAAATAAAAAAAAAATTCTGAAAAAAATAAAAAATAATTTTAAAGAATATATATTTTTAATTTTTTTTTTTTGGTTTTAAAAATAGAGTTTTGAAAAGAGTTTTGAGTTTTGAAATTTTTTGATTGGAATCATGATTCTAAAATTAAACCAAATGCTACCTTAGTGTGTCATGTCATGTGTCTTTTTATTTTCTTTAATTCTTCTCTTTTTTCTGTCTTCTTCTCTCAAATCTCTCAAATTTAATTTACATAATAAAAATTAATTTCAATTGTTTTTCTATAAAATTATTATTTTTTCCCATGTTCACTTGATTTCCTTTATTATTCTTCATCTCCTGTTGACCTTATTTGATAGAAGTTAAGGTTTGGTTTGGTTTGGTTATTATTCTTCATCTCCTTTATGTTATGATAACATATTTGTACTCTTTCTCTTTTAATTTATTTTTCTTTCATTCTTGTTTTTTTATTGGTAAGAATTGCAAAATCTCAATCATTGATTAATTTTTCACACGAGTACCAGCAAGAACTGTTGTCTTAATTTGACTTTGTTATTAATATATATTTCTTTGTATATATGATTTTGTATGTTGAATATTACTTTTATTTTCTATGCTTTATTTTTTTATCTCGCATTTTTTTATTTTTTGATACTCTAGGTCATAGGGAAACCTCAAAATAGTATATTTACGAGAAAACAAACGGTAAATGACTCACAATAATATTGCTCATATTTTGTTTAAATGTTCATAGAAATTTAGAAGATAAAAATTGTGAAAACATATCTGTAAGTAGGGCCACGTGGGTCTAGGACGTCAACCACATAGCATGATCTTGAATTGAAGTGTCACATGACAGAAGGTTATTGGATGAGGTTGTGGTGTAGGCCAGACCCGAATCAAGGTATAACTCCTAGGTAAATACAATTTTAAGATGAGAATGACATAATAGAAACTGGACGACTAGTTGAGGGAGTCAATATGTATTGGGATTCATAGATGAGAGGTAGGGTGATATTCATTAATATTTGAGAAGTGTCTTAGTATAATTAACTTTATTTACATATATATAATGTGTATATGTATTCAGAATCTATACACTCTAATATGTGTAATTTGTGATAAGTGCCGCACAAATTACACACTCATTTACAAAACTATGACATTAATAATAATTTTTCTAATAATCTACAAATAATTAACTCAATTGTGACATTGACGTAGCCGTAGGTGTAACAATTTAATGGCAACTCCTCAATCTGCAAAGTGTTCACCAATTCTAACATTCACACCAACCAAATCTAAACATGCTGCTTATTTAAGCTGATAATAATATTCATAAATCAAAGCTTCATCCATGGTAGAAATCATCAAACAGCTAAGCAAATAGCCTTCACAATTCATTTTTTATGCACGCAGACTGTTCAAAGAACATTAAAGAGATATAGTTGATGTAGTAGGACTCTTAATTTAATTCATTGCAGAGGGAGCTGCATGAATCAGGCTGGTCCCCACGCAAGCTTGAGCTGATGCCATGGCCATCTGCTCCATCTTCACCCCAGCATTGCACATGTTAGCAATGGCACGCATGTACGTCATTCCATACCTTGACAGAGATCCACAATGTTCCTCATAAGTCCTCACCTGCATGAAACAGAGTTGAAACCAAATCACTATAAACATTTACATACAAAAGCATGAAATAGATGAGTAAAACTCACAAGTGTCTTCAAGCAGTTCCAGTCATCTACAAGAGGTTGTCCTGCAGGTCTAACAGTTTCCAGTATCAGCAGCCCATTTTCAGATTCGAACAGAAGCTTCCCAATAAACATCATAATATGTTCTATGTGCAACCTTTGATTTAACTCATCAATTAATTGCTTCTGAGCCTCAAGTTTCTTTTCAGAGCCTTTAGGAGCTTTGCGGAACTGGAGAAATAAATATAACTTGTTTTGAATCGAAGAGACAAAAAAATAGGGAAATGACACATGTACTCCACTTTTAACCTTTTACACCAGGAATTTTCAGCTTAATGAAATATTAAAATAATAAAGCAAATAATTAAAATACAAGAGACCTTGTGCCAAAAATGAAGGAGGTCAGCGTCATGTTGGCTAACAGGCTTTGAAATTGATATCGAGGAATCGCGTCTCATAAAAGTATAGTTCTCATTTGCAGGATTTGTACCCAAATAATCGTACAGAGACTTCTTTCTAAGGCTCAAATTTCCATACTGCATGACATGGGAGCCGTTTTCTGGATACTCATTTGATGTCCTCCTCCTCACCTGTGAATGCAATTATGATAAATCATTTGGACTGGCGGAGTCCATTCAAAATATTAAAGGATATGAAGGATTGCTGCCCAGTACACTATGTAAATGGTTTGTTTCCTATACTTCATGGTACATTGGAATATCCACTCAGTTTCATGCACACTTCAAAAGTTCTCTCTTTTATAATTTAGTTTGTTTTCAACTTCTAAAAAAATTCCAATACAATGAGAACTTCGACATTTTACCACTTCATATTGTTGCTCCAGAGTTTCAGTACGCAAATCATGCTTGTCACTGCCCAAATAATGAAATACAGAATAATAAGCAGAAAGCAAAGGAATTAGTAGTGAAACACTTTCAGGTTCAAAAGTGAAACGTTAAAGAAAGAAAAGGTGGTTTCCAGGAGCCTCAGTTTTCTTTGCATCCAAAACAGTAATTCTGAGGTAGTGTTTGGTTCATTAATATAAAGTATAATGAGCATTCCACTATCGTTCTCATGTTTTGTGTACTAAAAAAATAATGAAAAATACATTGCAAATGGAATCATCATTCACCATTGTAAGTGAATGGTCATTCCATTGGAAGGCGAAAAAAATGAGCATTGCATTCCATTCCATTTTCATTCCAGTGAACCAAACACAACATAAGAGGCTATATTCAAAATTACCGATCTTGTTTGGTTTGTATTTGAGAAATATGTTTTGAGATAAAAAGTACGAAAATTTGTTTGGTTTGGTTTTTTTCAAAAGATGTTTTGAAAAATTATTTTGAGAGAGAATTTTGGAAAAAGTGATTGATTTGATGTGTATGAGAGAGAAATTTGTTTAGAAAACTTGTAAACCAAACAAGTTTTGGAAAAAATTTTTGGAAAAATTTGTTTGGTTTGATTACTTTTGAAAACTTATTTGTAGAGAATTTTTCCCAAATTTTTTTGAGAAACACAAACCAAACAAGGCCACCGTACCTGTCTTCCATCCAAGAAACACTATACAAGTCACCTAAGCAAGTGTCATATTCTGGGGCAACATGAGGATAGTCATCGGGACAATAAGTTACAAAACTGTTCTCTACTGCATTGGCTGCTGTGGTTGCATATATGTTTAATCCTTCAGGAAGAAGGCCCTCAAACATGCTCCCAGATTCACAGGCTTCAAGATAGAATACCTAAGGTTTCATAAATAGACAACACATTACAAAGTAAGAGCTCTCTCCAAAACTTATGTAAGCTATACTGTTAATTAATAACAGTGCAAGAACGATGTACCATGCTTTTGAAGGTATTGGACTCGTGCTTTTTCTTCAATACATCAATGAGATCATTAGCATAAACATAATCACCGTAAGGCATCACTGATTAAAAATAACACCATCAAAACCACTAGTTTAGCTTTGATGAATAGTTCTAATGTAGCTTTAAAATGATGTCTGTCAAACATTACTAGTTTTTTTGTACTTCAAATAAGTTGAAAATCCATTTAGAGTCCTTGGCATACTGTGTAATATTGCAAGATCATGAACATTAATTCAAATTCACAGAAATTATTGAGCTACTAACCAAGCACCCCGGGACCGCCATGATCAGTATAATATATGAAAATATGATCCTCTGGACCACTATCCAAAACCTTGCCACTACCTCCTGTAAGAGCAGTTTTGTTCGCAAGTATAACAGCATAAAGGTTATGGACATTTGCATTATGTCCAGTATAATCCTACAAGAATAAAATTTTACACATTAAGAATATGAAGTAAAATTTCATAGAAATATTCAGAAGCTAAGATTCAAGATCGAGAAACAGGACCTTGGGTACTCCTTCATAAACATCTTCACCTTGTGGCCTATTTATGATGATACCAGGCCTAGGGTTCTGTACATTGAATGCAATGTCGTCGTACATGAAAACAATAATATTTTCATCTTTCAATCCACCTTTCCTCAGTAATTGATAGGCATGACATACATCAGCCTAAAAGAAACTCAAAGAAGTCACTATTACTTATAAATCTACCAATTCATTCAAACAAATTTAAAAACGGTATAAAAGAATGGGAGCTAAATGCCACCTGATGCCTATAATTCTCGTAACCATTTGAGCCTGCAACCAAAACTGCCCATCTAGTTCCCTTCGTACCAACATGATGAGATCCTGTTTCCTCTGATGATAACTTGAATGAATGCCCATGAAGCTGCTGACTCTCAAGAGAAAAGCTTAAGAGTACAAGAAAGAGGAGTACACCAAGACTGTAACTAGTCATTGTAATTTCAACAAGCAAGGAATGCCTGTGGGTTGAAGAGCTTATTGATAAAGGGAGATTTTGTTGGTTGGTAATGGTCACAGATCACCACAAAACTTGAAAACTATGTCACCAAAGCCACCAAAACCTGCGAGTTTAGTTTTGTTATCAAAATTGGCAAATGAGTCATGGGATTATAATTTGGTTGGCATGCATTTCATCTATCTACCCATATGGAAAAATAATAAGAAAACAACAAACAAATACAAAGTTAGCAAGTTATTTTGAGAAAAATCTGACTACATCTTCTATGCTATCCACCTATCAACCACCACAAGCCTCCACAAACATGCTCAGATAAATAATAATTGTATTTTATCCAGAAAACCATGTGGAAGACTTTACTCCAAGCAAACCATTATGTAACAATAGGACAAACCTATTTAGGAAACAACTGTAATCTGTTCATAACTAATAAGGAAACTTTAACGATAAATGGTTTGCAAAATATAGAATTCACTCTCATGTGAACAAATAATTCATTAAAGAAAAGAAGCCAAAAAAGGGCCTAATCAGTAAATCCATGAATCTTATGGCTTAATTTGTCATACACAAATACTTATTTAACTATCCTCCACATAGAGTGTCTATGTGGCATACCTCTTTCTCAGTAAATTCTAACCACCACCTAATTAAACAAAAATCTCATTCATCTCAGTAAATTCTAACCACCACCTAATTAAACAAGGGTAATGTACAGTCAAGCCCTGTTTTGACAATTAATGGTAGTTTAGGTCCTACTCACAAAACTTTAAACCCATAAGTCTTATGTTAATTTTATATGACCAATCTACCCTTACAAATTAAAAAACACAAAGCATTTTGTTCCTCTCTCTCTCTCTCATGCCCTCTCCAGCCACCACCACTAAACTACCACCGGCGACCTTGGCGCTAAACCCCACCAGCAATCTCCTTCCTCCAATGGCGACCTCCCTCAGTCGCCTTTCTACCTTCTCGCCCCTCTTGCACTTCACCCCCTGCTACAATCCAACCATGTCATCGCCCATCACTTTTTGCTGTCGTGGTCGCCCCCTGCTCACCGTTGCCATCACCGCCTCTCACCGTCGTGACCTCGTCATGCCTATCTCGAACGAGATCTAGAGATTTCCAGATCTTGAAAGTGTGGAAGGAGGAGAAGGTGCGGGTACGAGAGAGAGAGTAAGAGTAGATTGATAATATTCTCGATTTTAACCATGAAAAAAATTGAGAAATTTCTCAAAACTGATAATATTCTCAGTTAATACCAAAAAAATTGAGAAATTTCTTAGTTTTGATAATTATAAACTGAAATCATTCATAGTTCTAAAATTGAGAACATTCTCAGTTCTTACCTATAGACCAGATCTTCAGATTTCAAATCCAACATTCTCAATTTTGAGATGTTTTGATTTCAATATTCGGTTTGATTTTGTTACATATTGCTTATGAGTTTATTAACTGATCATCATTCGACTTGCAAATTGATGTGATCTATCAAAAGGGTAGGAACGCCAATTGCATTCCAAATTGGGACTTGTGCGTCCAAAAACTGTTACACAGGACTTGAGCTACCACACTTGCTGTCGTTAAAGAAAAATCTTATTCATCTTAGTAAGAGAAAAACTAAGTGCACAGAAATGGTGCACAAAATGGGTCATAGAAAAGACACAAAGGGCGGGTCTCACTTGTGTGGGACCCACATGTGGACCCACCCTTTGTATCTTGTATGTGACCCAATCTATGCATCATTTTTGTGTTTGTAGCAAAGCTCTCTCAGTAAATTCCAAACTTCATAACTTGATGACACTTAAAACTCATTAAAGCCATCATAACTACTCTCTCCACTCCTAGTCAATTTCAAATTTTATATTTAAATGAGACCTAACCCATTAAGGCAGTCTTAAATTACTCTTTCTATCCCTCAGGTACACACTCAAAGCCCTTTAATTTTTTCTCTCTGTTGCTAAGTAAGAATAAGTATCAATAGAAGCATCAAAGGGAAGCAGCTCATGTACATTTGCATTAACTCTACAGAATCCAAAAAAGGTCATGGCTGGGAGTCACCCCACCCAACAACCAACTATACAAGATAGCCAGAAAGGAACCACCCAAATTACCTTTTCGATCGTTTATCTATAGATTAATACCATAATCCTCCGTTTTTTTATTTTTATTTTTATTTTTTTATTTTTTTTACATTGCTTTGAGGATGCATCATGATTAAATACTATTCTTCACTTTTTTCCTCAAAAGGGTCATAAATGATCCAAAATACGACAACTCCAACATTTCTATCCACTTTATTTATTGGCAATTTTATTGTGAACATTTGAAAAAATTATTCTCCAAGACAAAAAGAACTAAAAATTGTCATAAGAAAAGAAATTTAGTATTTTGACCGAGTTAGAGTAGCATGAACTCAAATACATGACATTTAATGCATATGCAATAAAGAAGAGGAAGAACAAAAAATAAACTTTCTAAATAAGAACATGGGAGAAAACATCCTAACCATCTTGTGAAGAAGTAAAGTAGTTACCCAAAGGCCTTCATGGCATATAAGAGGAACCAAACCTTGATAAAGCCAGAATACAAACACCAGTGCAAACTCAATATCTCACATGACCTCTATACCCAGAGGCTTTAATCTCGCACTCTCTTGTAAGTGTTATAAAATGAACAAGGGCAAGCTTCTTTATAGAGAATTAGTGCAGAATGGACGGTTTGGATTTAATCTTGGGTATGAGAAAGAAAAGGACAAAAACTACAGATAATTATGTCATTATTAGACTAATTTTTTAAAAAAGAATCTTACTCTCTCTTGCAAGTTCTCTGAAATGATGACGAGGAAGCCAGGGCAGAATGGATGGTTTGGATTTGATCTTGGGTATGAGAAAGATAATGACAAAAACTACAGATAATTATGTCATTAATAGGCTCCCCCCCCCCCCCCTTTGAAAAAACAAAAATAAAATCACAGATCACTGGGAGCCGCTCTTCAACAAATGGCAAGATTGTCAATAAAAACTTTACCACATTGACCAACACAAACTTGAGCAAATGACTAAATGGAAAGGTTTAAACATCATCTATTGATACATGATATCAAAAAATCTTCTAGTTACAAGCTATTATTACAATTGAATCCTGAGATTTGCATTCCGCTTTGAATAGAAACATTCATATACACCCTAAATAGAGGTACAATCAAATATGTTATGTCCTCTTTTACCAATCCATTCCTCACAAATCAGACAATAATACCTGCAGTCCATAGACTCCATACACACAAGGCCATATAACTACTGCTATATTATGATCATCACCTGAACCTTCTCTTCTTGAACAATACTGCTTCTCTTCGAATATTACTCAGCTTCCTCATTTGAAGCTGTCTTGAGTACTTTGCTCCTTGAGACCTGCCCTTAACATGAACAGACACTTCTCTGGTCCTCAACCTTAAGTGATGGTGGTGGTGGTGGTGGTGGAGACCCTGTCTTAAAGGGTAGAAAGTGCTCTCCGGTCTATCCTTTCTCTTCCTAATTAGCTTCCTCCTCCTAATGACACTTCGATCAACATCTAGAGATGTACTCTCTTCACTGGAAGAGCACCCTAACTCAACATCATGAAAGCGGCGCTGG
Source organism: Camellia sinensis (assembly GCF_055761805.1). Lineage (NCBI taxonomy): Eukaryota > Viridiplantae > Streptophyta > Magnoliopsida > Ericales > Theaceae > Camellia > Camellia sinensis. The sequence continues at coordinate 143,910,463 of NC_138962.1, forward strand.
CGCCGGTGTCGACGGTTTACCTGCTTGACATTCTTTAACTTATGACAAAGAAAACAGGTGAAATCTTCCAATGCGAACCAGTATGTTTCACATGCAGCCCAACACATCTTGCAAAGGCTTCTTCCTATGCATTGGCATATCCCCAGCTCGAACATTAGATAGAAGAACATCAAAGCTGGGCACAAAGAATAAATAAGTAATCAATCATTAACAATCAAACAAACGTACACTAGTTAGAAAACTAATTTAGACTTGTAGCAATAACCTTGCAGGAGAAATATTTTATCCTAAAGATCCACAAATCAACTAAGTTTCTTGAATGAGCCAAACCAAAATAACCACATTGGTAATGGCTTTGGAAGAGAAACATGGGGAAAAGCATTGAACAAATATAAATTGGGTCAGCACTCACAAAAAATAAACCCTTTTACATTAAAATTTTGATAAGAAGAAAATTTAAGATAACCACACGTTAAACCAGCAGCATCATGACTGGAGCACAATTTCAACAATTAAATTACTATCAGAGGGAAAAGAAAAAAGAAGAAGAAGAAGAAGATCAAAGAAAAACTTACTTATGTAACAAAGCCCCAAAACCATTAACAGTTTCACCAGATGGGAGATGCACATATGCTCGATAAAACAAGTTACATCCCATGTTCCTGAACAAACACCCCTGCAGAATTGAATTGATTGGTCAAAGCAATTTCTGAATTTCAGTCAATATAATAGGTCCATATATGTTCAAATGAACCTTGGAAATTATGGTTTTGTAGGTAAAACATTAGGATCTTATTCAGATGCAGATGAGTTTCATCAGAAAATCACGATTAATTAAAGTAGATGTCAACCCCGACAGTCCTGGAAATGACTTGATTGTACATGAATTTATTAGATCAATATTGGACTAAAAAGTAACATGGTCAAACATGGGATCAATTAAAGGTGAACATTAGGGATATTTCTCATGCAATTCTCACAAGAATCTGGGAAAACCTTCTTCATATTCACCACTTGTGGTGATCTAAAGCCATTGTAGTGCAAGCATACGAAGAACAATTTAAACATGTATAAGATGCGGCTCACTAACCCAAAATTTCTGGATTTTGTAGTTGATAAGTATTCAAACAAAAGGGAATATGATTTATGGTTAATTAGTTTTGCCATTATAATCAGGATTAATTGCATCATCTTAACCACATATGGATGGAATAAATAAGCTAATATACACACACAATGGAGCTTGAATTGTGATTGTGTTGACATCTTTAACTGGCCACTCAATTATGCTTGTTAATGTACACCTAAACCTACTCCACTAAACCTAACCCACTACACCACTCCACCTCCACTCCACCTACTCCACTACACACTCCATTTCACCTACTCCACCACTCCACCTCCACTTCACATCTCCATCTCCTATATAATGTACATACAATACATCAAAACAGACATCAATCAATAATATACATCAATTTATTTTACATGGTATCAGAGCAGGTTTAGAACCTAATATTTTCGCTTCCCCAGCGGGCGGCAACCTCACCTTAGCTGCCCGCCGGACCTCAACCTAGTCCACCGGACCTCTGCACGTACCTTCACTCCGCTGCCACAAATTCCATAGCTGCTCTCTTCTCTGATGAAGGAATCCCACCACTGCTGCTTCCTATGAACTCGTTTGTCCTGCACTAGAGCACCGTGTGATGTACATAACCCAGTCTTTCCCCTAGCAAACGAGTTACAGAGTCCATCACCTTGACCAAATTCCGAGCCAGGCTGGCCCCACAAGCATCTCTTACCTCCTCCGTGTGCCTTGCAAAAATCAGTGCTACCTTGTGCACTCTTCCCACACCCTTCGGATTTGCATCGCTTGCTCCCACCGTGACGGACACAAAAGTCAGTCCGTCCTCGTGCACTCTTTGTGCAGTCTGGCACAGCACATCGATTACCATCCCTTGTCGGATCTCCAGGGCGAAGACTTCGAGTACTACCTGCGACTTCCACGCCATCGTATTAGGTCGCAACAGCAAGAAATCCACCGTCGACGTCGACTTCTCCTCCCTCGGCGGCGGCATGAACATCTCTCGCCACCACGCCCGCATCTTCTACGACTTCCAGCGCCGCCGCTTCGCCCTCGCAGTCCTCGGCAAGACAGGTTGCTTCGTCGAAGGCGTTCTCTCACTCTCTCGGCAGTTTTGGGTTAGCGCATTCACACACACACAGTTTACAGAGAGAGAGCCCACTCAACTTTCTTTTTCTTTTTTTTTTATTATTTTACTCCATCTTTTGAAAAGCACACGAAACACAAATTGATTTGCACATGTATCTCTTTTCTCTCTCTCCCCCTTTACACCCTCTCTTTTCCTTTCTTTTTCTTTTAATATTTACCTCCACTACCTTTTGTCTTTCCAATACAGCCACCACCTTACCCCAAACCTCTTTTTTTTTTTTTTTTTTTTTTTCGTTTTATTCTTATTCTCATCCTCCTCATCATGTACCCCACTTTCTCTCTCTCATTTTTTCACTTTCCAATCCCCCTAGGCACATGCTTTCGCCCTTAATCTATTCTTATTATTATTTTTCCAAAAAAATAAAAATAAAAATAAAAAATAAAAAATACCAAACCCATTGCAGGTTTTCACAACACCGTGGGCCACGAAACCTTTTTTTTTCATTCTTATTTCTTTGCAAAAAAAAAACAAAAAAAAAAAAAACAAACAGCAGACGAAGAAGACGAATTGCACACCAAACTCATTTTATTCATGTCGGGGCTCACCCCGATCACCATTTTACACCAAAAAAAAAAAAAAAAAAAACCACCCACACCCAACCACCTCATCCAGAGGCGGGATTTTTCTTCTCTACTCTGCCGCTGGTCTTTTCTTATTGCCTCCGTCCTGGGCGGCCCTTGCCGGTGTTGCCTCCGTGTTTCCCACTCCACTGGGCATGATCACTACTCCCTGCTCCTCCACTGCAGCATATGGCGGCCCTCCAAATCGGAACATAACGGTGGCCTTCCGCTTCAGCTCCTTATTTTTCGCCTTTAGCACACTTATCTCTGCTTGCGCATCCTTATACATGCGCTGGAGCAGAGCCAGTTGGGCGTTTAACTGCTGCACCTCATTTGTCCTACTCTGCAGCCGGTGCGACAGGTTTGTGACCGCCGTCATGGTCTCCACACATGACTTCAAAGTATACTGATTGGCCTCAATATCCGTTTGCACCGCCATTTTTTGCTCCACCGATCGCATCGGAAAGTTCAACGGAGCAAAACCAGAGGCGCTTGGTTGAGGTTCACTGGCCACCGCACCAGTTATCTCTCTTGTTGACTCGTTGAGGTCGGGAAAGAGAGTGAGCAGACCACGGGACGAAGAGGCCATATTCTGAGTAGCTGAACGGGAAGACGAGGCCATGTTATGGGTTGTTGAGTGTTTTAGAGAAGGGTTGGTTACAGAGTGTTTACAGAGTGTTTCAAGATTTGCAGCTCTTAGCGACAAGCTCTCAGAGAACGAAGAGGTTTCAACTGGTTTGTTATGCTTCCAAGCCTCAGCCTCCGCTTCGGTTTATAAAGACCATGATAAAGAGGCAGACACGCGCATCATGCGCCTCTCGGTGCTCGCCGACAACTTGGGCGCGCCTTTTGATGGCACGTCTTTTGATGGCACGCCTTTTTATGGATTGGGCACGCCTTTTGATGGCACGCCTTTTGAAAGATTGGGCACACCTTTTGAGGGCGCGACTTTTGAGGGCTCGATGTATATATACATGTATCTCTTTTGGGCAGCCTATTTACACACTCTTCTACAACGGTCAACTTTCTCACTCCCTTTGTTTCAACCTCAAATAGGTTTCTATCTTCACACCTATTTGAGTTTGAGGGGGGGTTATACATATATCATGTATCATGGTGAGCATGGTTACACACCATGGGAACCACCCAAGCCACCCCATGGCGTACTCCCTAAGTCGCCCCCTTGGTGCACCACCACAAGCTTCTACAACGGTCCGACATGACCTCATAAATTGTCCCGACATTGATTCTGGTCAGCTTCTACTACGGTCCGACATGACCCCGTAAACTGTCCCGACATTGATTCCGGTCAGCTTCTACAACGGTCCGACATGACCTCATAAATTGTCCCGACATTGATTCCGGTCAGCTTCTACAACGGTCCGACATGACCCCATAAACTGTCTTCTACAACGGTCCGACATGACCCCATAAACTGTCTTCTACAACGGTCCGACATGACCCCGTAAACTGTCTTCTACATCGGTCTGACACGACCACACAGTGTCTGCTACAACGGTCCGATATGACCCCGTAAACTGTCTTCTACAACGGTCCGACACGACCCCGTAAACTGTCTTCTACATCGGTCTGACACGACCACACAGTATCTGCTACAACGGTCCGACATGACCCCATAAACTGTCTGCTACATCGGTCTGACACGACCATACCGTGTCTCCTATCCTGTTTTATTTTATTTATCAGTTTACTTTCCTGTTTTGTTACTCTCTTCAAACTCAAGTTGGTTAGTTCCTATCCTCCTTGAGTTTGAGGGGGGCTGTTAATGTACACCTAAACCTACTCCACTAAACCTAACCCACTACACCACTCCACCTCCACTTCACCTACTCCACTACACACTCCACTTCACCTACTCCACCACTCCACCTCCACTTCACATCTCCATCTCCTATATAATGTACATACAATACATCAAAACAGACATCAATCAATAATATACATCAATTTATTTTACAATGCTAATGAGAATTATATTTGCCATTAGTCAAGGAGAGCAATAGAAGTAAAACTTGAGGGGCAAAAAAACATCCTTACTCGCAAGATCCTCCAAAAACAGCTTTTAATGGAACTACAAAGGCATTTCCTAATGCTGTGTTTGGTTGGGGGATTTGGGGAGGTATTTGGAAAAGAAAAGAAAAAAGGTGCGTGAAACTATGTGAAATATAAGCATGATTTATTCACATTTCACCTACCTTTTCCATTTCCCTTTCCAAATCTCTTCCCAAATCTCCCAACCAAACATAGCATAAAAGAGTTCCAATGCCATTTGCAGTTTTACTAATCACAGTCCCCATTGTGACAGAAGTCCACAATCACAATCTGTCCAAAAGCCCACAGAATCGGTTAGCAACAACTTCAATCCTATAACTAGTGAGAGAATAAATAAGAGTAAGAGTAAGAATAGTCACTTCAAAATTGAGCAGCATCAATTCGCAGTGTTTATGTTCTCTCTCTGTCTCTCTGTCTCTCTTGACTTTATAAGTCATAACATTGCAATTTGCAACTGATTAAACTTTGAGGGAAATCTCAAACCAGTGGCACAATGGGAAACAAAATTCATTTTCACGAGGTGCAAGCGTCTCTTGGGTTTGGTGTTGGGGTTGCCCCAAAAAGATTCTCATGTGTGTAGTGCAATTTTATTTTATTTTATTATATTACTAGTGTATATGCTCGTGCTTAAAGACACAGTGGAAATAATGTTGAGATTAATATTTTCTTGTCCAACTTTTATGTAGTACCTGAAAAATTTATTCATAAAATAATTTCAGAGAAAAATTATTCATTTCTTATACCATCACTGTTATACTTACCCAAGCTATCAATCTTTCTTGTTCTAATTGAAGAGGTTTGTCACATTTGAATTTCGGCTAACATTTAAAAAGAATATAATATTAGTGATTGCAATATTAACAAACCATCTCTCATGTCAATTATTGATAGGTAATGTCTAAAAAGAAAAGGCATGGAAAGAAAAATCGTGCATTGCTACTCACCCCCATTGTGCAAATTAAAGTGTATCAAAATCCAAAATGTAGCAAGAAAAATGTATCAATTAGTTAAATAAAATGTATGATTAGCAAAGTCATTAACATATTACACTTAAGTCTCAGTAGTATTAGTTAGTTACAACACTCATTTCACTTTCTTAAGGTTAAGTCTCAGACTCTTCATATTATATTTCTCTCTTGCTAATTACAAAGAAAGAGAAAAATAGAAAGTAAATATCAACAAACAAAAAAAAAAAAAAATTAGAAGAAACTAAACCTTAATCAACAAAACCACCTCTCTTTGAGTAATCAGCTAACCCTCCAATCAAACATATATGTCTATGGATTACACCAATTTGAAAACATCAAGCACTAATTGAAAGTTCTAAACACATTATTAGATTTTAGCTCTTAAACACATTATCAAGCCCTAATGTTTATAAATGCCTCCTTTCATCATCAAGCACTAATGATTCAGCAAATATATTTAATTCCTAAAATTGAGAATGTCTATCTTTTAGAGACATGGAATTCAGCACATAGGTAGATAACTTTTCAAGATGCAATTTGTCTCACACCATTTTATTCATTTATCTTCACTTTTTGCCTCCCTCTATCTCTACTCTCCCTCATCCCACACCCACACACCCTCTCTATTTTTTAATCTATGTAGCAAATATTTTATGCACCCGCTTTTTCTTTGATAACCTTCATAGATATCTTTGGCACTACAATGCAAGGAGTATCCGTTTCAAAAATCTTCAAACCACAATCTCAAAAGAAAGATTTCATAAACTCACAACTGAGATCCAATTGAGAGCATTCAACCTATTTAGAAATAATGCAAACAAAAAATAAAAAAACTGCTAATTTTTTTGGTTTTTCCCAAAAACAATAAATAATAATAAAAATAATTAGCAAAGAGAACATTATCCAAAAAATAGATAAATTCATAAACTCAACCCAGTCAAGCAAAGGGAAACTTTTTCCTCACCCCAGTCAAAAGTTTAGCAAATGAGAACTTTTTCCTGAACCAAAAGTTTGATCATTTGATTAATCTCCCCCTCACCTTCCATTCCTTGTGAATTAATAAACACATCAAACACATCAAATAGAGAAACAATTTATCAAGCATTTGGTGAACATTGTAGTAGCAGAAATTATAGTGGTAACACTAATTATTTTGAACTTCAATTATTGCAAACTATACTGAAATCCTTAGAATGGAATGAATAACAATAAATTCAATTAAAATAACAGAAAATAGGTTGTAATTTATTCCAAGTGACATGAGGAAGTTGGTCTTTGAACTATGGAAATCAAGTAAAAGTGTAACGCCCTAAAAAAAATACATAAAACCCAACACTTTAGACATGCATTGATATAACGGAAACCAACCATTTCTATTCATCATAAAAATTCTTACACTGTATTACATGTTAACAACAAAAGCAAATGCCCTATGGGCTTACAGCTTTCCAAGTCAACACTTGGTTACACAAAAGAAGAGTACTGACTCTACACAAAATAAGCCCTTGGCTTGATATACATGTAATACAAACAAAATAAACAAAAGGAGTCTTCAACTCTCATCATCATCCAAGCTATGTCCTTAGAAGTGGCATACTACCTGTACCTGAAAATAATGTCCCATAAAGGGTGAGCCAATGCCTAGCAGAGATATGCTAAACACAGTATGAGCAATAACTAGGACGTTATCAATTGATAAATGTTCAATTTCCATAAACCAATTCATAACCCATTTCCATTTTCATGACCACCATGTTCATGTTTCATTTCAATTTCCATTTCTTATCAATTTCACGATTTTCATCAATGGCTCAGAACCTGGCCAACTACTTATATGAGACAGTGACTCATATTAAACCTTTCCCATTTTTACAATAGATAAACATACTAGTTGTATCAACATCTCAACAGATAAGCACACAAGCTGTATCCACATTTCAACAGATATGCATATTAGCTATATCAACACTTCCAATGATAAGCATATGAGCTGTATCAACATTTCCAAAGATAAGCATATGAGCTATATCAACACATTATCTGACAAGCATATGAGCTGTATCAGTGGAGTCCATCCCCTATCTCCTCCCAAACAACATCCGGTTTAGAGGTCCATCCCCTATCTTCCCCTAAACCGTGGAGTACATCCCCTATTTCCTCCTCCACACACACAACGTATATACACAAAGGTCATATACACAATCAATCAGTACATAACGTTAATGTATTCTATCAACCGTCATACTCTATGACATATCCAATTTATTAGTTTTAGTTTGCCTAATCATCATGCATTGTCTACAACAATCAAAACTACCCCCCACCGGTAGCCCAAGCAATTATTTCTAAACAGATAATAAAAGCTCCAATAGATAAAATATCAATGTTTTCAAAGGTAAGCGATTAATAAATCTAACTTCGCTATTCAACCATATAATGAACCAATTTTATTATTTCAACTCAATTCCATATAACCACAATTTTTCCAAATTAATCATACCAATTAATTTATGCAACCAATTAGGGTTTTCTACCCCATTTCCCAATATTGACCCAATGGTCTAAATATCAACAACCAACATCAATAACACCCTTTTGAAACCCAAAATACAATTTATGAGTCCAAAATCACGAAACCCTCTTTAACACATTTTGAAACCCTAAGTCCCAAAATCAACCATTTAAACAATAAGCTCAAAATCTAGGTTAAAACCCATAAGAGTGAGTAGGAATCCCTACCTCAAATTCGGAGCTCAAGGAAAGAAGGTGAAGAAACTCAACGTGCTCCAAAACTCAATATACTCGGATCAAAACGTAGCCCTCGACGATCAACCCAACTCTTACAAAGGCCGAAGGAAAGGGAAACACTCTAACTAGATCAAACCCTAGAGAGAAGGGAGTTTCTAGAGAGAGGAACTCTCAAAAAGTCTTTTTAGAAAGTAAGAGAGAGAGAGGGAATGTAAAAAGTGATTTTAAAATGTCCAGCTGCCAACTGATATACGACATTCCCGATCGAGCGAAAAACACAACGCTCGAGCGTCAAGAACAAAAAACTAGGTCCGCTCGAGTGCAATAAGACCCGCTCGAGCGCCAAGACACAAGAATAAAGTACATCCGCTCGAGCGCGAAAACCAGTCCGCTCGAGCATAGATTTCCCCTTCCCAGAACTTACACCCAAAGGTACTACCCGCTCGAGCGCCAAAGTACCCGCTCGAACGTAAAGAAACCTGCTCGAGCGTAAAAATCACACCTGCAGAAGTTTTGCAGGGACACGAAAAAACTAGGAGCGTGCAATCTCCGCTCGAGCGCAAGAAGACTCGCTCGAGCGGACCTCCTAAAAACTGGGCAACAAAGAATTGAAACCAAAGCCTAACCAAACTGTAATAACTCTGCCCAATACATCCTAAAACTCAATCAAGTGGAATTAAAGGATGACAACAAGGTATACCACCACCAACATCACGGAACCGAGTCCGGAATACAACAGAACAGTAAAGGGACAACCGGGATCGCTATAACCTCCCCCCTTAAAGAATTTCATCCCCGAAATTAAACACAGGTTTTCTCCATTTTCAACAATGTTATAACATAATATTAAACAACCCGACCCATTACCGGTCAATCCCATCTCTTTTCAAGAGGCATAACACATTATTCATAACAACCTGCATTATCAACATGCATTCTTTTGAAATTTAGCAATGTCAACTCATTTTCCACAATTCCATAACACATGCAACATTAACATCATGCTTGCATTTCCACAATACATTGAACATATGCAATGTTATAACAAATTTCCATTAACCCAAAACATTCACAATGTTTTACAACTTAAGACACATATGATGTTCTTAAAGTTCAACGATATTACAAAATTACCAATACATGGTTACATATCAACAAACAAGTCTGGATATTTCTCGTGGACTTCCAACTCACATTTCCAAGTGGCTTTCTCCACTCCGTGATGTTTCCACAAAACCTTCACCAAAGGAATGGTCTTGCCACGCAGGACTTGATTCCGCCTATCCAAGACCCGAACCGGTCTCTCCTCATACGAGGTATCCTCATCTACCTCCAAGTCGGTCCAATCTAACACATGGGATGGATCTGGCTCATACTTCCAAAGCATACTCACATGAAACACGTCATGCACTCCGGACAACTGCGGCGGTAAAGCTAAACGATAAGCAACCTCGCCAATCCTCTCAAGGATCTCAAAGGGACCAATAAACCGAGGGGATAACTTCCCACTCTTCCCGAACCTCATCAAACCTCGCCTAGGTGATATTTTCAAGAAGACATGATCACCTACCTCAAACGCCAAAGGCCTCCTCCTACGGTCGACATAACTTTTTTGGCGACTCTGGGCTGTAACAAGCCTCCTACGGATAAGCTCAACTTTCTCCGTCGTCTCCCTAACCAACTCCGGACCCAACAAAGGTGCATCACCCACCTCGGCCCAACACACTGGAGACCTACACGGTCGGCCATACAAGGCCTCAAACGGTGCCATACCGATGTTAGACTGAAAACTGTTGTTGTAGGCAAACTCCACCAAGGGCAAGTGCCTCTCTCACGTCCCACTAAAGTCAAGGACACAACCTCGAAGCATATCCTCAAGGATCTGAATAGTACGCTCGGACTGCCCGTCAGTCTGAGGATGATAAGCCGTACTAAAGGTCAACCTAGTGCCCAAGGCACTCTGCAAACTCTGCCACAACCTAGCAGTAAAACAAGGATCTCTATCTGAGATGATCGTCACTGGGACCCCGTGCAATCTTACTATGTCCCGAATATACAAGTCGGCGAGATGATCTACCGAATCTCTCACGCGCATAGGAATGAAGTGCGCCGACTTAGTCAACCGGTCTACAACCACCCAAATGGCATCACTACCCCGCTGAGTCCTCGGAAGACCTACAACGAAGTCCATAGTGACATGCTCCCACTTCCACTCGGCAATAGGCAAGGGTTGCAACAAACCCGCTGGCCTCTGATGCTCGGCCTTCACTTGCTGGCAAGTAAGGCACTTCGATACGAAAACAACCACATCTTTCTTCATACCTCGCCACCAAAACTGGCGACCCAAATCCCGATACATCTTAGTGCCTCCCGGATGCACCACAAGACGTGAATGATGGAACTCTCGGAGTACTTCCTCTCGGCAAGACTCCGGCACAAACAAACGGTCTCGGTATCTCACACTCAGGTCGGGATACATCGTCAAACCCTTCTCAACCTTTCCATTTGAGATCTTCTCTCGGAGGGATTCTACCTCAAGGTCACCTCTCTGTGCCTCTAACACTCGGGTCACAAGTGTAGGCTGCGTAACAACAGAAAACAAGGCCGCAGCCTCAGCTGATTCACCTAGAAGCAAGTCAAACTCGCCAAGTGCACCCAACATCTCTCATTCCCGGATGGCTATACAAGCTACATCACTAATGGATTTCCTACTAAGGGCATCGGCCACAACATTGGCCTTTCCCGGGTGATAGTGCAACTCAAAATCATAGTCTTCAATGAACTCCATCAATCTCCTCTGCCTCAAATTCAAGTCTCTCTGTGTAAACAGATACTTCAAACTTTTGTGGTCCGAGAACACCTCGAACCTCTCACCATCAAGGTAGTGCCTCCAAATCTTCAAGGCAAAGATCACTGTTGCTAACTCTAGGTCGTGTATAGGGTAATTCTTCTCGTGTATTTTCAACTGACGTGAGCCATAAGCTACCACTTTCCCTTCTTGCATCAACACGCCACCCAAACCCTTTCGTGAGGCATCACAGTAAACCGCATAACCCAACCCTCTCTCCGGAATAATCAAAATCGGAGCGGTGGTCAATCTAACCTTCAACTCTTGGAACGACTTTTCGCAAGTCTCACTCCACACAAACTTGACCCCTTTTCGCGTCAATCTCGTCAACGGCGAAGCTAGCCTGGAGAAATCTTTCACAAACCGACGGTAATACCCAGCTAATCCCAGAAAACTGCGATCTCAAACACATTCTTAGGCTGTGCCCAATCTTGCACTGCCTCTACCTTGGATGTATCAACAGACACCCCTTCCCCGGATACCACATGGCCTAAGAATTTGACCTCTCTTAGCCAGAACTCACACTTCCCAAACTTGGCATACAGCCTATGGGCTCTAAGCAACTCAAGCACCACTCTCAAGTGTTCCTCGTGTTCCTCCTCAGAAGGCGAATAGATAAGAATGTCATCCACGAAAACGACTACAAATAGATCCAAGAATTCCCGGAAGATCCGGTTCATCAAGTCCATAAAGACTGCCGGTGCATTGGTAAGCCCGAATGGCATCACCAGAAACTCACAATGGCCATACCGCGTACGGAATGCCGTCTTAAGAATATCCTCCTCCCTGACCCTCAACTGGTGGTAACCCGATCACAAGTCTATCTTAGAGAAACAACGGGAACCCTTCAACTGGTCAAACAAATCATCTATACGGGGCATAGGGTACTTATTCTTGATCGTAGCCCGATTCAACTTCCGGTAGTCTATATACAATCTCAAGGCACCATCTTTCTTTTTAGCAAAGAGGGCCGGTGCTCCCCACGGCGAAACACTAGGGCGAACAAAACCCTTATCTAGCAATTCCTGGAGCTGAATCTTCAACTCACTCAACTCGGCTGGGGCAAAACGATAAGGTGCCATAGAAATCGGCGCTGTGCCGGGCACTAAATCAATAAAGAACTCTATCTCTCGGTGAGGTGGCAAACTAACGAGATCCTCGGGAAAAACATCCGAATACTCACAAACCACCCTCGGCAATACAATCTGGGTCTCGTCACACTCACCACTCATAAAGCTAGCAAGTAGACTACTAAGCTTATTCCGCCCTCGCGGATTATACATCGGTGGCAACACACTACCAACCCGATCCCCCAAGAAATGGAAACACTTCCTGCTCAAGGTACAAACCGTGACCCTCTGGCGGTAGCAATCAATAACAGCCCGGTATGACGATAGCCAGTCCATACCCAAAATAACATCAAAACCCTTCATGGGCATGACAACGAAAGGAAAAGGAAGCCTATGGTCGACGACCTCTATATCACAACCTCTAACACCTTGTTTCAAGATCAACTCACCACCAACAGGCGATACTACACATATAGGAGATGCTAACTGTGCCAACTCCAATTCCAAAACAGATGCAAATGCAGCAGACACAAAAGAATGAGATGCACCTGTATCAATCAATACATTAGCAATTGAGTTGCAAAACAAGAAGGTACCTCTCACAACTAATGGAGTCGGTACTAGATCCTGCGCGGTAATAGCATACACGCGCCCTGTAGGCCCCTGATCTACCTGCTCACCTCTAGGAGCAAAAGACTGTTGCACTGACTGGGATGACGAAGCTCCCGGATTGGCCCTCGAGGCCTGCACAGACTGAGCTGGCTGATAACTCTGCGTCTGCCTAGAACCAGACGCTCCTGAAGTAGCACTCAACTATGGGCAATACCTCTTCAGGTGCCCAGGCTGACCACACTGATAGCAAGACAAAGGCTGGCCCCTGCTCTAACTCTGGCCTTGAGGTCTAGCTGAAGAAGAAGCAGCTCGCTGACCCCCTCCCTTCTGGGGGCAAACCGAAGACTTGTGACCCAGCTGGCCACACGCAAAACAAGTCAGGCCTCCCTGACTACCTCTCCAGAGCCCGCACTCGGCACTGGGAAGGTCGATCTAGCCAAACCACCCTGAGACTGCTGAGGGTTAGAACCCCTCTGTCTCCTGCCGTCACCCTGACCATCTTGGCTCCTCTTGGAGCCTCTCTGCCCCTCGTCTTCCTCCTGCATCATAATCTCCATATGAGTAGTAACATTAACCAAACGTTTGTACTCTCAGATAAAGGACCCTCCAACCCTTAACTTGAGTCCACGCCTCAACTTCCGCTCAAATTCAAAACAACGGCGTTCCTCGGACGCCACCAGTTCAGGTGCAAACCTGGACAGACTAGTAAAAGTAGCCTCAAACTCGGCCACTGACAAGCCCTGCTGTCTAAGCTGGCAAAACTGCTCTCTCAGCTTCTCCCTAGCAGCTGAAGATAAAAACTTTTCTTGGAAAGCATTCACAAACGCCTCCCATGCACCACTAACACTGCCCTTCTCGTACTTCCACCATTGACCCGCATCTCCCTTCAGCTGGAAGGATGCCAAGGTCACCTTTAAAGCCCTGTCCTTGATGCCAAGCATCTCGAACATCTTCTCCATCTGTTCCAACCACTCGTCAGCCTTAAGTGGCTCATTCGGATCCCCAACAAACTCGTCCGGATTGGACCGGAAGAATTCCCTCTTCAAGAAGGAAGGCCCTGCCTCAACAACCTGGGCCTGAACTGGAGCCTGAACTGGATTCTTAGCTCGAAAAATACCCACAGACTCCCTTAAAGCATTGGCTATCCCTCGGGCTAAAGCGCCCATAGCCTCCTGACCTGCTGGCTCAGCCACATTGGCCTAGCCAACCCCCTCCTGCTGTGCCGGAATATCATCCGATAAAGGCATCTCTTGCCTACCACGTCTGCCTCATCTACCACATCCTCGTCCTGACATCCTAATAAAGGTAACGAAGAACATTAGCACATTCATAAATGTGCCAAAACTAAACACTCGCGTCCTAATGCATGGACAACTGTAATTCATTCCACGTAAGCACATAAACACATAAGCACTTACGAATTTCATTTCCGGATAATGATAGTCCCGAGACGTTACTAGAGTTCCGGTTAGAAACAACATTGATCAAGTGCTTTTCCAACAAGACTCACAGAAACCCAAGGATCCAATCAACATCCTAGAAACTAAATCCCATACCCACATAGTCACATAAGCATGTTATCAATTAAGCACATAGCATATGACATTACATCTAAGTCTCTATCAAGCGAGACAAACCCATTGTGATCCTAATCACTTCCCACGTACCCAAAGTATTCGAACCCGATACGTTCTGATACCAAGTTATAACGCCCTTAAAAAAAATACATAAAACCCAACACTTTAGACATGCATTGATATAAAGGAAACCAACTATTTCTATTCATCAGAATAATTCTTACACTGTATTACATGTTAACAACAAAAGCAAATGCCCTATGGGCTTACAGCTTTCCAAGTCAACACTTGGTTACACAAAAGAAGAGTACTGACTCTACACAAAATAAGCCCTTGGCTTGATATACATGTAATACAAACAAAATAAACAAAAGGAGTCTTCAACTCTTGTCATCATCCAAGCTATGTCCGTGGAGGTGGCATACTACATGTACCTGAAAATAATGTCCCATAAAGGGTGAGCCAACGCCCAACAGAGATATGCTAAACACAGTATGAGCAATAACTAAGACAATAGCAATTGATAAATGTTCAATTTCCATAAACCAATTCATAACCCATTTCCATTTTCATGACCACCATGTTCATGTTTCATTTCAATTTCCATTTCTTATCAATTTCACGATTTTCATCAATGGCTCAGAACCTGGCCAACCACTTATATGAGACAGTGACTCATATTAAACCTTTCCCATTTTTACAATAGATAAACATACTAGTTGTATCAACATCTCAACAGATAAGCACACAAGCTGTATCCACATTTCAACAGATATGCATATTAGCTATGTCAACACTTCCAATGATAAGTATATGAGCTGTATCAACACTTCCAAAGATAAGCATATGAGCTATATCAACACATTATCTGACAAGCATATGAGTTGTATCAGTGGAGTCCATCCCTTATCTCCTCCCAAACAACATCCGGTTTAGAGGTCCATCCCCTATCTTCCCCTAAACCGTGGAGTACATCTCCTATCTCCTCCTCCCACACACACAACGTATATACACAAAGGTCATATACACAATCAATCAATACATAACGTTAATGTATTCTATCAACCGTCATACTCTATGACATATCCAATTGATTAGTTTTAGTTTGCCTAATCATCATGCATTGTCTACAACAATCAAAACTACCATCCACCGGTAGCCCAAGCAATTATTTCTAAACAGATAATAAAAGCTCCGACAGATAAAATATCAATTTTTTCAAAGGTGAGCAATTAATAAATCTAACTTCGCTATTCAACCATATAATGAACCAATTTCATTATTTCAACTCAATTCCATATAACCACAATTTTCCCAAATTAATCATACAAATTAATTTATACAACCAATCAGGGTTTTCTACTCCATTTCCCAATATTGACCCAATGGTCTAAATATCAACAACCAACATCAATAACACTCTTTTGAAACCCAAAATACAATTTATGAGTCCAAAATCACGAAACCCTCTTTAACACATTTTGAAACCCTAAGTCCCAAAATCAACCTTTTAAACAATAAGCTCAAAATCTAGGTTAAAACCCATAAGAGTGAGTAGGAATCCCTACCTCAAATTCGGAGCTCAAGGAAAGAAGGTGAAGAAACTCAACGTGCTCCAAAACTCAATATACTCGGATCAAAACGTAGCCCTCGACGATCAACCCAACTCTTACAAAGGCCGAAGGAAAGGGAAACACTCTAACTAGATCAAACCCTAGAGAGAAGGGAGTTTCTAGAGAGAGGAACTCTCAAAAAGTCTTTTTAGAAAGTAAGAGAGAGAGAGAGAATGTAAAAAGTGATTTTAAAATGCCCAGCTGCCAACTAATATACGACATTCCCGCTCGAGCGAAAAACACAACGCTCAAGCGTCAAGAACAAAAAACTAGGTCCGCTTGAGCGCAATAAGGCCCGCTCGAGTGCTAAGACACAAAAATAAAGTACATCTGCTCGAGCGCGAAAACCAGTCCGCTCAAGCGTAGATTTCCCCCTCCCAGAACTTACACCCAAAGGTACTACCCGCTCGAGCGCCAAAGTACCCGCTCGAGTGCCACAGCTCAAGCGTAAAGAAACCTGCTCGAGCGTAAAAATCACACCTGCAGAAGTTTTGCAGGGACACGAAAAAATTGGGAACGTGCAATCTCCGCTCGAGCGCAAGAAGACTCGCTCAAGCGGACCTCCTAAAAACTGGGCAACAAAGAATTGAAACCAAAGCCTAACCAACCTGTAACAACTCTGCCCAATACATCCTAAAACTCAATCAAGTGGAATTAAAGGATGACAACAAGGTATACCACCACCAACATCACGGAACCGAGTCCGGAATACAACAGAACAGTAAAGGGACAACCGGGATCGCTATAAAAAGATTAAATCATCAACTTATAACATAATAAAAAATAGAAGCAAAAAAGGGATGGAATCTTGATTACCTCTATTGATGAAGCCTTTAGAACTATTCTCCTCACCAAATTCTGATGCCTCTGTCACCTGTACAAAGCATTAAGATTAAAAACATCAGCCTTACATGAATTGATAATTTCTCTACAACTAATCTATATAATAAGGGAGAAGAGTTTTTGAAAATGTCCTATGTGGCAAGAAATTGTGATAGAGATACATTTATATCAACGGTTCAGATCAATTTTAATCAAAATCTAAGGGCCAAAATCAAAATCTAGCATAGTCTGCCTCTTTGGATTCCTCCTAATGAGTACCAAACACACCTCCCTATCTCTCTCTCGCAGTCGTCCTCCTCTCTCTGGTTTTCAAATTTTAATCTCTTCTCTCTGGTTTTTCTCTCTCTCTCTCTCTCTCTCTCTCTCTCTCTTCTACCCACTCTTCGTTCTTGGTTTTATGGCAACTTGGTTGAGATTTGAGTGCACTGTTTGATCAAATGCAAGGTAGGGCAACCAGCGAGAAAGAGATCGGTATCACTCATGAGATTCGAGTGCACTGTTTGATCAAATGCAAGGTAGATCTATGTTTCTCGGTTCAAATTTTTTATGTGTGTCTCTTTGTATGGTTGGGTCTCTGAAATATTTAACAGTTAGGGTCTGAAATATTTAACAGTTAGGGTTTGAAATATTTTCACTATGTCCTGAAAATGATAAATGATTAGGTCTCTGAAATATTTTTATATGATTAGGTCTCTTTGTATGCCTCAAAATTTTTATGATTGGGTCTCTTTGTATGATTAGGTCTCAAAATTAATAAATGATTGGGTCTCTTTGTATGCCTCAAAATTTTTATGTGATTTGTTTCTCATTTGGGTTTGATTGTATTTCTCATTTATATTGCCTTAATTAAAATCTGTCTCTTTACCCCTCTATGTTTTGTGTGTGTCTTCATGCATACACCATGTTCGGTAAAATGCCTCAATTAAAATAGTGAGTGAATTTATAAAATGTCCGCTGAATAAATAAAATGTATTACGTTTTTCCTTCTAATGTTTGCTGATCTAAGCCATGGTTGATTGCTAAACCCTTCTCCATTTCACTTAATTAAAATAGTGAGCGAATTTATAACATTACACGCTAAAATGTCCCAAGATTAAAATGCCTCTCTTTTTAATGCTAGCTACTTATATAATTCTACATTTTTGTTGTTAAAATAGTGAGTGAATTTATTATAACAGGCCAAGGAAGGTTTAGCAAAAATAGAGGTATATTCAAATTGGTGATACAAACAGTGGGAGTTGGATGTTATTTTTAATCTTTAATGGAGTTTGGTTTCTTATATTTTCTAATCTTTGGAATGACATAGGCCTGAGATTGAGGCATTTTGGAATTAATCTTCTCCAGTCCAATCTTGGGATTAATCTAGACAAGGATGGCAAGTACAGGAAAACAAGTGTTTTCATTTTTAATCTCAAGTGGCAAACAAGTGTTTTCATTTGGTGATTGTTGGGAGTATGTGTTGAAAATTTAAACCAAAAAGAAAATGTGCATAATAAGGATTGAAAAAAGAAAAGAAAAGAAAAATGAAGATAAACATAGATAAATCTCTTTTTATTTTTTTATTTTGGTGAACACACAGACTAATCTTAGTAACAAAATGCCTTTGTTAAGACAATATACGTTGGTAAATTTTGAATTACTTTGGAAATAACTTTGTGCTAAGTTTTGGAATCTCCCATTGTCAAAATAAAAATTGATGTCTAATTGTCTTTTAAATTGGCTTTTCAAGATTTATAAATTTACATTTTATTTAAGAGAAAACTAAAGTTGTAGGTTCTTTTTTCCTCTCTATTTATGTCTTCTCTTTTTTAACCTCTTGGAATATGTGGACAACAAAATTATGGTGTAGAGTTTTTGTTGTCCCATTGTTCTTCTTACCTGGTTTAGTTAGTAAAGGAAAACAAGTGTTTTCATTTTTTGTCAAGTACATAATAAAGGTCGTAAAACTAGACAAGGAAATATGCGAAGAAAGTGAGTTGGACTGTGTGTGATGGCAAGTGGTGTTAGACAATTCGAAAGTTTATTACATACTATGTGACATTGATTTGAAAATACTGAACATTAGACATTTTTGCTTTAATCCATCTAATCTAACTTTATTATTATTTTTCAAATTTAATTTTTATTTTTTTTAATTTCAGGTATCGATATTAGAATGGCTATCCTTTTAACTTTGGCCAATTTTTAGGGCAACAATTTCATTTTTAAAATTGTCTTAGTTAATGTAATTGATGGCTTCTTACAAAAGTACAAAATAAAGGAGAAATAATCTTGGGATTAATTTTCCCCTGTCCAATCTTCTCCTGCCCAATTTTATTACGGGAATACACTATCATCCCAACATTAATCTTCGGATTAATCTTAGGACAAAATGTTTGGAGCTATTGGGATTAAAGATTAATCCCAACATCAATTTTATAGCAACTGTCATCCCAACATTAATCTCAAAATGTTGTCATTGGGGTTTGAAGTAATATTTTCATGTCATAGAAAAGAGATATTATATAAATTTTTCTTTCTTCTTCACAATGTTTTATTGATTTTGCAATGTTTGTTTTAATGATAGAAGAGTTTTCTTTTTCAATGATCTATTGTTTGATTGTTTTACCTATTTTAATGATAGAGGTTTATTTATTTTCTATTTTTTAATTAAGGTGTAAATTGTTTTACCTGTTTTAAAATATTATATAAATTTTTCTTTCCTTTCATTTGCCTGAGATTAAAGATTTAAAACTTCCATTGCCTCTTTCTCCCTCTGTGCTTTTAATTTTATTTTTCGAGTTGTAGGCCCCCATTTGGGTACTCTCTCTCTCTCTCTCTCATGCTTTTGTGTTTTTGTGGATATGTTATGATTTGGTAAACAATTTCATCAATATTTTAACAATATCAATTGATGAGCGATTCTCTTTTTCCCTTAAAATGAATTGTTTCTTCACTACATAGCCGTGGTGTGTCAACCTCTTAAGCAATTTCGGTGTTCAAACAGTGCACAATATCAATATCAATATTGTGGCCTAAGTTTTACTCTTTTTTTTTTTTTGTGGAATCCAAATTTTGTTTTTTGTTGTGGCAGTGCGTTGGCTGCTTCCCATGAGCAAACCAAATGTGTAACGCCCTCAAAATAACAACAATAAACCCATCAGATAAGACATGCATTTACATATAAACTAACCACATTCTTTTATTCATTAGAGTTCCATTACTTAAGTATTACATGTTAACATCATAACAGAATGCCCTACGGGCTTACAGCTTTCCAAGTTAACACTTGGTTACAACAAAAGAGTACTAACTCGTTTACACATTAAGCCCTAGGCTTGAAGTTACATGTAATACATCAAAAGTTAAGCGACAAAAGTATGTCCGCCACTAGCCTCCCAGCTATGTCCTTGGAGGTGGCATGCTTCCTGCACCTGAAAATGATATTCCCATATAGGGTGAGCCACAGCCCAGTAGAAATACACTAAACCAACCATGAACAATGACTAAAATATTAGCAATTGATAGATGGCCAACACTGATACATTCACATAAATTACACATTTATGTCATACAACTTATGAGTCTAAGTTACCTTTCATTTTTTCCCTTTTTCAACAGATAAGCATGCTAGCTCTATCATTATTTCCACAGATATGTATAAAAACTATATCTCACATTCAGATAAGCATAAAAGCTATATCCACATTCTCAACAGATATGTATAACAACAATATCCCACATTCACAGATAAGCATATAAGCTGTATCCACACTTCTCTAGACAAGCATATGAGCTATGTCTACGGAGTTCATCCCTTATCTTCTCCCAACACTATCCGGTTTAGAGGTACATCCCCTATCTTCCCCTAAATCGCGGAGTACATCCCCTATCTCCTCCTCTACACATAACATATATAAACACATTGGTTCTATATACAATCACCCAATACATACAGTTAATGTATTCTATCAACCGCCAAGTTCCATGACACATTTCATTGATTAGTTTCAGTTTACCTAATCATCATGCATTGTCTACAACAATCACGACTATCCTCCACCGATAGCCCAAAGCAGTTATTTCTAAACAGAAAATAAATGCACAAATAGATATTCAATCAACATTTCATTTCTTCATTCTTCTCAATTAATTATCCCAATTAATTAAACAATGTAATTAGGTCAATTCCCATAATTACCATTTCAACCCTTAGGTCCCATTTTCATCAATGATTCAACAATCATTCCATTTTTCTATGCCAAACATGCATCTAGGTTTTTTTATGAATAAAACCCCAACTTTTGTAAAATTACACAAAAGCCCCAAACTTTCACAAAATTACCAAACCAAGCCCAACATCTCAAAATACCAAAATTTAAAGAAAAAACCCATAGAGAGGAGTAGGATATCCCTACCTCGAAGTTTAAGCCACAAAGGAGATGAAGACTCGAAGATCAACTTGCTCCAAATCCAAACTTTTTCAGATTAAATCGAAGCTCTCAACGCCCTCTATCTTTTTAACAAAGGCCCTAGGCTAGATTCACACCCTAGGGAGATCAAATCTTAGAGAGAGTGCAAGTTTAGAGAGAGAGAGTGTCGGATTTAGGTTTTGCTCAAAGAAAGGAACTGAAAAAGTGATGTTTAAGACGCTACTGTCCGCTGATATAAAACACGCTCGCTCGAGTGAAGACTTTGTCGCTCGAGTGACCAGACACAGAAAACTCTCGCTCGAGCCAAGAAGTTCTCGATCGAGCGAAGAAAAACCCAGACCGCTCGAGCGAAGGAAGCTCGTTCGAGCCAAGAAATAGAACTCTCAGGTCCAGAACCAGACGCAACACTACTCTCGCTCGAGCGACAAACTCCTCGCTCGAGCGAAGGACCAAAAATCTGGGCAGCAACACTAGGCTCCCAAACACAACCAACCTGTAACAAACCTGCCCAACACATCCCATAACTCAATATACAAAGTACAAAGGATGCAAACACGATAATAAACAACAACCAACATCCACGGACACATGTCCGGATCACTATACAACAAGGGTAAACCCGGGATCGCTATAAAATGGATCCAAAAGGGTTGGTTCATATTTTGCTTATGGGAGGATTGAATAGTTGGAGCTATTTGAATATTTTATTTTTTTGTTTTTGTTTTTTGCAGCTGCTGTCCATGGCATTTCAATGCACCATGTTAACCCATTAAAGGTATAGTCTTTAATAGGATGCTTGGCTTCCATTGGGAATAAAATCGTTCAATCTATTTTTAGTTTACAATTTTTTTTTAAATTTAATATTGTCATTTCTAAGTTACTGAAAATGATAAATGATAAAATCTTTGAAATATTTTTCTAAAATGGGTCTCCAGAATGCCTCAAAATTTTTATTTGGGTTTTCGTTGGGTGTCTAAATTTTATGTGATTTGTTTCTCATTTGGGTTTGTTTGTGTTTCTCATTTATATTATGTGATTTGTTTCTCATTTATATTGCCTCAATTAAAATCTGTCTCTTTACCGTTCTATATTTTATGTGTGTCTTCATGCATACACCATGTTCAGTAAAATGCCTCAATGAAAATAGTTTAATTTTTAATGCTAGCTGCTTATATAATTCTACTTTTTTGTAAAATAGTGAGTGAATTTAAATTGGTGATAACGTTTAGCAAAAATAGAGGTATATTCAAATTGGTGATACAAATAGTGGGAGTTGGATGTTATTTTTAATAATAAACAGTGGCAAATTTTGGACAAGGGATGATGTAGCTTGCTTACTTATATTTTCTAATCTTTGGAATGGCATAGGCCTGAGATTGAAACTTTCTAATCTTATATTTACTTATTAAGATCATTTGAAACTTTCATTTGCCGGAGATTAAAAATTTAAAACTTCCACTGCCTTTTTCTCTCTCTCTCTGATGCTTTTAATTTTATTTTTCGAGTTGTAGGCCCCCAAAGTCCATCGAGGACCAAGGTTGAGAGCTGCAAGTTTTCTCTTTTCTAACAACTCTTTTCCAGTAAGTCTTTCCTTTATTCCCATTCTTAGTATTGTTAAATTAAGTTCCATTTGGATACTCTCTCTCTCTCTCATGCTTTTGTGTTTTTGTGGGTATGCTATGCTTTCTTTCATGTCTTGGGTTCTGTTAATTGATTTGGCAAACAATTTCATCAATATTTTAACAATGTCTTCATCAATTGATGAACAATTCTCTCTTTCCCTTAAAATGAGTTGTTTCTTCACTTCATCAATTGATGAGCAGTTCTCTTTTTCCCTTAAAATGAGTTGTTTCTTCACTACATAACCGTGGTGTGTCAACCTCTTAAGCAATTTTGGTGTCCAAATAGTGCACAATATCAATATCAATATCAATATTGTGGCCTAATTTTTACTTATATTTTTTTTTATTCCAAATTTTGTTTTTTGTTGTGGCAGTGCGTTGGCTGCTTCCCATGAGCAAACCAAATGGATCCAAAAGGGTTGATTCATATTTTGCTTATGGGAGGATTTGAATAGTTAGAGCTATTTGAATATTTGAATATTTTTTTGTTTTTTGCAGTTGCTGTCCATAGCATTTCAATGCACCATGTTAACCCATTAAAGGTATCCTAATTCTTTAATAGGATGGTTGGCTTTCATTGGGAATAAAATTGTTCAATTTGTTTTTAGTTTACAATTTTTTTTTAAAAATTTAACAGTGTCATTTCTGAGTTATTGAAAATGATAAATGATAAAAACATATTGTAGACGTCCCCGAACACCCCGGGAGGGAAATCCCGTTTTGTCCATATGGGCTCACTACAGTTCAGACTCAATGTCACGGTCCTGTATCTAATCTCGCGGAGTGCAATGCAAGACCGATGAATCATCAAAGAGTCCAAATTTGACAAATCGTTTTGAAAAACTGATTTTTAGACAGAAGTGCCAAACATGGACTGCTTTGTTAGATACAGAGCCCCCACCTAAATATTTTATTTTGGGAGAATTAGGAAACCCTGACTCCTGCCTAAGGCCACATGCCCTTCATCACCAAAGTTGCCTCAGCTCGGGAACTTGGGTACGATTGGGGAAGGTCACTTCGTGAGCACCCCCGCTCGCCCGATCAAAGATTGGCCTCTACTAACCATGATATCGAGTTTTGAAAACGTTATGTGCTCTTATTCTGGTTATTAGCCTAGAATTACTATGTGATGCGCACAGCATACAAGTAGAGACTGGATCGCCTGAGTTGGAACAAAACATTTCATGTTCGTTTTTTTTGAAAGTGGTTTGCTACTCGCAAGTAGGCTAAAATACGGATTTTGCCACCCTCGGGTGGGCTTAGAAAACATGGTTTTGCCACTCTCGAGTGGGCTTAAAACTCTCATTCAATGCATTGTTCCAATTCAAATAACCCAACCTCCACCTACAGGCATTCAGGCAGTTATATCACAGAAGCACATAGCCTCATGGTAAGCATGCTATCATGGCAGTCACTCATGTGCATGCAAGGATGCTAAAGCATAAACACTTACCGAGTACTCCGAGCCAAAGAAAGAAGTTAATTAGAAAACATGCATCCTAACTATGCTGAAATGCCTAATGCAACACATGCAAGAATGCAACTAGGATAGGCTCGGCTATTCTAAACATGGCATATGAAATGCAACATATGAAATGCCGAGTCCGGTGCATGCAAAACAGATGAATAAATGCAAACATACGAGCATAAGGATGCTAATTTAAACGTGCCCTAAACTAACCATCATAAGCTGGTAAATAAAAGAGAGAAAGACGTGGGGTTGGAAGACATACATCACACACACGCACACTTATTACAACATTGCCCTCGCCCGGAGGGTCTGAATAAATAATATACAACCAACTAGCTAATCTAAGCTAATTAAACTAATTATTACATAACCTTAATTAATAAACGAATTAACTAAGAAAGCAAATGAATTAGCATACAAGCTAAATGAATGGACTGCCTCAGCTCTGTCTTGAATGATGATGCATGCGTGCTCAAGTCGCCTTGTCGGGAAATCCATTGCGATGTCCCGATTTGCCTCTGTTTACTACTGATCCCGGAATACTGTACAAAGCACCAGAAGGCTTGTTGACCAATTTTGGCTGCTGGTTTCCGATTTGCTGCAACAGAGAGCAAGAAAGGGGCATAACAAAGTATTTTCAACGTATGTGTGCACGACCACTCTCCTTGTCATTGCATAAGCTCTAGGGGGTATAGACCTCGATCCTCGTGCCACCAATCACGTATCTCGATGCATGATGGCCGAGGAGTCGAATTGCACGACTCAATGTGAAATGAATGCATATGAAAACACAACAAGGCCTAAACTCCATCATGGGTAATCCGGAGCGTCGGCGACCGGGAATTAAGACACGTTTCATCACTTTGAGTACGAAACATCCCTCGTTTTCCGTGTTTGGACTAATCCTACTCCAAACACAATGCAATGAGATGACATACACAATGCGGCTAATATGCAACCCTAAATGCAATGCAACCAAATCATGCTGGCATGCGAGGGATGATATGCACGCATGTAATTAGCATACGTAATGCTATGAACCTAGAATGGCATACTCAATGCACATGAGCTATATGGCATACACAATGCGCACATACGAAGATGGACATACACAAAGGCATAATCAAAGCATACACAATGCGATGGTCAAACATGCAACAACATGAACCAAATGGCATACACAATGCAAGATGGACTTAAACCAATATGAGTGGACCTGAGCCACACTCAAATCAGCGGCCATATGATGAAAATGAGACAACCGAAATGCATGCAAACATGCACGAATGTAAAGAACCGATCCTAAGGCACAACATGCAACTCTAACAAAGCATGGCAGATGATGAAATATGACATAGAATGACACATGATCCAGCTCTAAAATATGATGCACAATGGTCCCGAATCATGCAAACACCTCAGTATATGCATGCGATGGACCTCAAAAGTTAAGCATGGATATTGAACTACAGGCATGCAAAACAAGCATCATTCGACCGTGAGACCCAAAAATAGAGCTAAGGCAGTCCAAAACATGCACAAAATCAGTTTAAGGCATGGCCAAAGCGTGCTAAAATCAAGGGCCAAAGCAACATGCAATACAAGCTAGTGAGGAGGGTTTACACTATAAGTATATTAAGCATTCAAGAGGCCACTAAACCAACAAAATTCAGAGGTATTATATGCCAAATAAACCCCAAAAACCCACTGAAACATGGTCTATGCATGCAAGAATGATAGGCTCCTTTGATAGGCTATAAGGAGGGTTGTTCTACACATGCAAGAGGGACACCTAATATGGCAAAATCACCTCTGGACAGAGGTTATGAGGGCCCTAAAACTCATTGAAAATGGCCTAAAATGAGGCTAGGAAGCATGCAAGTAAAGGCTCCTTTGAAAGGCCATGAAGAGGGTTACTCTACACATGCAAGAGGGACACCTAATATGGCAAAACCACCTCTGGATAGAGGTTATGAGGGCCCTAAAACTCATTGAAAAGGGCTTGAAATGAGGCTAGGAAGCATGCAAGTAAAGGCTCCTTTGAAAGGCCATGAAGAGGGTTACTTTACACATGCAAGAGGGACACCTAATATGGAAAAACCACCTCTGGACATAGGTCATGCAGGTCCTAAAACCCACCAAAAATGGCCTGAAACATGCTCAAGAAGTGTGAAAATATGGGCTCCTTTGTAAGGCCAAGAGTGCTAATAAACAAGACAAGGGGTGTGAAGGCCACCCTTCTCTGATTTTGGGACTCAAAACAGCATGCTAGCCACTAAAAATCCACTGGATTTCATTGGCTAAAAGGTCAAACAAAGCACAATACAAAAACCTTAATGCATGGCTCAAAACAAGATGAAAACAAGCATGCAAGGGGGTAGATGACCCCCAATAGAAAAATGACCTTAAACAAACTTCAAGAGGAGCTCAAAATAAGACTTTTTTCAGTTTATGACAAAGCCCAAATATGCTTAAAAGTAGAGCTGAAATATGGAGCAAAACAATGCTACAAAGAGGGAAATAGAGAGTTACCCTTGTAGCCAAAAGGGCCAGCAGCTTCTGAACCAAAATAGCAAGCCTTCAACCTCTGAAAATGAGCTCCAAGGTGCTTAGATGGATGATGGAGAGGTTAGGCTAAGAGGTGTAGTGCAATGGTGCAAGAACAATGGAGTTTTGAAGGCCAAATATAGAGATACAAACGGGGAGTGTATGTATGAGCCTCAATAATTTTCTGAACCCTTGCAAGTGAGCTTCTCTTAGAAGCTTAGAACCTAGGTTAAACATCCTCCATACACGTGTATGGAGGATGCAGCAAATGCCTTCCAGCTAGCACAGCTGGAACACACTCACTGAGACAAACAACGAGAGAGCAGGCCGACCAGTTCAAGTGGTCAGCCGACCAGGTCAAAAGGTCCAAGGTGGTCGGCCACCCCCTACGATGAAGCCCCCAAAGTTAGCTTTCCAATGGCACCAGCCTTGCATTAAAATTTCAACTGTTCAAAAAGTTATGCCTGTTTTGGTAAAGCCGCGTAGATTCAGTCCAACCGGATTGATGCCCTACTTTAACCAACCATATCTCCCCTATCCGGACTTGGCTTTAGGAGATTCTTGAGTGCAAAATGAAGTCTCGGAAGTCTTCTTTCCAATGGTAGTGGCTTCATAGCTTAAATCCAAGTGTATAGACAGATAAGCCTGATTTAGCGAGGATTGCTTGACTCTCTCTTAGCGATTCATTTCCACCTTCTTCTTCAACTTGGTTTCTTCCCTCTTCTTCAATTTTCCTCAACTCCAAACCCCTAAGTAAGGTGTTTTGAAAGATTTTTCAAAGATTTCATCTCTCTTTCATTCATTTCCACTTTTCCCTTGCTCGGTTTACCGAAAAGCGCAACATTTAACGAAATGCGAGCGTCGGAACATCGTAGAAACTTTATTTTCAAAACATTTTGAAAGAGAGGGTTTCAAGGTCTAAAATATTTTGATCAAGATTGTTTTGGTCCAAAAGGGGTATAAAGTTGAGGTTTGACTCTCTCCTTGCCGACGAAACTGAACCTTTCCCCTGCACATCTTTCTCCACCGAGTAAACCATCAGTAGTGCCCAAGTCTTAAGGGCGGTCAAAAATGGGGTGTTATAGACGCGCCCGCGTGAGGCCGTCGTGCTACAGTTCGGACTCAATTTGTGTCACGGTTCTTAATTTGAACCAAAGAGTCCAAATCTGGCAAATCGTTTTGAGAAAACAGATTTTTAGAAAAGAAGTGCCAAACATGGACTGTTTTGCCAGATACAGAGTCGCCACCTAAATATTTTTTAAGGGGAAATTTAGGAAACCCTGACTCGGTGCCAAAGGCCACGTGTCCGTCATCACCAAAGTTGCCTCGGCTCGGGAGCTAGGGTACGATTGGGGAAGGTCAGCTATGAGCACCCCCTCTCACCCGATCCGAAGATTGGCCTCTACTAACCGTGATATCTGTTTTTGAAAACGTTATGTGTTCTTATTCCATTTATTAGCCTAGAATTACTATGTTATGCGCGCAGCAAACAAGTATAGACCAAATCGCCTAAATTGGAACAAAACATTGCATGTTCGTTTTGAAGATGGTTTGCTACTCGAAAGTAGGCTAAAATGCAGGTTTTGCCACCCTCGAGTGGGCTTTTAAAAAAGATGGTTTTGCCACTATCTAGTGGGCTTAAAAAATTCACAGTTTTAATGTATTATTCCAATTTAGGTAATTCAACCTCCATCCACAGGCATTTGAGCAGTTATATCACATAAGCAACTAGCCTCATGGTAATCATGCTGTTATGGCAACACTCACACGGATGCGGTATGCTAAAGCATAAATGCTTACCGAGTACTCCGAGCCAAAACAAAAACTAGTTAGTAATCATATGCATGATCCTAGTTCATGTTAAGATGGCTAATGCAACACATGCAAAATGTAACTAAGATAGGCTCGGCTAATCTACAATGACATGTGAAATGCTACAACTAACACGTATTCAATTTGGAATTGAAATTCAAATGCAGTTAGAATGATGCGCCGAGCCCGGTGCATGCAAGACAAATGTATGAATGCACGCATGTATAGCATAAGGTATGCTAATTTAAATATGCCCTAATCTACCATCATAAGCGGGTAAATAAAAGGGAAGAAAGACGTGGGTTGGAAGACATACACACACTCACGCACACTTATTACACAATTGCCCTCGCTCGGAGGGTCCAAATAAATATTACAGTCCGAATACTAAATTAATTATTACAGAATTTCTAATTAATTAACAAATTAAACGCAGGATTAAAGTGGCCATAGCCCCGCCTTGGGATACGTGGATGACGCATGTTTGACTCGTCTCGCCCGGAAATTTGCTGCCATAGCACTGTTGCCTCTGTTGACACTGCCCTGCCCCTCTGAAATTTATGAAAGTCTCCTGAATTGTTCTGAACTTCATTCTGAGTGTAGTGGAGTTCCACCGGCCAAATCAAAAGGCCACCGGCCATGGAAATGAGGTTATAGGCTAAAGATTTTGCTCTCGGCCAAAATTCTTTGCCGGTCGGCACTCATCATTGCCGGCCGACCAAATCTTCCTGTTGAAATCTGCAGTTGACAGCAGCAGAGGGCAAGCAGTGTATGGCATGGAATTTTCAAGCAAATGTGAGCATGGGCACACTCCCTATCATGCAAGGGACTCAAGGGAGCATGACCCTCGACCCTCGGGCCATCAATTATGTATTTTTGATGCATGATGGCCTAAGAGGCCAAGTTAGCAACTTTGATGTAAATGCATGCAAACAAAAGAGATGAATGCCAACACCCTATCATGTTGAGGTCAAGGGGATTGACGACCGAGGGTTGAGACGTGTTACATCACTTGGAGTATGAACACTTCTCAATCCTCATACTTGGTTTGACACCCCAAACCAAGCCAAATGTAATGCATGGATGGAATATACAATGCAAAGTGATGCAACTCATGTAAGATAACATGAACATGCTAAGCTAATGCAACATGACACTATCTAATCCTGCATGCTAGACTAATGCAATATGGACATATCAAGCATACAACAAGACTATGTAATGCCATTAACTAAACAACATACAAACATGCGAAAATGATACAATGTAAGCATGCAACCAATGCAATACAACATGCAAGCATGCAAAATATGGAAAGACGGACTTATACTGAAATGAGAGGACCTCAGCCCACCACCAAAATAGTGGCCAAAGAGGATACACGAGCACAAATGATGCATGCAAGCATGCACACATCAAGGTCCATCACCTAAGCATAAAAGGGGACAACTCTAAGCATACTTAAAGGCAATATATATGAGCATTAAACCAATATGCTAAGCTCTGAAAATGAATAGAGAATTATGCCAAATCAAACAAAACATGCAAGCAAGGCATGTAACAATGACCAACACTTGAAGCCGATAAAGGGGGTCAAACCAAAGCTATGTCAACCAAACCTTAAAGGACCAAAATGACCTAAAATAGTCCCAAGGGACCCCAAAACAAGACTAAAGCATACATAGATCATGGTCAAAACACGCCAAGGAATGAGTCCAAAACATGGGCATTCAAGGCCAAAAATGGGAGCATTGCTCAACACCTCCCCTAAGCAAACACGGCATGAATTTTTCAATACAAAATAGAGTTTTAGCATGCAAAAAGGGCCCTCAAAGCCCACTGATATGGCAGCCTAATGTCTAAACACATAGGCATGCACAATGACCATTTTCCAAGGCACAAAAGAACAACCTTTCAAGGCAAGAAAGTGATGATGAATGTGGGCGTACAAGCATGGATTAGGGACTGAAATGGTATATGAAATGACTCCAAATCATTGAAACAACCCAACTAAAGCATGCTAGTGACTCACACGCTCAAGGCTCACAAGCCAAAATACAAAGGGGCTATACCAAACATGACAAATACGACCAAACCAGCACCCAACAGACCTCAATCATGATAAATTATGACCAAAAGCTTCACAAAGCTAGGTAAGAATATGCAAGCACGATGGTTTAATGGCTAGATGCATTTCTAGGCAAAATAGGGGAATATAAAGCAAGTGTATTATGCATGTAAGGGACCACAAATCTGACCAAAAACAGAGGTAAGATATGCCCAAAAAACACCCAAAAACCTCTGAAATAGGGCCAAATACAACCAAGCATACATGCTACCCTTATGAGCCAAAATATGAACAAAATGAGAGACCAAGGGAGAGGGGTGTCCCTCCCCTATGCAAGACCTCAGAACCCCTTCCTCACCACTGAAAATCCATTGGATTTTAGTGGTGAGAAGGCCAACACACTAAGGTAAACAAAGCTTACCGAAAGAGCACAAAAAGAGGCCAAAAGAGGCCTAAGAGGGGGAGGTCGACCCCAAACACCAAAACAACCTTAATGAAGAATCTTAAGCATGAAAATATAAGACTTTTTTTAGTTATACACAAAGCTTAAATCAACATGCAAGGCAGGTCAAAAGCCAATGCAAGATTGGGGAAACTAAAGTAAAGTAGTTACCCTTGAAGAACTCTTGATGAATAGCAAATGCAGCCCTCTTCTTTTGATCAAAATCAGCCCAAAAGCTCAAGAACAAACCCTCCAAGCCCCTCAAGGTCGGAGTAAGGTGTGATGGTGTGTGTGTTAGTGCAAAACTAAGGTAAAAATACACTTTTAGGCCACAAAACACACACAAGGGAGGAGAGAGAGGGAAATATGAAGAGAGAGAGGATATATATATATATATATATCAGAATATATGTATAAGCTCTGTCTTTTTTGTTTTTTTGCTAACCTTTAACAATGGAGGAGGAGAGGTCCTTATATAGGCAAAAGAAATGGTTCTAAGCTTCTCAAAGAAGCTAAGTAAAAGGGGGCAAGGAGGTCAAGGCTTCTTGAGGAAGCTAAGACAGCTGGCCAAGCTTCTTGAGGAAGCTTTGACAAGGGTCAAGCTTCCTTAAGAAGCTTTGACCAAAAGGGGGCAAAAGGGGCAAAACAGCCACATGTAAGCCCCGGGGTAGGTTTGGTGTATTCCAGCTGGCACAGTTGGCATGCACCGTGCTTGAAGAAGGCAAAAAGGTGTTACCAGCCAAAAAAGGAGGTTGCCGGCTAAACAGATAGCCGACCGACCATATAGAGTGTCGACCGGCCATTGGTATTAAGAAACCATGGCCGGTGTCAGCAATTAATGGCCGGCGATGCCAAGGGAAGGCCGATGGGGTGTGGGGATGGCCAACAAGCCATTCCCTACAGCTCAAAGCAAAAACACAAGTATTTGGTGCAAAACCAAATGCAAGACGAACAAGTTGAGAGATCCTGAGGCAAGGCGCGCAACCAAGGCCTCAGGGAACTCAAAACGAACACGAACATGGATGATCACCGAGTGTCCCCACCGGTGACATATGTCATTTTAGCTATCATTTAGTAGGTTTGTTTATGTAGTGTTGATTGAATTTTTTTTCTTCAATTTCTTTATGGATAACTGAAAGAGGAGTGCAGAGAAGTGGGGCATAATTGTTTGTTTCTTTATGGTTTTGATTTCATACGATTTGCGATTTGATTAAGTGAGTAATCAATACGAACAGGTTGTATAAATCGCAAATAGCCATGAATCGTAGGTGAATCGGTGAACCAAATGGTGAATCGTGAAGTAAATCGATTCGATTCGCTAAAATCAATGTTTGACTTTCCTTTTTAGTTTTTTATTGTTGGAAAAGGGTTCACACAACCTTTTTAAGGTCTTTAGGATTAGTATATGCCATCTTTTGACTTTCTCCCTCCCTCTTTTGTTAGTTTTTCATATCTCTTTATCCCCTTAACATTATATCTGTAAATCAGTGGAGTTTTGTTAGTTTTATTTATAGATTTATTTATTTTTGTTGTTGTTGTTGTTATATATAAAATTAACATGAATCTTCTTTTTGAATTTTGCAAACCCTTCAGCTACTTCACCTATGTTGGACACACACACCATTTATTGTTGTAGTTTTCTGTCTTTTATTTTTTTTTACTTTTTATTTTATCAGGGAATTAGTTGTAGAGAAATTATCAATTCATGTAAGGCTGATGTTTTTATTCTTAATGCTTTGTACATGTGACAGAGGCATCAAAATTTGGTGAGGAGAATAGTTCTAAAGGCTCCATCAATAGAGGTAATCAAGATTCCATCCCTTTTTTTGCTTCTATTTTTTATTATGTTATAAGTTGATGATTTAATCTTTTACTTGATTTCTATAGTTCAAAGACCAACTTCCTCATGTCACTTGGAATAAATTACAACCTATTTCCTGTTATTTTAATTAAATTTATGGTTATTCATTCCATTCTAAGGATTTCAGTATAGTTTGCAATAATTGAAGTTCAAAATAATTAGTTTTACCACTATAATTTCTGCTACTACAATGTTCACCAAATGCTTGATAAATTGTTTCTCTATTTGATGTGTTTGATGTGTTTATTAATTCACAGGGAATGGAAGGTGAGGGGGAGATTAATCAAATGATCAAACTTTTGGTTGTGGAAAAAGTTCTCCTTTGCTAAACTTTTGACTGGGGTGAGGAAAAAGTTTCCCTTTGCTTGACTGGGTTGAGTTTATGAATTTATCTATTTTTTGGATAATGTTCTCTTTGCTAATTATTTTTATTATTATTTATTGTTTTTGGGAAAAACCAAAAAAATTAGCGGTTTTTTTGTTTTTTGTTTGCATTATTTCTAAATAGGTTGAACGCTCTCAATTGGATCTCAGTTGTGAGTTTATGAAATCTTTCTTTTGAGATTGTGGTTTGAAGATTTTTGAAACGGATACTCCTTGCATTGTGGTGCCAAAGATATCTATGAAGGTTATCAAAGAAAGAGCGGGTGCATAAAATATTTGCTACATAGATTAAAAAATAGAGAGGGTGTGTGGGTGTGGGATGAGGGAGAGTAGAGATAGAGGGAGGCAAAAAGTGAAGATAAATGAATAAAATGGTGTGAGACAAATTGCATCTTGAAAAGTTATCTACCTATGTGCTGAATTCCATGTCTCTAAAAGATTGACATTCTCAATTTTAGGAATTAAATATATTTGCTGAATCATTAGTGCTTGATGATGAAAGGAGGCATTTATAAACATTAGTGCTTGATAATGTGTTTAAGAGCTAAAATCTAATAATGTGTTTAGAACTTTCAATTAGTGCTTGATGTTTTCAGATTGGTGTAATCCATAGACATATATGCTTGATTGGAGGGTTAGCTGATTGCTCAAAGAGAGGTGGTTTTGTTGATTAATGTTTAGTTTCTTCTATTTTTTTGTTTGTTTGTTGATTTTTACTTTCTATTTTTCTCTTTCTTTGTAATTAGCAAGAGAGAAGTGTAATATGAAGAGTCTGAGACTTAAGCTTAGGAAAGTGAAATGAGTGTTGTAACTAACTAATACTACTGAGACTTGAGTGTAATATGTTCATGACTTTGCTAATCATACATTTTATTTAACTAATTGATACATTTTTCTTGCTACATTTTGGGTTTTGATACACATTAATTTTGCACAATGGGGGTGAGTAGCAATGCACGATTTTTCTTTCCATGCCTTTTCTTTTTAGACATTACCTATCAATAGTTGACATGAGAGATGGTTTGTTAATATTGCAATCACTAAGATTATATTCTTTTTAAATGTTAGCCGAAATTCAAATGTGACAAACCTCTTCAATTAGAACAAGAAAGATTGATAGCTTGGGCAAGTATAACAGTGATGCCATAAGAAAGGAACAATTTTTCTCTAAAATTACTTTATGAATAAATTTTTCATGTACTACATAGAGTTGGACAGGAGAAGATTAATCCCAACATTATTTCCACCGTGCCTTTAGGCACAGGCATACACTGGTTCCCTGATAAAATAAAAAGTAAAAAAAATAAAAGACAAAAAACTACAACAATAAAAGGTGTGTGTGTCCAACATAGGTGAAAGAGCTGAAGGGTTTGCAAAATTCAAAAAGAAGATTCATCTTATTTATATATAACAACAACAACAACAAAAATAAATAAATCTATAAATAAAACTAACAAAACTCCACTGACTTACGGATATAATGTTAAGGGGATAAAGAGATATGAAAAACTAACAAAAGAGGGAGGGAGAAAGTCAAAAGATGGCATATAGTAATCCTAAAGACCTTAAAAAAGTTTTGTGAACCCTTTTCCAACAATAAAAAACTAAAAAGAAAGTCAAACATCGATTTTAGCGAATCGAATCGATTCACTTCACGATTCACCGATTTGGTTCACCGATTCACCTACGATTCATGGCTATTTGCGATTTATACAACCTGTTCGTATTGATTACTCACTTAATCAAATTGCAAATCGTATGAAATCAAAACCATAAAGAAGCAAACAATTATGCCCCACTTTTTTGCACTCCTCTTTCAGTTATCCATAAAGAAATTGAAGAAAAAAAATTCAATCAACACTACATAAACAAACCTGCTAAATGGTAGCTAAAATGACATATGACAAATAATAGGGAACTAATAATTAGACCAAGCAACCAAATGACATAACAAATGTTCTGCAATAAGAAATGAGTAAATATGTTTTTATCATTTATCATTTTCAGTAACTCAGAAATGACAATGTTAAATTTTAAAAAAAAAATTGTAAACTAAAACAAATTGAACAATTTTATTCCCAATGAAAGCCAAGCATCCTATTAAAGAATTATGATACCTTTAATGGGTTAACATGGTGTACTGAAATGCTATGGACAGCAACTGCAAAAAAAAAAAAAAAAAAAAATTCAAATAGCTCCAACTATTCAAATCCTCCTATAAGCAAAATATGAACCAACCCTTTTGGATCCATTTGGTTTGCTCATGGGAAGCAGCCAACGCACTGCCACAACAAAAAACAAAATTTGGAATAAAAAAAAAAATAGAAGTAAAAATTAGGCCACAATATTGATATTGATATTGTGCACTATTTGGACACCGAAATTGCTTAAGAGGTTGACACACCACGGTTATGTAGTGAAGAAACAACTCATTTTAAGGGAAAAAGAGAACTGCTCATCAATTGATGAAGTGAAGAAACAACTCATTTTAAGGGAAAAGAGAACTGCTCATCAATTGATGAAGACATTGTTAAAATATTGATGAAATTGTTTATCAAATCAATTGACAGAACCCAAGACATGAAAGAAAGCATAGCATACCCACAAAAACACAAAAACATGAAAGAGAGAGAGAGAGAGAGAGAGAGAGAGAGAGAGAGAGAGAGAGAGAGTATCCAAATGGAACTTAATTTAACAATACTAAGAATGGGAATAAAGGAAAGACTTACTGGAAAAGAGTTGTTGGAAAAGAGAAAACTTGCAGCTCTTAACCTTGGTCCTCGATGGACTTTGGGGGCCTACACCTCGAAAAATAAAATTAAAAGCATCAGAGAGAGAGAGAAAGAGGCAGTGGAAGTTTTAAATTTTTAATCTCAGGCAAATGAAAGTTTCAAATGATCTTAATAAGTAAATATAAGATTAGAAAGTTTCAATCTCAGGCCTATGCCATTCCAAAGATTAGAAAATATAAGTAAGCAAGCTACATCATCCCTTGTCCAAAATTTGCCACTGTTTATTATTAAAAATAACATCCAACTCCCACTGTTTGTATCACCAATTTGAATATACCTCTATTTTTGCTAAACCTTATCACCAATTTAAATTCACTCACTATTTTACAAAAAAGTAGAATTATATAAGCAGCTAGCATTAAAAATTAAACTATTTTCATTGAGGCATTTTACTGAACATGGTGTATGCATGAAGACACACATAAAATATAGAACGGTACAGAGACAGATTTTAATTGAGGCAATATAAATAAGAAACAAATCACATAATATAAATGAGAAACACAATCAAACCCAAATGAGAAACAAATCACATAAAATTTAGACACCCAACGAAAATCCAAATAAAAATTTTGAGGCATTCTGGAGACCCATTTTAGAAAAATATTTCAGAGATTTTATCATTTATCATTTTCAGTAACTTAGAAATGACAATATTAAATTTAAAAAAAATTCGTAAACTAAAAATAGATTGAACAATTTTATTCCCAATGGAAGCCAAGCATCCTATTAAAGACTATACCTTTAATGGGTTAACATGGTGCATTGAAATGCTATAGACAACAGCTGCAAAAATCAAAAACAAAAAAATAAAATATTCAAATAGCTCTAACTATTCAATCCTCCCATAAGCAAAATATGAACCAACCCTTTTGGATCCATTTGTTTTGCTCATGGGAAGCAGCCAACGCACTGCCACAACAAAAAACAAAATTTGGATTCCACAAAAAAAAAAAAAAAAAAGAGTAAAAATTAGGCCACAATATTGATATTGATATTGTGCACTGTTTGAACACCGAAATTGCTTAAGAGGTTGACACACCACGGCTATGTAGTGAAGAAACAATTCATTTTAAAGGAAAAAGAGAACCGCTCATCAATTGATATTGTTAAAATATTGATGAAATTGTTTACCAAATCATAACATATCCACAAAAACACAAAAGCATGAGAGAGAGAGAGAGAGAGAGAGAGAGAGAGTACCCAAATGGGGGCCTACAACTCGAAAAATAAAATTAAAAGCATTAGAGAGAGAGAGAAAGAGGCAATGGAAGTTTTAAATCTTTAATTTCAGGCAAATGAAAGGAAAGAAAAATTTATATAATATTTTAAAACAGGTAAAACAATTCACACCTTAATTAAAAAATAGAAAATAAATAAACCTCTATTATTAAAATAGGTAAAACAATCAAACAATAGATCATTGAAAAAGAAAACTCTTTTATCATTAAAACAAACATTGCAAAATCAATAAAACATTGTGAAGAAGAAAGAAAAATTTATATAATATCTCTTCTCTATGACATGAAAATATTACTTCAAACCCCAATGACAACATTTTGAGATTAATGTTGGGATGACAGTTGCTATAAAATTGATGTTGGGATTAATCCCAAGATTAATCCCAATAGCTCCAAACATTTTGTCCCAAGATTAATCCAAAGATTAATGTTGGGATGATAGTGTATTCCCGTAATAAAATTGGACAGGAGAAGATTGGACAGGAGAAAATTAATCCCAAGATTATTTCTCCTTTATTTTGTACTCTTGTAAGAAGCCATCAATTACATTAACTAAGACAATTTTAAAAATGAAATTGTTGCCCTAAAAATTGGCCAAAGTTAAAAGGATTTGAAAGTCGTTCAATAGCCATTCTAATATCGATACCAGAAATTAAAAAAAATAAAAATTAAATTTGAAAATAATAATAAAGTTAGATTAGATGGATTAAAGCAAAAATGTCTAATGTTCAGTATTTTCAAATCAATGTCACATAGTATGTAATAAACTTTCGAATTGTCTAACACCACTTGCCATCACACACAGTCCAACTCACTTTCTTCGCATATTTCCTTGTCTAGTTTTACGACCTTTATTATGTACTTGACAAAAAATGAAAACACTTGTTTTCCTTTACTAACTAAACCAGGTAAGAAGAACAATGGGACAACAAAAACTCTACACCACGATTTTGTTGTCCTCATATTC
The DNA here is from genome assembly GCF_055761805.1 of Camellia sinensis. Classification (NCBI taxonomy): domain Eukaryota; kingdom Viridiplantae; phylum Streptophyta; class Magnoliopsida; order Ericales; family Theaceae; genus Camellia; species Camellia sinensis. The sequence goes on from NC_138962.1 coordinate 143,949,228, forward strand.
CAAGAGGTTAAAAAAGAGAAGACAAAACTAGAGAGGAAAAAAGAACCTACAACTTTAGTTTTCTCTTAAATAAAATGTAAATTTATAAATCCTGAAAAACCAATTTAAAAGACAATTAGACATCAATTTTTATTTTGACAATGGGGGATTCCAAAACTTAGCACAAAGTTATTTCCAAAGTAATTCAAAATTTACCAACGTATATTGTCTTAACAAAGGCATTTTGTTACTAAGATTAGTCTGTGTTCACCAAAAAAAAAAAAAGAAAAGAGATTTATCTATGTTTATCTTCCTTTTTCTTTTCTTTTTTCAATCCTCATTATGCACATTTTCTTTTTGGTTTAAATTTTCAACACATACTCCCAACAATCACCAAATGAAAACACTTGTTTGCCACCTGAGATTAAAAATGAAAACACTTGTTTTCCTGTACTTGCCATCCTTGTCTAGATTAATCCCAAGATTGGACAGGAGAAGATTAATTTCAAGTAAAATGCCTCAATCTCAGGCCTATGTCATTCCAAAGATTAGAAAATATAAGTAAGCAAACTCCATTAAAGATTAAAAATAACATCCAACTCCCACTGTTTGTATCACCAATTTGAATATACCTCTATTTTGCTAAACCTTCCTTGGCCTGTTATAATAAGTTCACTCACTATTTTAACAACAAAAATGTAGAATTATATAAGCAGCTAGCATTAAAAAGAGAGGCATTTTAATCTTGGAACATTTTAGCTTGTAATGTTATAAATTCGCTCACTATTTTAATTGAGTGAAATGGAGAAGGGTTCAGCAATCAACCATGGCTTAGATCAGCGGACATTAGAAGGAAAAACATAATACATTTTATCTATTCAGCGGACATTTTATAAATTCACTCACTATTTTAATTGAGGCATTTTACCGAACATGGTGTATGCATGAAGACACACACAAAACATAGAGGGGTAAAGAGACAGATTTTAATTGAGGCAATATAAATGAGAAACACAATCAAACCCAAATGAGAAACATATCACATAAAAATTTTGAGGCATACAAAGAGACCCAATCATACAAAAATATTTCAGAGACCTAATCATTTATCATTTTTAGGACATAGTGAAAATATTTCAGACCCTAACTGTTAAATATTTCAGAGACCCAATCATACAAAGTGACACACATAAAAAATTTGAACCGAGAAACATAGATCTACCTTGAATTTGATCAAACAGTGCACTCAAATCTCAAAAAAGTTGCCATAAAACCAAGAACGAAGAGTGGGTAGAAGAGATAGAGAGAGAGAGAGAGAAAAACCAGAGAGAAGAGATTAAAATTTGAAAACCAGAGAGAGGAGGACGACTGTGAGAGAGAGATAGGGAGGTGTGTTTGGTACTCATTAGGAGGAATCCAAAGAGGCAGACTATGCTAGATTTTGATTTTGGCCCTTAGATTTTGATTAAGATTGATCTGAACCGTTGATTATAAATGTATCTCTATGACAATTTCTTGCCACATAGGACATTTTCAAAAACGCTTCTCCCTTATCATATAGATTTTATCTTTTTTTGACGTCACAAAATCCAGAATCAATGTTCACATAATCAATATCCAAGTGTGTATACATGTATACCTGTAGGACTATAAAATTTGTATGGGTGATTCTACTTACACCACTCTTTTACCTCCTTACACCCTCCATCTCATTACACCACTTAAAAAAAAATTGAATTCTTATTACACCTAATATAGTACCAAAACAAACCCTATGATAAAAAACTCTTCAAAACCCATCTCTTTACACCAATACCTTTGGAGAGAAAAGAGAACAACACAGAGAGAACGACGCAAGGAAGAAGAGTAGACAACACCGATGTGGAGGCGTTCGGACGGCGTGGACGATTGAACTCACTCTTCTCATTTGCCAAAGGTAAGTGAGAAAACTCTTCTTTCTCTCTCTATATTAATAGACATAGATATGTGTATCTATCTATATATCTATATCATCTATGTCATCATTTTTTTCGAATAGACAAATAATAGCACATTCCCAACATAGCTTTGGTGGTTTAGATCTTGGAATTTAATGGGGTTTGTGATTTTTGGTGCTAGTTTTGAATGTTGAAGTTCAGATTTGGTTCTATGTTTTATCAGATTTTTGGTCCTCTGTTTTGCCCACTGTCTCTTTCTTTTTCTTTTTTTCTGAGAGTGATAGTTAAGTGAAAAGGGTTAGGGTTTTGTGGGTAAAGAGCTGCCATAGAAGGTTATCAATAGTTGTGGAAAAAAATTGAATTTCTGGGTTAGAGTTTTGTGGGTTAGTCAAGTGAGCACCATTTCTGGGTTAGTCAAGTGAGCACCATCCCTACAAAACATTCCATCATCACATTAAAAATGACTCATGTATAATAAAAATGTTACATTAAACTAAGTTCAAGATTACCATTTTTGTTTAATACTTCTCTTAATTTATGTTCAAAATTATAATCAGAATCTCTCATAGATGTCTCCTTGTTTCATAGATTTGGGTTACCCCAAACTTTTTAGTAAGTAACTTATATAAGATAATGAGCTGAGTTTTGGAAGTGGGAATGTTCTAGTGACAAGCTAAGCCAATGCCTAGTACTAGTGTTTCTTCTTCAGGACGATCTCACACTCAAGCTAGCCCAATTGACAACCCTACAGTATGTACAATGCACCAATCTCAACCACATTGCACTCCCCAATAGCACCAACCCAAACCATACACCAATAGTGGAATCCTTGAACATCTATCCACCTATTACCACAAGCTGACCATCATGACTCCCACAAATCAATAATTAGTTCACCAACTCATCAACACTAACATCAAACTCACTAGTCACCGCTGCCATTATTAATCCATTCTAAATCACATTAATCCACCTTCCAACCATATTCTCATCCCCCACTAACACAACCACCAAGGTTGCCACACCCTGTTATTTTTTAGTTTTTTCCTGGTTTACTTTCTAATTTATCTTCCTAAACTTCTTTATATTCTTGAAACACATTCTCTCTCAACTCTCCACCTTCCTTCTCTATTTCTTCTCCTAAATATCTCCACTTTCTCTACAATATCTTTTTGAAGTCAAACCTCTTTAAACCTCTATACTTTTACCAAACTGGAATATCACTTGGCTCCTACAAAATCACCAGAATATTCACCAACACCTATTTGTGAACGTCAATTTGTTCTGCCGATACAAAGGAGGCTTATTCAGAATTATCAGATCATTCATGGTGATAATTCTTTTTTATTTTTTTGATAAATATTTTCATGGTGATAATTCTGAATCAAGCAATACCTCAAAGCTGCTGAACCTGATGCTTCACCAGAAGGCCCAGAACACTTGTGGTGGTAGTGGCAGCTTCAATTGGCAGAGGAAGTTAAGGGAGGATTCGATAGAGGGTTTTGCTTAATGAAGTCACTGACCAAAAAAGTATATTTTTTTACTCTACGGAGTTGCAAGGACCCTTGTAAAAACAAGAGAATCATTGTTGATTAGCTTGTATATGCGAAGGCACCATCACGACATACTATTTATCTAGTTATTGTTGTTTTCATTTCAGTAAGCAACATATGAATGCTCGTAGTGTGCCTGTATAGCAGCGGCTATTTGAATGTGTACGGGGATACCGTGAGTGGTATGCTCGTGTTTCGCATCAGGTTGTTCAAAATCCTACACATCACTCTCAGTTTGATCTACATGTTCAACGTCCCGAGAATGATGTTACTATGGATCCTAAGTGGGTAAGCAAATTGTGAATTAACTTTTTTCACTTTTAAGTGGTTCACCATAAATCAAACACTAAGTACGATTTTTATCAATTTTTTTACTGTGTAATGATGCTTCTTTCAATGTTGGTGCTGTAGTCCATAGGCTCAATCGTGATGAGTGTGTCTTGCACCTTGACATGCTGTATGAAACCATTGGTCGCATGCTACAAGTTCTCGATGGACAGAGTTTGGGATCTACTTCGACACGTACAGAGCATCAAGTCTACTATCATAAACGTCGTAGGATGGACTGTACATGAGGATTGAGATTTGCTTTTTGTTTGATGACATAATTTTGCATAATGTCTAGCCCGTATACATTTTGGGATATAGTTTTGTGTTAACCGTACATGATATTTGGGATGTAGTTTTTTTTTATGGCATAGTTTTTGTGAAAGCCTAGCCCGTACAGAATTTGGGATCTAGTTTTTTTTTGATGACATAGTTTTTGTGAATGCCTAGGCTGTACAGAATTTGGGATATACTTTTCCCTAATGGCATAGTCTTTGTGGATGCCTTGGATCTTTTGTAAACTGGATGCGTGGTTGGACAAGTAATGAATTGTCACACTTTTGTAAGAATTTTAAATAGTTTCACATCTATTTTGTATTCAATATTTATGTCAATGGAAACTTATTTTGGCGAACATATGGATTTGTTATTGTTTGTAATGCATTGTAATGGTATTAAAGTGTTTTGGAGGGATATGATACCATTTGCTGGAAGTAACATTGTTTTTTTTAGTGTTATGGGCCAGTTTAGCGTCATACTGCTAAATAATTTGAATTATTCCGGTGTTCAGTTGTCGGAAACAATAGATCCCTCCAGCATTTAGTTGCTATATATTTCCAGAGCCACTTTATTCTAAACAATGTTTTTTTTTTATTTGTGTTGGGCCTGTTCGGTAATACATTGCTAAACAATTTGAACTACTCTAGCTCCATGTTACCGGATAAAATTTCGTTTCCCAGCATTATGTTACCGTTCAATTGGATAATTTTTGTTCGCTTCCCAACAAAGCTAGTAGAGTCCACATTGAAGTGCCTGTTCGGTCACACAATGCGAAACAAAAATTCGGTGCTATAACGCCGGAATAAATGGTTTTGTCCAGCCTTTTGTAGCTATACATTTACAGAGTCACATCCTCCCAAATGATGTGGTAATAATTTGTGTTGGGGCTGTTCGGTAATATAATGCTAGTGAATTTTAATTATTCTAGTGTTGTGTTACCAGAAAAAATAGTTTTTCCCAGCATTATGTTGCCATACAATTGGAAAATTTCAATTTGCTTCATAACAAAGTCAGTGGAGCCTACTGTGAAGTGTCTGTTCAGTCACACAATAGTAGACAAATTACATTTGTCCGGTGTTATGTTGCTGGAAAAAATATATTTGTCTGGCGTTCTATTGCTATACATTTACAGAGCCACTTTGTTATAAATAATAATTTGAGGCTGTTCGGTAATAGAATGCTAGACTTATATTTTTTTTTTGGCACTGTGATGCCGGATGTTCAATTTCGAAACACCGAACAAAAGTCGCACACCAACCCAGAAAATCGAAACAAAAACCTACCAAACTAAAAAAAAAACTCACCATTTCACTTTTTTGATGGTTTTTCACCACCGTTTCTTCATCCATTACTTTTTTTGATGATCAAATACTATGATTATCAGTTTCTCAAAAGAGATATGTAAGAAAAAAGAAAAGTTGAGAAAGGAAAAAGAGAAGTTGGAATTGAAAGGTCAGGGGGTGTAAGGAGATAATCAAATACATTTAATTTTAGTGTTTTGTCCCTTTAAGTAATTTCATGTATGGATAAAATTGGAAGAAAAAAACAATCTTATATGGAGGGTGTAAGAAGGCAAAAGAGTGGTGTAAGTAGAATCACCCTTAATGGTGTGCCTTAAGACTAAATGTGGTGTGTAAATAAAGGCACCCCTTGAGTTCATTGTCAAAGAACAATAAGAACCTTTTTTTACTATAGCCTAAACGGATTAAGTAAAGTCTCATTTAGGATAAAAAAAATTTAACTTAATTTTTTTGTTATTTTAGACTGATTAAAAAAGTTTTGTTTAGGATAACTTTTTAATTTTTTTTTTTGTAGTAGATTTAATACTTGTATGAGTAAAAGTAAAATAATTATGATTAAAATGTAATATTTTATATTACTAATGAAATTAGCCTATTTTATCTTTTAATAAATTAATTTAACTCTAACCATATGCCAACCGAGCACTAATACTTAGTTTAAACCCATGGGACTGTACCCCATGGTATGCTCTCTAGCCCTCGTAATAGAGGTTGCATATTTGAGTCCCGTATGGACGTTGGGGTAATCCTCTTTCTCGTTTCCCTAGGATTAAGCCAGTCTAGGTTTTAACAAGTGACCAAAAAAATTACTTTGTCTAATTTTAATTTAAAACTTTAATAAATTTTAAAATATTTTTAAATTTAATTTATTTATCTTTCAAAAAGTATCTTAAACAGGTATATGAGTGTGAATAACTTGGTTATTTTAAATAAAAATGAATAAAATTATTTATTTTCTAACAAAAATTAACAAAATTATTTAATTTTCAAAACAAAATTTCAAAAGATAAATGTGTAAAAGGAGATAATGTAATGTGTGAAAATAGATATCCCTTAGAACTTGAGTTTTGTGTCAAAGGACGTAAGAGCCCTTTTTAACTACGATGGTGCCACGGGTCAAGTAAGTGTCATTTGGCAACATTTATAGTTTATTGTTTTTAGTTACACAAAACATTAAATATGTTTGTTTATTTTGGGTAAAAACGAGAACAAAAAATGTGTTTGGTGCGTAAATATTTTAAAACTTTGTTTTCAAAACAAGTGAAAATAGGTGGTTGTTAATGGTTAGAGATGGTGACCGGAGGTAGTGGTCAACCACGGGAGATAGTGGTTGAACACGCGGTTGCCACCAGGGAGATGTGGTTGATGGCCATGGGATGTGGTGGTCGAAAGTGATTGACAGTGGTTGGAGATGATGTGGCCAGTCGGCCAACTAAGGTGGTAGTTGAAGGTGGTTTTCAACAAAATATGGTGGCTGAAGGTGATTACCACCAGTGAGAGGTAGTTGGTGGTGAAAACAGGTGATTAGTGGTTGAGAAAGGTGATGGCCAAAATAGGTAATTAGCGACAATAGTCGATAGTGACAAGCAATAGGTGGTGGTCAAAAAAGGTAGGAGATAAAGAAGAAATGAAAAAACAAAAAAAATTAAGTAAAAAAGTGAAACCAACTCTTGTGTTTACAAAATTCAATAAATTTTAGAAACTGTTTATAATTTTTTGAAAATAAAGACAAAAATCAAAGGAGTTTTTCTTTACAATTTTCAAAAATTCTATAAATATAAATAGAAAACTGCAAATATAAACATTACCAAATAGGCTCATAATATAGGAAAATTTACCAATAGATCCCATTTCACAAACTATTAAACCAATTAGTCCCAATTTTATTCTTTTGTTCGGATAAGTCCTATCAGTGGGGAAGTTTGTTTCTTGTTGATCCTATTTTCCATATTTAGTGTAACTGTGTGGATGATTTTACCCATTATTGTTATGTTTCCATATACTGTTGGGGCCATCAATATGATCCCTCACTTCACCATCACTTCACCATCTCCCACATTATAACTCTTCCCCCCTTCTGTCTGCAAGCCCACCCGCGCATCTCTCTCTCTAAGATTTCGTTCCCTCCAAACCCTTCCACACAACCAAAAAGAGTAAACACTTAGAAAATTGAATTATAGAGAGAGAAAATCGAGTTGGGTTTTTGATCGGAAACCCTGAGATCTTATCGCCGAGCATACTAGATTTTCCATCGCTGGTTCTGAGTCCTGTGACGCCATTGATTGAAGACCCATTTAACAAGTCTTGTTCGCCATCGATTGAGAGTTCTTCTTCGGAGGAAGAGAAAGCGATTGCAGAGAAGGGGTTTTACTTGCACCCATCGCCCAGAACTACGATGCCGAGAGGATCGGAGCCACTGCAGCTTTTGCCTCTGTTTGTGTGTGTGTGTGTGTGTGTGTGTGCGCGCGCGCGTGTATCAGTGTGTGTGTGTGTGTTATGCGCTGGGTGTGTCTTAGAGAGAGAAGACAGAGCTGGGTTTGGTGTGTGCTCTGTGTGTGTGTGTGTGTGTGTGTGTGCGCGCGCGTGTATCAGTGTGTGTGTGTTATGCGCTGGGTGTGTCTTAGAGAGAGAAGACAAAAGCCATCAGTGTGTGTGTCTGCGTGTTGAAGCCATTAGTGTGTGTGTGTGTGTGTGTATCAGTGTGTGCGTGTAGATGCATGTGTGTTGATGTCCCACTCTGTGCCGTGTATACTGTTTGTGTTGTATGTGCTGTGTGTGTGTATCAGTGTGTGTATGTGTGGGTGTGTGTTGAAGCCATCAGTGTGTGTGTGTGTGTGTGCGTGCGCGTGTATCAGTGTGTGTGTGTTATGCGCTAGGTGTGTCTTAGAGAGAGAAGAGATAGCTGGGTTTGGTGTGTGTGTGTGTGCATGGTGTCTTGTGTCTGCTAGAGAGAGAAGATATGTGTGTGGCTGGGTCTCCATGTGAGAGAGAGAGAGAGAATGCTGAGAGAGATGAGTGGTGTCTAAATGAGGGTAATTACGTCTCTCAGAATTTTCTAGGACTAAACGGTTTACTAGAATAAAAATGGGACCAATTGGTTCATAAGTTTACATTTTGGGATTTATTGGTAAATCTCCCCATAATATTTTGTATAATTTTAATTAAAATTTTAATAAATTTAAATTTAATTTATTCAACTTTCAAGCATATCTTAAACAAACATCTAAGCATGAGTAGTTTGGTTATTTTAATAAAAAATAAGCTTATTGAGCAATGAGCATTATCGAGAGCTAAGTTCGAATAATTTAGTTTTCATAGTATATAAACTTAGTAGTTTATTTAACGCTCCATTTGTTTAGGTAGAAAATATTTTTCATTTTTTTTTTATATTTGATTTGATACAATGAAAAACGAAAGTCAATGGAAAACAAGACTATTTTGGTAGAAAATATTTTCTACTTTTAAAAGGCAGAAAACGTTTTTCAGATTAAAATTTTACCAATGTTAACACACCACCACCACAACTCTCATCTCCACCACCGCATCACCATCGCCACGGCGACTGCCACCATTACCATCACCATCAACACCACTGTCACCCCATCACCATGCCACCACCTCCACCTTCTTTCCACCACCACCAACCAAACATAGAAAAATATTTTTTTGGAAAAAAAAAATCATAGAAAATGCTCTTCACCCAAAGAAACGGAGCATAAGTTTAATTTAAAAACTTAATAGATTTTAAAATATCTTCAAACTTGTTTATATTACGAGATGATCTCGAATAAATTTTTAACTAGATGAATATATGTCAAACTTAAATAGTTTGATTTGTTTTGCAATATAACGTGTGATTTGGTTCAATGATTCATCTAATTAGATAAGGGTTAGACGCTTATGGTCGGGCCATACAACATAATTTATTTTGGTTTGTAATTGTTTATTGCAAGTAGGGGAGTACAAGAATTTGGTTTACCTGAACTACTCGCTCAAATTGTTTGACCCAAACTACATGCGGGTGGTTGAGACATATGTTCGGTCAACCACAAGTTAAAGATTTTATTTTTTGTTATCTCGATATTAATTGTAACATTTTTAGTCTTAAATTAACTTTGATCATGCATTAAAATTTATTTAATTATGATTTTGGTAAAATTTTGAAATTAATTATAACGTATGGTCTTTTCATATTACATAAAAAGTATAAAATGTAGTTGTAGACATTCCATTTTGGTTGACCCTAAGATTTAGGCACTTGGATGCTTCCCGATGATGAAACCAATACATTTCCAATGGTTTGATGTACTTGGACCACTGTTGAACCTGTTGGATCATTTTTTATTCCTTGAGGCCCATTCATTTGAACGAAATTTGTATTTTCAAAACATCTTTCCAAAAAGGAAACGGGGTGTGCCAAATCAATTTTGAATTGTCAATTTTTTGAGAAAAAATTTATTTTTATAACCAAAAAAAAAAATCATTTGAAAGTCAAAATTGTTGACTAAAGCATCATGGGCACATCTTCAATCAAGCTGCAAATCCACAAATGATGGGATTATGGCCATACACAAATTCAATTTTTAGAAGATCTTGTTATCAATTTTGATGTATTGCGTTGTGCCATTATGTATATACACATTAGGGTTTGGACCTAATGTGTATATACTTGCCCTCCAAGCCTCCTAATGTGTATATACCCCTTCCCTCCTCCTTTTTTAGGATAACCAAGAAATTCTGAGTGAAATCTCTTTCTCTTTCTCTCTCTCAATCACACCTATCTCTATAGTTTTGAAAATCACACCACTTCTAATAAGCAAAATAGTGTCTCTTGCACACCATAAGTCAAACAAATCAAAATAAACAACAATTAAAGCTTGAGGGAAGCATCCAAGTCTTCAATTTCTCGCTTTTATTCACTTTTTCACCAATTTGATCACCAAACTGAGGTATTCTTCTATTTAGCTATTACTTTTAAGATATTTATCATGTTCTATGTGTTTGATAATGGTTAGGATTATATACATGCATGCTATATCATATAAAAAATATTTTGTTGATTTTATGATTACTTGTATTATATCATTAGTTTAGGTTGCATTTCATGTATTCATGAATAAAGTCCATTTAGTTGTTTTTCATTCATGCTCGTTGTTGTATTTTATTACTCTTATTTGAATTATGTGTTTAATCCATGGGTTTAATACACATGTCATGTTTAGATATCTACTAGACGCTCTTTAAGGTCATGCTTAGATATCTACTAGACACTCTTTAAGTTCATGTTTTGTATTTTGGGCATTAGAGTCTATGTTTTAGGTTATGTACAATGTATAGTAATGTGTTTTTCATGACATGGTGCTAAGGATATTGATGATTCATCTTCCTTCCTTTTGCATGTTACATGCGTTTGTATTGTTTTTAATTCCAAATAGCATGCTTAAATGTCTTGTATGCAATATCTATGTTTTATTTTGGGTATTTTTGTATTATTGCCTATGTTGGAAATATTCTTATGCTCCTTTGGAAAGTATTTGTTTTGGAAACCATTCACTTTGGAAAGTTAGCTAAAATCGTTTTTGAAAAGAAAATTATGAGAAAAGTTTTCAAAATATGTGATATTGCCTTTTTCCTGTAATTCACATAGATAGTAGGTTAGTTTAAGGGATTTAGGTAAAATAAATGAATTTGTGAAATCAAATATAGGAATAAATTTTATAAAAAGAAATTACTAGAGGTTAATCAATTGGTTGGACGAGAGGGATGCTCAAATTAATGACCTTCCTCCTCTACACCTAAACTCCCGAACCATGTTCTTTGGTTGTGATGAATCAGTGCCTTAATTGATTAGAGTTAAAACGATTTCATAGTTCCCCATGAAAATTACGTGGCGACTCTTTTGTATAATTTTATCTATTTTGACAATTTGTGTGTAGTTGCCATTATATATCTTGATGATTCATGAGTAGTGTAGGAGAGGGTTCAAGAAAGGAGTTGGAAAATTCGAAGATCTTCAAAGATCCTTGAAGAACAACTTCAAATTCTCTAGAAGAAATGTGAGAGGCTTAGATTCTTCAATGGTCTCAACTCAAGAACACAAGAGTAAAGGAGATGATGGAGATAAGAGATTGGGTGAAGAAGAAGGCAAAATAGCTAGAGAGAGAATAACGGCAAGGCTCTCCCATGGATCTCCCACTTTCACTCTCAAGGTTGATAATGGAGATGGAAAATTAGTTCTTTCCCAAGAGTCATCTCTCAAAAAATTCATCCCTTGTAAAGCTATGGGTGGGTGCTATTTATAGGCACCTCATGATTAGGATGGAGCCCAAGTGCAAGGCACATGGGGAATATTCTCTCTAACCACTTTGTCCGAGGAGGTGACTTCTCCGAGGATGAGGAAAACCTCGAAGAAGAGATCAACCTCTCGGCGAACCCTTCTTCTTAGCCACACCTAACCAATGATCCCCAATCATCCCAAAGGGTCAGGGGTAGTCCCAAAGGACGTCCTGCCGCATAAGGGTCAGGGGTAGTTCAAGAGAACGCCCTGCCGTAAATATTGCCAAGTCTCAGGGACCCCCTAGATCGTGCCACCTCGACCTGGGTATAGGCTAGTTTAACCGAAGAGTGAATTTATCTCCACTCACCGTCCTCGGGATTGGGTCCTTTGTTCGGACTCCATTACGCCCATGGTTCTGGTACGTAGACCCCGGAAAGCTCCGAGCCCGCAAGTGTTATGGGACTCATTAATGGAGCGACTTCTAGATTGCGTCTGAATCTGTTTGAAGCCAAGTGTTTCGGACCTCTAGGTTCGTGGATCCGAACCCTTTCGAGTCCGAGTGCCTCGGATCTCTAGGCTTGCTTAATACCCTTTTGAGTCCGGGCCCGAGTAAGTCTCTAGGTTCGTGGATCCGAACCCTTTCGAGTCCGAGTGCCTTGGATCTCTAGGCTTGCTTAATATCCTTTCGAGTCCGGGCCCGAGTAAGTCTCTAGGTTCGCGGATCCGAACCCTTTCGAGGCTTAGAGCCATTTAGCCCATTTGATGGTGATAAATTCGGGCCCACCAATCTTAGACTATTGGGCCTAATTAATTTAATGGGCTCAAATTAGCTCCTCTTACATTTGCCCCTTGCGTGTATGAGAAATTGTAATTTTCTTGGACATGCATAATTTCACCTTGTCAGCCATGCTTCACATTATGTCTTCGGGAATGTTTGGTCTTTACAGAGTCTATGGATAAAGCTGAGGGCTCACCGTAATTTACAGATAAAATCGATAAGTAATATTAAAAAATAATAATAATAATTTTTTTTAAAGCTTTTTTTTTTTTTTTGGAAAAAAGAAAACCAGAACTTGAATTACTCTCCACCAAGCAAACCTTGACATTTAATTCAAATAGCACCAATAAAATTGCCAAAGAAAATAAAAAAAAAAAATTTCCATTGAAAACAAACAGATCCTATATCATGACCCATTTGATTTCTCTTTCTACAAAAGTGGAAACCCACTTTTTCTTTCTTCAAATTGGAAAACCGTTATCTACTTGGGGCCTTATATATATATATATATATGTATATATGTATACATATGGAGAATATTTGAGAGGATATTCCAAGGATCACATTCTTTTTTTATTCTATTTAAAGAGAAGAATAGCAACCCTAATCAATACATTTCTCTTCTTTTTGCCTCCAGCCGCCAAGACCATCTAGCCTTTTCTCTCTCTCTCTCTCTATATATATATATATATATTGAGAGACCTAACTTCATCCCCAAGAAAGCTTCGTTTCTGCACTGCCAGAGGCCACCGCTGTGTTCTTCTTCTTCAACAAACCAACACTGCTGCCATTTGCACAGACCTCCATTGCAACTTCCAGTCCCGTCGCCGCCGTCGTCATTGAAGACCCAGCTCTGACTGTTACAGACACCACAGACCCGTCACTGACTTGTCCTGGCGTCACAACCCAGCCATCAACCTGCGCCAACTTCGACCAAGCTCCTGCTTCGTCTGTTCATCGTCATTTTGCACACCATCGGCGGCTACACCCTCGGTTATCATCGGTGTCGTGACAACGTCGTCAAGCCAACACCAGCCTCTTCCGTGGTCCTACTGCCATTGCCTTCCTCAACTGACTAGCACCGACGCCGACGCCAACGCCGCTGCTTGCTCCAGTGCCAACCACACACGTCGCCTTTTCAACGCGTCGTGTGTGGTCACCAACTCCGCTGCGACATCACCGCTGCTTTCGGCCTCGCTCATCCAACGCCGACCACGCACGTTTGCCCACTCAACGCCGTGTGTGGTCTGGCCTAACATCGCTTAGCTTCAGTTTTGTTGATCACAGTCCGTAAACCTTTTTGATTTTTAGCTTATATTTCCAACATCGGCCTCGGATATCACCCCCCTTAACTGTGGCTTTCTCTTCCTCTTGTATATACATATATTTTGTGGTAGTTTTTTTTTTGGTAGTTTTGTATATACATATATCAGAATTTATGATTCCAATGACACACATTCTTCTTTTAACAGGTTAGAGACTGAAGCCGTGTGTACGTTGATTGCTATTGTAGGGCCAAATTCAATCTGCTATTGAAGCCGTGTGTACATTGTTGGTTTCAATCTGCTGCTACTCCACTGCCAATCACTGTTGGCTTCTCTCTGCTGGTACTCCGCCATTGGCTTCAACTACTCCAACGTAGACCACGCACGTTGCCCACTCAACGTGACGTGTGTGGTTGCCGACTTCCTCTGCGACATCACTGCTGCCTCCGGCTTCGGATTGTCCGACATTGACCACACACGTCCGCCCACTCAACGCGACGTGTGTGGTCTTGCCTAGCACTGCATAGCTCGTCGTTGGCCTTGAGTGTGCTTGTTTCATATCTACGACCCGTGCTTGTGCGTCTCACACTAGCGGCCTTGCCACTGCCTCTAGCCGCAGCTTGCTCCGGCTCCGGTTTGCACCATTTCTCGGTTTCCTTGTTCATTGTTGCATTGAATCTGCTCTTGCTTTCTCTGATCTGTGGGTAAAATTTTGTTCAAACCCACTTTCCTTTCTTGCTTTGATGGACCTTTGTGCTCATGAATTTAGATCTGCTGGGTCTTAATGCTAATGTCTGTGATTTTAAATTCCACTGATGCTAAAATTTGTAAAGTTTGAGATCACAAGTTTGTGGGTGAATACTTAAACCCACTGTTTTGAACTCTACATTTGATATACATATATATATTGTGAATCTTGATTTGTTGATTGCTGCTCATTGCTAAAGAAAATAAGACTTGAGTGAACCCCTATTAAGTGCTTGGTCACTGAGAGGAGTAAAATGCCCTGATATTGAATTTTGCAATTTTGGCCTAAGATGGGTAGTACACTGTTGAACCTGCCCTGATACACTCTGAATTTGTGAACTTTGATGGTAATTTTTTGATTTTAGTCTTGAGGCTTGTAAACAGTCTTGAACTAGTGCTCTGTTGAGTCTTGATAGACTTGTTGCAATGAATCTTAATCCCGTGCGTATTGAAGACCATAGAGTTGTTGCAATTTGTTATTGTTGATGTTTGAGGAGATGAATTTGTTGAATCTTGAACTTGTGGACACTTGAGGAAATAAAATGTTGATGCCGAAATTTTGTTTGAACATTGTTGCTTTACGTCGGCTTAAGAGGAACCAGCCCGGAGAGACAAAACCTTGATTGTAGTATTTTCATGAACTTGCTCGGAGTAATAAAATTGTTGTAGCTTAAATAGATCATTATTATTTGTTGATGTTGTTCCATTCTGATAACGCTTGAATCATGATATGAAATTGATATTGCTCATCTCAGTTGTTGGCTTTGCTATTTCAGGCAAATAAATTTTTGTACGAAATCCACGACCCCGAGGCCCTCAGAATCTTCACTAATGAGAGCAAGGGCTGTCCTTCGGAAGTCTGAACGAGAGCAAAACTGTCCCTTAGGAGTTCGAAAGTAGCATACACCTTATTTCAGCAAGAAAGATCCCTCTGGAAGGCAACCGAGTCTACTAAGTCTGCACTAATAGAAGTAAAGATTGTCTCTCAAAAGTCTGAACAGAAGCAAGGTTGTTCCTCAGAAGTTCGAGCAGAAACAAGGCTGTCCCTCAGAAGTCCGAGCAGAAACAAGGCTGTCCCTCAGAAGTTCGAGCAGAAACAAGGCTGTCCCTCGGAAGTCCAAGCATAAACAAGGCTGTCTCTCGGAAGTTCGAGTGGATGCGCACTTCTACTTTGGCAGCTAATGGAAGCAAAGGCTATCCCTCGGGAGTTCGAGTAAGAGTCCACTATACTTTGAAAAGAAAGATCCTCAGAGCTCGTATTGATGAAATCAAGGGCTGTTCTTCAGACCCGCACTAATGAGAGCAAGAGTTGTCCCTCGGAAGGCTCTCCCTCAGAAGTCTGAGCAGAAACAAGTCTATCTCTCGGAAGTCCGAGTGGATGTGCACTTCTACTTCGGCAGCTAATGGAAGTAAAGGCTATCCCTCGATGCTCGCACTGACGGAAGCGAGATATGTTCTTCGAAATTCTGAGGCGGAGAACACACTCTACTTTAGCAAGAAAGATCCTTGAGGCTCGCATTGATGGAAGCGAGGTCTATTCTTCGAAATTCTGAGTGGGAGCACACACTCTACTTCAACAAGAAAGATCCTCAAAGCTCACGCTGATGAAAACAAGATTTGCTCTTCGGAAGTCAGAGTGGGAGCACACACTCTACTTCAACAAGAGAGATCCTCAAAGCTCGCCGAGTGGGAACACACACTCTGTTTCAACAAGAAAGACCCTCGAAGCTTGCACTGATAGAAGTAAGTGCTGTTCTTTAGAAGTTTGAATAGAAGCAAAGGCTGTCCCTCGGAAGTTCGAACCCACACTAATGAGAGTAAGAGATGTCCCTCGGAAGTCTGAATGAAAGCAAGAGATGTCTCTCGGAAGTCTAAATGTATGTATACTCTTTTCTTTGGTAATCAATGAAAGCAAAGGTTGTCCCTCGAAAGTCCGAGTAGGAGTATACTCTACTTCAACAAGAAAGATCCTTGAAGCTTGAACTGACAGAAGTAAGGGCTATTCTTCGGAAGTTGAAGTGGGAACACACACTCTGCTTCAATAAGAAAGTCCCTCGAAGCTTGCATTGCTGGAAGTAAGGGCTATTCTTCGGAAGTCCAAGTGGGAGCACACACTCTACTTCAGCAAGAAAGACCCTCAAAGCTTGCATTGATGGAAGCCATGGCTGCTCTTCGGAGGTCTGAGTGGAAGTACACTTCTATTGTGTCAAGAAAACTCCCTTCAGGCTGGTAACTGAGTCTACTATTCCTCTTTCTTCTTTGAGGGGCAACAAAAAATTGAAAATTGTTTCAAGCAACATAACACAATGAAGATATACAATGTAGAGAAAATAACTTCTAATGGAGATACATAATATGGAGGAAATAAATTTCTTCATAACATAAGAAAAATAGAACTTCTTGGACAATGTAGTAAATGCAAACTGTAAATGTCATAGATAGACTTCTTCCACGGAATGTTGAAATTTGCCCCTAGAGTTGCAAGATCATTTGGAAAGCTTTCACCAGCTGCTCGGGTTGTGGCCATCATGCACCATCATAGCCATGTCTTTGGATCTTTCTGTATAGCCTGATATCCACATCCTCGTAAGACTTTTCATGGATCTGTTGTAGTCAGAAGCTCGCTTCTTGTTGGCCAACACACCGGGCTAGGAATCCGGTACCCCCTCAGAAGTAAAGTTCTCCTTGAATATTTATGAATTGGGCAAGCTTGGCCATAGTTAGTTTTCCAACTTTGCTTTTGAGTTGTTCGAGGACTTCTCCTCTCTAGTCCTCCGGAAGGTCTTTGTCTTCAGGTATTATTGAAGGTTCTGTTCTCTTCTTGATAACAATTGTCTCCTCCTCCTCTGGGATATCAACTCCTGCCCCTAATGTAGCGAGGGCGTCTGAAAACTTGTTGTCGGAACGAGGCATATGCTCTATTTCGACCTTTTGAAATTTGTCAAGAAGCCTTCGGACTGTTGTTCGATATGTGGCCAAGGCAGGCTCCTTTAAGACGAATTGTCCTGAAACTTGCTTCACTATCAACTTTGAGTCCCCCCAAATCCGAATCTTCTTGATATTGTGCTTCTCAGCTGCTATCAAGCCTAACATAAGAGCCTCATACTCGGCTTCATTATTCGAACAATGGAAATCCAGTTTATAAGACAAATATAACTTTTCCCCACTTTTGCTTGTAAGGACTATCCCGGTTCCTCCTTTACCTCCGGCTGCTGCTCCGTCAAAGCTCAATGTCCAAAAGCTTTCCTCAGAAGCCATAGCTGCATGCACCTCTCCTCTTACTTCTTCATTCACTGGTTCATAGTCACCACTTGGAATTTGAGCAAGGAGGTCAACTAAGGCTTGGCTTTTAATCGCCTTGGGGGCTACACATGTGATCTCGAATTCACCCAGTGCTAACAACCATCTTGCCACATTCCCGATTATAGCAGGCCTGCTGATGAGGTATCGGATTGGATCACTCCTAGTAACAATCTGAATCTGATGTGCTAAGAAGTAATGTCTGAGCTTTTGGGCGGTGAATACCAAAGCTAAGCAATGTCTCTCTATCGGAGTATATCGGACTTCTGCTCCTCGAATCTTCTGGCTGATGTAATACACCGGGCGTTCTGCTCCATCTACATCTTGGACCAATAATACCCCTATGGACTTGGGGGTTGAAGTTAAGTACAACATTAGAGGCACCCCGGGCTGCGGGGCTATCATGGTCTGAGGCGAGGTCAAGGCCGCCTTGATTCTCTCAAAGGCCTTTTGGTGCTCCTGGTTCCACTCGAACTTGGCATCTCTTTTTAACAATGAGCCGAAAGGGGTAGAGATCTCTGCAAGTTCTGGGATAAACCTCCGAATATAAGACACCTTCCCGAGGAACTTCTTTAACTCCTTCTGAGAATGCGGGGGAGGCATTGCTCTGATAGATTTGACCTTGTCTTCATTTGCCTCGATACCATGTCTGTGTACAAGAAACCCGAGGAACTTCCCAGCCGTCACCTCGAAAGCACATTTGAGAGGATTCATCCTCATTTTGAATTTTTGGCATCTCTTGAATACTTTCTCAAGGTCTCGGAGATGGTCTTCTTCTTTCTTGGATTTCACCACTAGATCATCAACATAATCTTCCACCTCATGATGGATCATGTCATGAAAGATTGCAGTCATAGCCCTTTGGTAAGTTGCACCGGCATTCTTGAGTCCGAAAGGCATGACTATATAGAAGAAGTTTCCGAGAGGTGTTCTAAAAGCAGTCTTTTCTGCGTCCTTTTCAGCCATCTTAATCTGATTGTATCCACTGAATCCATCCATGAATGAGAACATCTGGTGTCCCGAGGTGGCATCCACGAGGGTGTCGATGTGAGGAAGCGGGAATTCATCCTTCAGGCAAGATTTGTTCAAATCTCGAAAGTCTACACATACTCTGATTCGGCCATTCTTCTTCTTTACTGGCATGATGTTTGCTAACCACGTGGGGCACTATATTGGCCGGATGAAACCAGCCTGTTGAAGTTTTTCAATCTCCTCCTTAATCTTCTCTTCGAGATCTGGATGATATTTTCGAGCAGCTTGCTTAATTGGCTTGGAGTTTGGGAACACATCAAGATAGTGGGAGACTAGGTCAGGATCTAGTCCAGGCATTTTCTCATATGACCAAGCAAACACATTTGAGTATCGGCTTATCAACTTTAACAACTGTTCCCGCTTCTCTGGGCTAAGGCTCGAACTTACGAATACCGGCCTCGGTGCATCTTGTCCATCACTCAAATCTATTTCAATAAGTTGTTCAGGCTGAGGCTTCGGCCCATCTTGCATGCATTCTGGAGCCACTTCAGGCTTTATTACTATATCATTGTTAGGAGGCTCTTCTTTTGACTCGGTGTCGGTGACTGAAGAAATTGACTCCCCCCACCTTCATAAATAGTACACCATCTTGCCTCCTTCTCGGACTTTCATCACCTTCCAAGGAATAGGCGGACTTTCTGGTCTAGACATCGCCCGCATACTTGATTCTGCCATCGGCTCTTTGTCATCTTTGATATCCTCCCAATGAGGAATTTTGACCCCTCGAGGCTTAGAGGTGGTGGGAGCTTCTTCGACAGCCAATTCAGTGAAGTAGATGGCATCAGAATAATGAGCTTCATGGATCTCGAAAGGCCTTTCTGTAGCTTGAATTGTCACCATATTTTTTCCCTATTTAGCCTTAACACACTGATGATAACTTGATGGTACAACCCCATATCTATGCATCCAGGTCCTCCCTAAAATGATGTGATAATTTGCCTCAGAATCGATAATATGGAACTTGGTGGCCGAGCGAATCTCTTCGACGGCTAAATCAACTGTCATGCATCCGATAGTTACTCTCCTTTCTCCACCGAAGCCAGTGATGACTATCGGCTGCTTCACAATGTGTTCTTCAGAGATTCCGGCCTTTTCTAGAGTGGCGTGAGTCATAATGTTGATAGACGCTCCACTATCTAGAAAGGCCCTTTTGAACTCAACCCCGTTAATAAAAGCAGTCACATAAAGCGGGCGATTGTGAGAAAAAGGATACTTCCGATCAGCCTCGGAGAAAGTAATGGCACTAGAATGCTTTTTTGCCTTCCTCGGGATAGATCCCTCAGTCGACATGCATTCCTCATGGTGTGCCTCGGCTATATTAATGATAGACTTGGTGATTTCTGTTCTTGCCTCCCTGGAAAGTCCAAGCTGGTCAAAGAACTGCTTGAACTTTACACAGTCTTGCAAGGTTTTGGCATAGTGATCCGGATCTTTTTCCACTCTTGGAGGCTCGTAGTTAACCATCTCCTCGGTCTCTTCAAAATAAGATGCCACATAAACATGGTGTCCTCCTCTTCCATAGTACTCTTCTCCTCCTTCTGGATCAAAGGGATCTTCGCCATGAGTCATAAATGTTCTGCCCTCTGGATCGAGAGCACTTCCATAGTAAAATTGCTCACCCTCTGGCTCGAGGATGTCGTCCATATAATAATCATCGTCATCGAGATTGGCGATAGCCTCGATCATCGGGCCTTCATAAGTTATCATAGCAACATTCTTGCCTTTGTCTCGGTGCTGAGGATATGGTTGTTCTCGGATATCTTGAGTCCCTTGCTTTTTGAACCTCAATTCGTCTGCCTCGACTTTATCTCTGAAGATTTTCCTGAGAGTCCAACACTTCTCTGTCGGATGTTTCAATGTACGATGGTAGACACAGAATTCAGGGCTCTCACGGTCCTTTTTTGATGGCATTTCTTCAACATAAGGCAATTTTAGCTCTCCGTCAGCCACCCATTCCTTAACTAGAGCTTTCACTTCCTCGATTCCACATGGATAACAAACATTCCCCTTTTCACCATTATATTGCTTTCTCTTCTGGCCTCTATGACCTCCTCCTT
This sequence comes from Camellia sinensis, assembly GCF_055761805.1. Classification (NCBI taxonomy): domain Eukaryota; kingdom Viridiplantae; phylum Streptophyta; class Magnoliopsida; order Ericales; family Theaceae; genus Camellia; species Camellia sinensis. The sequence continues at coordinate 143,970,060 of NC_138962.1, forward strand.
GTGACTTTCGGGTATCTGGAGTAGAGGCAGCAGCAATCATAGGTCCACGAGACGATCTGAAGCTAGTCTTGTAACTGGCCTCAAATCCGGACTCCTGAGCCTGAGGAATGCTAATGTTCCGAGCTGCTTCTATTAATGCCGAGAAGGTGGGTAGCTTGTGATTAACTAGAAACATTTTGTACCTGCTCAATGCCCCTTCTAGACAGATTTGAACCAGATAACTCTCCTCCACTGCTTCATGGCAATCCACGGCCTTGTCCTGAAACCTTTTAACGTAGTCAAGGATGTCTTCACTTTCTTGCTGCTTTTCTTTACACAATGTAAGTGTGGTCACCTTCTCCGCCACTTGAAAGAACTTAGAGTGGAATTTGTTAACCATTTCCTCCCAACTTCGGACAGAGTTTGGGGCCAAATTAACATACCAACTATATACTCGGTCGGTAAGGGACTTAGAGAATTCTCTCAGCCGGAGGACGTGGTTTGAACTATGAATACCCAGAGTCTCGATGAATCGCACAACATGTTCTCGAGCATTTCCTTGTTTTCCATCGAACTTGATGAACTTCGGCACTATATACCCCTCAGGGTATGGATAGCTCAGCATCTCAATGGGGGAAGGCGGCTTGACATCCGGATCAGGCAAAGAGGGTAAAGTCCTCTTGCCTCGTTCGAGATCGAACATGGCCTGCACATCGGCGAGAGTGAGAAACTGTTGAGGGAGAGAGTTTGATGGTGGTATTCCTGGGACTTGGCTTATGGACGCGAAGACTGAGCTAGGGGCGACTTGGCCATTCTGGTGCTGCGAATTCATCATTGGTGAGGACATTTGACGATACTGGCCATCAGCGCCTATAGACAAGCCAGTTGGTGATGGGATATTGAATTGAGGCCCGTAAAATCCACCGCATGGCGCCGCTATACCGGGTTGTGCTTGCAGATTTGTTGTCGGCACCAAAGGAGACCCGCTTGGTGCTTGGGTAACATTTATTGGTGGCGTAACAAGATTAGGTACGGGTAGAGCTCCTTTTTGCCCCATCATGCTCGTTATGTTTTCCTGGACACCAACAGTCGCCGGAGCGCCATTCATTACACCAGAAACTCCCCTAGTCACCATTGGATCTTGGCTTGGCACGCCATGGAGCCCGGGCATGGGCAAACTGCTGCTGCCTACTGTGGTTTGAGCATGTGTTACTGTGGCCGTGTTGCCATGAGCCATAGGCTGATTGGGGCCTACTTCTCCTTGGATTTGATTTTGCGCTCCGGCGGAAATAACTCCACCACCAGTTTGATTTCCGTTTGGCGCCGGTGCAAAGTTAGAACTCATCACCAACATGGTGTGAGTGAGATTCTGAAGAGTGTTAAGAATCTCTTGTTGAGTATTTTGAAGTCCTTGAATGGCTTCAAGCAAAAGTGGTTGATCTGGAGCCATGGTCCTGTCATCACCACCATTAGAGGATCCTTGTTGGTGAACTTCATTTTCTCCCGCCATCCTTGTTGGAGTTGTGTGGATTCCAGATCTCGTTGAGACCATTAACCAATCTGCCTCCCCAGCAGAGTCGCCAAAATGTAGGAGAGGGTTCAAGAAAGGAGTTGGAAAATTCGAAGATCTTTAAAGATCCTTGAAGAACAACTTCAAATTCTTTAGAAGAAATGTGAGAGGCTTAGATTCTTCAATGGTCTTAACTCAAGAACACAAGAGTAAAGGAGATGATGGAGATAAGAGATTGGGTGAAGAAGAAGGCAAAATAGCTAGAGAGAGAATAATGGCAAGGCTCTCCCATGGATCTCCCACTTTCACTCTCAAGGTTGATAATGGAGATGGGAAATTAATTCTTTCCCAAGAGTCATCTCTCCAAAAATTCATCCCTTGTAAAGCTATGGGTGGGTGCTATTTATAGGCACCTCATGATGTAGGATGGAGCCCATGTGCAAGGCACATGGGGAATATTCTCTCTAACCACTTTGTCCGAGGAGGTGACTTCTCCGAGGATGAGGAAAACCCCGAAGAAGAGATCAACCTCTCGGCGAACCCTTCTTCTTAGCCACACCTAACCAATGATCCCTAATCATCCCAAAGGGTCAGGGGTAGTCCCAGAGGACGTCCTGCCGCATAAGGGTCAGGGGTAGTTCAAGAGAACGCCCTGCCGCAAATATTGCCGAGTCTTAGGGACCCCCTAGATCGTGCCACCTCGACCTGGGTATAGGCTAGTTTAACCGAAGAGTGAATTTATCTCCACTCACCGTCCTCGGGATCGGGTCCTTTGTTCGGACTCCATTACGCCCATGGTTCTGGTACGTAGACCCCGGGAAAGCTCCAAGCCCGCAAGTGTTCTGGGACTCATTAATGGAGCGACTTCTAGATTGCGTCTGAATCCGTTTGAAGCCAAGTGTTTCAGACCTCTAGGTTCGTGGATCCGAACCCTTTCGAGTCTGAGTGCCTCGGATCTCTAGGCTTGCTTAATACCCTTTCGAGTCCGGGCCCGAGTAAGTCTCTAGGTTTGTGGATCCGAACCCTTTCGAGGCTTAGAGCCATTTAGCCCGTTTGATGGTGATAAATTCGGGCCCACCAATCTTAGACTATTGGGCCTAATTAATTTAATGGCCTCAAATTAGCTCCTCTTACAAGTAGGATCAGAGTTTGACGTATGGGTGCATCGAAAGATGTGATATACATAATAGTTTGGTGTAGCTTGTTGTAATAATATAATTACTAAAAACTTTTGGATTACGGTGTAAATTCTCCTAAAGAAAATTTTCCTCTCCTCATTTTAGTCATCAATTCCACTTTCACTGTCCCACAACGATTATCTTTTTTGTATATAAATATACTAAGTATAATAGTACATAAAAAAAATAAAAATAAAATAAAAAAGAAAAGTAAAGAAAATAAAGAAACAGAAAGAAAACTTTAGGTAGGAGAAAGGAAAAAGAGAGAGGAAAGAAAGCAAACTAAAGAAGGCAAAAAACTCATCATCATCAAACATTTGTAATTTCATTTGGGTTTGAAGTCTCTGAATTACATCGATTATGCAAACATCTACAGTTTCCTTATGATTATATAAAATAAAATGAACATATCTCTCAATGGTTCAAATTTTGAAGTGAGACCATCGCTATTTGGAAACTAGATTTTCGGGACTTCGGTTTAGACATAAAATTTATTAGAAATCGAGTTTAGGGAAGGAGATTTTGTGAATTTACTTATTAAAATCGACAAGTGATCGGAAAACGGTTACCAAATCTTCATTTTAAATCAAATTTTGACAACTTTTATGCCACACCCTGGTTTATACGCCTATGGGTTATTACTACTTATGATAATTACGGTGATTCAACCCAATACAATTTAGTTTTAGAAGAATGTGGCATTTAGGAGTTAGATAACTCCAAAATATTTTATTAGTAATGAAATCCAATTCGAGAAAAACTTAAATAAATATTATTTTTTTCCAACTCCAAATACTCTAAACTCAAATCTTATGACAATTGCTTAGGATAAAATACTAATACATAAAGATAATTAAAATTTAGTCATGAAATTACAACTTGTAAATTTAGGCTTTACAAATCATGAATGAGCTCACAACCCCAAATGCAAATTACATTAACATCGAACTAATATAAGAATGCTGTAACGACCTGATATTTTAATCCATATTATAATTATCAATCCTTTATCTTTTACCAATTTCATAATAAAGGTGAGGATTTGGGGAAAATCAATAGAATACAATGGTCCATACATTCAAAAGCACCTCTCTTTTTCATTGAACTTCCAAAGGTTACATCTATAGATTTCATCAAGTTCTTGTCAAGATTTAACAAAACATAGTTGTAGTTTTAAAAACTAGAAAAGTACAACAAAATACAATGAATATGCCCAAAGGGCTTACACATTTCAAGGCTAAAGTGGAACACTATCTAAAATAAATAAGCTCGGTTACTATGGCACATATATTATCAAACGAACCTACGTGCTCCCTCAAAATTCTCCACTGATCTTTCAATGGAGTGGGAGCATACCATCATGACCTGTAATATTTGGTTATAATAGGAATGAGCAATTTCTCCTTTAGAAGAATGACGTTTCATGCATTTTTATAATCCAAATCCAATATCAAACACGGGGCAATAAATAAAAGCTAGAATCCCGGGTAAGAGACAAAATACATATATATAGATTGTATATCTCAAATAGTCTCACATTTATCGATTTCAGGATGAAAGGGTAGTTGGGCACCTAAAAATAACACTTTTTCCACATTTACAGGCCTTACACGGAAGGACAATTAAACATTTCCCACATTCATCAGGCCACAACACATGATAGGGCAATCGAGCACCTTGACTCCTCGCGCGGAATCGCTATGCTATTTACCCTCTTTCAATACTCCAATACTTACCAAGGTAGTAAACCAACATGAAAGTAAAAACCATACAATGCAATATGATGCACGAGCTTACAAAAGTTCCAATTCCCTATGGTTTAATTCAATACTACAAGAGATAATAATACTAATAAACATAATCAAAATGGTTTTAACTTCACAAGCCTTAATTTTCAACAACAAATTCAAGATTTATTCCAATTCAATGTTTTTATGTGTTTCAACGTAATATCAATCTCAATTTCACACTAAAACACTCAGTTGTTTCATAGCTCATTTTTAAAATCAAGATTACAAACTAGGGCTTTGAGAAAATTGGGGTTTTCCTTATTTTCTTCATCAAATCAAACAATCATCAATCATTTACCATTTTTATACAATATTATTCAAGATCTTTAAAAAAATTGAGTGAAAACTTCTTCATTTTGTTACAATCTCATTTAATCAACAATCTTCAACTCACACATCATTTTAACTAAGAAAATACTATACATTCATATCAAATCATGGATATACAATGCTAAAAGTATTCCTACCTCGAAGATAAGTGCAAAAAGTTGAAGACCCAAGAGGTAACTTCAACAAAAAATCGATCCAATCAGTACAAAACATCAATCTCTTCGTGCTCTACGTTTTTGTCTTAAGAACTAGGGTGGATTTTTGGTAAAAGTAGATGAAATCTAGGGTGGAAGCTTAGGGTTTTCCAAAGAGAGAGAGAGAGAGAAGAGTGAAAGAAAAAATGAGAAGATTGGGACAAAAAGTTGATTTTAAGTTACTGATCCTGAATAGACTACTCGACTGCTCAATCTTGCGCTCGAGCAAAGATTGAAAACTCCCAATATCTCAGGTCGCGTGAGGGATAGACTACTAGAGTGGTAAAACCTGCGCTCGAGTGCAAGCTCCCAGAATCTCAGACTATACAGCAAAGTATTAGATGGTCTAAAAGACCGCTCAAGTGCTTACTCTTGCACTCAAGTGAACATGGTTTTCCAATAGTATTACATATGCTATCTAACTAATTTTACAAATTCAGAAACAAACTAGTTAGGTTTACATGACAATGCCTAGAATAATAACAAAACTCAAAAGGGCCTAGATATAATTAAGTATAGATATACATATGTAAGTCCACAAGATAATTGATTGTTAGTCATAAGCACCTAACTCTATGGCACTGAAGGTTTAGTACCTAAAATGGTAAGGGTTGAGCAAATACAACGGCTCATTATTAATCATCTAAGACATTTGAAATGAATAAATTACATGCAAGAATCACATTATCGTAATTCTTATTATCTTTGTTAAAGTGATAGTACGGATAATATCATACCACATAAGTATCTCAAAATTCATATATAAGAATTGATTGCTCAAATATTACAAAATTCAAGACAAAATCATACTATCAAAAATCAATGAAATATCTCATCAATAACCTAGTCAAACCCCCTTGAGTCCAACTAGAATACAGTCATGTCCTCAACCTATGCAACTATCCAAGTCCCTAATCTCATATGTATGGCTTACTAGACCAACGGACTATGGGAAAACTAACCTCGCACAAGTCCACGGGCTCTTACCGATGGAATAATGCGACATCTATCTTTACTACAAGGTACACAACTAACCAAACGGCCAAACTAGTCCTTGTAACAACCCCAATCTGTGATTAGCTAATGAACCATGATTAAGAATGCCTAATGAGTAATTAAGAAGAAATCCTAAGTTAATTGCATGTGCCATGTGTTATTTGTGTTTATATTTGTCTGTTGTAAGAATATCTGTTGGCACTTCTGTTTGGATCTGTGAATTGAAGGCCTTATCGGCATCTGAATATGAAATTGACTACATTTATGTGTTATTTAGAATTTTTAGAATTTTCTAGTAAGTTTAATTAGAATTCGATTCAGAACCAAATAATTAGAATAAAATAATTGTCATTGATTAGTTTAATCAAAGATTAATTAATTTAGCCTAACCAAGCTTATATAAGGCTAAATTGATACTAGAACATCTCATTACACCCTTATTTCATCATCTTTGACACTCCAAATGTGAGAAAGAAGAAGAGAGGGAGAGAAAGAAAGATCAAACAAGAAAAAAGGGAATTGCAAACTAATTGTGAAGAAATTGAAGGAATCAAGCTAGACTTGCTAGAACTCAAGAGAATTTAAGCTTCTAGGTAAGAATTCAACCTTAGATTTATGATATTGAGTTAGATAACTTATGAATTCAAGAGGTTTAAGTGTTTAAACATGAGAATTGAGCTTGGAAAGTAGAATAGAAGAGCGTTCCATGCATGCATGTCCATTTCATCACAATTTGAGTTTGATTTCAAAGAATTCTCACATGCATGTGTTCATCTTGAGTTTGTTTTGAGAAGTTGTGAAGTTTTACACCAAATTACCTCAATAGTTCATGTTTCGAAAACAAGGAATTCATATCATTACATGCATGTCATGTATTCAAAATTTCAAGCTTTGCTTTTGAACAACTGAATTACTTTTGGGCCTTGATTTTGTGAAATTGCTTTCAATTCATGAAGTTCTATGAATTTCCAAATGTTTTCTTAAGTTTTGGCCCACAAGAATGTGTTTTGATGCATTAGAATTGTGTTTTGAAACTTGTAGAGCAATCTAGAAATTCCAGAATTCAGCATGATCGCTCGAGCGACGGTTCATTCACTCGAATGTAAAATATGAGCTCTCAGAAGTTTTTGCAGAGTTTGGGGGTTGGCTTGAGCGGCAAAAGTTGAGCTCGAGCATAAAATTCAAGTTCTCAATTATTTTGCAAACAATTGCACGGTGGCTTGAGCGACTGAATGTACGCTCGAGCGAACATCTTTTTTTTTTCTCAGTACTTGGTTCGAATGACCGTCGAGCGTGAAAATCGAGCATCCAGTACTTTTGCAGGCTTTGCAGAGCGCTCGAGCGGTAGAAGTTATGCTCGAGCGAACTGCCCTGTTTTCAGAAATTTGGCTAAGTGTTCCAAAAGTTCATTTCTGCATCCTTATTCCATCTAAGGCATTCCTAGGCCATGATTAAGCTACTATAATGATAATAAGAGTTAGAAACACACTCTAAGCAAGAAGAATGATAAGTTAAACACCTTTGAGACGTATTTTCAATGTGTATCTGTCACGTATTTATGTAGGTCACGTGTTACCACTCGCCTGATCAGTCTGTTCTGTTCAAGTGATCTGTTTTGCTCATAGAGCTATTTATGAGTAACAATTCTGTAAAGCTATGTTTGATTATAAGTAGTTTCTGATTGAAATGATATAATCTATTTTCTGAAATACTATTTTATGAATCATGAATGAATGTCCATTTTTCTTAAATGTATTTGTGACATCCTTAGTTCACGTGGCCCTCGCCCCAAGGGGAAACAATATCGTGGCTTATGTTTATGTGGCCCTTGCCCGGGACAAACAATATCGTGGCCAATATACACATGGCGCTTGCCCGAGGGTAACAATACCGTGGTCTATGTTTATGTGGCTCTTACCCAGGGGTAACAATACCGATGCCTATGTTCATGTGGCCCTCGCCCCAAGGGAAACAATACCGTGGCTTATGTTCATGTGCCCTTGCCCGGGGCAAGCAATATCGTGGCCAATATACACATGGCCCTTGCCCGGGGGTAACAATACCGTGGTCTATGTTTATGTGGCCCTTACCCAGGGGTAACAATACCGATGCCTATGTTCACGTGACTCTCGCCTGGGGGTAATAATACCGTGGCTATTTGTGCACAAAGATGTTGACCTTTATGGTCATCGGTACCAACTATGCACGTGGGTCTTTATGACCAATTTGATCTGTTAGCTAATGGATGTACCATGTTGTAGACGCGCCCGCGTGGGGCCCCGCTACAGTTCGGACTCGATTTTGTTTGTGTCACGGTTCTTAATCTGAACCAAAGAGTTCAAATCCGGCAAATCGTTTTGAGAAACAGATTTTTGAAAAGAAGTGCCAAACATGGACTGCTTTGTCAGATACAGAGTCGCCACCTAAATATTTTAAAATGGGGAAATTTAGGAAACCCTGACTCGGTGCCAGAGGCCACGTGTCCGTCATCACCAAAGTTGCCTCGGCTCGGGAACTTGGGTACGATCGGGGAAGGTCAGCTATGAGCACCCCCTCTCGCCCGATCCGAAGATTGGCCTCTACTAACCATGATATCCGTTTTTGAAGACATTATGTGTTCTTATTCCATTTATTAGCCTAGAATTACTATGTTATGCGCACAACACACAAGTATAGACTAGATTGCCTAATTTGGAAATAAGCATTGCATATCCGTTTGTCTTGAAAAACACTTTGGAATTTGCTACTCGCAAGTAGGCTAAAATACGGATTTCAACGAGTTTTTCCAACTCAGACAATCCAACCTTCACCCACAGGCATCCAAACAGTTTATCACATAAGCATCTAGCCACATGGTAAGCATGCTGTCATGATAGCATTCACACGCATGCGATATGCTAAAGCATAAATGCTTACCGAGTATTCCGAGCCAAAACAATAAACTAGTTAGCCAACATGCATGGTCCTAGTTCATGTCAATTGACTAATGCAACACATACAGGATGCAATTAGAGTAGGCTCGGCTAACCTAAACATGGCATGTGAAATGCGATCAATTGATGCACGTATTCAATTTGGAATTGAAGTACAAATGCAGTTAGCATGATGTACCGAGCCCGGTGCATGCAAGACAAATGCATGGATGCACGCATGTGTAGCATAAGGTATGCTAAATTAAACATGTCCTATTACTAACCATCAAAGTAGGTAAGTAAAAGGGAGAAAGAAGTGGGGGTTGGAAGGCATGCACACACTCACCCACACTTATTACAGATTCGCCCTCGCTCGGAGGGACCAAAAGAATAATACAATTCGAATAATGAATTAACTGTCCTAGCTAATTAATTATTACAAATTACCTAATTAGTTAACAAACTAACTAAGCTAGGAAAAACAGTAAACCGCCTCGGGAAGAGAGCTTAATGCAATGCATGCTCGGTCTTGCTCGGGAATTCACTGCCATGCGCAATCTGCCTCTGTTTTCCCTGCTCTGCTTCTCTGAGGACTGTCAAAGTCTCAAAATTGCTTCTCTGGATACTGGGGAATGCCACCGGCTGGAAGGAATCATCACCGGCTGTGATCTGGTGGTCATCGGCCAAGAATGCATCCATCGGCCATTGATGGGTTGCCGGTTGGCACTCTATGCAGTCGATCGGCAGAAAGTGCCTGCAGAACCTGTTTGACAGCAGCAGATGACAGGACTTTGCATGGCAATGCAATTCAAGCAATGTATGCACCTACCAAGCCCCTTTTCATGTGTATGACTCAAAGGGACATGGTCCTTGGTTCTCGGACCATCAATCGCGCATTTCCATGCGTGATGGCCCAAGGGACCAAGTGTGCACATTTTGATGTCAAATGAAATGCAATGCACACAATCAAACCAAGGGGCTTCTACCTCCATCATGACTTGGTCAAGAGGTAGAGCATGCATGCCAATGCAATGCAACCCTAATCATGTGAGCTAGCATGCAACATGAGCATACAAGCAAGTGATGCACACTAGGTACATAAACTAAGCAAACAAGCATACAAGCATGCCACAACTATGCAAACTACTTAGAGCATGCAAGATGTGATCTAATCATGCAACATGCTAGTAATTTGACCAAGGGAATGCATGCCAAATGCAAATGATTTCAAGCATGCAACACGTGCAACCAAAGCATGCAAACATGGGATAATGTAACAACACTTGAATGGTGTACAAGGGATGGACTTACACTAATTGGACGGCTCTAAGTTAGGTCCAAAACAGTGGCCAAAGCTTAAGAAGATGGGACCAAACACACAAACACACACGCGCATGTTAAGGCCTAAACACTCAAGCATCAAGGGGCATCTTTCAAGCACACTTAAAAGGGAATAATCATGGACATGGGGCATGCATTAAGCTCTGAAAATCATGCAAGAACATGGTGTCAAACCAAGCAAACAAGATAGGCTAAACATGCAACAAATGGCCCAAGCATTCAAGGCAAGCTAATGAAGTATTGAACTACACTTAGCAAGACCAAACATGGCATGAATTTAATGACCAAAAACAGAGTTTTAGCACATAAAACAAAGCCCAAAAGACCACTTAGATGGCATCTAAATGGCTTGAATTCAAAAGTATGCACAAATGCACTTTCAAGGAGCATACCACACAAGCTCATAAGTCATCAAAGAGGCATCCAAGGCAAGCATACAAGCATGCTAAGGGGACTGAAATGATGCTATAAACGGTGCCAAATCATTAAAACAAAGCAAGTAATGCATGCTACACACTCGCACACTTAAGGCCAACAAGCCGGAATGCAAAGGGGCTATACCAAACACATCATGGCCGACCAAAATGACTAAGGACAGACCTTTAGCATGGCAAAATAAGCATAAAAGCTTCACAAAGCTAGACCTTAAACATGCTTGAACAATGGTTTACAACCTAAGGCATGTTAAGGCCTAAACATGGCATTACAAGGTAGGTATGCTAAGCATGCATGGTGTACCAAAACCAACAAAAAACAGAGGCATATTATGATATAATAAGCACAAAAATCAGCTAAGGCATGGTCAACATGAAGCTTAGCTAGGTGCTCCCTCAATAGGCCAAAAATGGTCCTTTTCAAGGACAACAAGGAGAGGGGGTGGCCCTCTCCTTCCTAGGACCTCAAGGCACCATCCTCACCTCTGAAATCTCTCAAGATTTCAGTGGTGAGGAGGCCTAAACACCAAGGTCCCAGAACTCACTCAAAATAGCACAAAATGGGGCCTCTCAAGGCCTAAGAGGGGTCAAACACCTCCAAACCACAAAACACTCTAAACAAACTATTTAGAGGGCCCAAAAACAGAACTTTTTTATATTATACACTAAGCTCAAAAACAGTTCTAAAATAGGCAAAAATAGTATGCAAGAATGGAAAATAAAAGGGGCAAGATTGTTACCCTTGAAGACCTCTTTCACAAATGAAGCTCCAGCAGCTCCTTAAGCTCCAAACTAGCTCCAAAACTCTGAAAACAATCCCTTAGAACCTCAATAGTCAAGGGAAGGTGTAATGGTGGGTGTTTGTGTGCAATACTATGAACAAATACACCTAGAACACTCAAGGGAGGGAGAGATATAGAATATGTATAAGTTCTAACCCTAGAACCAGAGCTTCTAACAATGTCTTTCTCTCTAAAATGTCTAACCCTAAAGCCAAGAGAGGAGGGCTCCTCTTATAGAGGAGCCAATCTTGTAAAGCTTACAAGGTAAGCTAATAAGAAGGTCATCCCTCCGTACACGTGTATGGAGGGGAACAAAATGCCATATAGCTGAATTAAAATATCTGCAAAAGCAGATGAACAGTAGTTGGCTGCTCAAAATTGCCATCTTGACAAAATTGGCTGCCGACCGGCAACAAAGAATGCCGACCGGCAATATACATTGCCGATGGCAACAAAACACCAGCCGGTGGCCTCTGGCCATGGCTGGTGATGTGTGGGGATGCCTCACAAGGCATTCCCTGCCCCTCTGAGGCAAAGCACAAGTGTTTGGTGCAAAACCAAACACTAAATAGTCGAGTCGAGAGATCCTGAGGCAAGGCGCGCAAGCCGAGACCTCCGGGAACTCAAGACGAACACAAACATGGATGATCACCGAGTGTTCAAACGGTGACGTCCCAGTCTTGAGGACGGTCAAAAATGGGGTGTCTACACATGTATAACTATTTATGAAATTTGTATAAGTATGTGAATCTGAATCTGTTTCTAATATAAATTACGATTTCTGAATCTGTGATGGACATTATTCATAAACCCTCTACCTTGTTGTTATTCAATGGACTCCAGCTCACTCTATTATTTATGTATGTAGGTGATCAGTTGCTGGACCAGGGCTAAGTTGCTAGCTTGGAGTACTATTTTGTCAAGCTAACCATCGTGCCTCCCGAGGAGGTTCCCAAGTGTTTTAAGTTTTGTAAAATCAACGCCAACTTTATTCTCTTTTGTTTGTTAGACAAGTTTCTATATATTTTATAAATAAGGCTAAGTTCCGTTTTGATTTATCTGTGTTTGAGTGACATAAGATTGATGTAAATATGACATCACATATATATATGTAAATCAAGTTTAAATTTTCTGTCTCATATACGTCTGCACAGCTTTATGGACATAGTATTTTGATATTGCTTCCGCTAGCCTCTTTAATTTGGTTAATCTGTTTTAGAGATCTTCAGTAATGTAGACACCCCATTTTTTACCGCCCTTAAGACTTGGGCACCTTCGATTGATCACCAAATGATGAATTTATACGCTGTGCAAACATTCAATTTCCTTAGTAGAAAGCCTCAGTTTGAGTCTCAGAAGCCTAAAAACCTTGCACCACTTTTGGACCAAAATAGAGTTTTTCCAAGCCTGACCACTTAGAGGCCTGCATGCCAACTAATGGCTGGTTGGCCAGAAATTAGTGGCCAGCCGTCCCCGTAGTGGCCGGCCGACCAGTTGTTCTGGCAGAATAGATATTTTACTGCCAGCTGTCCCCCACAGGTGCATGCACTGCACCAACCGTCTTTATATTGATATTTCTAAGATAGTAACATATTTTTCTATATATACTTGACCACCCCTCTAGATTTTAGGTTAGAAAAATTTTGTGAAGCAAAATTCTTGAAAAATATTTCTCTGTCTATCTTGTAACCTATATACACCTTGCCTAGACTCTCTAAACCAAATTTTTAGGGCTCTTTGCTGAGGTTATTGAGCTTGAATTTTAGCTCTTGAGGGTGAGAATTTGTTGGTTTGAAACTCAAAGTATTACTCCTCTTCAAGAGGTATAACTTCTATTCTTCTTTACACTACTTTTTCCTTATCATTACTTGCTATTTTTGGACTATTTTTCAACTGTTTTTATGGGCTGAAACTTGTGGCTTAAAGCTATTAAAGGTAGATGGATTAATCACCCTTCTTTGAACTTTATTTCCCAAGCTTTTGTCCTTGTGTTTCCCATCTTTTTCTCAACTTTTTACCACTGGTTTTCAGAGGTTTTAGAGGCTGAAAATATTATTTTGAGATCCCAAAAATGGAGGGGTTAGCCACCTCTCTTTATACTTGTTTACTAGCTCAATTTCTCCATTGTTTTAGCTAACTTATTCAAGCTTTTCTATGTTATTTCTAGCACTATTTTTTGTTGTTTTAAGGACTATTTTAGAGTGTTTATTTCATTTGTGCTTTGTATAGTAGGCTTGTAGTGTAGTGGTTCTCATAGGTTTGGTAGTTTAGGCTTTAGACACCAACCTATTTGAGTTGATAGCATCTATTTCATATTTTTTATACTTGTGGTCATACATAATCATCTCTACACTCTCCCTCCTTTCTTGGCTTTTTATTTCATTGAGAGTTGTTTAAACCGAGTGTTGTTTAAGTTTGAGAAAGAGACCCTTCCATGTTTAATGGTTTAATCTTTTCGGAGGTTCATTACCAAGGCATGACATCTCTCTCATGCTCAAAATAACTTTTTGTTTGACAATTCTCTCCATTTAGTAGACTTAATGCTCATTCTTGGACTAAAAGGTAATTAAAAAAGACAATAAAATTGGATTACAAAAACAAACAAGATAATAAAAATGATTTGGGTTCAATCGGACGTTAATTGAACCCATTGAGTCTTGAGTCATTTCATACTTTTAGTGATGAAAATGGTTTAAGATTCAAGGTCTACCACTTCCCTTGATCAATTCCATGATAGAGAATGGGTTTTAGTGGGTCTTTAATTATCATTTATTAAAATTTTGTCTCTTGAGTCGTAAATCATCACGCAATGTGTTTGCGTCGATTGATTATTTGCAAATCGAGCTTACCCTTCCTTTGATTTGTTTGATGATAAGGAGAGACAGGGTGGACAAATATCCCCTAAAAATACTCTGTTTGTGCTCTATTTCATGTCTGTTGCAGCAGGGTAGTGGCAAAAACCAGTGGTCGACCAACCACCTCTCTGTACGACCGACCATTTTCTCTCTGTACGACCGACCACTTTCACTGGTCGGCCGGCTACCTCATTTTAGATCCACAGTGCCATTTTCATGGCAAAATAGAACAGAGGCTGAGATTAAAACAGTTCAATTTTCTGACTGCAAAACAAGAGCATTTTGGCAGCCAAATAGAGGGCATTTTCGGGTAGAAATTCACATTCATGCATAAGTCATTCCTCGTTTCTCGGGGCCCGTTAAAATTATGTTTAATAGTAGTATGTTATACCTAAAGTAGTGGACTTGTAATAATTAATTACTTAGTTAATTAATTCCGTATTGTAACTAATTAGTTAGTTTAATTCTAATTTGTATTAATTAGTTAGAATAGGTAGTTAATTTTTGTGTTTTAATTAATTGATTAGTTAGAATAGCTAAGTTTGCATTGTACTTAATTGATTAGTTCGGATAACTAGTTGATTTTGGCGCTGTAATAATTAGTATTAGACATTTATTCGAATCCTCTTGTATGAGGACACTCTTGTAATATTTGTGTATGTCTTACAATCCCCATTTCTTTCTCCTTTTTATTTACTTGCTTATGATGGATAGTGTAGGGCATCATGTTTCTTTTAGCATTTTTCATGATTTGCATCAGTTTGTCTCGCATGCATAGGACTCGGTTCATCATTTTAACGGCATTGACATTTATTACTTCCTTGGATATGTGCGCCATCGCATACTATCAAACTGATTCACATGACATGTTAGACTACCGAACCTATTGATTGCATTTTTGTACGTGTTGCATTAGTCATCTTGCATATTAGAGCATGCATTTTTCTAACTCTTTTATTTCTTTTGACTTGCCTTGGTTGAGTACTAGCTGAGCACTTATTGCTTTAGCATATCGCATGTGTGTGATTGTTGCTATATCAAGCATATTTTCCATGAGGCTAAATCTTAAGTAATATACTTGTTTGAATGCCTGTGGATGAAAGCTAATTGCTCAAATTGGGATAATGTGATTAATGTACATTTGAGATCACTTTTTCAAGTGGTACATATTCAAACACTTTTGAAAACAAACATGAAATCAAAATGTTTCAACTTTTGCAAATTAGTCTATACTTGTGTGCAATACATAGTAAATTAGCCTAATAAATCAAAACAAGAGCATATAATGCAAATAAGAATCACATCATGATTAGTAGAGGCCGATCTTTGACTGGGTGAGTGGGGTGCTCAATTCATGACCTTCCCCTCTCATACGTAAGTTCCCGAACCAAGACACTTTGGTGATGATGGATAAGTGGCCTTTGGCACGAGTTTCGGATTTTTTAAATTTCCCAAATTTTCTAAATTTTTCAAAAATATTTAGATGGGGACTCTGAAATCTGGCGAAACAGTCTATTTTTTGGCATTTTGATTCAAAATCGATTTTTCAAAATATTTGTCGGATTTGGACTCATTTGTGGTTATCCATTTTACATTACACTTGTGAAATTAGATTTAGAACCACAAGAGTCTGAACTGTAGGGCTATCGTATCCGAAAGAAAAGAAAGCTACATGTAATCTTAGGATTACTGGCCGATTACGATACTAAACTTATAGGGACAGATTTGGGTCATGACAATCCCAAACAAAACAAACAAGCCCAAAGCCAAATCAATATTCCAAAATTTATCTAAACTCAACCAAGTTCAACTTTCATGAAATTCTCATTCCTTTACAAAGGATTTTATTTCCATCATCCATGTTTAAGTTTCATAAAAATAGATTCTTTCTTAAAAAGTTTCATTTTCAAATTACAAAAGTTTTCAAGAATTAATTACTTAGGTCAAATCATAAACTTTATTACACTCATATTTTATTATCATTTATTAGGCATATATACCCAAATCCCATAATATAACATATATTAAAATTTTAAGAATATAACCAATAATCATAAATAAATTATACATCATCTCTAAACTAACAACACCACCAAAATTTAGTCAAATTCAATGAACATAATCTCCCATCATTAATATTAAACTAACAAGAAAACTTTCTATAGAAATACTAATTATTATAAAATTCAAATGTATAGCTAGCTACATATCATTTTCTTCATCTTGGTACCCACTATATAATGCCCTCAATTTATTAAAACTCGACCTAACAGATATATTTCATATTCATTACCCATTTCTATTAGTCAATTGGATTACACATTTAGAAGCTATTAAATAGATTAACGAGGTTTAATATCCATAATCAAATAAATCTCCATCACTTGTATTGTTGGAAATAATGATTTTATATGCTTATTTCAGGCTAACTTTGAGCCCAAAATTGAGTCAGGTCCACACGTCTTTTGAGGTAGGTCCAAAGAGGTGACATGTTCCTTGCCGCATGGCAAGTCACACGGTGTAGACGGTTTGTTAAAACCATTTATGATTACATGGGAACTTGACGTTGTTTTCGGGTTCGTGAAATAAAAAAACTGAAGAAGTAAAATGTGGGTTTCCTTGAAATGGTTATCCCACATTAGAAACTTAAGAAAACTTATGTGTGTATATAAGTTCTAGGTGGTAACACTTGGGTTGGACCCCAAGAGGCACTTAAAGTTTGTAGAAGGGAGAAACTATGGACAAAGTGAACCTTGGCTCAAACCACCACACGCGCTCGTGCTGCCGCAGCCGCCGTCTGTCCTACTAGCCGGCCAAGCTGTGCCTAGCGCGGGTGTGGGTTACGGGTCGGGTTAGTTCTAACATTAATTTTTCGGACAAAATTTATTTGAATTTTTTCAAATTCTTACAGAAAAATTATTTGAATTTCAGAATGAAATTAATTTAATTTTTGCGCCAAAATTTTTCTGTCCAAATAAGCCTCCATGGGTCCAATTTCTAACATATTTGAAACTGCACAGTTCGGACAGATTCATACAGTTCCAACAGTTCAGGCAGATCAAACAATTCCAGCAGATCTGTTGAAATTTGAACTGCACCTGTTTATTTTAAAAACACACATGTTCTATTTGAAAATCAAACTTGTTCAGTCCTATAAATACCAAGGCATTTTCGCATATTTGAACAGTCCGAAAATCTATTTTCTTTCGTTCCTTTGTGCTCTTTTGCATTTATATTTTACATATTATTTTAAGAAAATTTCTAAGAGTATAGAACACAGGTTTTTGTTCGCCGTACAAATTGTTTGGAGTGCTACTACAATTTATGAAAATCATTGTATCCTGGGAGATAGACAACATTTATCCGTAAGCACCATAGCGAGGTGAATCTGTCTTAAGGACAGAGTGTCACAAACTCGACTTGATCTTTTTGTACTTTTACATTTCAGTAAAATAAATTCTGTAAGTAATTTATTTTTATTTGTTTGATTTGTTTCAAGTTATTTATTTTACATAGAAGATTGTTGCAACATGTATTTCTTTTAAATGTTCCAATTTGAGATTCATAAAATATATAATTACATGTGATTATGCATTTACAATCCCTAAGACTTGAATCTATAGCATGTAATGTAATAACTACAAAAGTAAATAACATTCAAGTATGTGTCCTAAAGGCTTACAAATCCTTCAAGGGCCTTGCCCTGTTACAGTAAAAGTGGGTTCCAATTCCAATACATTTAAGCCCTTAGCTGTACAAGAGAAAAATATAAATGAGCTTTTCGCTCCAAAAATCCTCCAAGCCTTCATCTTGACAGAGGCATGCCGTCAACACTTGAAAATGATTTTTCACATAAGGATGAGTAAAAAACCCAGTAGAGGGAATTTTAACAAAGTGCATGAGTTTTAACAGGATCATGATTATGAGATGTAATGATGTGCCATGTTCAAAATATATATTTTATTTCCAAGAGTTCATGCCATGTACATTTCTAAAATCATAAACGAATCCACAACTTTCAAATATATCAAAATATATGGTGATAAATACAACACTAAAAATTCCTAACTACGTGTCTACTAGTAGTCTCTCAAAGAACTACCAAATACCCACTTTATTGGCTATTAACTAGAAGGAAATTGGAACCTACTCCGTGTGTCTCAAGCCAACTCAATTATCAAACACAACTATACCCCCTAACCAGATTTACTAAGATATTTACCCCATTTCTCAACATTTTCAAAATTTCTCAATGAACCAATCGCAATGCATTTCTCAAGATGCAATATGAAATGAAAACATGAAATCATGGAATGTCAATGATATGTATGCCTTTGCATATGTTTCGATTTTTCTAATTCTCATGCAATTTCTCTACAAATCAATATAATCCTCCACCGATTGTCAAAATAATTATCTCTATTAAAATATTCCAATAAGGCAATATATACGGAGTATAATTCAAAACTCTCAATTCTTATGAAATAACACTTGAATTTTCAACAATTTCATCATTTCTCAATACACATATCCAATATTTATGATTTTCCAAGAATTCAATGAATTTCTTAATACACAATCAATTTCTCAACTTCCACAACTTCTAGGGTTTAGAAAATTTTGAATTTTTTGGTAAGAAATTCTAGGGTTTAGGGTTTAAAGTGGCATGTAGAATTTTTGGTAATTTTGTAGGGATACATAGAATTTTTCTTTTAACAAAGTGGGCATATTTGAACTCGTTTTCCAAAACGAAATAACTTAATTTTATTGTGTAAGAGGGGCTAATTTGAGCCCACTAAATTATTTAGGCCCAATAGCCCAAGATTAGTGGGCCCGAATTTATCGCAAGTCCAAGATTGGTGGGCCCGGATTTATCGCCATCAAACGGGCTGAATGGCTCTAAGCCTCGAAAGGGTTCGGATCCACGAACTTAGAGACATACTCGGGCCCGGACTCGAAAGGGTATTGAGTAAGCCTAGAGATCCGAGGCACTCAGACTCGAAAAGGGTTCGGATCCACGAACCTAGAGATCCGAAACACTTGACTTCGAACGGATTCAGACGTAATCTAGAAGTCGCTCCGTTAATGAGTCCCAGAACACTTGCGGGCTCGGAGCTTTCCGGGATCTACGCACCAGAACCATAGGCGTAATGGAGTCCGAATAAAGGACCCGATCCCGAGGACGGTGAGTGGAGATAAATTCACTCTTCGGTTAAACTAGCCTATACCCGGGCCGAGGTGGCACGACCCCGGGGGGTCCATGAGACTCGGCAATATTTTGCGGCAGGACGTCCTCTGGGACTACCCCTGACCCTTTGGGATGATTGGGGATCATTGGTTAGGTGTGGCTAAGAAGAAGGGTTCGCCGAGGGATTGATCTCCTCTTCGGGGTTTTCTCATCCTCGGAGAAGTCACCTCCTCGGACAAGGTGGTTAGAGAGAATATCCCCCATGTGCCTTGCACATGGGCTCCATCCTACATCATGAGGTGCCTATAAATAGCACCCACCCATAGCTTTACAAGGGATGAATTTTGGAGATTTTTTTCAACTCTTGGGAAAGAACTAATTTCCCTTCTCCATTATCAACCTTGAGAGTGAAAGTGGGAGATCCATGGGAGAGCCTTGCCATTATTCTATTCTCTAGCCATTTTGCCTTCTTCTTCACCCAATCTCTTATCTCCATCATCTCCTTTGTTGTTGTGTTCCTAAGTTGAGATTATTGAAGAATCTAAGCCTCTCATCATATTCTAGAGAATTCGATCTTCGAATTTTCCAACTCCTTTCTTGAACCCTCTCCTACATTTTGGCGACTCCGCTGGGGAGGCGGATTGTTTAATGGTCTCAACGAGATCTGGAATCCACACAACTCCAACAAGGATGGCGGGAGAAGATGAAGTTCACCAACAAGGATCCTCTAATGGTGGTGATGACAGAACCATGGCTCCAGATCAACCACTTTTGCTTGGAGCCATTCAAGGACTTCAAAATACTCAGCAAGAGATTCTTACCACTCTTCAGAATCTCACTCACACCATGTTGGTGATGAGTTCTAACTTTGCACCGGCGCCAAACGGAAATCAAACTGGTGGTGGAGTTATTCCGGCCGGAGCGCAAAATCAAATCCAAGGAGAAGTAGGCCCCAATCAGCCTATGGCTCATGGCAACACGGCCACAGTAACACATGCTCAAACCACAGTAGGCGGCAGCAGTTTGCCCATGCCCGGGCTCCATGGCGTGCCGAGCCAAGATCCAATGGTGACTAGGGGAGTTTCTGGTGTAATGAATGGCGCTCCAACGACTGCTGGTGTCCAGGAAAACATAAGGAGCATGATGGCGCAAAAGGGAGCTATGCCCGTACCTAATCTTGTTACGCCACCAGTGAATGTTACCCAAGCACCAAGCGGGCCTCCTTTGGTGCCGACAACAAATCTGCAAGCACAACCCGGTATAGCGGCGCCGTGCGGTGGACTCTATGGGCCTCAATTCAATATCCCATCACCAACTGGCTTGTCTATAGGCGCTGATGGCCAGTATCGTCAAATGTCCTCACCAATGATGAATTCGCAGCACCAGAATGGCCAAGACGCCCCTAGCTCAGTCTTCGGGTACATAAGCCAAGTCCCGGGAATACCACCATCAAACTCTCTCCCTCAACAGTTTCTCACTCTCGCCGATGTGCAGGCCATGTTCGATCTCGAACGGGGCAAGAGGACCTTACCCTCTTTGCCTGATCCAGACGTCAAGCCGCCTTACCCCATTGAGATGCTGAGCTATCCATACCCTGAGGGGTATACAGTGCCGAAGTTCATCAAGTT
The DNA here is from genome assembly GCF_055761805.1 of Camellia sinensis. Classification (NCBI taxonomy): domain Eukaryota; kingdom Viridiplantae; phylum Streptophyta; class Magnoliopsida; order Ericales; family Theaceae; genus Camellia; species Camellia sinensis. Next base: position 143,991,177 of record NC_138962.1, read on the forward strand.
CGACGGCAAACAAGGAAATGCCCGAGAACATGTTGTGCGATTCATCGAGACTCTAGGTATTCATGGTTCAAACCATGTCCTCCGACTGAGAGAATTCTCTAAGTCCCTCACCGACCGAGCATATAGTTGGTATGTTAATTTGGCCCCAAACTCTGTCCGAAGTTGGGAGGAAATGGTTAACAAATTCCACTCCAAGTTCTTTCAAGTGGCGGAGAAGGTGACCACACTTACATTGTGTAAAGAGAAGCAACAAGAAAGTGAAGACATCCTTGACTACGTCAAAAGGTTTCAGGACAAGGCCGTGGATTGTCATGAAGCAGTTGAGGAGAGTTATCTGGTTCAAATTTGTCTAGAAGGGGCATTGAGCAGGTACAAAATGTTTCTAGTTAACCACAAGCTACCCACCTTCTCGGCATTAATAGAAGCAGCTCGGAACATTAGCATTCCTCAGGCTCAGGAGTCCGGATTTAAAGCCAGTTACAAGACTAGTTTCAAGTCATCTCGTGGACCTATCGTTGCTGCTGCCTCTGCCCCGGATACCCGAAATTCACAAGGAGGAGGTCATAGAGGCCAGAAAAGAAAGCAATATAATGGTGAAAAGGGGAATGTTTCTTATCCATGTGGAATCGAGGAAGTGAAAGCTCTAGTTAAGGAATGGGTGGCTGACGGAGAGCTAAAATTGCCTTATGTTGAAGAAATGCCATCAAAAAAGGACCGTGAGAGCCCTGAATTTTGTGTCTACCATCGTACATTGAAACATCCGACAGAGAAGTGTTGGACTCTCAGGAAAATCTTTAGAGATAAAGTCGAGGCAGACGAATTGAGGTTCAAAAAGCGAGGGACTCAAGACATCCGAGAACAACCATATCCTCAACACCGAGACAAGGGCAAGAATGTTGCTATGATAGCTTATGAAGGCCCAATGATCGAGGCTATCGCTAATCTCGATGACGATGACTGTTATCTGGACGACATCCTCGAGCCAGAGGGTGAGCAAGTTTACTATGGAAGTGCTCTCGATCCAGAGGGCAGAACATTTATGACTCATGGCGAAGATCCCTTTGATCCAGAAGGAGGAGAAGAATACTATGGAAGAGGAGGACACCATGTTTATGTGGCATCTTATTTTGAGGAGACCGAGGAGATGGTTAACTACGAGCCTCCAAGAGTGGAAAAAGATCCGGATCACTATGCCAAAACCCTGCAAGACTGTGTAAAGTTCAAGCAGTTCTTTGACCAGCTTGGACTTTCCAGGGAGGCAAGAACGGAAATCACCAAGTCTATCATTAATATAGCCGAGGCACACCATGAGGAATGCATGTCGACTGAGGGGTCTATCCCGAGGAAGGCAAAAGAGCAATCTAGTGCCATTACTTTCTCCGAGGCTGATCGAAAGTATCCTTTTTCTCACAATCGCCCGCTTTATGTGACTGTTTTTATTAACGGGGTTGAGTTCAAAAGGGCCTTTCTAGATAGTGGAGCCTCTATCAACATTATGACTCGCGCTACTCTAGAAAAAGCTGGAATCTCTGAAGAACGCATTGTGAAGCAGCCGATAGTCATCACTGGCTTCGGTGGAGAAAGGAGAGTTACTATCGGATGCGTAACAGTTGATTTAGCCGTTGGAGAGATTCGCTCGGCCACCAAGTTCCATATTATCGATTCTGAGGCAAATTATCACATCATTCTAGGGAGGACCTGGATGCATAGATATGGGGCTGTACCATCAAGTTATCATCAGTGTGTTAAGGCTAAATGGGGAAAGAAGACGGTGACAATTCAGGCTACAGAAAGGCCGTTCGAGATCCATGAAGCTCATTATTCTGATGCCATCTACTTCACCGAACTGGCTGTCGAAGAAGTTCCCACCACCTCTAAGCCTCGAGGGGTCAAAATTCCTCGTTGGGAGGATATCAAAGATGACAAGGAGCCGATGACAGAATCAAGTAAGCGGGTGATGTCTAGACCAGAAAGTCCGCCTATTCCTCGGAAGGTGATGAAAGTTCGAGAAGGAGGCAAGATGGTGTATTATTTATGAAGGTGCAGGGAGTCGGTTTCTTCAGTCACCGACTCCGAGTCAAAAGAAGAGCCTCCTGACAATGATATAGTAATAAAGCCTGAAGTGGCTCCAGAATGTATGCAAGATGGGCCGAAGCCTCAGCCCGAACAACTTATCGAAATAGATCTGAGTGATGGACAAGATGCACCGAGACCGGTATTCGTAAGTTCGAGCCTTAGCCCAGAAAAGCGGGAACAGTTGTTAAAGTTGATAAGCCGATACTCAGATGTGTTTGCTTGGTCATATAAGGAAATGCCCGGACTAGATCCTGACCTAGTCTCCCACTATCTTGATGTGTTCCCAAACTCCAAGCCAATTAAGCAAGCTGCTCGAAAATATCATCCAGATCTCGAAGAGAAGATTAAGGAGGAGATTGAAAAACTTCAACAGGCTGGTTTCATCCGGCCAATACAGTACCCCACGTGGTTAGCAAACATCGTGCCAGTAAAGAAGAAGAATGGCCAAATCAGAGTATGTGTAGACTTTCGAGATTTGAACAAATCTTGCCCGAAGGATGAATTCCCTCTTCCTCACATCGACACCCTCGTGGATACTACCTCGGGACACCAGATGTTCTCATTCATGGATGGATTCAGTGGATACAATCAGATTAAGATGGCTGAAGAGGACGCAGAGAAGACCGCTTTTAGAACACCTCTCGGAAACTTCTTCTATACAGTCATGCCTTTCGGACTCAAGAATGCCGGTGCAACTTACCAAAGGGCTATGACTGCAATCTTTCATGACATGATCCATCATGAGATGGAAGATTATGTTGATGATCTAGTAGTGAAATCCAAGAAAGAAGAAGACCATCTCCGAGACCTTGAGAAGGTATTCAAGAGGTGCCAGAAATTCAAAATGAGGATGAATCCTCTCAAATGTGCTTTCGGGGTGACGGCCGGGAAGTTCCTCGGGTTTCTTGTACATAGGCATGGTATCGAGGCAGATGAAGACAAGGTCAAATCTATCAGAGCAATGCCTCCCCCGCATTCTCAGAAGGAGTTAAAGAAGTTCCTCGGGAAGGTGTCTTATATTCGAAGGTTTATCCCAGCACTGGCAGAGATCTCTGCGCCTTTCGGCTCTTTGTTAAAAGGAGATGCCAAGTTCGAGTGGAACCAAGAGCACCAAAAGGCCTTTGAGAGAATCAAGGCGGCCTTGACCTCGCCTCAGACCATGATAGCCCCGCAGCCCGGGGTGCCTCTAATGTTGTACCTAACTTCAACCCCCAAGTCCATAGGGGCATTATTGGTCCAAGATGTAGATGGAGTAGAACGCCCGGTATATTACATCAGTCGGAAGATTCGAGGAGCAGAAGTCCGATATACTCCAGTAGAGAGACATTGTTTAGCTTTGGTATTCACTGCCCAAAAGCTCAGACATTACTTCCTAGCACATCAGATTCAGATTGTTACTAGAAGTGATCCAATCCGATACCTCCTCAGCAGGCCTGCTCTAACCGGGAAGGTGGCAAGATGGTTGTTAGCACTGGGTGAATTCGAGATCACATGTGTAGCCCCCAAGGCGATCAAAAGCCAAGCCTTAGCTGATCTCCTTGCCCAATTTCCAAGTGGTGACCATGAACCAGTGAATGAAGAATTAAGAGGAGAGGTGCACGCAGCTATGGCTTCCGAGGAAAGCTTCTGGACATTGAGCTTTGACGGAGCAGCAGCCGGAGGGAAGGGAGGAACCGGGATAGTCCTTACAAGCAAAAGTGGGGAAAAGTTATATTTGTCTTATAAACTGGATTTCCATTGTTCGAATAACGAAGCCGAGTATGAGGCTCTTATTTTAGGCTTGATAGCAACTGAGAAGCACAGTATCAAGAAGATTCGGATCCGGGGGGACTCAAAGCTGATAGTGAAGCAAGTTTCAGGACAGTTCGTCTTAAAGGAGCCTGCCTTGGCCACATATCGAACAACAGTCCAAAGGCTTCTTGACAAATTTCAGAAGGTCGAAATAGAGCATGTGCCTCGCTCCGACAACAAGTTTTCAGATGCCCTCGCAACATTAGGGGCAAGAGTTGACATTCCAGAGGAAGAGGCAACAATTGTTATCAAGAAGAGAACAGAACCTTCAATAATACCCGAAGACAAAGGCCTTCCGGAGGACTGGAGAGGAGAAGTCCTCGAGCAACTCAGAAGCAAAGTTGGAAAATTGACTATGGCCAAGCTTGCCCAATTCACAATTATTCAAGGTGAACTTTACTTCCGAGGAGGTACTGGATTCCTAGCCCGGTGTATTGGCCAACAAGAAGCAAGCTTCCGACTACAACAGATCCATGAAAAGTCTTGCGGGGATGGGGATATCAGTCTGTATAGAAGAATCCAAAGACAAGGTTATTATTGGCCTGAGATGGAGAAGGACTCAAATCAATTACAGAAGGAATGCCCCAAGTGTCAGTCATACATCTGGGAGGATGAGAGTTGCTTTGAAATTGATACCCCTGACTGGAGGCAAGTCTACGTTGACTATCTCAAAGAGGGAACACTACCTGAGAGCCCGAGGGACATTGCACACCTCAAGAGGAGAGCGAGGCGGTACTTTCTTGATCAGGACAAGCTGTATAGAAGAAGTATTGAGGGCACTCCCCTGAGATGTCTCTCCAAGGAGGAGTCAGATCTAGTCCTCGGAAGAGCCCACGAGATTGAACATCAAGGAGGGGCTCGGCTGTTTGAGCAACTTATACACCTTGGGTATTACTGGCCGACCATGGAGTCAGATGCATCCCATCACGTGAAGAGGTGCCAGACTTGTCAGAAACACGGAAATTTGATCCACGCTCCAGCTGTAGACCTGCATAGTATCCGAACGCCATGGCCGTTCCATACCTGGGCTTTTGATCTGATAGGGCCCATCTCCACATCTTCTAAGGGGTACAAGTGGATTCTCGCAGCCACAGAATTGAGTACAAAGTGGGTTGAAGCAATTCCTCTGAAGAACGCTACGGGGCCTGCAGTTGCGAACTTCATCAAGGAGAATATCATTTGCCGATTTGGAGTACCAAACACCATCCTCTCGGATAACGGCACTCCCTTCATAAACAAATATGTGAAGAGCCTCCTAGAGACTTACCAAGTGAAGCATCCCAAATCCACACCCTACTATCCAAAAGGGAACGGGCAAGCGGAAGCCACAAACAAGACACTGATAAGGATTCTGAGCAAGATGATGGATGAGTTTGGGGGGACTTGGTCCGAACAGTTGATAGTAGCCCTATGGGCGTATCGCACTTCGAAGAGAAAGCCAACTCAAGCAGCTCCTTACTCCCTTGTGTATGGGTCCGAGGCAGTGTTACCTATAGAGTTGGAAACGCCATCTGCTCGAATGGCTCTCGCCTCGGGGATAGTATTGGAGCCTCGAACCACTAGATTGGAAGCATTAGAGGAAAAGCATGACAGAGCTGCAAAAGTCATGGAAAGGTATCATGAGTCCATCGCCCGAGCCTATAACCAGACTGTGATACCAAGGAAGTTTGAAGAAGGTGATCTAGTATGGAAGATTGTAGACCCAATCATGCGAGGACAGCCTTTGCCCAAGTTTTCTCCAAAATGGGAAGGGCCCTACAAGGTGGTTCGGGCGAGCTCAAGCGGGTACTACAAACTTGTAAGGGTTGAAGACGGCTTCCGAACTGGCCCGCTCAATGCAAAGTTTATCAAGCATTACTACCCATAGTTGGACTCATCTATGTTGAAATTCATTTTCACTTTCTTACTTTGTCTAAAAGTTGTATTTCCCTTACGTTATGAAGAAGCTGGTTTTCTCTATGGTATATGTTTTATCCCATCACTTACAGTGAATCTATTATACTTTTGTCAAGAAAGTTGAAGAACTAATGAGAATATTTCAGCTTTTATAAACATGTGCATATGATTGTTCTTTCCATTGTATCATTCGAAATAAATATTTTATCAAGTAGAATGAGAAAACAATGCGAAAATATCCAAACAACAAAAATTTTGTCATTTCATTGCATTGTCCTAGATAAAACATTTTTATCGAAAGGGGCAAGAAAGTAATGATAAAAAAAAAAAAACTCAATCTTTCCTAAAGACACCCTCGAAGAAGCTGCTCGTCACATCTACATCTGGAGGACAAATAGTAGAGTGTGCCTCTAAAGTCTCCAAGGTCCGAGCATAACCCGACTCAAGTTCACGAAGAGTTGCCTTTATCTCATCTATAGAGGTGCGATAAGAGGCAAGCACAGACATAAGTTCCAGCCGATGACTGGCGTTCGAAGCTATATCCAGGCGCTTCCGAAGCCATGATAAGTCCACTTGGTGACGCTCCATGTCAGAGATCCCCTGATACGCCGTCTCGACTACTTTCCCATTAAGGTCACACAACCGTTGCCTGTCCAAGCTATATAAGATAGTGGCAAAAGACTCGAGAAGAGCAGTCTGAATGAGTGGACACTGGCAAGCAAATGAAGCAAAGGTCTCCGGGTAACTTGAATGCACAAGCTGTAGAACTGAAGCAAACTCAGGAGCTACCCAATAATGGAGAAATGATACTTTGCCAGAAGCTGAAGGAGGAATTGGGGCCGGAAAGCTGCTAGTCTCAGGAATCTCCCCAATGTCTATCGGGTTAGATGAACCACCCGGAGGGGTAACTCCCGGCAGAGGTCCCGAGCCTGAGAATGCCGAACGATAAGGGGAAAGACCAAAAGCATCACTATCAATGTGAAAATCACTGAGATTCAAATCCAAAATATTCGAAGGCACTGGCGATGAAGAACCTCTGGCAGTCGTTTCAAAGGCAGGTGTTCCCCCTTGAGAAGGAGAACCGTGAGGAGTTACAAAGAGAGTCGGAGTAGAGTCCGGGGCAGGTGAAGACGGGACCACGGTAGCAGCTAACATTGGAGCAAAGTCTGAGGCAGGTGAAGGCAGGACCCCGGTAGCAGCTAACACTGAAGAAAAGATAAGGAAGCCTTATTAGAGGTAGGGAACAGGAAAGCCATTTGAGTAAAGATTTCTCACAGATAGAAGTAAATGACAAACTTCAAAAAGAAAGATTACCAGAGGGAGAATCAATATGCAAAGCCGGAGCAACTGAAGGACTCCTAGCATCAGCAAGGTCACTTGGCCGTATAGAGAGCACCTGATCGATCTCAATGTCTGACAAAGCCTGAACAGTAGCAGTCATCCCTGAAGAAGGAAGGAGGGCCGGAGGATGAGAATCACCATAAGTGCCAGAGCGAGTCTCAGAGATTTCTAGCACATCCACCTCCACACCATTCCCAGAGGCGCACCTCGTCTCTACATTGCTTCTAGAAGCATGGCCTACGACATCAATTTCTGTGGCATCAGTCCCTCCAGTAATCTCAACATCAGAACGGTGAGCCCCAATAACCTCGTCACCAAGATAGCGCTCCTCCTCAGCTACGGTAGGGCAGTGACGACGCATGCGTGGAATAAGGTCACAAAAATGGTCGGAGGACTCAGCCTCATCATCGTCATCATCTATAACTGCTATACGAGAGGTGCGCATCTTCACAAGTCTTGCAGACAAAGGGAGGGTGTCGTCCAAGTCTGAGTCTGGCCTGGGGGAGGCAGCATGGCCAGGAGCCACGGTACTGAGAACGTCAACAACCGCAGGATCCTACACAACATGGACAAATAAAAGTTTTCATTTTAGAAGGTATAGTCGCAAAAAGGAAAGTAGCTTCAAATCAAAAATTTCGGGTACCTCATGAAGCCTTTTGGAAAGGCGAGAAGCGGAAGGACTGGCATCAGAAGTCCTCTTGTGAGCCATCTTCTTAAGGCGGGTCGTCCGAGGACCAGAGGCCTTATTCAAAGGGACTGGCTCCGGAGAAGTAATTGCCAAGCTAGAAGCAGATGCTCGAGCAGAAGGGTCAGTTGGAGCAGATGAGGTGAAGAAACTCTCATACATGTGGTCAGATTTTCGGCTCTCGGGTAGCCGAAGAGAAGAATCCTTCTTATAAATCGGTGGAGGCAAACATACGGTCGGTCTGCTCTGGACAAATGCAATAAACGCATCGATATTCTTCTGCCAATACCGCCTGAAAGAGGAGGTGAAACCCCCTACTCGACTCAAGCCTGGCATCGTCAAAGAGCCGGCTATGGGAAGCACGGTGTGTACAAGCCCGCGACTGAAGCGCCCGTAGCTCGCTGAAAATGATAATAAAGGAGGTGCTGGCCCCGGGGCGCATTGATCAAACCCGAATTGATATGCTACGCGGTCAGGCCTATAAACGGCACTATCAACGCCTTCCTCATGCCATACCGGTAATGAACTCGGACGGATCATAATCAGCATATCAACAAAGGGTGCAGGGATGTTCTTCGGCAAAGGAAAGGACACCGAGCGAATGACAGTTCACAGTTGGTCTTAAAAGTTCCTAATCTATTCTGAAAATTAAAAAAAAAAAATGAGGTGTTTCTATTACTTCAAGGATAGGACTAAAAGTAGGGCCCAAAGATCAGCGCCGATATTAAAAGAAGAGAGCAAATCCAATTTATCGGCAGCTGAGAGGGTGACTAAGTCCTCTTGTTCGGCAGCTTCACCACGTAGTATCCCAGAATTGTATGAAGAGAAGGCTCAGAACTTGCCAGCCTTCTCATTTTCGGAGCTCAGACAGGCAACTAATGGTTTCAATAGGATGCTTAAGATTGGGGAAGGTGGATTTGGAAGTGTGTTTAAAGGCACAATCAAGCCTGCTGATGGAAATGGTGATTCCCCAATTGTAGTTGCCATTAAAATGCTCAACAGAGATGGCTTTCAGGTATTGCTTTTGAGTATGATCTTACAATAACATCTTTGTAGAAATGTAACTAAGAATATTGTTGGATAGTGCATGATATGTTGTTGGCTTTCAAGTATTGATATTTGAGTATGATCTTTGTAGAAATGTAATTAACAATGTGTAAGAGGGGCTAATTTGAGCCCACTAAATTATTTAGGCCCAATAGCCCAAGATTAGTGGGGCCGAATTTATCGCAAGTCCAAGAATCGGTGGGCCCAGATTTATCGCCATTAAACGGGCTGAATGGCTCTAAGCCTCGAAAGGGTTCGGATCCACGAACTTAGAGACTTACTCGGGCCCGGACTCGAAAGGGTATTAGGCAAGCCTAGAGATCCGAGGCACTCGGACTCGAAAGGATTCGGACCTACGAATCTAGAGATCTGAAGCACTTGGCTTCGAACGGATTCAGATGCAATCTAGAAGCCGCTCCGTTAATGATTCCCAGAACACTTGCGGGCTCGGAGCTTTCCGGGATCTACGCACCAGAACCATGGGCGTAATGGAGTTCGAACAAAGGACCCGATCCCGAGGACGGTGAGTAGAGATAAATTCACTCTTCGGTTAAACTAGCCTATACCCGGGCCGAGGTGGCACGACCCCGGGGGGTCCATGAGACTCGGCAATATTTTGCGGCAGGACGTCCTCTAGGACTACCCCTGACCCTTTGGGATGATTGGGGATCATTGGTTAGGTGTGGCTAAGAAGAAGGGTTCGCCGAGGGATTGATCTCCTCTTCGGGGTTTTCTCATCCTCGGAGAAGTCACCTCCTCGGACAAGGTGGTTAGAGAGAATATCCCCCATGTGCCTTGCACATGGGCTCCATCCTACATCATGAGGTGCCTATAAATAGCACCCACCCATAGCTTTACAAGGGATGAATTTTGGAGATTTTTTTCAACTCTTGGGAAAGAACTAATTTCCCTTCTCCATTATCAACCTTGAGAGTGAAAGTGGGAGATCCATGGGAGAGCCTTGCCATTATTCTATTCTCTAGCCATTTTGCCTTCTTCTTCACCCAATCTCTTATCTCCATCATCTCCTTTGTTGTTGTGTTCCTAAGTTGAGATTATTGAAGAATCTAAGCCTCTCATCATATTCTAGAGAATTCGATCTTTGAATTTTCCAACTCCTTTCTTGAACCCTCTCCTACAGATTGAAAATAAACAAAGGTTGAAAGTAAAACTAAGTGTTTGTGAAGCCAAACAATAAATTTTTGATAATAAATAACGCTTAAATTAATTAGATCTTCTACTTAATTATTTTTAGAAATTAGCGCGTAACAATTTACATATCTAAAAACTTCATTTTCAAAAAAAATTCTTTCAGATAAAATAAGTTATTTTGAATTTTTTTAACATAATGCACACGTTTACTCCAAAAAATACACAAAAACATTAAATACTACTAGATTTCTTAGAGATAATTAAATGTGAATTGATACTTTTTATTTTTGGGTTTAGAGATAATTAAATTTGAAGTTATAATTTTTTTTTGTACAGAGATAATAAATGTAAAATACTGTAATACACTACTTATTATGACATTTAATTTAATTACCATATCAATTATTATTTTAATGAATTAATTTTACCATCTAATTGATGATTGTTGCCAAGGAATCCTATCCTATCATATCGTTTGGTGACCAAGAAAATATGGGTTCGAGTCTCCAGGATAATGCTCTGGGCTCGCCTTATACGCATTAATCCTGAGCCACTAAGTCCTTGCTACTATGTTTTCGATAGGATTGGGGTCAGATTATGAGATAAGTTCGTTTTGAGAGAGCATTTACAATTCCCCATGTGCAATACCCTCATCTTGTCGATCCAATTTAAGCTCCTCCTATCTAACTTTTCAAGAAAATGTTATAAATCTCAAATAATTTATCAAATTTTTTATCAAACCTACAGGACTCATACAAACCCACATGTGTATGGGTCCTATACCTAGAGATTTGGTAGAAAATTTGATAGATTATTTGGAGCCTCTAACATAACTCAACTGTTCAAACTATAACTTTTTTATTTAAAAAAAAAAAAAAAAAAACAACAACAACAACGACGACAACAACGACGACGACGACGACAACGTAGTCTTCAAATCCCATGAAAATAGCAAATTTATAAGTACTATGGGATAAGGGGTAAGGTACCAGTCTATGGCCCAATTCGATGACTTGAGTTATTATTTTTAGGTCCATGTGAAGATCACTCATGAGAAAAAGTGCTAGATTGATTGGATAATCAAAGCTATATAATTTAGTTGAATTTAAATATAAAAAAAAAGTGTGATTTAAAAATATACCATTCTTTTATTTGATGAGAATAAATATGATAAATCATATGACAATGATTATTAGATCAATCCAATTTTTATGGATGATCTACATACAAGGGCTTAAAAAATGAATGGATAGAAGTTGGGTTGGGTATTTGAACTCCACCGTGAATTCCATTATGATAATCCAGTGTATTCATTTTATAAGCTTCTACATGTAAATAATCCAAAATAAGATCAAATTGATCTAATAATTTTATTTAAATAATTTTATTAGATTTTTCTTTAGAAAATGACTATTTTCAAAACAATAATTGTTGTACAATTTTTTTCAAAGAAAAATCTAATAAAATTATTTAGTTACAATTATTTAATTAGTCTAATATTTTTAATCGATTATCTACACTTATAGGCTCAAAAAATGAATTGTGTGAATTATTAAAGGAAACCAAGGTGGAGCTCATAGGCCCAATTGTATTGAACATGACTGTTCTCCAATTGTAGAGCAGTTGATTCATCTAATAAATATATACTTGTATAAAATGCCATAATTAATTAGAAATGCAAATATGAGGGTTACTATGTCACAATCAACACAATAGGTAAAATGGATTCTCTAGTATTTTTTTATTAAAAAAAAAAAAACTCTTTTGGTTGTTAAATATTCTGGGATTTATTTTAAAGATTCTGGCCTCCATTTACTTGATTGGATGATTTAATTTAAAAATAAAAAAGGGTTGTGGTCAGTATAACAGTAGATCTCATTATAAAATCCACAGCCCATATCTCACATATTTTGCATTGGACAGGGGAGAATCTAATCATAAACATAAGTACATAGCCTTAAAGGTTGTAGTTTTATTGGATGCCAATTTTTTGTTTTCCTTTATTGTTTTGTCAATATTAAAACTTTAATGCAATATCCCTCAATAACACAAAGTTAGCAAGGCACAAGATTAAAACTTTAATGCAATATCCCTTAATAACACAAAGTTAGCAAGATACATTAATAATAATTCCTTTTTAATGAATATATTATGAACATAAAAGCTAGGGTCCTAGAATTTGAGACTTCGAATGTACCCAGAATTGGTTTGGATGGTGGAAATTGAATTGATGAAGTGTGGGATCCATAAATGAAATGAATATGAGGCTTGATGTGAAATTTTGAATAATTTCTGGGTTTTTATGTCTGGGTCCGTAATATTATGGTTTAATGAATTTGAAAATTTTGTGGAGAAATATTAGGAATAAAGAAATAACCAAAAACTGCTTACAACAAACCTATAATTTTGCTAGAATGTATATGTATATTACTAGTCAAGTATTAATTGTACCACGATGTCAAGACTCCCTTTTCCCATTTTCTATTAGGGTTCATATATGAAATGAATATGAGCCTTGATGTGAAATTCTAAATAATTTCTGGGTTTTTATGTCTGGGTTCGTAACATTATGGTTTAATGAATTTGAAAATTTTGTGGAGAAATATTAGGAATAAAGAAATAACCAAAAACTGCTTACAACAAAACTATAAGTTTGCTAGAACATATGTTTGTATTACTAGTCAAGTATTAATTGTACCACAATGTCAAAGACTCTCTTTTCCCATCTTCTATTTTTTCATGTCTATAAATGGTAAGTATGATGTTGCACATATCATCTATCCTCTTAGCAAAGCATTTTATTGAAGTACTTCTAACAGTCTTTACTATCATTTTGTGAAAAAAATGGCTCACTCAAATCATTTGTTCTTCTAGGGCTTGTGTTTGCTATCATGCTTATCATCTCTGAGGTTTCAGCCAAAGAGCTTATTGAGGAAGGCCAAACACGCGAGTTCCGCACTTTCTTGATCCTCTCACTACAGGAAATTCGTTTTTTAGCAGCGTTTTTAAAACGCCGCAAAAAGCCTGAAAAATGCCGTAATATCTTATAGTGACGTTTAATATTTTCGTCGTGGATATGGCCACTGCAATAGCTTTCCAATGTTTAAAAAATGTCGCTAAAAATATTAGATGGCGTTTTTTAAAACGCTGTAAAATCTTTAACATCCGTCCCACCTTCCGTCCCAAAATAACGTGTGATGTCACAATGACGTCATTTAGTGGCGTTTTTTGAAAAAACGCCACCTTCTTTTAAAAAAAAATTATTTGCCCTCCTGCTGCTGGAAATTAATGTGTACAATGACATCATTTTAGTGGCGTTTTTCCAAAAATGCCACCTTGTTTTTTTTTGCGGGGGGGCTGATATTTCTCGCTGCTGCTGCTGCTGCTAAACTGGCTTCACAATTTGGGATCTCATGTTTTATGTTTGCTCTATGCAACCAAATTGCTAGATTTATAAGCAACTAGGAACCCAAATTTTCCATTTCTTTGCCTTTTTTCTGGTCATCTGCAGTGACCAACCAGTTCAAAAAGTTGGGCTAAAATCCAACCAGTGAAATTTGTGCTTAAGCAATGTATAAAGCTATTGATCATGTGCCTCTTGGCACTTCTTCAAATAAATTATCAATACAAACATCTAGTAGGCAAACATAAAAAAACAAGTCAAATCCACTACAACAGTGATATCATTAGTTAGTCATGACCATGATTGTACAATGCATTATATATGGACTCAAGTTCAGAAGAGATCCTTACGTAGAGCATTATATATGGAATCAAGTTCAGATCTACAGCCATCAAATTCTTCAATCTTTTTCCACTTCTTTCTTAAAGAATCTTCAGCTTCCTTCCTTGGCCCAAACCTCAGACATCAATGTATTCAAGCTACACCTGTAAAAGAATTTTATCCACTCAAAAAGGAGCTGTTTAAGAATTAATTAAACTGAGATATGAAAATAAGTATTCATAAACAAAAACTTTTAACGCAACATATTTTTATGCAGGGGCTGCTGACAGTTATATGAAAACTTACAAGCAAGATTTGTTCATATCAGAGCTATCATGCACTATCAAGCCCATTATTGGTAAAGACACTTTTAAATGTTTTTTTTTTTGTGATTCTGGTTATTTCTTCACCATTCGCTTTTATAAAATAGAGTATATCGGTATCATCCACAACTCCAAGAACATCATGAGATTCCGACCAAATTTCGAAAGTAAATGAGCCAAGGCTGCTACCTGATTGCACAAAACAGAAGTTACAATCAGTGTTACAGATGAATGAAATGCAGAGGACCATGAAACAAGCACTCATATTCAATTGACATGTGTGTTCATCTTTAAACAATTTGGTTTCTAACAGGGCTATATCAAAAGGTGATTGAAATTTCCAGACCTAATGAGCACAATCAGTAGTGGTGCCTTAAATCTCAAGTCAATATCATAAGATATTACTACAATTTGGTGATCTGACAATTATTCGCAATTTAGTTTTGTGATGCCTTAAATCTCAGTCAATATCATAAGATATTACTGCAATTTAATCCTGGATGCATAAACATACCAGTTTTTCATTATCATTTTATGGTAGTCCTGGTATCCTGGGTAGAATTTTATCAGTAGTGGATTCATACAAGTTAACACTCTTATAGTTCACCACATATATGAGTTGTCTAACACAACTACTCAGCATATCTGATGGATAAGATGTAAATTAATTATGATCTAAAAAGCAGAATATTACTGGATACGATGTAATAAAACACCAAAAAATTAAAAAATGAAACTCTTTTAAGCCAGTGTAATGGTAAACATAACAGCTGTAAATGACGAAAGAGGCAATGTGAGTGAGAAATTTAAATCAATGATAACCACAAAACCAGAAGTAGAAACACACTTCTAACTAGGTACAACTTACAAACATAATGAGATGCCCACTCAATAATCTATAATCAGGTTGTAAGTATATAAGCTATTACAAAGATCTCAGTAAAGAGCAAAGTTTGAAAGGAACAGAATTTACCTAGCATTGAATATAATGGGTGGAAGAAGATATATAAAGAAAAGATCTTCACTGAAGACTAAAACATGTGAGCTTCTTCCCCCACTTGTAAGCAAAATCACAGACCCAGTACACAGACGCTGTCACCAACCACATTACAAATTACATTATTGAATATTTTAAAAGAACAAACGTACGAATGCTGATAGATATCATCAAGAATTTAGCTTCACATATAATTCCTTTTTTTAGCTATACAATAAGTTACGATATCATCAAAAAAATTTCACTAAACACGAAAATAACCCAAACTTTAATGGACAATGTTTCATGCTAATCCATCAAAGATGAAAATTCTCTAATGAAGATCCTAATGAAAATTATAAGCACAAAAAATATAGACCAAGCACACTTGCCAAACACATAATCAATTGCAAACATCCAAATACTCTCATACATTGTCATTCTGAGATCATGAGACCATCTATAGTATGAGCTATCTAATCCCAAACTATCTTGCAAATAAGAGAGTTAATTGATTTGAAAAACAAAGTAATGAAAAAAAAACAAAACTACCGGCAGATTTGATCGATCAAGTTCAATGATCTGATTTGATCTAATTTGAGAATGAAAAAATTAGAGAGTTAATCAACAGATTTGACAATGAGAAAGTAGAGCAACAGAGATCGATCTGGTTCAAACTCAAACACCGATTAAGAGAATGAAAAATGTACCTGAGATAAGAGCAACATAGATCAATCTGGTTCTAGAATGATATCGATTTTGGATCTGCGATTTGATGAAGAACAGATCGAGTTTGAGTTCGAGTTCAAGTTCGATGAAGAGACTGATCAAAGCTCTCCAGCAACAGATCGATGAAGAGCAACAGAGATCGAGAGTTCGATGAATATACAATGCCAAATCTACAATTGAGCGAGCAGAGAAAGTATGTGTGTCTTTGATCTGGTTCGATGAATATCAGTCGAGGGCTTTGGAAGAGAGAGAGAGAGAGAGAGAAAAAAAGAGAGACTGAGCTATGGAAGAGACACATAGAAAGTGAGAGACGGAGTATGGACGATGTCAATATATACACCCAATACGACGCCGTTCAACTGAGCTCAAAGACAACATTTTGAAAACGTTGTCTTTCATTCATCCATAATGGCATTTCCCAAAACGCCATAAAAAAAACGTTGCAGTAGGCCATTTTTCCTGTAGTGTCTCCTAAATATATGTTTCTTATTTAACTATTTTTTTTAATTATCTTGAACATACATACATTCATTAGTAGGTGCAAGATATTAAATTGTTATATCTCACATTTACAAGAGAGATCCCTTCTAGTTGAGGGCCTACTATGTAGTCAAATTATGTGTTGCTATCCAAAATCCTAATGTTTTGTTCAAATTTTAAATTTTCAAGAAAAAGAAATAAATTTAGCTTCTTTCACCTTGTCCTCTTTTGATCTTTTCATTTTCATTTTGTTTTCTATCAACAAATCTATGATCGATAGTAGTCTAAATTTTTTGTCATAGTGAACAAATGTCCTTTATAAGTTTGGAATCCTAATGTTAATAGGCCCTACTAATATTGCCAAGTGGTTAAAAAATGTGATAATATAAGAGATTTAATGCTAATTAATAAAAAAAAGTCAACTATTTATTTTTGCTCAAAAGAAAAATGAACACCATGACTCTATTTTTGTAGAGGATAGCATGAAAACAGGCGATTTACAAGAGAATAAGCAGGGTCGTAGGCACCATCATGAGCATCCAAAAAAGCATGGATATAAGCACCACCCCCACCTTAAAAACCACCACCACAAGCATTCAAAACTTAGTTACCATGGACATGGTACTGATGAGACATCCAAAGTTGAAATTCATGCTTATTAGAATTGTATGGTTGTTTGTTAATAATCATGTTTCAACATGATGAATCACTTCCTGCTGACCTGTTGCCATGGCCAGAAGAATGCATTAGTTAAATGGTCTCTAGACCTTTTTAATAAATAAATAAATAATGATATGCCTTTTCTATGTGAAAATTTTAAGATTTTGTTTGTATTTATGTTTGATTTAGCCAACAATTTCTTAACATGTGCGATAGGAGTTGAACATCTTGATTCCTCCACATTTGGAAATCATTAGAATACTATTCATAAGTTAACAAAGTAAGGAACTTGTTGGACAATCTTCACTGTATTTAAATAGATTAAATTCTGTTGTGCACTAAACAACAACAAGAATATAAAGAAATAAAGGAAATGAGAGAATTTGTTTGATTACAAAAATCAAACTAGAAATAAATAAATAAATAAATAAAAACAGATTTTATTTTGTTACAAAAACAAAATTAAAATATGATTTAAATAAACAAATAAAACAAAAAATTAATTAAACAACTTACTTGATTAATTTCTTCGAATAATAATTTGATCAAGTCCAGTGTTTGACACTGTATTCTTAAGACAGATTCATCATCTCCTCGGTGCTTTCAGAATATGGACGTCTATCTCCCAGGATGAAATGATCAACAACAAATATATGCAGCACTACAACATATTTGTACAACGAACGTACTAAGTGTTTTATACTCTCTCTGACAATAAAATAATGCAGCAAAATGAAGAGTATGAATGCAGAATTTTATGGACGAAAATTAGTTTATCTGATAACAAATGAGGGCTAGTCTATTTATAGATGGATTGGTGGCTTTCCATTTTGAATTAAACAAGTACTGTACCTGTTCAATTTGAATTAAACAGATACAAATCTATTTAAGGCACTGTTTGGTTCGAAATTTAGGTGGATTTGAATTTGAACAAAACAAATTCGGTTTTGGGTTTGAATCTGGACAGATTCGGGTCTGTCTATGAAGAGGTGCAACAATTTGAATTTAAAATTTAAATCTGGACAGAAATTCGAAATTAATTTTTGGACAAATTTTATTTCAAAAAATAAAATTTAAATTCAAATGTTTTTGGCCCAAAAAGATTAGTATTGGGCCGGTCAAGCCCAACCCAACCTCACACTCGCACCCAAGCCCAGGCCCATCCCAGCCTGCCTGGACAGACGGGCGACGGCGGCGGCCGCGCGTGTGTGGTGATTTTTGAGTCCAATGGGTCTAGCCCATTTTGCCCATAACCTCCCTCTCTAAAACACTTGAGTACCCCTTGGGGTACACCCCAAGTTCCAATCCTATGCCTTATAAACTCATTCAAAACTTCCCACTAAATCAATGTGGGACAAGCCTTATTCAAACCTTTAAGGATTTTTCACCAAAACTCCATTTCCATGAAGCATACTTTGGCTTCAATTTCCCATACACCCGGTAATGGTTTTGAGCAACCAAATATACCACGTGAATCACAACGTGGCATAGAACGCATTACCACTTTGACCCGCGAACATCGACGCACGAGGCCTACCTAAAAAATAGACCAAACTTAGGAAAAAATTCTGGTTTTACCCAGAATTTTCCAACCATATCCAACAAAACTTTTCACCACATTGTCTCTAATCTTTAGGAAACGAAGCCCTCGCCAAAACGACGTCGTTTTGTTTAGTGAATTTTTTTTTTCAAAATTTGAGTTTCCCTACCTCTTCTTTTCACTTTCATCTTCTTCTCTGTTTAGCCTTAACAGGGAAGAGATGCGCAGCTGGACAAAGAGAGAGAGAGAGGCGGAGAAACGATCGGCAAAAATGGAAAGACGATCGGTGAAGATGGAGAGACGATCTGCGAAGACGGGGACAGAAACGAACTGAGAGGCGACGAATTGGACGAGAGAGAGAGAGAGAGAGAGAGCGAGCGAGAGACGACGACGACGAACAGAGAGGTGACGGAGGCAAGGCAAGGCGAGGTGAGTGGACGGCGACAGAGGCAAGACAAGGCGAGACGAGGGGACAGAGAAAAGGGTTTTCTATGAAGGCTCTGATTCTTTAAATAAGACTAATAAGTACCCAAGATTTGTCCACCATTGACTACCCACTATTTGTGATCTATGGAGTTACAGAGTTATACTTAGCATTTCTTTGTAGTAATTGAATTTAGTGAGGAAGTTATTGTGAGTTGGGTATCCAAACTAATCTAGCACTTGTACATATCTGTTTCAGAAAAGTTGTTTTTTTTTTCCACCTAGTGTTTGTTTAATTTTTTATTTGTAATACGATATTTTATATTTACCAATTGTCTTACATGTGAATGATATGAAAGATTCATTTCCTTCCTACTTACAAGGATTTTCTATTGAAAAGGTTTTTCCTCCTCTTCTGGGTTCGTCCTCAATGCTTGAAATTCCAGAAATTAGAGCTAAGAGTTTCTCTGTTTTCACCAAAATCAACAAACATTAGCTCTCAATTTGTAAAGAAATAGGGAACCCAATAAAGTCCAATGCAAAGCAACAACATTACATACTCATAAAATTTATCAAAAAAAACTACTTTACACCATACACTTGCATTTCAGAGTAATTTTTCAATGATTGGGTAGAATTTTTGGGTAGAATTATGTATGTTGAGAAGTGGTATTAGAAGAAGAAGAACAAGAAGAAGAAGAAGAATAAGAGATCTTTCTCAGCTCATTTCTGTCTCCATCTTTGCAGATCGTTTCTCCGTCTTCGCCGATCAGCTCTTCGTCTTTCTCTCTCTTTTTGTCTAACTACGCTTTTCGTCTCTGTTAGGGTTAAACAGAGATGAAGATGAAAGTGAAAAGAAAAGGCAGGAAAACTCAGATTTTAAAGGGGAAGGAAAAAAACACTAAACAAAACGACGTTGTTTTTGCCAAAACGACGTCATTTTGGCGAGGACGGCAGCGAGGGCTGCAGGGAAGTGCGGCCGAGGATCCGGACTCTAATTTGAAAGGGTCATTAGATCTCATAGTGGACTATATGTTTGGTTCAATTGGAGAGAAAGCTATCCCCTTGGTAATGTTCTTAAAACTAAAAGATGTGAAATTTAATAGGGCAATTCTATTGTAAGAAGATTTTGGTTTGCCTCACCAGAATTTAAACAATTTTAGGGACAAGTTCTTAATGACATATAAAAACACTAGGGGAAACAACTTAATGACTAAAAAAAAGGGTATATTAATATTACATTGGTGAGTCCAACATTGGAAGATATAATTTGCTTGCCTATAGCTTTCAATATTGCAAATTTTCGTGATGGGTATGTCATAACATCACTTAAATTAATGGGTGCTCAAGCAATAAGTCCGTTTTATAGACTTTTAAGGATATAGATTGTGATGCCCAAAAAATTGGGAACATTAGGGGATCTAATAACAAAGAAATACAGGGTTCTTCTAAGTAAGGCTGTGCAAAATACCGCCTAATCTGCTAAAACTGCACTGATCCACATCTATCCGCACCGCTCTAACCGCTAACCGCGGTTTAAACTTAAAAATTTATAATCCGCCAATCGAACCGCTCCGCTCCGCTATAGTTAATACATATATATTTTTCAACCTCCAATGAAATATCAATGTAAAAATGAGTGGAAGAGAGATTTAAGATATAAAATTTATTATAAATTAGTGGTTATATATATGAAACATATTATTTAAAATTACATTGTGCTATATATCTAAAAAATATTATACAAATTAGTATTATATATTATGCAAATGTATGATAATTAGTTAGAATATTCTTCAATCCGCCAAAAACTGCCCAAACCGCAAATTGTCAATTCGCCAACCCGCCATTCGGTTTGTAATTTTTTTCTCAAACCGTCCGAACCGCACCGCACACACCCCTACTTCTAAGGTTACACATCCAATTATAAATAATAATATATTAGAGTTTAATATATTATAGACAACGTTGCCTTAATTTTACAAATTATAAGTAAAAATAAAATTGTAATAGTAAGATGGAAAATCTGACTTCAGTCCATGCCTATCGCAACTTCTCAAGCTCTTTCACAAAATCTTCTTCGCCGACAAGTTCTTCAGAACTTGACATCAAATGCCAGGACAAAAATTGTAAGCTGCGATGCTTAATAAGAACATCCAATCCTAACTTTCTACAACCTCCGTACAATACGAACAAATATAGACAATATGAACAAGTAAAGGTAGAGTTACAGTAATAAATATGAACAATTACAACAATGCACAGTCATAAACAACAGTCAGTTAGTAACACTTAATAGTTAGTTGGAACAATGAGATCAAGGCCACTTGAGTCCTCTAAAGAGACCAATCCTCCCAACCATTAAGATTGGACACCAGACTATTTGGAACTCCTTCTTCTGCTGCTTTACAGACCGTACAGATCTCCCATTGATAAACCTCAAAAAGGACGGCCAAAAGAAAAATGTTTTATTATCTTGAACCCAACATTATCCCTCCAAAGCAAAAAGATTTTATCCTCTTGAATGTCTCATTTGGACCCAACCTTATCTCACCAAAACAAATCACCACAGAGAGTCCAAATATGCCCGTTCCATCCTAGGGTTAACACGACAATTGCTTGTGCAAGACTTAACTCAAAGGAAACACTCCCATCATCAATTCCATTATTAAACCAATCAGTTTAACAATCTTTTCAAATCATTACAAGCAAATGCAAACCCATTATCACCCCAATTAAGTTTCCACTTCTTTAATTCATTATGTTTTCAGTTAGAACAATGGATAATCACAACAGAGTTAACCAAAGCTAATCATGAGACAACTAAGGCATGATAAAACAAGTTCACAAAATAAGTACATATGATATCGTAAAGTTGAAACACACAAGTGATATGACATAGAGGTGATAATTCACAACTAAGAATCCTTTAATTTCAGATATTTTTTGCCAAAAAATAATTTTGAGGAGTTATTTAGACTATTAAAACACATATCTTAGACTTTACCAAAAATCACACATGCTATACATACACCAAACAATGCATTTATTTAAACAGATTTTTGATTTAATAAAGGTTTGTTATTTTAATAATTTCTAAAACAGTAGGGATGTTTATCGAACAAATAAGAAATCAAGTTATAATCACCATTTTCATGTATTACATAATTATACTATCCAACCAACATATGATATCACATATATCATCATCTACAAATAGAGCAAAAAAAAAAAAAAAAAAAAAAAGACAAGGTAGACAAAAAAAGAAAAAGAAAAAAAAGAAGAAACGGTTAAAATATTCTTACTTCAGTTAGGTTGTTAACAGTTTATTATTCGACTTCTTAGTCAAACCGTCTCGATTTATGATTCTGATTGTTGGATATGTCCGTCCAAGCTCCATGATCATTCTTTTAAAATGCCATGTCACTAGAACACAATATCACCTCACCGTTGATCTTCCATTTGATTCTTTGGTAAGTTGTTAATCATCATCTTAGACTTGAAATTTGTAGAATCTAACCTCAGAAATGAATTCTACACATCAAAAACCCCTAGAGTGGTATCCTTGAAGTCATCAGACCATCCAATTAACCCAAATGCACTAGGATGCACCATAAGCCAAGAAGCGTTGGATAAAATTCAGCTTCTTCTTCATCCACCAGCAGCGCACACAATTCATTTGTTCTTCTAGTTTTTGACTTTGCTTTGACCCATTTTTCGAACTTCATAATTTTTTCAATTCTTAATGGTGTTACTCTGTTTTTTCACCCATCTATTCTTCTTAATTTGTACTTCGTCCTACGCCTTTTCACTTTCTTATTCCTTATTGTAATGGGTGGTTCTAGCATGCTGTAAGTTGATATCGAATTGGAATCTTTGTGAATAAATTGCTTTAAGCCCATTTAATTATGTTTTGATATTGATTAAGATGAATTGTCCCATTAAAAGTTAAACCTAATTTGTGTAACTTCATGGAATAAAAATTAGGGTGTTGTCGATGAAATGAGCCAAGGTTATGAGATTTAAATGATAAGGCATGGACACATTGAAAATAAAGAAAATCTTTAATGTCTTTGGAAGTGTCAACATCTTCATATTGTAATCGGATTATGAATGTTATCTCTTCTATATTGAAATTATGTGTACAGAAATATGTTTTGGCATTCAGTGAAGGATAGTAATGATTGTTGTAGAATGACCATGGAATTAGGTGAACTGAAACCATATGTTGTCACACCCCTAGATTTATTACCCGAAAATGTTACCAAGTTCCGTATTAAAATCCAATTACATAATACAATTGCGGAAACAAGAGGATAAAGAATACATAATAGTGTTTTCTCTCATATTATACAAATGATGAAATACATGAATACAGAATATTACAATACATGCCCTTAGGCTTACATTACAAAATAAATAACTATCACGAACAGAAATACATTCCCTTTCCAATACATGGGCACTTCGTCAACAATAAATCAATACATATAAACCATCGCAAAATAACTCATTGATTCTTTGTCGATGCCTCCGACTCAACACCTGAAAATTGTTAAACAACAGGGATGAACACAAAGGTCCAGTAAGGATCTATAATGATTCTAAACAATAATCCCTTATGGATAAAAATAATTATGATACTCGATGTTATAAGTATATAAGTAAGGTGTCCTTTATATATAATCAAAATACATATACTTACATATACCTTTCAAAGAGGATCTATTTTTAACGTCATCAAATAATTCATTTCTATTCTTACTCTTACTAGTCATTTCTCATATTATGATAAAAACAATTTCTCAACTCCATTAGGTTCACCAAAAACGATTTCATATATAGTTAATTATATTCTTGCTTTAAACATTAAGTCACTAATAACATACCTTCCTCTCTTACCAATATATCATTCTACAAAATCATATAACTAAACATTAACTCACTAACAACCCAAAACTTACTAATTACATTCATTCATTTTTCACCATGTGTCTATCACATTCCACATGTCATTCAACAATATAACATCTTAATATACTCTCACATTTATCGGCCTCAACAGAAAGCAATTTGGGCACTTTTCAATCTATTTCAAAATACCGACTCTGACAAGTCACCAAAACAATCCCATATTTTTATCCTCACACAAATGGGTAGTTAGGCACCTCAGACAGGCATCTTTTCTCATTTGTTGTCATCACACAATCAGGCACGTGGACACCTTAAAACATTTTCCATATTTATTATCCTCACACAATTGAGCAGATAGGCATCTTAAAACATTTCCCATTTGTCGTCCTCACACGTTCGGGTACATGGACACCTAACTTCCCGTGTAGGTACCAAGCCAATACACAGCATATGATATAATTCTTAAACCATCATCACAACATTCTAAAATACACAAATAATGTATACACATAATACTCACGGCCGATTCTATAACAATCAACACCATACTTCATCGATGGCCAAAGACTAATCTCAACATAGTAGATAACACAAACCATCAAAATCAAACAATAAAATTCTTGATATATCATCAATGTCTCCCTAACATTTCAATTCCCAACATAACTCATAATTTCTTAGAAACATTGTTAAATAATTCAAACTAGAGCTTGGATTTAATTACCATGAACATAACCCATTAGTTAGTTATAAATCCTAAATCATCAACCTTCATGATGTAATCCCACTTCATAAAAATCATTTCCTTCTTTCTCAAAGGTATTTCCTATTCACAATAATTAGTTTGATCCCATAATACAAGAGTTAACCACAGTCTCATTCTTCATATTATTAAGTCAATGAAATAATTAGGGTTGTTTATTTAAAGTATCAAAATCAAGTTTCATTAACATCAAGTTCTCAAAATCAGCTTTAAAACATAAGATTTACTCTTTGGATTCAAGACCCTAACTCACATCTATATGCCTTTCACAAATCTCCTTCTAAACCATGATTTTATGTAATAGAAAAATACCACAAGTCTATCTGTAGCAAGATATTGAAAATAATCAAGAAAATCTCTACCTCTTGAAGTGAAGAGGAAAACCTAGGATAATCAACGGTGACGAAATCACCTACTTCTTGGTTCAAGAGAAAGCCCTTAGTGAGATTTTTAATCTATTCCAAAGGATCAGGGCGAGAGGAAGACCCGAAATCAGTAGATCTAAACATCTAAGTGAAAAGCTTGAGTTTTGGAGAGGGAGAATGGAGCTCACAATTTAGAGGGGGGAAAAGAGAGAAATAAAAGAAAAAGTGAGAAAAAGAGTATATGGAGGTCTATTTATATTACTTAGGCAATAATAGAATATTAGCCCCAAAGTCAACCAAAAAAAAAGTCAAAATCCCCCAGAAGTAGGGCCCAAAATGTGGCTAAGATTTTTCTGAGTTTTCTGTCAAGTGTCGACGCTACCAAGATGGGTGTCGATACCTTGGTGGCGTGGCGTTTCAAAATATGAATAAAACAGACCAGGTGTCAACACCACCAACCTTGGTGTTAACACCAAAAAACAGTCCCTGAAATCTGTTACACAGGTTTAGCAGTGTCAACACTAGGAAATGATGGTGTCAATCCCAGAGAGCATAAACAAAAAAGAAAAAGAAATAAAACGCTGGTGTCGATCCTGGGAAGGCTCATGTTGACACTCTGGATAGAATTCCAAGGTTCTAAAACTCTTTTTAACAAAACTAAGTGCAAATGAACAATTCTATTAAAGTCTAGATTGGATTTTCACCTTACCAAAATAACAATACACCTCCCAAAGGATCTCCAAAACAAAAGAAAAGGATTCAAACACACTTTCTAATGATTTAAAAAACACAAGTGTTACACATGTGATATTTAAATTTGTTGATTGGTAAGTAAATGAAAGGGAGTGATTATGTTGTATATGTGATGAAAGTGACATAATGAGAGGTCCTGAGTTTCTTCTAGTTAGCACCTGGTAAGTGGTTTGCACTTCGAATGAGAGGTACCAATTTCCTTCCAACTAGCACTTGGTAAAATAGAATGCACATCGAATGATTTGTTCCAAGTTCCCTCTAGCTAGTGCTTAGTAAAGTAGATAGTTGTGGCTTGATGAAGTCGGACTTTCTTATGTGATGCTATTATCTAGTTTATTATGTAAATGTGACGTGTCATGAGGGTGTACCATTTGCCCTCTGTGCCAATGGCCGGTAAAACATGGGAATATGTGTTAATTATCAAGTTGGAGTTTCATTGTGATCGGTGTTCCATTTTCCCTTGCGCCTATGGCCACAAAATACGGTAGATGTTTTGAGGGTATAGTGAATTGGGGTGTAATGTGGTGGTCTTAGTGAATTGTTTGACGTGTTGGTTATTGAGAGTTATTTCAAATTCACGGGGTTTGTGTAAATTCTAAGTTGTTTTATAACCATTAAGTTCTTTTGGTTGATTGATCATAAAAAGTTGAGAATATTTTAGGATTGGCTTTCAAATATGAAAAAGTGAAGAATTTCTTGATAACTTTGAAACAAGAAGAAAACAAAATGTGGATTGTTTTTCCCGAAATAATAAGCATTGGCCTTTTAAGAAAAGAGTATCTAAAGTATATGTTGTGTGTGTCAATTTCCGACCACACTGCCAACTTCGTACTCAACTGGAGAACACCGGCAGAATAGATTAAGCCCGAACGACCTGCAACAGAAAGAAGAGTTTCCGGCGGTGGCTCGTCCACCCGGGGGCAGTCCGACAATCAAGTCAGTACTCAATATCTCTCAAAGATAACCAATAGTGTTTAACTCACTAGACAGAATATCAAAAGCATCAAAGACATACCTTAGACCCATGAGGGTGCCTCTCTTTTATAGGCAACATAATCCTAGTCCCAATAGAAGCCTAGCTCTAATGGACTTAGGATTACTGCTAATCTTGGACTCCCAGTTGAATTAGGATAAACTCGCTAAGAGTTTCATCTTTACCCAAACTGAAGTCTTCTCCCATTCTAGGACTCTTATCCCTTATCTGCTTATCTCGGATTCCGGTATCTTCAGAGATAACCTCGGCTTTGCCGAGATCAGCCCGGTGTCATGACCAGGACAGGTGGCACCTCAGCTGGCACTTTGGTGACACCTTGGTCACGTATTGTTATTCAAAAATTTTATGTCCCCACAACTGCCCCCTAGGTTCTATTACCTCGGCATCTTGAGGTGATGGAACCTATATCATTTCTTCCTTTAATCATGACCCCGGTTTAACTTCAACTTGTAATTTTTCTCAAGTTTTAACAAGTGTTAAACAATGATCTCGGCTTAACTTCAACTTGTAAATTGTCCACAAATTTTAACAAGTGTTAAACAATGATTTCAGTTTAACTTCAACTTGTAAATTGTCTACAAATTTCAACAAGTGTTAAAAAATGATCTCGGTTTAACTTCAACTTGTAAATTGTCCACAAATTTCAACAAGTGTTAAACAATAATTTCGGTTTAACTTCGACTTGTAAATTGTCGACAAATTTCAACAAGTGTTAAACAATGATTTCGGTTTAACTTCAACTTGTAAATTGTCCACAAATTTCAACAAGTGTTAAACATCATCTCGGCAAGCTCTTCTTCTCGGACTTAATCATCTTAGGCCGAGATCCTGTCTTCTGGGATCTGGGATCCAAGATCTGGAATCCGGGATCGGCTTACTTGTGCTGAGCTCTTGTCTTCTCATATCCAGTGTTATCTCGGCTTCGCTACGGCGAACTGTTCTTCTCTGGTTTGGACGCCTTTGTCCCCGGCGTGTCCTCGTCGGCTCTGGCATACTTTTCTATCCTAGCCATCAGCTCCTCCATGTTTTTTGGCAATGTCTTTGCCAGTGATTTTCGAAGCAGGCAGTCATCCTTCAAGCTATTTTTAAACGACACGACCGCCACCTCTTGGTTGCATCCTGGTATTCGGTTGAATACCTCATAATACCTTTTGGCATAGGCCCTAAGGCTTTCATCCTCGTCGATCTTCAGGGCCATTAGGGCGTCCACCCTCAATTGCTGTAGCTTGTTTTGTCACAAACTTGGCCACAAACATCTCGGCCAGGCCTTCCCAGGTTTTCACAATTCCTTTCGGCAACTTGCGAAACTAGTCCGATACAATTTCCCCGAATGATGAGGGGAACACTTTGCAGAGCAACGGCTCGTTCCCAGTATATAACGCCATCGCGTTCAGGTATAATCCGACGTGAAAGTTGGGGTATGACTTCCCATCGTATATCTGAAACCTTGGCATACTGAATCTCTTCAGGACTTCGAATTTGTCTAATTCTACCGAGAACGGTGTCTTCGGCTTGACAGGTGAGGTCACCTCGACATTTTGTTGCTTTCTCTGGAGGTAATTCCTCAGATCCTCCTTGGTTCGTCCAGGAGCTCGGCTATCTCCGAATTTCAGCCTCTTTGGTGCACTACTTCCTGTGTCATTGCGAGTCCTTTTGGACCTCCCTCCATTGGTCGCGTCGAAACAGAGGTCCTTCCCCTGAACATGTCGATGTTCTTTGGAGTCAGCTTCCTTGGTGCAATGTGTCCTCTCTGAATCTCCCCTTCTTGATTCTCCTCGTCTGACCTCCCTTGAAAGCCGGTGAGAATGTTCCTTAGTCCTATCGTGCTGAGAAGTCGTAGGAGTTGTCTTCTGCCCCCCTGCCTGTGCATCTTTCTTGGCTGCTGGAATCGATGTGTCTTGAGACGGGAACGGTGGCTTCATGACATTGTTCTGTATCATGAAATTGACGACCGTTTGCAAGTCTGCCAATTTGTCCGCCATTTCCTTTATCTCGTCGTCCCTCCGCAGGCATCTATCTTTCTATACTTGGAGGTCGTCCTCATTATAATACCTGCTCTGGTCCGATTTCTTCGGTTCACCGCCTTCCTGGCCGATGTCATTTCCTCCGTGATTCTTATCACGAGTCTTTTCGTTGCAGTTGTCTTCTTCGACGTCAAGGTCAATATGTTTCCCACTCTCGGTAGGGGTGTTGTTTCCAACCTTCTCTTTCTGTCCGTCGTTGGCCATCTATTATCCTTTCTTTCCTACAGATGGCGCCAAATTGTGTGTGTCAATTTCCGATCACACTGCCAACTTAGTACTCAACTGGAGAACACCGGCAGAATAGATTAAGCCCGAACGACCTACAACAGAAAGAAGAGTTTCCGGCGGTGGCTCGTCCACCCGGGGGTACTCCGACGATCAAGTCAGTACTCAATATCTCTCAAAGATAACCAATAGTGCTTAACTCACTAGACAGAATATCAAAAGCATCAAAGACATACCTTAGACTCATGAAGGTGCCTCTCTTTTATAGCCAACATAATCCTAGTCCCAATAGGAGCCTAGCTCTAATGGACTTAGGATTACTGCTAATCTTGGACTCCCAGTTGAATTAGGATAAACTCTCTAAGAGTCTCATCTTTACCCAAATTGAAGTCTTCTCCCATTCTAGGACTCTTGTCCCTTATCTGCTTATCTCGGATTCCGGTATCTTCGGAGATAACCTCGGCTTTGCCGAGATCACCTCGGCGTCATGACCAGGACACGTGGCACCTCGGCTAGCACTTCGGTGACACCTCGGCCACGTGTTGTTATTCAAAAATTTTATGTCCCCACATATGTATATTTTGAATATCAAACAATGAACACTATTGATATATGTATTTATGTGGAACATTCATGATCATATATATATTGTACTATATTGATTAAAATTATTGGGATTCCTACTAGACAATATATTCATCTCACATTGTCGATAACTTTTCAGGTTCAGTGATGGAGATTTTGCTTGAAAGTTAAGAAGCCCCTTTAATTTTGGCCATGGGGCCATTTTATTTGTAGGCGGAATGTCGTTGCTGTGTTAAGGGTTGAACCCTTTCTTTATGCAATTGTAAACCTAAGGGCATCTCTATTCAATTGTAATTTATTGTTTCATCCTATGTATAAACGAGAGTGAATTTTTTGTCTATAGAGGACTTTACTTATGTAATGATTATGTTTTCTGCATCTTTATTTTGGAAATGGATATTACTAATGGATTTGGTAATAATAATTGGGTTTTAAAATATGGGGCATTATATCCTTTAGGAATTTGACTCCTAGTGGGATTTTAAAAAGAGAAATTAGAGTCCTATTAGGATGCTATCGAGAGGAACATATAAAAGCTCAAAGTTAACCTAATCTAAGTAATGCAACTTTGTTATAGAACTAAGAGCTTTTCCCATATTGATCTTAAGAGAGCTAACTTAAGCATCAGAGGGGTTTTCCGGCACACACCCGCCGGTTAGCTCATCGAAGTTATTTTTACAAGACAAACGACATCGTTTGGAGCAGGTTCTAACTTGATCACAAGCAATACGCGTATGGCGAATATTTCGTGCTTGTACAGATTGATAAAAAAAAAAAAAAAAGGAGCGCAAAGGTAAGGGAGAGACTACAAGGGGTGGTGAAAGACGTGGGCTTCAAGCATACTTGGGCAACAAGTTAGGGTTTTGGTACAGAAAATGCTATGTTTTAGTGTAATTTGGTCTAGAAAAAATATAGAGAAAAATATAATAAAAATAGCATAAGCTTCAAAAAATAATATTGAGCAATAATATAAAACTAAAAATATTTTTCTGAATAAATTTTCAATTTAGAAATATACAGATTATTAAATTCAAAGTAATATGAATAATTATACAAAAATTTTGGAAAATTTATTATTTATAAAAAATACGGGGTTTCACATAGATCCAAAGGCTTTTTTGTTTGGGTCCATAAGGACAAGGGCAAACTTTGCTTGGTCCGCATTATCTATACAAATTGTGCCCAACAACCCATTTTTCTCTTCAAAGAGTGATGGAGGTGAGCCAACCATGTGATGTCCGTAGTCTTGGACCCGATTTGAACTTGTATACTCAGACTTATCGTTTCACTTTCGGAGCCTTGTGCATCTTGTAATAGCCTAGTGTTTGCAAAGCGAGCTACATATAACCTTCTTGACACTTCATCGAGTTAGAGTTCTCAAGTTTTGGGCGTAAAGATAGGACGGAAAAGTGTGGGAATGCCTTAGCGAAGATTTTGGCCAACCAAGTGTTCTGCACGTGCGGTTTTGTGTAGCGGGTTTTAGGATTTCAGGGCTTGGGGTCGCATATGCTGTGGATTCGGCCCACATTCGCAGTGAGATAGATTAGCAAGCGATTTTCCTTCTACAGTAAACCGCATGTGCGACCAAGGGGCACCACACGTGCAAAAGGGAGTCCTCCGTACATGCGGTCTTATGTAGTTCTGTCTCGATTTTTGTGCCCAATCTCTTTGACCAGATGCCCCTTTCCCATTTTTCCTCACTTTTCTTCATTCTCTCTCACTCTAAACTCTCTTTTCTCTCCCTTCTCTCTGTAAACACCACCCATCCCACACAAGTCTCTCGATCCAATCAAATCAATGGATATTTTGACCCTAGTTCTTTAGACCAAAGTGACAAGCTTGGCGAAGGCCACATTTTGACTAGAGCAATTGAAATTCTAGCGAGTTTAAAATTTTGGGATTTTCCTTCTCTTTGTCTCTCAACTATTGAGGTAGGAGTTTTCTTAACATTGTACATGTATTTTAGCTTTATTATGTGCTATTTTGATAGTTAGAGTTGTTTGGAGAATTAGGCTAGAGTGATTGAAATTCTACCGAGTTCAAAATTTTGAGGTTTTCCTTCTCTTTGTCTCTTAACTATTGAGGTAAGAATTTTCTTAACATTGTACATGTATTTTAGCTTTATTATGTGCCATTTCAATAGTTAGAGTTGTTTGGAGAAGTAGGGTTTCCTAATGCATAAATTAGGAAAATTCTTAAGTGTTATCAAAACTTTTCAATTGCTTTATCTATGATTGTTGTGTGATGTGAGAATTGAAGAAAATCATATTTTAAAAGAGAAATCCCCAAAATTTCCAAACCCTAGAAAATTGTGAAAATCGAGAATGTGATTCATGTATGATTAAATTCTTGAGAATATTATGAGTATTGGATATACTAAGACTTCATAAAATTATGAGATTTTCGAAAAATCATATTTTACTTTGGAAATGTTGAATTATGATCTATATATTACCTATTTTGGAATATTGAAATAAAGATAATTGTTTTGGCAATCAATGGAGGATTGCATTGACTTGTTGTAGAAATTGCATGAGAATTAGAAAAATTGAAACATTTTCAAAGACATACATTTCATTGACACTCCATGATTTCATATTTTCAATATCATATCATATTTTGAGAAATGTATTGTGATTTCGTTTGTTAATGACCATTGACAATTGTCAAGAAATAGGTTAAACATATTGGTAAATCTGATTAGGATAGTTTAGTTGTATTGAGAATCAAATTGGTTTGAGGTTGATGGTGAAAGTCTTAAAACACGCATGGAGTAAGTTTCAATTTCCTTCCGGTTAAGAGCTGATAAAATGATGTAACGTCTTGAAAAAATAATAGGGATATCTTCCATTAAATCCAATATGATATACAAAAGAGAAACATATGCATCATACATTCATAAACCATAGCCCTGAATCTATAAAATATGTTGCAAGTTAAAAGAGAAAGGAAGATAAACAGATAAAAAAAAATGCCCCGAGGGCTTACATATTTCCAAGACGAGGTTTGGTTACAACAAAAGTGGACTTTAAGTCCAATACATTTAAACCCTTGGCTATACAAAACAAACACAACAAAAGAAGTTCTTGCTCCAGAATTCTCCCAAGCTAGTGCCTTAGCGGAGGCATATCATCAGCACCTAAAATGTTTTTCCTACATAGGGTGAGCGAAAGCCTAGTAGAAATAATCTAACACAATATATGAATCTTAACAAAGATATAAGTGTAACATACACAGACAATGCCTGTGATAAAATCATTTATAACTCTTTTGCAAAATCATTCTATACCGAATTTATATTTCAATCCATTTTTATCTCAATTCATGAGTCACTTTCATTTTATTCATACAACCAAACTGAGGATACAACTCAGTGAGTCTCTAACCAATATAACCATCATATAATCACTTCTATTTGCCATTTTACGGATATTTCGTCTGCGGGAATCAGCACCCATGTATACCCGTGATTTTCAAGACTTTCACCCTGGACACTCTGGCCAACTTAATTTAATGGAGTACATCATCTTTCTTCTCCCAAACATAGAGTACATCCCATTTCTCCTCTTAAACATCATACATTTATAATGTATTAAAGATGTAACAATTCACAATGCAAACGGATGAGAAGTTAGTTTAATTCACCTAATTCTCAAGCAATTTCTACAACAATCATAGCTATCCTCCACCGATAGCCCAAAACAGATATTTCTAAACAAATATACAATCTCCTAGACAGATAAGTCATTCAAATTCCATATGTGAGTGATAATACATATCCAACTCCACAATTTATATAAACACTCATCCCATTTCACATTTCCAATACCAATTCCATTTATTTATGCAAAATAAACATTTGAGATATTTTAGTGTAAATCTTATTTTCTTCCAAAATTCAGCCAAAACATCAAAATCAACCATTATATTGCAATACAACCTCATATGTACCTTCCATAACCATTTTCAATACACCTATTTGCAAACCCCTATTTTGATTTTAAACTAAAACCCTAGGTTTTGTTCAAAACCTCCCAAATTCACAATATTATTTATACAAAACAAATAACTAAGTTAAAAACCATAGAAGAGTGTAGAAAATTCCTACCTTAAAACTAGAAGATGAGCAAGGCAAGGGATAAACTCTGATGAAGTCGAAACCCAACTCTATTCGGATGAAAACGTAGTCCTCGAGATGCTCTACCTTTTTAACAAAGGCACAAGGATAGAGAAACCACTAAATCTAGGTGAAAATGTAGAGAAAGAGAGAGAGAGAGGAAATTTTAGAGAGATAAGCTCTAGATTTAGGGTTTTGAAATGTTTTAGAGAGAGAGAGAGTAATAAAAAAGTGAGAAAAAATGGCCTGATCACGAATTAATATACGCACAGTTTGCTTGAGTGCAAAAAGTGATGCTTGAGCGTCCAGACACAACAGGTTGTTTCGCTCGAGTGCAAGAAGTGACGCTTGAGCGCAGATTACACACTTCTAGTAATTTTGCAGACAGTAGACCAATGCTTGAAGGTAGGAATGGCAACGCGCCGGGGTGGGGCCGTGGATCACACTCCCCGTCCCCGATCTCCAACGGTGGAAATTCTCTCGTCCCCAGCCCCGATCCCCGACGGTGAACCTATCACCGCCCCTGCCCTCGCCCCCCGCCCCCTAACGGGGATCGGGTTTCCCCAACCCCGAAAATTTCCCGGCCAAAAAATAAACTAAACTAAACAACAACAACATATCTGATATTCAACAATAACAACATATTTGATATTC
Organism: Camellia sinensis; assembly: GCF_055761805.1. Classification (NCBI taxonomy): domain Eukaryota; kingdom Viridiplantae; phylum Streptophyta; class Magnoliopsida; order Ericales; family Theaceae; genus Camellia; species Camellia sinensis. Next base: position 144,025,414 of record NC_138962.1, read on the forward strand.
AACCACAACAATAGATTTAATATTCAACAACAACAAAAACTCCAAATCTGATATGATATTTAAAAAAAGCTTCAGATCTGCCATTTAAAATGGCGAGAAAGAGAAAGAAAGAGATAGATCTGTGATGGTGAGGTGGTAGTGGAATGGCAGAGGCGATGGTGGAGCAGCAGTGACGGAGGGAGAGGAGATGAGCTGCGATCGACTCTCGTCGTCGAATGGTAGAGGCGGTGGTGGACTCCATCTCCATGGTTTGTTCATTCTCTGCTTAGATCAATGTCGGTTTGAGGTCTGAGAGAGATCTGAGAAAGATAGAGAGAAAGAGAGAGAGAGTAGATAGAAATGAATAAAAGATTATGATTAAAAGGAGAGAAAGACAAGAACATTGAATCAAAAAAGTATCTATATAATAATAAAAGATGATGATGAAAGAGACAGAGACTGGAACATTGAATAAAAGTATATATTTATATAATAAAAGATGATAATGAAAGAGAGAGGGAGGAACATTGAATAAAAAAGTATATATATATAACACTTCGGAGGGACAAACAGGGCGGGTCCGGGGCTGAAATATGTATCCCCGTCCCCGGCCCGAATATCATCGGGGATTTATTTTTTAATACCATCCCCGGTCCATTGGGGATATTTTCGGGGAATAACCACTTAATTCGGGGTCGGAGGGTCCGGTCCCCACCGAGCTGGGTTCAAATTGCCATCTCTACTCGAAGGTGAGAAAGGCCACTTGAGCGCAGAAAATACTGCTTGAGTATAGAATACACTCTTCCAGTAGTTTTGCAGACCTGCAAAAGTATTAAAAGTTCACAAAGCCCGTTCAAGCGCAAGAAGTGACGCTTGAGTGGAGGAGTAAAATTCTGAGCAACAAAAGTTTGAAAACCAAGCTACCAACCAATTCCAAACACAATCAATACAACCTCATAGCCAAACTCAAGGAAATATAAGAGACGTAAGACATGAACAATAATACGAAACCATGAAACCTGAGCCCAGAATACAAATTGGGCCGAGTCTAAACTAGAAATGCTATAACTTCTCTCCTTAAGGAATTTTGTCGCCGAAATTTCAAATAAAGTTTTAAAACTATGATTAAACCAATTACAATAATGATAATTAATTAATTCCATTACCACGACCCATTCTCCGGTTATCCATTCTCATCAACTCGATACACAAGTTTCAACATTGAAAGTACAATTTACATTTTCCAAAACATATACAACGTTTACATTAAACCTGTGTTTCCAAAACATATACAACATATATAATGTTTTCATACTTCATTAATATAACATAATCTCAATACATGCTCAAACATCATCAAATAAGTCCGAATATTTCTCACGGACTTCTAACTCATGTTCTCAAGTTGCTTTCTCAACCCCGTGACGTCGGCACAATACTTTAACTAAGGAAATTATCTTGTCTCGCAAGACTTGCTCTTGAGTATCCAAGTCTTTCACCGGTCTCTCCTCATACGAGGCATCCTCATCTACCTCTAAGTCAGTCTAATCCAACACGTGTGATGGATCTGGCTCATACTTCTGAAGCATACAAATATGAAACAAGTCATGAACCCCAGAAAGCTGTGGCGGCAAGGCTAAACGATAGTCTACCTCTCTAATCCGCTCAAGGATCTCAAAAGGCCCAATAAATCTAGGGGACAACTTTTCACTCTTTCCAAATCTCATCAAACCCCGCCTAGGTAATATCTTCAAGAAGACATGATCTCCTACCTTAAAAGATAAAGGTCTCCTCTTACGGTCAGCATAACTTTTCTGGCGACTTTGGGCCGTAACCAACGTCTTACGAATAAATGCAACTTTCTCCATCACTTCTCGGACTAACTCTGGACCCAACATTGGTGCATCACCCACCTCGGCCCAACATACAAGAGATCTACACGGTCGGCCATATATGGCCTTAAACAGTGTCATGCCAATACTCGACTGGAAGTTATTGTTATAGCCAAACTCCACTAAGGGAAAGTGTCTCTTCCACGACCCCTTAAAGTCAAGAACACAACCCCGAAGCATATCCTCAAGGATCTGAATAGTACGCTCGGACTACCCGTCAATCTGAGGATGATACGCAGTGCTAAAAGTCAATTTCGTGCCCAAGGCACTCTGTAGGCTCTGCCAAAATCGAGCCATGAAACGCAGATCTCTATCCGAAACAATCGTTAGAAGGACCCCGTGCAACCTCACTATGTCCCTAATATAAAGGTCGGCAATATAATCTACCGTATGACTCACTCCTATAGGTATAAAGTACGCCGACTTGGTCAACCGGTCAACTAACACCCAAATTGCATCACTAACCCGTTGAGTCATTAGAAGGCCTACAACAAAATCCATCGCGACATGCTCCCACTTTCACTCGGCTATAGACAAGGATTACAACAAACCTACTGGCCTCTAATGTTCAGCCTTCACTTGCTGACAAGTAAGGCACCTCGATAACACGGCCACATCCTTTTTCATTCCCCTCCACCAAAACTGAAAACTAAGGTCGTGATATATCTTTGTGCCTCACGGATGCACCGCGAGGCATGAATGGTGAAACTCTCGGAGTACTTCCTTTTGACAAGACTCCAACACGAAAAGATATTCACGGTATCTAACACTTGAGTCAGGATATACATTCAAGCTTTTTTCTACCTTTCCACTAGAGATTTTTTCCCAGAGGGTTTCTATCTCAAGATCACTTTTTTGTGCTTCTATCACTCGGTTCACAAGTGTAGGTTATGCCACTACTGAAAACAAGGTTGCGGACTCCACAAACTTGCCAAGATGCAAGTCAAACTCACCAATAGCACCCAACATCTCCCATTCTCAAATGGTAATACTAGCCACACTCCCAATGGATTTCCTACTTAGAGCATCGGCCGTAACATTGGCCTTCCCCGGATGATAATGTAACTCAAAGTCATAATCTTCTATAAACTCCATCCATCTCCTTTGTCTCAAATTCAAGTCTTTCTGTGTAAACAGATATTTCAAACTCTTGTGATCAGAAAACACTTCAAGCTTTTTGCCATACAGATAATGCCTTCAAATCTTTAAGACAAAGATCACCGCCGCTAACTCTAGGTCATGAGTAGGGTAATTCCTCTCGTGTTTTCAACTGCCGCAAGCCATAAGCTACTACTTTCTCCTCTTGCATCAATACACAACCCAAACCTTCCCGTGAAGCATCACAACACATCGAATAGCCCAAACCCTTCTCCGGAATAATCAACACTGGACCAGTGGTAAGTCTAACCTTAAGCTCTTGAAAAGACTTCTCACAGGTCTCGTTCCACACGAACTTAATGCCTTTCCTCGTCAGTCTAGTTAATGGTGAAGCTAATCTAGAGAAATCTTTCACAAATCGACGGTAATACCTGGCTAACACCAAGAAACTACGGATCTCAAAAGCATTCCTAGGTTGTTTCCAATCTTGTATTGCCTCTATCTCGGATGAATCTATAGTCACCCTTTCCCCGGATACCACATGGCCTAAGAACTTTACTTCTCTCAACCAGAATTCACATTTCCTAAACTTGACATAAAGTTTGTGGGCTCTAAGTAACTTAAGTACTACTCGTAAGTGTTCTTCATACTCTTCCTCAGATAAATCAAGATGTCATCAACAAAGACGACCACAAAACGGTTTAGGAACTCACGAAAAATTCGGTTAATCAAATCCATAAGTATGGCTGGTGCATTGGTTAGTCCAAAAGGTATCACTAGGAACTCGTAATGGTCATACCGCATACGAAATGCCATTTTTTGGATATCCTCCTCTCTTACTCTCAACTGGTGATAACCCAATCTTAGGTCTATCTTAGAAAAGCAATAAGACCCCTTCAATTGATCAAATAGATCATCTATACGAGGCATTAGGTAATTATTCTTAATAGTTACCTGGTTCAACTTCATGTAATCGATACAAAGTCGCAGTGCAGCATCTTTTTTTTTTTTGGCAAAGAGAGCCGATGCTCCCTAAGGCGAAGTACTAGGGCGGATAAAACCCTTATCTAGTAGCTCTTTGTCACGACCCAAACCCGGCCCTATGGGTTTAGCACCGTAACCGGCCAGTAATCCGAGATTACCGAAGGCCTGCAGAATAGTAGAACAGTAAAACAGAGTACAAGGCTTGGCGGAAGCTAAAACAGTAAATAAACAATGTCCAATGAGCTGTGACAGTCTGTATGCAAAAAGACTTTCCAACCATATTTACATAAACAGTACAGAACAGTATGCACAATATATACAATCATCCAGAATAGGGACTTAATCCCTATATAACAGTACAGTAAACATTCAGTCTATACAATCCATTCAGTTATTACAAAACAGTAAGACAGTACAGAAGGGGGAATTGTAAAACACCCCTAAGCCTTAACACGATAGGCTCGGAACCTCGCAGTGAGGCACATAGGCTGGCTTGACAAAACTGGAGTAACCCTGACGCTCCTAGCCGCGGTCCGGTGCTTGAACACCTACATATATATATGAGCAGTGAGCTAAAGCCCAGTGAATAACATAATGCGTAAAGGGGTTAAGAATGAATGTCCTTACAGTATGAAAACAGTTCATTTAAATAGTATTTCAGTCGTTCAGTCAGTACAGTCATATGTGGTACATCCATTAGCATAACAGTACAGTAAACAGTAGGTCTTAAAAGACCGAACAGTAGTGATGGCCATCAATCAGTAAACAGTAGTGGTTCCAACAAGGGAACCGACAGAGATCTCTGTAACAGTAACAGTAAATAGTAGGTGCTAAGGATGCCATAATACAGTTCAGAATATAGGACATACATTCATTCAATTAACAGTATTCAATTCAGAAGCAGTACAGTTCAGTTGTTCAAAAAATAATCATTTCGAACATATCTTTACACAGTTGTTACTCACAGAGTTTGGGCTACAGTATGCTAGAGCGCGTCTCCCCAGTCGCCAACCCTACACAGTTAACAGATTGAACACACACACTAAGCTACATAGTTGGGAGATAATATAATTTAACCCCTAATGCCTCGGTGTGTTCTACATCTATCCTCAACGAGATGCCTTAAACTAGGCCTAAGAATGCCTAGAATGGAATGAGGATGCAAAGATGTGATCAGAAGACTGTTTCAGGATTTTCAGGAAAACAGAGTCTCGCTCGAGCGCAGGTTTTCCCGCTCGAGCGGTCATGCAACAAAGGTACACGCTTGAGCGTCAACTTTCCTGCTCGAGCGTACTGTAAAAGTACTGGATGGGTGAAATCCCCGCTCGACGCCCGCTCGAGCTTGAGACATGACTCCGCTCGAGCGCCCAATCCTCTGCTCGAGCGGACTGTAAAATAGTGCAGAGATACTGGATGCTCGGATTCCACGCTTGAGCGGCACTTTCCCCGCTCGAGCGGAAGTGCAGAATCTGGGAATTCCAGATTGCACCTCCAAGCTCAAACTCACATTCAAATGCATCAAAACCAATCCTCTTGGGCCCATTTTCTGGAAAACATTTATAAACACATAGAATATCATAGTTTAAAGCTCAATTTTGAGAAATCAAGGCCCAAGGGTGTTTAATTCAACCTCAATTTCAACCAATTTCATGAACAATATGAACACGCAAACATGCATGAATTCAAATCACTTGGAAGTTCCAATTTGATGCTCTAAGGAGCCAATCGATCCAAAAACAAGTTGAAAACATGGACCATCACAAAATTATGAACATGCATGTTCCATTTCACCATGGATTCAACTCAAAACTCATCAATTCAAACATGCATGCATGAATTATGTTCTAATCCTACATGCTAGAACTAATCCATGGCTCAATTCTAAATTTTGACATGAATCATGCAAGAACAAGATAACAAGAGGGTAATTACTCTACCTTAGGTCTCCAATGCAAGACTAGGGGCTCAATTAAGCAATCTACACTTCAATTACCAAGCAATTCTTCAAGATGAACAATTCAATCTCTCACTCTCTATTTCCCTCTCTCTAGTCGGTGATGTGCTCAAAAGAAATGGCTGAGCAAATGTTCATATCAAGTATAAGGCTCAAATGTGTGAGATAGTGGTCCACTAGGGGTAGTTTGGTAATTAAGTCCAAAACTCTTTAATTAGTTCATTTTAATCTAATTTAATCATACCTAATCAGTTTTCAGATAAATATACCATAAAATCACATTAATTATGAGGGTCGTAAAACATCAATCAATTCCCGGTTCGGCCGCCGATAAGGCCTTCAATTAGCAGTTTAAACATAAAACACAAACAGATCAAATAATCAATCAAACAGATAGAATGCAAATTAACATACACACTCAGTCAATTCAGTTCTAGTTTTCAGTCAGTCAGTTCAGTACTTTAACCAGTCCAATTATCAGTCATAATCAGTTCAGTTTAACGGTAATCGATGTTTATCAGTAATCAATCAGTCATTAATCGGTAAACAGTATGAGGGTTGTTACACTCTTGGAGTTGAATTTTCAACTCACTCAACTCGACAGATGCAAATCTATATAGTGCCATAGAAATTGGTGTCGTACCAGGCACTAAATCAATTGAGAACTTAATCTTACGGTGAGGTGGTAAACTGGTGAGATCCTCAGGAAAAACGTCCGAGTATTCAAAACTACCCTTGGCAACTCGATTCGGACTTCATCACACTCATTACCCAAGAAGTTAGCAAGAAGACAACTAAGTTCACTCCACCCACGCGGATCATACATCGATGATAAGACTCTATCAACTCGATCTCCCAAGAAATAAAAGCAATCACCGCTCGAGGTGCATACTGTAACCTTTTGACGATGACAATCTATAACATCCCGATACGATGACAACCAGTCCATACCCAAAATAGCATCAAAACTAGACATGTCATTTAACACAAAAGCAAAAGGAAGTCGGCAATCGGCAACCTCTATATCACAACCCCGACACCCCTGCTCCAAAATAATATCTCCACTAATAGGTGACTCTTCATTGAGAGGAGATGTTAACCAAGCCAACTCTAACCCCAAAGCCGATGCAAATGTAGATGAGATGCACCTATATCAATCAACACATTAGCAATAGAATTGCATAACAAGAAAGTACCTCTCACTACCGAAGGCGCTGGTACTATGTTTGGCGCAGTAACAGCATAAACACGCCCAGTAGGTCTCTACTTAACCTGCTCACCCCTCGGAGCATAAGCCTGATGCACTGACTGAGTCAAAGAGGCTCGCTGATTGGCCCTCAAGGCCAATGCTGACTGTGCAGGTTGGTGACTTTATGTTGGCCTCGAATCAAACGTACCAGGTATGTCACCCAACTGAGAACATAACCACTTCATATGCCCTGCCTACCTACATTGGTAACAAGTGAGTAGTTGCCCTCTCCTCTAACTCTAGCTCTGAGAACGAACTGAAGACGATGTAGACTGTTACCCTCCTCTCCTCTATGGACAAGCTGGAGACTTGTAGCCTAACTGGCCATACTTGAAACAGGTGAAATCTCCCTAACTACCTCTTCCAGAACCTAAACTCGGTACTGAGAAAATGGACCTCAACTGAACTTTTTGGGACTATTGTGGGTCAGAACCCCTCTGCCTCTTACTGTCTCCATGAGCATCCTAACTCCTCTTGTTTGTTTATTCTTCATCTGCATTACGGTCTCAAGATGAGTCGTCGCCTCCACAAAGTGTCCATAATCTATAATCATTGACCCGACCACTTTGATCATAAGCCCAGTCCTCAACCTCTTCTCGAATTCAAAGTAACTGTGCTCCTTAGTCGTCATGAGTTTCAGTGCAAACCTCGACAGACTAGTAAATACGGCCTTAAACTCGGCCATCGGTGTGCTTAATTGCTTGAGCTGAGAAAACTGATCCCTCAACTTCTTCCTAACAGTGGGAGGCAAAAACTTGTCTTGGAAGGCGTCAACGAAAGCCTTCCAAGTCATCCCAATACACCTTCATGTATACTTCCACCATTGACCTGCATCTCCTTTCAGCTGAAAGGATGCCAAGGTCACCCTCAAACCTCATTCTTCGATGCCGAGCATCTCAAATGTCTTCATTATCTGCTCTAGCCACTCATCCGCTTTCAGTGGCTCCTTGGGATCACCAAAAAACTCATCCGAATTCGACCAGAAAAATTCTCACTTCAAGAATGACGGCACCGCCTCAACTACTTGGGCCTAGACTTGATTCTCAGCCTTGAGAATATCCATAGACTCCCATAATGCCTCGGTCATTTCGTAGGCTAAGGCGTCCATGGCCTGCTAACTGATTAGTTTGGCCACATTGGCCTGGCCAACTCCCTCCTCCTATGCCGTAATATCATCCGGTATCGACATCTTTTGTCGTCTGGCCTACTACGCCTACTACCACGACCACATCCTGATATCCTAATAAAGGTAACAAAAGAGATTAGAACATTTACAAATGTGCTGAATCTAACTAACTCGTGTCCTAATACGATGGACAACAAAAATTCACTCTACATAAGCACGTAGTCATCTAAACACATACGAATTTCCTTCCTAGATAGTGACTGTCCCGTAGCGTTGCCAGAGTTCCGATTAGAAACAATAATGATCAAGTGCTTTTCTAACAGGACTTCTAGAAACCCATAGACCTAATCAATATCTTAGGAACTAAATCCTATACCCATATAATCATATAAGCATGTTATCACATAGCATACGATACATACTAATGTCTCTATCAAGCGATACAAACCTATTGTGATATTAACCACTTCCCACGTACCTAAAGTATTCAAACCTAGTACGCTCTGATACCACGTTGTAACACCCCAAAATAATTACAATAATCTATCCACAATATCCAATATATAACAACAACAATAATAGGGGTATCTTCCATTAAATCCAATATGATATACAAAAAAGAAACATATGCATCATATATTCATAAACTCTAGTCCTGAATCTACAACATATGTTGCAAGTTAAAAGAGAGAAAGGAAAATAAACAGATAAAAAAAAATGCCCTGAGGGCTTACATATTTCCAAGACAAGGTTTGGTTACAACAAAAGGGGACTTTATGTCCAATACATTTAAACCCTTGGCTATACAAAATAAACACAACAAAAGAAGCTCTTGTTCCAGAATCCTCCCAAGCTAGTGCCTTGACAGAGACATATAGGGTGAGCGAAAGCCCAGTAAAAATAATCTAACACAATATATGAATCTTAACAAAGATATAAGTATAACATACACAGACAATGCCGGTAATAAAATCATTTACAACTCTTTTGCAAAATCATACTATTCCAAACTCATATTTCGATCCATTTTATCTCAATTCATGAGTCACTTTCATTTCATTCAGACAACCAAACTGAGGATATAACTCAGCAAGTCTCTAACCAATATAGCCATCATATAATCACTTATATTTGCCATTTTACAAATATTTCGTCTGCGAGAATTAACACTCATGTATACTCATGGTTTTCAAGACTTTTACCCTAGACACTTCGGCCAACTTAATTCAATGGAGTACATCTGCTTTCTTCTCCTAAACATGGAGTACATCCCATTTTCTTCCCAAACATTATACATTTACAATATATTAAAGATATGACAATCCACAATGCAAATGAATGAGAAGTTAGTTTCAATTCACCTAATTTTCATGCAATTTCTATAACAATCATAGTTATCTTCCACTGATAGCCCTAAACAGATATACAATCTCCAAGACAGATAAATCATCCAAATTCCGTATGTGAGTGATAATACATATCCAACTCCACCATTTATATAAACACTCATCCTATCTCACATTTCAAATACTAATTCTATTTATTTATGCAAAATAAACATTTAAGAGATTTTAGGGTAAACCCCATTTTCTTCCAAAATTCAACCAAAGTATCAAAATCAACCATTGTATTACAATACAACCTCATATGCACCCCCGATAACCATTTTCAATACACCCATTTGTAAACCCCTCTTTTAACTTTAAACCAAAACCCTAGGTTTTGTTCAAAACCTCCCAAATTCAAAATATTGTTTATATAAAACAAATAACTAAGTTAAAAATTAGAAGAGTGTAGAAAATCCCTACCTTAAAGCTAGAAGATAAGCAAGGCAAGGAAATAACTTGGATGAAGCCGAAACCCAACTCTATTCGGATGAAAACGTAACACTTGAGATGCTTCACATTTTTAACAAAGGCACACGGGTAGAGAAACCACTAAATCTAAGTGAAAATATATATATAGAGAGAGAGGGAGCTTTAGAAAAAGAAGCTCTAGATCTAGGATTTTGAAATGTTTTAGAGAGAGAGAGAGTGATGAAAAAGTGAGGAAAAATGGCCTGATCACGAACTGATATTCCGCTCAAGTACAAGAAATGTCGCTCAAGCGCAAATTACACACTTTCAGTAGTTTTGCAAATAGTAGACCAACGCTGGAGCGCGAGAAGACCGCTTGAGCATAGAATACACTCATATTAGTTTTGCAGACTTGCAAAAGTACTGAGAGTTCACAAAGCCCACTCAAGCGTAAGAAATGACGCTCGAGCAGAGGAGTAAAATTCTGAGTAACAAAAGTTTGAAAACCAAGCTACCAACTTGTTCCAAATGCAACCAATACAACCCAATAGCCAAACTCAATACAAAACCATGAAACCCGAGTCCAGAATACAAATTGGGTCGGGTCTAAACCAAAAACGCTATAAGTGATATTTGGTAGTGCTCTAAGAGACTACTAATAGACACATACTTAAAGATTTCCCTAGTCATATTTACCACCATAAATGAAAGTTTATTTCATTGGCTTGTGATTTTCAGAAAAGTGCTTGACATGATTCTTGGTTAGAAAACTTATATTTTGAGCATGGTATGACATTATCTCACAATCATAATATTATCAAGACACATGCGCTTTATTAAGGTTATCTCTGTTGGGCTTTATGCTCATCCCTATGTAAAAAACCATTTTCAAGTATTGACAATGTGCCTCTGCCAATTTGATGGCTAGGAGGATTGTGGGAGCTAAGGGTCATATTTTGTGTAATTTTGTAAAGCCTTAGGCTAACATATTTTGGGTTGAAACCCATCTTTTATTTGTAAGAGGGCAATGTCCCTAAGGAACTTGTAAGCCTTTAAGGCATATATCTGGATGTTATTTATTTTCGTGTCTTGTAGTTTTGCATGCTGTAGATTCAGGCTTATGAAGGTTTTGAATTTATTAATGCATGCAATCACACTTTTGTAATCTTAATGAATTATTGAAATGGAAATGGATACATACACCAGGTGAGATTGGTTTTACTTTCGATTGTTATTCCATTTTGAGAAACACATATCGGCTTCTGCATGTGTAATTATATTGATTAATGGAAATAGGTGTTGAATATCTAATATATCTGTTGGGTCAAGTTTAATAAAATTAATGATGTTACAAGGTGGTGGAGATAGATGTTGATTTTTCTTGAAAAATGACAAAAAAAATTGTCAAAAATTACTACCAAAAAAATATCGTTGGAGGTGGTTGTCAGTGGTCAGAGACAATAGTTGGAGGTGGTTTGCGGCAGTCAAAGGTGGTTTGTGGTAGGAGATGGTACAGTCATGGAAATGTGAATAATGGGGATGAAAAAGATGAGGAGATGGCATTTTGGAGATATTGATATGTGAAAAATAAAATAAGACTTATAGGTAAATAAGTTTGGTCAACAAGATTAGCCCAAAAGTGCCCCAATGAATTAGGCCAAACAACTAATGGGCTGACACGCGGGCTAAAGCCAACTGGTCATGGTTTGGGCTTAATTTTATTTTTTTATTTATTTATTTTTTATAGGTTTGGCTAGGCTAACTCAGCCCATGAAAATTATGCTCACGCCCACTTATAGGCTAAACTTGAAGTGCACCCTTTTTTTTTTGGAAGGTGTCTGGAGCTGAAAACCAATGACTAGGGTTAATTACTAGCTAGACCCAGTAAATGGACTTAAACACTTATAAGTCTTGTTGACTTTTTAAATGCACCAATAACTCCTCAAATGTCTATATTACCCTCATTAAATATCTTTTTTTCTCTCTCTAGTATTTTTTAGAGAACTTCTCTCTCTCTCTCTCTCTCTCTCTTGACCATTTCTGAAGCTTCACATCACCACTACACATCGCATTGTCACCATACCTACTACCACAATCCACCATAGGCTGTCGTTGCTACCGTTCACCAACCACCTTCACTATTGTCGATCTATACTCTACTATCTCCGATCTATACTCTACCGTCGCCAATCTACCACCATCGTCATCAATCTACTCTTTATCTTCTCCATCTACACTCTGCTATCTTCAACCTACACTTTATCTTCTCTGACCTACACTCTATCGTCGCTAATTTATACTCTATCATTAATGATCCACTAGAAAAGCTTAACAACCGTCCCCGAAACATGAAAAATCTTTTTGATTAGAGATGTTTTTGCCTTTTAATTTGGTTTTACTTGGGTTTGGTTTTTAGCACTTTTTTTTTTTTTTTTTGTTAGTTTTGTTTTGGATTTGTAAGATGATGATGATAAAAATGATGAAAGAGACAAAGACTCTTTAGATCATACATCCATTTCTTATTCTATCTGTTAATTACTGGTAAACTAATGTTTGGAGAAATTTGTGTCAGTAATAAATTTATCATTGAGGAAACTATTTCTATAATTGTGTGGATGTGTTTTTTTTTAATGGATAAGTGAGGGAGTGTGCATGTATATAAGTGTAAGTGTAAGTGTGACAGTTAAAGAAAATAAGTGATTAACTAGTTTGATAAATATACAGTGATAAATCTATTGTAGTGATAAATTTATCAATCTTACTCCTTTTTTACTTATAAGTGTGTGAATTTGTTTTTTTTTTTGAATGAATAAGTGAGGGAGGGTGTATGTATGCAAGTGTGAATGTGATAGTGAAAGAGAATAAGTAATTAACTGATTTGATAAATATTGATATAGTGATAAATTTATCACTGTTAAATACTTATACTTCTTTTCTATTTCTCTTGTTACCACCAAATCTAAGAAGGTATAGGAGAGTGAGGTGGTGGAGATGGATGTTGATTTTTCTTGAAAAATGACAACAACAAAAAAAATGTCAAAAATTACTACAAAAAAACTATCGTCGAGAGGTGGTTATCGGTGGTGAAAGACAATGGCCGGAGGTGGTCTCCAGTAGTCGAAGGTGGTCTCCAGTAGTCGAAGGTGGTCTTTGGCGAGAGAAAAGCAGTCATAGTAGTATGACTAATGGGGATGAAAAATATGAGAGAGGTAGGGGCGGAGCCAGAAACATAGTGGTGGGGGAGGAAAGAATAGGAACAGAGAAGATCTCACAAGATGAAAAATTTAATCAGGCCGAATTTCAATACATTTTGATTTACTAAAAGATTAATATACTACTTAAAATTCATTAATTATTCCATATTTTTGTGTAGATTTAATTTGATAATGTTTAATTTTATTGAATCGTATTTTGAGAGTAAAGGTCCTGTCGTGCCTTGAGGCATAGTAAAGGGTGTTATCCCCTTTGTTAAGGTTCACTCTAAATTCCTTTTTATAATTCAAATAATTTATTTTATCAGATGCAATCAAATTAGTTAGATATCAATGTACTCACATGATTAGATTATATTTATTTTTAAAATAATTAATCATCAAAATAATTTTAAAATATAAAAATCATCTACTTGTTTAAGACAAATATGAATCAATCACATCATTAATATTTACAATAGCTCAAGTACAAAATTAAAAGAAAAATTTTTATTTTTATTTACAAAGGAAAGAAAAAACAAGGAAGGCGAGCTACTTGCTCACCCTTCCAACACCTAGCATATTTGTAACCAAGAGGCTACAAATCTTAGTTGGAGGCTCGTTAACTACTAGTAAATCTTCAGGTTATTTCGGCCCGAGCTTTGCCAACACATCAACACAAATATTTCCTTCTCACATGACATGACTAACTTCACACTCACATCATTTCAAAATGATTGTTGCATCCTCCACTAGTTCCTGGAATGGGAAGTTGTCACCTGGGCCTTTCTTTAGCAATTGGACTACTTGCTCTGTATCCGTTTTGACGATAACTTTGGTGAATTCCCTCTGAAGTAGTATGGTAAGTCCCTTGTAAACTGCCCACAATTTTGCTTTGAGACTTGTGCGGTTTTCAAGTCTACCATAATAGCCACTGATCCAAGCTCCTTTTTCATCACGGAAAAGACCTTTGAAGCCTCCAATTCCTGATCTTTCTTGCAAGCATCCATCTGAATTCAACTTAATTGAACCTGTAATAAGAAAAAGCTACCGAATTAGTACAAACGATTGTTTAGGTGTAACAATAGATCTACAAAAGTCTAATGTATTTCTAAAGAAAATTTGAATATAAATTTCACACTTTCAAATGAATCGTAATTTTTATTTTCGAAAATCTTTTTTGTTTTTGTTGATCCGAACTCACCAAAGAGTAACAATAAAAACAGTCCCTTCTGAAATGAAACTGTTAAAAAGAGTTTTGTTCTTAGCATTCACTCTAATCCAATCCATCAAAGGTATATTTAGCATTCTCATACCATTGTGTATTAAAAAAAGAGGACCACAACTCCCCCACTTGAGGACAAGTTCTCAACACATAGTTTATGTCTTCCATATTGTTGCAGCTAATACAACTTGAATCATTCGTGAGGCCCCTCTTCAAATGCATATCATTGGTAAGGAGTTTCCTATTACGCACCACCCAAAGGAAACCTTATGGAATTTGCAATTTCCACATCCACTTCTAGTCACACACGTGTTGATCTTTTTCCACAATAATATCATAAGCAGCAGCAAAAGAGAAACCCCAATTATTAATGAGATTCACAAACCGTGGAGAATGGATGTGGAAGTTAAATTTCTATAGGGCCAATAAAAAATGCACACTCAAGATTATTTTACCAACACACTTTATATAATCAGCTAGTCATGTTTCTGATTGGTCTTCTATCTACGTTATGTCATGGTAGGAGAATCAAATGTTTGTAGGGGCCATACACAAGCAAACACCTATTGAACAACATAACTTAGATACATACATATGGAGTTAGAAAATCCTTTGTAGGGACCGCAACCCCCCTTCCCTCCGCCCATGAAGAGAGGGCATTTTAGAGAGATTGATAGGTGAAAAAAAGTGTTACCTAAAAAGCAATCTAAGAGGGGGGGTGAATTAAGTTTCCACAAAATAAAATTAATAATACCTCAACAAAATTAACTACTAGTACAACAAATTATTAGCAAGCACAATGATGAACTTAGCAGTAAATGATCAAGCAAAATAACAATGAAGTATAACTAACATACAAGATAAATCAAATGATTAACACATGAATATTAGATAGTTATAGCAGTAGTAGGAAAGTACAGAGATTGGGGAAGAGGAGACAAACAGATTTATAGTGGTTCGGCTTCAACCAAGCCTACATCCATTCCTCAAGCTTCACTTGAGATTTTCCACCATCTTCTACCTTCACAGAGGTGCTAGCAACCTCTTTACAAATGGAGCAATCCTCTACGGATTTTACACAGACTTCACAAGCCCAAACCCTTGCAAATCTTAGGTGATTCACAATCACTCTCAAGATTTCAAGAACACAGTGTTTGCAACACTTTTACAAGATGAAATGGTATTTTTGCTTTCAAAGAAAGCTTATAATAAGTATCTCTTAAAGATGGATATATAAAATGAAACTTTGGTTTTTCTGTAAACCTTACACAGGAAAGATGGGCTTAAAGCTATAAGGCTCAATGTATAATTTTTTAGAATAGATGTGAGTGATTATAGATCAAAGAATATTTTTAGATTTTTTGTAACTTGTTTACATTATAGGCTTTGGTATATATAATGAAAATTATAGCCGTTATATTCATTTGAACTTATAGCCGTTTATAGCCGTTGTAGTCATTTGAATTTATTGCCGTTTATAGCCGTTGTACTTCCATCATTACCAATTTGAATATCTTCCACTCCATCATTACAAATTTGAATATCTTCCACTTGAACTTTTTGAACCTTTATAGCTATTGTACTTCCATCATTACTAATTTGAATATATTCCATTTGAACATTTTGAACCTTTTGGCCTGCTGCTGTGCTAGGCTGTTTGAACCTTTGTTTTGAGCTGTTTGAACTCCTGATTTAATCAAATATTAAATACATTCTAACAACATTTAGGATAAAGGTTTAGGTGAGAAATAATGGGACAAAATAAATTTTGATTCTATTTTTCTCTTTTAAATAAATCATCAAAATAAATTTTGATTCTATTTTTCTATTTCAAATAAATCATCAAAATAAATTTTGATTCTATTTTTCTTTTCCAAATAAATTAAAAACATAATTAAATAAATCATCAAAATAAATAAGTCTAACAAAAAGAATAAGACTTATAGGTAAATAAGTTCGATCAACAAGACCTGCTCGTAAGTGCCCCAATTAGGATTGCAAACGAACCTAATTGTTTGTGAGCTGACTCAACTCAGCTCGTTTACTAAACGAGCTGAGCTCGAGCTTGAATAAGCTCAGGTTGTTATCTTTATTTAAATTATATAATAAATGTATTATTTATGTATTAAATAATAGGGCCTTCGGTCCATAAATCTAATCTTAAATTTCTTCAGTCTAAAACTCACTAAATTAGTTTGTCTATAAAGACATACTTCCGCAAAATGACCAAATTACCCATCCTCCATTCTCATCGATGGACTCACGTATAAAACAAGGATATTCTAGGATCTCTTTGGCCATTTCTTCAAACCCTCTCTCTCTCTCTCTCTAAGCCCTTATCTCTTTTCTCCTAAATTAATTTTCTCTCTCTTATCTCACTCTCTTGTGGAAGTGAATGGCAATGAGGTCAGGTTAGCCTCTAGATCTCAAAAATACATAGACAAGAAACTATAGATCAAGTTAAATGCAAATCAGATGGTGGTTGGGACACTTTGTGGCTTTTGATCAGTTTATGTATCTCTTCCTCCTCCTTCTCTATCTCTTTCTCGACTGCAGCAATGGTGGTGGCTAAGGCGGTGGTTATGGAGGTAATAGAGGAGGATGAAGAGGATTCCGATTGGTACCGTTTTTTCATGGACTCGATCTTGTTCTTGTAGTTGTATTAGTAACGAGGGCAATATCTCCAAATCAGAAGTTTAGCCTCCGACGAAGTTGTCCAATGCTAATTCGCCTAAAAATGAGGATGAATGAGGTGGAGTGGTGTTGGGGCTCAAGTCAATGTCGTGGACGAGAGAGGAAAGAGAGTTGAGTTGGATACCAAACCGCTAACGAAGCTGTTAGAGGCTAATCCGCCCAAAGATAAGGATGAATGAAAAGTGTTGTTGTTGGGAAAGAAGATTATGTTGTCTCTGGTAATGATAATGGTAGTGTTGGGGGAAAAGGTATAGTGGTTGATGATGATGATGATGATGATGATAAGGTGATAGAGCTGAAGAGGTACTTGTTGTAAGATTTAATAATACATGTAATCATAATAATAATGCGGAATTAAGATCTTGAATTCAATACAACTCAAAAATAAAACGAACATACCTTTGTCAGCCATTGAATTAGAAAAGTTGAGAAAATACCCCTTAGAGTTGAACCTTTAATTTTGGCTCACCTTCTTCTCTCTGTCTCTCTTAATTAGGATGACTATAAAACTTAAAGTGATGGAAAAATACTCATGATATGAAAGGGGAGTCACCCATCCTTATATAGAGGAGAGAAGAGGGCCAGATAAACTCTATCAGAAGAATTCCTAATCCATCAAGGTTTCCTTCTTATCTTAGAAGGGTGATTATATTAAAATTCTAATTACTGAACTTGATCTCAAAATATTGACTTTATCTATTTGTGGAGTCCAAATAAATTAAAACATGTAGAAAATATGTAGGCTATTGGGCCACACTAGAAAAATAAATCCAACATTCTCCCACTTGGCCCATTAAGCCGATTATGATGCAATTATGAGTTTTCTTCAAAAATATGCAACTTAAAAAATTTTGACTCATTGGATTCCACACTAAAAACTTTGACATGTGATCACGAATTTTAAAAAATAGCCAATAAGTTCAGATATATTAGAAACTATAATACTGTGATTACTTTATATCACCAATGTGAGTCATAGCAGTTATATAACATTTATGTCATATTTCCTTCTATGCACCACACCATTGATAACCTTCACCAACCCAGTCCATTATCAGGATATATAATTATTTTCCTGAAAGGCCCCTGTAATTTGTCTTGTTAAGACATTCCCTGTTTATCAATATTCAATTTAATGTGTACACACACTTTTAGAACAGGAAAAACAGAAACAAAATTATTATTGCGCAAATAGTGTCAAAAAATAAGCACTCATGATTAACCATACACATTAAGGGTTGCTTAAAAGACCCATCCTGATAACATGCTCTTTGTATGTCTTTGGTGGCAATCCTTTTGTGAATGGATCAGCAATCATAAGAGAGGTGCTTAAGTTTTCAATTAACACTTGTTGTTTCTGGACTCTTTCTCTAACAACTAAGTACTTTACTTCCATGTGTTTAGAACCACTGGAGTACTTTCCATACTTAGAGAAGAAAACTGTTGCGGTATTGTCACAATACATCTTCAGCGGCCTGGCAATTGAGTCAACAACACCAAGTCCTGAGATGAAATTTCGCAACCATAAAGCATGATTTGTAGCCTCAAAGCATATGGAATGTCCTTCATTTGTTTTATTTTCAAGTCATTCCTTGGACACTGTTTTTTACTTAATTTATCACCCTTCATCATGGGCGCATCACCGGCTGAACAAAACTGCATATTGAATCTCTCCAAAACACGATCAATATATCCTTTCTGTGATAGTCCTAGCAATCTTCGAGATCGATCCCTAAAGATCTCTATGCCAAAAACATAGTTTGCCTCACCTATATCGACCGTTTTAAAGTTTTTTTTTTTTTTTTTTTGAGAGATATTCCTTGGTTTCATGCAATAACCCAAGGTCATTACTAGCTAACAAAATGTCATCCACATATAGCACCAACATAATGAACTTGCTCCCACTAACCTTCAGATATATGCACTGATCAACTGCATTTTCCTTAAATCCGAAAGAGGTAATGGTATCATTAAACCTTAAATACCATTGCCTAGAAACTTGTTTAAGGCCATATATGGATTTTTTTTAATTTGCAAGCTAAATGTTCTTTACTTTTCTTTGCAAATCCTTCGGGCTGCTCCATATAAATTTCTTCATCCAAATTCCCATTTACAAAAGCAGTTTTCACATCCATTTGACGCAACTCTAAGTCATAATGAGCTACCAATGCTAGGATGATTCTAAGCGAGTCCTTTTTAGATATTGGAGAGAAGGTCTCTGTATAGTCTATGCCTTCTTTTTGAGTAAAACCTTTGGCAACAAGTCTGGCTTTAAATCGTTCGATATTGCCTTTTGCGTCACGCTTGGTCTTGAAGACCCATTTACACCCGACCTTTTTGTAGTTATTAGGCAATTCGACGAGATCCCAAACACTATTCTGTTCCATGGATTTTAACTCTTCATTTATAGCATTGACCCATTTAGAAGAATCATCACTATTCATGGCTTGTGAAAATGAGACTGGATCTTTGTTAATCCCAATATCAAAATCAAATTCCTGTAGATACACCATGTACTCATCTGGAATGGCAGGCTTTCTTTCCCTCTGAGATCTTCTCAGAACTGCCAGTTGTGGTGGTTCTACAATATTTTCAATGGTGGTATCTTCATGAAGTGGTGAAACATGAGGTGGTGAAGGATTTTCATTATGTTGTTCGTTTCCCTCAGCTTGTGGAATAGTCTGAGGAACAACAATTTTTCGATGAGGGTCAAATGTTGGCACATCTACCCTAATTTCCTCGAAATTCACTACTCGTGTTTTCTCACTTCCACTAATTTCACCATTCTCTAGAAATCTAGCATTACCAGTCTCTACTATTCTTATACTGTGATTAGGACAATAAAATTTGTACCCTTTAGACTTGTCTGGATAACCAATGAAATATCCAGATATTTTTCTTTAGTCCAACTTTTTCTCTTGTGGGTTGAAGATTCTTGCCTCTGCTGGACAACCCCAAATATGTAAGTGTCTCAAACTAGGTTTCCTACCAGTCCACAACTCAAAAGGAGTTGTTGGGACCGCCTTACTAGGAACCCTATTTAAGATATGCACTGCAGTCTTTAAAGCTTCACCCCACATTAAAATAGGTACAATTGAGTAACTTAACATACTCCTAACCATATCTTTAAATGTACGATTACGCCTTTCAGCAACTCCATTTTGCTGTGGCGTACCAGGCATTGTATATTGAGCACAAATGCCTTTCTTTTCTAAGAATTTGGCAAATGGGTTAGGATTTTGGCCTAACTCATCATATTTACCATAATATTCACCACCCTTGTCTGATCTCACTATTTTAACCTTTCTATCTAATTGTCTCTCGGCTTCAGTTATGTACACCTCAAGGATGTCAACAGCCTGAGACTTTTTATGAATTAGATACACATATCCATAACGCGAGAAGTCATCTATAAATATGATAAAATATTTTTCACCACTAAGACATGGGATGTTGAGTGGCCCGCAAATATCTGTATGAATTATCTCAAGAAGCTCATTATTTCTTGTGGCACCTTTCTTGGTGTGTTTGGTTTGCTTTCCTTTAATGCAATCCACACATATCTGAAAATCAGTGAAGTCTAGGTTTTCCAAAATCTCATTCTTCACCAATTTTTCAATTCTATTTCTAGAGATATGCCCCAACCGTCTATGCCACAAGATTGAGGATTTTTCATTAATTAGACCACGTCTTAAACCAATATTTGAATGCAGAGTTACTAATGATTGTGCAAACTCATGATTTAAGGTAATTTTATATAAGCCATCACATAAATTACCGGAACCAATCACTTTTGAATTAAACATTAAATTGAGTTTTCCACAATTAAATAAAACTGAATATCTAACACGATCTAATTTGGATAATGAAACTAAATTCCTAGAAATTGAAGGAACATAAAAAGTGTCTTCTAGATCCATCTGATGACCCGCCTCTAAGATCAGTCGATAGGTTCCTACAGCTACGACTTCAGCTTTGAGACGGTTCCCCATATAGACAAATCTTTCACTTTTTCTTCAGTTTCCTGGTTAAGAGATATCCCTGCATGTCATTTGTAATGTGGATCGTGGCCCCAGAGTCAATCCACCAAGTATTAGAAGATACTTCAGCAAGATTTGATTCATAACAAACAAAAGAAAATTTCTTACATTTCTTTTCGAACCAAGCCTTTCGCTTGCTGCAGTCTTTCTTCACATGTCCCTTCTTGCCACAAAAGTAGCACTTGACAGTGAAACCATTCTGAGCCTGATTTTCTTCCCCAGGTTCATTGTTTTTCTTTAGTGGATTTTTCTTAGATTTTACAAACTTACCCATCTTTTTCTTTACAGCTCCATGAGTTACAGCCAATGCAGTTTGACGTCCTTCCTCCCTCAACCCCACTTCCTCCTGAACACACATATTAGTCAGCTCATTCAAACTCCACTTATCTTTATTGGTGTTATAGTGAATTTTGAATGCACCGAACTATGATGGAAGTGAGTTAAGAATAAACTGCACGAGGAAGGTTTCATCAACCTGCATCCCTAAAGTTTTAAGTTTTGCAACTTTGTCGCCATATTGAGGATGTGATCCTAAACTCCTCGGTGGCCATTATATTTCATTATTGTTAATTCAGCCATAATAGTGCCAGCAAGTGGCTTGTCGATCTTTAACAGCCTTTAACCAAATTTTACTTTAAGTGTTAGGATAACGTCACTAAAGAGTCCTTTGGTCAATAACCAAGTAAGATCCCAAGAAGGTCGGAGGAGTCAATATAGCCTCCCTTCTAAGTCCAATCACCTTAGATAGCAAGCTATCTTTTTGACAGATCTTAAGAGGTATTAACACAAGATCTCATAAGTAACATGGAAAAAGGCATAAGCAATATACATATTAAAGCTTTGAGAATTACGATGAACTATTGATATCACATAAGTCTTTCCTTTGGGAAAAACTTAGGTATATCTATTGTCCACTCGTCAAGAATCACTTATGTAGGTCTAAAGTAATTTATGCAATTTTTTAGCTAGTCATGTTACCTTTGGGTATTCAATTCTAATTTGTCAAATTACATAAGTTATATTATCCTACCCAGTTTATAATTATTTGAAAGTGACTCTCATTTGGGCTAGTCTCAATCTCCTAATTATAACTGCAATTGAGAATATTACCGACCTTAATGTTACCCTTTTTAATAATTCTTTTATGTAGTTCTATATTCATTAGTTTTACAAATCTAGGTCACTTTGGCAGCTACTAAATTAGTAAACCCTATGAATACGGAACTAACCAACAATATTCTCTATTCATTAATTTTGAGTTATTTAATTATCATTAATTCAATCACAATTTTAATGAGATCACTATTTTTATGATTTCTAAAATTTCTTTTATGTGATTGCTATTACCAATATAATAATAATAACTCTGGATGAACAGGAATATTTATATGTGTATTATAACAATCATGAATATCTAAAATAATGGTTAATAAGAATTACACCTAATATGAATTAACCACTTTATTATTTAATATTCAATGTCATAAAATTATATCATGATATCAATTTTAAATCATGAAAATATATAAATATTTAACAATAATAGACAATAAGTGTGCATAATTTAAACAAAGCAAAAACATAATCCTCTTATGTGATGCAATCAAATAAATATATTTATTTAATAGTCCGAACGATTCAGCAAAATTCTAAAATTGCTTTTGATCTATGCACTTTATCATAACGGCAAGCAATACACTCAATTCAATAACATATTATGATGATTATAAAAATTATTATCACTAAAATTGATAATAAATCAAAACATGCATATGAACAGCATATAGAATTACATAAAAGTTTGCGCCTAACATATCACAAAACAAAGTGAGTGAGGGAGTCCATGATGTGCATACTTAGTTACGATTTAGAAATCATGAATGAAATCTTCTTTCACACAACCTTTGACTTTTAACAACACAAAAAGAGTTTCTTTGATACATAATGAATATGAAAGAGATTAGATGTACCATTCAGATACTGCCTAATAAATATGGCATGCAGTTTACAAGGTTGAGCATACAGCGTATATTCAAGATAACCAACACATGCCGAGAGTTCAAACCTTATGAACAAAAAATATGTTGTTATGAATAATTATAATTATAATATAATAACAATATTTATAAATATATTATTATTCCAAGGTGTATTGATTCACAAACTGAAGCTCTGATACCACATGTAAGATTTAATAATACATGTAACCATAATAATAATGCGGAATTAAGATCTTGAATTCAATACAACTCAAAAATAAAACGAATATACCTTTGTCAGCCATTGAATTAGAGAAGTTGAGAAAATACCCCTTAGAGTTGAACCTTTAATTTTGGCTCACCTTCTTCTCTCTGTCTCTCTTAATTAGGATGACTATAAAACTTAAAGTGATGGAAAAGTACTCATGATATGAAAGGGGAGCCACCCATCCTTATATAGAAGAGAGAAGAGGGCCAGATAAACTCTATCAGAAGAATTCCTAATCCATCAAGGTTTCCTTCTTATCTTAGAAGAGTGATTATATTAAAATTCTATTTACTGAACTTGATCTCAAAATATTGGTTTTATCTATTTGTGGAGTCCAAATAAATTAAACATGTAGAAAATATGTAGACTATTGGGCCACACTAGAAAAATAAATCCAACACTTGTTTGTTTCCATTTATTGTATGTTTCCATTCATTGTAGTCTGATATATTTTCCTTTTACTTGAGCTTGGGTTTAATGGTTTGATTTGTATGTTTATGAATTTGCTACTTGATAACGAAATTTTGGTTGTTTGATCTGTTTGTCTATGAATTTTCACTTCCTGTTCTTCTTCATCTTTTCCTCTTCTATCTCTAGTTCTCGATATGTCTGCCATTTTCAATTTTTTTTAACAGATAAGAAAAATTCAACAGATAAATTTTTTTTTTAACAGATAAGAAAATATTTGAACAGATAATAAAAAAATTAAATAAATAAAATATTTAAACATATAGTCAAAAAAATTAAGCAGATAAAAAAATTTAAACAAATAGTCAAACAAATTAAACAGATAAAAAAATTTAACATATAGATTAAGGGATAAAATTAAAACTAAAATGTCCTCTAAAATAATAACATATGCTTCTCACTATAATATTTCTCACTAAGAAAAAAAAATTATCATGTAACTAATGCCTTATACTCTCTTTTAGATTGAATTTGTCAAAAAATTTTTTCTAAATAATATAAACAACAATAATAATAAATTATTGAACCGAGTCAAGCTTCAACCTAGTTAGTTATTAAGTTGAGTTTAAACTCAATAGACAAGCTCGAACCTAGCAAAATTTGACTTAATTTAGTTCCTTTGCAGCCCTAGCTGCAATGAATTAGGCCAGACAAGCTAACTGAGTTGAGACCTGGACTAAGGCCAACTGGTCATGGTTCGGACTTAGTTTTTTGTTTTTTTGGTTTTTCACTTCTCTTTTTTTTTGTTTTTTCTATTTCTGTTAGTTTTGCATGCTTGGGCATGGCGTTGGCCGACAGGCTGCCTTTCACAGATTGAATTTTAATACTTAAATTTAGATCCAATCGAAATCTTGAAAAATGGCTATTTGAATTATTTTTTTTGACTTTTTAATAAAAACATATAAAAAAATAAATTTTTTGACTTTTTAATAAAAACATATAAAAAAATAAAAAATAATTTAATTGAATATTTTAACTTTTTACTATTTTAACAAATTAGTCAAAAGACTTTAAACAAGGCCTTGTTCATGGCTGCATCAATCATCAACATTTGGGTACATGCTTAAGTCGGGTCAGTCGGGTAAAAATTCAACGAGTTTTTTAAAATTATTTAATATTCTAAAAAAAAAACAATTTAAAGAATTGATTCATTTTTCAAATTATTTGAGAAATTAACTTAATTCTTGAAATCGCATTTTAAAAATGCGATTTTGAAATTGAAATTGCATTTTTAACATGTAATTTCACATTGAAATCGCATGTTAAAAATGTAATTTCAAAAAGTGAAGTCCATGCCATCATAAATTGTATTTTTAATATGCGATTTCAAGTAAAATTGTTGAAAATGCAATTTCAATTTTAAAATCGCATTTTCAAAATATAATTTCAAAAATTAAGTTAATTTTTTAAATAATTTAAAAAGTGAGTCAATTCTCTAATTATTTTTTTTTTTGTAGAATACTTAAAAAAAAAAAAACTCAAAATTCAACAGGCTGGGTCAAACTTGGACATTAGGGCCGAACTTTAATTAGAAGGATGATTATTGAGAATTCTAGGTTCATATTCATATTTATTCGTCTCCAAGAGGTACCGTTGTAGACCACAACCAACAAAACACGGAGTCGGGTTCTGTTGTGCCTTAAAGTAGGCTATTGTGTGGCTTATTGGAGGGTGTCTCGAGTCTTTTTTTGATAATTTGAATCGTTGATATTGTAAAATTTATTGAATAGATCATTCATACAAAAAATCAAGTAAATTGGAGAGTTGTAGCCTCACAATAAGAGTACATTTGTTTTTCAAAAAATAAACAATTAACATGATTTTAATAGTTTTTTTAAAATAATTAAGACTTGATCATGGGGTTACAAGTGTCCGATTAACTTGACTTTTAATATGAACGATATACTCGATAAACCTTACAATATCAACGGTTTAAATGATCAAAATACAATAAAAAAATACCTTTACTGAACCTCACAGTAAGACTACTATGCCATAAGACACAATAATCACCCTTAGGCCAAGTTTGGAAAGACTAAAAAAATGTACTTTTTGTCTTTTTAGACTAAAAATTGAGGTTGAAAATATGGATGTTTGGGTTAACTTTTTGACTTTTTATTGAAAAATGTGTAATAAAAAATTGTAAAAATTGATTTGTAGGGAAAAATTTGAATTGGGAGTTGTGCAGCCGTAATTGTTGACTTTGATGAATAGTGCTAACTTTTTAACTTTTTGAGTAACTTTTTGATTTTTTGACTTTTTTGAAAGTACCCAAACTTGACCTTAGTCTACAAAACACACGCACACGCTTCATTATGGGTGTTTTAATAGATTAAATTTTTTATATTTAAGCAGATGATTAAATATTTTTGTAGTTATATGTGATATTTATTAAAAAAAAATAAAATAATTAATGAAATATTTTATTTTATTAATTATTTTAATTTATTTTATCTTTTAATAAATTTTAGAGAAAGAGAAAGAGAGGGAGAAGGAAAAAAAAAAAAACACGAAGCAGCCCAAACCCAACTTGCCAAACAGCCCCCATCACTCTCCTAAAACCAAAATCCAAACAGAAACACCCGAATTCACCCTCACCAACCACAAACTGCTACGCACAAACGCCAACAGAGAGAGAGAGAGGGGGCCGCCGCCATCGCCGCCAGCAAATCAAACATGTACAGAGACGTGTCGGCATGCAACACATACAATTACGGCGACGCCCTCTACTGGGACGCTCGTTACATTCAGGAAGGCGGTTCCTTCGACTGGTACCAGCGTTACTCTGCCCTAGGCCCCTTCGTCCGCAAGTACTTCCCCACCTCTTCTCGCGTCCTCATGGTCGGTTGTGGCAATGCCGGTAATCTCAATCCCCCCCTCTCTCTCTCTTGTGCTTTGAAATTTCGATCTAATTCTTCCCTTGAATCTGCAAATTTAGGGGTTTTTCTATGTAGTTTGTGTAGACCTTGTTTTCTGTAAAGGCTGTTTAATTAAGTTTTGTAAGAGAGAAAATAAAATTGAAGTTTTTTGGCAGCTGTGCTATTTAATTTCTATGAACTTGGATGCTTGATCATGCCAGATAACTGAATACCACTGTTTGAGTGGATTGTTTTCTGGAAATTAGAATGTCAATTTCCCAATTTTCTGTCCCGGTTGTCGTCCCTCGTTCCCGTTTTCTTAGTAACCAAACGGATTTTCCCTTGTCCTTTTTAATTGTATTGAGGAAGACTGTATTTTTAATGGTTTCATTCAATAAGCAATGAATTTCAAAATTGTAAGTTAGCATATTAAGCATTGACGAGTCATGCCGGAACATAAAAATTTATTTGCTTTTATTTTTTAAGACAATCAGTAGCCATCCTCTTGAGAATAAAGAGTAAGCCTTGTACAGTGGCTGCACCAGACATATTTGACTATTGATTTCAAACAATTCTATGCCAATTTGATTTTGGGGCTGATTGAGAAAGCTCTAAAAATGCTATGATGCATCTGTGGTGTTACCAAAACTATACAAGAACCTTTACACTTTGGAGCTCGTGTCATGAATTTTGAGGGAAAAAAAGGATTCTTATATCCATGAACAAGGACTTTGCTGACATGTATATGTATATATACATGTGTGTGTATGTATATATATACTAAAATACATGTACAACCCAAATACCAAGGGGGGCTGGGCACTTAAATGGATGATGCCTTGCTCGGTTTTTATGTCCACAGATTCTGACAGAAGAATTGAAGCCTTTAATTTTTTTTTTTGGTATGTAAAATATTTAAGCCTGCAATTCTTATTTGTCTTGAATATTGTGGGTGTTTGAGAAGTTGCTATTTTAGTAGTCTATTTTAAGTGGTGTTTTGGAAGTCTTGAACTTGTGTTTTTTTTGATTTTTTTTAACAAAAAGACAAACTTTTTGCAAAATTAAAAAAAACACATCCAAACAAAATATCACATCCAACTCCATAATCATTTCACTTTTTTTCTCACAAACACCACCTCCAACCACAAAAAACCCAACTATCTTCCCAAACGCAAAATTTTTTTTCTCCAATAATATCCTACAATTAAAAAAACCTACATAAAAACTCACTTCCCAAAAACCCACTTAGTAGGCTAAAATTTTTGTGTTTGGGAAGATGATTGGATTTTTTTTTGTAGTTGGATGTGATGTTTGTGAGAAAAAAAGTAAAATGATTATGGGTTTGATGTTACATTTGATCGTATTAGCTATTTTAGCCTATTTTGTTTTTTTTTATAGATTTTAGCCTAAAAAAGGCTAAAAACTTTCTTGCCAAACACCCCCATCATGTCATTAGAGAAGGTAAGTAAATATTGAAGCCTCTAATTCATTTTTGGGACATTCTAACATACACACCCTTGTAAAGGGTGTACGGTATGCACCCTTAGTTATGCCATTTTCTTGTTTAGCTATGACTAATTTTCTTCTTTAGTTATGAATCAAAAGTTCTTTAGTTATGCCTCATGCTGTGTTTAGTTGTGACTTTTTTTTTAGTTATGACTTAGAAAATATGAAGTTATGCCATTTTCTTATTTAGTTATTGAGAGGGTGATTTTTTGGGAAAAATTGGGCCGAGCTGGGAGTTGGGCTATGCGGCCCAAAGTATGAAAGAATTGGTAAGAAGTCGTAGTGTTATTTCGACCCCAGTAGAGGTATAGATACTCCGGCCCAGGAGAAGTGAAGTTATTCCGGCCCAGGAAAGGTGCGGTTACTTCGGTTCAAGAATATGCAAAGCTACTCCGGTCTGGAGTTAACTAGAGTTGGACCGGTCTTGGAGTTATACCGGTCTTACAATTATACCGGTTGCATACCGGTAGTTCGGTCCAGACATACCACGGGCTGAACAGGGACAGCCGAGATAGGGAGTTCTAGGAGAGGACCGAACTAAGGATAGTTCGGTCTTCTGTGGCTCTACATAGGCAAGCTTATTTCGGCCATGTGGTAGTTCGGCCGTGGTAAAAACCATCCCACTTGGTTTAAGCAGTGGGGGAGGGTGTAAAAGGATAAACATTATCCTTAGGAGTATGAATCCTAGGAGGACTCTGCATGGAGAAGTAAGAGTCCCACTAGGATTGTGCCACTCGAAATCTATAAAAGCTCACGAACATCACCTTGGAGGAGGTAATTGAACACAATCTTTCTAAGAATTTAGAGTTTTGTCTATTTGTCAAGTTTTCTGACTTAGGCATCGGAGAGGTTTCCGGCACACACCCGCCGGCTAGCTCACGTTTGTGTTTTCAGGTGACAAAGCGACGTCGTACGGAGGAGCGTGGACTTGGTCAACAGGATTATACGAGGAGAATTATTTCCTCCCCGTACAATTGGCGCCGTTTGTGGGAAGAACAGACAAGAACGAAACCTCTTGACTAAGCTTCTCCTTTTCTCATCCAATGGCACACATTGAAGACTTGCCGCAGTCCGCCGTCGACGGACTAACTCCTGAAGGGGGTGCAAGGCGTGAAGGATTACCTTCTGTCCCTCCCATGGCGGACTTGGAACCCCAAAGACATACCTCCAGGAGGGATACTAGGGGAAGACGGACTCACAGCCCCCGTCAGTCCCATTCTCAAAGTCCCGACAGACAAAGACGGAGGATTGACTCTCAAGCTCTGGAAGAACGCGTGAAAGAACAAGATGAATTAATAAAGAGGATGGCGGCGGACATGGAAGCATTAAAACGCCAGATGAAGACTAAAGATGTGGCGACAGGAGAGGGGCGCAAGCACAAGACGCCCCCTCGCCACTCAGAGAATCGTAGTAGGAATACTACACCCTCCCAAGGAGAGAGCAGAAGCCTCAGGACAGGCGACACTCATTCCTTATCTTCCAGGACTCGTCACTCCAGGTCTGAGAGGACGAGATCCGAAAGATCATATACTGAAGGAAGCACGTATTGGCCTTCACATTCACACCGAACCAGATCTAGACAAACAGAATTGCCCAGGTCATCCGACTTACGAACCGTGCTTGAAGAAAAAGCACGATGCAAGGAGGATGCCAGGGCAAGGGATCCACACCGAGTCTCGGCCTTACAACGGTTGGCTCCTCGGACGCATGGAAGCGTCGAGGTTGGAATGCCAATACCGCAATCGGCCTACGAACCAATGGACAAAGCATTGGCAAGACTACAGACTTCGCCGTTTGTTCCGGCAATCGAAAACGCGCCCCTACCATCAGGCTTCCTTCAGCCGAAATTCACTACCTATGAGGGGAAGACGGACCCGTATTCACACTTAAGCCACTTTCGCCAAGTCATGGCTGTGTACAGGCGAAACGAGGCCTTAATGTGTATACTCTTCCCGTCAAGCCTTGGCGACCTTGGCTTGACTTGGTTCGAAAAGCTCCCAGAGGGCAGCATAGCCTCCTGGGCCCAATTGGCAGAAGCGTTCGTAACAAGGTTTCGAACAAACACAAAAACCCCGGTGGAGATCGACCAGCTACTCTCCATCGACATGGGTGAAAAAGAGACCCTCAGATCTTACAACAGTCGCTACTGGGAGACATTCAACCAGATTGGAGACTGCCCCACCAATCTAGCCATTGCACAATATAAAAAAGGCCTTCCAGTCGGGAATAGACTGAGGGACTCGATCACCATGACACCACCCCTTACCATGGAAGCCCTGATGGAGAGAGTGCATCAGCACATCAGGGTAGAAGAGGAAGGCGCACGTGCCAAAGCAAAATCTAGTGCAGCCACAATACCAGAAAAGAAGACCTCAGCAAAGGTCAATACAGTAGATCGACAGAATAAAAACGGGCGTGGCAAACGAGATAACGGGGAAGACCCAGATAAAAGATGGTTAAGAATCCGCACTGCCATAACAACGGTGTTCAAGAAACCAATATATCGGATTCTGAGCGAGATAAAAGACGAGCCTTTCGTCAAGTGGCCAGCCAAGCTAGGGGAAGCTCAGAAAGATTACGACGACAGATCACGGTGCACCTTCCACAAAGAAAAGGGGCACCGAACTGAGAATTGCACACCGTTAAGACAACACTTGGAAGAGTTGGTGGCAGCAGGCCACTTGGACAAATATATTGAAGGAGGGACGCAACCAGCCCTCTAAGACCATAATAACCATCCCAATGGAACGCCGCTCGACGCACCACCTCAAGGCATTATTAATGTAATTCATGGAGTTTTTGAACCTGAGCGCGTATGCGAGCTCAGAGGTTCAATCAAGAAGGCTGAGCACTTTAGGGAAGTGTTAAGTGCCCAACCTGCCATCAAGAAGGGGAAGAAGGAGGCAACAAATGTTATGTCCTTTTCGGATAAGGACTTGGATCGAATATACTGTCCTCATAACGATGCCCTGGTCGTCACTCTCCGAGTCAAAGATTTTGACGTCAAGCGGATTCTGATTGACCAAGGTAGTTCATGTGAGATCATGTACTACGAAACATTCAAGCAACTGAAGCTGCAAGACAAAGACTTGGCGCCTGCAGTTTCTCCCCTAATTGGATTCAACTCCATGCCAGAGTGGCCTGTCGGCAAAATAATCCTTCCAGTCAGAGCAGGAAGTGTAACAAAACAAGTAGAGTTCTGGGTGTTAAAAGTCCCCTCCACCTACAACATCATCCTAGGCAGAACATGGTTGCATGCCATGCGATCGGTGGCATCATCTTACCACCAAGTAATGAGATTCCCCAACGACGCTAGTATAATTGAAGAAGTCTATGGGGACCAGATCATGTCAAAACAATGCTTTGCCACGGTGAATGGCAGCCGTGCTGCCAAAGGATACGTTCATTCGGTGAAGGAGCCAGAAAGTAATGAGCTATTCGCCGAAGTTGGCAAAACGGCAGATCAGAAAGCAGTGGAGGACTTGGTGGAGGTAAAAATAGATGAGAAGAACCCGGATAAGTTCTTCTTGCTTGGCTCATCGTTGTCCAGCACTGAGAGAGTAGAGGTCTTGGAATTCTTGACTTCTAATATCGAAGTGTTTGCCTGGACGCCTTACGACATGCCAGGTATTGATCCAAACTTCATCAGTCACCAACTCAATGTCCACCCATCCGCTAGACCAGTCATACAACGCACACGCAGATCGGCACTCCACCACGCCGAAATAGTGGCGGAAGAGGTAGGCAACCTACTGGAGGCAGGAGCAATTAGAGAAGTGCACTACCCAAGATGGATCTCCAACACAGTTGTAGTGCCAAAAAAGAATGGTAAATGGCGTGTCTGCGTCGACTACAAAACGGTCAACAAGGCCTGCCCAAAAGATAGCTTTCTTCTACCAAGGATAGATCAACTGGTGGACCTAACAGCAGGACATAACCGACTTAGCTTTCTGGATGCATACAGAGGCTACCACCAGATCGCCATGCATGAACCAGACCAAGAGGTCACGTCCTTCACAACACCAAGGGGGTTATATTGTTACAAGGTCATGCCCTTTGGCCTAAAGAACGCAGGGGCGACATTCCAACGGATGGTCACCAAGATGTTTGAACCATTGTTAGGCAGAACAATGGAGGCTTACATCGACAACATGGTGGTCAAAAGCAAGGATGAGAATGACCATCTTAAAGATCTAGGCGAGATGTTCCAGATCCTAAAGAAACACAAGTTGCGCCTCAATGCGTCCAAATGCGCATTCGGAGTTGGATCTGGCAAATTCTTGGGCTTCCTGGTGACCAACCGAGGTATTGAAGCAGACCCCTCTCAAATCAAAGCAATCCAGGAGTTGGAGAGACCAAACTCAGTCAAAGAAGTGCAGCATCTCACTGGTATGGCAGCTGCGCTTAACCGGTTCATAAGCAGGTCATCAGACAGACTACGACCGTTCTTCCAAGCTTTAAAGGCCAAGTTTGAGTGGGATGAAGAATGCGACCAAGCTCTGGAAAGCTTGAAGGAATACATGTCTTCCCCACCACTACTTGTTACTCCAGTACCTGGTGAAGAACTCTTTTTGTACCTAGCAGTCTCTCAGCACGCAGTTAGCGCAGTGTTGGTTCGTGCAGAAGGAATACAACACTTGCCCATCTTTTATGTCAGCAAGACATTGTTAGGAGCCGAAACAAGGTACTTACCCTTGGAGAAACTAGCATTGGCATTAATGATGGCCTCCAGAAAATTGGCACACTACTTTCATGCCCACACCATAGTCGTCCTCACAGCTTTTCCACTAAAAGCTTTGTTTGAGAGGGCAAACTTTTCTGGGCGCGTCTTGAAGTGGGCAGTAGAATTGGGACAATACGATATCAAGTTCCAACCCAGAACCGCAATAAAGGCCCAGTCATTGGCGGACTTCGTCGCAGAGTTTACTCCTGGTAGTCATCACATCTGCCCAGTCGACCTAACTGATACAACCGAACTAGGGACGGAAGTTGACGCCGGAATAGCGCAACCCCTAGCAGTTAGCACTCAGTCAGACTCCAAGGCAGACCAAACTAAAGAGAGCAAGGAAGAAATAAACAGAGGCTCACCAACAGTTCAAACAGAGGACGAAGGACAGACAGCCAACATGGACCTTGAAGAAAACACCATCCTTGACCCCACGACATCATCTGACCCCTCCACTTGCTGGAAGTTATTTGTTGGAGAGATGTGGAAACTCTTTGTGGATGGAGCATCCAACCGACATGGTGCAGGACTGGGCATAGTCCTCATCTCTCCAGACGGCCTGGTGATAGAACAAGCAATCAACCTTGGCTTTCCAGCATCCAACAATGAAGCGGAGTATGAGGCGCTTCTCGCAGGACTCAAATCAGCATACCACATGAAGGCCACCGAACTAATGGTGTACAGTGACTCTCTACTGGTAGTAAACCAAATCTCTGGCGAATACGAAGCAAAGGATGACAGAATGTCCAAGTACCAAAAGTTAGTCAGAACAGAGATTAAGAAGTTTGATGTAGTAAGGATAGAACAAATTGGCAGGGAGGAAAACAGCCGAGCGGACGAACTAGCAGGCCTTGCCTCAATGGCAGATACATCAATCCCTCTTCCATTACTCATCGACTTTTTACCAAGACCAAGCATAGAAGACCCCGAAGCGGAAGAAGTATGTTGCACAGAATTAGGCCCTTCATGGATGGATCCCATCATCCTATTCCTAAAAGACGGCATCCTACCAGAAGAGAAAAAAGAAGCCAACAGAATAAGGGCGAAGTCACAGCGGTTTTGGCTATCTCCATCTTTGGCATTATACAAGAAGTCATTCTCTGGACCTTACCTCAAGTGCGTTCATCCCAGCAAAGTAGAAGCATTCTTGTTCGAAATACACGAAGGGGTGTGTGGAAGTCATCAAGGGGGAAGGTCGCTCGCTTACAGGGCTATTTCGCAAGGATATTGGTGGCCATATATGCAAGCAGACTCAGAAAAATATGTGAAGAAGTGTGAGAAATGCCAAAAATTCGCACACCAAATACATCAACCAGCCAGAGAACTCCTACCATTGACTAGCCCATGGCCTTTCGCAATGTGGGGGTTGGACATTGTAGGACCGCTTCCAACAGCGCCCGGCGGTAGGAAGTTCTTTCTCGCGGCAACAGACTACTTCA
The DNA here is from genome assembly GCF_055761805.1 of Camellia sinensis. Lineage (NCBI taxonomy): Eukaryota > Viridiplantae > Streptophyta > Magnoliopsida > Ericales > Theaceae > Camellia > Camellia sinensis. Next base: position 144,059,886 of record NC_138962.1, read on the forward strand.
CAAAGTGGGTTGAAGCAGAAGCATTGGCGTCAATCAAGGAAAAAGATGTGAAGAAGTTCGTCTGGCAAAACATCATCACTCGATTCGGCATACCAAAGGCCCTAATCTCAGACAATGGCACCCAATTCGACGGCAGAATTTTCAGAAGCTTTTGTGAAGAGTACAAGATAGAGTTCTACAATTCTACACCAGCATATCCTCAAGCAAATGGGCAAGCAGAAGCATCAAATAAAGTCGTCTTGGATGGACTAAAGAAAAGGCTAGAAAGGGCAAAAGGCAAGTGGGCGGATGAACTACCTCATGTTTTATGGGCTTACCGCACCACACCTCGGCGATCAACAGGAGAAACACCATTCTCCTTAGCCTACGGAATGGAAGCAGTAATCCCATTAGAAGTTGGCCTCCCCACAATTCGAAGCGAGAACTTTGATCTTGACTTAAATGGAGAAGCCATAACATTAGAACTAGACCTTACAGAAGAAAGAAGAGAAAGAGCACTGGTTCACATTGCCGGCTACCAACAAGAGTTAATCAGAAAATACAACAAAAAGGTGCATCCAAGACAATTCAAGCTAGGCGATTGGGTACTGCGCAAAGTAATGGGAAACACCTCAAACCCAGGAGATGGCAAGTTAGGCCCAAATTGGGAAGGTCCTTACAAGGTGGTTGGGTTAGCAGGCAAAGGGGCATACCACCTAGAAGACAAGGATGGCAAGGCAATCCCTAGGCCATGGAATACGGCCAATCTCAAGTTATTTTACTTTTAGCCTTTCTTTTTCAAACATATGTAATTTTTTCTTCATTCAATAAAACAAACAATTCTTTTCAGAGCAAGTTGTTATGTGTAAGAGTTAGCCTTAGTATAGATTAGGTGTACGGCAAGCATTCTATTCTAAGTTAGCCGGAAAAACTAACTTAGAGGTTGGCTGGAATAAACCAACACTCTTCCTAAGCCCTGGATGAGGACCCAGGTTGCAGGACGTTTGGTCGGAATAACCAAAAATTATTCTAAGTTAGCTGGAAAAACTAACTTAGAGGTTGGCTGGAATAAACCAACACTTGTTACTCTTCAGCCGAAGTAAGTGCATGGCTGAAGAGTGGTTGGCTGGAATAAACCAACACTTGTTACTCTTCAGCCGAAGTAAGTGCAAGGCTGAAGAGTGGTTGGCTGGAATAAACCAACACTTGTTACTCTTCAGCCGAAGTAAGTGCAAGGCTGAAGAGTGGTTGGCTGGAATAAACCAACACTTGTTGCTCTCCAGCCGAAGTAAGTGCATGGCTGCAACTGGATTGGCTGGATTAAACACTTCCTACTCCTCAGCCGAAGTGATTATATCGGCCAAGGAGTGGTTGGCTAGTAAACATATTTTAACCAGCCAAAACCGTAATAACAGTAAAGGCATTACAAACTGTAAGCATACACATCAAAACCGGAATAAGAGCAGATAGAAGGCATCACAAAGTCTGAGCATACATTTCAAAACCGGAGTAAGAGCTAAGCAAATTCCCAATTCATTAAAAGTTCAAAGTAAATACTAAGAAGGGGCGTAGCCCGGTTACAACGGCAAAGAACAACAAAGAAAAATCAAGAAAAAAGATCTTCGATTTCGGCGTCGAAGACAGCATCGGCGTCGACCTGAAGACCGGTTCCAGGCGCAAGGACGCTTTCAGTAGGAAGAGTGGTTTCGGCTGGAGCCACGGTTTCACTTGGTTGATCAATAGCTAAATCTTCCACCATGGGCTCCGACCGAACTACTTGATCCGCATTAACAACCGGAGTATCCTCAGGGGCAGAGTCTTCGTCAGAGTCTTCATCGACTGAGCCCTCAAGAAACTGCTGTTGCATGGCATGGGCGTATTCCATCAGTGAGTTCGGTATAAAGTAGGCTGGAGGGTCGAAAACCTCGGTCTGAGGATCATGACCGAGCTTCTCAACGGCTCCCCTCCAGTCGCACTTAAAGAAAAGCGACTTGGCAGCATTGCATTGTTGGGCATAAGCATCCTCTGCTCTCTTGAAGCCTTGTTTGTCAGCTTCCTTTGCCTTCGCTTTTATTTCGGCATCTTTCTTTCTTTTGAGCTTCACCAGCTCGCGCAGGTATTTGTCCTTCAGAGCTATGGCAGTCTTCTGCCTCTCTGCCTCAGCCGAACTAACCAGTCCGGTCAGTCTGCTGTTCTCAGCCTGAAGCTCGGCCATCTGCTTCTTGATTTCTTCTACTTCGGCTGACTTCACTTCGGCTTCTGCAACAGCATCCCTTGCCGTCCTTCTGAGTTCCAGCACCTTCTTGTGAGCATTGTAGTTTTTTTGAATTGCCTGGCAAAAAAACGAGGACTCACCATGAGCCGAAATAAAAGATAACAAAATTAGACAGAAAAATAGACAGAACGGCGTACCAGGATCATGGACTTCGTTGCAGACCGAATAGACTTTAATTCGGTGTTTAGCTGCTTTTTGTGGTGCTCCATATCCTTGGGGAGGCACACACTCTTGGCCAAACTAAAGGCCAACTCGTGATCTTTTTCGGCGACAACCGAATCAGCATCCACGACATCTCGGTTTTTAAAAGTCAATTTTGGTACCCAACTGGTGGAAGTTCGGTCGGTGGGTTCCGGTTGGGGGCTCGGTGGCAAGATTGGTGGAATAGAAGTCTCATCTTCATCAACCAAGCTTGGTTCAGACTCACTGGTTCGGACGCGCTTAGTTCGGCGCGATGAAGACGGTTGTTGAGAGGGAAGGGCCACAACGGCAGGCTGCGTTTGACTGGGTGCCGGTACTTCGGGCCTGCTTGTTTCGGTCAGAAGCGCCCTTAGCCTGTTCTTTTTGGCCATTTCCTCTTCAGCGGTTAGAGGAATTAATCTTATTTGGGGCAAGTTTGGGTCCGGTGCTGGTGCTTCCTCAAGAAGGAAATCGGTTACTTTTGCTTTTCGGCGACCGCTATACCGGTAGGTCGGCTCAAAGTTTAGAAGCTTTGCCCAACTCCTTTCCTTCACCCGTAGTGCGGCTCGCAAAATCGCAAGGTTGGGGTAGCTATATAAAGAACGGAGGTGGGCGAAATCTGCAAGAGAAGAACTGTTAGTTCGGTTAATGGAAAAAAAACCGAAATAAAATACAAGGAAGAAGACCGAAGTCAAATTACCGGGCTCTCCCTTTTTCCAATTTATAGGCCGGCCAGGAATTTGGGCTTGGAAATCCTCAAAGTTCCCAGAGACCCAGAAAAAGTCATCGTCATTAAGGTCTTTGTCCGGTGTATGTTTAACTATCTTCTCTCGGCGGCGGCGAATCCTAAGGTAATAGACCCACCCAGCATCTTTTGAACCGATGGAGTATTGATGCAAAATTTCAGCCAGACCGAGGTTTAGTCCGGTTTGGTGGTTCAGTGCGGCTACTCCCATTATAATGCGGTATGTATTGGTGGACAGTTGGGTGGGGCATAGTCTAGTCTGCTTAAGGAATTCACAGATCAACGGTTGGACAGGGAACCGTAGTCCGGTTTCTATTATGGATTGAAGGGTAAAGGGGACGAAGCCTTCGTTTTCCCAAGGAATGACATCTTTTTTGGCTAACTCCAGATGGACGTCTTCAGGAATATGGTAATCTTTCCTAAATTCGGCCATGCCACCAGGGGTCTTAACTAGATACCTATACTTACCCAGCTGGTGTATAATTTACTAATAACTTATACCGGTGCAAAAATCGTGCTCAGAAGCTCGGTTGAGCGCACGCAGGAGTGCCTGGGTAACCTAAGTCTGCAAAGTAGAAAACAGAGGGGGTTAAAGCACTGATCGTTGGACCGTGCCACAATTTAAAAGCAAGGTATTAGAGCCCTACTTCGGCCTCAAAGACTAGTTCTATCTCGGTTCAACAAAAAGGTTGATAGCCCGGTTTGAGTGGTTTGCTCGGTAGACCGGCTTAACGTCTAGGGGCAGCTTTCTGAGTTCGGTCTAAAAAACTAAGAAAGCTGGTTTAGCCCCAAGGCCTAAATCGGTTGCAGTAAGAATAAAGTTACTTCGGTTGAACCTCCAGGGGCGGCTTTTCTGAGTTCGGTTTAGGAACCAAGAAAGCCGGCCTGACCCCTAAAAAGCTTAGTTCGGTTGAAAACCGAGGTGCCTAGTTTGGCATGTTCAGATTTCGTTTTCATTTCGGTTTAAGTAAAACAGAAGGTTATTTTTTGAAGCCACTGTTGTCTCTACAAGTTCTAGTTCGGCTATTGACTGAAGTGATCTACCTATTTGGGGCAAACATGAACCTAGTTCGGTTGCTATGTGATTTTGGATCTAAGATTGGTTTTCTACATATTGTTCATACACACATGGAGTTCTACTGGTTTTTTCATAAAAATACAGAGGCAAAAGCAACAAATGAAAGAAAGTGTTTGCACAAAGCACACAAAACAAGTTATACAGTTGCATAAAACGAATGTGGAAGCAAAAACAAGAAGGGAAAGTGGATTTGCTCACCTGGTTAAAAGAAGGAAGCTGGGAAATGAAGGCAGTAGCAGCGATGGAGGCACGAACACAGCAAGAACACAGAGAGAGAAGATGAAGAAATGGCAAAGGTAAAGGGACCTAGCCTCAGGAATGGTTTTTGCCCAAAATTTGGGCGGGACTGTTCAAAATGCACGAAGCACGAAGACGGCGTGACAGCCGTCCTTAACCAACCAAAACGTGCCACGTGTATACGGAAAGGGAAGCGTTACAGTCGTGATTGAAGAGACGTTTTGACCGGACAGAGTGAAGCCCTACGTACAATTAGCTCGGCTGGAGAGGCTAAAGGGTTTTTAGCTCAGCTGGAGAGACTTAATAAACTTCAGCTCGGTTGGTAGACTGGTAATCCCAATCACGCTGTGCGGATGGAATTAAGGGGCAATTGAGAGGGTGATTTTTTGGGAAAAATTGGGCCGAGCTGGGAGTTGGGCTATGCGGCCCAAAGTATGAAAGAATTGGTAAGAAGTCGTAGTGTTATTTCGACCCCAGTAGAGGTATAGATACTCCGGCCCAGGAGAAGTGAAGTTATTCCGGCCCAGGAAAGGTGCGGTTACTTCGGTTCAAGAATATGCAAAGCTACTCCGGTCTGGAGTTAACTAGAGTTGGACCGGTCTTGGAGTTATACCGGTCTTACAATTATACCGGTTGCATACCGGTAGTTCGGTCCAGACATACCACGGGCTGAACAGGGACAGCCAAGATAGGGAGTTCTAGGAGAGGACCGAACTAAGGATAGTTCGGCCTTCTGTGGCTCTACATAGGCAAGCTTATTTCGGCCATGTGGTAGTTCGGCCGTGGTAAAAACCATCCCACTTGGTTTAAGCAGTGGGGGAGGGTGTAAAAGGATAAACATTATCCTTAGGAGTATGAATCCTAGGAGGACTCTGCATGGAGAAGTAAGAGTCTCACTAGGATTGTGCCACTCGAAATCTATAAAAGCTCACGAACATCACCTTGGAGGAGGTAATTGAACACAATCTTTCTAAGAATTTAGAGTTTTGTCTATTTGTCAAGTTTTCTGACTTAGGCATCGGAGAGGTTTCCGGCACACACCCGCCGGCTAGCTCACGTTTGTGTTTTCAGGTGACAAAGTGACGTCGTACGGAGGAGCGTGGACTTGGTCAACAGGATTATACGAGGAGAATTATTTCCTCCCCGTACAGTTATAAAGTACAGATAGTACACACCCTGGTTCGCTTTTATTTTTTGGTACCTTTTCTTGTGGAGCCAAAGCTAGTTTATGCTTCTAATGGGTTAACTTTTTTGTTTTGTTGCTTTGAATCTACCATGAAAAAAGTTGATTCATGCAAATGGCTGTCTATAATTTTAAGGGAAGAAGTAATATATGCTTCTCAAGGAAGTACGGGTGTGGGTGCGAGTACGGTATAAGTACGAGTGCAGGTACGCCGGTTCGGCAAAACTCAAAAAAAGTATGATACGGGTACGGCTACGGTACGCCGATATATATATATATATATATATTTGATATAATTATGGTTAAATGATCCAACCTACAAATTAAAATTAAAATTAAATATCAAAACTAAGAAGAGAACTACTCATTTTCCTATAATTTAAAATCATTAAGAGTTAAAAATGTGAAATCTCTCACTTTGACATGTTATGCACTGTGAATTTGTTATCATAATTTATTTTTAAAATCTTTCTTTTTGCTCTCATCAATTTGCTATTTTTATAGGGTGAGACCAAAGAAATAACAGGAGACCAAAGAAGATTTAAAGTTAATTGCCAACAGTAAAGGAAAAAAAATTCTCAATTGAGGCAGGTTGTCAATTGCAATTTGCATAATACATAAAATTGCATCATTTCCAACCATTACTAATCAACTAATACCGTATCAATTTTTAATATTTTGTGTATAAACTTTAAAAGTTTGTTATGATTAAAGATTTTATAAAGAAATTTTAGGAGGATCTGAAGCAAAAGCATAATGCATAGTCATACGTAGAACTGCCATTTATGGGCCTTGTTATTTTTTTTGTTCAAATTGCTTTTTAAAAATATCAAAATCATTTGCTGATATGCTTATATAATTCATACAAATAGACAGGACAGTAGAGAAACATCAAAATTGCTGATCTGCAAGGGCACTAAAAAAAAAAATAAAAAATTGCTGATCTGCAAAAAAAAAAAAAAAAGAGGCCGCGGCGTACCCACGCCGTACACGAATGAACCAAACGTACCGGACCCCTTTTTTCCGTACCCGGTACGCGTACCCATGGCGTACCCACGCCGTACCCAAATGAACCAAACGTACCGGACCCCCTTTTGCCGTACCCGGTACGCGTGCAGTCGTACTGGTACACGTACCTATACCCGGTAAGTACCCGGTACTTGTACGGCACTATTTTTGGAGTACCTGTACTTCATAGCTTGGGTCACTTGTAACCGTTGGGAAAGATTGGAAGAATGTATCAAACTTGTGGAAAACTTATTGAACTTGTCCATGTATCGATAGAAGGACAATATTTAGTCTTCTGTTGACTGATTAATGGTAATTGTATTCAAAGCTAGTAGTTTACTAGGGGATATAAGGCTCTAGGATACCCAATTTGTATGAAGAGAAAGATATTACCCTCTAATCTCTGAATGAGACAGCTTTGATCATTACAGCGTAATAAGTCATGGTTAATGTAGTTGACCAAGTTAAACTGTATAGGTAAATTCATGAACTTGACCATTCTTCTCTCTCTCTTTCTCTCTTAAGCGAAACTTTAAAATTAGGAGAAGGGGACTCGAGCCCTGCCCCATGAATTGAAGCACACGGCAAGAATCACAAAGGCACACGATTAGATGATCCTTTTCTTAACCAGCAGAGTGTACAAAAAGCAATCACTAACATGGCCATTTTTGGGTAAGTAGAGAAAAAAAAAAAGGTAAAAAAACTTCTTTTACATCTGAATTGCTAGAACAATATGTTCTAAATTGAAGATGCTTTTGAACTGGTATAATACTATGTTACCAAAAACATTAATACCCTGGTGAATTATGTATTGGTACGAATGTTCCGAAACATGGTACACTTCCAATCCGAAATGGTAAATCTAGTGATCTAAAGCGATCTCAAAATTTTTTTCTAATATATTTCCTTTAATTTTTTCTTAGGAGAAAAAAACTAAATATCTGAATTAAAATCTAAGATGAGTTTAGTTTTGATAAGACAAAACATGAAAAATGAGTCATAATGCTCATAAAAATATTTTGCTACATGAAAAAAAAAAAAAATTACATTTTCTTGGATGCCTAATAGTTAAAAAAAAAATAACTCTAGAAGTACCTTAAATTCTTAAGTGTAATATATACAAGTCTACCCCTATCGTATCATATTTGAGAGCATGTGGCGTACCACGTTCTCGTTCCCCTTCCCTTTCCCGTTCTCGTTCCCATTCCACATATTGGAACGGTCCACGTTCCATGTAACATAGGTATAATATCTATTGTAACAACCATGTGATGGGTATTGCGCTTCTTTTCTATCATATTAGTCCCTCCAACCATGTGATGGGTATTATGCTTCTTTTCTATCATATTAGTCCCTCCCTTGTCTTGAATTATGAGTTCATCTTGTTACAAACAAGAAGCTCTTCGTTACATTCTAATAAAAAGTGGAAAAATGTTTGAGACCCCTAAAAAGTTACCCCAATTTGACCCATAATGATGTGGCATGATAGGTGTCAACTTTTGATTCGTCACATGCTCAACCATATTGGATCCAACTCCCTTGCCACATCACTTCGCGTCTAAAGTTGTGGATCTCTAGCATTTCTCTAAAGAGTGATTGAACTTTTGTAGATTAAAAATGTATGTGTAAATGTGAAATTGCTTTGTTGATTGTCTAGTTCTGTACTTGATGGATCTTTTATGGCTTGCATATTAAAGTATCCGATAACTATTTTAATTTGTAGAAAAAGAAGTAAAAATAACAACTAGTTTGAGTACCCAATGGATATATAATAGACTTTCAAATAGACTCAAATATGAGAGATTCTAAAAGTTTTGTGAAAAGGTTAGGTCAGCTAGATGACATTGTGCCAATGAACTTTGAGGACACAACAACATTCTCCACTAGATCCTATGAAGCACTGACACGCCAAAATGGGTGTTGTAGCGGTGTCGAACATGTGGCAAGGTGGGGACACGAGGACACGTTGAAGACATGGCCTGTCCCTTTATTTAATTAATTGTTCTTAGGGGACATACTGGAGACATATTGAACTAAAGACGAGGCAACTTGTTTTTTTCCCATTTTTTATAGTTTTTTTTGGTGGATGCTAGATGTTGAACGTTTATTACTCTTTGTTTCGATTTAAATAATTAATAAACGATAAGTGTTAACTTCAAAGTGTTTATATATATTGAATTAGTGTTAGTTTTTGTTAATTTTAAATGTTTGTAGATGTAATATTGATCTACATAATAACAAATAAAAATATATAAAAAATAATAATTTATTATTGTGTCCCGCTGTGTTTGTATCTTCATTTTTTTTTAAAATTATCGTGTCTGTATCCGTTAGAATCAGCATGAGCTTTCAGGGGCCTAAGTGAACCCTTAATATGGGACATCTACATTTCTACATACTTGAGGATAGAATCAGCTTAAAAAAAAAATTATTACAATAACTGTAAATTATAAAATTTAGTCTTGTTTTATATTTTAATCGTTAAAACAATAAAAATAAATTACAAAAACATAAAAAATAAAATGGAGTTACAATATCAAAAAATTAAACTAGCTGCACTATCAATTAAACATTACTGTTCTCTTCTAATTGTAAAATTGAATCAAGAGTTCCTGCTTAATATTGAATTAATTCTTTTACTTTATAGGAAATGTGATTAGATAAACAATCCAATCCATAATCCAAGAAGCAACAATTCATTCAAATTCTAGAGATTTCAATTTTCAAGCAAAGTTGACAAAGAATTGAACTAGAACCTTCTAGAGAGAATATCAAGACCTAGAAAAATTCTATCTCAGAATGGTAAATTGGGTTATGAAGAAGTTTGGTAAAGTCAAAATCAATTACGGCGAAGTTTGGTTAAGTCAAAATCAATTACTTTGGGCCCTCCACTAATAAAAAGTCTATTTTGGGTTTGGTATTTAGGGTTGGTTTGGCAATGCACTATAATAGTCAAAAAGCAAAAAAATTACTGAAAAAGTCAAAAAGTTAAAGAACTATACAAAAGGTCAAAGATTCTATTTTTCTCTATTTTTTACACATTTTTTCATAAAAAGTCAAAAAATATCCCAAACATGCTAGTTTTTTTCACCTCATATTTTAGCCAAAAAGTCAAAAAGTTACTAAAATAGCCTATTCCCAAACCAATACTGCACTTAGTTGGGTTTTGTTAAGTTAAAATCAAAATAATTGAGTGTCCACTAAAAAAATTAGTTTTGCTTTTGGATTTGGTGTTGAGGGCTGGACTTGGGTGGCTTTTGGCATGATAAAATCAAAATAATTGGGGCCTTCCATTTAATCGAGACCTAACGAAAACAATTGTGTTTAGCCTTAGTATAAGGATTGTTTCTAAATGGGGGCCCTACTTTTTAGCCAAAAGCAGCTGCTTTGCCGGCTTGCTGCCAAGGCCAGTCCTAGTGTCCGCATCCGCATCCACATTTGTGTCAGCGTTAGTGTCTGTGCTTCTTAGGTGACATCAGATCTATTTTCTCAGTCAGAGTTTTAAACATGTTTCTTAGAAACATTGACACATTTGTGTTGTCACAAAACATGGTCGTAGTGCCCTTAACAATGGCATAACCCTTGAGCATCTATTTCATCCAAAGTGATTTAATACAAAAGCTCCCAATAGCTTTGTACAGAAGAGTTTTGGAGGACAAGAAGTCCACCAAGAAAAGTAAAATGATGACGAAATTGGGTCTCACACAAAACTCTCCAATCTGTATAAATAAATAAGTAAATAAATTTATCCTACAAGTTCTCTATACTTCAAACTTCCCTAAAAAGATTCTTGCATTCCTTTGCAACTAATAATTTAAAGAACCGCATAAAATACACAATTGACATAGTTTGAGCTCTTGTATCAAGGTCAAACTCCCTAAAATCAATTAATAGAATTTGAACACGAGGAAGGTCACATCTAATCCACCTCCTCCATCAAACAATCTTCATTATAGAACCAAATCCATGGGTAATGCAAAAGTAACTGATCAATATTCTCTTCATCCTTCCTATGCTTAACACACCACTGTGGATATGAACCATTTTATCATTTTTTTTTTTACTATAAGTAGCACATTTGCGCCGACCCCATTTGATGGGACTTAAGGCTTGGTTTGGTTTGGTTTGGTAAGTAGCACATTTGCATTCCAAATCACTTCATGAAATTAAGAGGATTTGAGAATGGTGCATTTGGATAATCAATAATCTGATCAAAGTTGGATATGCAAGAAAATACTCTAGATGAGTGAATGGTCCACATTCTTTCTTTATCTTTATGTAATAATTTTTTTGTTGTTGTTGATAAAAAGAGCGTCAAACAGTTATGTACTCTACCTCAGCAATGTGTAGTAAAAAATTTGCTTTTTGGAACCAAGCTACCAAGTTGTTCCACACATAGAAGCATCCATAAGGTGTGCTCTTTATGTAGCCAGCCCAATCAACATCTGAATAGGCATCAAGATTGGTGTTGGGGATACCATAAGCCAAAACCAAGAGTCCCTTTCACATAATGTATGATTCTGTAAACTGCTTACATGTGGGATTCCTTGGGACAGGATTGGTAATGAGCACACAATCCAACACTAAAGGCTATGTCAAGTTGACTAACAATAAGATACAACAAGCCATGAGGCATACTCCTAAAGAAATTAGAATCAACATATTTCCCGTTAGTGTCCTTGCTAAGCTTCAAAACCGTACTCATAGGAGTTCTAGCAACTTTAGCATCAGCAAAATCAAATTTCTTAATGAGCTTCTTTGCATGAGTGGATTGAGATAGAAAAATCCCATTCTTCATTTGTCTAAAATTGAGACCCAAGAAGTAGCTCAGTTCACCAATTTGTTTTGGAATGAATGACAACCAACACACACTATGCTCATAGCAAATTCATGTCTCGTTTGCTCTTTGAAGTAGTGAGCAAACTGGTCTGTAGTGGAGCCAACAATAATGTCTTCCACATGGATTTGAGCAAAACTTGTCATCCTCATCTCTATAAATGAATAAAGTTCTTTCCACTCTCCATCAGACAAAACACATATCCAAGAGGTAGTCAACCAGTCTCCCATACTAAGCTCTTCGTTCCTGCTCGAGGCAGTAAAGAACATTCTATAATTTATAGTCTGGGAAGGAATGTTTTGATCACTGGATATGAATCCTAGCTCCTCACTCACTTCTTCTCTAGACTTTTCACTAGATGTGGGTAGACACTCCAAAGTTATTGGACTAGGATCCTCACTCTCAAAAGTTTCACCAACATCATCTTCCTCACCATATGTGTAGCATTTAGTATTGATGGCCTTGGCCCACAAGTTTCGAGGACGACTCTCATAGAGTGTAACATGGCTCTAGCCATCTCTTGGAGTATCCTGTTCTTCCTCTCAACCACTTTAATAAATCGTGGAGTCTGTAGCTGTTTACACCTATAGGGGTGAATAGGCCGAACTTAAAAATATGATAAATCACCAACCCATTATCAATTTCAATTTGAGCAATGCTGATGATAATATACCAACCACAAAATAAATACAAGAATAACGACACAATGATTTTACATGGAAAACCCTAGGGAAACTGTCAGGACAAAAACCACGATCTCAACAACCCAAACAAATCTACAAAAATCAAACAATGACTGGACTTAGAAGAAAGAAATTGCAACATTACCTAGTTCACCTGACTCTGAGATCCTCCCTCAAAGCTCCATGAGCTTGATCTTCACTCTTATGTGGCTCTGAGCCAGACAATTTCCTTTGATTCATTAGTCCACCATGAAGATCCTTGTCTTGATCTCTGTTCAGAAACAGTTCCATTTACCCAATGGCCACAGGTTGTCAGAATGATGCAGGGCAGAGTGAGGTGTTTTTATGTAAACGGCTCAATCTGATCATGTAATGCAAACTCACTCAATTATATGACACTAGATTGAAGAAAACAAGAGAGGTTCTTGAACTATGGATGCAAAGATCAAAAATACTCAAGGTGCTCTGTTATGGCTGCTAATGTTCAGGGCTTTGCGCTAATCACACTGACAGCTCTTTATATATGATGAAGTAACGGTAACATGAAACAAAGCTAAATGGGGATTTTCCTGGCTCTGAAGTGGATTGTGAGCACCTAAAGCATAGGCGGTTTGAGTGCATATCAAGTGACAGACCCTGGAAAATTTATGACCAAAATTAATGATGCCATGGTTGGAGCTCAGGGACCGTGCATGGGCACTAGAGCACTCGAGCCCACAATGAGCACCAATCAAGTTCGAAGTTTTAGAGAGAGAGAGAGAGAGAGAGAGAGAGAGATAACCATTTGAATCAGGTTTGAAGTTTAAATTACATTTTATGCATTTTTTCTAATGGTTGGACACATGTAAGCGGTAGTCAGGGACTTTCAGTCATTTTGTTTATCAGTGAACTGTTAGCTTACAGGAAGGTAAACAGGTTTCCCATATAGAAGAAAATAATTTTGTATTTTTTTGTATGTTTTATTATGCTAAGCATCATTCTGTTTATTTAGAGGATCTCTAAATTTATAAATGAATTAGAGTACATTAAACTTGTTAAGGTTCTAGTTATATTTTAAGTAATCTTGCAGAATTCTCAGTTTTGGATATGTTAGTGTGTTTTGGTGGGCCATTAGATGGAGATCTAAGGTGACTAATCTTGTAAAACAAATCAATCTATTAAGAATAATCATTCTTTACTCAAATTGGCATCTTGTCTTTGACAATAATCACACATTCACAAGATGATGTTTATTTCTGAATGATATTAAAAACACATGTAGCATTTGTGGTGTCATTGTTGTACTTTTTCCATGAGCTTCGTGCTATGCTTTGCAGTTATGTCAGAGGATATGGTTACGGATGGGTATGAAGACATAATGAATATTGACATTTCGTCGGTGGCCATTGAAATGATGAGAAGGAAGTATGAGCACATTCCACAGCTGAAATGTATCCTATGAAGGTTTATTCATTTTAGGATATCGTGTATTGTGTTTTGTTGAGCAAACACATTTATTAGTGTGTTTTCCTTATAAGAGTCAACAGACATGCAAATGGATGCCAGGGATATGAGCTTTTTCCCAGATGAATCATTTGATGGTGTCATTGATAAAGGTATGCAGGAGTCTCTCTATTACATGTTTTGTCAAATTTTGCAATTTTTTTTAAACTACATTGGGTTGATGATACTTTTCACTCTTTGCATGCTTGGTCCACTGGAATCCATTGTAGGAACTCTTGATTCATTGATGGTAAGTTGTGTTTTCCAATTGTTTATTTTAGTTATCTTCGGACTATTGTTTGCACGTTCTAATCTTTTACATATGCTTTTGACTTTTAAGTGCGGTACCGATGCTCCAATTAGTGCTGCTCAAATGCTGGGGGAAGTGAGCAGGTTGTGTGATTGATGAGCTTCTAAAGTTATTTGTTGATTGCAATTCGTTGTAGAAGCTAAATGGTCACATAGCTCCATAATAAAAAAACTGCCATGAATTACACACACAAGTAGTGGCTTGGGTAGAGGAAGAAGCCGGAGCCTATGTATTACTGAAGAATGGATCTGATATAATCAATCAATTGCATATTTTTATAAATTACAATATATCTTTTTATTTTTATTTTTTATAATGGTATTCTTATTCATTAAAAACAATTACTTTCTGCTTGTAGGCTTCTTAAACCTGGAGGAATCTATATGCTGGTAATCATATACTCGAACACCAAGCGTTTTACCTGCCGTAATTTTCTCCCTTTGTTCTGCAAGCCATCGATAGATGTGTTGCCAAATTGTGATTTACAGATAACTTATGGTGATCCTACAGTGAGGACTCCTCATTTGAGTCGACCAGTATACAATTGGAAAATTGAATTGTACATTATACGTGAGTTTTCTTTCTTTCCTGTTTCCTTTTCTTTCTTTACTTTCAGGTACCTCTCTCTTCCTGTCTGTTCTGTTCAGTCTTGCAGATTCATTTATGCTTTGGTATTATTTTCTATTTCTGCTTGGTATTGTCATTGGATATAAATTAAAGAATTTATTGGTTCGTGATGGTTGGTTTCTTGTGTTGATTCCCTTCTCTCCTCTTCTATGGTTGGTTGGATTGCATCTTTCATAATGAATTTGTGTAGTATGTTACTCGGACTCCACTAAATGTGTGAAGCACTTATGCCAGACACTAGACACTTGGGCAAGGGTATGAGATGTGTCCAAGGAGTCTAATTAGACATGCATGCCCACACCCAACATGATTTACATTAATTTGTAAATATCATTTCACCCTAAAAAATAAAAGAAATATTTAGAAAAATATTAAATTGATACAGGTCCTGTTGTCCTTGTATGTCAGAATTAGATGAATCCAACACTTGGACACATGCCACACCAGACACCAGTAGTCAAATGTATGTAGCATAGTCTAAAGATAGCCCATTTTGTGCTTAGAAGGGGGTGAATAGGCCAAAATCTAAGTATTATTTATGTATCTAGTTCAATTTAAACTATGGCCACTAAATTTATTAAGTCAATTATGATTGTAGTTAGTCACAATAATGGCTACCACACAAATTAAAGTAAAATAGGAGACCATGATTTGTATGGAAAACACTTGTTAGGAAAAATCATGAACACACCCAATCAAACAAAATCGATGATCAATCTAGGGTTTACTAGACTCAATATGCAGAACTTGCAATCCAACCCTTGCTAACCTCAATCTTACAACTTCAGCAAAGCTCCTCACTTGCTATGCACTCCTTGTGGTTCTAAACACCTCAGAACTCTTGATTTGACAGCTCCACGGAATTCTTTGCTCCAATCTCTGCACCTCGCGACCTCAATTACGCAAACAACCAAAATTTGCTAAACAAAGATGTATTGGTTTTTATGAAATCACTTAATCTGGAACTCTCTAAGGTGATGCATACAACATGAAAATCAAGTTCATAGAATGAAGAACATGGGTTTCAAAAACTTTTGAAAACTTGCGAATAAACAAGGTTTTCTCTCATCAAAAAAAAGTTTGAAGTCATGGTCTTACCAAATAGAAACCCTAGGATAACTTTATATTGGTTTTCCAGAATCTAAGACCTAATTCGACAAAAGTTTGTATGAGTGCTCGAGTGGGCTTCAAGCACACACAAGGTCAATTTTTTGTCTGCAAGTTGCAGTGCACTTCGGTCAGATCTCTCAGTAGTTCTGCAGGAAGTCCTCCACTTGAGAGAGCTTCAGGCACGAGATCTTTGCAGAACCCTCTTGACATCTACTTCAGCGGCTTTTAGGGTGCACTTCAGTGTACTTCATTTGAGTTGGTTATTTTTGTTTGTTTTCAATATGTTTCAGCACATAAAAATCAAAGGAAAAATCTAGGGTCAATGTTGGGCAAATTTTGCAATTCGAGAACCAAGTGTCTTAAAGCTAAATGCAATATGCTTATGCAAAATACTTGTGAGATGCTGGCATTCCTTTGCCAGTTGATGTAGGACAATTAGGGACAGTGCTGTGAGAACTGTAAGGCTGGATTTGTGGGTTTTTATTGTGATTTCAAGCTGAAAAGTAATGGGAAGGTTAGGGCTTTTACTAGTATATGAAGAATTAAGGTAAGAGCTTAATGTAATAAGCAGGAATATTGAATTTTGGCACTGTTTTGGGTGCTGCGAACAGTACCCATGAAAAATATTTTTGGCTGATAAAAGTGCAGAAAATAAAAGAGGGAAAGGAGAATATAGGTCTAGGAAACAGATGTAGGACTAGTAGGGATTTCTTTCCTCCAAGAAGTGAGCCCGGGATAAGTATATTGGTAGCAACAACAATAGATTTATAGGGCTGGATTTAATGAGATTTTGTGGCCGCGAAAGTATTAAAAATATGAGTTAAGGGTTTGTAAAAGGGTAGGGTTTTGGGAATGAAAACATAAGTTTTAGGGGCTGTATGATGGCTGTTCTAAGCACTATGAACCTTGCCAGATAGAAGAAGGAGAGAGAGAGAGAGAGAGAGAGAGAGAGAGAGAGAGAGAGAGAGAGAGAGAGGCGCTTCACCCTCACAAGGGATATACTGTCATACAAACACAATCTCAATTTTTCATAATATTAACTCTTCTATTGAATCATTGAGATTACATATATATTTATAGGCTATGAAGCACCGACACTCCAAAACAAGTGCCTTATCCGTGTCGGACATGTGGACACTTCAGGGACATGCATGTGATACACCACATGGCGTGTCGCTTTATTTAATTAATTTATTTTCAAGGGACTCGCCGGGAACACTTCAGGGAC
Source organism: Camellia sinensis (assembly GCF_055761805.1). Classification (NCBI taxonomy): domain Eukaryota; kingdom Viridiplantae; phylum Streptophyta; class Magnoliopsida; order Ericales; family Theaceae; genus Camellia; species Camellia sinensis. Next base: position 144,076,848 of record NC_138962.1, read on the forward strand.
ACACTAAGGACATGCCAAGTTGTCTTTCCCTCCATTTTATTTAGTGCTTTTGATGAATATTGAATGTTTATTATTTTTTTCTTAGATTTAAATACTTAATAAATCATCTATAAAAAAATGATATAAACTATAAGTGTTAATTTAAATGTGCTTTAAAAAAAAAAAAATTAAAGTTAGTTTTTGTTAATATTAATCGTTTGCGGATGTAATATTAATCTAGATAGTAAATAAAAAATATGGAAATATATATTATTGCCATGTTCCCGATGTGTCTGTTTCCTTATTTTTTTGAAATCGCCGTGTCCCGTGTCCACATCCATGTCCGTGTCCACATCCACATCCACATCCACATCCACATCCACATCCACATCCACATCCACATCCACATCCGTATTCGTATCCGTGCTTCTTAGTTTATAGGTTAAAGACCCTCTTAATTCTATAAGGACTATAACTCAAATTTAGAAACTAAAAATATTTAGCAACTACTAATATTCTCCAATTCTATTTAATCATAATAGGAAACTTTAATAACTTCTAATTCTATTTCAATATCAAAATTGAAAACTTGGACTTTAAACCATTAAGATTATTTTAGACATAACAAAACCCATGTGTAATGGCCCATTTAATAACTTGATCTAAAATAAAATCCATGGGCGACCCCTACAACCTATGTCCAAAAATTATTGGAATTACCATTATACCCGTAATTACTAAAACCTGCTATAATGACATGAAGACTCAATATTATTCCAAATCTTTAATTCTTAATGCCTTAAATGTGTTTCATATGAAATTTCAGATTTGTTTTTTTTCTTCTTTCCATGATTTTCATTAGAATCACTCCTAGAATTCATTAGGGATTACACCTAGGGTTTCATTGTATCACAAAATCTATAAAAAAACTTCAAAAGCTCAAAAAATTCTTCAAAATATTAGTTCTATTAAAGTATAAGCATTACGTGGCTTTATATAGGTTTAAGAAATTTTCTAAACAAACTAGAACTAAAAAAGGGAACTACTAAAATATCTTTTGACTTTCAAAATCAATTTAAGACCAAATAATAAACATATATAAAACCCAATTAAATAACTTGACCCACAAGATGACCCATGGGCGACTCTTTCAGCTCATGTTAGCAAATATAAAAATTACCAAAATACCCTTGATCTAAAAATCCTAGAAAATATAAACTAATCATAAAATAAGATTCTAATAATAGTAGAAACATGATTATGAATGGTTCCTATTGGTTTTTCTTTGAAATCATGCTAATTTTCAAATATCGCCATTTCTTTGAATTTATTCTTCCTTGAGCTTTTTATATTTTGCATCACCAGTCTTCACACGACAACACTTCGGGCATTCATTTCTAACTTAGCTACCCTTGTCATCAAGCTCAAACTCTTACAACCAAATTCTAAGTTTTGTCTTACTGAAATTGCCAATTTACTCTAAATATTGTAACGATTAAAGCTTTTAGTTGGTTGATTTTTACATCCCCTATATTTGTCCTTTGTCTTTATGTTGTCTTCCAAATATTTACTTAATGGACTTTTGGCAGCCATGTAATATGCCACTGCCAATTTTGGATCAATAATCTAGTTGAAATAGGGATGACTATTTTTATATTTTACTTTGTATATCCAACTCCAGATTATAATAATTTGGGGATAAAATTCAAAGCTCGGTTTTATTGTTGTTCTGTACAATCCTATAAAATATTGATGAACTTGTATTTCACTGTGTCATTTTCCTAAAGTTGGTTTAGCTAATGTTTAAAATATATTGTAATTCGTAGCCGAATTCAATGTACCCCTTCAAAAAAAATGAACCAATAGATAAGATAAATATAAATGAAGTTCCTCTATTTGTCGTCAAGTTGTTGATTTGATCAAGTACTTAACTTTCTTTTCTTATGTGTCTATTAGGTGAAATTGTTTGTATTATTAAATAGTAACAAAACCCTTTTGATTTTGGATCTTATCAGTTATGTTCGTAAAAAGTGGTAAAAGGATAAAAATGAAGAAAATTTTAAGAGAGAGAAGTTTGCTAATAAGGAGGTTAAAAAACAATTAGAGATGCTAAGTTAAAAGCCTACGATGTTTTTATTTTTTATTTTTAGATTTGAGGATTACAGAAACTACATTGACTATAGAAAACCCATGCTGCTAAAATATACCCATTACACCCCTAAAAACAAGAAAAAGAAAAAGTAAGGCCATAATCCTATATGGTTCTACATTTAATTAAATAAAATCAAGATCTAATCAGCCCCTTTATATCCTCTTTTTTTTTTGAAATGGAGCATCCATTTTTCCTAATTTGAAATTGGTATGTAATTTCAATTGCATCAATTCCACTCAGTAGGGAAGAATTTGGGTCCTACAAATTGGATTGAGCATCTTGATGTGAATGTCGCTGAGGAGTCTTCTTATGTCGTGGTTTGGGGTAATTCTATTTGCAGACCACACTTTCTCTCAGTACACCATTTGTGTTGTTTAGATATCAACTTTCGAGCAAAGAAAAAATGTTTGAATATCAACTTTTGAACGAAAATTAATTGTTCGAATATCAACTATTGAACAAGTTTTTTGTTCGAACAATTGGATTTTGTTCAGAAATTGATATTTGAACAGTTCATCTACGTTCAGAAGTTGATATCCAAATGGGCACAAATGATGTGTACTGAGATAAAGTGTGGTGTGCAAATAAGAAAGTAGTATGCCGATATAGCAATCGGCGTCTAGGTGAACTCTATAGGTAATGCAAGATACAACAAACAACTCAAAATGAGGGCAACAAGGAGTGTGCATATATTGGCTAACCACACTAACAATATGAGTAATCTTTGGGCAAGTAACAATGATAAATCAATTTTCCAACCAATCGTCGGTGGCAACCTACATCAGTAAACATTTCCCCTTGCTCACCATCAAACTTACCAATTTAGTTTTCAGTTACGTAATCTTAAATAGGACTTGCATGTGTCCTGCCATCCTTGATGTTATCTTCTATCTCTGTTCTATTGTAACTCTTGTAGGCCTCATATCAAGTTTCTTTTCATTAATGTAGTGCATAAGAAATAATGCTAGTTTAGTAGGATTGTAGACAAATTTGAAGGATTGTAGACAAATTTGGAGCCTTGTATGAAAACATGGTGGGGCTGAGCATGAATAGGGTCCATTGGAGATCAAGCCCAAGATTGCAAGACAAGTGATGTGATTAATATTGACTCTCTAATTGATTTAGATTTGACGTTATGACTCAAATGGAATTGAAATAAAGTCCATAAAGACTAGTGATGTGATTAATATTGACTCTCTAATTGATCTAGATTTAATTTTATGGCTCAAATTGAATTGAAATAAAGTCCATAATCATGCTATGCCCATTAATGAGATTAAGTTTTTCTAATTTATTTATTTGATTTGAATGACTCATGTTAGGAAGTATACCATAAAACCAATGCATTTCTAATTTTTTCGTAGAAATGAAATATTATTTATTTGTTTATTTGAAATGTTTGTATTCATAAATGGGCATGATTCATGAGATGAATAGTTTAGCGACTTCAGTCCTACGCTACATTAAATATGGTTTATGTTTGTGAATGAGATTCACTTATAGAAGATATAAGTCATAAGCTATGTTACATGTAAACATGGACTTGGGTATGGGTGTCGGGTGTCGGGTGCGGGTACGGGTGCGGGTACGTATCTAGAGGTCGGACCCATCAAACCTCAAATTTAAGGGTATGAGGACTCAGCAAAAAACTATCATATTTTTATATTTTTAATTTGTTATGTGAGATAAAGTGGTGTCGCATATAACATACAATAAAATGTATTTTATTCTTTCTATAGCACTTATTAAACCATGTATACATGTCGTGATAGTGTTAATACAAATATATAAGTGTCCATGATAAAAATGGGCTATCTCACACCCTTGTATAAGTGTCTCCAGTGTCTGACATGGGTATTTAATCTATTTTGAAGAGTTCATGATAAAAGTGGGCCATCTATCACGGGATAACTGCGCTATGATTAACCCTACATGATAGGCTGATATATCTCAACTATTGAAGGAGAAGACTTAATATGTTATTATGTTTGGAATACATCGATGTAGAATCATATCATATTAAAATTATTGTCAACATTGTGTGAATCTTATACTGCCTAATGCAAGGATTTTTTAATCCTGTGATTACAATAGACTCAAATCTTGGGTCATTTTAACTTACCAATGAGTAAAGCTTTAGTTAACCAACAGCTCAATATCTTAGGTCGTCTATGGTAGGGTGTTGGAAGCTTTTTTTGTCAAGATGGAATATATTTGTGCAACAGCAAAGTCTAATCTTCCCTTGAGTGTTAGTATGCTAGATCACTTACTGAAATCTACTATTGGTCATTCTTATGAAGAGTTTACTCAAGGGATTGTTAAGAGTATTCATTGGTTGGACAATAGATATGGGACACAAAAAACCCATGTACAAAATCCAACAACTAGTAAAACAAATCTCGACATATTAAAATTTCAGATGTTTCAAGCTAACCACCCACTATCTAGCTAACCAAAAGTACAAGAATGACTCAACATCCTAATAGTGATCATAATAGAAATAGAAGTTCTTGTCCACTCCATAGTTGTCTAGCCCTTAGTTGCTCACGTGAAAAATGTTAATAATGGAATTAGTTTTATTACGATAGCCAGTAATACGATAAACCAAGACTATAGGTTCTATCGTAGGATTAGGAATTTTGAAGTGGAGATTGTACTTAAGAAGATGAAATCCAATAAGGCTTTAGGACTCGATGATATCCCTATTGAAGATTGGAAGTGTTTGGGTAAAAAGGGAGTTGCTTGGTTGACTAGGTTGTTTAGCAAAATTTTGTTGACTAGGAACATGCCAGATGCGTGGAGGAAAAGTATTTTAGTGCCAATCTATAAGAATAAAGGTGATGTCTAGAATTGCAACAACTATAGAGGAATCAAGCTAATGTGTCATATAATGAAAGTGTGGGAGAGAGTGATGGAACGCCGATTGCGAGAAATAACAGAGGTGTCAGAGAATCAATTTGGGTTTATGCCTGGTAGGTCAACAATGGAAGCGATCTATCTTTTGAGGAGAGTAATAGAAAAGTATAAAGAAAAGAAAAAAGACATTCATATGGTGTTTATTGACCTTGAGAAAGCATATGATAGAGTGTCCCGGGATATAATATGGTAGGTGTTAGAGAAGAAAATGGTGATAAAAGGTTACATTGACGTGATTAGGGACATGTATGAAGGGGTGGTGACCATTATTAGATCGCCAGCTGGAGAGACAAATGAATTTCCTATCACTGTAGGGTTACACCAAGGATCTACTTTAAGTCCTTATCTTTTTGCTTGGTTATGGACGAGTTGATGAGAAATATTCAGACGAGTTGACGAGAAATATTCAGGATGACGTGCCATGGTGCATGCTTTTTGCAGACAACATTGTGCTAGTGGATGAAACTAGAGAAAGAGTTAACACAAAGTTGGAGATTTGGAGAAGAACTCTTGAATTTAAAGGATTCCGGATAAGCAGAACTAAGACATAGTACATTAAATTTAGTAACAGTAACAATGAAAGCAGATGAGAAGTGAAGATTGAGAACCAAGAACTGCCTAAGAGTGAACATTTTCGTTATTTAGGGTCGATTATCACAACAACGGGAGAGATTGATGCAGATGTGGCCCATAGGATTAAGGCGAGATGGTGTAATTGGAGAAGTGCGTCTGGAGTGTTGTGCGATAAACGAATACCCATTAAACTAAAAGGTAAGTTCTATAGAACGTCTATTAGACCAGCTATGTTGTATGAGACAGAGTGTTGGGCAACCAAGAAACAACATGTAGATAAGATGAGTGTGGCTGAGATGAGAATGCTAAGGTAGATGTGTGGTAAGACTAGACAAGATAGAATTAGGAATGAGTGTATTCGGGAATGGGTAGAAGTAGCACCGATAGAAGGTAAGTTGAGAGAAAATCGATTGAGATGGTTTGGTCATATTCAACGGAGACCAACAGAGGCAGTAGTGAAGAGATGCGATGCTGTAACGGTAGATGGAAGTGTTAGAGGATGGGGTAGGCCTAGATTAACATTGGCTAGCGTTATAAATAGAGATATGAATCTACTTAATTTGACTAATGAAATGGCCATTGATAGGGCTGCGTGGAGAAGAAGGATTCATGTAGCGGACCCCATTTGATGGGACTTAAGGTTTTGTTTGGTTTGGTTTATTGTTATTATTGTTATTTCCCCAATAAGTGATATAATGGAATGAGCTCATAACCCAGTGAATATACCAATTTGACATCAAGGAATAAGAATAAATATCTACTGTGTATATCTTCAAAATAAAGGAGTACACTATATTATTGTGTAAACCATGTTTCGTGTAACTTCATAAATCATGTCTCAAAACAGTGTATGGTAAAGCATGTGCCAATGCAAAATATCATGTATCTCAAAAATCTCATGTGTCATTTAGCCGTGTATCATCTCTCAATGGTGATAGTTATCAACAATAATATAAATAAAGGTTTTGCTAGACCATGTGTAACTCGTGGCTTCTACAACTCATGGATCCACACATATTGAATTTAGAGGCATCATCGAGGTAGTGCCCCTATTTATTCCCTAAGCCGATATGGTTGACATACCCCACTAGATAATCATTCAACCGTTGAGATGAGATACTAGGAGCAATCCCATAGCGATCAAAGTCACCCATTGGAATATCTCTTGGACTTTTATCCATGCATATATGAGTCATGAAATATCACCACGAGATAAGGAAAACAATTATATTACATGTGAGGTACTCTTGAAAACAATTTGTGGGAAAATGAGAAATTTAAATGAAAAATACATGAAATGTAAAATTGCTTAGTTGGTGTCCAAAAGTACATAAGCACGAGCAGCAAGAAAGCGATGTGTAGCTAACCTAAACCAAATAATCATGAAACACTATTACTAAGCAATTTTACTATGAATCCTTGTTTAATTAGGTTATTAGGTGATGAGCCATAAGTTTAGATTTGCACTATTGCATCCCAACTCATCTACCGACAAGGCTCCTAGCAATCCTGTCAACATGTAAACAATGGTTTTAGGTCTCATGCATCAAGGGTCATGTCCTAAGTCCATCCAATTCACAAATTTTCACAACTTATCTTACAGGATAGATTCATGCTGTGCAGAATCCTGGCTTTGAAAAATCATAACTCCTAATCCAAGAGTCTAAAAATTATGAAACATTCTAGAAATAATTGTTTAATAGTCTAGTTTCTAACCGAATTCGTTTTAAGCAAAAATGTTATTGGATGAGAGAGTTCCAATTAAATAAGTATTGAAATGTTAGTTTCTGCTAAAAATTCAGTTTCTCCTTATCTGAGAAGCCAATTTCAGTAAAACCAATTGTGAATTAATACTAGCATAGACCTGTTAGTTTAAATGCAATTCTAAAACAAAGAAATCCAATAAAAATTTGACTGTATTCAATTCTACATATATTCATACATTTTGGGGGGAGTGTATATACTATTTTGTGTTTTGGGTTTTCTTTTTGTTTATTTTCTATTGCCTGTGTATAGTGTGACACCGTTGTAGCATCCTTCCCTTTTATTTTAATAATAATAATTCTTGTATATTAGTGGGGTCTATTTAAATGGTATTGTTGAATATATAAATTATAAATTACTCCTCTCTCTATCAGTAACAAGTTAAGCTTGTAGATGAGCTAGTGGTCAACAATTTATTATTGTATCTGAGTATGTAATAGATCCTATATTCTAATTTACCCGCCTACCTGATAATTGTAATATGAAACTAACACTCTATACCCTCTTAAGATTTCTATTATGGTATCAATTTGAATTTTTTTCCTCTGAAATTCAGATTTTAACATCTTTTTTTGACAAATTATAATTTAAATAGTATTATGTAGTATCCTATGGCCATGGGTTCAAACTCTGATCTTGGCATACAATTACATGTTCACATTCAAATTTGGGTCCTCCCTGTTTCACAGTGATTCTGACCTCCTACGGTTTTCTAATAAGTGAAGTGACTTATATTAAGCAGCTGTAAAGGGGTCCATCCATGCATACAGGGCGTGGAAAAAGGAAACTATGCCCCTCCACATCTATAGATATCTTGAAATTCTACTCTGTAAATTCCAAAAAAGCTGTCCATTGAAGGGTGCACTCTTCTGTTGAGCTGCAAACAACCTCAAAAAATGATCCTTTGAGGCTTGAACGCATGTGCAGGAGTTCAAGATTCTCATAGGAATGTGTGTTTTTTTATTTTTTATTTTTACTTTTTTTATTGTTATCCCACAAGTACTGCATCATGCAATGATGCTGCCAACTAAAGCTCTCCTCTTACATTGATAGTCCTAGGTTTTAGTAGGCCTATATGGTTTTTACTGCCGAAAATTTCTAAGCTTTTTGAACTCTCTTCGTTGGATATATTGATATACTTTGTAGGCCTCTTTTCTAACAACTTAAGCTTTTGAGAAAATTGATGATCTAAGATGGTATTAGAGCAGCTTATGCTTCTAGGACAATTGATGATCTAACATGGCCCCAAAATAAAAAAGGAGAAAAGCTAAGGGCTCATTCATCTTTTACCCAAAAATTGTCAAGCTTTTTTTGTTTTATTCCTTTATTAGTTTTTTAAATCAAAATTGGTTTTCCTAGTAATTAAGTTCTTGGATTGGGAGAAACCTGCACAGAAACTAACCGTTCATTTTTCTTTTTTGAGCGGCAACATGAAAATCTATCTATTATATATAGAGTGTACAACTGATTTGGTATGAATGTTTTATGAAGCTTCATTACGGATTTATTTTTTTTCCTCAATCAAGAATGTCCAAAAAATTGCTAACTTCTCACTTTTTTTCCAAAACTATAATTCCGTTAATTTAAACTCCACATCCAGTAAATAACTACTAAACGGTTTTCAAATTCAACCCATCTTCCTCGTTCATTAAACTGCCCATAAGTTTGGATGTAAAATTGCGAACTCATCAACACTAGTTTTACTAAAAATGGAAAAAGAAAAGGATACAAAGTGCTCAAATGAGGAGAAGATGTTCTCCGAGAGTGGGGAAAGAAATTTACAAATGACAAACAACCATTCAATGTCTAGAAATTAAAACAAATACACCACTTTGAAAGAGTTGCAATTGAGAACCCAGAGATGACAAATAAGAAAAATATTCCCATAAATCTTCAACATTTTTCCGACTAAACCGAAAGCACAACATGAGGAAGACTCTTCCAAAAGAGCTCGGGCCCTCTTAGTGGAACCAATCCTATATAGTCAATAATTAGCATGGAAACAAGAGGTCGGGATTACCAAATCAGCCTCTGCTTGACAAAACCACAATGCCAAGGTTACAACATAAACCTGTCTAGTAGGATAAATTGTGAAAATCTGTGAATTGGATAACTTAGGACTTGACCCTTGATGCATGATAGCTAAAACCATTTTGAATATGTTGGCAGGATTGCTAAAGGCCTTGTGGGTAGACGAGTTGGGACATGAGAGTTTAGATCTGAACTTAGGGTTTTGTCACCTAATAACCTAATTAAATAACGTGATTCTTGCTAGAATTACTTAGTAATATTTTTTTGCATGATTATTTGGTTCAAGGTAGTTATCACATTGCTTTCTTGTTTCTTGTATTGATTTGGACACCAGCTGAGTGATTCTATATGCTATGTATCTTTCATTAATTGTTTTGGAAACATGTGTATGATATATATAGTTTCTTGGATTCATGTTTCATAACTGTTGGGAGTATTTCATATTTTTATAATTGTTTTATTTATCTTTTGGTAATATTTCATGACTCATATATGCATGGATAAAAATCCAAGGGATATTTTAGTGGGTGACTTTGGTTGCTAGGCTAGTTGTAGACACTCCATTTTTGACCAGTCTTAAGATTTGGGCACTCTATGAAAAACTCTCGATGAAGAAATCAGAGATCGTTTCAAGCAACAAGTCAACGATGCAGAGTGACAAACCTTCCCTACGCTCGTTTTGGCCAAAAAGATTTTATGGACTGTAAGACCTATTTTTGAAATATTTTAAGGCAATTGGCACTTTTCATTCATTTTGGCCATTCTTAGCAGTATGTTTTCCAAAAATGTTTAATCCTCTTTTCAAAAGAGTCGGCTTAGAAAACTAGAATGAATGAGAAAGATAGGGGAAACCTTCTAAGAAAAGTAGTCGGATAAGATCAGGTTGGCCGGATAACTCTTTAGGGAACACGCCAAACAACTTCAGTCCCGGGATGCTCGTCCGGACCATTTCTGCTTTACCGGACAACTTTTCGGGGGAATACGCTGGACTACTCTACACCGGCCGCATGAGTCTTATCAAGCGCGACCTGTTTTGATGTCAACCAAACAGCTTTCTTGTGAGGTGTCCAAAGATCTTGGAACATGCCATCCGGTTCCTAAGTGATCTAGAGGCATATTCCAAGCCTCCCAAGCCTATAAACCCCCCTTTCTTTGGAGGATTAAGGGTTCCAAAAAATTTTAATCCCTAAGAGATTCAAACTTTGAGATAATGACTTAGTTAATTAGGTAATTAACTAATTTGAGTGAGATTTGAACATTGGAATTGATACACTCGGACTATCCTCTTCATCCCTTAGCGTGGAGACTTGGAGCAAGAAATCTCTATTGGCCAGAGGGAGCTTGGATTAGAGTTTGCGATCAGCTTGGGCCCTATCTCTACGAGCTTAGAGGTAATCCCTACTTCCATTTTTAAATTTCTTGCAATTTCCATCCCTATTCTTTTCTTTTGGGAGCTTTCTTGAGATCTTAAGATTATTGTTGGGTTGTTGTTGATCATATAGTTGGATTCTCTCTTCTTTTCCCATTTTCTGTAGTTAGTAGAGGCCTATATAGTGACCTTGGCCTAGTCTGAATTACTTTTTTTTTTCTTGATTTATTATGGATTAGAAACCCTGGCATGGTTTCCTCTACGAGAAGAGATTGGTTCTCTCCTCCCGAATCCATTTTACATGGATTTGAGTAGCTCATACTCATTTCCTTAAGTAGGAGGAGGAGAACCCTTCTCATTAGAGGCTCCATTTTTATGTTATTTTAATTGATTTTTGTTGATATTGAAGCCTAGCCAGGGTTTCCTTCGCAAGTATAGATTGAATCTCCCCTCTCATCACTATTTCATGCATCCGGGTAGTTCATACCCATTTTCATGCATTAGAGGGCGAGAGTCTTTCTATCCTCATTAGAGCCTTCTTTTATTGCTTTATAGATTATTGTTGATGTAGAAGCCCAGGCACGACTTCCTCCTCTAGGATAGATTGAATCTCCTCTCTCGCCGCCATATTTCATGTACCTAGGTAGTTTGTACCCATTTTCATGCATTAGAGGGTGAGAATCTCCTTACCCTCATCGGAGTTCTCTTCATTCCATTTGATTGCATTTTTCTAACTCTCATTTATTATACCTGTGTGTGCATTGGAACGTGTCTCTTTTCTTCCTCCCTATACTCTCTATCTCTCCTTCCCTTTATCTTGTTTTAGCTTTATTCATGACATTGACATGCTTAGTCTAGAATCATGCATTTGAGCTCTTAGAGCATTATATTTTGATAGGTAAGTGGTGTGTAGCTTTGGTGATTAACATGCCAACTTATTAGTATCCGAGCTCCTAGGACCCATTTTGTGCGACTCTTGCATTAGCTATCACATCTAGGATCATGCATATTTTTAATTAGTTATTTTCTGTTGTGCTTGGCTGGAGTACCCGGTGAGTTTGTTTTTATCTTTCTTTGCATATCATTTAGTTTGGCATCTAGGATCATGCATTGATTTCTAACCCTTTACGCTCATGGCATAGTGTAGAGAAGTACCGGGTGAGCTTCTTTCATCTTTGCATCATGAGTGTGTGATTGTTTCTTATTATGTCTAGCATACTACCATGAGGCTCATGTGATATATCTCTATGTTTGCCTATTGTATGGATGCCTTATTGCCTAAGTTGGAATGACTTCGATCTCTTCGCGTGTTGGTTATCTCGATTTTTCATGAGATTTCTGCTTTCAAACCCTTTCAAAATGGCAGAGAGATTAGAGCATTCCAAAGAAGGTGATTTGGTCTATACTTGTTTGTTTCACATAGTAAAGATAACATTAATAATCAGGTTGTATGATCCTATTGTGTTAATAGTTCTCATATCAAGAATTAGTAGAGACCGATCTTTGATCGAGTGAGGGGGGTGTTCAATTCGACCTTCTCCCCTTATACCTAAACTCTCGAGCCGAGACACTTTGATTACGATGGACCATGGCCTTTGGCACGAGTCAGGGTTTCTTAGTTTCTCCCAAAAAATTAGGTGGTGATGCAGTCCATTTGTGATTAGTAGATTTTCTATGGATTTGCCAGATTTGGACTCTCATTCTGCTTTACGTTGCACTCATGAAGCCATACCAAGGATTTAAACTGTTGGGCCGGGCCCTAATACCCTTCAGGAGATCCCACTCCAGTGCTGCTAGTGTCTCAACGGTTGTACACTTACATAATGGGCTATCTCAATAGGATTGGCTTAGGGAATAATCACGTGGCACCATCCCGATGTTGTGCAATATGTGTGGATCCACGAATTGTAGAAGTCCTAACTTATTCATGAGATGTTTGAGACAAATGATATTGTGCATTGGTTAATGACACATGAAATTTTTTAGATATGATGCATGACTAATGACACATGAGATTTTTTAGATACATGATATTGAGCATTGGCAGCTTTCTATACATTGTTTTGGGACATGATTTATGAAGCTATGAGAAATATGTTTTATACCATGATATTGTGTTATTTATTTTGAAGAAACATGTATGCAGTTGGTGCTTATTGCCTTGATTTCAAAATTGTATATTACTATGCAACTTTTATTTTTCACTGGTCTATGATGTGAGCTCAATCTGTTATTAACATTTTTCAGGTGAGCACACCGAGGGTCAGTGGACTCTGCCGTGGATGGGGACTCCTATTTTTATTATGATCTCTGTTAGGATGTTGAGTCAATTTGTACTTCTAGTTAGTTATTAGGTAGTTAGCTTGAGAAATTTAAGAGTTCAGCATATGGAAGTTGGTTGTGTCCCATAATCTATTCTTGGCTTAACTTGGTGGAGATTTATTTGTGGGGTTTTATTGTGTTGTTATGCCATGACTTTGTTGTGCTTGCATGCTTTGTAGGCAGTGGCTTGTGATTCATGGCTGGTCATGACCTAGATTAGAGGTCTTACATTAGTTGGTAGAAGGGTTTACATTGTGGTATTGTGGGATAGGGCAATTGTATATTCCTTGAATTCTGGAGCACGATTGCAAATATTTAGAGTTGATTGCAACCCATTTTCCTCGAATGAGATGTGTGAAGGACGCCACTAGGAACTAGAATGAAGTCTGTCTAGAGGTCCCAATCCAAGCCTAGCAAGGAGTAGATTATCCGTGTGGATATATAGTACTAGTGGTTGGCCATATATAGAGGTATTCTTCCGAAGTTAGTTCTATATTATGTGTAACTAGGAGAATCTTAAGAAGCACAAAAGGAAGGAGTGTTCAAACTAGCTTGCTTGATTTGTACTTCTAGAGGACACTGGATTGGAGACTTAAAGTTCTATTTCATCAAGATTCAACAAGAGTTGAAGTCTACTTCTTGAATGTGAAGATCCAAGAACAAGATTTTTCAAAGAAGATATCCAAGATTTTGATTCTTGAGTTCAGATTGAGATTTTATCATTTATTAGCTATTAAATAAAGCCATGAAGAACAATCTGATTGTCACGACCACAACCTGTCCCAAACAGGATGGTGTAGTGATCGGCCAATAGTCCTTGACTACCAAAGGCCTAACAAAGCAAAAACAAAACGGACTCTTAAAATAATTGGGGCAAAATTTCTTTTTTATGTGTGTAAGCCATTATCTGTTATATTGAGTTCATTTATAACATCCATTTGGGGCAAAATACATTTTTCTTGGATTATTATCTTACAACACTGCATAGCTCCAATAAGGAAATAAAACACAGCACTCAAGGTACAACTTTACAAATCAGTACAAGCACACAAGACCGGCTTCTAGCAAACTTCTTTCTATACTTCAACTCTATGTCACCTACATATATATACACAAGGGAGAGGGGTGAGCCATTGCCTAGTGAATAGTAATAAAGTAAGGCGATAAATGAATGAACATTGGAGAGCACTAGAAGCATAACTTCAAAATATGTCTTTAGCTTGTACAAGGCAAAACATGACTTGACTTTGCAAACATTATATAATGATGAGCATTTCATAGATTACAAGGTGCTTAACCGGCCTGGGTACCGGCTAAACGGATCAAGTGTGAGCTTGGCCATAATACATGATTGGATATTCCCCCAATTGTGGGACATGATCCAAGAATGCCATCTAGGTACATGATAAAAGAGTATAGAATGTTCATTCATAATAAAAATATCAAAGCTTTGTAAACATAATCAAGTTTTGCATTGAAAACATAATCTGAAAAAGATAGAGTTACTGAATTACTACTCACAAATGGCTTTGAGAACGAGGATGTATCTTCTTCAAAGTTTAACCTACACAAAGCATAAACAATACATTGAAAACATATAGACTAGCAAGCTTATAAATTCATTTCAAGTGCTCTAACTTAGCTTAGTGTTTCTTAATCTTTCTTTAGATTATCTAAGACCTTTCTGAGCCTAATTCAAGTCTAAATTAAATGTCAAACATGTATCGAATGCATGCCTAGAAGTATTCTAAGTGATTAAGGCTTGAAGAATGACGAAGTGTGCCAAAAACTTACGTTGAAAAGGCCTAAGTATTCTATAACAATTTCATATGCTATGCATTGAAAATATCATGTTTAGATATATAAGGTTTAAGAAGATAGGAAGAAATGAAAAAAAACTAAGGAAAAGAATTAGTATGAAATGGTTAAGAAGAAAGTGAGCAGCCTTTACTAATTTAGACATATCTCTTTGTATACTTAGAATTTGGATGTGAGACCACCACCATTAGAAATTAGGCTTTCGGGACTTGAATTTAAACTCAAGAATCGCTTGAAACCGAGTCCGGATGAGAGATATGCCTATTTGAAATTGGGTTGAAACACGGGAATTCCGCACGTGCGGGTTGGCCCGCACATGCCTTTTATGCAGTCTGAAACTCGATTTCTGGAGGAGCAATCCGCACGTGCGGAAATCCAAACTGCATGTGCAGTTCTGGGTTCAATAAGAGGTCCGAAAATCTTCAAGCTCTAACTCTCTTTTCTTGCATGTACTTGAGCTAGGGTCTCTAAAAACTCACATAAACTTTGCAAAATCAATGAGAAACATGGGAAAAAGATTGTTTTCCAAATCAGAACTTCAAAACTCGGTTTAAATTCAAGAATCAAGGATCAAACTTGTGAAATTTAACAAGAATTGAGAAAAACCTATCTTGCCATGAACCTTTCTTTTCCTTCCTTTCAATACATGATTCTTAGCTACAAATCTTATGAAAATCAAAGGAACACATGATGATGAAGGTCTACATGCATCAAGAACATCAAGAACAAGATCAAATCAACAAAACCTAGAAGTCTTGTACTTGATTTTCTTCCTAGCTCAATCTCTTCCATTCTTTTCCTAATTTCTTCATTTCTAAACCAAATCAATCCTAGTTTCTTCTTGATTTTAGATGTTAGGGATGATTACTACAAGGTTTTGGGTAAAAATCCTACCTTGGATTTGCTAAGAGTTGAGTTTGGTAAGATCTTTAGGCTTTTCTTCTTTTTCTCTCTTCTTCTTCCTTTCTCTAGGTTGTTCTTGACTCCACCAGATTTTTCTTCCTTTCTCTTGATTTGGTTAGCTTATGTAAGGGAGGGTAAGACAAAGGTTGAGTTGACATAAAAGAGGGAGGTGTATGCATCCTCTATTTGTATGCCTTACCAATTTATCTAATCTCACTCACTTAGCTTAGTTGATTAATCTTAATTATAATTAATCAAGGTTAGTTTCTAATTAATCAAGGTTTAACTTAATCTTACTTAGCTTAATTAATCTTGATTAAGGTTCACTAATCCTACTTGATTAACACTAATCCCAATTAGCAAAATGACATATGTTACTAAAATGATGAGTACAGTAGTCTAAGGTCTTTAAGCTCTTCAATTTGTTCATAGGCACATTCTAAGGTTTACAAATTCTAAATTTTAAGATATCCCCTAACTCTTAATAATCTTTAAATATTTCTATTCTTGAGTTTGCTTCATTAAGGCATGCATTTCATTTCTAAGTTTCTTATTGATTAGGCTCATATTCAAGGTTTCCTCTTTTCCATTTCATATTTTGATTTCTAAAACATTGTAAGCTAATTAAGTCAAAGGCATTTTGTGAAATGAGATAATTGATGTAAAATTAATTTAACCTAAGGTATTCAAATACGGATAATGATGAGATATAGCACGTGGTATTCTTCGGGGTGTCACATTGATAGCATAAGTCTAAGATCCTAAAAGTTTCAAAATCCTAGTATTCCGCATTGGATTTTGAATCTAACAATTGGTATTAGAGTTGACTTATGTGTATCTACTTGTTTTGGGGTTTATTCCTTAATATTTGATGAGTGAAGAAATTATTCACGGCTGTCCATGGTTTGGCCACAAATGTATAGAGCATTTTTTTTTATGTTCTTTTCATGATTACATGTATGTGTAATAGATGTTAGATGGTCCTAGTTGTTCACACCATGGTGGTTAGAATCGTATGATTCACAATTCGATTCATACGAATCGATACGAGTTTCAACAAAAACGATTCGAATCATTGTGTTGAATCGAAAATTGAGTGAATTATTCAATTTATGATTCACTACGATTTAGTTATATTTTTATTTTTGTGTTCATAATACATGAAACAATGTCATTTTCGCCAAACTATGAAGATATATAGAAGAGATTAATTAGTTATATTGATATATGTGATTTATATGTATATAACCAAACCAAACCAAGTCTTAAGTCCTATCAATTAAGGTCGGTTACATGAATCCTTCTTCTCCACTAGACTCTACCAACGGCCATTTGTTTAGTCAAATTAAGGAGATTCATATCTCTTGATTTATATGCATAGTTATCAAATTGAGATTCGTATCGTGAATCGAAATAGCCACGTACCGAATTGCGAATTGAATCGAATTGTGAATTGTAAAGATTCAACCACTTTTCTAAATTACTTAAAAATATATATTTACATATTTAAATGTTAAATATGTCTGTTGAACATGAAATATTTAGACTTAAATCAATAAAAATGTTATTTTGAATGATAATCACGTAGTTTAATAGGTAAGAAGTTAACAAAGATGCCTATATAAGATTACCGTCTTACCTTTTTTCATTTTTAGATATTTCTTATCAACCTTAGGCCTCGTTTGGGAACCCTCCCTTTTAGTCAAAAAGTCAAAAAGTTACTAAATTAGCCAAAAAGCCAACAACCCATACTAAAAAGTCAAAGATTCTCTTTTCTCTCTACTTTTTGCACATCTTTTCGTAAAAAACCAAAAAGTCATCCCAAACATATTAGTTTTTTTTAGCTCATATTTTAGCAAAATAGTCAAAAAGTTACTAAATTAGCCTGTTTTCAAACGAGGCCTTAATAAAGATTATAACTAAATAGACAACCTATCAATTTCCAAAGTAACAATAATTAACAGTGATATTGATATTTGGACAATAAGCATACATACTTTTCTAAGTAACAGTGAGCAAATAATAAGAAAGAATTATTTAGAATCTTTTATTTTAAAGCCTAAAGTATTTTAAAAGGTAGGTATAATGACCTCACACATGTAATATTCAATTATATTCAATTTAATAAAATAGTAATGGATAATTCATAGTGTAACTTTAATCTTAAACATCTTTAGAAAATATATTATGATTTTTTAAAAGGAGAAAAGATGATAAGAAAGGTTAAAAATATGTTGTGTCTGATTGAATCTGATTGGATCCTATTAAAAACTCCATGAACACTAAAATAACAACAAATCATGTATATATGTTGGTTATTTTGGTATTAAACGCTATTAGAAATTGTATAATGTCATTTTCACTAAAAAGATAGAGAAAAAAAGAATTGAAAATATGTCGGACACAGTAATTTCAAAAATTGCATGAATCGTAAAAAGTGGATCGAATCGTGAATCGATTGCGAATCGTGCGATTCACTAGAGATTTACTTTCAAAATAGATTCACTCTTAGATTCGTATCGATTTTGCAAAAATTACAAAGCGAATCATGAATCGAATTGCGAATCGTAAAATTCTGATAACATAGTTTATATGTATATACATATATATAATTTAGTCATATTGATGATTTACTTTATTTTAAATATTGTATGTATTTTACATGTATATAAATATATAGAATTATATATCATATTAAATAAAATAAATCTTACGATTCATGATTCACTATTTTAGCAAAACGATTCACGATTTGACAACAATGTTTCAGACATATCAAGAAAAAGAAACACTAGTTGAATTTGTTCAAGTTCATTTGTCATGAATGGTTTGGTTCGTACATGGAGGATCTCTAACTTTTTTATCATCAAACATAGATCCCCCTTCTTGTTGAACATGGCTGGAATTGATTGAAAACGTTTTGAATCAAATCTCTATTCTTCTATAATTCGAGTAGAGTTCTTGAATTTCCTTAAACTCAAGTTTTTGAAGTTTCACCCTTAGAGGTTCATCCATGTTGGTTTTGCACAAAATCAGTTTGTAATCTACGGTTTTGTGAAATCCTAGAATGTTTTGAATGATTTTCAAAAGATTGGAGTTTAATTTCATTTAATCCTTGAATGATGTCCACGCATGATTTCAATTGTTTTCATTCCCCTAGAGCCTCTAAGGTGGTTCAGCCAGCCCTTGGATGTGGGTTGATGATCATATTTTAAGTATCAATGTGATTGGTCAAACTCAATTGGAATCTGGAACTAATAATGGTTCCATAGATTTCTGAAAGCTGGGGTTTTCATTTGATCTTTATTTTCCGCAATTTCAGTTTTGAATGCAAAACCAATGTTCTTAACCGTGTCTAAATTGTTTGGAGTCAGTAAGGTTAATGTTTGCAGGCATTTTATGAAGGTATGTGCAGAAAATTTGAGGGTTTAGGCCTACCCTCATGGATTTGTTTCGTTTTATGTCTTAGAATTGGAGCTTGGTTCCCCCTCATAATGTCAGTTGCCTTTGATGAGAATCAATTGTGATTTTAAGTATGGGAAGAGAAAATGGCAACTAAGTGAAGCAAGCTGCATGCCTTGGTCATAATTGTGTTTAATTTTAGTCTCGATTTTGTGAATTTATAAAATAGTATGCTGATGGGTATATTTATTTATACCTCATAAGATTTTAGTAGTTAAGGATATTTTGACAATTTTAAGATTTTACGGACAAGGGCTATGCTTTTGCTCCATGTTTTGTACAGATCATGTTTTTCACTCGTATATGGGATTAGGTCTAAAGTATGCCAATTAGTCAAAATTTCTTAGTTTTCTGTACAATGATTTTATCTAAACAGACTGGATTTTCAAAATTTGTGTTGAAACTTCTTGATCATTATATGATGCTTTATTTAACCTTACTTGTGGGTTATGCTTATTTGAATTTTATTTGCAGAACACTGAGAGTATTGTTTTATTGTTCATCCCAATATCATCCTAATTTCGTCCCTAATACCGTTACCAATTAAACCTAAATCAAGCATAAAAACCCTGAAAGTGACCACTGTTTGCAAAATTTCGTCAGCTTTCCTGAAAATCCAGCAATCAGTCTCTTCTGAATTATTTTATTTTTATATATATATATATATCTGTGAACTCTAGAAACTTTCTTCTACATATAAGTAACCCTAATCCTGGAATTTTTCTTTGCCATAAACCTACTTGGAATCCAATTGTGGGCAGCTTTACCAAGTTTTCATGCTAGCATTTAAAGTAGGCATAGTAGGATAACTTTCAAAAATCTTAATTGCAATCCCTTGTCATTTTGTAATTCACGGCACTATTTGGCACCCATCTATAGCATTTCTTCATGAACTTTATTCTTCTATATACTTGTCAAGTCTAAAAACAATGCCCAATTAGTACATATTAATGTGTGTTTGGGAGGAGAAAGATTGGGTACACACCTAACCTTTGGCATAGTGCACAAAATGGCTGCCTTGAGACTTGAACCCATAACTTCAATGTTTTTTAATTTGCAAATATTTTGGTTTGAGTTAGTTGCTTATCACATATTTTTTATTATGAGAATTGTGTAATTTGGAAGTGATTTTTGGATTCTTTGTATGATATGAAATCATGGGTTTGTTATAGTTCTTTTTTATTTTTTTCCCATATTGAAACACAATTTTTTTACCCTCACCGGAAGAACTTTTTGAGTTAGTTTTGTGTTGTAGCAAACTTCATTTTGGAATGTATTTCATGTATGCCCAAGAAACAGATTAGTTTTTGTATATTACCTGATGAGAAAAACATGTGTGTTCTTTCTCACTTGTAGTCTAGCACATATGCTTGTTGACTGGGCTGTCTAAGGGAAATTCCCATGATAAATTTAGTGGTAACTAATGATAGAACTCCAAAGGGTTAAACTTTGAAAAATCAAAAGAGCATATCTTAGAAAAATGATAATAAAAAACCTATAAAATTTCATATTCTTTAACCTAGTGTTGTAGCAGTTTCATTCAGAGTCCTAGCACATTGGTACTTACCGAATGCTGAACCTTACTCATATAATGGCTTTTGTTTTGGTCTATTTCTGATACTGCTGTCTTGAAGTTTTACATTGTTATTATTATTTTGGTTCGTTTTTCCATCTTACATGAATGGATGCTATACTGGTTGAATTAGATCTTTATTCCATCATGCATGTTCAAATGATTCTCATGCATTATTTCGTTTGACTTCTGCTCCTCCTATTGGTTACCAGCAACATCAATAACATGATCTCTTGCTCTTTAAGTTAGGCACTTAAATTGTTATAGTCTATGATTTTGAATATAATATTCTGCTTCCTTAAAAGATACGTTTTCACTGGTGTTTTCTAATTGAAGTATATTTTCACTGGTGTCTCTATACGCCCTGATAGATACCCTAAATCATGTATCTGTGACAGTCTGGTTTGCATTAGTTGGATACTTCTTACTAGTTAAAATTTCATAAAACAAAAGAATGCCATCTCTCTGTCTGTGTGTGTGTGTGTTTTTTCTTTTCTTTCTTCAAAAAAGGTCGCAAATTGACTTTTATATCAAAGGCAACATCAAAGCATTTTTGTTTAGTTATTTGGCATTGAGCAAGTTGGCACCTATGTACATCCTAAGATAAAGGTCATCAATGTGCATGAACTTGACTGAGGAATGTTGATGTCATGTCATTGCCCTGTATTGTTCATGGGATCTCAATATTAATTTTCAACCACAGATTTTGGGATGCCATGATCATCCTGGCCTAAGATGTATGGACTTATCTGGGTACACCTCATGTTGAAACTTCTGGGCTTTTTTTATTTTTAATTTTTTTCATTATTTATCACAAGAAAAGTGCTTTTAACATTGTAGCATTGTATCCTTTTGTTTTGCAGCTAGGCCAGGATTTCAGAGGCCACCTGGTTCTACTTCTACAAAATCGTTCTTGGAACCTACACCTACCACTGAAAAGGGCCTACTTCCTGCCGGATTTGTTTTGGAAGATCCGGATTCTCATTATGTATATGTATGTAGAAAAATGGATCAAACAACAAATTTAAGTCTGCATCAGGTAGGGGATCAGTTAATTTGTTCTTGAGCTTCAATTTTCACTTAGTCCTTCACATGATTATTGCTGCTTGTACAATAATCATGCTTTGTCTGGATAGGTTAGCTTTTTAAAAAATATACAAGAGACGGGCAACAAACAAAATTCTGACACTACAATACCAGCTAAAATAAATGCCTTCTTTAGATCCTGTCGTCTGTATCATTAGAATTTGCATCAATTGTTTCAAAACCAAATGTTGTGACAAGTTCTATGTTAGTTACTCTTGGGAGTATTTTGACATTTATTGCAAGGTGTATGCTGTGTTGTTCTAAATTAATTGTTGAAATTGTACGTTGTATGCTTGGTATGGTGGAATGAACGTTGGAGTTGGACAATTGTGCAAATCTCGTGTTGTTTCTGTTTTTGTTTTCTGTTTGGCTAATAAATGTGCTAACATGTCTCAACCGCGACTTCAAATGAAGAGTGTTGCATCTCTCCTCCTGGAACAAGTATGATTTCAAAGCGGTATGTTGGCTCAATTTAGTTGTATCAAACTATGTAGGAAAATGGGCTCTGCATAATTCTTTACATATGAAGCACGTGAGGTGGTGAATTCACAGTGCGCTTGATCATTAATATACCGAGTATTTGTGCAATCTATAGGAAATTGCTTTGAACTTTGGTTGGTTGATTTTGTAAGGGCATGGTTTGGTTTTGCATTTAAAAATAGTCAACCTGATTTCAAGCAACAAACCCTTCAAGTTCCGTCTTTTTTCCTCTCTACGTGTATGTTTTCTTTTTCCCTATAAATTCAAGCGTCTCTCTCTCTCTCTCTCTCTCTCTCTCTCTCTTTCTCCAAAGCTTCACCCAATCATGCCAGTGTCTACAAAATTTTGAAGCTTTTTGGTCCGAATTTGATATCTTATGCATTTATACCTATGATACCAAAAAAACGTTAATCCCTTACCGAATTAAATATTGGTACACACGTTTCAAAATATAGTTCATTTTCATTCCAAAACGTAGTTCATTTTCGTTCCAAAACAATAAATTTAGTGATCCGAAATGATCCTAAAAGTTTTTTTTCAACACATTTCTTTAAATGTTATCTGAGGAGAGGAAAAAAAAAATCAAATATATGAATTAAAATCTAAGGGGAGTTAAGTTTTGATACGACAAAAATATAAAAAACAAGTCATAATTTTCATAAAAATGATTTGCTATATAAATATATACATATATATATATATATATTGGATATTTAATAGTTAAAAGAATTTTTTTTTAGAAATAGTTTAAGTTCTTAAGTGAAATATATATAAATCTACTCCTATCGTACCATATTTTAGAACATGTATCACGTTTTTATTTTTGTTTCATGTACTGAAGCGATTCATGTTCTACCTAAACATAGATTTACACAGTACTTAGTAACTTTATGTCTTATTTAGCTTAGTTAAGAACCCACAGTCTACAACCTAATCAAGTGGTTTGATTCGGTTTTATTCCATTGTAGTTTGCCTTATTTTAAGGCAGAATAAAAAAAAATGTTTAGGGGGCCAATGAGTTAGTTTTGGTACAACTAATTGAAAATAAAGTTAATGGTTGAAAAGTTAAATTTAAAGAGGGTACAAAATATTAGGTTTAGTATTTTTTGTTGGTGGGAGGTTCACTATTTGTGAAATAGTTTCATAAGAAGTCTTTTTGTTAGTTTTGGAAGACATTTTGTTTTTAATTTTATTCCTTAAAAAATCTGTTGACTTTTTGTTGATTATCTATTCAAATTTATATGTATCTGTTCAAATTTATATCTATTTGTTCAAATTTTTGACTATTTGTTTAATTTTTTCCCAAGATTTTTATCTATCGGTACAAGTTTTAACTTAAGTTCTATCTATCAGTTCAATTTTTTTTTTTTTTTTTTCAAATTTGAAACAAATATGTAAATTTGTTCATCAACAATAGTTTTTTTTATCTGTTCACTTTCAATTTTTTATTTATTTATTCACTTTTAAAAATTTTGACAGATTGCTATCTATTGAACCAAACAAACCCTATCTGTTCAAATTTTGCATATATCTTTTCCATGCTATTACATATCTGCTCAGATCTAAGCCAACATTCATCATCATCATCATCATCATCATCATCATCATCATCATCATCATCATCATCATCAAGGTAAATCCGGCCTACTGCAATGAGTCTGTCCAAAGCACTGTCCGTTGTAGAGCTCCTTCATGCATATGGTTTTTAGAGACGAAGCGACAATGCTGGGGACGACAGGCTCGGCAGTGACGCCTCAGCCGCTGTTGATGCCACGGAGGCGCTTGAAACAGCATCGCTTTGGATCGTTGTGCAAATACAAAAAAGATCCCCAAATCACCATACCTGTAGCAACAACAACATAAATACAACAGATCCAAACCATCTAGCAAGAAAAAGATAGAAACCATTTACACATAAATATATAATACCTCGAGGTCTTCACGTAGCAAATCCATGGCATATATGCAAAAAAAATACCACAATACTTAAATCTTAACCACCATCATGAATCGGTGTGAAACAAGAGCCGAATTCTCGAATCAAATCCAAACCTTGCGTTAGATCACACCATACAGATTGGTGATTCGAAAAAGATCGCAGAAAATAGAATCATCGAACGAAATCTGCTTTGAACCATCAACACCACCATCGATGTGTAGATCGTTGGCACTGGTGGCGGTGATGGAAGGAGGTACTGATGGATGTCGTGAAATAGATCGGAAGAGAGAGAGAGAGAGAGAGAGAGAGAGAGAGAGAGAGAGAGGAGGCCATTTCGTCTCTTCTGGGCTCAGATCTGAAGCGAATTGTCTCTTCTGGAAGATGGCTTCGTCGGCGGAAGGATGTGATGCAAACTCTAGGTCCTCTTAGTGACAAGCCATATATATGTTCGTGTATGTGTGTATACACATGATAAAAACAGAGAAAGAGAGCAACCGAGTTCAGATCTCATCTAGGACAACCAAACCTTGCTCACCAAGTTCAGATCGCAGGAGTTGCCTCCACAACCACCGCCTCCGACGTAGTTCCGCAGAGACGGAGGTGGTGTCGGCATCGGCGATGGAGAGGAGAGAGAGAGAGAGGGTGAGTGAGTGGTGGCGGCGGCGGTAGCAATGGTGGTCGCGTTGTAGAGACTCTAATTTTTTATAATTACACTTAAAATTCTAAGCCTTAGGTTAATTGTATTTTAGCTCCTAATTTCATAAAATTTAACAAAATGATCCAATAAAGAATAATTTTTTTTGTATTTTATTTTATATTATAATTAAATCCTAGAACGCCTTTTATATTTGAAAATACCCGTAACACTTAGTTTTTAATTTATTTTAATCCCTAGTCTCTAAATTAATTCATACATTTTATTCTTTTCTTTTATTCATTATTTATTGGAAAATGAGTATTTACATAGGTATTTATAAATATTATTTTTGGGAAAAACTTGGTTGTGGAACCACCTAGAAAATTTGAGAATAATATCAAGATAATTATTAATTTTCTATTTTCCTTAGTCATTAAGATAATTTTCTTAGCCATTAAGGAACAATAATTGATTAAGGGTAAAATTGTTTTTTAAATCCCTTGCCTACAAATCGAGAACATTTCTCCCATTCCCTACACATATTTTCAAGCAGCCAAGGAGAGGGTGAGAGGAAGAGATTGTGAACTACAAGGAAGTGAAGAAGAAGAAGGAAGAAAAGTTGTTTTCTTAAGTTAATGTAAGAATCACACCTCTCTTTTGTCTTCTCCAATTCTTTCACCCATATCATCCTATTATCTAGTATGCTCTCTTGTGTTGATATTAATGGTAAATAGGGTTTTGGGTGTGTATGCAAGTGTGTGTATGAATTGGTGACTTTGTCTTGCAATTTTGTTCAAACTATGCACTGCTGCAACTTCCTTATCTTAAAAGAAATATTAAATTTATTTATTTATTAAATTTGAATGTAATATGGGATATTTGGTGTGTTTAGAGCTTATGATAATTTTATTAGCTCCTCATTTTTTTTAAGGCATAAATGTTTTGTTTTTAAAAAAAATATGGTCCTGAGTCTCCAAAAACAGTTCATTTCTTGCATTTTTATAAAATTTTAGAAAAATCATCTCATGTTGGTTCTTCTATCGAAATTTAGAATTCTGAGTCCTCTTTCCAACAGAATTTATTTGGGTGAAAATCATCAGGTAGATTTAGAGGAAAGCTAGTTTTCCCAAAAGATGACAAATCTGGACAGGTTTTCGAACATAGCTTATAGATAAATTTCTGGATGTGCTATGAAAATTCTGAAAATTGGAACTGAAAATAGACATGTTGCTTATTGTTTCTGTGCAATTTCAGCCCCTAATATGACCTAGAAGTATTGTTACGAAAGCATTCTTTTTAACTCTGCAGTTCTGAAAAGTGCTGAAAATTGTGCCTTATTGGGTTATTTGTTTCCAAGTATTTCAAAGCATGCCTGATGTTGTTTGCTTGCCTTGCCATACTTATGTTTGATTATCATGAGCTATATTTTCTCTTTTATGTTTGCTTCATGCTCGTTTATATTACCGAATGTGACTAACTCGTTTATCAAAATAACTAATAAACAAGAAATGAAAAAGGGTTGGTAATAGGTGATGTTCAGACTAGTGTTTTAGAATGATTTATGTATTATGTTGTAGACACCCCATTTTTGACCGCCCGCCCGCAAGACTTAGACGTTTGGTTCAATGCACTCGATGATGAAAGTTGAATTTTGAATTTGCAGCGATTTGGATTCAATTAGGCTCCCGAAATAACCTCAAATCTTCAACATTTACTTTGTTTAAACTTGTGAGTTTCATTTTTGGACCATTTCCCACCCTGAGCTGAGTTTGAACCAAAAAAATAGGGGAGACCATCAAGGCCCGGCCATGCATCAGTGATGGCTGGCTGTGGCTATGAATGGCCAGCCGGCCCTCGATGGCGATAAACACTGTTTTGGGCGGGAGGCTGCCAACTGTCCATTTTTGAAGATATTTATCACCTTTTGAGCTCGAATTCTATAAAAACGAAGCTCTAGGATTGTTTAGAGGGTTGAACAAAAATCTAGAAGTCATATATACACCTTGAGAGCTCTTGTCTCCTCCTTCTTCGATTGCAAGTCATCTTTGAGCTAACGTAGCTTGTTTGTACCACCTCTATACGACATACACAACCCTAGAGCCTTGGTTGATCTTGGAGAGGTATAATTCAAGCTTGAGAGTGCATTGAAACCAAGTTTGAAGCATCAACAACAAGCTTACCCCTTGAAAGGTATAAGCTTGTATTCTTTTCTCTTGTCTTCATTTCTATCACTTACTTCATAGTTCTTGCTATTTTGGATTGTTTTGAACTTATTTGAAGTGTTTGGAGTTGGGTTTGAAGAGTTACCAAAATGGTAGAGAGAGCTTGCTCTTTCTGTACCTTTACTTATAACTCAAACCTTATCTTTTTCACTCTTTTCCTTTGGTATTTACACTGATTTTCAAAGGTTTAGAGAGACTAAAAACCATGTTTTGAAGCTTCAAAAGTGGAGGGGTTAGCCACCCCTCCTTATCCTTACTAGCCTTAATTCTCTTCCTTATTGTCAAGCTTTTCAAGCTCTTTTCATGCATGACCAACCTCTATTTTCCATGTATTAAGGGCTATTTTGAGGTTGTCTAGGCCTTTTCAATTGGTTCATGCCTTGTTTAATACACTTGTGGTCTCATAAGTTGGCATACTTGTTACTTGTTATGCTTTCTTTGTTCATTTTCATGTTTGGAGTCTAAGTTTACTAATCAATCAACCATCCATATCTTTCATTCTTGAGAATGGTTTCAACCAATTGAGGTTGTTGAATACATGTAAAGGAGACCTACACTTAATGGCTTAATCTCTTCGGAGATTCATCGTCAACGGTGTAGTCTCTCTCTCATGTCTTAGAAGAACCTTTTGTTTGACATTATTTCTTGTTTGGAGGACTTTAACATCACATTTGGATAAATGGACTAATGAATGGCAATGACTAAAACAATTGGCTTAAAACTTAGATTAACACACTTAAAGAAAATGGCTTAATAGCTTGAACTTGGCCAAACGTTATGCCAAGTTTTTTGTTTCAAGAGTCATCAAGCATCAATTCATGGTATTTTTGATGTCCTTGAAGCATCTCAACTTCCTTTTTTGAGTTCATTCCATGACAAAAGGGAGGGATGATCATTTGCATTGTATTCATTGATTTTTTTTGTCCAAAATGATATCCGAGATTATCAAGCAATCATATTGCTCATTGATGGTTTTGGAATCAATTCCAACCTTCTCTTGAGGCTTTCCCATGACAGAGAAGGAAGAAAGGACAAATAGAGCTTGAAAATGCTCTATTTGCACTGATTACACCTCAGAGCACAGAAATAGAGCTTTGCACCAAATTGATGCATGGCCGGCCATCTGTATGCACGGCCGGCCATCTGTATACTCGGCCGGCCATCAGTGATGCACGACTGACCCTTGGTGTGTGGCCAGCAGTGCAATTTTGTTGAAACAGAGGCAGTGTCTGAAGGTGAAATAGATATGGCCTGGGCAGACAAAGTAGCTTTCAAGTGATGCGCATGCAACCTTCATCCCTTATCAAACACAATTAATTGTTTCATTAGCATAATAAATTATATTGTAATATTTAATTAGTCTAATTAGTTGTAGCTAATTAGTTGTTATTGTAATATTTAATTAGTTTAGCCTAGTTAAATTCTTAATTAATTAGCTAAGATAGTTAGTTAATTATTCATTTCAAGTGTTGGAATAAATTAGTTAATTAGTTTAGCTATTTATTCAAATTTTGTAATAATTAGCTTAATTAGCTTACCTTAGCTTGGTTAGTTAGTTTATTCATTCGGACTCTCCTTCGTAAGAGCGTGATGTAATAATGTGTATGTCTTCCAATCCCACGTCTTTCTCCCTTTTACTTAACCACTTTTGATGGTTAGTTTAGGAGCATCACATTTCAATTAGCATACCTTATGCTTGCATCTATTCATTTTGTATTGCATGCATCGAGGCTCAGCGTATCATTCAAACTGCATTGTTGTTTCAATACTTCGATGAAAATGTGCTTAGACCGCATGTCTTAAATTGATTCACACGCCATATTAGTAGCTGAGCCTATTAATTGCATTCTTCACATGTGTTGTATCAAACATCTTGTATCGTTAGGAATCATGCATATTTTTCTAACTCATATCTTCTTAGCTTGAAGTACTAGGTGAGTTTTTAGTGCTTTAGCATACTTGTATGAGTGTAAGTGATTGCCATGACTAGCACGCTTGCCATGAGGCTAAATGCTTAAGTGATGAACTGTTTGAATGTCTGTGGATGAAGACTTGTTGCTTGAATTGGAACAATTCAACGAATGTATGTTTAAGCCCATTATGTCTAGTGACAAAATCACAGTTTTAAGCCCACTATGTTTGGTGGCAAAGTTGCAAACTTTAACCCCACCTGAGGTAGCAAATTCAAACCCTTTTCACAAATAAACATGAAATTGAATTGTTCTAATTTGAACAAACTAATCTATACTTACTTGTGCGGATCACATAGTAAAGCTAGCCTAATGACCGGAACAAGTGCACATAATGTTGATAAAAATCATATCATGATTAGTAGAGGCCAATCTTTGATCGGGCAAGCGGGGTTGCTCAATTCATGACATTCTCCTCTCGTACCTAAGTTCCCAAGCCGAGGCAACTTTGGTGATGACGGACATGTGGCCTTTAGCACGAGTCATGGGTTTTCTAAATTTTTTCAAAATAAATATTTAGGTGGCGACTTTATATCTGGCAAAGCAGTCCAATTTTGGCATTTTTGATTCAAAATCGATTTTCCAAAAGATTTTTTGGATTTGGACTCTTTGGTGTTTATCAATTTCACATTGCACTTGTGAGATTAGATTCAGAACCGCAGGAGTCCGAACTGTAGGGCTTCTTTTCAAACCTCTGTAAGGGAGCGCGAAAAAGCCAAGCTACATATACATATGAGTGAGATGAATTGTGATGGAATTAATACTAAACGAACCCCTAGGATGACACAGATGTATTTAGACTCTATGTGGTGGTTTTAGGGTGTAAGCGAGCCCTTTGGTATGGTATGTGCAAGGTGTGAGCGAGCCCTAGGCATGATTTGGTATGGTATGTGCAGGATGTAAGCGAGTCCTAGGCACGATTTGGGTGTAAGCGAGTCCATTTGTTTAGCCGTCCCTTTTGAGATCCATCAGTGTCGCTGCCCGGTAAATAATCAAAGTGAGCATTGGTGGTAAGGTCTGCAAAGCAGCAAAAGGGGGAGTTCTGAATAGTTCGGTATCCAATCCTTGTGGTTGGGAGGAAGGATCTCTTTGGGGGATTCTAGATGTCTAGTCTAACTACTAATTCAGAGAACCTTACTATAGTATTGTATTATATGTTACCCGATTTGTTTTGTAAATGGTTGATTGGTTGATAGAAGGTATGCAGGTGTGTGCGTTTTTGTTGGGCATTCCAAGCTCATAGAGTGTCATGCCATGTGATAAAGCAGTTTACAATGGTGAAGGTTATTTCGAAAGCAAACAAGATGAAGCGTTGGAGCCGTGGTTCATTTGAAGACTCAGACTAGTTGGTTTTCTTTTTTTTTTTCTTTTGACTTCTGGTTTGGCAATGTTTTGTAATCTTGTAATTAAACACAAACGAATTATCTGTGATATTAACTTTGGTTGTATATGTATATTAAGATGTTTTGGTTATCTATCCTGCTTGTGTTGTATTATTGTACTTATTTGACGGTCTTGAATTTTGGGGCATCACAGACAGTCATGATGGTGGTGGCAGTGGCAGTGGCAGTGGCTGAGGAAGCAATGACATCTGCATGCGAGGTAGATGAGAGAGAGAGTAGAGGTAAGAGAGAAGGGGAAGTGTAAATGTTAGGGTTTGAGTGTAAATTGTACCGTGTATATGATATATATATATATATATAAGGAATGGTATTTTGATCATTTTGTTTGAACTTATTCTTTTAAACAAAATATTTAATGCCTGAACCTTTGGCTAAACAAAATTTAAATTTAAATTTATGAACTGAGTGCCCTTACAAATAATATGTAACACAAGTGTTTGTGAAAGAAGTATTTATTGAGGAGAAAAATAAATAAATCTAATCGTTCATTTTTTATTAAAAAAATTTAAACAATTAATTAGATCTCAATATATAACTAATTATATCATTATTTAAGTCATTTTATTGGTTGACATAATCTTGGAAACAAAAATATACATACTATCTTTCATTTTTAAATAAAAACACAAGTCACTGCATCTCTTCCAAATCTCTATATCTAGGGGACTTGAGATATTTTTTAAGATTTGAATTTAGGGATTCAAGTGAAAATTTTCAAATTCTCACATTCCTCTTTTCTCACCTTGGCAACCTATTACTCTCAATCTCCCTTAAATCATTTGTTTCCATTTTGGAGGCTACACTAATTGGGTAATTCTTATACTATGTATGTGCTAAGTAGGCTTATAAGAAGATGGTGAGATTGGGTGGCTAACATTAAATGGGGTTTGTCTTGGTTGTTTGTGAGCCTTGGATTAAAGTTAATTAGAGTGGTTGATTAGGGTTTGTTTGGAAGACTTTTATGTAAGCTTGGTTATCTTTTTAAAGAGAGAAAGAAAGGCATTTCTTCCCTCTCCCAAAACCAGCCCAGCTTTTGGGTCTTTATCACCTCTTTTTCTTTGATTTCTTCTCCCTGTCTCCATTATTGTGTGCTTAAAGTCTTGCCTTGGTTTTAGTTCATAAGTTCTAAGGCTTACTTTTTTTTAGTGACCTTAGTGAGCTCCAATAGTTAGATCAGAAGGTTTGGTTGAGTGATTTGAGTGTGGTCTTGGTGTAATTATTGAAGATCTTGGAGCTTGGTTGAAGCTTGGACCTTTTAACATTCTCTCATCATTTCTTGCTTGAATCAGGATTTCTACTGCTTATTTGTACATATAGATGTTGAGAGGGTAATTTGTGCCATTTAGCCGTGCAAATAGGCCGAGCTAACTTTGCATGGGCCTTGGGTTTGGGCCTAGCTAAGCGACATTAACCCTAGGATATGGGCCGAGGTTGGGCTAGCTTGGTTATTCTCCAGTGGTACTTTGAAGTGAGGTAGACTGAATCGAGCTATCATTAGCAGACCGATCAAGCGCAGTTGGGCAGGTGGCGTTGACTGAGCTATATGGAGTATCATGCAATGTTAGCACAGTAGCGTATCGCATGAGGTTTGAACGACGCTACATGTTGATTGGTTAGTTCTAGAACCAACAAGAGGAAGGTAATATGGTTGCTCGGTTAGGTGTCGTGCAAAGAGTTGTGCTATCTTGCTTGACTTACAGTGAGAAGGGTATGAAAGGATAAGCATTATTCTTTAGGAATGTGTGTCACGACCCAAACCCGCCCCTAAAAGTTTGGATCATAACCGGTAAGTAATCACTTGATTACCTACGGCCTCAAACAAAAATACATAATAAATACAACATGGGGCCATAAACGGAAGCATATCACATGCAAAGAAGTCTATTGAGTTATGCCAACATGATCAAAATATATAAATTGCTTATACTATAGCACATCACACATATTTACATGTCCATATCAAAAATTGAACTTTGCCATGCATACAGATTACATAACCCAAGACCATTACAGCAAAGTTAACACAAAAGTCATATCCAAAAGTGAGTCAAAAGACAAAGACAGAGGCTCCATCTTGGAGACTTGACCAATCAGGTTCACAAATTAACTCCTGGTGCAGACCCTACGGTTGGGCTCTATGCTGATGGTCACCTACATATACATATATATATACGGAGTGAGCAAAGCTCAATGAGTAATAATAAGGTAAAGAGGTTTAAATGAGTTTTACAAGACTATAGTAAATAAGGCAGAACTTTCCAAGATATAACTTTCATACAACATCCATATTCACATTGTGGAATAGCCTCGGGCCCAACATAGTACAGAACGGCCTTAGGCCCATTACATTATCAGCTGATCAAAATGACCTTAGGTCTAGGCAAATCATATCAAAACAGAATGGCCTCGGGCCCAAACATATCATAGTATAGCAGAATGACCTTGGGTCCGCATTGCATATGTCATATCACATTCATGAAACTCATTCATTTTGAACAAAAATACGAGTTACAAATGGCATATCCTTTAAGAAGGAAAATAGGTACTTTAAAACACATCTTTACAATACTATTACTCACAGTGATATTGCCCTTGCAGTGGTTTTTCCGACAGGTGACCTACTATGAAGCCCCTGAAAAATGTATTTTATTTAAAAACCCTTACATTTGAATTATTTCCTTAAAGCCCCTTAGTTTCTTAAATTATTTTGAATCTTGCCGGTTAGTATTTTTAATTTTTATCGAAACAAGAATATCCTAGCCGAATTAGGTTCCTTAGTCCAATTTAATTTAATTCTACATAAATAAGGTTCCAATACATGAGTTTAATTCCAAGCCCTCACTTCTTTTATTAATTTCAAGATATGCCCCAAACTAGAACATGTACTTTTATACTATAGTACCACCAAATCAATTTGTGGATATATATATATATATATATATTGGGAATATCTCCATAGTACACATATATTAAATAGAATATTCTCCATTTCCCTTCCCCATGGCTAGCCAACTTAGGGGAGTGTGAGGGATCAATTTTCAAGGCATGTAATCATGGCATTCTAGAAGCAAAAGTACCAAGTACCCCTAAATCAAGGGATTGTGTTCCTAACCTAGTTCCATTCCAATTAGAGGCTAACTAAATCTTGTCTAATCACATAATTAAGTCCCCTAATCA
Source organism: Camellia sinensis (assembly GCF_055761805.1). Taxonomy (NCBI): domain Eukaryota; kingdom Viridiplantae; phylum Streptophyta; class Magnoliopsida; order Ericales; family Theaceae; genus Camellia; species Camellia sinensis. The sequence continues at coordinate 144,110,624 of NC_138962.1, forward strand.
CTCCCTATTCCTTCAGACTCCAAGTAAATCCAAACTTCTCAATCCAATTCCAACTAATGGGCCTTTGTGTCTTTTCACACCAAATTTGCCTATATATATAACCACCCTCTTAGCATAGCATACACAAACAACACACACACACACACCTACATTCGGCCTAGAGGAGGGAAAGGAGAGCAAGAGAAAAGTCTTGAGAGGTGAGAGAGAGAGAGGAAGGAAGAGGAGAGCAATCTTGTTCAACTTGGCCTAGCCTAGCAAGTAAGCCACAACACAACCCTCTCTTTTATTCTCCTTTTTCAAATACATGCTCTTAAGGGTTCTAAACATTGTTTTTAGATGTGTTTTAGTGATTTTCTTGTGTTAAAAATGAAAAGAGTTGAGCCATGATTCTACTCTTCTTGTAGTTCCCCTTATTCGGTAAAAAACTATCTTTTTCATACCGATCTCTTAAACTTTCCAAAGGCACACCTTTAAGATAAATTTCTGAGTTTAATATATATTATTTAGCATATTTTCATCACATAAAAGAAATGAAAAATTTCCCTTAGTGGATCTCTTCCTCACAAATCTTCTTGTTTTGAGTATTGTGCATTAAAAATCTATTTTTTACAGCCAACTTTCAAAAATTCTAGAAAAACGTAGAAAAATCTTATGGATCTCAATTTTTTGCCAAAATCTTCCTTAAGAAGTTATTTTTCAAGGAAAATTGGTTTCATTGAAAAAGAGTGAGAAGTTTGTAAGAAAATCCAATTTTCGTAACGATCGACGAATCTGGATAGCGCTGGAGTGTTTCTTAATTAACTAAAAATCTAGAAAAGCTATCCTATTTCCGAAATATGTTCTGGAAACTAGATTAAATTCTCTTTGAACCATAGGAAGGCCAAGTTCAGGAAAAAGCTAAAACAACCCTTTCGATTTTAATCTTTAACGGGTACTAAATCTGAAATTTCTGTTTGGCATTGGTATTTCATGTTATTGTGTTCATGAATATGCTTGTTAATATCTATGAATGTGACTTAATATGATATCACACTTGCCATGGTTGTATATCTTATATTTTAGCCCTTCAATGATACTTACACTTATGCAAGTTTATTCTTGTTACTTACTTGTACTAACTAACTTAAAACATTAATCTAAACGGAAACTTAATGGGGTGGTTAATGGGGTCTCGATCACATGAAGTATTATTATGAGATAAATTTCTGTCCCAATTGAATTGTTTGGCGGGGCGTGTTCCCTTTTGAAAGTTACTGTCTTGCACAAGTAGTTGTTCGGAACCTTTGAACGGAGCGGTTGTATTCGGACCCTAGGTGGTTTGGTGTAAGGAGGGAATGGGCAAGGCCCTATTTTATCGTCTCTTTTGAGGCCCTGCGGTTGGTGCTGCGCGGTACATAACCGTTGGTAGGCATCCGAGGTAAGGTCTGCAACAAAGCAGTAAAAGATGGGGCATACCGAATAATCCGCACCCGATTCTTGTGGTTAGGAGGACAAAGTCTCTTTGGAGGATTTCTAGTTTAATAACATCTAACTTTGTAACCCTTGTTTGTTTAGTTAAATATCATGCTTCATTACTTGTTGTCATATTTGTGATTGTGTATTGGACTGGGAAAAAAAGGACGGGGTGTATGTGCGTTTACTGGGCATTCAAAGCTCACGGTGTATCATGCCAGGTGCCGAAGAGGAGCTGATAGCTGGAGACGATAAGCCAGAAACCTTCGAAGAAATTTGACTATCTTAGAAAAGTTAGAAATTTCCCTTTTGATATTTTGCAAGGCTCATATGAAGATTTAAATTTTCTTTGGGATGTAATGTAATGGAACGAGCTTTTGTAATTAAGGGATATTCATGGTTATTATGTACTTATATTTTAACACCAATATAACCCCTAACGTGGCTTATGAGACCTTGTGTTAATACCTCTTAAGATCTGTCAAAAAGGTAGTGCGCTACCTAAGAAAGCTGGACTTAGAAGGGAGGCTAATTTGACTCCTCCGGCGATCTGGGATCTTACTTGGTTATTGACCATAGGACTCATTAGTGACTTTCCCTTGACTACAACCAATAATGTAGATTTGGGGCGCCACACCTACATATCATAACATAGATACAAATTCGATTAACAATTCATTCATTTCCTAGTCTTTTCCTTTATTTAATTGTTTATGATTTGTTCATTTCCTGTTCATCTTTAAACATTCTAGAGGGTCTAAACATGCTCGTACACAATTTCAGAGGGTCAGAGACATTATCAGAAATTGACAGTTTTTCATCCTGATTTCTGCACGTGCAGAAGTCCTTCACCACACATGCATTTAGTGCAGAAGCGATGCTTTGATTTGCCCTGTTTTCCACACGTGTGGCTGTGAGCCCCGCACGTGCAGTTCTGGGCTTATCTGGGCAGTCCAAAAATTATCTCAACCTCAAGCTTCTAAACTTATATTCAAGCCCCAATTCATACAAATCCACTTCAAAAACATGGCATATATACATTATCAAAGTGCATTTCTAACTCGATTGAATCAAAACTTACTTAAATTTCAATATTAAGTCCCTAGCTTCCATGAATTGCTGAATTTCTTCATTTTCTTTCAAATTCACTCACATGATCATTTTGTATATAATGCTTGAGTTAGACTCTTACAAAGGCCAAAGATTAGGGTTCAAGTTTTCACAAGTAACCTTAAAACAAGCAAGGATGAAGATATACACTCTTAAATCAAACAAATCCAAAGGATTCAAGTTCACTTACAAGACCATAGTTCAATTAAGCTCTTAATTCCAAAACCCTAACTCCTTTGGGTGTGAAATCTCCATTTCAAGTCTTGATTTTAAACAAGTGAAGAGATATTCCAAGAGTTTGAGTTAATTTTTACATACCTTGAGCTAATTCTTGATTTCTTCAATCTTCCAAGCTCTCATGCCTCACTTGATCTTCTCCCTTTTCTTCTTTTTCTCCCTCTTTAGAACTCTCTACAAAATATTTTGAACTTAAACCTAAGTTCTCTAAGGCTCTCTATATATCTATCTTATGTTAAGTTACAAGCATAGGTTAATTAGTCTAAGCTAACTCCCTAGCTTAATTAAACACAATTAATTTATTACAAATCAATTTTTTACAAAACTTCATATCAGGCTTCAAAAATCATACTAATCACAAATATCAAGTCAGTTTCGATTTTTGACATCTCTATGACCTTCAATTTTTAGCTCAAAGATCTAATTTCAACAGATTTTCCTACACTCAACAGATATAAATTCAAAATCATATCATTCACACAACTAAGCATGCAATTTCAGGTAAAACACATAATCACATAGATAATTAAAGAATAAAAGCATAATATGGAGTCAGGTTATCACAATGTGATTCCTAGTAGGGCTCTACGAAGGGGAATTAGAATCCTATTAGAATTCTGCTATACAAAACTTATAAAAGCTCAAAGTTAACCTAATTTAGTTATCGTAATCATTATTCTCATATTCAAAGAGCTTTTCCTTCTTATTAATCTTAATTGCTGACTTAGGCATCTGTCACGATCCAAACCCGCCCCTATAGGTTTAATGTCATGAACGGCCAGAAATCTTAGATTACCTACGGCCTCTGTTAACAAAACATGCTTAGATTAATTTGTGGGGCTTAGCGGAAGCAATATAAGACTTGAAAATAATCCATTGAGCCATGCTTATATGAAAAGACTTCACATAATAGCTGTGCAACCATTCTTTTAGTACATGTATCACAAGCCTTTAAAACATCTAATCCATACAAAATGAAATTCCACAATTTATAATTTAACAAAAACCCCCTATACAAAAACCAACGAAATAAAATTTCAAAACAAAATTTCATAACATAAGGGGTTTGGACTTCGCTTGGCTCCGCTTGAGCCCAAGCTAGCTCCTTCTTGGAAGCTTTACAAATGGCTGACAATGGGGTAGACTTCGAGGCATTCCTTATCCTTGATGCTCAACTTGCTCACCTACATATACATATAAATAGTGGGCTAAGGCCCATTGAGTAATAACATAATAAAGAGGTTATATGAATGAAGTTTGATAACATTTCAATATCAATTTCCCATTTCTATTCAAATCTTGATATCAATAACCATTTCAATCCATTTACGTGGCACATCCAATAGAGTAACAATGCATCAATGACAGTAGGACCACAAGGGTCATTCAATGGGACCACGATAGGTCATTTAATATTCCATATTCAAGTGACCATATGGGTCTAACATCAGAGATCTCTGTGTTTTAATTATCCAATGGGCCACGGTATTGTTTTCCCAGGCGAGGGCCAATAGGCCATGGTATTAACTTCCCCCAGGCAAGGGCCTCACTAAAGGATGCCACGAGTTTAATTTCAAAGTAGAACTTCATTCATTCATATAAAACAGCATGTCAATAAACCATTCCATCAATCATCATATGATTTCGAAAACAATAACAATTTCAAAAATAAATATAACTTGAACATATATTTATAAAGTTACGACTCACAGTGGGTTATGTTGTCACTAAGCCTTGAACATCCACCTAAACAGAACACATAACAAATACACAATTGAAGCCCCATTCAATAACTATTTCACTTTAATTTAACTCTTCTTATGTGTTTCTAACTCATTCCACGATTATACGTGTCCAATTGGTGCCTAAGAGTATTTGAATTGATATGAGGATGCAAGTATGCTTTTAAGAGAGTTAGCCAAAATTTACTAAAAATCGAGTCTACGCTCGAGCGCAACTTTGGACTCCCAAGCGATCTGCAAACTCTGCAAAAGTACTGGTTGCTTGATTTTTAGACTCGAGCCAACTTTCTGTCACCCGAGCCATGAGTAATGCAAAATAGGATTCGATTGAGCACAAGTTTTGCCGCTCGAGCCACTGTGTAATTGTCTGCAAAACTTTTGGAAGCTTGAATTTTATGCTCGAGAAGCACTTTATTCGCTTGAGTGAACTGGTCAAATTTTGGAATTTCTAGAATTGTGTTTAAAGTTTAAAACATGAATTCAAAGGTCCAAAACTTGCAAGTTTGGTACAAAAATATGGAAAAACATTGTATAACATAAAAACTTACTCAATTTGAAACCAATCTCAAAATCACGAGCCAAATTCTGAAAATCAAATTTAATTCAAGCTCAAACCATGAAATTGAAACCATGCAAGAGATGAACTCTTTAATCTCTTTGTAAAACTTAACCAAATGATATGAAAAGTGTAAAAACATGAAGAACTCTTCAAATAAATGTGTGAGGGTCCCATGCATGTAGAGAATTTCATGGAATTCAAGCTCAAAGTTAAGACTTCATGCATGCATGTACATGATCATGCTCAAACCTTCCACAACTATGATGATCCTAGCATATACTTACGAAATTCATGCAAATGGACTCAAAGCTTGGTGAATTCATTTCTTATATGGATTATTCACAAGAATTGAGTGTGGTTTCCATACCTAGAGTTGAATTCAAGTGAAATCCTAGCTCCAATCTTCAAATTTTCCACAAATTCTCTACAATTCTCCTTGTTCTCTCTTTAAGTGTTGAGTTTACCCTTGTGGGGAAGTGGTTTTTGGAAATACTCCTCTGATCCTGGGGGACGCTCGTTCTCCATCGATAGCCACCTGAAATGAATTAAACACTCCGGTCGGGGGTGCCGGAATTAGTACTCTGACGGACAAGTCAGTCTCTCGTTCTAGATTACTTGTATTGTAAGTTAAACTCTATCATTATCACATACCTTTCTCAGTCTGCTATTCCTTTATTTATATTTGTTCCCTGGGCCTCGAGGCCTGCTCCACTTTTCACTCATTATGCCCATATTTACTCGGCTCCATAACTCGGTGCTTATTCGGCCCATCTACCCTTTATATTCGGCATCCTTTGGATTCTGAATAGAGATGGGCAATACCTGTGTTAAAGTATGCCTCCTTTAAAATTCGGCTCCCACAATTGCCCTTCAAACACCCTTCTAGCATCAGTTAGTCAGCGTGTTTGGTTCTTGGTTTGGGAAAATAGAAATTCGGTGATTAATCCTCTTCCCGATGCATGTCAGAACGCGTACATGCTTTTCGGTCGCTGTAATGCCTTCCCGCCTCATTCGTTCTTCTCTCGCATTTATTATGATTTGAAGTTCAAGTTCCTTCGAACACACTTTTTCGAATATTTGAACCTTCTGGACCACCTATCGATATTTCTTCTCCGATGTATTTTCTGAAACTCCTCTCCGTCCTCTTTTCGTTCTCTTTGCCTCTTGTAAGTCTTCTTCTCTTTTCTTTGCAATCCTACTTTCCATATTTATTTATTTATTTATTTTTTGCTTTAGAATATCCTTGAGTTCTCTCTAGAATGGCTAAGCATTTGAAAGACCTCCTCTCTGAGGGTCGAAGTTCTAGGTTCCGAAAACATTTTTCTATTCCTAATGATGTTCATCTATCTCTAGTAACGGAGAGTTCCCTGGATATGGAGAGGGATGACCAAAATACAATCGTGTTCACTCTCCTGTCCATTGCGGAGGGCATCGTTCACTTTCCCCCACATCCATTTCTTACGGTCGTCCTCCGCCACTGGGATCTGATTTCCTCGCAACTTAATGTAAATTTCTTTCGAATCGTAATGGGAATTGTTGAATAGAACCGGTGCCTCAGGATTAACCTGGGCGTTATTGCGATTCGACATTGCTACGCTTTAGCCAAATCCTCCGGTCGGCTCGGGAAATACTTTCTCAGGGCCAGGGATACCGATCATCACTTGGTAACCATGCTTGCCAATTCTGGCAAACGTGTTGATGATGTAATGGTCAATGTTCGGGGCAACTAGGAATTCGGCGAAGGTGAAGATCGCCTGGACCCTATTCCCAGACGGATGGGCGAACCAGGTTGCCGTGTGATTTCTTGTTTGTTTAATTTTCTTTTATTCGGGTTCTTCTTCAAATATAACCCTCCGTTTTTCGCAGGCAATAAGTTGAAGAAGGTTCTGACCTCGACTGACGACGCAGTACTTTCGGACATTAAGACTGCGCGAAAGTATTTTGGCCGTCCAAACGTACAGAAACAAGGCAGGGCCGCCCATATTCTTCTGAGGTATGAGCCTGCCTATACTACGTTCTCGGCTGCAGACAACATTCCGGTTCCAACCGGCGAACAACACCATTCGGCTCTTATCTTCCCCAGCTTTAAGTCCCTGAGACAGATTAGTCTCGAGACTTCCAATTTAGAGCGAGACTTAGAGCCGAAAGTCGAGGTGGTCGCCGAATCAACCAGGGAGTTTATTACCGAGGCCGAAGAGGTCGACGAAGCTCTGAAATCAGCATTTGAAACTACCGGTCTTAACCAGCCTAACTCATCGTCCATTTCGGGTTGGGTAGAGTTTTCTTTCGGAGACATTTTTATGGATTTGGGGGACCTGCCCCCCGATTTTTTTGAAGGCATGGCTAGGGAAAATCTCACGCAGATGGCAAGAAAGAGAAATACCGAGCGAATGGCCGCTCGAAAGAAGGCAGAGGCCGCTCGTTCTGAGCAAGCCCCGGTTGAAACTTTACAACTCGTTACTGCGAAAGAAACGGCTCAAATCGTTTTGGATGAGACAGAGAGGGAGACCGAACAGCAGGTCACGGAAGAACAACTGGTTCATAAAGAACGGGGCGAAAAACGTGATGTCGAGGGAGACGCAAGCTCGGAGGATAGTCTTGTTGGCAAAAGGCCTCGTTTAGAGGAATCTGATGTGGTTGTTCCTTTTGTTGTTCAACTAAGGATCAAAATATGCCAATCTATAATGATGCATCCGTCATAAAGGATCCGGTTGCAGTGTTGTGCTTGGCTGCCTCAGTTTCATTGTCGACTGATATGGCCACCTTTCAAGAAAAGCCAGATTTGGAGCTTATAGCGCTCGCTGCCCAGTCGGCCCTTCTGGTATGTATACGATATTCTCTTTTCTACTCGTCTGATTTAGTTTGCACACTATATTGCTTGATGTGATGATCTCGATTCGTTTTGTAGATGGCTAGAAGGATAATCGAACTAGGCCGCCGGCAGCATGATGCCGCTGAAAGAATTGGCCGCTTAAAGTCTGAAGCTGAAGGTGAAAGGAGCAGGGCCGAGTTCGAGGCGATGAGGGCCGCTATGGAAAATGTGCTAGCCAAAGCAAAAATGAAAAGGGCTCAGACTGCTGACCGGCTCAGATCTGAAGCCGAGGATAGGGCGAACGCGAGCGAGGAATTGCTCGAGTTAGCCAAGGAGGCGCTTGCCAAGGCTGAGGCTGAGTTAAAAGAGTTGAAGGCGGCCAAGGAAAAAGCCGAATCCGAAGTTTCTACAGCACTTGAGGTTGGGAAGAGCGCCGCCGTTAAGGAATACGTAGACGAAGTCCCCAAATTCGAAAATCGGGGATTCAAACATGGGTGGCTCAAAGCACTTGCTACCGTTGGAGCTACATTGGCCGTGCCAATTCCATACGAGCAAGTGGACGTTGAGCCACTTGAGTCTGACCACGAGGATTGATCTGGGAGACATTCTAGTTTTATTAAGTATATTCAATGTATATTTTTTGGATTTTCATATGTAAAATGTCCGCTGCCAGCGCCCAGTTTATGAATGAAAATTTTATAAGCTCTCGAGTTATTTTTCGTTTTGTCTGTTGTATGAGGGTATAGTTAGGAGAGTCAGCAGTTAGAACAAAATGTCAAGCATGCGTGAGATGGCAGACTTAACGGCCGATTAGAATTAGGGATCTAATTTTGTCAGAAACAAAATGAATTCAAGACTCGTGCTCGGATGAATCGATTCGTGGAACGGCTGGGGCACTTGAGCCGTATAGATTGATGAATTTGCCCTTGCCCCAGCTGGTTCACGAACGTAGAATGCCGAATAAAACGTAAAAAAGTTTGCACGCAAGAATCTATTCGTGGAACGGCTGGGGCACTCGAGCCATATAGATTGATGAATCTACCCTTGCTCTAGCTGGTTCACGAACGTAGAACGCCGAATAAAACGTAAAAAATTTTGCACGCAAGAATCGATTCGTGGAACGGCTGGGGCACTCGAGCCGTATAGATTGATGAATCTGTCCTTGGCCCAGCTGGTTCACGAACGTAGAACGCCGAATAAAACGTAATAAGTTTTACACGTAAGAATCGATTCGTAGAACGACTGGGGCACTCGAGCCATATAGATTGATGAATTTGCCCTTGCCCCAGCTGGTTCACGAACGTAGAACGCCGAATAAAACGTAAAAAAGTTTGCACGCAAGAATCGATTCGTGGAACGGCTGGGGCACTCAAGCCGTATAGATTGATGAATCTGCCCTTGCCCCAGCTGGTTCATGAACGTAGAACGCCGAATAAAATGTAAAAAAGTTTGCACGCAAGAATCGATTTGTGGAACGGCTGGGGCACTTGAGCCGTATAGATTGATGAATCTGCCCTTGCCCCAGCTGGTTCGCGAACCGATTACGCCGTATATCAGCGGTTGACGGGGCGATTGGGGCTTGGTTCAGTCGGCGATGGGATGGGCTATTGACGCATCATTATTAATGAGGTAGCCTCAGAGATGCTGCCCTTGTAGGGAATAAATGGGCGTGTACTTTGTGAATGAGGGTCCTATTTACGTGCTAACTGAGCATCTCAGTCCCGCTCTTTGAGAAAGGCGAAACAAGTACGAATGTCAAATAAGCTTTTCTTCAATAGCAGAGGGGAAGCGAAGACGTTAGTTGAGGTGGGAGGTGCCATGAATCGAAGCGGTGAACCATCACGTACGGGCGGTAGGACGTCGAGGGGTTGGGAGAGACACCAATCTCTTAGGAGGGATAGTCAGCTGCAGCATAAGTCTCATCCTGGAAGGGAATTCGACGTAACTCCTCACCCATTAAGTTTTGTAGTCTTCGTGGGTAACAGACCGATGACGGAGGCAGATTCCATCATTCGAGACCCAAATGTGGCAGTCGAGTTTGCTCGATAGATTTTTCTACCCGAAGTTCAGCAGTCGATAGTAGGTCGTACGGACTTCGAAGTGTTTCGTGAAGGCGTTCACGGGGCGGTGAGGGGACTTTACACAGCTTATGAGATCGGTATACGTCTCCGCGCCGCTCGTCGAGACATAGAACAGAAAGACGAACGCATTTGGAAGTTAGAAGCTCGCGCCGAAAAGGCCGAGCACGAGCTGAGGAAAAACAAGCCTGCGTCGCCGCAATCAGTCGTCCCCCCCAACCCGGTTGTCACAGAGAGGGTTACTCAAAGGCTGATTAGTGATGCGATCGCCGATCGTAGTACGGCAAGCATGTTTGCGATCGAGACTGCGAGAAACGTGGCCTACGAAAAGGGATTTCATGACGGCCGACTGATCGAAATTCAGAAGACCAAAGAGAAGCTCACTGAAGAAGTTTGCCGATGTGAGAATCGTGACTTTAAGCACGGTTGGATCAGGGCATGTCAAGCTACAGAAGCTCTCCGGGCATCGGGAATTGATTAGGTGCTGCCACTCTACCAATGTAATCATTTTCCGTTTTTTGCTTTTGAAGTCGAGAAAAGTGAGGATGAGGACGACGCCGTATAAAAATACTATGTAATTGTGTAATTGTTGCCTGATTGAATAAAACGTCCTATTTTAAATGTTTCATTGTAATCTATAATCGGCACACACGTGTTTTGCATATGTTTTTTATTCTATAAACATTGTTTGGCTCAAGCAGTCATTTAATTCTGAACAGTTACGTGTCGGCTTGTCATGATCGCTCTGCCAATTAGGGTCTGAATTCAGAGACTTGTATCGGTCGGCGTGATGCGTCGTCGGGGTTCCGAGTTCGGAGGCTTAATTGGCCCAATCGTGCCATGCTCCAGGGACTTCGAATCCGGAAACTGTCATTCCATCTTTAATTTCCATAACTAGTCCATTTTGAGTTAAAAAAGCCAAAAATTAGTACGTGGAATGGCTATGGCCAACATCTATCAGCATCTGTCTTTTGAAGTTCAGTATTAATGATGTTGCGTAGGGGTCACTGCAAGGATTAAAAACAGATTGCCTCGGACTTTTTGCCCTAGTAATTTCACTTATTGTGTTCAGATTTGCTTTAAAACAACTTTGTTGCATGGGGCAGACAAATGTGAATGTCAAATGGAATTTTCTTCAATAGTAGAAGCGGGGCTCGAACCTTGGCTGAGCTTGACACTACAATGAATCGCAGCAAGGAACCCACCCGTGCGAGGGGTGGGGCGTTCAAAGAACGGGAAAAACGTCAACCTCCAAGTCGTCAAAATAGATCACCTCGAAGGAAGGAAGCGGCCGATGTAGCGCTACAACCGTTGAATTTCATTGTTTTCGTGGGGAATTCCTTTCTTGTCCTGGATCTTGGCCTTAACATTGTCAATGGTGTCAAGGCTCTCGACCTTGAGGATGATTGTCGCGCCGGTGTGAACATTGTGGTTCAAGCGCGGTCAGATCGAAGAATTTCGAGCGACGGGCGCCCTCTGGGCAGCGGGCGTCGATCCGGCGTTGCCGCTGTACCTTCATGATCACTTCCCTTCTTTCGACTTCGAAATTTGCGAAGGGTGAGGATGAAGGTGACACTGTGTGAAAGTAGACTTTGTAATGTTCGAACACGAATTGTGTTTTTGTAATTATTGTTTAATCGAATAAAATGTTTTATTTTACAAGTTTGTATTTCATTGTGAATTTTTGTTAAGCATCTTATTTCGAGTGTTGGCACGTTTTGTTTCGTTTATGCCATTGTGCCGGTTCGAGTTACATGTCTGCCCTGTTATGCATTGAGGGCGCTCCGAATTCGGAATGTTATTCGGCTTTTGGAAGCTTTATTGACCCAACGGCGTTATGCGCCGAGGGTGCTTTGAATCCGGAGACTTGGCCCAACGACGTGACACGACGAGGGGGCTCCGAATCTGGAGGGTTTATTTGGCCAATCGTGATATCCACGAAGGGCGCTCTGAATTCGAAGGCTTTATCTGCCCAACGGCGTCGTGCGCCGAGGGGGCTTCGAATCCGGAGGCTTTACTTGGCCAATCGTGATATCCACGAAGCGCGCTCCGAATCTGGAGGCCTTATTTGGCCAATCGTGATATCCACGAAGGGCGCTCTGAATCCGGAGGCTTTATCGGCCCAACGGCTTCGTGCGTCGAGGGGGCTCCGAATCCGAAGGCTTTACTTGGCCAATCGTGATATCCACGAAGGGCGCTCCGAATCCGGAGGCTTTATTTGGCCAATCGTTATATCCACGAAGGGCGCTCCGAATCCGGAGGCTTTATCAGCCTAAAGACGTCATGCGCCGAGGGGGCTCCGAATCCAGAGGCTTTATCGGCCCAACGACATCATGCGCCGAGGGGGCTCCGAATTCGGAGGCTTTATTTGGCCAATCGTGATATCCACGAAGGGCGCTCTGAATCCGAAGGCTTTACTTGGCCAATCGTGATATCTACGAAGGGCGCTCCGAATCCGAAGGCTTTATTTGGCCAATCGTGATATCCACGAAGGGCGCTCCGAATCCGGAGGCTTTATCAGCCCAACAGCGTTGTGCGCCGAGGGGGCTCCGAATCCAGAGGCTTTACTTGGCCAATCGTGATATCCATGAAGGGCGCTCCGAATCCGGAGGCTTTACTTGGCCAATCGTGATATCCACGATGGGCGCTCCGAATCCGGAGGATTTATTTGGCCAATCGTGATATCTACGAAGGGCACTCCGAATCTGAAAGCTTTATCGGCCCAAAGACGTTATGCGTCGAGGGCGCTCCGAATCCGGAGGCTTTGTCGGCCCAAAGACGTCATGCGCCGAGGGCGCTCCGAATCCGGAGGCTTTGTCGGCCTAACGGCGTCATGTGCCGAGAGGGCTCTGAATTCGGAGGCTTTATTTGGCCAATCGTGATATCTACGAAGAGTGCTCCGAATCCGGAGGCTTTATCGGCCCAACGGCGTCATTCGCCTAGGGGGCTTCGAATCCGGAGGCTTTATTTGGCCAATTGTGATATCCACGAAGGGTGCTCCGAATTCGGAGGCTATATTGGCCCAACGACGTCATTCACCGATTGGGCTCCGTATCCGGAGGCTTTACTTGGCCAATAGTGATATCCACGAAGAGTGCTCCGAATTCGGAGGCTTTATTAGCCCAACGGCGTCGTGCGCCAAGGGGGCTCTGAATCCGGAGGCTTTACTTGGCCAATCGTGATATCCACGAAGGGCGCTCTGAATCCGGAGGCTTTTATCGGCCCAATGGCAGCTTTTTGGTCGGAATGCCCCTTTTTAATTAGATTTTGTAGAGGATGGGATTATATCTACCCAAGAAGAATCCTTATATTTACAAAGGAGGAAGACGTACATGGAGAATCATTTCAAAACTGAGATCATTCCCCACAAGTCGAGTTCAATGACAATTCTTGAGTCCTAGGGCCGTAACGTGTTTTTGAGCCGATATGGAACCTTTCCAATGATGACCGTGTTAATCGAGGATGCTTTGATTCGGTAGTTCGGGAGGGGGACAGAATGCTGGTGCGGAGTGTCGGGAACCACAGATTTTGCTCAATACCATGTTGGGTAGGAAAGCGTAGCAGCTGATGGTAGGTGCTAGGCACGGCTTGGATAGCATGCAACCAAGTTCGCCCCATGATGATATTATACAGTGATGGGAGCTTGATGACCAAGCATTTTACATCCATCGTTCAGGAGCTAGCTCGAATGGGTAGTGTGATCTTCCCCAACGGACACTCTGGATTCGCGTTGAAGCCAAACAATGGATGGGGAGCCGGAGACAGGTCTGATAAAGGTTTCGTAATACATAACCTCCGAAGTGCTTCCTTGGTCTATGAAGACGCGTTCAACGACGAATTGATTTACGTGTAGCTCAATGACCAGTGGATCACTATGGGGGAGTGTTACGCCGATAAGATCGGAATCGTTAAAGATAATACTCGGAGCTTCGCGGGGCTGCTTTGATGGTGAGAGTTGCTTCAGGGGGGCTTGAATTGCGTGTTCGGCAAGTCGCGTTGGAAGGTCGTATATCATATGAATGATTCCGAGCGGAGGTGAATCCTGCCGAAGGGCAACAGTCTTGATTGCGTTCTTTCGTACATGTTGCGGAAGCCGACCATCTTGCACTAATTCCTCAAGGTGGTCTTTCTGAGCATAGCAGCAATCCATATCATGGCCGTGATCTTTGTGGTATTCATACCGTCTGTCCCGTCTTCTTGTGTCGGGAGGTCCCACCATTTTGGATGGCTATTTAAAGAACGAAAGATGTTAAATTTGGGACATAACTGAGCTGATTGAATCTGACAGCTCTGTATATTTCTTGTCGGCACGCTTTGTGCGCTTATTATTAACTTGCAGTTGCTCATTTGTTCGGTGTGGGCACTGATCGCTTGGTCGCCGAGAATCTCGTTTCTTATCTCATTTAGTTCGCTGGCGTGGTTCATGGCTTTGAGGAGGTACGGAACTTATCGGCTGGGCAATCTCAGGGGGGTCCGTTTTGGTGGTACTGTGTCCGGTTTTTACTCACAAAGCGTCATCTTCTACTTTGTAGTATTCTTCTACTTTCTTCATCAACCCCCAGACTGTTTTGGGGGGTCTTCTAGTTAAAGAACTATGGAGGGCACTATCTGGGTGAAGTCCCATTTTGAAGGCGGTGATGGCCATGGAGTCATTGCAAGCATCATCTACAAGATTAAAGCATTCCCAATATCGTGCCGAATATGCTCTTAATGTCTCTCCTGGCAGGATTTGCATTACCCCGAGAGAGTTGGCTTGTTTCGGCTGGACTTCATTTGTGATGAATCTGGCCCTGAAAGACTTCTGTAATTGGTGGAAGATTTTGATCGAAGCCGGCTCCAATTTGGAATACCACCTAACGGCCAGTGGTCCTAAACTGCTGGGGAATATTCGGCACATGAGGGCTTCGTCATCTGCATGTAATGTCATGGCTTGCTTATAGTGGCGGATGTGGTCAGTGGGGTCTGACTTGCCATCATAGAGAGTAAATGACGGAGGAGCTGGTGAGATCGCCCTTGCGATCCGTCGCACAAAAGGAGCATGCTGATCCTCGTCATCTAAGTCGTTTCTCCTGCGCTTATGCCTTACACGTGGGCTCTCTTCAGAGGAGCTGGAAGTTATAGGTCGTCCTTCTTTTTGTGCTCCGAAGATAGTGAGTCTGAGTCGCTATCAGTGTCTTGTTGCCGGGGTTGAGGCCGTCGACCACCTACTTTCAGAGGTCGCTCCGAGTCTTGGCGCACGGCTTGTTTGGACTTTGCCACCTCCAGTGGCAAATCCTGATGGAGATGCTCATTCTCAGCGATCATGTTCTCCAGTCGCTGCTCGTTTTGCTTTGCCTACTCCATGATCACCTGCGTTGCCTCGTGTTCTGGAGTCGAAGGTGAACCGAAGTTCAAAGCGCGTCTTACTGGGTTAGGCTCTGGTTCGTGCATGTTTGTTGGAGTGAAATCGTCTATCTGTGTGGTGTCATCAACGACTATTGGAGGGTCCTCCGTCACGTCCGCCATGGATATGCTTGAGTATTCCCACAGACGGTGCCAATTATGGGGAAATGGTTTTTGGAAATACTCCTCTGATCTTGGGGAACGCTCGTTCTCCACTGATAGCCACCTGAAATGAATTAAAAACTCCAGTCGGGGGTGCCAGAATTAGCACTCCGATGGACAAGTCAGTCTCTCGTTCCAAATTACTTGTATTGTAAGTTAAACTCTATCATTATCACATACCTTTCTCAGTCTGCTATTCCTTTATTTATATTCGTTCCCTGGGCCTCGGGGCCTGGTCCACTTTTTGCTCATTATGCCCATATTTACTTGGCTCCATAACTCGGTGCCTATTCGGCCCATCTACCCTTTATATTCGGCATCCTTAGGGTTTTGAATAGAGCCGGGCAATACCTATGTTAAAGTATGCCTCCTTTAAAATTCGGCTCCCACAACCCTCATTCTCTCTCAAAATCTCAGCTCAATTATGTTTTTGAGCTCAATAAGGCTCATGTAACACACACACACAAACACACCCACACACACATATAAGTGTAATTAGCTTAAGCTAATCAAGCTTGCTTAGAACTAATCAGTCTCACTTAATTCTAATTAATTCCAATCAATTATTCTAAATATTTTGATCCAAATCAAATTTCAATTAAAGTTGCTATAAAATTCTAAATATTCTAATTAGCTTATCGGGCTAGTCAATTTTATTTTTTGATGCCATCTAGGCTTTCAATTTCTGATTCTAAGTCCTTAAGTAGACAGATATTCCATGTATCAATAGATAATCACAAAATTAAACATATAATCACACAATTAAATACATAGCCATGCAATTAAGCTTATTAAAATAATGTAATATAATATTATGGAGGTCGGGGTCATCACAGCATCAGAGGGGTTTTTTGACACACACTCGTCGGTAAACTCATGTTTTTGTGATTTCAGGTCATACGACAACGTTTGAAGGAGTGCAAGCTTGATCAATAGGGTTATACAAGTGACGAATATTTTGTGCTGGTACAATTGGCACCGTTTATGGAAAGTTCACAAAATAAACCTTTTGATCTATTTTCCTTCAACAACTTTTATGGAAAACAACAAAGATCTACCACTCTTCTTCGTTGATGGCGAGACACTAGAGGCCAACAGGGGGCGCAAAGATTTTCCCTATGTCCCTCCCATAGTTGATCTTGACCCTCAAAGAAGAAATCTTCAGAGGGATCCACAAGAAAAGTGTGCTTTGAGCTTTTGCTATTCCCAAAGCCCCAATGGGCTAAGAAAAAGAACTATGGACACCCAGGGCTAGGAGAATAGAGTAAAGGAGCAAGACAAAATAATCAGGAAGATGTGGCAGATATGGAGATTCTAAAGCTCTAGGTGAGAGGAAAAGTATTCCTAGGGTGGAAACTCATATTGAGCGCACCTAATTTCGTTATTTTGGGGACTAGAATAGATGTGCTACAGCTGTACCTTTGGGTAGCAAAAGTTATAGAATGGGCGATTCTCAGTCAATATCTATATGAGATCTTGATCACATCATTTCAGGTTAGTGAGATCAAGGATGGAGGAGTCGTATTCTTAGGGGAGCAGCTATCGTCCTTCGCATACTTATTGGACCTCATCCATCTATTCGGAATTTCCCAATTTAGAGTACTTACAGACAGTCCTTGACGAGAGGGCTTGAAGCTGCCCAAGTAAACCATCCACACAGGATGCTAGCCTTCCAGGGGTTGACCCCAGGAAACATGGTAGTGTTGAGGTGAGAATGCCAGTACCATGCATTGTTTATGACCCAGCAGATAGGGTGCTGGTGAGACTGCAAAGTACATCGTTCTCACCGGAGATTGAGAATACGCCGTTCCCCATGGGTTTCAATCAACCAAAGTTTTCTATCTATGATGGAAAGTTAGATCCTTACATGCATCTTAGCTACTTTAGACAAGTCATGGCTATTCATAGAAGGAACGATGCCTTGATGTGCATCTTATCTCTGTGAAACCTAAGGAATTTAGGCTTGACCTAGTTCGAGAAGTTGCCTGAAGGCAACATTGTTTCTTGAATACAGCTTGCAAAGGCGTTTGTTACCAGGTTCCAAACAAATACCAAGACACCTGTGAAGGTTAATCACTTGCTAGCCATTAGCAAGGATGACTAGGAGTTGTTGAAGTCATATAACAACAAATATTGGGAGACATTCAATGAAATTGGTGAATGTCCTATCAACCTAGCAATCGCTTAATACAAGTGCAGTTTACCAATCGAGCATAAACTATGAGACTCGATGACCATGACGCTCCCTTGACCATGAAGGCTCTGATGGAAAGGATCCACCGGCATATAAGGATGGAAGAAGATGTTGCCCGCACAAAGGTGAAGCTTGGCACAACAGCAGTGCCAGACTAAAAAGCTCCAACCAAAGTTAACACGGTTGGCAAGAATGAGGCTACAGGAGCAATGATAACAACTAGGACGACCCACCCTTAAGTAGCGACGAGAACAAGGCAAGGAAATTAAAGGTTTGCACCACCATCCCTACGATGTTCAAGAAGCCTATCTACCGTATCCTTAGTGAAATCTGTGATGAGCCATTTGTCCAGTGGCCAGCTAAGTTAGGCGAAGCGCAAAAGAGCTATGATGAAAGGTACCACTGTACCTACCATGATAAGAAAGGGCACCGTACGGACATTTCTTACCACTCAAGCAGCACTTGGAGAAGTTAATTGCAGCAGGACATCTGGACCTGTACATTGAGAGTAGAGCTAGGCTAGCACCTCAAGATAAGGATATGCCAAATGGAGCGCTACTTGATGCCCCACCACAAGAAGTCATCAATGTGATTTCTAGGATCATTGAGCCTGAGCGAGTTTATGAGCTTATGGGAATGATAAAGAAGGCCAAGCACATGAAGGAGGTACTCCATATTCAACCAACTTTCAAGAAGGGGAAGACAGAGGCTAGGAATGTGATTTCCTTCTCTGACAGACATTTGGCAAGACCACAGAATCCCCATAATGATGTGCTAGTGGTTACTTTGCACGTCAAGAATTTTGACATTAAAAGGATCTTGATTGACCAGGGCAGCTCGGTCGAGATCATGTACTATGATGCCTTCAAGTAGCTCAAGCTAGATGAAAGAGACTTGGCACCTGCAATGTCTCCTTTGGTAGGCTTTAATTCAATACCTGAATGGCCAATTGGTAAAATCATACTACTTGTCAAGGTGGGCTCGATGGTCAAATAGGTGGAGTTTTGGGTGTTGAAAGTCCCATTCAGTTACAACATCATCTTGGGGAGAGCATGATTGCATGCCATGTGAGCCATAACATCGACATACCACCAGGTAATACGGTTCCCAAATAAAGCCGGGATAATTGAGGAGGTCTTGGGAGATCAGATCATGTTGAAGCAGTGCTTTATTATAGTGAATGGCAACCGCGCTACCAAGGGATTTGTTCAGATAATAGAAAAACCAGAGGACTGTAACTGGTTTTTTGCGCTTCTTGGAGGGGTTTAGTATCTTTAGATACAATTCCTTATAGTTCGGACTCCCGTGGTTTTGAATCTGGTTTCACAAGTGCAACGTGAAACAAAAAAAAAAAAAAAAATGAGAGTCCAAAGCTAGCAAACCCAAAAAAATTCACCAATCACAAGAGATGCCAAAAATGGACTGTATTGCCAAATTTCAAAGTCACCACCTAATATTTTCGGAAGAATTAGGAAACCCGTGACTCATGTCAAAGGCCACTTGTCCGCCATAACCAAAGTTGTCTTGGTTTGGGAACTTAGGTATGAGAGGGGAATGTCATGAATTGAGCACCCCACTCACCCGATCAAAATTGACCTCTACTAAATCATGATGTGAATTTTATAGATACTATATGCTCATATTCTGATTTATTAATATCCTAACATTACTATGTGAGGCAAACAAATATAGGCTACGTCACTTACTTTGAAATGCTTTGATCATATGCAATTTTGAATGAGTTTTGAATTTGTACATCTCAAAGAAAAAATGAGCTCATGTATACAACAATCCAAGTCATTTCAACTTAAGCAAAACAGCCTCCATCCACAGGCATTCATAGAGTTATTTCGAGTAAGCAAATAGCCTCATGGTAATATGCTTGACATAGTAATACAAACACACACATATGATATGCTAAAGCAAAAAATGCTCACCTATCATTCATTCGCGGCAAGCCAAAGAAAAGAAGATGATTAGAAAAATGCATGATCCTAAAAATGTCCATGATTAATGCAACACATACAAAAAGCAACTATTAGATTCGGCTATTAACATGGCATGTGAATCAACTTAAAGCATGAGGTAGCGTACATAATCAAGTGGGAAACGATAACAACATCAAGTATGATGAGCTGAACTTTAATGCGTGCAAAGATGAATACGAGGCATGGGAATGATATGAAATGAAACCATGATGCTATAAACAGCGATGATAAGCATGTAAATAGAAGGGAGAAAGAAATGGGGGTTGGAGACATACATCAAGTGTTAACAAATTTGCCCTCTTACAAGAGGATCCGAATGGCCTAATCAACTAATTATTACATCACCGAATGAATAATTACTTAATTATTACATTTGAAAATATTATAGCAATAATAATAAAAAAAAGAACAAAAGGGACAAGGACCACACGCGCGCGAATGAGAACATCCTCCAGAAACTACTCTGTCTGCCTCTGGGAGAACTGCTCTGTTTTACCCTCAGCCACTGCTTTGTTTTGCCAACCAACAACATACTATTTGTTCACTTTGAGGCTCGGCCGTTCCATAATGAGGCCCGACTGAGTCCAATAAAAGATGGTCGTGCTTCAATATCAACCAAAAAACTCGTTTTGTGCATTGAGGTAATAACAGTGCAAACAGAGTATTTCCAAAAGATGTTTGTCCTTTCTACCCCTTCCTATCATGAAGATACTCAAGGGAGAGGTAGACTTGCTTCATGGACCATCAAACTTCAAAAGACAACATGCGATGATCACAGAGGCGACAAAATGAACAAACTAACAAATAATGAGAATTAAAGCTAGAAACTTCAAATGAAGAATGGTTCAAACCTACTACATCTCATAGTAAATAAGAGTAAATGAGTACTCAAATTAGAGGGAATAGGTTAATGAGAACCATTTTAGGTAAAAGCCTTGGAAACAAGAGGTTGCATCATTGAAGAAAGAAATTACAGAATCCTCTCCCTAGTAATGGAACATGGATTAATATCCATTTCCAAGCTTCAAAATGGAACTAGAAGAGAGTCTCTAATACTTTCGATAAAAGAGCTCTTGTTTTGCTTTGAAGAGAACAAAATCAAAACTAAAAGAAACAAATAGAACAAATCAAAAACAAGCTAACTATCAAAACTTAAACGCACAACTTGTTAAAGTTGTTGACAATTCCTCTTTTATTCATGGAATAAAGATGAGTCATCCATTTCCATGTTTCAAAAATGATCGAGAAGAGAGTTTTTCAACACTTTTAACACGGAAGCTATCATCTAGCTTCAAGGTAAACAACAATATCATGAAAGCGAAAGATTTACAAACTTGTGGTAGGTTGGCTAAGCTCTAAACCTCCCATGACCATAAGGTTCCAATATACATAGAGAAAGCTATAAGAACAAAAGTAAAGTGATCAACTCAAATGGATTGGCAGCTATATCCTAAACACATCAAATTTGTGAGGATTTTTCCGCTATTACAACAGTGCAAATACAATATTCAAAGTGTAGAAGATAAGGGAACATCATGTAATGGGGAGGACTAGAACCCTTGTAGTCCATATTCAAGTTAATTAGCACACTAAACAGCCCACAAAAAAAAAAAAAAAAAAAAGTGCTGAAATTAAGAGAAAGCAACAAAGAAACAAAAAAAAAAAGAAAAGAAAAAAAAGAAAAAGAAGCTAGTATTAACAACTAGTAATCAAGCTTAAGGAAGGGTGGCCAACCCCTTTACTTTTTGTAACCTTAATCACATATTTCAACCCTAAAACCACTCAAAAATAGTATACAAAACAAGAAAAAGAGAGGGAATGAGTAATAGAGAAATAGATAAAAAGGATGCAAAGTTCTACCTCTTGAAGGGAGGAGTAACTTCTTAGTTATCAAACTTCAATCCCTACACCCTCAAGTATCTGAAATATTCTTTGAAACTTTAACACAAAGCTTCAAGAACAAGCTCTAATGGTGTATGTATTGTGTATGTATAGCTAAAAGTGATATGGAGGTCAAGAAAAGCTTTGCAAGGAAGGGGTATGCTATAAGCTCTTAACAACCTCAAAAGCCTTTTGAAAATTTTTCTAACCCTAAATTCTGAAGGGAGAGTGTCTATTTATAGAATTTGAGGTGTTTTGGTTGAAAATTTCTTCGAAAAAGGACAGCTGGCAAAAACCCGCCAAATACACTATTTATCACCAATGAAACCCAATCGGGTCCCAAAACCCACGGCCAGGCAAAATAACCCATGGTTGGCTCTAAAAGTTGCTTATTGGGCTACTGTTGCATGGCTAGTGCTGGTTGGAAGGAGGGACAAGGTTGTAAAATATTTTTGTCAAAATGGGGTGTAAGGTTGGGACTAGAGCTTAAATCTGAATTCCTTTGCTGAAGATTCAAAAGATCGCACAGTGTAACTTTTGTCATCAGGTGTTCGGAATGAAGCGTCCAAGTTTTAAGGGCGGTCAAAATAGGGTGTCTACAAGGACACAGAGATGTTTGAGGATGTTGACAAGGTGGCTGAGCAAAAGGCAATGGAAGGGCTTGTGGAAGTAAGGGTTGATGAGAATGATTCAGAAAAATTCTTTTGGTCGGTTCATCATTGTCAAGCTACAAAAAGAATGAGATCATGGAGTTTCTGATCTCCAACATTGAAGTGTTTTCTTGCATGCCATATGACATGCCTGGCATTAATTCGAGGTTTATCTGCCATCAGCTCAACATCAACCCACATGCCAGATCGGTCATACAGAGAACTCGCATGTCTTTTTTGCACCATGCGAAAGTTGTGCTAGATGAAGTGGGGAACTTGTTGGAAGCAGGGGTAATAAGAGAAGTTCATTACCCAAAGTGGATTTCAAATACTATTGTTGTGTCAAAGAAAAAGGGTAAGTGGCCCATTTGCGTCGATTATAAGACGGTTAACAAAGTGTGTCCAAATTATAGTTTTCCTTTACTAAGGATTGATCAGTTGGTGGAACGGCAGGGCACAATCGGCTTAGCTTTCTAGATGTATATCGTGGATATCATCAAATATCTATGTATAAGCCTGATGTGGGTATCGTGCCTTTTTCGAGTCTAAGGTATTTGTGAGACCATGAAATATCCTCTCACATGGATTGTAGAGAACCAACGAAGAGATGAACTTGGTCCTGGTAGACCTGCAAAGATGAGCATGATCGGCGCCACCCAACCGGGGTTGCCAGCCGGAGGCACTCCGATAGTGAAGTTAGTCACCTAATAAGCAGAATGAAAGTCTAGAAAGTGTAGAGTGCTTGGTGTGTAGTGTAGGGAAAGAGAACATACCTCCTCTTTTGGGATGCCCCCCCTTTATATAGATGGAGGGTGTGGTATTAGTTTGGGCTGGACCCATTGTAGGCCTTGTTTGTGTTAACCTCAATAAGCTGATATATTTTTTTTTTTCTAGCTCCCACAATTGCCCCAAAACTTTCATTGTTTGCGGTAGAAGGAATGAGAATTTTTTTCTTGCCAAGTTACGCTGTTCAAATAGCTGTTAGGTTTTTTGATAAAGAACACTGTGGATAAATGAATAAAATGTATGAATGAATGATTGCATGTATGCTTGAATGTATGTATAAATGTATGTATGTCTTGAATGTATGTATAAATGTATATAAGTCGATCATAGGATGAGGGGGAGTGAGCTAAAACCCAGGAAGGAATACAAACAAATCATAACGATAGGCCGTGATATTCTAACCCCCGGGCATGGGTGTAGGCCGCAATATTCTAACCCCCGGGTATGGGTGTAGGCCTTTGTTAACGGCGCTTTGTGCCGAGTGCAAAGATTGCGCTGTACTCGGAGACTTTTGCTGATTTTAAGTGGCAACCAAGTGCAAATATGGCAAGGACTTTGAATAATGCATCCTGTACTGAATAAGGTGGGCATGTTAATCGCCAATAATATTGCTTCGCTTATATGGAATTGCCAAGTAGATATTGGGCCAACTATTTAATTGCCTAGTTGCTTGGTTTGCATTTAGTCCAAGGTAGACTTGCCCTATTGCTTTTGAATGACAGGTGTTAGTTGGAAAGAATGCAGATTCCCATTGCCCTATGTTGCAGGGAAGATTCGGCTTTGGTAAAATGATGGCGCATAACAATGTGCAAACTACTGGCTGCCAAATGCGAATTGCCGACTGCCAAGTGCTAATGGCCGACTGCCAAGTGTGTAATGTATTGCCCCAAAACTAGCGCTTGCTTCGAGTAGTGTGAAAAGGAGTGGGAGTATGTAACTCAAGTAAATATCATTGTAATGTTTGTACCAAGTTAGCCGAGTATGCATGCATATCAAAGGTGCTGAGATGATGATCGGCTGATGTGCCCCAATTGGAAAGCAAAAAATTGACTAAGATGTCCCAGTGGGCAATTGTTTTGTCAAATAATGTTGTTAGGCAAATATAGTTACCGAATACTGTGGCCAATGTTGCTGCATGAAGTTTAACAATGCATAAAGCTGACAAATAATGTTGTTTAGCTGAATAAAGTTGATGCATGGCCGAATAATGATCATAATGTTGAATTAATAATGGTGCCGAATAATCTTGCCTAGTAAATTTGATGCACTGCCGAGTAACTAGTGTCAAAACATTGGTGTCCGTTTCGTATATAATGTGATTTTGCCGAAAAGTTGGTCAGCTACACTTGGGTTGGTGATTGTGCTGATCTTTTGGTTGGCGATTTTTCTTAGCTTCGCGGTGTGTCGGCATCCCTTCGGAGTTAGATTTGCTAAGAACTTGGTTGGCAATGGTTGCCAATTTATTGAAGTTGAGATTCTTGTCCAATGTATATTTTCCCTATTGCTTTTGAATAAGATTAGTTATTCGGAAGGAATAAAACTGACTTGGGCCGAAATTGCTGAGTAAGCCGATAACAATTTGAAACGGATTCTATGCCCCTGTCCGGTGCCGTGGCGAAATCGGAATGAAGCCGAGACAAAGTAAGGTGCTTGGTGATATGCGAAGTGAGCCATTGCACTCAATTTTTGAATAAAATCCGTAATAATAATAATAATAATTTTTTTTGAGCTAAATTTGCAAATTCTAACCATACGAATGGACCCGGAATACGTCAAATAGCTAGAAAGGACTATTGGATCGTTGTGATCAGATTCCTGATAGCATAATTATAGCCAAAATGGATCTAACGACTCAGATCAACAGGGTGTAATGCAATTGCGAAGCACAGGATTATTTCTGCATATCTTGCTGGGTTTTTTTCTCCAGCAAAGGAATTCATGTTCTGGCAAACTTTGATCGGCCCGTATGGTTTCGTTTTAGCTCCGATTTTGATGCGGTTTGTTGCGTTGGATTCTTCTCGATGAGTACTTCACATCGGGATGATCAAAACTTGATTTCGACAACTTTGAAAATTTTAATGTTCGGAAAATGTGGTCCATTTCGCAGTTTCCAGCGAACTTTGGTTAGTTATTAACTGCTCGGGTTGGTGGGTTTGGACTCCTTGATTTGACACGAATCCTCTCGTATATTCAGATATTGATTTCGGCAAGCTGAGATGCTAGTTCTACGCCGAGATAATAAGCATGAGATATTTGCCGAAGAGGTAGGCAAGTTAATAATTGTAGTGCTGTGCTGAGGATGTCCAACGCTATGGAGTATGTTATGAGCATGTAGTGTTGTGCCGAGCATGTAGTTTTGTGTCGAATAATGTTAGCCGAATTGCCGAGGGCCAAATAAGTTGTGAATTTGCAGTTGTTGATATACCGAATAAATAAGCCGAATAAATGACATGCAAAGTAGCTTTGGAGCTTTGCCGAGCAATTCAAGTTAATAATTGTGGTTTTGTGCCGAGGATGTCCAACGCTATGGAGCATGTTACGAGCATATAGTTTTGTGCCGAATTGTCGAGGGCCGAATAAGTTCTGAATCTGTAGCTACTGATATGCCGAATAAATAAGCCGAATAAATGACATGCAAAGTAGCTTTGGAGCTTTGCCGAGCAATTCAAGTTAATAATTATAGTTTTGTGCTGAGGATGTCCAACGCTATGGAGCATGTTACGAGCATATAGTTTTGTGCCGAATTGTTGAGCGCCGAATAAGTTGTGAATTTGCAACTGTTGATATGCTGAATAAATAAGCGGAATAAATGACATGCAAAGTAGCTTGGGAGCTTTGCCGAGCAATTGGCTATGAGTTCTCAGTATTTCCGAAATGCACATGTATGGGCTCAAACGCCGAATATAAATGGAAAGTCTTGCTAGATTATCTAGCAGCTCTGTCCGTTTGGCCGAATATTATGGAATTGAGTGTTCCAGTCGTTGGCAAAACTGTTGGCTGGGCAGCATCATGTCCACTGAAAGTCAACGCACTTGTAGCAAGCCAGTGGTCGGCCTTCGCTTTGGGTTTGACTGGCCGAGAACAAATGTGCAGCAATTCCCTTCTTGGCTTGCCGAATACGTGGTCGGCATGTTAGCAACGTGGTCTTGCCGAAATACTTCGACAACTCTTTGGCCAAGAATACTTGATCATCTCCGTTTGGCTTTGTTTTGGCTGAACAATGACGGTGACCCAATCCAACTCAAACTATGCAAAAACTTTAGTAAAGATCATAGTTTTATATAAACAATAAATTGGTGAAATTATACCTAGAGAGATAGAGTTAGAAGTTTAAGGAAAGGAAAAATGATGAGCCTTTATGGTAATTGAAGTGGTCTTAACGTTGTCAAATTTTCTTGCCGAGGAGACTTTTAGAGATGGTGAAGATGGTATAATTGCAATACGTGATTTTTGAACCCATCAGGTGATTAATAAAGTTCTGTATGCATGCAAGTGTATATATATATATATATATATTTTACCTGCAAACGCGGAATTGAAAACATATGAAGCCGAGAGATAAATAAATAAACAATGACCAGGGGTGAATTTGGATATCTTTAGTTTTGTCAAGATTTTGGTCGGCGTCATCATGAGCCATTCAGGACAATTGAAGTTGCCTCCAAATCAGACTATTTGAATTTACATGCAGATATGTATATATACATACATATAGCCTGCCGGCTACCACAATTAATTAAATAATAATAATAAATTTTTTTTTTCATAACTCATGGTCCATCCTATGGCAATGTTTCTTGCTGGGAATAATTCTAGAGAGCGAAAACTTAAAGACCCAGCCATGGATTCCATAAAAATTGTTAGTATAGATATATGTATATCTCAAGAATTAATTATAAAATAAACTCCTATGAGACAAAAACTAAATAAACAATCCTGGGAGTGGGTTTGGCCGAAAACCCTTTTAATAATGCCGAAAAGAAGCTCCCACAAACATAATCTAAAACCCATTTTTAGAGAGAGAAAGTGAAGATGCAAAAGTAAATCCATGAGCACTTGTTTTATTATAACACTTTTCATCAAGATTTACCATGAAAAAAGAAAAGAGTTTCTATGGAGTTTGTCAGTACACACAGATATATGTATACAATTCAAGAATCGATTTTACAATAATTTTATAATAAATTTCGTCAGAGAGAAAATTCAAGGCTTAGTTGTGGCTCGTGATAACCATCAAAGTGTTGTTGATGTTGAATGTTTACTTACAGTAACATGTTTGCTATGTTCTTCGTTGATCTCGTTCAGTCGTTTTCCACAGACGACACCAATTGTGAGACCATGAAATATCCTCTCACATGGATTGTAGAGAACTAACAAAGAGATGAACTTGGTCCTGGCAGACCTGTAAAGATGAGCATGATTGGCGCCACCCAACCGGGGTTGCTAACTGGAGGCACTCCGATGGTGAAGTCAGTCACTTGATAAACAGAATGAAAGTCTAGAAAGTGTAGAGTGCTTGGTGTGTAGTGTAGGGAAAGAGAACATATCTCCTCTTCTGGGATCCCCCCCTTTAAATAGATGGAGGGTGTGATGTTAGTTTGGGCTAGACCCATTGTAGGCCTTGTTTGGGTTAACCTCAATAAGCTGATATATATTTTTTTCTGGCTCCCACAGTATTGCTTCCCACACCAACTTGCTTCATTGACATAGAGTCACCACTTAATTTTTAAAGGGGAATTAAGAAACCTTTAACAATGAAAACTAGGTTAAGGCCTAGTCCATCATAACCAAGACCATTTTGAGTTCGGGAGCTTAGGTACAAAAGCGGAACACCATTTGCATAGAAGTATCTCCTTTTGCCCAATCCGATTATTGGCCTCTACTCACTCACTCTCTCTCTCTCTCTCTCTCTCTCTCTCTATTTTTTGTTTTTGTTTTTGTTTTTTATTTTTATTTTTTAGTGGTTAATTGTTCACATAATTCATTTTAGCCCTAAAACCCTTACTAGCACTAAAACTATGTGACTTAATAAAAATGAATATCGTTTATTTTCGATTAAGAGAGCCATATTTTCTTAAAAAAGAATGATTTTTCAATGAAAATTGGATTTTATCAATCCATGGCCATAAACTCAACCTAAAATAAATAATATTTATCAAAAGCATCCAAAACATATAATTTTGCATATAAAAAACACTTAACTTGGATTATTAAAAAAAAGGACAATGCAAACACAAACACAAACTATAGAGGAATGGAGAACATACCTTGTCGCCTACTTTCAGCATCTTTCATGCAAAACACAAAATAAATATGATCTAAATATGCAACTAATCATACAAAACATGGACCTAGGCCTGATTTAAGACTAGTAATGATGTTTATGCACAAAAAACAAATAATAAACAAAGAAAAGAGAAGCAATGATACAAACTATCTACATGATGATTCAAACCAAGCCTAACACATGGATTCTACATGATTAAATGAACCTAGACATGTTATTCTAATAAAAATAAACAAAACATGGTGAAAAAGACAAAAAAAAAAAAAAAAGAAGGCTAAATATGTAGCTACATGGCATATGAGTGCACTAGAACCCTAAACATGGTTTTTTTTTTTTATTATTATTGAAAACATAAATAAAAGAGGCACTAAAATAATAAAAGACGAGAGGATTGCCTACTGTTTTGAAGCAAGCTCAAGGAAAGGCAAGAAAACCTTATTTTCTTGCTTGGAAACCTCCCTCAAGCTTGGGTTCCAATTAGAGTTCATGCTCTTTAAGCCTTAAGATGTTTTTAGAAGTTTAGAGTTGCCTTAGGGTGTGTTATTTTCAGAGCTAAGGTAGAGGGAGAGGGGAGGTGTGGTGTTTTGATCTCAAAAGCTTGGAAAAGGCTCCAAGTTCTTAACCCCTCCAAAGAGAGGTGTGGTGTTTTGATCTCAAAAGCTTGAGTCGATCCTTACTCATTTTCTTTCTACTTTTTCATATCTACTCTCTCTCAAACCCTATTTTCTGAAAGCCCTAGCCCATAAACCCTAGATTTCTCAAATTTCAACTCTAGATTCCCTCAAAATCTTCCAAGGAAAGTTGAAAGGAAGCTTAGATAAACTTTTCTACCGATTATTTTGTAAGATTATCAAAGTTCCAAGTGTGATTCTCAAGCCAATTTTCCTATTTCGAGGTAGGGGTGCTTTTAACTCAATATATCTTCAATTTGAATGACTTATGTGGTAATTTCATAGTTATTCATGTAGTATATATATACTTATATGTATGTATGTATATGGATTGTGTTGTTAATAAGTGATTTGGAAAGATGTGGATAGTACTTTGTGATTATGGTTGAAACTATGTTTAATATGGTTGATTATGGTCGTTGATGGTGTGAATTAACCCCAGATTTTTGTAAGAGAGACAACCCCAAAATTTTCCATAAACCCTAGTTTTGAGATTTGTTCAATAAAGAGGGGTTTTGCTCAATTGGTTTAAAAAACATGAAATTAAATGTATTTACTTGATTTTATGGTGGAAATGTAGGAATTTAAACTTTTTCTATATGCATCTTGAGTTAATGAGGATTATGAATGAGATGTTCTTTTATGTTGATGTGAGAAGTATGGAATTTCAATGGTTTGAAATCATCTTAGGGAAAATTAGAGCTTTACAAATTCTTGCATCACATGCATTTTAAATATCTCTTAATATTATGATAACGATGATTGTTGAAAAACAGATGGGGGTAAATAGTCTATGTGTCTAGGTAGTGAGTTGGGTTGGGTTTGAATTATGTAATGTATTTGGTACCCGTGCAGGGAGTCAAGGTGCCCAATTGCCCTGTCTGTGCATATCGTCGAATGAATGTGAGAAAATATTTTTTGGGTGTCCACAAGCCCGCCATTTCTGGAGCCGACAAATGTGGAAAAACATGGTTTTGGGTGTCCATGGCCCCGCCGTTTCTGAAGTCAACAAATGCAGAAGGGAAAAATGTTTTTTTGGGTGCCTGTCGCGCTGCCGTTTTTGGAGCCAGCAAATGTGAGACTATTTTAAGTATATAAAAATCTATATTTATGTATGTTTTCAAATTTTGGACAAGTTGAACAAATTTCATGCATTGCATGTGTTCATCCATACACATTGACATTTATACACACCTCATATCTATAATTTCCATGATGCATTGGATGATCATATGTCTTTCAATTGGTTATATAACCTGTTAAATTCATCACCTACTGAGCTTATGCTCACCTCGAAGCTAACAATTTCAAGAAATGAAGATGACGTGCCCACTAAATGATGACATTCATAAGACAGGACTCTATTGGAGCTTGATGACATATCTATTGAAGTTTTGTTGGGTTTGGCTATGATGATTGTAATTAATGGTTGATTTTGCATGTTAATGTTGTAAAGGCATATTTTGGAGGGAAGTCCTTTTGGACATTATTTTTTTTGCATTTGTTTCTTGTCTATTGAACTGTTTTGCTTGTTGAGGATGTAATGAAACTATATTGTAACCTATGGGAAATAGTTCAATGGAAAAGAATGTTATGATCTTGTTACTATGTTTGTTCTTTTTTTTATGCGTTGTGTGGTGGAAATGCTTGGGAAAATAGGATCTAGAATGGTTCTTTCCGGGGCGTTACAAATTGGTATAAGAGCTAATAGGGTTTAAATACCCGAAGCTTGTGGGGAAGCGACCTTGCCGCCTAGGGCTATCAAGTTAGGAGGGGATGTTAGATGTTCTTGTATGTCTTATTTGTTTGTGTGATTATGTGGGTATGGAGCTAAGCTCTTAGGATAAGACTTGTGTCTATTATAATCATCGAAATCCTTTTAGAAAGGCACCTGATCAATGCTTTTTCCATTAGGAAGTCCTTGAGTGTTAAGGAACTAGTCAGTATCTTAAGAGAGTAACTCGTTTGTGTTTTGTGTTTATGTGGTTAGGTGGATTGCTGTTTATGGTAGAGGTGCATGTGTAGGTGTATGCCTAATTCATGTCTGATATATAAGCTAGAGTGTGATGTATAGGTTTTAAGTTAATCTATTCTTTTCATACTTCCAGATATAGGATGTCGGGACAAGGAAGAGGAGGTTGAGGTAGGCCCCGGGGAGGTCACCGGGTTATACTGGCACAACAAGATCTTCTTCCTTAAGAAGAAGGGGTAGTGCAAAATGACGCTGCCATTTCATCAGCCCAAGATGCAATGGGGGCATTAGCCTGGGAGATGGCAGGGGGCTCTTTGTGAGTCCATGGAAATACTCCGACCTGAGCAAGGGGCAAGGACAATAGAGGGGTAAACCCGAGTCTCCATCTTCAAGAAGGAATTTTTTCGCTCTAATCCTACAGAGTTTAGTGGTTGGCCTGACCCAATGAAGTCAGACGAATGGTTGGAGCAGATAATCAAGTCATTTGAGATTCTAAACATCCATGACGGAGAACTTCCAGTGGCATTGACGGCTTATCAATTAAAGGGAGAGGTTAGTCAGTGGTGGAAATCTGCAAAACATAGAGTGGAGCATACCTAGGAGGCGTTCACCCATGACTTCCAGGACAAGTTTTTGCCTCCCACAACAAGGGAAAGGTTGAGGAAGCAATTCGAAGACTTGAGACAAATAGATACACCAGTGGTGGAATTTGAGGCCACATTTACTAGTCTAGCCTGTTTTGTGCCCGGGCTTGTAGCAACCAAGAAACGACATTGTGTCTCAAATTTGAGAAGAGATTGAGGCAAATTCTGGTGAAAGTGATGTGTAATATGTATCGGGAGTATGATAGATTGGTGGAGGCTACAACTCATGACAAGATTATGCTAAAGTCCAAAGAAGTGAGGCAGAAGCACAAGAGGTCGAGTCACACTGAATCTAGGGGTGATACAAGGTCTTCTAAGAGATCTAGGTGTTCATTTTCTTCATCTTCCCAGTCCACACCCTAACAAGCCAAATCATCGGGGCCCGTTTCGATGAGAAGCTCGAGAAATGCGGTTCCCTATCGTGTTACCTGTTTCAGATGTGGCCAGGAAGGTCACAAGGCATTAGACTGCAAACAAAATCCCAGTCATCAACAACCAACTTGTCCTCAAAGTCAAGCCCAAGGGAAGGGCCAATTGCCATTGCGGGCAACCAGGTCATATGAAAAGATCTTGTCCATAACTGGTTGGAGTGGGGAGTACTTTGGGGTCCCAAAATTCTGGGGGGCATCAGTCAGGCCAAGATTAGAGGCAGCGTTATTAACCTATTCAATCCAGGCAAACAACAGGGGTAGTGCAAGGGGCCACTTTAGCACAGTTAACGCAATCAGCCAATACTTCGAGAGGTGATCGGGGTGATCAAAGACCCTAAAGATGAGTGTATGCCGTTGCTACTTCTGAATAGTCATCCAGGCCGTCAGTGATGAGAGGTTCTTATCTTGTCTATAACAGTTGGGCTTACGTATTGATACATACTACAGCATTGCACTCATTCATAGCATCTGCATTTGCATCCACGTTGGGCCTAGAGATAGAACGATTAGAGTCTCCATTTATGGTTGAATCACCACTTGGCGGTTGAGTTATTTTGGATCGGGGGTGTCGTGGGTGTATAATCGAGGTAGCTGAACGTCAACTCCCTTTTAATCTTGTGTTGTTAGAAATGTCAGGCTTTGATGTCATTCTTGGTATGGATTGGTTGTCCTCTTATCATGCTATTATAGATTGCTACCGTGGAAGGGTTATGGTGTGTACCGCAGGAGGGGACTATTTTTATTTTCTGCGAGATAGAACTAATGGAGGGTTATTACCATTGTATGACCCACGAACTTAGGGTAAGCTTAGTTTTTTTCTTGCAACCATCGTGGGAGATGATAATAATGTGATTCGAGGAATGTTTCCAAAGGTAGTTTGCGAGTATCCGGATGTTTTTCTTGAGGACCCCACTGAGTTACCACCTCATCGTGAGGTAGAATTTTCTTTAGTGCCGAGAACAACACCTATCTCAATGCCGCCATATAGATTTGCCCTAGCGGAGCTGCTTGTCTTAAAGGAGCAGCTACAAGAATTGTTTGACAAGAGCTTTATACGTCCTAGCACCTCGCCATGGGGAGCACCTGCCTTCTTTGCCAAGAAGAAAGATGGTTCGTTACGGTTATGCATTGATTATCGTAAGCTCCATAGGGTTATAATCAAGAACAAATACCCTTTACCCTCGATAGATGATCTTTTCGAGCAACTTAAGGGTTCTCGGTGTTTCTCAAAGATAGATTTAGAATTGGGTTACCATCAATTGTGGGTAAAAGAGGAGGACATTCCTAAGATGGCCTTCCGTACCCGATATGGCCACTATGAATTTCTTGTATTGCCGTTTGGCTTGACCAATGCTCATGGTTCCTTCATGGACTCAATGAATTGAGTCTTCTGAGATTATTTTGATAAGTTTGTGGTAGTTTTTGTAGATGACGTTCTTATTTATTCGCCTTCTGAAGAGGAGCACAAGAAGCACCTTCTGTACCCGATACGGCCACTATGAATTTCCTGTAATGCCGTTTGGCTTGACTAATGCTCTTGGTTCCTTCGTGGACTTAATGAATCAAGTCTTCCGAGATTATCTTGATAAGTTCATGGTAGTTTTTGTAGATGACATTCTTATTTATTTTTCTTCTGAAGAGGAGCACGAGAAACACCTTCACATTGTTTTACAACTCCTTAGAGAACATCGGTTGTATGCCGAATATAAGAAATGCCAGTTTTGGCTCTCGAAAATGAAGTTTTTGGGTCATGTGGTTTCAAATGAGGGAGTTACAATCGATTCTTCTAAAATTGAAGCAATGCAAAGGTGGGAATGACCTAGAAATGTTTTTGAGATTCGAAGCTTCTTGGGTCTTGTCTGATATTATTGGTGTTTTGTAAAGGATTTTTCCATTCTAGCAGCGCCTTTGAGCAAATTAACCAGAAAATGGGTGAAGTTTGTTTGGAATGATGCATGTGAGAAATCCTTTCCAGAGTTAAAAGCTAGATTAACTATGGCATCTATCTTGATTATCCTAGAAAAAGGAAAAGGTTATACCGATTATTGTGATGCTTTTAGAGAGGGGTTGGGATGTGTTTTGATGCAAAAGGGCAAGGCTATAACTTACAGTTCTCATCAACTGAAAAGTCATGAAAGAAATTACCCCACTCACGATCTTGAGTTTAGCAACAGTAATTTTTTCTTTGAAGCTCTAGAGACATTACCTTATGGAGAGAAATTTGACGTATTTTCTGATCATAAGAGCCTTAAGTGTTTATTTTTTAAAAAAGATTTAAACTTGCGTTAGAGGAGGTGGATGGAGTATATGGAGTTCTAAGATTTTGAATTGCACTACCACCCAGGAAAGGCAAACGTAGTTGCTGATGCCTTGAGCAGAAAGTCTTTGAGTGCGGTTGCTAACCTTGCTATGAGGGAGTGGAAAATGTTAGGTGACCTAAACGAGTTTGATGTACGACTTGGCGAACCACCTAGTCAAGCTACCTTGTTTTCAATTTTAGCCCAGCTAACACTAATTACCCGAGTCTTAGAAGCATAACAAAATGACCTAGAAGTGGAGGCTATTAGAGAGAAATCTTACAAGGACAGGAGGAAAAGGGGTTATGGGTGCATTTTGATTCAAGTACTCGATATGTAGATCGTCTCTTTGTTCCACAATCTTGTAGAGATGATGTACTACATGACTTCTATCACTCCCATCTTGTTGTTCATCCTGGAGGTACAAAAATGTATCGTGCTTTGAGTTGTCAATTTTGGTGGAGAGGCATGAAGAAAGATGTGGCCTAATTTGTGTCAAAATGTCTAACTTGTCAGCAAGTCAAGGCGGAACATCAAAGGCCAGCAGGGTTATTGCAACCCTTACATATGGCATAATGGAAATAGGAGCACATTACAATGGGCTTTGTTTTAGGTCTCCCTAGAACTCAAAAAGGTAATGACGCTGTTTGGGTCGTATTAGATTGATTGACAAAGTGGGCACATTTTCGTGCAATGTGCATGGGTGATTCAGTTAATTATCTAGCAAAATTGTATGTTAGGGTGATTGTTCGGCTTCATGGGGTTTCAGTGAGCATTGTCTCGGATAGAGATCCTCGCTTCACCGCATGGTTGTGGCAAAGTTTGCAAACCGTCATGGGAACTCAATTCACCTTTAGTACCACTTACCATCCTCAAACTGATGGTCAATTTGAACGTATAATTCAAATTCTAGAAGACATGTTGAGAGCTTGGGTAGAAGACTTCAAAGGGTCATGTGAGAAATATCTACTATTAGCTAAATTTGCCTATAACAACAGTTTTCAAGGTTGTATTGGGATGACACCTTTTGATGCTTTGTATGGGCGTCCATGTAAATCACCCGTGTGTTGGACCGAAGTAAGAGATTCACTGATGCTTGGCCTAGATATAGTTCGTGAGACCACAGATAAGATAGATCTCATTCGGAGGAGGTTAGTCACAGTGCAAAGTTGGCAAAAGAGTTACATAGATAGAAGGAGACAACCTTTATCCTTTGAAGTATGTGACCATGTATTTTTGAGGATATCTCCTAGGAAAGGTTTGATGAGATTTGGCCAAAGTGGAAAGTTATTACCTAGATTTACGGTCCCTTTGATATCATTGAATGGGTAGGAGAGGTTGCCTATCGCCTTGCTTCACCTCCACATTATTCAGGATAAATGATGTGTTCCACATCTCAATGTTCTGCAAATATGAGCCAGATCCATCTCATGTTCTAGACTGGAAAAACTTAGAGGTAGATGAAAATGTTTCTTATGATGAAAAACCCATAAAGATCCTAGACTCCTGAGAGCAGGTATTAAGGGGCAAAACTATTCCCTTAGTCAAAGTATTATGGCACCATCACGGAGTAGAAGAAGCCACTTGGGAAAGAGAAGTTGAAGTTCGAGAAAGACACCCTGAGTTGTTTAGAAATATGTAATTTCATTGACTTATGATGTTGATGCTTGTAATGTGGCCAATATAATGTGAATAAAGTTTTTGATGGATGTTATATGCTGTAATTTTGAGAAGTTCACGAGTTTTAGATATTGATAGTTTGAATTATTGTGTTATGATAATGTTATGATGATTAGAGATATTACAAGAGCAGTAATTGTCTTTTTGGGAAGTGTTGGAGTTGCTTTTGACGAGGACTATCGAAATTTCGAGGCAAAATTCCTTGAGAAGTGTAGGCTGTGACACCTGGGTTTTTCGGACCGCTCAAGCAGTGGGGTTGTCGCTTGAGGGTAGAATTCATTCTCCCAGTATTTTCATTGTAGCTCTGCAAAACTTCTGGGATCTCTCATTTTTCGCTCGAGCGGAGGAAGTATTGCTCGAGTGATCTTTCCTAATTTGTGCTGTTTGCTCGAGCGAAGGAAGTTGCGCTTGAGTGGCCAGTCGAGACAGCGGATTTTCAAAAGTCGATTCTTACTCATTTTCTTTCTACTTTTTCATATCTGCAGTTTCTCAAACCTTGTTTTCTGAAAGCCCTAGCCCATAAACCCTATATTTCTCAAATTTCAACTCTAGATTCCCTCAAAATCTTCCAAGGAAAGTTGAAAGGAAGCTTAGATCAATGTTTCTATTGATTGTTTCATAAGATTATCAAAGTTCCAAGCGTTATTCTCAAGCCTATATTCCTATTTCGAGGTAAAGGTGTCTTTAACTCGATATATCTTCAATTTGAACGACTTATGTGGTAATTTCATAGTTATTCATGTAGTATATATATATACCTATGTGTATGTATGTATATGGATTGTGTTGTTAATAAGTGATTTGGAAAGATGTGGATAGTACTTTGTGATTATGGTTGAAACTATGTTTAATATGGTTTATTATGGTCGTTGATGGTGTGAATTAACCTCACATTTTTGTAAGAGAGAAAACCCTAAAATTTTCCATAAACCCTAGTTTTGAGATTTGTTCAATAAAGAGGGGTTTTGCTCAATTGGTTCAAAAAACATGAAATTAAATGCATTTACTTGATTTTATGGTGGAAATATAGGAATTTAAGCTTTCTCTATATGCAGCTTGAGTTGATGAGGATTATGAATGAGATGTCCTTTTATGTTGATGTGAGAAGTATGGAATTTCAATGGTTTGAAATCATCTTAGGGAAAATTAGAGCTTTACAAATTCATGTATCACATTTATTTTAAATATCTCTTAATATTATGATGAGGATGATTGTTGAAAAACAGGCGGGGGTAAATAATCTATGTGTCCGAGTAGTGAGTCAGGTTGGGTTTGAGTTGTGTAATGTATTTGGTACCCGCGCGGGGAGTCAAGGTGTCCAATTGCCCTGTTTGCGCATATGATCAGACGAATGTGGGAAAATGTTTTTGGGTATCCACGAGCCTGCTGTTTCTGGAGCCAACAAATGTTGAAAAACATGATTTTGGGTGTCTGTGGCCCCGCCGTTTCTAGAGTTGGCAAATGCGAAAGGGAAAAATATTTTTTTTGGGTGCCCATCGCGCCGCCGTTTTTGGAACCAGCAAATGTGGGACTATTTTCAGTATATAAAAATCTATATCTATGTATGTATTTCAAATTTCGGCTCTTACTTGGAAGGTCATAGTACGTTTACTACCCGTGGAAAATTTTGGAGAGGTTGAACAAATTTCATGCATTGCATGTGTACATCCATGCACATTGACATTTATACACACCTCATATCTATAATTTCCATGATGCATTGGATGATCATATGTCTTTCAATTGGTTATATAACCTGTTAAATTCATTACCTACTGAGCTTATGCTTACTCCAAAGATAACAATTTCAGGAAATGAAGATGACGTACCCACTAAATGATGGCATTCATAAGACAGGACTCTATTGGAGCTTGATGACATATCTATTGAAGTTTTGTTGGGTTTGGCTATGATGATTGTAATTAATGGTTGATTTTGCGTGTTAATGTAGTAAAGGGCATATTTTGGAGGGAAGTCCTTTTGGACATTATTTTGTTTGCATTTGTTTCTTGTTTATTGAACTGTTTTGGTTGTCGGGGATGTAATGAAACTATATTCTAACCTATGGAAAATAGTTCAATGGAAAAGAATGTTATGATCTTGTTACTATGTTTGTTCTTTTTGTTTATACGTTGTGTGGTGGAAATGCTTGGGAAAACAGGATCTAGAATGGTTCTTTCCAAGGCGTTACATCTTGTCCTTGGTAATGGCATTTAGGAAGCTGCCACACTACTTCTTTGTGCATACAATTGTGGTATTGACTAAATTCCCATTGAAAGTATTGTTTAAAAGGGCATATTTTCTGAATGAATTTTAAAATGGGCAGTAGAGTTGGGATAATTCGACATCAAGCTCCAACCTAGAATGACAATTAAAGCCCAAGCTTTGACAGATTTTGTCAAAGAGTTTTCTTTAGGAACTCATTCTATCTCCCTGATTGATCTCACTGAAGATAGAGCAAAGGGGGTCGGCACAACATGAATTGCTCAGCCTCATCGCATCTTGCAACAAGTTGAAGCTCTACCCCAACCGAATAAACCTTGTAACGTGCCATTGAGTGTGGCAGTAGTGGCATTTTCCACTGGACCCAATGATGCGCTGCAGGGGAGTAAAGAGGTAAATTGAGCTGTAAAGGATTCAATTTGTATTGTCGTGCCTAAAAGTGATATGGTAGGGAAACCTAGCAAAGATAACTAATAATCAAGTACATCATTACAACCTGACGACATGGTTGAGGAAGTCATTGTGATCCCAAATCCAAAAATATCTTTCGATCCATCAGTGTGTTGGGAACTATTTGTAGGGGAGATGTGGAAGCTATTCGTGGATAGAGCCTCTAACAGACACGAAGTTGGGCTTGGAATCGTTCTTGTTTCACATGATAGTTTGACTATCGAGCAAGTAATCAAACTGGTTTCCAGCATCCAATAATGAAATGGAGAACAAAGTGCTTTTAGCCAGTTTGAAATCTGCCATCTACATGAAAGCTACCAAGCTAACGGTGACTTCTAATTGGTGGTCAACCAAATCTCTGGTGAATATAAAGTGAAGGATGATAGAATGGTTAAGTACCAAGCGCTAATTAGGGAAGAAATCAAGAAGTTTGATTCTATCAGAGTAGAGTAGAATGGCAGAGATAAGAATAGCAAGGCAGATAAATTAGCCAGTTTCGTAACCATGTCAGACACATCCATTCCTAACCCTTTGCTAATTGACTTCTTACCAAGGCCAAGAATTAAAGAGCCAGAAGTAGTGGAGGTATTGTATACTGATCTAGGACCTTCATGGATGGACCCCATTGTCATTTTTCTGAAAGATAGGATTTTGCCTGACGATAAGAAAGAAGCAAACAAAATCCGTGCCAAATCAAAGCCGTTTTGGCTTACTCCATTTGGGGCACTTTACAAGAAATCTTTCATCGGTCCATATTTGAAATGCGTCATTTCATTTTCATCCTAAGGTTGAAGTGCTTGGTACCTATAATGTGAAAAGAAGAGGATGACTTAGCAAAACTCTTAATGAGCTTACAAATGGGTTGTTAGGGTATTGTAAATTACAGGGGCACTTTCCGTAAGCTTACCTATGTGAGTGTAGGAGGTGGTGTCATTTCCTATGAGTCCAAGGGCTTGACTCTAGAGCGCTCATGAAACAGGATATAGATACAAGGCCAATCCACGTGTCGGTTTGTTTAAATACTTGAGGTAACCTGTACTGTGCGTAAGACATGTCCGGTTAGTTGTATAAGATCACTAGTTCAAAGACAAGTCTACTATACCATCTTGACTAACTTTGAGAAGTCTTCACTAAGTGATTGATTCAAATCGTAAGATATCTTCACCTATGCATAAGGCTGCCAAGTGAACCAAGAGTCATCATTTGGTATTTTGAAAATGGTGGGGGAATGTTAGGAAATTTTCAAAATGATTTTTAAAATGTATAAAGCTTGAAATAAACTTGGAGACTTTGTCCCATATCGGAAAGAGAGGAAAACATGGAGCACTTAATAAAGTGCTACATGGAATATTCCTTTGAATATGGAATTGTGAGATGAAAGCCAGAATGCATGCACCCATACCACAAGGATGGTGCTTCACACCATCCGCACGCGCATATGCGCATGGCATGGGCAGTGGGCTGTGTGGCGTTTGATGGCACACTTTTCACTTTGCACGGACGCATCGGCGCAAGGCGCCTTGAGGGTGCTTTCCTATTTACCATCAGACAGGTTGGAGCGATGACGTGGATCCAACATGGCATGGGCGACGTGGAATATAGTCAGCTCCACATGGCAGTGACGTGGCGTCTGTTGGCGATGAGTCAACCAACCGATCAAACAGTTGCGTATCTGATCTGGAGTGGTTTGATCATAGCCGTTGATTGGAGAAGCGCGCAATCATACGAATGAGATGGCACCCGATCGTGATCAGGTGTGATCAGTCGAGGCAGCTATTCGGTGTGAGAATGATCTGCACCATAGATCGTCGATCCAACGGTCTGATCTGATCGGATACGATCAAGGGATATGACCATTTGATCAGATCCATCAAGGCCTATAAATAGGCTGCGAAATTAGCCATTTCATTCCATCTAAAAATTCAGAAATCATTCCTGTAATTCCCCCTCTCTCTCTTTCCCCTCTCTTGATTTAGATTTTCCAATCAAGAGTTTCTTAAGCTAATTTCTGTTTTTCTTATTGGTAATCATGTTCTGCAGATTTGATTATCAGTGTCTTGGTTTCCTAGATTATATCAAGAGTATTCTGATCTACTATCATTAGTACAGATGTCGGTAAACTTGATTTTTAGATCAGGCTTCACTGTATCCTAGAGGTAAAATTGTTGTAACCCCCTACACACTTTTTTGGTGGGTGCAAATATTGTCTTTAGGAAAGCGACTTAGTAACGCGACTTGAAGCACCAAGTTTCTGTTCTACATAGACAAGGTTTGAAGACCCGAAGACCACTAACTGAAGATTTCAAGGCGATTTGTTCCAACACAACATTCCATGAGAGCTTTGTCTAGCCCTTGCTTGTGTCCAAGGCCACACTCACTGTGGTGGCACATTAACACTTGAAAAAGATTTCAGCCACAGAAGGTGAACATATAGTCTAGTCAAATAATCTTTCTACTCACTAATATGCATCTACACAAGTACATGATCATGACGCAATATAGATATAGTATTATATAGATTTAGGATGCTCTATGATTTCTCATTTCTCAAATCATTTTCAAATCAGTATCAATTTTCATTCTTCCTCAAATTATTCTCAAAACAATTCAAGTTTTCATTTTCCTCAAATGACCATTTATCACAAGTTTTTTAATATATTGTTCATAATCCAAATCATCATTTTATTATGGTAAATCCTACTCTGCCAGTGGTCATCATTGAGCACCACCTAATCAATTAGTAGGCCATCGAAAGCACTGCTCTGTCAGTGGTCATTGCTAAGCACCACCAAATTTATTGTTTTCTAACCAGAAAGAAATTGGCACCTACACTGTGTGGGTGTAGACACCCCATTTTTGACCGACCTTAAGACTCAGACGTCATCGTTTATGCACGCGATGATTGCGCATGTTTGTGCTTGTTTCGAGCGCCCGAAGGACTTGACTGAATGCCTTGTCCTTGAGCCTCTTAACACTTTGTGCTTTGGCCTTGGTTTTTTGTGCCAACCCTTGTTGGCTCTTGCCTAGGGAGGGAGAGGGCCTTGCCGGCCACTTGTGGCACTTGTCGGCCACTTTTCTCCCTTGCAGGCCACTTTAAGTGGCCGGCCGGCTAGTAAAAGTGGCCCGCCGGCCAATTAACTGGCCGGCAACCACTTTTTCTCATTTTTAGATATTTGTAGATATTCTGAGCCAGCTGTGGCTCACTGAATTCATCCTCCATACACGTGTATGGAGGGATTGAGCAAGCCTTTTGGCTTGCATTGCCTATATAAGGGGAGCTTCCTCCCTCTTGAGAGAGGTTCAGCATTTTCAGAGCACAAATATCTCCTTCTCTCTAGAATTCTCACACTCTCTCTATATTTGTGCTATTTTGTGCTTAGAAGTGTTATTTTTTCACACTTTTGCACACAAACACCTAGTTAAGCACCTTCACTTTGGAGCTGAGGTCCATTGAAGCTTGTTTTGAGGTCTTAGCATTGGTTTTGGCCCAAAATTATTGCTGAAGTTGCTGCCTTCTTGCTGTGCTACAAGGGTAAGCTTCTTCTCCTCTTAAGCTTGTTTGTTGTATACTAGTTTAAACCACCTTTGCATGCTTATTTAGGCCTGGTTGTTAACTAAAAAAGCTTTGATTTTAAGTGTTAAGAAAGGTGGTTTAAGGCCTCTTTGGTGTTGGGGGTGTTTCTCCCTCTTGTGTGCCTTATTTGCTTGAGGTTGGTGCCTTCTTTTAAAGCCTTGGATGCACCCTTTGTTTGGCCTTTCTACCACTGAAACTCAGAGGAATTTCAGTGGTAGAAACCATGTTTTGAAGTCCAAAATAGGCGGGGGTGGCCTCTCCTTCTTGCTTCTTGGTTTTATGCCTTGTTAGCCTAATTAGTGAGCATGCTTTTCTAGCATGTGTTGGCTTATTCTCAGCTTATTTTTGGTCTTATTTCAGCATGGCATAGCTCTATTTTGGCTTGGTTGAGTCACCTTATGCATGCTTTTTACACTTGTAGTGTAATCTTGCCATTTAGCCTTACATGCTTGCCACTTTGGTTCATCATTCCAGCCTATTTTGACTACACTCCAG
This sequence comes from Camellia sinensis, assembly GCF_055761805.1. Taxonomy (NCBI): domain Eukaryota; kingdom Viridiplantae; phylum Streptophyta; class Magnoliopsida; order Ericales; family Theaceae; genus Camellia; species Camellia sinensis. Next base: position 144,153,381 of record NC_138962.1, read on the forward strand.
GATGATTTTATCCATGTTTTAACATGCTTAAGCTCTGTTTCAAGTGGTCTTGGCCATGTGAGGCTTGCTTTGTGTAGTTGTAGTGTAAAAGCCCTTGACTAGCTTTGAGTTTCAAAGTCTCTAGTATGCTTCACTTGAGTTGTTTGCATGCTTTGGCCTCACTTCTCACATGATTTCAATGTATATAGCATAGTCATACTCTCACATGTGTCACTCTTTCAATGCTTTTGGAGAGTTGTGCCTTATGCCTTGATCATGAGCTAGTTCGTATGCATGCTTCTCTAAGCTTTTGGGCTACCATTCCAGCATGTTTTTTGTCTTACTTTGCCATGTTACAACTCTGATTTTGGTTGGTGGGGTCACCTCTTGCTTGGTTTTGGTACTTGTAGTGTAATCTCACTCATTAGCCTTGCATGCTTAGTGTTTTGGCTTACCATTCCAACTTGTTTCAGCTACACTCTATCATGTTTCTAGCATTGTTTTGACATGCTTTAGGACTATTTTGAGTGATCTTGGTCCTTTGAGCATTGCTTAGTATGACTATGGTGCAAGTGCCTTAGCTAGTCTTGAGTTTTGAACACCTTGGCATGCTTTATTTGAGCTATTTGCATGATATGGTATCATTTGGCATGGTATTTCAGAGCATATACTTCCATCATGCACTCATATATATCGCTCTTTAATTGTGTTTGAGAGTTGACCCTTATGCCTAGTTAATGAGCCATTACACGAGCATCGTTATCTTACCTTTCATGCCATCATTTCAGAGCATTTTGGCCATTATTTTGGCATGCATGAGGTCTGTTTAGGGCTGGTCTAGTCCATTGAGCATTGTATTGTATAATCCTAGTGTTGTGTACCTCACTAGCTTTCATGCTTAAGGACTCTAGTATGCCATACTTGTGTTGCTTGCATGATATGTCATCATTTGGCATATGATTTCAGTGTTTGAACCTTTGTCATGCTCTCATATATGTGACTCTTTCAATGTGTTTGAAAGTTAAGCCTTTTGCCTTGCTTGCGAGCAAATGAATGAGCATGCACACCTTGCCTTTTTGTGCCTAAGTCTTAATGTGTTTCTGCCACTGCTTTGAGATGTCTTAGGTCTGTCCATAATTGGTTTGACCATTTGAGCATTGTAGTGCATGCCTCTTGAGTGATGCTCTTTACTAGCTTAACATATTTGACATTTGAGCATGCATTACATATGTTGTTTGTATTGCATCGTGTTCAACCAGACGTTGTGTTGAACACAAGGTGGATTGGTCCACTTCATATTCAAAGTGATGAAAGTGAGCCAATCTCCTTTGTCTCCATTGCCTTTTATCACTCATGATAAGGTCATGGTCTTAGAGTCTTGTGCATGCCACTTTAGCATTGAAAGATGAGCATTTGTTTGCATTGCATTGTGTTTGGATCAGACGTTAATCCAAACACGAGGAATGTGGCACGTTTCATACTCAAAGTGATGAAACGTGTTGCGTTTCTTGGTCGCCAACCCTCCTGATCATGCATGATAGAGGCGGAGGCTCTTACGTGTTGTTTGTGCATTCACTAATATTGTGCGAGCTTGGCTCTTTGGCCATCATGCATTGAGATACGTGATTGGTGGCTTAAGAACCAAGTACTACTCTCCTTTGAGCTTGAGAAATGATAAGGAGAGTAGTTGCACACACATTTCCTTGTAAATGCATTGTTGTGCCTTTGTTGATCTCTCTTGCAGCAAAATTGAGGTTCTGGAAAGGAAAGTGGCCGGCTGGCCACTTGTACTAGCCTGCCGACCACTTGTAGTGGCCAGTCGGCCAGTTGAGGTAGCCTGCTGACCAGTTAAAGTGGCCGGCCGGCCACTTGCAGCAAATTTGTCTAGAATGCTCCTGTTTTGAGGCAGATGTAACCTGAAAGAGCGTTCAATGTTCTGAGGTCAACGCGAATGCAAACAAAGGCAACTCATGGCACATCGGTGGATTTCTGGGTGAAGCAAACTGAGCATGCATATCTCTCTCCCCTCGAGGCCATTTTAACTGCTTTGTTTAGTTAGTTAATCTGTCAGTTTCTGTAATTAATTAGTTAATGTGTTTAGCTAATTTAATTCATTATTGTAATTTTCTAATTAGCTTAGAATAGCTATTTTCAATTTGGTTTATAATACTTAGTTAGCTAGAGTTAGTTAATTAATTGGTTTGAAATAATTAGCTTAGCTTAGCGTTGCTAGTTAGCTTATTTATTCGGACCCTCCGTCGAGAGGGCAAATGTTGTAATAAGTGTGCGTATGTGTGTGAATGTCTTCCAACCCCACGTCTTTCTCCCTTTTATTTACCAGCTTTCGATGGTTAGTTTTAGGGCATGTTTCAATTAGCATACTTATGCTTTGCATGCGTGCATCATTCATTTGTCTTGCATGCACCGGGCTCGGTGCATCATTCAAATTGCATTGTATTTCAATACACTTTCTTGAATACGTGTTTCAAAGCATGTTATCAAGTGTTGCGTTCATATGCCATCTTAGAATAGCCGAGCCTATTTAGTTGCATTTTTGCATGTGTTGCATTAGGCATTTTAACATAGCTAGGATCATGCATTGATTTCTAACTAGTTTTCTGTTTTGGCTTGGAGTACACTGTAAGTGTTTACGCTTTAGCATACTGCATGAGATGTGCATGTTGCTATAATAGCATGCTTGCCATGAGACTATTTGCTTAAGTGTTTAATTGCATGAATGTCTGTAGATGAAGGCTTCATTACTTGAATTGGAACAATTCATCAAAATGTGAATTTTAAGCCCACTTGAGGGTGGCAAATCATCATGTTTTAAGCCCACCTTGTTTGGTGGCAAATCTGCATTTCTAAGCCCACTTGAGGGTGGCAAATTCAAACTTATTTCGAAAACAAACATTGAAATGTTTTGTTCCAATTTAGGCGATCTAGTCTATACTTGTGTGTTGTGAGCATCACATAGTAAGATTAGCTAAATAACTGGAATAAGACACATGTGTTTTAAAAAACAACATATCATGTTAGTAGAGGCCGATCCTTTGATCGGGCGAGTAGGGGTGCTCATTTCATGACCTTCCCCCCTCATACCCAAGTTCTCGAGCCAAGACAACTTTGTTGATGACAGACACGTGGCCTTAGGCACGAGTCAGGGTTTCCTAAATTTTTCAAAAACAAAATATTTAGGTGGCGACTCTAAAATCTGGCAAAGTAGCCCATATTTGGCACTTCTTGATTCAAATCGATTTTCCAAAAATGATTACCAGATTTAGACTCTTTGGTGATTTATCAGTCTTACATTGCACTTTGTGAGATTAGATTCAGAACCGTGATAGGAGTCCGAACTGTAGTAGCTAGAACCCAATTCGCGCCCTCTCCAAAAGGGGGGCGCGCGGAGAGAGTTTGGGGCGGTCTACAGTGGGTCTTCAGTCTTTCACCATGGACTATTGAGCAAAGTTATCTCATTCTCTATACATTATCTAGATTCACTGTTTCATTCAATTTAAAACCATAATGTTTAAATAAAATAAAAGGGCAACTCATGCTATACTCATCGTTTTACAAAGTGTGTTCCAACACACCTCCATTCAACAACAGGTTTTAATCCAATAACTCAACAATTTCCAAATGTAAGTTACTGAAAAGTTTTGTTCAACCTAGGATGCCAATTTTTACAACAATGCTATTCTCCTCCAATGGCCAACAATGCAATCTCTATCAATTCTATAATTTCATAAATTATCCACATTCATCTCTAATTCCAACATAACATTATGAATTTCTCAATCAATTATATCAATTTCAAAATAGATAACAATTCTACTATTTGAACCATTTCACAAATTAGGGTTTACTATAATTGAGGATTTCTCAAATTGAAGTAGCCACATGTTTTTTTATATAAAGAAAATAGGTTTGGTAGGAAAATTATAGAAAATACTCAATCATTTCCAAACCCCAATCTCTACTATGCAATTTCACAAATATCTCTACCATTCTCTTAATGGGTATACCAAAACTATTGAATAAAAAGAGAAGCACACTATTTAAAAAGAAATCGAATTGGATTTTGGCTTAGATTAAAGTGTAGCCCTCATCAAGCTTTACAACGTTAATACTCGGACTTTTGATTGAATCTAACTCTAAGACACCCATCTAAGGGTTGAAGATGGTGGCTACGGTAGAGAGAAAGAGTATATAGAGAGAATGGAGAGAAAAGAGGGGGGCAAAATACTACAAGACCTATTATACTGAGGGTTCGATCTCGAAGTCGGTACATCTACACACATGGGTTCAAGTCGAGTTTAAGACTTGGGACTCTCTACATTAGACGTGACTCCAATGATAGTGTAGCCCTTAGTTTCATGCAATACTTTGTTCATGAAGGCCAGGGGGTAACCGAAGTGACTTTCAATAGATATTAATGTTCCCCAAAGGCACGGGACCTTCATGCATCTGTGGTGGTACTTAGTTATAGAAATATTTATTCATATTATTACTTATCAAATTATTGTCAAAGTCATATTTAATAAATAATTGTATCAATGGGTTCTCTTTTTTTACAGAAATAGGGTTTAATATACAATAATATCCTTTGAAATAGTTACATAGTTTGTAAACACATGATTTTGCATAAAACATTTAGGGTAACTTAATACATAATACAACTCACTTTATATTGAATTCCAACTTCTAAATACTTTCTGAACCTTATGCAAGTTCCAAGAATTCTATATAGAATAATAACAATGATGATTTAGTGTCTTTGTGACTAATAAGGCTTTAGAATAGATGTCCAAGGTTTATAGTGGCCTAAATCCATTAAACATAAGCTATAAATCAATTTTAAGCCTGACCAAACGTCCTCCCTATTGTTCACCTATGGGATCTAGACAGCTCGGCGGCCAACTTCAAATGGACTTATCTCCCTTATCTAAACTCGAATTCAAATAAAATTTGTGTCTAAATTGTCCCTAATCGAATGCTACAATCACATTGATCTGAAAAGGAATGGCATTGAATAAATATGGTAGGATAGTTACCAACTGCTTCTACTTAACAAACACAAACAAGAAGACAAACAAATCAAAGAAAAATGGCTGATTGCATTTGAAATTTAAAAGAAAGGAAACTTAACAACAGTACTATTAGTCTTGGTCGCATTTGAAATAATTGTTTGCAACAACCAAAAGACAGACACAAACAACCTAGTGGTTTAACAGACACGTAAAAGAAAAAAAAAAGTTGCAAACGGGATGTCATCTCTTAAGCACTACGGTAAAATCAAATCCATTTTGATTTTCAAAACAATCATTGACTTGTTCAAGACGTGATTTCAATTTTTTCTTTGCATGGTTGAAAAACTTGGGCTCTTTTGTTCTGGTAAGTTTGCGAGTGCTTGACGATTTTTCAGAGTTAATCAATGCTTACATGTTTGAAGTTTGCTCTACAGAATAGTGTATTAGTTCAAATTTGGTGGTATGTTTCATTGAGGCATATTGATGTGATATTAATATTCATTGATTAATTGATCAAAAGAGGTGTTAATCTGAATTGTTTATGTAATCTAGTTGTCTAAGTCGTAATACCCTGATTATGTATATAAATTGTTACGTTTATAATACATTATTGTCTAAATGTTTAATGTTTTCAATGATAAATTTCTACTTAGAATCATTATGTTGAGTCTATCATCATCTCACAAAGAAAAAAAAAAAGAAAAAAAAAGGTTTTTAAGGGATAATTTTTTTTCCCTTCCCAATGCATATAATGATATGATAATAAAACAAGACAATAAACAAATACTGCAATAAGATAGTTTGAAAAGTTGTGTTATAAATTTTGAAATTTTCATACGCTAAAACTTACATGGCCATCTACCCATAAAAATTGACTGTTGTGTTACAAAATTTTGGATAAATTATACTCACATCCCTTGAGGTTTAAAAAAAAATACAATAAATTTTATAATTTTGATATAATTACACTGGATTCTTATAAGGTTTTAATTCACATAACACTTAACCCATTTTCCTTAATAATTATTTTGAAAAAAATTATATTGTTATCTCTTTTATATTGAAATGTGTATATATATATTATTCTTGTATTTTCAAACCATTTGCATTAGTTTTAATTCATTTAACCATACAAAAAGAGAGGTAGGTATAATTATGTCAAAATTATAAGGATGGTTACATTTTTTTCAAACCTCGGAAGAGGTTAATGTAATTTAGCCTAGAAATTTTTAAAAGGCTATTTTTGTGCATCCTATTCAAGATATATAGATTAATTTCTCATTGAATAGTTTATTCTTTCCAACTAATTTCAATCACATTGAAATTTAAAATTAAAATTAAAATTTACATATACAATTATCACAAATATTGGCAGCATGTTTTCTTTTATTATTATTGTTGTTGTTGTTGTTGTTGTTTAATTTTCCTTTTTAATTTTTTTTTTCTTCTTGTTGGAGTTTCAAACCAAACATTGTTTGGTTAATGGATAGGAATGGCAACGGGGCGGGGTGGGGCCGGGGATCACACTCCCGTCCTCGATCCCCGAAAGTGAGATATTCCCCGTCCCCGCCCCCGATCCCCGACGGGAACCCATAGCCCGCCCCCATCCCCGCCCCCGATCGGGGATCGGGGATCCCCGATCCCGAAAAATCCCCGGTGGTATTTTTTTTTTTTGATCTGTAAACAATCCTGTTGAAATATATTTTCAAACATATTTGTAACTCCGTCCATCATATTTTCTGTAAACATATTTGTAACTCTGTCCAGCATATTTTCATATTTGTAAATCTGAAATATATTTTCAAACATATTTGTAACTCTTCAAACAATCCTATTCAAGCATATTTGTGACATTTTCAAATTAAAAAAATTTATAAACATCTAATTCAAACATATTTCAAATATGATATTTGTCAACATATTTTGTATCTGTAAAGAACAAAATAACATCTATGAATAACTCTGTCTAGCAGAATAGTCCTATTCAAATCAATATATACAAATCAATAAATCTGTCCAGCAGTTTTCAAAAAAAAAAAAGAATCTGTCCAGTAGCATTCTAAACAAAAGAATCTGTCCAGCAGCATTTAGCATAGCAGAGAGAAAAGCATCCTATTCAACAAAATAACACAAACAACAAAACAGATGTCTAGCAGCCCCACACAAGAAAATTCAACAAGTTGCAAAGAGAATAATTAGTCCCAAGCACAACCCGCAAGGGATAGGTTACCCAAAAATTGAAATTTTAAAAAAAAAAATTCCATTACAACATAAAAAATCAAATGAATTGTTTCTCCAATTCTCATAAAAAATCAATTGAAATTTAAAACTGGCCTTCCTTTCATCTTAAAAATTGGTAAGATTATGGTAACGACTGCAATGCGTGCTAAGGACATTTAATTACAAACTTTGTAATTTGTTATAAGAATTTGTACTATAAAATTATAATTATGTTTAACTCAATTATCTAATGTCATTAAAATTCTCACTAACAAAATACAAATTTGTATTAACAAATCAATTGTTAACTAAACAAATTAACTAAACATCAATCAACATCATCAACTTCACATAATTTCAACTACAAATAGATATCTGGACACAAATTATCAAATTAAAAATTCAACAAATTAACAAATTAACAATTCAACTACAAATAGATATCTTCACACAGAATAACATCAATAAAGAGAAAATAACATCATCAACATCATCATCTTCAATAATATATCATCAATAAAGAGAAAATAACATCAATCAATAAAGAGAAAATACCTGGATGAGCAAACCAAATGTTAGTAATGAGCAAACCAACTGAACCTAATTTCTACACACAGAATAACATCATCAACATCATCATCTTCAATAATATATAAAATAAACAGATCTAAAATAAATAAAATTTTTTTATAAACAGAACTAAAAATAAACAGATCTAAAATAAAAATATATAAACAGATATATTTATATATATATAATAAATAAATTTAGAGGGGAAAAAAAAAACAGAGTTTGAAGAAAACCCTAGATCGAAACCCTAGATCGAAATATATATATATACTCAGATCGAAACCCTTAATCGAAACCCTATATACACTCAGATGTATATATATATATAATATAGACATATATATAAACCCTAGATTGAAATCCCTAGAGAGAAAGAGAGAGAGATACCTAAATAGAGAGAGCAGCGATGGAGGAGAGGAGCGGCGGTGAGGGAGGATCCGTGGTGAGGGAGAGAGCAATAACCCCGTCGTCGTGTGTGTGTGTGTGTGTGTGTGAGAGAGAGAGAGAGAGAGAGAAGGGGAGGCAAAACGGTAAACGGCAGAGGTGAGGCGGTAAGGGAGGCTCGGTGGTGACGGAGGATCGCCGTCGGTGAGGAGGGAGGGGCGGCGGTGACAGATGAAAAAGAGAGGGAGAGACCAGCGGCGAGTGTGAGAGAGAGGGAGGAGCACCGTGTGTGGGAGGTTGAATGTGTGTGTCTGTGTCAAACCTAAACAAAAATCAAGCATATATATATCCAGGGACAAAATCGTAATTTTAGCTCGGGGACTAAGCGGGGCGGGGCCGGGGCCGGGGCCAGGCCGGGTTCGGGTCTGAAACACCTATCCCCATCCCCGGCCTGGATATCATCGGGATGAATATTTGAATACCATCCCCGGCCCGTAGGGGATATTTTTCGGTGAATAACCACTGAATTCGGGGTCGGGGGGTCGGGTCACCGTCGGGTCGGTTTCAGATTGCCATCCCTATTAATGGGCACTATTTTAAATTTATATATACATATATAAATATAAAATCTTGCATGTTAATATACTAATGCATCATTTACTTTTCATTTTATAATGTCATGTCTTACGATACACAATATTTTATTATTGGCAGACATTTTTTAATTTTGAAAATATATTAGTTTAATTATATTAATTGGAAACAAAACTTTGTAGGTGTGCACTATGTTTCCATGGTTCAATATAGATACATAAACATATGTATTTTAGTTATGACAACATTTACTTTCAATAACATCATCACCAGTACTTCGCAAAAAGACCACAATAATTTTTGTACTTCTTCTCTTTGTTCAAAAAAATATTTAAATTTTTTTAGTCAAAACACCCTCATTACTCACTTCTCTTTCTCTCTCTCTCTCTCTCTCTCTTCTACACAAATATTTATCATCTCCATCATCCGCTGATCACCTTCCACAACCTCCACTGTTGGTCGTCGTCACTCATCATCACCTCCATTCGTTGCCCTCTTAGATCTATCGTCGGTGACAACCATTTTTATTGTCTATGGATGATGCTCATTATCTTCACCATTAGTCACCGTTTCAATCTACCACTGGTGACCACCATCTTCACCGTCAACCTCTAATAACTGGTCTTTGCCATCCATGAACTCATATTTGAGATTAACAATTTCATATATGAAACAAACAACCTTAGATCTGCTAGAAAAAAGGCTACCAGAGTTGTCCATTTAGGCTCTGTAGTGAACGCGAGAATTTTATTGTCAACATAAAGTATAATTTTATCGTGGTAATACTATATGTTCAAATTTTGATAGATTTTTTGTTTAATGTTTCTACTAGTAATAGCAAAATTATAGTAAGTGTGGTAGTTAGAGATGGTGATGGTAGTGGTGATAGCATAAAAATTTATTGTTTAAATGTTAAATAGATATAGTAAAATTTTACTGTCATTGATAGAGTAAAATTTTACTGTCATACACAAAGTAAAATTTTACTATCTACAAAACAGTAATTTTTTAATAGATTTTGTTTTCTTTTTTACTGAGTGGTGGTGGCGATGACAATGGTGGTAGAGGTGGGGGTAGTGTACTTATCTTCTTGTATTTGGATTCCAAAGTTTTGGAATGCTCTAAATTTCACTTGAGCATCCAAATCTGGGTTAATACTTGCAAATATATCTCGTTAAAAGTTAGAGATTCATCTCAGAAAGTGTTTTTGAAAAACATGTTTGCCAGAGATGACCTACCATCAACCACCAACCACTGTTGGAGATCGCTAGAGGTAGCGATCGTCAATGGCTAGTGGTTAGTAGTATAAGGTAATAGTAGTCTGATATGGTAGGGAGAGGACACTTATAAAACTTGTGGTATTTTTGTCATACTTTAATTATATTATGATATTTATCCTTAATGAATGATAACCTTTTAACTTGTTATTTTTGCAAGAAAAAATGAGACTGAGCGATATTTCACCAACACCTCAGAAATAAAGTGTTTTAAAGTTCATAATAATATGTCATCACTTGAAAGTTTTGACAAATTTTTTTTGTTTTTATTTTTTATTACAATGAATTGTAATGTTGAATAAGAAGCAAAATAAGAGAAAAATGAAACAAAACTTTAGTGAATATGTGATACAACATTATCTCTAGACAAAATTAAACAATTAAAAGAATGACTTGCCGATCATAAATGTTGCAAAACAAGTATCTGTTGTTAAGTTCAAGAAGAATAATTTATCACACATATTAGTCAGACTAAAGGGAATAAATCAAATGATATATGAACATTATCAACAGAGCTTAATGTTGCCAAAGGTGAGTTTATTAAAAAAAATTCTCAATCAATTTTTAACAAATCGTTATTTACGGATTACATAACAAATTATGTAAATTGATAACTTTATGAAAGTGAAGATTATTCATTAATAAATGTGGATCTATAAATATCATAAAAAAGTCTTATGAAATTTTTATGCGGATATATTAAGATACAATTTTATATTTTGACAAATAACTTTTGCATGTTTTTTTTGCATAAACCATGATACATGTGAATAATGTTATCTTCTTCATCATGCAAGATGTTCACTACACAATAAACCGATTTCATAAACTTCTTATGTTTTTTTATTTTTGTTTTAAACATAATTGTGTATTCTTTCCATCATTGTTTTTTTTTTTTTTCATTTGTCTAATAAGTGAATTTTGGACATTCGAAATGTAAAGTTGATAATAAGATTTGCTTCACACTATGAATTCAAGGACTTGTTTGTTATATTGTTTAAGATTTTATTGTAAGGAGATTGACCAATAAATTCTAAATGTTGAAATTCTAATCTAGATAGTCTCAAGATTTTTCTTATATTCCATTTGTTTCTATTGGATGTGTAATGACAAATTTAACCTTTTGATGGGTGTTATAGTGGGAAGAAATGGGTGTCACGATGGGAAAAGGTATACTATATGTCACGACCCAAACCTGCCCTTTAGTATCGTAATTGGCCAGTAATCCGTAAATTACCGAAGGCCTCTCAAAAAGAAATCAAATTATTAGGGGCTAGCGGAAGCAAGTAACAAATGCAATATCCATTGAGTTGTGCAGACATATATGAGACAGAAAAATTTTAAACTTTATATACATATATCATACATCATCCTTACGTTATCACACATATATAGATGAGACGAAAAGGACTTAGCCCAATATATAGAATAAACAAAAACTTAGACTTTAATCACATAGCCATGACCACTTGACATATCCAGAACCTCCACATGAGGCACATAGGTTGGCTGACAAGACAGAGTCTAGGCAGAAACATTAGACTTAGTTACGCACCTGATCACCTACATACATAAAATAATATAGTGAGCTGGAGCCCAGTGAATAACAACAAAGTAAAGGTTTTATGATTGGTGTCCATAACAGATTCAAAAATCAGAGTTCAAATTAAAAACATATATATATATATATATATATTTAGATTTGTAAACAGTCATACATGGTACATCCATTAGCGCTAACAGATCAGATTGGTCACAAAGACCCACGTGCCAACTAGGTGGTCATTTAGATGATCCTTATTCACATAAGGTGGTCACTAGGACCAATATACAGAGCAGCTAAGCGGTTTTGCATAACCAGTTTCATAATTGGTATAGCATTTCCGGTTTAAACCCGACCCATTTGACTTTTGGATTCAGGTTTTCTTTCCTTATATAGTTGTTCTTGCCATGTTTCCCACTATTTCTCCTTGAGTTGGGCTATTGGGTTGTGTTGATTGTGTTTGGAATAGGTTGGTAGCTTGTTTTTTTTCAAACTTTGGTTACTCAGATTTTATTCATTCGCTCGAGCGAAACTTCTTGCACTCAAGCGGTCTTTGTGAGCATCCAGTATTTTTACAGGTCTTCAAAACTACTGAGAGTTTGTATTCTTCGCTCGAGTGAAGTTTATAGTGCTCAAGCGATAACCTTTGTCTGCAAAACTACTGGGAGTTTGTATTCTGCACTCAAGCAGTAAAACTTATTATGTTTGGTCACTCGAGCGATACATCTTGCGCTCGAGCGAACTGTACGTATATCAGTTCGTAAACAGCCCATTTTAAGTCACTTTTTCATTTCTCTATCTCTCTCTCTAAACATTTCAAAACCCTATTTTCTCTCACCCTCCCTCTAAAACTCACATATTTCCCTTAAATACACCTCGATTTGTCGATCTTTTCCCCGAGTGCCTTCGTTAAAAAGTTAGAGCTCAACATGAGCTTCGTTCTAGCCAGAGCAAAGTTTTTTTTTGGCACCTTTGTGTTTCCCTCACTATCTCTCTCATGTTCTAGCTTGAGGTAGGGATACTTTCCACACTTTTTATGAGTTTTAACTCAGTTATTTGCATCTCTAAGCCATGTTGAGATTTTTGGGAGATTTGGAACAATCTAGGATTTTAGGTAAAAATCAAAAGAGGGGTTTTCAAATGGATCTTTGAGAATGATTTTTATACGAAGATAATGCTGAGTTGGGGATGAATTATTGATTTTGAATGTTGCGATTGATTTCGGGAGAAAAGGGAATTTTGTCCTAAATGTCTCAAATATTGATTTTGTATGAATTTTGAGATTTGATATTAGAATTGTGAAATTGGGATGATGTTGATGAGTATGGTAGAGTTAGATATGTATTATTGCTTACCTCTTGAAAATTTCGAAAGTTTATTTTTATTGATAATTGTTTATCTGTTTAGAAATATCTGTTTATGGACTATCGGTGGAGGATAGCTATGAGTGTTGTAGAAATTGCATGTGGATTAGGAGAATTGAAACTATTTTCTCATTCATTTGCATTGAGCATTATCTCATATATATACATTGAAAATGTTATTGTTTTGAGAAAATGGGTGAATTTGGAAAAGGAATTATTGTTACATCAAATAAGTTGCTTGTGTGTCTTGGGTGAAAGTCCTGAAAATCGCGTGTATATATGGGTGATGATCTCACAGATGAAATTTTCGTGAAATGAAAATAGTAGTGCATGTATAGCTTATGTTTACATGGGTTTCAGCTTATGGTCTCCTCCAGATAAAATTTTCGAGAATGGCAGTATTGTTTTGAAATTCCCAGAGTGTGATTCACTATCCCATTTTCTATTGCAATGGAAATGATTTATGGATCAATATATATATATATATATACTTGGCATTATATAGTTTTGGAAAGATGTATAAAACTGTTTTGGCACGAGCATTGCATATGCGTTCACCTTATAGCTTTGTTAAGATTTATATATTGTGTTGGATTATTTCTACTGGGCTTTGCCTCACCCTATGTGAAAAAAATGTTTCAGGTGTAGATAATGTCTCCGCCAAGGCAATAGCTTAAGTGGACTTGAAGCGGGAGCTTCTTTTGTGTATTTATTGTATTTATTTTGCACAAGCCAAGGGCTTTAACTGTGTTGGACTTAATTTCACTTTTGTTGTAACCAAGCATCATCTTGGACAGTTGTAAGCCCTTAGGGCATTTCTTACCTGTTTAACCTCCATTATTTTCTCTTGTTCGCAACATATGCTATAGATTCAGGGCTAGGCATTATGAATGTATACCGCAAATGTTTTCCTTTTGTAAACTCAATTGAATTTAATAAAAGATAATTACTTTATCATTGTTGTCATTTATTGATATTGTGGATGGATTATTGTATTTATTTCGGGGCATTACAACTTGGTATCAGAGCGTATTGGGTTTGAATACTGTGGGTATGTAGGAAGTGGTTATCACCACAATGGGTTTGTCTTGCTTGGCAGAGATATTTGTATGTATGGTATGTTTATGTGATAACATGCTTATGTGATTATATGAGTATGAGATTTAATTCCTAAGATATTGTTTTGGTTTACAAGTTTCTAGAAGTTTTATTAGAAGAACACTTGATCACTGCTGTTTCTAATTGGAGCTCTGAAAATACCACGGGACGGTCATTATCTAGGAAGAAAATTCATATGTGTTTATATGATTACGTGCTTATGTGAAGTGAATTATTGTTGTCCGCCGCATTAGGACGCGGGTGAGTTAGCTTTGGCATATTTGTAAATGTGCTAATCTCTTTGTTACCTTCATTAGGATGTTAGGACATAGACGTAGTGGTGGTAGGCATGGTGGCCTAGAAGGCATGAGGTGCCTTTACCGGATTAGATTCCGACGTAAGAAAAAAGAGGTTGATCAGGCTATTGTGGTCGAACCAGTTGGTCAGCAGGCCATGGGTGCTTTGGCCTGTAAGATGGCTAGAGCTTTGTAGGAATCTATGGACATTCTTAGGGCTGAGAATCAAGTCCAAGCCCAAGTTGCTGAAGTAGGGCTGTCCTTCTTGAAGAGGGAGTTCTTCCGGTTGAATTCGGACGAGTTTTTGGGCGACCCTAAGAAGTCACTGAAGGCAGATGAGTGGCTATAGCAGATGGTGAAGATGCTCGAGATGCTTGGCATTAAGGACGATGAGCTGAGAGTGACCTTGGCATCCTTCCAACTGAAGGGAGATATAGGTCAATAGTGGAAATATGCGCATTGGCGCATTGTGGTGACTTGGGAGGCCTTTGTCAACACCTTCCAAGACAAGTTCTTGCCTCCCACTACTAGGGAAAAGTTGAGAGATTAGTTTCTGAAGCTCAAGTAGCTTAGTTTGCCAGTAATTGAGTTTGAGGTAGCTTTCACTAGCCTCTCTAGATTTGCACCAAAACTCGTAGCTATAGAGGAACGCTGCTATATAGATTTCGAGAAGAGGTTAAGGACCAGGCTTTTTTTCAAGGTAGTTGGGTCGATGATTAGGGACTAAAGACGCCTTGTGGAGGCGACGACTCATCTTGAGACCATAGTTCAAGTAGAGGAAGAGTGGATGAGGGGCTTTAGGAGGAGTCAAGAAGTTCAAAAAGAGAACCGGGACAGTAAGAGACAAAGGGGTTCCAACCCACAACAGTCCCAGGCAGCACAGTCTAGGTCCACTTTTCTTATGCCAAGTTCGGGTTCATAGAGAGGTAATTAGGGAGGCGTCTCTTGTTACAAGTGTGGATAGTTGGGTCACAAGTCTCCAGCTTACCCGCAGAGGGAAGGAGGGCAATAGTTTGCGCCACTTGTGACTCATTTTCAAAGCTAGAGTCATGGGAAAGGGTAGCCACCCACTTGTTATCAGTGTGGGCAATTAGGGAATATGAAAAGGTTTTACCCTCAGTTGGGTAGCACACCTGGTGTGTCTGGTTCGAGGCAGAGACAGAGCCACCAGCTTGCACAAGCCTCAAGGGCTAATCAGGGGGCCTCTTCAGCCCAGTTAATGCATCAGACGTATGCTCTGAGGGGTGAGCAGGTACAGTAGAGACCTTCAGGGAGTGTGTATGTTGTTACCATGCCAAACTTAGTGCCAGCACCTTCAGTTGTGAGAGGTATTTTCTTGTTATGTAATTATATTGTCAATGTGTTGATTGATACAAGTGTATCCCATTCTTTTATTTTGTCTGCATTTGCATTGGCGTTGGGATTAGAATTGGTTCGGTTAGCATCTCTACTCAGTGTAGAGTCACCTATTAGTGGTGAGATTGTCTTGGAACAGGCGTGTTGGGGTTGTGAGATAGGGGTTGCGAGATAGAGGTTGTCGGTCACCGACTTCCTTTTGCATTTATGTTCATTAACATGTCGAATTTTGATGTTACATTAGGTATAAAACTAGTTGTCATCGTATCAGGTTGTCATAGATTGCTACCCTTAGAGGGTTACTGTATGTACCTTGAGCGGTGATTGTTTTTATTTCATGGGGGACAGAGCTGATAGAGTTTTATTGCCGGTGTATGATTCGTGTGGTCGAAGTGAGCTTAGTTGTCTTCTTGCGACCTTCTTGGGTAGTGAGTACGTCGAAATTCGAGCCGAATTGCCAATGGTAGTTTGTGAATATTCGGACATCGTTCCTGAGTATCTCACTAGTTTACCACCTCACCGTGAGATTGAGGTCTCTATTGATTTATTGCCCGGCATGACACTGATCTCTATGGCACCGTATAGATTTGCACCCGCTGAATTGAGTGAGTTGAAGATTTAACTCCAAGAATTGCTAGATAAGGGCTTCATTCGTCCTAGTACCTCACATTGGAGGAGCACCGACTCTTTTTGCCAAAAAGAAAGACGATGCGTTGAGACTTTGTATTGATTACTAGAAGTTGAACCGGATAACCGTTAAGAACAAGCACCCAATGCCACATATAGATGATTTGTTTGACTAGTTAAAGGGTCATGTTGCTTCTCTAAGATACACTTGAGATCGGGTTATCACTAGTTGAGGGTAAGGGAGGAAGATATCCAGAAGACGACATTCCGTACGCGGTATAACCATTATGAGTTCCTAGTGATGCCTTTTAGGTTAACCAATGTACCAGCCATGTTTATGGATTTGATGAATCGGATCTTTCGTGAGTTCTTAGACCGTTTCGTAGTCGTCTTTGTCGACGACATCCTAATTTACTCACCCTTTGAGGAGGAACACGAGGAACACCTGCGAGTTGTACTTGAGTTGCTTAGAGTCCACAAACTGTATGCTAAGTTCAGGAAGTGTGAATTCTGGTTGAGAGAAGTAAAGTTCTTAGGCCATGTGGTATTTAGAGGAGGAGTGACTGTAGATTCATCCAAGATAAAAGTAGTACAAGATTGGGAACAACCTAAGAATGCTTTTGAGATAAGTAGTTTCTTGTGGTTAGCCGGGTATAACGTCGATTTGTGAAGGATTCCTCTAGATTAGCCTCACCATTGACTTGATTGATGAGGAAGGGAGTCAAATTTGTGTGGAGTGAGACTTGTGAGAAATCATTTCAAGTGCTTAAGGTTTACTTACCACTGCTCCAGTGTTAATTATTCTGGAAAGGAGTTTGGGCTATTTTGTGTATTGTAATGCTTCATGGGAAGGTTTGGGTTATGTTTTGATACAATAGGAAAAGGTAGTAGCTTATGGCTCACGTCAGTTAAAAACACATGAGAGGAACTATCTTACCCATGATTTAGAATTAGCACTGTGAATTTTGCCTTGAAGATTTGGAGGCATTACCTTTATGGTGAGAAGTTTGAGGTGTTTCTGATCACAAGAGTCTGAAGTACTTGTTTTCACAGAAATATTTGAATTTGAGGCAGATGAGGTGGATGAAGTTTATGGAAGACTATGATTTTGAGTTGCACTATCATCCAGGAAAGGCCAATGTAGTGGTCGACGCCTTGAGTAGGAAATCCATTAGCAGTGTAGCTTGTATTGCCATTTGAGAATGAGAGATGTTGGATGCTGTTGGTGAGTTTGACTTGCATCTTGGTGAGTCTGTTGGGTTTGCAGCTTTGTTTTCGGTAGTTGCACAACCTACACTTGTGAGCCGAGTTATAGAAGCTCAGAGGGATGACATTGAGGTAGAATCCCTCCGGGAGAAGATCTCCAATGGAAAGTTAGAGAAGGGCTTGAATGTGTATTCTGACTCAAGCGTTAGATACCTTGATCGTCTTTTCATGCCGGAGTCTTACCGAGAGCAAGTATTCTGAGAGTTTAACCATTTACACCTTGCGATGCATCAAAGAGGCACAAAGATGTATCACGATCTTAGTTGTGAGTTTTGGTTGAAGGGGATAAAAAATGATGTAGCCATGTTTGTGTCGAGGTGCCTTACATGTTAACAAGTGAAGGCCGAGCATCAGAGGCCAGCTGGTTTGTTGCAACCGTTGCCTATAGCCGAGTGGAAGTAGGAATATGTCATGATGGATTTTGTTGTGGTCTTCCAAGGACTCAACGGGGTAATGGCGCCATTTAGGTGGTAGTTGACCGATTGACCAAGTCAGTACACTTGTTCCTATGCGCACGAATGACTCGGTAGACTTTGTAGCCGACCTTTACATCAAGGACATTGTTGGACTTCATGGGGTCCCTGTGACTATTGTCTTGGATTGAGATCTGCGTTTTACTGCTCAGTTGTGACAAAGCCTGCAGAATGCCTTGGATACTAGGTTGACTTTTAGTATCACTTATCATCCTTAGACTAACGAGTAGTCTGAGCGTATTATTTAGATCCTTGAGGATATGCTTCAAGGTTGTGTCCTTGACTTTAAGGGGTCGTTGGAGAGGCACGTGCCCTTAGTGGAGTTTGCCTATAACAACAGCTTTTAGTCGAGTATTGGTTTGACACCATTTGAGGCCTTGTATGGTCGACCGTGTAGATCCCTGTGTGTTGGGTCGAGGTGGGTGATGCACCAATGTTGGGTCTAGAGTTAGTTCGGGAAACCACAGAGAAGATTGCACTTATTCGTAAGAGGTTAGTTACGGCTGAGAGTCGTTAGAAGAGTTATGCCGACCGTAGGAGGAGACCGTTGTCCTTTGAGGTGGAGAATCAAGTCTTCTTGAAGATATCACCTAGATGGGGGTTGATGAGGTTTGGGAAGAGCGGGAAGTTGTCTCTTAGGTTTATTGGGCCTTTTGAGATCCTAGAGTGGATTGGGGAGGTAGTTTATCGTTTGGCCTTATCGCCACAGCTTTTCGAGGTACATGGCGTATTCCATATCTGTATGCTTCGAAAGTATGAGCTGTATTCATCACACTTGTTGGATTGGACTAAGTTAGAGGTTAACGAGGATGCCTCACATGAGGAGAGACCGGTTAGAGTTTTAGATACTCGAGACCAAGTCTTGCAAGAAAAGATGATTTCTTTGGCAAAAGTGTTCTGGCAACACCATGGGGTTAATGAGGCCACTTGGGAGAGTGAGGCGGAAATCCGTGAGAAATACCCAGACCTATTTGTTAATGTTTAAGCATGTATTGAAAACTTGTTGTGTTAATGAAATATAAACATTGTATATGTTTTGAAAAAGTGAATTGTATATTAAGTATTAGAAATTTGTTTATTATGTTGATGGGAGAAGATGACCGATGGATGGGTCATGACGTTGGCTATAATTTGCTACCATTGTTTTAATTGGTTTAAACCTTGGTTTTTATGTCTGGTTTAAATTTTGGGACGAAATTCTTTAAGGGGGTGAGGTTATAACGTTTCTGGTTTAAACCCGACCCATTTGACTTTTGGATTCAGCTTTTCTTTCCTTATATAGTTGTTCTTGCCTTGTTTCCCATTATTTCTCCTTAAGTTGGGCTATTGGGTTGTGTTGATTGTGTTTGGAACATGTTGGTAGCTTGTTTTTTTCAAAATTTGGTCACCCATATTTTGTTCCTTTGCTCAAACGAAGCTTCTTGCGCTCGAGCGACGACCTCTGTCTGCAAAATTATTAGGAGTTTGTATTCTGCGCTTGAGCGAAGCTTCTTGCACTCGAGTGGTGAAACTTATTGTATTTGGTCGCTCGAGTGACATATCTTGCGCTCGAGTGAACTATGCGTATATCAGTTCGTAAACACCGCATTTTAAGTCACTTTTTCATTTCTCTCTCTTTAAACATTTCAGAACCCTATTTTCTATCACCTTCTCTCTAAAACTCACATATTTCCCTCAAATACACCTAGATCTGTCAATCTTTTCACCCCTGTGCCTTTGTTAAAAAGCTAGAGCTCGACGTGAGTTTCGTTCTAACTGGAGCAAAGCTAGTTTTTGGCACCTTTGGGTTTCCCTCTCTCTCTCTCTCTCTCTCTCTCTCACATGTTCTAGTTTGAGGTTGGGATACTTTCCACACTTTTGATGAGTTTTAACTTAGTTATTTGTATTTCTAAGCCATGTTGAGATTTTTGGGAGATTTGGAACAATGTAGGGTTTGGGGTAAAAATCAAAAGAAGGGTTTTTAAATGGATCATTGAGAATGATTTTTATATGGAAAATAATGTTAAGTTGGGGATAAATTATTGATTTTGAACGTTGGGATTGATTTTGGGAGAAAGGGGAATTTTATCCTAAATGTCTCAAATATTGATTTTGTATAAATTTTGAGATTTGATATTGGAATTGTGAAATCAGGATGATGTTGATGACTATGGTGGAGTTAGATATGTATTATCACTCACCTCTTGAAAATTTGGAAAGTTTATTTTTATTGATAATTGTTTATCTATTTAAAAATATCTATTTTTTGGACTATCGGTGGAGGATATCTATGAGTGTTGTAGAAATTGCATGTGAATTAGGAGAATTGAAACTATTTTCTAATTCATTTGCATTAAGTATTATCTCATACTTATATATTGAAAATGTTCCTGTTTTGAGAAAATGGGTGAATCTGGGAAAGGAATTATTGTTACATCAAATAAGTTGGCCTGTGTGTCTTGGGTGAAAGTCCCGAAAATCACACGCATACATGGGTGCTGATCCCGCTGACGAAATTTCTGTAAAATGGCAATAGTAATGCTTGTATAACCTACGTTTACATGGGTCCCGGCTTACGATTTCCTTCGGATGAAATTTTCGGGAAAGGTTGTATTGTTTTGAAATTCCCAGAGTGTGATTCACTATCTCATTTTCTATTGTAATGGAAATAATTTATGGTTCAATATATATATATATATATATATACGTGGCATTGCATAGTTTTGGAAAGAGATATAAAATTGTTTTAGCACGAGCATTTCATATACATTCACCTTATAACTTTGTTAAGATTCATATATTGTGTTCGATTATTTTTACTGGGCTTTGGCTCACCCTACGTGGGAAAAACATTTCAGGTGCTAATGATATGTCTCCGCTAAGGCAATAGCTTGGGAAAACTTGGAGCAAGAGTTTCTTTTGTGTATTTATTTTATTTATTTTGTACAAGCCAAGGGCTTGAATTGTATTGGACTTGAGTTTACTTTTGTTGTAATGAAGCGTCGTCTTGGAAAGTTGTAAGCCCTTAGGGCATTTCTTACCTCTTTAACCTCCATTCTTTTCTCTTATTCGAAACATATCCTATAGATTCAGGGCTAGGCATTATGAATGTATACCACATATGTTTCAGTTTTGTAAACTCAATTGAATTTAATGAAAGATAATTACTTTATCGTTGTTGTCATTTATTGATATTGTGGATGAATTATTGTATTTATTTCGGGGCATTACAATTGTAACTCACATGAAACCCTGGTATCAGGTAACAGATAACATATATCAAATGATGCTAAGAATGCCACAAATACATTTCAGAAAACTGGACAATTGTTCATTTAATCACAAAATAGCATTTCAGAAAATAGATCATATCATATCGTTTAGAAAATACTTAAGTTGAACATAGCTATATAGAGTTGCTACTCACAGATAGCTCCAGAAATAAATCAGATAGATTAGTCAGATCAGACAGACGATAGCGCGTGACCTACACAAACACATAACATATGCACATTGAAACACAATTTCACTTCCTTGATCAAACTTGACTTCTCTTGTCTTTTTTTGTCTAAGTAATCTGAAGTTCTAGTACGCTTATTTTTTCTTTATTCAAATGAATCCGGTTCTCATTTCACATATTCTTTCATTACTAAATCATTCTTTTCCAAAGAGACCGATTTTTTACTTTGCTTCTTAATCAATTATTACGAAGTCAGTAACTTATTCTATAACCAACTAATTTATGTTGATTGTTAGCTTATTAATCCTCAATGAGTCATAATTCATGCCTAAGATTGCTTGGGAAGATATGAGGATGAAAATATGACAAGGATCTAATTTTTCAAAATATGTTGAAATAGCTTGACCGCTTGAGCCACCACTTGGTCGCTCGAGCAGATTGTACAATTTGCAAAAATACTAGGAGTTCGAAATGTTCACTCGAGTCACCAATGGTCGCTCGAGCAGTCTGTAAATTTTTTGGGTTTTCAAAATTGAAGGTATAGCTCCCAAACTTTATTTCAAAACATAGGTTCATGCTTGACTTAATTTAAATATGTAATTTCATTAATAAACATGAACCCATGGCTAATTTTAAATTATAAAACAAAACCTTCTTTGATTTGCCAAGATTAACACTAAAACTTCATGAATATAACGATATCAAAACCTTTCTTTCTTTTTCTTATAAAACATGAAATTAACATTATAAAGCTCTTAGAAAAATATTTGCACGTATGCAATTAAAATCAAGGCCAACTAATTTTGTTTGTTCCAAAATCAAATCATAAATGTTCTAATTTAAATTGAATAAAATAAAATTGCTAAATTACATTGCATGCATGGATTAATAATCAAAATCAAAACCGATATTTTCATGACCTTTTGGTTTCCAAACTTTTCTTCAAAATCAAATGCATAATAGCATGGCTCAAATCCTTTCAAAACTCATGGTGCATGCAAATATACATCTCATATATATCAAGGCTTCCAAACCCAAGCTCAATTTGAAGAATTCTTAAATTATTTCCTTATTTATTAACCTTAACCATGTTCATGAATTAATTCTTTAATTTCTCCAACTTACATGCTTGTAAAAATGAGACTCAAATTTATGCGAGATATTCAAAATCAAACCCAAAATAATTAATTTCTAAGTTTATTTCCATAACCATGAACATACATGTAAACCATTGTATTTTTAAAACCCAATTTTATAACAACCCTCATTCTTGTCTTAGTCATGTCCATGAGCATTTACATGATTTTGCCTTGTTAAGCTTGCATCTTCAGACTTGATTGGTTTGCCTATGTAAAGGTTCCTGTTTTGTTTTGATGCTATCATGTTTTGCCTAAGTATTATATGCCTACTTTGTTCCTTCCTTGCCATCTCAAGCCTAGGACCATCTTGGAACCACTTTGGTTGACCTCCACCTTCACCCTGGCATATTGGCCGAGATGTCATCATCTAGGCCGAGGTGTGCCTCACCTAGGCCGAGATGTGTATCATCTAGGCCGAGATGTTACCATCTAGATCTTTGATCCTTGCACCTAGTGATCTTGTTCCTGGACTGGTATGACCTAGACCGAGGTGTGGCACAGCTAGGCCAAGTGTTATTCTTCATGGGCAAGATCAGTGAGACCTTACTTGCCGAAGCCTATGTCTTAATCCGAGATCATTGCCTTGTCAGAATGCCCGTGCCACCTTACTTGTTATACACACTTTGTCATGCTCTTGTCTTTTCATTCTAGCACCTTTTGAGGAGATCCAATCCGGTAGTGCCACATGTCCCAGCAAAGGGTTAAGTCAAGTGCTAGCTGTGAAACCCATATCATTTTGTCATACCCTAGCCTTGTAGAGAGAGAAGCTCTAGGAAGAGGGAAGAAGAAGTTCTTAGAGTAAGAATAGATTTCCAAGCTTGATCCTTAGAGTTTGAACCGTTTGATCCGTGTTTTGAGGTTAGATTCTTGATCTACCCTTGTTGTTCTTTATGTTTATTTGATCATATTGCATGATGTAGCATGATTCATGAGCCATGTATTAATTTAAAGTTTGGTCTTAGAAAGAGAAAAATATGTTGTTCTTGTGTTCTTGAAGAAAAACCATGTTTGATCCGAAAGTTTGAAACAAGTCCCATGTTTTTGTGTTTGTTTTCATGAAAACTTCAAGTATGGGTACCCAGGTCCATGTTTTTGAACTCATATCATGAAATCACAGATTTTGAATAAGAAGTTATGATTTTTAGCATTCATGTTCTTCATGTTCTTCATGATCTTCATGTTTCTGTTCTTCATGTTCTTCGAGAGGAAACCCAGATTTCCAGACTTCATTTGCCTAAGTGTGGTCACTGAGACCCACTCTTGCCTAGATCTCACACTTAGGCCAAGCATCGTATCTCGCCTTGGCCTACCTTGTGTGATCACTTGCACCTTAGCCTATCTTGCATGCACACCTAGGCTGACCACCACACACTTAGGCCAACCATGGTACACCCTTGCCTACACCTTGTTACATCTTGACAGGTAGCTGCACGCCTAGGCCTAGGAGACCACACCTCGGTCAAGAGGTGTGGGACCTCGGCCAAGACTCCCTGAGTTCACCCAGCTAGGCCATTTTTGCCTAGATCGTCTCTGTGCATCCATTCCAAGACCTAGTTGGTACCCAACATGTTTTCCCTAGAAGAAAAATAGTGTTTTAACTCCCAACACACGTTTTGCTTTGTCTTGACTTGGTTTTGGAAAGAAATGCCGGGATCATTTGCACTCATGTAAAACTTATTTTGAGAATGCATTTCATATCCATCTTTGAGCATCTCTTCTTGTCTTCTTGAAATGCATTCAATGGGATTTATTATGTACTTGTAGGCCTTGGATCCTTGCTTTTATCCCCACACCCGAAGAGCTATGTGAGTGGTATTTTTAATAAAGCTATGTTATAACGTTTGATAATGTATTTGCTCAAGTATGAATGATTATCCTTTAATTTTTGTATCAAGTATTATGTTGTTTTGATGACATCCTTGGAAGGTCCTTTCGTGCTAGGGGACGTTAAGCCTATGTAGCACCTTTGTTTGAGATATCTCTTTTGCATCGATGGTCATGTACAGATGGTACTACCGACGGTCTTGTATGGGTGGGTTACGTTTTGCCACTGACGGTTTTCCGGGTGGGTTGTCTAACCGATTCCGGTTTCGCCACCGACGGTCATGAACGGGTGTGCTTCGATTTCGGGACAGTTATTCCTTTGTCTGTCAGGAATGTCATCCTTTGTATTATGTAGATGTTAGTAAACATCCCAAGAAGCTTTGAAAGACTTTGAATGATGAACTTGGTTCATCTCATGTTTTGTTATAAGTTATGATATGTATTGTTTTGATAAAGATCTCGGATATCATTCATTTAAACTTTTATTATTTATATCATTCACTGAGTATCCCAGCTCACCCTCCCCTTTATATATATGTAGGTGACGAGCAAGAAGGCGGTGATGCCTAAGATGTTATTTGCAAGTTGTTTTCGGATTCATGTTTTGCTAGCATCTTGAAGATTATGCTTCTTAGCTTGTAATTCATCTCTTTTGTATATGTCGGCTTGAGAAGCCTTTTGATCAAGATGTAATGTTTAAGTTTAATTCATCTGTATTCAAGTTATAAAACCATGTTAAGATATATGTCATTTCCTTTGATCTATGCACAGCTCTTATGGACTACTTAGATTTAAATTTGTTGCTTCCGCACATGTAAGCCCCATATGTATACTCTGATTGTGTGTGACTATATAAGTTGGCCTTTGGTAATCTCGAATTACTGGCCATCATGGCACCATTCTACTAGGGCGGAATGGGGTCGTGACAAATTTCTTTCTAATTCCATGAATAGAATCTCAAATCCTTCTCAATCTCAAGTATTATAAGAAGATATTACAAAATCAAACCAAAAACAATTAATTTCTAAATCAATTTCCACAACCATGATCCTTTATTTTCTTCTTAATTTCTTCCAATTACAGGATATTGATTCCAAAACTTTCTTAATTCATGAACATAACTTCAAACCTCTCTTAATTTCAAGGTGTAGGGAGATTAATCTTCCAAATTAAACTTAGAATCCTTACCTACAATTTTGATTTTGCAAAATTTCTTGAGCTTCTCTTACAATTGCTCTTCTTTCTTCCAATCTTTCACACAAATATGGGTTTCTCTCTCTCTCTCTCTAAGCTCTCCAGCACACTCAACAAGCCAAACCCTCTCTTCCCTTGACCAAAAAACTCAGCGCAAGACACATATACACACACCCTCACTTCTTGTAACACAGGCACATACTTGCACATTTCTTTGAGCTCCAACACAACACTCACATGCACACACATAGATTTCTCCGCACACACGCATATTTCTCAACACACCCTCCCCCATATACAGTCTCTAATTCTAGACCATTTTACAATTCAATTCATGATTAAGATTAATTTAATTAAGCAACACTTAGTATTAATAAATCTTGATTAGCACATAATTAAATTAATCATACTAATCACAAATCCGACAAAACTTAATTAGTTTAATTTGAATTCCATTAGAGTCCAATTAATTATATTTAAATTTATCAATTTGAATCAAATTTTCAATCAAACTCTCAGAAGGCTCCAAATATCAAATTAAATTCATTGTCATCATCAATTTTGGTTTCTCAAATCTTAAAGGCATTCAATTTTAGATCAAACTCAAAATCTCCATCATTGAATTACATATTCAATTGAACACCTCATAAATAAATTTAATGCATAATAATCTTAATTCTCAATTCTCACAACTTAATCAACTCCAATTCGGACCCACTTAATAAAATCTCAATTTTACTAAATTGAATCGAATATTTACTTCAACCCCTATATGGTCTGATACTCGAAATTAAAATAATTCAATTCACCAATTATAATCTCTTGAGCCATTTAAGCTTTCAATTTCTAATTCCAAAATAAATCGTCAATAGAATCATATATGAATTAGTCTCCATAATTTTCATAAATCCTAGATCAAATTAGAATAATGGGCAATTAATATTCAAATCTCATTAATTAATTAAATGCTAATTATTATACGTGGTGGGGTCGTCACACTATAACTTTTTTAAAACCTTTCTTGTAGTGGAACATGCCACATCAATACTCTTCCAACCTTTTGTTAAGTTTTTATTGGGTGTTACAGCAGGAAAAAGTGGGTGTCACAGTGGGAAAAAGTACACTATATCTTTTTTAGAACCGTTCCTTGTGGTGGAACATGCTATATGCTACATTAACTAGGTTTTGTTGGGTGTTATAGTGGAAAAATTACACTATAACCTTTTTAGAACTCTTCCTCGTGGTAGAACATGCCATATGCCACATCAACTGTGTTTTTGTAGTGGGAAAAAGTGAGTGTCATAGTGGAAAAGGGTACAATCATCCAGAGCTGAGCCGAGTCGAGCATCATCGTGCTCAAGCTCGGCTCGAATAAATTTTTAAGTGCTCGAGCTCAACATTACTTAGCTCGAGCTTGACTCGTGAGACTGAAGCAAAACTCGAGCTCGGCTTGTGTGGCTCGTGAGGCTGAAGCAATGGTTGGCTGTTGGCTTTCTCCACTTATATAGAGCCCTTGTCCCTTTTGATTTTGTCAAAGAAGCGATGTGGGATAGTTGATAAGGCAACTTGAAGTTTGTTCAGTGGCTGTCCCACATCAAAAGATAAGGCAACTTGAAGGAATCTTACCCATTATAAATTGTTTTCCATTCTCTTACTTCTTTTTTGCTGGACAATGCTTTGTTAATTGTTTATTATTTTTTAATGACTTAGAGATTTTATTATTTATTGATGACTTGGAAACTGATTATAATTAATATTTTCAATTTTTTTTTTGTGACTAATATATAATATAATAATATAATATAATATAATGTAATGTAATCGAGCCGAGCCTAATTGAGCCGAGCTCATATTAGCTCGAGCTCGACTCGTTTAATAATCGAGCTTGGTAACAAAGCTCGAGCTCGGCTCGTTTGGTAATCGAACGAGCTTAAACGAGCTGTTAATGAGCCGAGCTTCGAGCTGTTCATGAACAGCTCGGTTCGTTTGCAGCCCTACCAAATATACAAAACAGGATCTCATAGTTATATTGTCAATACCAACAGGACTTATCACAGTAATAGAAAAAATATGGGACTGATTGGAGTAATTGTTCCTGAGATTGGACTTTTTGGTAATTTTCGTTTTACTATATTATTATTCACAATTTTATTGTATTGGCTATAAAGTTTTTCATTTTTAATTTTAAAAATATAATTACAATAGATGAAAAAATTTTATGTGTTGCACCACCACTAGAACAATATAACTAAAAGAGTCTAAATGGTCAAAAAACTAGCTTGATTGATTTGGATTAAACTAGCCTGGCATAATATGTGTGTAGCACCCTTTTGTGGTGTGAGTTTGCGGGTTCAATTCCTATAGAGAGGAGTTTGATACTTGTGCTATTTATTTGCTAGAAATGATGAATTAAGTCCTTCATACTGACTGGGGTATACTGTGCCATCAGAATTGGCGAATGATCTCGTACTGGACTAGATGTAGAAGACTATCCTTGAGCCTGACTAGATGCAGGTGAATTGAGGGGTGACTGCTGTAGAAATTGGACCGGTGAACTTTGCTTGACTCTGCTCCGTCTAGTGACAGGTGGGAGCGAAGTAAACACGGGCTGCCCCCTAACAAGATCTTCAGCCTTACAAAGCCTCCTGACGTGGGTCCAAAGTGCTTGGGGGATATCCTAACTGTCCGAAGCTATGGCGTTAAACTACCTAGAAAAAAGAAATAAAGAAAAAAAAAACAGTAATCAGAAACTGCATAGCACCTCAACTCAGATGTTAACAACACACACATGTAATCAAAGCTGTAGGACTGCACCAAACACAGAATTTTGCCCCCAAAAACAGATATCAAAACTTGCAATTGATACGCACATTCCTGTATAGTTTCACTATAAAGTACATACTAGTTAAGTGAGAGCCAAAGCACCCCTATGAGGGGGTAAGGTTTCCCTGCCCTAGTTTCGTCAGGAACTAGGACTCACTATTTAAACAAAGCGGCTTCATGCAATCCTGTATTCGGGTGAGCATCCTATCCTAGTTTGGAATAGTCTTTATGGCTTTTCGATATGCAACTAGGTAGAATGGTCAAAAGGATACCTCAGCAAGATCACCTAATATACCTCTCACACCCAACACCGAGAGGTGAAAGGAGGATCAAACGATACAGCGGTAGTCCAAATCTAAGGGTTGTGTTCCCATCATGGCAAAGCCCATAACCGGTCAACTTTTGGCAAACTTTTTCAAGCAAGCCTCTAGCAAACCGTCCAGTAATAACAGAAGGCAAACACAGTGATTTAGGCGCACTAATGTAAATGCAATACAAAGAAACATATAGTGTAGATAAAATTTCATATCATAAATTTCAAGTCAAGTTCTCTAAATTCCCCAACAGAGTCATCAGAAATTGTAGCCCGACTTTTCCACACCCCCTTTCAGAAGTCAAAATAAGTCCTACAGTATCAGACTCTCGCGGTCTTGCATCTAATCTCACAAGTGCAATGTGAAATAAATAAACACCAAAGAGTCCAAATCCGAAAAATCTTTTGAAAAATTGATTTTGAATCAAATTACCAAAAATGGACTGCTTTGCTAGATACAGAGTTGCTACCTAAATATTTTATTTTTGGGAAATTTAGAAAACCCATGACTCGTGCCAAAGGCCACGTGTCCGTCATCACCAAGATTGTCTCGGCTCAGGAACTTGAGTACAAGAGGGGAAGGTCACGAATGAATTGAGCACCCCCACTCGCCCAATCAAAGATTGGTCTCTAAATCATGATATGAATCTTATTTACATTATATGCTCTTGTTCTGGTTTATTAGGCTAGCATTACTATGTGATGTGCACACACGTAAGTATAGATTAACTTGCAAGAATTGGAACACTTGATTTATGTTTGTTTTGAAAATTGTTTCGAAATATGTACCACTCGAAAAAGTGATCGCATATGAACATTTCTCAAATTATTCCAATTCAAGCAATAAGCCTTCACCCACAGACATTCAAGCAGTTTATCATCTAAGCACTTATCCTCATGGCAAGCATGCTAAACATGGCAGCAATCACACGCATGCGATATGCTAAAGTGAGTAAAGGCCCACCTAGTACTCCAAGCCAAGAACCATGATAGAGTTAGAAAAATGCATGATTCCTAACTATGCAATATGACTAATGCAACACATGCGATATGCAATCTAAATAGGCTCGGCTACTCAACATGGCATATGAAACAATTTGATAGCATGTGGCCTAAGCACGTATTCAAAGAAGTATTTTAAACTAATAATGCAGTTAGAATGATGAATCGAGCCTCGGTGCATGCAATACAAATGGATGCAAAGATGAAGTATGCTGAACAAAACATAATGTCCCTAAACTAACCATCATAAGCTAGTAAATAAAAGAGAGAAAGATGTGGGGTTGAAAGACATACACATTATTACAACATTGCGCTCTCACGAAGGAGAGTCTGAATAAACTAACTAGCTAACTAAGTTAAGCTAAGCTAATTATTACAAAACAAATTAAATTAGCTAAACTACTTAACTAATTATTACAACAAATGAATGAACTATTCTAGTTAACTAAAATAATTATAAAACGAAATAGTATAACTAGTTAACTAACTAATTAATTACAACACTTTACAAAATCTAATTAATTACAACGAATAGCTAAGCTAAGTATTTAAATTAAACAGGCTCGATACGCGAGGAATGCTCATGCACGTGCTCAGTTTCCACCCAAAAAGCCAATGTTTTGTTTCCAAAAGGTCTCTGTCGCACAGTAAAAAACTTACATTTTTGCTCACTTCCAGAATAACTCTGCTCTGCTCAAAGAACACACTGTTGGATTTTGCATTAATGGCCGGCCGGCCAGTAGTGAGGTCTATCGGTCACCAGTGATAGCCCGCTGGCCATCAAAGGTGGCCTGCCAGCCATTGCTGCTTAGTTCATTTTGCTGCAATAGAGAATAAACAGAGCATGCGCAAGGTATTTTCAAGGATTTGTCTGCACAACTCACCCCTCATTTTCATGAACAAATCAAAGGAGTAGTAAACTTAGTCCACAAACCATCAACTTAAGCAATTTCATTGCATGATGGCTCATGAACCAAAGTGTGCAATTCAATAAATGCAACAAAATAAGACTCCAAACCTCCTCCATTTCATGGTTGATCAAGGGAAGTGGTGACCTTGGAAACTTGAATCATTTCATCACTAATGAGTATGAAATGCCTCAAGCTTCCATCTGTTCAATTAACGTTAGTTTGAACACAACACTTTTTATTATCTTGCACCATTTTAGTCCCATTTTAATTACTTCATTTTAATTACCTTTCAATTCTTTAATTCACTGAGTCCAATCCTGAGCTTAACTCCTCTAAATGGAAAGAGGGCTCAAACCAAGTGTTGTCTTAGGCATGAAAGAAACATCATACTGTTGGTAATGAACCCCAAAGGGATTAAACCATTAAGCATGACATCTCAATCTCATGCTTTAAACAAACAAGTTATTTGAACCACTTTCAAAGAAAAACAAAAGCCAAGAAAAGAGGGAGGTTGCAGAGGTGATTAAGAGCGATCACAAGTATGGAAAACCATAAATAAATGCAATCAACTCAAACAAGATGGTGTCTAAGGCCTAGAACACCAAACTTATGAGGACAATTACACTACAAGCATGCAAAACAAAGTTCAAATGCAACTATCAACTAAAAACAATGCTAAAACAATCTAAAATAAGTCCTAAAACTTGCTGGAATTGAGACAAAAAATAGCTAGATTAATAAGCTTAAACATAGCATAAGCTAGGCTAGTAAACAAGACACAAGGAGGGGAGGCTAACCCCTCCAAATTTGGACATCAAAACATGATTTTGGCCACTAAAATAACTCTGAAAAATAGTGTTTAAAGACTCAAAAATAGATAGTAAAAGGATGGGAAACATAAGGGAAAAGGCCTCCAAAATAAGGTGCAAAGAAGGGTGAACCACCCCACAACCTTTATTGGCCTTAAAACCCAAGCTTCAGCCCAAAAATACAGAGTTTTTATGGGTCAAAAATAGTTGGAAAATAGTAAGAATAATAGCAAATAAAACAAAGCAACAAGCAAAGCCTTATACCTCTTGAAGAAAAGACCAATTATAGGCAACAAATTAAGACAACACACCTTCAAAAGCTCAAACCAAGCTCAAAAGTACCTCAGCTCAAAGATGAGAAGGTTTGGTTAAAGGTGTATAGGCAAAGGTTAAGGATATGTAGGCTAAAGTGTAGAAATTTGGAAGAGAGAGAGAGAATTATAGAGAGACAAAAAATGTTGCTCTAAAATTTTTCTAACCTTAAAACATGAGAGGGAGGCCTTCTATATATAAAAAACATGAATTCTCCTTAAGAACATCCAGCTCTACACGTGGGAGCAGATGCATGCATTTGTGCAAACAGCTGGCATAGCTATCACAAAATATCTACAAAAGAAATTAGTGGCCGGCCGACCATCACTGGTGGCCAGCAGGCCACATCAATGGCCGGCAACCAAGAGTGATGGCCGGCAGCCCAAAAAGGTGGCTGGCAGGCCACCAAGGGTTGCAGGCTTGAAAAACCAAGGGTTGGTCCATGAATGAGGCAACAAGTGCAAGGTTTGAAAGGCTAGAAGTTGTGGCATTCCGCTAAGGACTTCGAGCACTTGGCAAGCATATAGACTCATCATGGGGTGCGCATACGATGACATTCAACGTCAGGGCCGTAAAAAATGGGGTGTCTACACTTACCAATTGGATTCCGTTTTTATGAAAGATTCTCTTAGAATCTTGGTCTATTTGCTCGTAGCTTGAGGTAAGGTTACATTTAATCTAGTATTTCTTTGTTTTGGAGTTGTGTCTATGGTATTATTGTGAAAAGAAATCTAATTTGATGATTGGGTTGGATAAACTCTTATTTCATACAAAGGGAACATATTACTCAATTTCTATTAGAATTTTTTTCCAAATCTTTTTTCAAAATGTGAATATAAATGTTAAGAAGATACTTATATATGAAGATGGGGGAGAAAGCCCCAAATTTGATAAAACCCTAGCTTCTAAATTGAGAAGAAAATAGTATTAAGATTGGAATTTTTTTGAATTGTTGAGATGTAGTGAATAATAAAGAGATGAAATTTATGAACGATGCTATGACATTGAAGCTGACGCTTGGGATTTGATTTTTCTTGAATGTTATGTATGTATTTCATCTCAAACAATGTTGAATACTCGTTGATTGAATAAAAGTTTGGTAAATTGAGCATGAGTCCAGGTTAAGAGTCGGTTTTTAATGTGGTTGTGTTGTGTTGGTACCCTCGCGGGGAGTCAAGGTGACCAACTACCCTGTCTTGAGCTTATTTCCAGAAGAATGTGGGAAAATACTTTTGGGTATCCATTGGTCCTGCCATATTGTAGTCGGTAAAAGTGAAAAAACGGATGATTTTGGGTGCCCACGTCCTGCCGTATAATAATCGGTAAATGTGGAGAATGTTTTTTTTTTTTTTGGAATGAAAGTGATTTAAGGATGTATTTTTGGACTTTTACAAGGGACTTATGGCATATTAATCTTTCTAATATGGATTGTGATTTGGTGTGAGATAGAATGTGATTTCCGTATCATTTTGAATTGAATTACCTAATTGACTATGTTTTCTTATTAACTACTAATGTAGTTTTGGTTATGATGGTGCCATGGACTTATTCAACCGATTAGATACTTGGTTAAACGTATTCCTACTAGGCATACAGCTCAACCCTAATTAAATTTTCAAGACATGATGATGTACCGCCACGGTGATGACTTAAAGTAAACAGTCACTCGGTTTTGGATTGATAGCTCGAGGATATTTTGTTGCCAATGCTTAGAGTTTTGTATCAAGACTTGTAAATTCGTTTTGTTGTTGTCTTGTATGCCCTTAGGACTTTTCTGTTTTGTAATGTCATCTAGTTCATTGAACTTGGGAATGAGTTTAAAGTATTTTGGAAATGTAACTTTAAAATTGTAATTTCCTGAATCCTAGTGCAATGAGAAAGATGATTTTGATATATTGCTATGCTTGTTGCCATGTATTCATGTAAAAAATAGCAGGGCGTTACACACTATATGCTCCACATACAACTTATAATGTACTACATATTATCCAAATGGGTTTGGTTTCCCTTTAGTTGGTCATCTCAATTTGAGAGAGCGTTTGGACTTGGTAAACCCATTTTGAGACTGATTTCAGTGATCTGAACTGTTCACTTTTTAGGATTCTTTGAGTATAATATTTATGCCGAAAATCAAAATGATTGAATATCGATAATCATATGTTTGAATTATATTTGTATGAAAAAAAAAAGGATGGTTATTCTTGAAATTATATTTATCGCCTATTTTTTAAAAACAAATATGATTCAAACATAGAGCTACTAATATCCAATTATTTTTATTTTTTGTATGAATATTCTATTCAATGAGTCCTAAAAAATAAACAATTTGGATTATCAAAATTGGTCCCAAAATGGATTTACCAAGTCTAAACGCTCTCTCAAGTTGCGATCATAACTTAAGAGAAGTCAAACCCTATCCAAATAACAGAATGTTGTCTCCTTCAATATCCCTTTAATGACATCGGCTAAGCTTATGTGAAGCCATAATGGCACCCAAGAAATTAGTGGACGAAACTAAAATTATTTTAAATTAGGCTAAATTATTGTTTATTGGAACTCTTTTAAGCCCTTTTGTGTCGGACTTTGATTCAAACTGATTCTATGAATTGCTTCAACATCATATATTTAATGGGATAAGTCATGTATAAAATCATCCAAAGATTTGGTCATGTTATAGTATAGGTGTGCACCATATACAAATTATGAAATTTATAGTATTAATTATCACAAATGTTATAACTATATCATTTTCAATCATAACTAAGGGGGGGAAAAAAAGAGTAATAACCAAACACTACATAAGTTACAACTAACATTTTGAATCACAATCAAAATAATGTCATGATCAATATTATAACTAATATCATAATGAATTATAAGCAAGTCATAACTAATATTACAATAGGTCATAATTAAACATTACAAAAGTTGTAACTGGGGCATATAATACACACCCCAAAATAGGGAGTACATGATAGAATTTCCCAATTTGTAATGTTTTATAATAAAGTGCAAATTGTCTTCGGTCTATGGACTAGATCGTGTTGTTTGGACTCGATGATTCCAATCATTCATTTTTTAGACCACAACGTGTAGATTATCATGAAAAATATGCGATCTATCTGCTAACTATAACCACATTAGTTCATAACATTTATTTGCAAAAAAAAAAAAAAAAAATGAAGGACAAATATTATTTTAAAATCAAACTATCTATTTTATGGAAGACAAATGTAATAAACTAACGTGGCTATGATTATCAGATTAACCTATTTTTTTCATGAATGATCTACACATTATCCTTTAAAAAATGAATGGTTCGTATTATTGAGATGAGACCTAGTGGACCTCATAACCCAAACAACACAGTCCACTTTGAGACAAGCTGGACCCTAAAAAATATAAGAATAAAGTTAAAAATGACATTGTTTTAGGGTTTTCACTTAAGGTCAATTGAAGACACCAAAATAACGTTATTTTCATTTCAAATACCAATTTTAAATTTTAAATTTTAAATTTTAAATTTTTTATTTTATGTTATTTGTATATTACTTTTAGTATTTAAATATATTATTAAGCTCATTTGATAATTATTGAAAATCTTTAGTTTCATTCGAGAGTAGGGCACCACGGCCACTTTGTGCTTTCGCTACTAATGGTTAATCTTTAGAAAGAAATCTACTCCTAAAAAATGGTACACAATAAAGTAATAAATTTTTATTTTTGAAAAAAATTAAGACCCTTAAAATATGATTGCTAAATTTATTTATGATGAGTTGAATTATTTTATGTCAATTATGGATTGTTTTAAAAATGAACACTTAACCCTTAACCCTTAACCCTTTGTCACATTATTAGATGTGAATTTATGGGTCAAGTTTTAGGTATCTCTAGAATTGTTTCAAACATTTATAGTGAAAATTAAGAAATATTTGTGGTGTGCTATTTTATGGAAAAAATTACGAATGATAAATTTATAATGTGCACATTTAAATGATAACTATGTTATGAATATTGTGATTAAGTTAATAAATGTAAATGTATTGGCGTAAATGTTATAAACCATTTATGGTGAGAAATGTTACTGTGGACACTGTGCCTTTTTTGGATATATAAGGCATGTTTGCACATTATATTATGCCAAATTCTAAATCTCACATCAAATATGTGATCTATAATGACAACAAATTATTTGCCCCACAAGTTATCCAAACAGATCGATTCATAATAAAGAGTCGCCACTTAATTTTTATGAAAAATTAAGAAACATTTTGACTCTGAATACACAATATAGACACTAATCCGCCATAACCAAACATCTCGGTTCGGGAATTTAGGTACAAGAGGGGAATGTCATTGTGTGAGCACCCCTATCGTACAATCAAATGATTGGCCTCCATTAATCTTTTTATTTTATGAGATAATATGATTGATTAACTCTACAAACTCAATCATTAATCCTAAATCCATTACTAACCTAATCAACTAGATGGTTGAATAAACAAATATCATCAACATATCAAGTCAAGGGTTTTTCATAAAACAATTTGTTAAAAAGGTGGCTTAAACAAGAATATGATCATACTCGTGATTCCAACTATCATCAAAACATTCAAAACAACTAATTGAACAAACAAAGAATATAAACTTGAATCATTAAAAAATAATGCATCAAGTAAGAAAACAACATGCCATGAAGGAAATATGACTTACTCGGATTCCGCAGTAACATCATGATAATAACAATGCACCAATAATATAAACATCAACCTAAACATGTTATTAATGCACACAATATGATCCTATAACTCGGTTAGATGACTAACATGATGAATATGTAACAAATTAACACATAACAAATCTAAACTAACATGCATGAACTAACCGGGTTAATATGCATGAACTTATAGCAACTAACAAACCTTAAAATAACATGCAAAGTATATAAAAATTATAGATTTAACTTAACAAAACCAAAACTAAACTAGTCTAACATGATGACATGATAACATGAAAACTAACTAATCATTTTCTAACATGAAAAACATGATTAAAAAACACTGATATTAACAAAGAAGAAAATTAGCACATTGAGTTTGATAATCAAACTAAAGAGCACAAGAAAAAGGCACGAAACTTGCTTAAATACTTCTCTTAAGCTTTGGCTATGGATTGATCGACTTTCTTCAACCATGGATCTAGTTTTTGAAGTTGTTTTACTGCTATATTAGGGTTAGGAATCTCAGATTTGGAGGCTAGGATTTGAGTTTTATTGTTCGAACTCACGAAAAATACTTTTTTTCACTCTAACTATTGGGAACCATCAAAAATGGGAGGCAAAGGGGTTTATATATAGGCCAGGGAAGCCTTGGGGGTCAAAAAAGGTCACCCTAGGGCTTTCCCATTGCTGACTTGCAGTGTTTTCCACCCAAATTGCAACACAATCTAGAATGAAAAAGGATTTTGGGTAGGTTGATCGTACATATAGGCGCACAAGGATGTGTGGCCCCACAATAACAACCTGCACATGTGGTTACAAAAAATGTCATGTGCGGTTGCACATTGGAAGTGCACCCGCACATTCTTGATAGATTTCGTATTTTGGGCATATCTCTCTCATCTAACATTGGATTGAGGTGAATTATGCGGTGTTAGAAAGATAACTCAAAGTGTTACAAATTTGTGTGAAATAGAAATTTTCTAATTCCAAACTTTACCAGGTGAAAACAGACCCTCAAGATAAATCGAAAAACAGTAATTTGGCTAAAAGTAATTTTTGGTACAAAAATGACAATACAATAGCTCTAACAATTTTATGTAAGAATTTTTCCTAAATATGGCTTAATGTGGCTTATGCATGATTATACTAGATTCATCTCATTAAGAAAGATACATGTACATCAATTAGATGGTGACTAATTATTGATGAATGCGTCTATATATACATAATGTATAGAAGACTAATGAAGATAGTGTCAATGCATTAAACGTAATAGATTCATTATGAATGAATCGTAGAGATACATTATGTATCTATTATGAATGTAGAAGATTCATTAATCTATCTAATGAGTTCATTAATATAGAAGATGCACTATGTATCATGAATGTAAAAGATATATTAATCTATTTAATGAAGTTCATTGAATGAATGAATTATTTGATGGGAAGAATACTAGTATAAATAGTGTAAGGTCCCAAACCACACTCTCCATCACAAAACTCAAGTTGTCACCATAAGAAGGCTCCCATCGCTTAGAGAGAGAGAGAGAGAAAGAGAGAGAGAGAGAGAGAGAGAGAAGTGGTTTGAAGATCTTAAACAAGTAAAGAACTTGAAGATCAAGGTCTTCTATTCAAGGTTTCTCTTTCTTAAAAGAGGAATTCATACTATCATGGATCAAAGTATGTATACACTTATTTTGGATAGTAGAAATTCATATAGTTTTTATGTATAGAATTGAATCCTTAATGGTTTTTAGTTTATGTTTCGCAAAGTTTTCTATCAATTGATATCAGAGTATGATTCTCAATTTTGATGCATGAAACGTATAAGTATGAATTTCATTTTATGATGATGTTTTGTGTAACAAGTGCATAACCTTGATTTACACTTGTCCAATTTTATTTTTATTTTTGGCCAATCTTTTATTCTATTGATATTAAAATAAAAATTAAAAATTATTGAACAAGTGGTAATTAAGATAATGTTTTATGCACTTATAATGTTTTGTTACACACCTTATGAGTTGAAATATTGTTGATCAGCCTAACGGAGGTTCAACACTATGTATGTTTGAACAACCGAGATGATTAGTATAATAAATATAGCAATAAGTTTTTCTGCCCAACGGTGATAAACTTCTCACGTGCTTTAGTTAATAAAATAAAATAAGAGACATTGAGTTTTTCTTTCCAATGGTGATAAACTCATTACGATTTTAATGATTATTTTATTTTATTTTATGTTGTTTATTTTTATTAGTCATCTCATTTACTTTATGAATTGCTAAAATATATTGTTATTTGACACAACGGAAGGATAACTTTATTTCGTATCTAACTAATTATGTTTTC
Source organism: Camellia sinensis (assembly GCF_055761805.1). Classification (NCBI taxonomy): domain Eukaryota; kingdom Viridiplantae; phylum Streptophyta; class Magnoliopsida; order Ericales; family Theaceae; genus Camellia; species Camellia sinensis. Next base: position 144,192,298 of record NC_138962.1, read on the forward strand.
TAGTTAGATATATTTAACTTGTGGTGTTATCTTTATGACATGTGAAAAGTAGTTTTCTTGATTATATTATGTAATGAATATTATGTGTTTGCAGCATTGAATCCTACTGCAATTAATAGTTACTTGTTTGGTATTGAAGCTTTGAGTGGAACTAATTTTAAGAAATGGAAGGAACAAATTGGAATTGTTTTGGGAATTATGGATTTAGACTATGCATTAAGAGAACCAGCTCCTACAATGCCTAATGATACAAGTTCTAAGGAACACATGGCTTTATATATGAAAAATGGGAACACTCTAATCGCTTAAGTCTAATGATTATGAAAGGCTCAATTACGCCTACAATTCAAGGAGCAATCCCTGTTTTTGAAATTGCAGTGAGCTATATGAAATCTATTGAAGAACAATTCATTGGAACTTCCAAATCCCTTACTAGTACTCTCATGATTAAAATGATGACAATGAAATATGATGGTTTGAGTGGTATTCGTGAACATATCTTAAAGATGAATGACATGACCTCTCAATTAAAGGGAATGGACATGGAAATTTCTGAAGGTTTTCTTGTTCATTTCATTATAACTTCTCTTCCTGCGCAATTTGGTCCTTTTAAGATCAATTATAATACCCAGAAAGATAAGTGGAAGATGAGTGAGTTAATTGCCGTGTGTGTTCAAGAAGAAGAGAGGCTTAAAGCTGAAAAGCCTGATATGGCTCACCTTACCACCTCGAGTCCAACCAAAAAGATTTTCAAGAAAGGCAAAAGTAAGAAGAAGAAGAATGCAAATGATGAAACTCACAAGGCTAATGAAGAAAATAAAATTCGATGCCATTTCTATCAAAAGAAAGGTCACATAAGAAAAGACTGTACACGTTTTAAAAGTTGGTTGGACAAGAAAGGTAACACTCAATGCTTTGTGCTTGATGAATCCTTTTTGGTAGATGTTCCACCAAATTCTTGGTGGATTGACATTGGTGCAAGTATTCACATAACAAATTCCATGCAGGGATACCTTACAAGTCAGAAACTAAAATAAAGGAGAACGAACCATTACGGTTGGGAATGGAATAGAAGTGGACGCTGAGGCTATTAGCACCCTTCGTCTAATTTTAGACTCTGGTTTCATTTTAGATTTAATAAACACAGTTTATGTTCCTGTTTTTACTAGAAACCTAATTTCTGTTTCACAACTTGATTCCTGTGGTTATGAATTTAAGTTTGGAAATAATAGAGTCTTTTTATTCCACAATTCTCATATGATTGGTTCTGGTATTTTATATGGTAATCTTTATTCATTGAATTTAGATTCTACTTATGCACAATCTCTTTTATCCTTTAATGTAAACGACTTGGTAAATAAAAAGAGAAAGCGAGTGAATGAAAATTCATCCATGTTGTGGCATAAGCGCTTAGGCCACATATCAAGAGAAAGGATGGAACATCTTATTAAAGACGGAATTTTAAGTTCACTTGATTTTTCTGATTTTAGTACTTGTGTGAATTGCATTAAAGGAAAATACACAAAGACAAAGAAAAAGGGTGCTACTAGGACTACTGAATTAATAGACACAATTCATACTGATATATGTAGTCCCTTTACTGTTCAAACTATTTCTAGACATAAATATTTTATTACTTTTATTAATGACTTTTCTGGGTATACTTATGTGTATCTTATTCGTGAAAAATCAGAAGCACTGGATATGTTCAAACTCTATAAAGCTGAAGTTGAAAATCAACTGGGCAGATGGATTAAAAGTGTAAGATCTGATAGTGGTGGTAAATATTATGGTAGATTCACTGAGTCAGGTCAAAATCCAAGTGCTTTTACTTTATTTTTGGCTGAGAATGATATTATTGCTAACTACACAATGCCTGGTACACTTGAGCAAAATGGTATAGCTGAGCGACGAAACCGCACTCTTTTGGACATGATGAGAAGCATGATGAGTAACTCTTTTTTGCCAGATTACTTGTAGGGTGAAGCTTTAAAAACTGTTGTACATGTTCTTAATAGGGTTCCTAGTAGGGCTGTGCCTGTAACTCCTTATGAGTTGTGGGTTGGTAGGAAACCTAATTTGAATTATTTACATGTATGGGGTTGTCCTGTCGAAGCAAAAATTTTCAACCCACAAATAAAGAAATTAGACCCTAGAACTATAAGTTGTTTTTTCATTGGATATCCTGAGAGATCAAAGGGTTTTAGATTATATTGTCCCACTCATAGCACAAGAATTGTTAAAACTAGAAATGCTGTGTTCTTAGAGGATGAAAACATTAGTAGGAGTATGAATCTCAAAACTGTTTCTTTGGAGGAAAATCGTGCTTTTACGCCTTCTACAATTATCCAAGAAAATGTAGTACCTGAACCTATTGGTACTCAAGAGATTTCTTACATTGAAAAAAAGTTGTCCCAGTTGCAGAACAACATTTACGCATATCACAAAGAGATAAGAAACCAGTCATATCAAATGACTATGAGGTTTACCTAAATGAGTGTGATATAGGCTTGGAGAACGATCCTGTTTCTTATGCCCAGGCCATGAATAATGGAAATTCAACTCAATGGTTAAATGGCATGAAAGATAAGTTAAAATCCATGAAAGACAACAATGTCTGGGATCTTGTAAAATTGCCTAAGGGAGCCAAAACTGTTGGATGCAAATGGGTTTTTAAAACCAAGCGTGATCCTAAAGGCAACGTCGAAAGATACAAGGCCAGATTAGTTACTAAAGGATATACTCAAAGAGAAGGGATAAACTGTAAGGCTGTTTCTAATAAGGATTCCTTGAGAATAGTCATGGTCTTAGTAGCTCATTATGATTTAGAGTTATATCAAATGGACGTTAAAACAACTTTTTTATAAGGTGACTTGCATGAAGTAGTCTACATGGACCAACTTGAAGTTTTCAGGATGAAAGCAAGGAAAATATGGTTTGTAGACTTAAGAAGTCCATATATGGTCTAAAGCAGGCATCTCGACAATGGTATCTTAAATTTGATGAAGTTCTCACCAAATTTGATTTTAAGGATAATGTGGCTGATCAATGTGTCTACCTCAAAATCAGTGGGAGCAATATCTACATTATAGTTTTGTATGTTGATGATACATTGCTTGCTAGCAATAATTTGGGAATGATACATGAGATAAAGAAATTCCTTACGAGAAATTTTGAAATGAAAGATCTTGGTGAAGCCTCTTTTGTCATTGGGATAAAAATTCACCGAGATAGGTCTCGTGGTATTTTAGGATTATCCCAAAGAGCCTATATCGAAAAGGTTCTTAAGAGGTTCAACATGCAGAACTATTCAAGTAGTGTTGCCCCTATAGTTAAGGGTGATAAATTTAGTGAATTTCAGTGTCCTAGAAATAATTTAGAAAGGGAACAAATGAAAAAAATTCCTTATGCCTCTGCAGTTGGGAGCATTATGTATGCTCAAGTTTGTACACGTCTTGACATAGTATTTGTAGTTGGTATGCTTGGTCGATACCAAAGCAAACCCGGACTTGATCATTGGAAAGCAATTAAGAAAGTGTTGCGATATTTACAAGGTACTAAGGATTACATGCTCATTTACAAAAGAACAGACAGCCTTGAAGTAATTGGTTATTTAGATGCTGATTATGCTGAATGTAAAAAAACTCGAAAATCCACTTCTGGGTACATTTTTATGCTTGCTAATGGACTCATTTCATGAAAGAGTCATAGGCAGTTTCTGACAGCCTCTTCCACTATGGAGGCAGAGTTCATAGCATGTTATGAAGCCACATGTCATGAAGTATGGCTAAAGAATTTCATATCTAGATTACAACATGTCGATTCAATTTCGAAGCCCTTACAGATTTACTGTGATAATGATGCTGCTATTTGGTTCTCCAATAATAACAAAACTTCAAGAGAATTAAAGCATATTGATATCAAGTATCTAGTTGTTAAAGAAAGGGTTCTGAATCAGACTATTTTCATCTCTCATATTGGCATTACATTCATGTTGGCAGATCCTTTAACTAAAGGTCTCGCACCTAAGCTCTTTTAAGAACATGTTGCGCGCATAGGCTTAGTAGAAAGTTTATCATGTTTAGACTTGAAATGAGTGTATGATAATTGTTATGCTATAGTCATCTTATGTTAGTAATGATTATGTTTGTTGTTTTTATTCTTCATACTTGTGTACAATTTATAAGAAGATATAAACAACGGGACCGTTATAGATGAATTAGCATTAATCACCATCATGTTGCTAATGTCATCTTTGTGAATTAAGATTCATTTATTAATGTTGATGGAAAATATTAACACTATAACCATTGTACAGTCTTGATCAATGTGTAAATCACTGACTATAATGATTTGGTACTAATAATTTCATTGAACATAATCTAATGGTAATAGTGCAATCTTCTAGTGGGAGAACGTTGGCTATAATATGATAATCTAGTGACGTAATATAATCATGCAAGCCAAGTAGGAGATTGTAAGAATTTTTCCTAAACATGGCTTAATGTAGCTTATGCATAATTATACTAGATTCATCTCATTAAGTAAGATACATGTACATCATTTAGATGGTGACTAATTATTGATTAATGCACCTATATATACATAATGTATAGAAGACTAATAGAGATAGTATTAATGCATTAAATGTGATAGATTCATTATGAATAAATCTTAGAGATGCATTGTGTATCTATTATGAATGTAGAAGATTCATTAATCTATCTAATGAGTTCATTAATATAGAAGATGCATTATGTATCATGAATGTAAAAAATATATTAATCTGTTTAATAAAGTTCATTGAATGAATGGTGATGGGAATAATACTAGTATAAATAGTGTAAGGTCTCAAATCACACTCTCCATCACAAAACTCAAGTTGTCACCACAAGAAGGCTCCCATCGCCTAGAGAGAGAGAGAGAAAAGTGGTTTGAAGATCTTAGACAAGTAAAGAACTTGAAGATCAATGTCTTCTATTCAAAGTTTCTCTTTCTTAAAAGAGGAATTCATACTATCATGGATTAAGGTATGTATACACTTATTTTGTATAGTAGAAATTCATATAGTTTTCATGTATAGAATTGAATCCTTAATGGTTTTTAGTTTATGTTCTGCAAAGTTTTCTATCATTTTAAGCATCTCAAAAGTCGAAATTATGATATCTTTTATCATTGGAAAATATTTCAAGCGCCTAAGTTTTTTAATGATCAGTCAAAATGAGATGTTTACAATTACGAATTGTGGTGTTTATTATGAAATGATGTAGTTATGTTGGGCTTATTTGGTATAACTTTTAGCAAATTGAAAGTTGAAAATCAAGAAATAAAAAGTTGTTTGGGATGTTCTAAATAAGTGCACTTTTTGACTTTTTATGAAATATGGGTTGGGTTTGGATTGGGTTTGAAGTGATGTGCTAGAGAGGTGATGTGACTTAAATAAGATGATATGACTTAAATAGGATAGTGACTTTTTGACTTTCTTTAAACATGCCAAACCAGGCCTAAATAACACTTCTGTCACAGCTTTCCAATTAGTTTTGTTTAGGTAATTTAATCTATTTCTACTTCATAGTATCTAAGAAGAAGCAACACGCAATATTCTAGCACAATCTTCAAAGTAAAAAAATTGTAAATAGTTTCATAAGTTATATAAAACAGTTCTGTTATGCATATTATTGTAAGATGCATATAGTACGTAAATTTTGGAAGCAGCTTGTCTCTAAAGTGGACTAGATTGAGCTGTCTGAACCCTTGAGACCCACCACGGGTCTTACCTCAATAATTCAAATCGTTTATTTTTTAGATCGCAACATATACATCATTCATGAGTAAATCAAATAGATTCAATAATCATTAACACTTTAATTTATGACATTTATTTACAAAAAAAGGAACGACAAATGTTATTTGAAAATTAAACCATCCATATTTTGGGAGACAAATGAATTAAACTGACATGGTTACAATCATTGAATCGACTTAATTTTTTTCATTGATGATCTAAATATTGTAATTTAAAAAATGAATTGTTCGAATTATTTAAGTAGGACTCATAAATTCTAGAGGTCCAAATAACACAGTTCAATTCAAAATTTTTAAGGTGCATACTGTAATAGTTTCCAAATCTTAAACTCATAAAAGAGTGAAAATATAGAAAAACAAAAACAAAATTGTAAACCAAATGTGCTTATGATGACCCAAATAGAACGAAAAAGTGAAGTAAAATATTTGGAAAAGTTGCAAATAAGGGGGACAGTTTTAAAATAATTATATTATAGATAAATAAATAAATATATATATAGTTCAAATTTTACACACAAAAAATTAGCAGTGTTAAAAAAATCGATGGAACCGGTAAATTGATTTAAACTGTCAATTTGATTTGATTTTTATTAGCTTCAATTTTGGATTTGGTTTTGAAAACAATCATTGAAATTGATCTAGTTCCCGTTCCAAGACTTTGGTTACGATTTTGAACCGAACCGGACTGTTACGATCACATATTTATTTATTATTTTTTTAATATTTGTATATGTAAAAACTAAAATAGAATTTTTTAAAAATATTAGAACATTAATTGATAAACTCTAACTAATTAACTAAATTAATTATTATTTATTTGTTTACTAATATAAAATATATATCATATTTATTGTTATATAAAATTTATAAAAATTGTAAAACCGAATCGAATCAAATTGATTTCTCTAATTTGGTTTTGATCCTATTCTACTGGTTTAACAATTTGGTTATGGTTTTAAATTTTCTAAAACAGTAGACATTGATTTGATGATCAATATTGTAAAGTCAGACCAATTCAATCATTATACCCCCATACAAAAAATAATTAAAATAATTGCATCAAACTCAAAAAGATTTACATTGGCCTATTTTGAAATGTAAATTAAAAGTTAATTTTTTTTACTTTTTAAAAAAAATGTGTAAAAAAATAAAGAAATGATATAACCTACAAAAGTTAAAAAATCAAAAAATTAACTTTTAATTCAATTACCAAAATATACCATTATACACAATAAACTTGCTTTACCCTAAAAATAAGATTATTTTTTCAAGGTTAATTACACTAATAGTCCCTATAATTTGGGACTTGTATCACTTTAATCCCTGACTTTTCAATTGTGACACATTTGACCCTGAATTTTGAATTTTGTTCCAAATAAGGACAATTAATAATATCATTAGATTTTTCAAGGGTAAAATCGTCAATTTGATAAAATATAAATTAATTTGACAAAAATAAATATCAAAAAAATATTTTTAATTTTTTTAAAATTATTTTTATCCACCAATGATAAAACTATATAAAATTAATAAAAATTACATGATTAATTTTTTTAAATTAATTTTACATGATCATCATCCAAACATATAATAAAAATTAATTTGGTAAAAAAAATAAATAAATGTCTAAAAGATTTATCAATTTTACATAATTTTATTTTTAGCAGGTACAAATAATTTTTAAAAATTCAAAAATATTTGTTTGAGATTTATTTTTATCAAATTAGTTTATATTTTATTAAATTGATAATTTTACTCTTGAAAAATCTAATTATATATTCGATTGTCTTTATTTGGAACAAGATTCAAAATTCAGGATTAAATGTGGCATAATTGAAAAATCAAGAATCAAAGTGACACAACCCCCAAATTATAAGGAATATTTGTGTAATTTGCCCTTTTTTCAATATTCAATAGAACTGAAATTTTAATAACTAGGAAAACCCCTCAATATTCAATAGAACTGAAATTTTCATAACTAGGAAAACCCCTCTATAATAAGGGGGATTTTTTTTTAAGGTCCCTGGTATTAAGAGTTTATAGCATAAAGGACATCAAATATTTTCATAATGTCTAAGGTCCCTCACACATTGATCCAGAGAAATTTCAATCTCCAGAGAAATTTTCTCCAAATTTCTCTGGACTTAAATTTCTCTGAACTTCTCTTCAAATTTCTCTGGACTTCCCACTGTTCAGAGAAATTCTCTTCAAATTTTTCTGGACTTCTTTTCAAATTTATCTGGACTTCCCACTGTCTAGAGAAATTTTAGCCAAATTTCTCTAGACTTCTCTCCAAATTTCTCTGGACTTCCCACTGTCCAGAGAAATTCTCGCCAAATTTCTCTGGATTTCCCACTCTAATTTCTTTGGACAAAGTAAGTTCAAGTCTCATCTTAGCCTAAACTCTCTCTCACTCTCTAATATTTTGTCTTTGGATATATGGTTGCAGAAGAAGCTTCTGATTCTCCAAATTTCTCATAGCCATTATTGGTCATTCAAAATCAAAGAATTTCTCTAGTTACCTACCAGGAAATATTTCTTGGTTATCTAAACTTCTTTATTATTGGTCATTCAAAATCAAACCAAGATAGAGAAATTTAGGCTACCTAGAAACAAAAAAAAATAATCATAATTTTCTCTGTGTTTTGAACAAACTAGAGAAAATTGTAATTGTTTTTCTCTATGATTATTTTTCTAAGAAACATTTTATCAAACAAGTTAGCTTCAAATCTCATAGCTATATGTTTTACAGTTCTAAAAAGAGTTTTGTCAAACCAAATCTCACAGTTATGTGTTTTGGAGTCCTAAGAAGCATTTTGTCAAATAGTTTAACTTCATACTATATACATGGATGTTTATATGTGTATGAGTTGTGAGAGAGAGAGAGAGAGAGAGAGAGAGAGAGAGAGCAATCTCCTTTTGACCAGTCAAGAAGAGAAGGATATCACGCTCAGGTTCTGTCAAGTGGATCTCTATAACAGTGATTAGAGATATATCTAGGTAGTCACTTTCTGGCTATTTGGTGTAGAGTATCTCCATCGGATAAGTTCTTCCAAGAATTGTAAAGATATTGCAGTTAAAGGAATAACTTGAAAATTTCTCTGCATCTAATGTGACAGATGTGACAATCAATCGAAGGTCAAGTCTCCTCTTTACAAGCTGCTTCAACAATCCAAAAAGAACATCAATGTGGATTGTCCTCTCATGAGCTTCATCAAGCATTATAACTGAATACTGAGATAAATTCTCATCAATCAAAATCTCTCTCAGAAGCATACCATCTGTTATATACTTGATTACTGTATCCGGTCTGGTCCAGTACAAATGACGGCGATGAACTCCGATGATGGAGGCAGAATTCGTCGGAGAGAGAAGAGCAAAGAGAAAAGCAGAGAGGGAAAGGCAGTTTGATTTAAGGGAATCAAATTTCTCTGTGATATATGGGTGTTGGGGATTGAGGGACCTTAGACATTATAAAATAATATTGTGCATCTCTTCCATTATTAAAAATAGAAGAGGGACCTTAGACTAATTTCCTCCTATAATGAGTCCAAGTACAGTAAATACATAAATGCAAAAGGGCAAAAATACTGAAAAGCAGTCAATTTAACAATTATAGAAAAGGAGTTGTTAAGTTCCCAAAACTGAAAAGACTCTTCACTCTCACCAAAAACAGCAACCAAAAAGTGGAAATACAAAAATACCCACTAAAATCTGTGAAGCAATTTACCAAATCTAGCAAAAATATGTAATAGCAGAGAGAGAAAGGAAAGTGGGTCCCACGCATACCCATAAATAAAGTCTATAAATAATAAATGTGGGCAACACAGAATAGAAAAGAGTCATGCATTGTATAGAACAGCCATGCAAGCTTGCCTGCCGTTTTAGACTCTCGCCATTTGGGGTAAAAACGCTCTCACGCCTCTTTATCTTCTCCCTCTAAATTTAGCAACTCGAATCCCAAGTTTAGAATACCCAACCAGAGTAAAGAGGGTTAATTAGACCCGTATTCACACTTGTATACACATATATATAGAGAGAAAGAGAGAGAGAGGGAGAGTACTTGCATTTTGAGATCAAAAAACTTTTTTGAAAAAAAAAAAAGAATAATTCTGGGTTTTTGATCAATTGGGTGTTTTGGGTTAGAAAATGGGGAGAGGGAAAATTGAGATAAAGCGAATCGAGAATGCGAATAACAGGCAAGTCACATTCTCCAAAAGACGTGCTGGGCTGCTCAAGAAGGCTCATGAACTTGCGATTCTCTGCGATGCCGAAGTTGCGGTTATTATTTTTTCAAACACTGGCAAGCTTTTCGAGTTTTCCAGTGCTGGGTATGTCTTGGTTTTGTGTTTTGTGTTTTTTTTTAAATATATATATTTCTTGATTTTACTGACTTGCATGTGTTCTTGTTCTTATCGATGGGTTATTTATATTTTTTTGGGGGTATTTTGTTTTTTATGATTTGATTAATAGCATTGGGTTGAACTTGAGTAGAGTTTAACTGAAGTAATTTTGACTGCTGATTAAACTTGTTCCTGCTTTGCATGTGTATGTTGATGGTCCCTGCTGTTCCGTACTCTGTTTTATTGAGGGTTTCTGTGATTTTTATGATTCTATTTTATTTAGATTCATTAAAATATTATAAATGTACATCGATGCCCAAAAACCAAGAAAAAAAGGGGGGAAATGTACAAATGTTTGCATGCAGTTGCTGATCATGGGCTGTCTTCAATTGAACAGTCTCTTCACAGTTTTTCAGTGTCTTAATTGTTTACTTCAATTAATTTCTGTGAAGTTTTATTTAAATCTTTGAAATGAATGCACAGTTTGTATAAAGTTGTGTGTTTAGATTGGGTTGTTAATTGATCCTGCGTGATGAGTTTTAACTTGGTTGTCATGAACTTTTTAGCTGTTAATTTAAAAATAAAATAAAAAAAGGAAAGAACTGTGTTGAACTCTTATAGCAGTTGTAAAGACTTGGTTCATATGTATATCATATACTGAAAATTTGTTTCGTTTGCTCACTTGTTGGTCTTTGAGAAAAACAGAAGGAAACATACAGGGATCTCTGATGTGAATGGCTTGTTTATGTAATTGTGGATGTTAGGTGCCTTACTTTTATTTCAATAGTTAAATCTTAGGATTCTGAGACAGTCTCACCAAGAAAAAATGAGAATAAATTAGAGAATTTTTGAATTTTTTATTGCAATAGCATTTTTTCCCCTTTTTCTCATTTCGCCATTTGGGTTCCTCTTCTAACCAAACTTTCTAGATTCCAAAAATAAATACATGAAATCTGACCTTTATTGTTCTTTTTATATTTTTGGAAAATGTTTTTCTTATTTTTTCATTGTTGATAAAAAATAATAGAAGAGTTTTTTTTTTTTGTTGGAGGGGGGGGGGGGGGGGGAGAGTAATAGAATTCTAACTTACCTTGTTTTCATTCCCATTATTTTATTTTGAGTCCTCAACTTCTCTTTTTTCTAAGGTGTCCATCGCCCAATTTCCTCTAGATTATTGAGCATTAAACTAATTTTTATGTTGTTTCATGAAGTATTTCATGATATTTGTTTCATGATACATAGTATTATTCTAATATTTATTGAAAAATTACTTTTCTGTGGCACTAATGTGGAGATCATAAGATCATTGACACTATTCAGTTTCAACAGAAACATTTCATCAAATGTATCCTGTTTGGTATGGACATGCACCTGTTGTGAGCAGCGATCCAGCTCACATATTCTTCTAGCCAACCTGTTGTAGTTACAAGACATGACTTGTTTCTTGTCTTATGAGACATCATTCACAATGTCTTTTTTATAATGATTGGTGAATGGTAATATCATTGTATATTTTTCATAATTATTGTCATCTATAAGATGACATTCATCCTAGGATATTCAATCTTGTGTAAATATATGGGTTAGGAAATGACATCTTACGAGCATAAACATCGTCATCATGTTTTTTTTGGGTGGAATCACTGTTATCTCTAGATTTTATATAATTGCAGAATTTGGGGCTTTTCCCTATAATAAACAGCCTGTCGTAAAATATCTTTCTCCTCTAGAAACTCATTGGTGTTACATCATGGAAAAAGAAGGGAAGCTAAAACAAGAGGCATCTACATGCTTGGTTCATTTTTTTTCATTTATTTGTGATCTCACTAAACTTTGTCTCCCTACAAATTGTGGAACAACATTAGGAAACACGTCATGGTGTTCTCTGATGGTCAACCTCAGGGGAGAAGAGGAGGGCATTAGATGGTCAACTTCCAAGAGGAGGAGGTTTGAGCTCAAGTCATGTTATAGGTGTTATAGACTTGTAGGCATGATACCAATTGGTTTTGTGTTGGATGTCTCCAAATTCTAAAATGTTATCACAGATCTTGAGTGGTCTTGTTGGCTGTGTCTCTGTCCCAGGTCTATTTATCTTGTCTCGAACTTCTCTTTACCGCCTCTATGTGTGGCTGGACTGCACTACTGTGGGAGTATTAGAGGGGTCTCACATCTTCCAGTCAAGCTTGGTTTATGAGTCTATAGTGGCCTCTCCAACTAATGTCAATTGGTTTCATGTTGGATGCCTCCAAATTTTGACAATAGGGTCAAAATAGGTCCAACAGAAGTCATGTTTTCTCAGAGAGAAACTTGGAATCCTAGTGTCCTTTTTAAATGGTATTGTTTGTAGGAGGCTGCTCACTGAAAGATCCTTACAATTGGTAAATAGATTGAGAAGAGGGAAGTCTTTTTCCTTAAGTGTTCCTTGCATAAAGAGTTGGTGGAATTGGTGTTCGTGTACATGGGTTGTACCTCGTCAGCACCATTAAATTTAACAAAGTTATTTTTAGTTTACAAAAAGAATAATAGAAATAAAGATAACTTCCATGCTTAGGTAGTGATATAATTTAGACTTCTTGTTTACGTTATATTTGGTAATCCTACTTATCTACTCTGCTTTCACTGCAGCATGAATCGAACCCTTTCAAGATACAATAAATGTCTAGATTCTTCAGAGACTGCTTTAGTGGAACATGAAGAAGAGGAACATGAAGAAGAGGTAATTCATCTTATATCCTTACAATTGCCATTGTTGTTTATCTGTATTATGCTTATATACCAGATTGGATGGGGATTTTACAAGTTATGGGTTTAATTTCACTTTTAGCCCCTAACTATAACAATTTTTTTCTCTTAAAATATCAATTTCATCTATTTAGTCCCTTAAAGTTTTTAATTTCAGTTCATGTAATCGAATTAGAGATGATTTTACAAATTTGATAATTGTTGAACCTTGATTTGATGGGCAGAATGGTTATTTCAAAATTTGAACGATTTAAACCTTACATCCAAGCACTGAATTTTATGTGCATATAAAAGCATGTTATTGATTGTTATTTATTAGAAAAGAACACTACTCAGTGTTGGTCCCCGTAATCAGGGGTTCTTGAAGTGATAATGATGCAAATAAAATTGCAATTAGATTCAAGAATCAAGAGAAAGAGACGAAAACCCCAACCTAGGGTTAACCCATAGGATTAGTGAGAGAAATCAGAGCAATTTTGCTCACCAAATTCTATATTCTTCAATTAAAACTAATTACAATTGAGAATACATCACCTATTTATAGACTAAGACCATTAATAACCACAACGAATTGGACACTTAACAAACAAAGTTAATGACAACTAAGCATAAGACTCATTTTGGTTTTAAAGATGTTTATTTTACTACATTAGGACAGCAACTGGGTGATCCAATTCAGCTGCATCTTGAGATGTTTAGATGAAGAACATGTGTTGCATTTCCTTGATCAAAATGTCCCTCACAAGACATTCTCCCTTGAATATGTCAAGTCTGCAACGTTGGCTGAACAGCTACAAGTGCAAAAACCCTCATCATGTACTCATATCCTCTTGTTGGATCTTTGACATGCCTTCATTTTCCCAAGCCTCATTACCACTAGCTTGCATGACTATGCTATCTGAAGAAGAGTGCTCATCTCATTGAGAAGAAACCAATAGGGTTTGGAGGACTGTCATCTAGGGGCACCAGGCACTCCCATAGGGTTTGGCAGTCCCCAAGGTCAAAATTTCAACTTGGGGGGGAAGGGGGACATGACACTAACCTATGGCCTTGCTTCTGCAGAAGCATTCTGCTGAACTACCAGTGTAGCACTATTCTAACTTTCCTTGGCCATTAGTATGAAATAAATGCCTATTATACCAGGGATATCACCTTTGGCTCACACCTTCCCACCCTTTTTACCATGCCACACAAAAGAATTATAAATAATAAAAAAAATAAGGAATCAATATGGAGCCTTAAGTTTGCAAAAACCCTCTTGTTCTCTTCTCTAACTACATCACGTTAGATAAAAGGGGGGTGTACCCTTCTTTCTCCTCGTCCTCACACAACTAGAACCTTAATCACCTATGAACTTGCTAATTTATTATGCTACCTAATGTTGGGTGACCCAAAACGAAACAACAAATAGTTGATACCTTTTGTTTTTTTTTATCAACAACATAAGTAATTTTATTGAATAAAAGAGAAAAGTAGTACAAGAGAGGACAAGGAGTCCTCAAAGATCAAACATAAAGGACTAAGCAAAAATGACACAAAAACAAAGCAAAAGACAAGAAAATTATGTGTCACAAACAGGGCAGAATCCTCAATGATGGAGACACGAGGCCCAAAAATATGCCAAACTTCGAACTTCATCTTACATAGAATCCACATCCCAAATTTGTGTTAAAAAATCCTTCCATATCTTCCCAACCAAATTACCCCCAAAAAATTACACACACTACACAAAGCCACATCACTTTTAACACGTGCAAGTAAAAGGAAAGATAAACAAACATCACAAATGTTGATGGGTGCTAGATTGGGAACAATGAAGTTCATGGATTGCGATGGTAAAGTTGGACTATGAACTAGGTGTTATTGGAATTTGGGAACCACCATCATTCTGCGGTAGAAATAATTTTACTATCCTTGCGTCTTTTCATTGTCTTAATTCACTTATTTATAAGGTGTAGCAACAATATACCTATTATGTAAGATTTTGTTCATTATCATTATCATTTCATAATGTTATACATTGGGCGTAATGATTACTAAATACGTAAAATTTGTATGTGAGAGGTCAAATATAAGATATCTGCATAAGGTTGAACCACTATATTATGTCAACTTTGAACCATTCAAATTGCTTATTTATCATTTAATCAAGGTTGTGCCGAAATAGTGCTTGACAAATGCAAATCAGATGGCCCAATATATCATCATTTCACCATTTTAGTTCATGTCCTAAGTTATGGAGGCTGTATCACTTTTAAAATTTCCACGTCTCACCTCACTGTAAAAGACCAAAACAACTCATCTAGTTGATCTCTTGAGCCCAATTACTTATATGTCTATGCATTGTTTCTATGTGGTTGCCAAAAAGGTTTAAGTAGTTGCTAATCTGTCTAGGTGATGGCCGATGCCTCGACTCGAATAAAAGTGACAAGGACCATAGGTGTCAGAATCTTATGATTCAAGATTCATGAATAGATCTATGTGAATCTCTTTTGGGATAGAATCGGTAGTGAAGAGAATAATTCACAATTCGATTCATGTGACTCTTGTAAGAGTTAGTTCGACAGATCCTGACTTGCTTTTACCTCTATTTGTGGAAATGCCACATTGTAATTTCTATGAATGTTTAGTGTGAAATAACCACTAGCTATACATATTTTTTTGTTCTTTTGATGATTTGAAGGTTTAACAGATCAGTCTAATCAGATCTAGCAAATTCTTAACCCCATAATATAGCTATTGTTATTTGGTGAAATAAACATGGTTCTGGTCTAATATAATATAGATCGGATCAGTTAGGCCTAATGATTCAATAACTGTTGTTTTACTTTTCTGAACAATGAGCATGGACGTCTTTTGAAGTGTTTTAGGTTTATGATAAAAGGTTCCATTCACTCTATTTAGGGTTTCTAGGTTTATTTTTGAATGCGAAAGGTAATAATAATATAGTATGGTTTTAAAAGAATTTTGTGATTGGTGGGATTTGGACCATATCTCTTATTACGAAGGCAATGCCTTACCAATTAGTTGACATAATCATGTTCTCATATAAGAATTATTATATACATTTACCAAAATCAATTCATTTTATTTTCTTTCATAACTAAGATTCCAATAGTTTATTAAATTCATATGCATGTAAAATTTTTGGTATGTGAGCTTGCTCAGCTTAGAGGATAGAGCATCAACTTTGTCATGCGATGGCCATTGGTTCGATTTTGGTAGCTGGCTTTTGTCTAGCTACATTTTGGTTTTTATTTCTGCAGCGTGCCAAGTGCGTATATACAAATGTTTACTATCATTTTTTTAATAGTTTGTGCCAAATCTTACAACTTTTTATTTGACTTTATTCATAATTCGCAAAATTTGCATTTTGATTTACAATATGATTATGAGAAGGGCACTTTCAGGGAACTTTCTCCTTTATAAGGACTATGCAACCCCTATCTCCAGCTTAACATACATGTTAGAAAAAAAATTCTCCAACATAATATATATCTTTCACCTCTTTTGTCGGAGAGTCAAGAACTACTTCCCAAGCAGTCAAGCTAACAGCATAGTGTCAAGAATACAATGGAGCCTTAAAAATGACAATTGACTAGGTTTCTCGGAGGGAGATGCTTTCTACTCTTGTTCATGTATATATCATTTGATTTGTTGATTTGTTTGATTAAACATGTAACTTTCAATATATTGCAGTTCTGTCATGCAGTTTCACTAGTGTCAGTTATTCAAGTTTATGTGATTTCCAAGGGTTTTCCTCCGCAGGAAGGTATTCTCAACAGCAAAAAGTGAATGTCACATTTCTAGTTTATTTGGTGACAACGGATACTAATCTTTCTTGAACACGTGAACTTTAGATGTACTCCTAGAAGTCTGAGTTGTATTTTCATGAAGAATTATGTGTTGCATCTAGTAATTTTTAGTAGTTGCACAAGTACTTAGATTTTCTTCTGTTTATTCATGTTACAGAACTTAATTTCCCATTAGAAGAGGGTGGGAAGAGGTTGCATGTAGCTTCATTTCCTAGAAAGAAGGATCTCTTGTTTCTGAAATTTCTATTTTTGAGCTTGTGAGAGAGTATAAATGGCTGTGTACCATGTCAATTGTAGGCCTATTGGACACATATCCCATAACCTTACCCTTACCTTTACCCAAGTGTCGGATGTCACAGGTATTTCACAAATTAAGCAGAGACCATGTAACATGGATCTAGATAAAGGTCATAAGAGTTGGGTTTTCTCTCCTTAACCTTGATCAGTTTGAATGCAGTATAGTTAGCGCTATTTTCACCTAGTGGTCTTTGTTTATGATTGGATTTGTACAGCACTGAATATTCTGAGGATTTCTGTTAGAATTTGTAAGATTAACGTACATCTGTATTCTCAAAGTTTCTGGTCTTCAGCAGGTTGTAATTTTCAGCCTTTTTGTTACAGATCCATACATAGATGAGGTCGTTCCTTTCTAGCCCCAATATGGAATCACAAACAGTTCTCATTTTTATGGGAATCCCTGTAATATATTGCAATCATAGGTAAAATGAACTTTCAAAGTGGTTTTACTTGGTGAGAGGGAAACCGAAAAGTAATTCAGAATGTAATTCTGTAGATCCAGCAGCAGAAAAATTTAGGAAAAACAAGTTGTGTACACTATCAAGCAGGCAACTGATTTAAAAAATAATTTCTCTTAAGGGACTGCATTTTTCTGTTTGATTTTGTTAAGGCTAACTTGAGAAGTCTCCAACTACAAGATTTTGTTTTTTCATCTATTGTATGCGGATGTCGTTGCTTCTATGGTGTGGTTTCATATGCATTTATGTTTGCAGAAATCTAGGTAACTAACGTTTTATAGCTTAAATGAACATTGTACATTTTTTTTCTTGACACCCATAAAATTTATTATTGAGATATGAAGTCCTATGCAGTTTATATGTATTGCAAGAAGTCATTTGTCATTATGCTCGTCATTGCACATCACATTGGCCGTATATCTGTGTTGATTATATTAATCCAGTGTGCCTGTACTTCTCTGCAGCCTGTTTCTATCATACATATTCATTAGTCTACTTTTTGATCAAATTAATGCTTTATTGGTAATTCTTTTTACTTCGTATCTCTGTCTGTATACTTTTGTTTTGTATGCTATATAAATGATTCGGGTTTGGTTTTCTAACACCACCCGCCTTCATCTTGATTCAAACAGAAACAAGAATTTGAAGAGGTGGACATTCTGAAAGATGAAATCGCTAACCTCAAAGTGAAACAAATGTATGTCATTTGTTACCTGACATCATCATAATCAGATTTCTGGTAACTGCTTCATTTATTATATATATGGTTCTGATATTTCAGGCAGCTTTTGGGTAAGGACCTTATTGGCTTGAGCTTAAAAGAACTGCATCACCTAGAAGAGCAACTAAATGAAGGATTATTATCTGTGAAAGAGAAGAAGGTCTGAATTTCTCTTTTACATTCCAATTTTGTTATCTCAGATAAAAGTGAATTCTAGCTGTTGTACTCTGAAGATTATCTCAATGTACAGTATAAAGGCTTGATGGATACTTCCTGCCATTTCAGGAACAATTACTGATGGAACAACTAGAGCAATCGAGAGTTCAGGTATACAACTCGCATCATAAAATTTGCACGACTCATTTTATGCAAAACCTGTATTTTCCAGGCAACTCTGAAATTGTTATTATAGTGGATTCCAAGTAGTGAGAGACAAGAAATACATTTATGTGATATAAAGAAAATGGTTATTTGCATGTAATAAACATAAAAGTGAACAAAAGAATTTAAAATTACATTTTACTGTATGGCTTCGTAAGATGAGGTTTCACTTTAAATTGGCATTTATTGGATATTTCTGTTACAGTGCTCCAAGTTGTCATCAAACTAACAATGTTTGTAATATTACTATGGACATTTATATAAGTACGTAATACTTGGAAAAAAAGGGTTAAACTACAGATATTGTACATAAAATTGATACCAGTAATTTCTTTGGTTTCATTTTAGGAACAGCGGGCTATGCTGGAGAACGAGACTTTACGCAGACAGGCAAATTGAACTCCTGTTAATAAATTAATTTCCTCATTTCGGTATCTGTGTTTTTGGACGAGATTTCATATCTGACATTACTGTTTTTCTGCTTAATATGAATTGCAGGTTCAGGAGCTTCGAAATTTCCTTCCATTGTGTGAACATTCAGGGATGCCTTATCAAGAATACTTTCCTGCAGAAAGGAATAATTCCCTTTTGAATCATGGTGCTGCGAGTCCAGATACTGTCCATAATTGTGCAGTTGATCTGCAATTGGGGTACTTTGCTTTTCTTCTATGTAGTTTTTAATCCCATTTTTTGCCCTTTTGCTAGATAATGATTGAAAAAGTGAAATATGAGTTGAACTTTCAACTGAAATATGCCTATGTTAGTCCATATGCATGTAGCCTTTCAATAATTGCTTTTTATTTTCTTCAATTTTGGATCTTCAAGAGTTGATATAAAAGTTTTCTATTTTTTGTACTTGAAAGGAGACTCTTGGATGGATCTTTATATTTCATTTCATAATATGTTAATGTTATCTTGGATAGCATTTTTGTGCCTCCTAGGGAACAGATGATATCCTTATCCCAATCTACTTGAGTTTCAAACTAATTCATTTTTTTTCCCCCTTTTCTTTCCTGCTTTGCTTAATATTGAAACTTTTGTGGAGCTGATAAGGTTTGACAAATGTTTTTACCTTACATGACTATTGAAGTTTAATTTTTCCTAGGTCATGTGTTGAAGGAAATGCTTTGGAAGATGTTACTTTACCTTTGTTAATATGATGCTATTGTTGTTTCAATTGGTTTCATACAATACTATCTATCAGCCATTATTTCAAGCAGTCTGATTTCAATCTCTTTCTGGCTCAGGCTTTCATCTGAGGTTTCTTGCAAAAGGAAGGCACCAGAGAAAGAAAATCGTTCCAGCAACTCTGGGAGTCAAATGTCTCTACTTTGATCCTTTTCTTTACCTTGTCTCTCTGTCTCTCTCCTTATGTTAGCAAAATAGGAATAGCTGCATAGCAACAAATGTCAAATAGCTCTTTCTAGTTTAGCACAGCTTTTGTACAAGAATCATTTTGGACTACAAACTTATCTGACTTTAGGTGACTCCATTGGCACCAGAGATCAAGAATTTGAGATAGAGAGAGAGATTGTATGGTGGGCTGTTGTTAAGCCCATGTTATTTACAATGCCAATATAAATGCTTCTTTTCTTGGAGACCATGGTTCTGGAGGTGAAAAGGTATAGTTGTTTTATAGTTTGTTTTTATTTATTTATTTATTTATTTGCATTTGGTACAGCAAAAGACCATAGTAAATGGAAAGTGTTTTCTGTGATCCATAGAAAACAAATTTATTTGGACAAACAATGATTTTTTTACTTCTTAAAGATGAAAAACGATTTCAAACCAATCATTGTCACCACTATCACCTTATCACTACAGATGCTTCCCTATCATCGCCTCCTACCACCAACACCACCACTATCACAGCCACTACCTTACAGTTTTAGGTCATAACGAAAAACAGGAGAACGTTTTATGCAAATGATGAAATGTTTTCCATTGAAACAAATTAATGATTTTATTCTGTCAAAGTGATAATTTTCCAACATCTGCCAGCCAATCACTTGCTTTCTTTTATTTTGTTGATAATGACACCTATTTATTCTTATTTCTTAATACTGTAAATATACCTACATTTCACATAGTTTCACACACCTTTTCCCTTTCCTTTTCTAAATTCCTCCCCAAATCCCTCAACCAAACACAACATAAGTAAACTTTAATCCTCTTGATGTTTCATATGCTTGTCAAGGAGAATGGTTGATGTTTACAACTACCTATGGTTAGAATGGTGGTTGCGGAATCCAATTTGACTTTTTATTTTCTTTTGGGTTGAAATGGTTAGTTATGGAATTCTATTTGATGTTTTCTTTTCTTTTCTCAACTTCGTCAACAAACAAACTATTAGCCATTGCTACTGAGATTCTTAGTAATTATTTAAAGCACTTGTTTTCATATTAATCCATTTAAAAATGCAGGACCAGACTCCACATGTGGCTAATAGACATCAGTGAAACATAGTAAAATTGATTCATAGTAAAATTATAAGATTACAAGTTAAACTAACACAACAAATTCTTTGTCCAAATAATAAGCGAATACATAATATAATCTTTAATTGAGGTCAGTACAATCTAAATCTATACACAAGAGTTTCAACATTTGCTGCTACGGCTTTCGATTCCGGAGGCTATCAAGCAATTCAGTTCTTCCAGCCAAAATCTCCGAAAACATACCATCTGTTTCCTTCCCCATACCATCCAGTAGCTCCTCCATCTCCTCCAATTTTCGTTCCAATTGCTTTCCGGCATCGTCGTTTCTTTCTCCGGCAGCCATAGCTGCAACAAGGCAAGCTGCTGCATCATTCACCTCCTTCACCTCCTTCAGAACCCACTTTTTCTCCGCTACCGCCTCGTAAAAACCTGAATCCAGAGCCATCAGTGAAGGACTTAGAAACTTGCTGGCTGCTTTTTTCATCTCCAAATATGGTTTGATGTCACCGGATAGGCCTGACAACACAATTCCACATACCCAATAACCATTACTCCTCATAACCATCAAGGCTTGATTGACAACCCATTCCTTCCCAGAGCAGACCCTTTCTTCACTCTTTTCTTCCACTTTCATGTCCTTGCTGAGATTCTTGAACTCAATTGCTCTCAGACGCTCTATCGCCGATTGAGGCGAGCTCTCGATGAGGGTCAAAGCGTGAGATAAGGAGAGGCGAGCTTGACTCAGATGAGAAAGTGAAGAAGTGATTGAATTGAGAAGCTCTAACAATTTCAAGCTGTACATAAGATAGTCTTCAATGGAATTGGCATCCCATTTGCTCATGGGATAGTCAATATCCATTACTAGCTTTGCAAAAGCCTTGTTAACAATGGACAGAAGATCCAAACACTGCTGAATCCATGACAAGGACAAGAATTGCGATCCGGGTTTCGAACTCAAGGAAAGTTGGTTTAAGTAGTTTGATACATCGTATCGGAAAGCTTGTAAAGAAGCCGATAAGGCTTCGGATTGGCCATCGTGGTGGTGGTGGTGGTGGTGGTGGTTTTCCAGTTTGGAAGAGTGTTTGAGAGAATTGTAAAGCTTTTCAACCAAGAGAACCATGTCAAGTGTGTACACAATGAAAGAAGAGAGGCTTGTTGATTGATTTGGCTTTGGTTGTTGGAGAAGATTGAGGTTGAAATGGGTATTTTATACATGTGACTTGTGATTTTGGAAAATTGTACAAGTTGGTATTGAAGCCCATTGGTTATTCAAAACAGAGGACCGCTTGGTGTCAGTCAAAAGGCCTTATCTGTTTTTGTTTTTCTGAATAATAATTGAAAGAAGTAAGCACACACGCATTGGGCCACTTGTGTTGTGTGCTTGTAATCCACGCTACAAAGGAACCATAGAGGAAGGACGACTTCATCCACACGTCGCAGAACAGTTCCAAGAAGATGCGTATTCGGAAGGTCAGCCTTCCCTCTAGTCTATTTTTGCGTTATTATTACGGTCACATTTACGCTAGGTTCAGTTGAAAGATTTGGGAAGGGGCTTGTAAAGAAGAAGAGAAAAAGTGTATAAAATTAATTAAAATATAGGTATATTTTATTCACATTTTATTTATTTATTTATTTATTTTTAAATTCTTCTTCAAAATCCTCAAATCAAACACAGCATTAAAATTCGTTTTCCCTTTTTAAAAAAAAAAATTTATTTTTATTTATTTTTATTATTTTTTTATGAGGCTGTTGATTGTTTATGTAAAAAAAATTAAATTAATCAGAATTATTTATTTATTTATTATTATTATTTTTTTCTGTTCTGTTGATAAGAGCCTTTCAAGTAGATTTTTATGCTTGTTCAATATATATATATATATATTGATATATATTGTTTAGGTAAAAAATTAAGTTAATTAGATATCAAAGAGATTGTTGTACTTTAAATGAGTTGATTATAATCTATTTATATATTAGTGGTATTTTGAGAAGATGGTAAAAAGTTGAGTTTTTAGCATTTTTTGATTTTTTTGGATAAAAAAATAAAAAAAATGATGTGATTCAAAAAAGTCAAAAAGTTAAAAAACTAATCTTTCCAAATTGCCCCCATATAGCAAAAGAGAGTTTTTAGTGAGAAAAACTCTAAGGCCTTCACATGTCCAACCTCAATTTTTTATTTTTTTAATTTAAAAAACAATAAATTATTCATATGTCTCACATAATTTTTAAATAAAAAAAAAAATAATTTTCAAACTCATCTCCTAAGATCACTGCCTTGATGATATTTTCCTAAAATCAAATATAAAAATACAATTCGTTGACCTTCCAATTTATTTGTCCATCTTCTAAAATCTCTACTAAAAATCATTCATTCCTTAAAATAAATTAAATAAAAATCATCTCAAATTTGTTTAATCTGTTTAGTTTGATTGATTTTGTTTCTTTATAATTAATTTAGAAAACTGATTCATTGTGTCCCTATAAATAAATTAAACAAATTGATTTCGTTGTTTTCCATACTAAATTTGTGACTTCTTAAATTTAAAAACAAAAAAATCATGATTTATCTTGTGCACTCTTTCTCTAATCAACTCTTTTTCCTATCCCAAAATCATCTTCTCTGAATCATTCACGTCATTCTCATCCTATAAATATTTACATTCATGCAATGATACAACTCATTATTTTTTCTCTATTTTTATGAAACAATTGGAAGTTAATTAATATTTAGTCTCTTGCATTCATGGCATGCTGGCCAAGGCCGTGGCTTGGCATGCCGGCCAAGGCGATGGCAAAACAGATTCTTTCATCCTTTAAGTATACTTTTTTTTTTGGTTACTTCTAACTATTTTTTGTTTTTGCATTTCATATTTTATGTATAATTTGTCTCTCTGCTTTCTACTGACCATTATTTTGTTTTTTGAGCTTATAATCATTTTTTTTGTTGGAAAATATTATTTTACTAGAATTTTTATGCAAATTTTTAATCCTAAAATGAAGTGATAATTTCATTTGCATAATAAAAAAACATGTCAATGGACTTTTAATATAAAGTGATAGATCAAAATCTAACAAAATCTTTATTAATAATTTTTTTGTATTAATTTTATGTTTGTATATCACTACTCTTTTTTTTTTTATTTTACTTTTAATATTTTGTGATATCATGATATGTGTTAATTGACAATTGTAGAGTATTACTTCAAAAATACCTAATAGTTTTTTTGTAATATTTTTATAACTTTACTTTAATATTTTTATTTGTAATTGATTTTGTTTAAAAATATCAATTCAAAAAATATTTACATAAATAATTTTTTTTAATTTTGTTTGAATTGATTTTTGTTTAAAAGTATTATAAAAATATCTACAGTTGCTATAATTACAACACTACAAAAAAATATTATATTTAACTTATTTTTTTCAAAGCTATTAAATATGTATAAATATGTACATTCTATTTTGAGGGAAAAAAAATTACTAATGATGTGTGTTTACCAATTTAAAAAATATTTACATAAACAAATTGGTCAAATGACTCTTCAATTTGTGTTGATTGACATAACTCTAGCATGGCTTAGGTACGTGAATTATCTCATAAAATTTAAAAAAATTTAAAAATACCCTTACATTTTACGGTCAACTTAAATTTATCGTACACTATCAGTTGACAAACAAAATTTTATTAATACCAAAATATTTTTCCTAATGTACTTACTGAAATAAATATAAAATTTAAATATTTAATTTTAATTTTTTTGTTATATCGCCTTAAAAATAAAGAGAGATAGAAGCTGAGTGGGAGAGAGGAACAGAGACAAAGCCTCCGTTTGGGAAGTGGGTTGGCTTTTTGGCTTTTTGGCTTTTTTGGCTATTTTAGCCTGGGCTAAAAAGCTTGGTTTGGGAAGGGCTTTTTGGCTTTTTGGCTTTTTTAACTTTTTTTGTGAGAGAAGAATGTAATGATTATGGGTTGGATGTGATGTTTTGTTTGTTATGGCTAAAATAATCTATTTTGTTTTTTGTGGCTAAAATAGCCAAAAAAACCTGAAAAAGCCCTTGCCAAACACAGGCAAAAACATATAAGATTGTTACATCACTTAACAAGCTGTGGTGGTACGATGAATTATAACTACGGATTTGATTGACAATATACTTGACCGAAAGTATAATTTTTGTAATTTAAAAAAATTCGTTTGTTTTAATTTTACTAATTGAATTATTATATATCTCTTAGTTATATAATACTTAGGACAAACCATTAATAGCAACAAAAGTAAAATAAAATAAAAATTGTATAACTCATGCTATATTTGGGATTTTATCTTTTTGATTAAAAAATCAAGAAACTAAAATGTGTTTGGCATGTACCAAAAAAAGAAGTTCAAAAATCTTTTTACCAGTATGAAAAGACCAAGTAGCTGTTTACATCTTTGGAAAGATAAAATAAAAATTTAAGTAACAAACAAAAATATTTACATTTTCTCGTATAGTTAAAAAACTCATTCTTAAATACATTAACTTTTTTTAAAAAAACTAAAAAGTCACTTAAAAAGTCAATTTCAAACCCTCATTTTTTTTTTATTTAAAAAAAAGGTTAAAATTTAATGTTATTTATTTTTTCTTTTTTAAAATTATTTTTAATTGATTTTAAAATAAATTTATTAATTATCATTTAATCTCGTATATAGCACGAGTAATACATTAGTTTATTTTAATTTGAAAGTCTATTCCAAACAATTTAGTTCAACTTCTAACCATATCTTATTAGGCAAAAATAACTTAAATAAAAAGAAGAAAAAAATTATAAAAGTTGGAAAAGAAATACTTTTGAATTCTACTTTTTGATTATGTACTTTTAGCTTACAATAAACTGTATCAAATAGGCTCAATAACAATATATTTGAATTATATTTAGAGGATTTATTTTTTAAAATAGTGGCTTATTTCTTTTACAAGTAAATATAATTTAAATATATACTATCAATATTTGTTCAAAATAAATTTTTTTTATAAATAATTTATTCGGGAGGCACAATATTTAAAAAAAAAAAAAAAAAAAAACAATTGGAATCAACAAAGATAGACTAAAAGTGGGCCCAAAATAACACAAATTGAACATTTTATATTGGAGGGAAGTTCAATCATATCCAATATCCATGTATTAAAAAGTACAAACAAGAATGATATACATTGTCAAATATCTGAATTCAATATTGCATGCTTGGCTATGCACACCCAGTTTTCACACTGTGATGCGCCACTGGTTTTGAACAAGAAAGATTATTTTGCATTATTAAAATATATATGCGTACACAGGGAAAAAGAGTGGGACCCCACTGGGGTGACCTCAGCACTCCCACTGAATGATGATTGATCTATATCTTTTTTTTTTCTTTTTTTTTTTCTCTTTTAAATACTTCTCCCCCTGCAATTTAAATTTTAATCTTTTTATTTGTTTTTAATTTAAACTATTTATTTATTTTTCTTTAGTAAAATTGATACCAAAAAAAATGTTTTACTCATTTTACCAAAGCCTAATGCTAAGTATCATGAAAAAAATATCACGAAAATGATCATGAAAGATTTTTTCCCGTTAAATTATACATACAAAAAAACATCACACACTAATTAAAGGATGAAAACTCTTCATGAAATATTTCATGATATTTTTTTCATGATCTCTAATATTATTCATTCTACATACACAAAATCAAGTTAGAGAGAGAAAAAATCTACATCAAGTAAGAAAAAATTCCATCCGATTAAAGCTCTAAAATCCAAATATCGTTTCATCAATGGAAAATGGCTCATACACCCACTGGGGGTCGACCCCCAGTGAGGTGGCAGTCCATAATTGGACCAAAAAAAATTATTATTTTTTTTTTTTTTTTATTTCGATTAGTGGGAGGGCGACACCTCACCCCCACTCGGGGCTGCAAAACCTACCATTCTCCACAAAGCATAAAACTCACAGATTCAAGTCAAATCCTACAAATTTGCTATTTTGTCGTTCTATCGAAACAAGCTGTCAAACACTCAAATTAACTTTTTGAGGAGAAGAATTATAAGATTTTCTTTGATTAAAAATTTCATGAGAGAATGTACTCATATTATTTTAAATTAATAAATTTATATTTATTATTATGTTTTTATGTCTTTATTTTTACAGACAATAAATTTGTGTGTACAACCCCTACTCTTGTTATTGATTTTTAATGTTGCTTACATGAGGGAATAAAGTGTAGAAGTATCAGTGTAAAATCATCTTGTCACCCCGCGGCCCCCTAGAAGCCGATTCGTGGCTCGGAACGGCCAGACCCGAGCCCAACCCTTGCCTCTAGGCTTGGGCTTGGACTTGGGCCGTGTGTTTTGGGGCCTAGCTTGGCCCAATTGGCCCAATCCACTGGCTCGCGTGAGGCCCAATGTCATTTTGAAGCTATTTTGTGAAAAAAAATATAAAAAATGATCGAGCCTAAGTCTAGGCCCAGGCCTCGTGGCCCAAGTACTCCCTAGGGGTGGGTTGAGATTTTGCATCAATGGGTTGGCTCAGCTTGGCTTGATTTTTGGCTGGAACCCGCTAAGCCCGATAACAGGCCGACCTATGCCCGAGCTTAGTTGGGCCAGTTTAGACAAGACCATTTTTACACCCCTATGTAAAAGTTTACAAAATTTGTGGACCAAAGTCAAACAATTAAAAGTTGAGAAACTAAAGTGTCACAAAAGGTATACTTAGAATACTAATAATGTAATCAACTGAAGATATCAGTTATATAAAGCCTGCACCTTACTTGGTCTAAATTTTTTGTCACATATTTTGCTTTTTCAAAAATTTGCAAAAGTTTTAAAATTGCTTATGTGTAAAAAAGACATATTCAAATTTTTACTATTCATTTTATATATTCCTCAATTACATATATTTATTCTAGTATATATACATACACAATATATATATATATATATATATATTATTCATGAAACTTTTACAATATATTTGAAAATTTAGGAGAGAAAAGAAAAAAAAAATTAATTGTGTTTTCTATCCATCTTATTTGGTTAAGTCAAAAAGAATAAAAGAAAATAGAATAATTTGTCTTTGATCTTGTTTAGATATACTACACAAAAGACACAAAACTGCTTACAAGTTATATTACCCAAACAACTTTATATGTTCCGGGGTTGTTTGGGGTGTCCTAAATAAGTGTATTTTTTATTTTTTTAGACTAAAAAAATATAGATGTTTGGGTTAACTTTTTGACTTTTTATGAAAAAATGTGTATTAAAAAATTATATAAATTAGTGTGTAGGGAAAAATTAGGATTAGGAGTTGTGCAGCCGTAATTTTTGACTTTTGGTGAATAGTGATAACTTTTTAACTTTTTGAGTAACTTTTTTACTTTTTGACTTTTTGGCAACTTGCCAAACTTGGCCTTAGTATTTGTTTGGAATGTGTTATATAAGTACATTTTTTGACTTTTTAGTAAAAAAAGTAGAGAAAAAAATATATGTTTGGGATAATTTTATGACTTTTTACGAAAAGATGTGTAATAAAATATTGTAGTAAAATCAAAATGACCATTTTACCCTTTTGAGTTTTTGACTTTTTGAGTAGTTGAATTCAAGGGACAAATTAATAATTTTGCCCTAGTAATTTTCCCCACAAACTACTCTCGAATAGTATAGACTTTTTAGTTTTTTTAATAATTTTTTGATTTTTTAACTTTTTTTAATTTATTCCAAATAAGGCCTTAGTATCTAGATGGGCAATTTAATATTATGTAAGATTATTAATTATTAAGATGGACATCTTTATATGTTTATAAGAGGAATCCATTTCTTCTCATTATCTTCTCTTTAATAATCTAAATAGGTGATTAGGACAGAGGAAAATCAAAAAAAAAAAATTATTCTTTTCTCTCCAATTCAGTCAATCCATTCCTAAAACTGTGGAGTGGCATAATAGGCTACGTGCAAATGGGCTATGATGAAGGCCGGATTGATTTGCTGGATAAATGGGCTATGATGGGCCCACCACCAAACTGCTTCAAAAACCCATAGCCCATTTGGCAACGGGTTGGATTTGATATCCTTATGTTTTGTGGATTTTGTATTGCTAAGCAATTTCTAGAAAAAAAAAGAAAAAGATAAAGGGACAATTGCAATAAGAAAAATGCTTGGGAGCACTAATTAGTGCTCCCACTAATTAGGTGGCAGTGGGTCCCGTCATGAATGATGTGATGTTTTGGTCTTGGAGTTGTAATTTTTTTTTATTTTTTTTATTTTTTTAATGCATTAGTGCTATTAGTGGTGATGTTTTTAGTGGGATGAATCATTGTTGTTGCAATAAAATGGTATAAATTTAAAATAATTATAAAGAAATGAAACTATAAGACTTAGTTGCACAATCTAATGCATAAATTGCTTAACTTCCATGACATTATAATTATTTTGTATTGTTTTCATTTTTTTTGCAATTCTCCCAAAGATAAAATTAGAAAGAAAAATGAAAAAAACAAATTAGCCAAGACTACATTAATTTTTTTCTCAGCACAAATCACGTTATTAATTAAAGATCCAAATGATATATTCCAACTTCCAAGTTAGCATTTGAACTTTACCATTAGTAATGGTGTGCAAAAATTATTTCGTAAATTGAAGATTCAGACACTATTTTAATGTATCCCAAATTAATTTTTAGTTTGAGATAAAGACACCATGCATGTCTTTGAATGAAGCACTACACTTCTCCTAGAAGGTCTGCCTCGCACGCTGACACATGATGTGAGGCCACTTCTCTGTAAAATGAGGTATATTTTATTTGGTCAATTATTTAGTAGCTCTAACGTTATTGTTAATATTTAACAATATATATATATATATATATACATATAATCAAGAGAATGAATAATCAATTAGGCCTAATTTAGTTAGCTACCATACCTTCTTTAGAACTTAGTTCCAAAGAGATCATGAATTCAATTTCTCTTAGGGTGGTTGAATTAAGAGGGAGAGTGCAAGCACTTAGGTGAGTTGCCAAGGGTGAAGAGATTTTCTCCCATAGATGCTAATCTAACAACTAACAATTAACATTTGTCAATCAAAAAAAAAAAAAAAAGAAAAAGAAAAAGAAAAAGAGAATGAATGACAATAGTGAAGAGAAGTCACATTCATAGAAATAAAATTCAAACTCAAATATCACGTCTAATAAAAGAGTGTTTTAACCAGTAAGATTCATGAAAACATTTTCTTAAAAATAATTTTTAACCCCAAAATATTATGTACAAAATGGGTTTGTAACACGTACCAAATGTGGGGAAATGATTTTTCAACCACAAGTTTTGGCTAATTTTAAGGCCAAAATAAAGTAGGATCCACTTAATATTTTTGATTGGTCCAAAGTAGACTTGTTTGTTTCTATATGGAGATTAAGATTGACATGGGTAAGCCCATAAAGATTATAGCCCACAATTTAGGGCCCAATACATAACTCAAATACTAAAGCCCATCATTGTTGAAGCCCCATGTAGTAATAAGAACCAATGACATCAAGACACATGGCAAGAGAAGGGCAAACCACATAAGCAGACAAAGATCTGTAAAGTTATTGTCACTGCACGTCGCCATTAATAAAGCCTCTTACAGCATTTATTGCGATAACCCCTCTCCGTCGAGACAGAACGTCTTCACCACGAACAAGGTAAGTTAGAGCATAGACTTTCGGCCAAGGTGACAGGTCGGAAAGGACAACGAAATGATTACCAGAGGATATAAGCAGACGTCGAAGACAAGAAGAAGGTTAAGCTTTCTATCTCTAATTCATCTCTACATTCCACTTTTCTCTCTAACTTGCTCGTTGGAGGGTTTGTTTGGGGACTCCCCGTTCCCCGTTGAACTCTTGTGTAGGTCTTCTGGTGGGCTTGGTCATTCGGACACAGGCTTGAGGAGCGTGGATCAGTCCGACCCGTTCCACCTAGAATAAACTGTATCATCAGTTGGCGTCGTCTGTGGGAAAGTTTTTGTTCCGCGCGCCAGTTGTGCTTATCGTCGCCGGAGACCCTCTCCCTATAACCCCCTTCTACTACCTGTGAAGGTGGATGGTCACAACTAGATCCATGGCTTCTCACCCCAATGTTGTCGATTATCAAGCCGACCCTCATAATCCAAATAACCCACCACAATATTTCACCGAGCTCACCAACAGCATTAACCGCCTGGCCGAGCAAAACCAAGCCCTGATTAATGCTCTACTTCAAATAAACCTTCCTATGCCTCCTCCACCACCTCCAGATATCCCACCCAACCAAGAACGAGCCCCGAGCCATACTATCCAGCAGCCTAATCTACCTGTAGACACCCCATTTTTGACCGTCCTCAGGACTTGGACATCATCGTTGGAACACTCGATGATCGTCCATGCTCGTGTTCATTTTGAGTTCCCGGAGGTCTCGGTTGCGCGCCTTGCCTCAAGATCTCTCAACTTGTTTGTTTTGTGCTTGGTTGTGGACCAAACACTTGTGTTTTTGCTTCTGAGGGAAGAGGATGTCTTGTCAACCATCCCCACACCCCACCGGCCATGGTTTGAGGCCACCGGCCTTGTTTTCTTGCTATCGGCCAATAGTGTTGGCCGGTCGGCACTGTATTTGGTCGACCGGCCATTGTTTTGGTCGGTCGGCCATATTTTCTGGCCGAGACCTTTTCTTTGCTTTTTTCAGGCATTGTGCATAACAGCTGTGCCAACTGGTGAGCACAGACTCTCCCCTCTATAAACGTGTATGGAGGGATTTGAACCAAAACTTAGCTTCTCTAAGAAGCTTGGAATTTCATTTCCTATAAGAGGGGAGCGCCCCCTTCCTTTCCAGGGGTTCAACCAATTGATATAGAAGATAGATATATATATATATCTCTCTCTATATCTCTTTCTCTCTATATATTTGTGTGTGTTTGTGACCTAAAGTGTGTTTTTGTTCATACTTTTGCACTAAACCACCTAGTAGAGCACCTTCCTGTGGTTGCTGAGGCTCTAGGAAGTTGGTTTCAGAGTTCTTGGACTGGTTTTGATCCAAGGAGGGGGCTGGAGTTGTGTTCTTGAAGGTGTTCTTCAAGGGTGAGCAACTAACCTTTTGTTTTCCCGTTTTGGCTTAAGCTTTTAGAACTACTTGCATATTGTTTCAAGCTTAGCCATAAACTGAAAAAAGTTCTGTTTTTACATAATTAAGATGTTTGTTTAAGGTCTCTTTTGGGTTGGGGGTTGTTTACCCCCTCTTAGGCCTTGTTTGGCATTATTTTGGGTCTTCCTTTTAGGCCTTTGTTCTTGTCTTGGCTTGACCTTTCTACCACTGAAATCCAGAGGATTTTTAGTGGTGGAAAGGTGATTTTGGAGTCTTATATAGGAGAGGGACACCCCCCTCTCCTTGTGGCTCATTTGCTTGTGTTAATGGCTTGTAATGGTAGCATGTTTGTTTAGCATGCTTTGGCTTCATTTCAGCAAGTATTTGGTGCTATTTGGTCATGATATACCCCTGTTTTAAGTTGGCATGATAGCCTCTTACATGCATCACGCACTTGTCTAGCAATCCTCTTATTCGCCTTAACATGAACCATGCATTTAGACCATCATGCTTGCACACTTTGGCTCAACTCAAAGGAACTTTTAGTCATGTTTTACCATGTTTAAGCTCTGTTTGGTGTTGTTTTGATCATATATGCCATGCTTTGTATAGCCACCATACATTCTAGCTTGTTAGCTTTGGGTGTGTGAGTCTTTAGCATGCTTTACTTGGCTCATTTCAATGATTTAGCATAATTAATTATGGTATTTCAATCCATGTTTCATGCTCACATGCATGCACTTGGGACTTCTTTAATGCTTTGAAGGGTTAGTGTCTTATGCTCCATGATTGGGTCATTGTGCATGCCATCATATTTGGAACTTTGGGATGCCAACTCAGAGGGTTTTTGGGCTTATTTTGACATATTATAACTCTGTTTTTCATTGAATAATTCATGCCATGCTTGGTTGTGATAGGTATAGTGTAATGCTCCCTTTGTAGCCTTGCATGCCTCTTGTTTTGTGCTCATATTTTTAGCATGTTTTGGTCTTATTCCGTGCATGTTCTAGCCTTGTCTTGGCCTACCTTGGGACTGTTTTAAGACACCTTGGCCCTTTGGGGCTTGGTTGATATGGCCATGGTGTGAACCCTTTGACTAGCCTTGAACATTGAGTCCATTAGCATGCTTTGCTTCACTTGTGTATATGATTTGGCATCATTCCTCACATGATTTCGGAGTCTATTGCGTTGTTACATTCTCATGTTTATCCCATCTTGCTTGTGATTGAAGATTGTGCATTGTGGTCTAGCCTATGGACCCATGGGTGTGCATGCATGTCTTCCCTTTTAGTACCTTGATTTGGGTGCTTTGCCACTGATTGGGGCATGGCTAAGGTCCCCCTTTTTGATTTAAGTCCATTAAGTATGTTTGCTTTCATGATATTTGCACGCCTTGCATTTACATGGTCCACTACCATTGCATACTTGTTCCAAGATGTATTGTCACATGCTTGCTCCATTATATTGGTGATTGCATGTTTGAGGTGTTTGCATGGCTCTTGACATGCCCATGTTACACTGACTTAGCTTGTATGCTTAGGTTGATTGCATTGGGTTGCATTACTTATGTTGCATTACATTGGTTGCATGCTTTGCATTGTATTTGGCATACATACATTGCATTGTGTTTGGTTTGGGGTGTCAAACCAAACATGAGGGATGGGGAACGTTCGTACTTGAAGTGACGAAACGTGCCTCAATCCTCGGTCGCCGACACTCTTGATCCAACATGATAGAGTGTGTAGCATTCATTTGTTTTGTTGCATTCATTCCACATTGATTTGCATACTTGGCACCTTTGGCCATTATGCATTGAAATGCATGATCGGTGGCCTGAGGGTCGAGAGCCATACTCCTGTGAGTTCATAGCATGATAGGGAGGGTGGTTGTGCACACATTGTCTTGTAAATGCCTTGCCATGCACTGTCTGTCCTCTGCTGCAGCAAAAAAATAGAATTCTGCAGGAAGATATGGCTAGTCGGCCACATTCAGTGCCGGTTGGCTAACAATATCTGGCCGATATCCCTACTTTTGGTCGATGACCATTTTACAATGGCCGGTGGTCCTATCTCTTGGCCGATGACATCCCACAGTGCTCAGGAAGTGGTTCAGGAACATCCTTGGGACTTGTGCAACTTTCGGAGGTACAAAATAGCAGGGGCAACACGTGGCATGGCAACAGGTTTCCGAGCGAGGTGATCGAGCATGCATCATTCAATCATTCCGAGACGGAGCGGCGGCGGCCTCTTTAGTTTCATACTTAGACTATTTTGTAATTAATTTGTTAATTAGTTAAGGGTTTTATAATATTTAATTAACTAGGGTAGCTGATTAATTATTCGGTTTGTATTATTTATTCGGACCCTCCGTCGAGAGGGCGAATTTTGTAATAACCGTGCGTGTGTGTGATGCATGTCTTCCAACCTCACGTCTTTCTCCCTTTTTACTTACCTACTTATGATGGTTAGTTTTAGGACATATTTCGTTTTAGCATCCTTATGCTATGCATGTTTGCATTCATTCATCTGTATTGCATGCACCGGGCTTAGCGCATCATACTAACCGCATCGTATTTCAATTCCAACTTGAATACGTGTATCGAATTGTTGCATCTCACATGCCATCTTAGAATAGCTGAGCCTATTTCTAGTTGCATTTTGCATGTGATGCATTAGCCACTGTTAACGTGAACTAGGATCATTCATGATTACTAACTAGTTTCTTGTTTTGGCTCGGAGTACACTGCAAGTGTTTATGCTTTAGCATCTCGCATGCATGTGAATGCTAACATGACAGTATGCTTGCCATGAGGCTAATTGCTTATGTGACATAACTGCCTGAATGCCTGTGGGTGAAGGTTGGATTGCTTGAATTGGAATAATTCATCGAAATCTGTGTTTTAGCCTACTTGCGAGTAACAAAATTCAACAGATCTGAATGAAACAATAGTGATTTTCACACTTTTGTGTTTGCTTCTGCCTTGCGCCAGTTGTACCATAAGTTCCGAATGGGATGCCAGTATTTGACTAAAACTATGTGTTTTCTGTGCCTTGAAAATTATTGCATTGACCTAAGTTTTTCAGAACTTTTTTAACACTGTGATGAAA
This sequence comes from Camellia sinensis, assembly GCF_055761805.1. Taxonomy (NCBI): domain Eukaryota; kingdom Viridiplantae; phylum Streptophyta; class Magnoliopsida; order Ericales; family Theaceae; genus Camellia; species Camellia sinensis. Next base: position 144,227,510 of record NC_138962.1, read on the forward strand.
ACAAAGAGGGAGAAATTCCTCAGGTTTTGTAAAATTTGATCAATTGAGAGAAAGAAAGGCATGCTAAGCCCTTAATGAATGAGACCATGTTTGTCAGTATGAGTATTGAGAAGAATCCTGGCTAGATCCAGGTTGGTCCCACATTGTCTTTCGCGAGAGCGATTAGTCGCTTTCTAAAAAGATTTCAAAAAATGTTTTGCGCGATCTGTAGATGTCTCCGAACGTCCCGGGAAAATCCCGTTTTGTCCATTGGGCTTACTACAGTTCGGATTCAATGTCACGGTTCTTAATCTGATCTCGCAAAGTGCAATACGAGATTGATAAATCACCAAAGAGTCCAAATCCGGCAAATCATTTTGAAAAACTAATTTTTAGAAAGAAGTGTCAAACATAGACTGCTTTGCCAGATACAGAGTCGCCACCTAAATATTTTATTTTGGGAGAATTTAGAAAACCCTGATTCATGCCTAAGGCCACGTGTCCGTCATCACCAAAGTTGCCTCGGCTCGGGAACTTGGGTACGATTGGGAAAGGTCATGCAATGAGCACCCCCGCTCGCCCGATCAAAGATCAGCCACTACTAAACATGATATCTTGTTTTTGAAAACATATGTGCTCTTATTCTAGTTTATTAGCCTAGAATTGTTACGTGATGCGCACAGCATACAAGTATAGACTGGATCGTCTAAGTTGGAACAAAACATCTCATGTTTGTTTTTGAAAGCGGTTTGCAACTCGCAAGTAGGCTAAAATGCGGATTTTGCCACCCTCAAGTGGGCTTAGAAAACATGGTGATTTGCCACTCTCAAGTGGGCTTAAAACTCGCAATTGATGAATTGTTCCAATTTAAATAATCCAACCTTCACCCACAGGCATTCAGGCAGTTATATCACATAAGCAGTTAGCCTCATGGTAAGCATGCTATCATGGCAGTCACTCACACACATGCAAGGATGCTAAAGCATAAACACTCACCGAGTACTCCAAGCCAAAACAGAAACTAGTTAGTAATCAATGCATGATCCTAGTTCATGTTAAGATGGCTAATGCAACACATACAAAATGCAACTAAGATAGGCTCGGCTATTCTAAGATGGCATGTGAAATGCAACTTGATACATGTATTCAAGTCGGAATTGAAATACAATGCAGTTAGTATGATGCGCCGAGCCCGGTGCATGCAGGACAGATAAATGGATACAAACATGCGAACATAAGGATGCTAATTAAAACGAACCCTAAGACTAACCATCATAAGCTGGTAAATAAAAGGGAGAAAGACGTGGGGTTGGAAGACATGCATCACACACATGCACACTTATTACAACAGTTGGCCCTCTTGACGGAGGGTCCGAATGAATAATACAGAACCAACTAGCTAATCTAAGCTAATCTAATTATACTAGTTATTACACGACGAAATGAATAATAAGCTACAACTAATTATTACACAACATTAACTAAGTAAGAAATCTAAATTAGCATACAAACTAAATGAATGTGGGCTGCCTTAGCTCTGCTCTGAATGACAAAGGACGCATGCATGCTTGAATCACCTTGTTCGGAATCCCTCGTGACACCCCAACTCACCTTTGTTTGCAATTGATCTCAGAAACTTACACAAAGCTCCAGAGAGATGAAACTCCACCTTGGGAATCTGTGGGAGGGCTGCCGACCAGCTATTGGCCTTGGAGACCACCTGCCGACCACTTTTGTGGTGAAAAACCAAAAAAAGTGGTTAGCCAGCCACAAAATCTGGTCGGCCGACCAGTTTCCTCTCCTGGTTTCTGGTTTTCTACAACAAAGGGAAATAGAGAGGCACGACAAAGCATTTGCAGCACATGTGTACACGACCACTCTCCCCATTATTGCATAAGCTCAAGGGAGTGTAGTCCTCGACCTTCGGGCCACTAATCACGCATTTCGATGCATGATGGCCAAGGAGCCGAATTGCATGACTCGATGTGAAATGAATGCACACACAAGCACCTAAAGCCAACAACTCCATCATGGGTAGTCAAGAGTGTCGGCGACCGGGAATCGAGGCACATTTCATCACTTTGAGTATGAAACGCTCCTCGTTTCCCGTGTTTGGGCTAACTCCTATCCCAAACACAATGCAACGAACATGGTATGCACAAATGCAACTCTAGCATGCAATTCTAATGCAATGCAACTAAGTCATGCAAACATGCAAGGGATAACATGCAAACATGCAACTAGCATACACAATGCTATGAACTAACAATGGCATACTCAATGCACATGACACTTAGCATACACAATGCACGTAGAAACTAACATACACAATGAGATGAACAAGGCATGCATAATGCAATGATCAATCATGCGGTAACATGGCATATTCAATGCTATGAACTACAATGGCATACTCAATGCAAAATGGACTTAAACCAAAATGGATGTGCTTCAGCCACACCCAAATCAGTGGCCAAAACTCAACAAAACCTAGGCACAAAGAGCATGAAATGCACATTCAACTCATGGCTCGTAAGCAAAACATAAAGGCACAACTCTTAAGCGCGATTAAAGAGTGACATGCACGAGAATATGACAATGGTACATGCTCTGAAATGAAGTGTTAAATGATGCCAAATCATCCAAACAACACAAATAAAGCATGCAATGATGCTCAAAGCTTAAGGCAAGCAAGAGCATTTACACTACAGGTATACAAAACATGAAACATGTGATTAAGGTAACCAAAAACAGTCCTAGTACATGTTAATATGAGACTAAAACATGCATGGATGGAAGCCAAAATGTGCTAGCATGAGCGGCATGAGGCATAATGCATACAAGGCAAATAAGGTGGATAACAATACACCTATTAGGACCAAGCATGAGATGACTCCACCAACAAAAATTAGAGTTATATAATGGCAAAATAACCCCAAATAAGTACTGAAATGATGGCTCGCAAGCAAAGGCATGAATGCATACATAATGGCTCATGTTAAGGCATAAAGGGGGAACCCTCCAACGCATTGATTGAGTGACAAATGCAAGTGCACGGCCATGAAACATGGATTGAAATAGTATAACTAATGATGCCAAATCATTGAAATGAGCCAAGTAATGCATGCTAGTGGACCCGATGCACAAGGCAAACAAGCTAGGTTGAACCAAAGCTATACAAAGCAAGTCATGGATGACCAAGACAACCAAAATCAGACCTTAAACATGGAAAAACATGAACAAAGTCTTCTTGAAGTCAAGCCAAAAGCATGCTAAAAAGACATGTGCCAACATGATGCATGTTAGGCTATTTCATGGGATTGTATGGCAAGTGTATGGAGCATGCAAAGGCCAACCAAACCAAACCAAAACAGAGTCATGACATGGTAAAACATCACCAAAAACATGCTGAAATGGGAAGAAAACAAGCTAGAATGACATGTCAAGGCATGAAGCATATAAAGCTAGTTTAAGGGATTTACACTACAGGCATGCATGGCAAGCATATTTCGACCAACAGGCCTCAAAACAAAGCTAAGGCAGCCCAAAATATGAACAAAATCAGTTTGGATCAAGGCCAAAATATGCTATAATGGAGGGCCAAACCATCATGCATTTCGAGCTAGTAAACATGATTTACACTACAAGCATATGAAGCATATGACAGGCTACCAAACCAACTAAAAATAGAATCATGGCATACCAAAAGATGGCCAAAAACCCACTGAGACATGACCAATACATGCAAGAATGAGGTGCTACTTTGATAAGCCATGAAAGAGATTACTCTACACATGCAAGAGGCAAACACAAGGTGACCAAACCAACCATAGAAAGAGTCTAGGAAGGTCCCAAAAGTCACCAAAAAGGGTCTGAACCAAGCCTTGGAAGTATGAAAGTATGTGCTCCTTTGAAAGACCAAAAATGCAAACAAACAAGACCAAAAGAGAGAGGGTCTCCCCTCTCTAATTTAGGCCCTCAAAACCACATGCCAACCACTAAAAATCCGCTAGATTTCAGTGGTTAAAAGGCCATGCAAAAATCAATACAAAGGCCTCATCGCATGGCACAAAACAAGGCTAAATAGAGCATGCAAGAGGGTAGATGACCCTTAACACCAAAAGAGCCTTAAACAAACATGAAAAACACTTAAATATGAAGTATTTTTTAGTTGACAACAAAGCTTAAATATGCATGCAAGTATGGCTAAGAGAATGATCAAGATAGAGCTTAAAACAAGGGAAAATGAGTTACCCTTGAAGCTCAGCAAAACCAGCAAGTTTTGCGACCAAAAGCCAACTCTTCAACCTCTGAAAATACTCTCCAAGAAGCTTAGATTAATGGTGGAGGTGTATGGCTATGAGGTGGTGCAATAGGTCAAGAACAATACACACTTTGAGCCAAAATATAGAGATATAGAGAGAGATATGTATTTTGCCCTAGGAAAATTTTCTGAACCTGTGCAAAGGAGAGGAAGGGCCTCTCTTATAGAAGAAACAAAGGGTTCAAGCTTCTTGGAGAAGCTAAACTTGGATGCAATCCCTCCATACACGTGTATGGAGGATACAGTCTGTGCTTTCCAGCTGGCACAGCTGGCATCCATTCAGTCAGACAAAACAAGAGGAAACCTGTCGACCAGAAAAAGTGGTCGGCCAGCCACTTTTAGTGGTCTCCCAAAAAAAAAGTGGTCTCCAAGGGTAATTGGTGGTCTCCACATTGAAAGAAAGCCAATGGTGTGGTGGAGACCAGTAAATGTGGCCCAAAGACCAAGAAAATCAATTTCCCGACCAGAAAATCGACTGGCGAGGAGAAAAGTGGTCTCCAAGGAGAAAAAGTGGTCTCCCACCCTTGTACCACCTCCCAAACAAGGAAAACAAGGTTCGTGCCAAAAATGAACCAACACAGATGCAAAACAAGAGTTCGGGAGGCAAAGCGCACGGCCGGGTGCCTCGAAAACTGACTGTTGAGCACCGAAAGTGGTGTGCGACCACAAAAGTGGTCTCCCAGGCCACAGTGTCCCTCTAGATAGAGGAAACAAGGTGTGTTCCAAAAACCATGCCAAACAGAGAATGTTAAGGGGTTCCAAGCCGAGGCGCGCGGTCGACGGCTCCGAAAATCAGAAACTAGTCTCCAAACGGGAACAGTGGCCTACGACCACGAAAAGTAGCCCATGGCCACTGAGAGGTGGTCTACAAGACCTCTCCCTTCCTCCGGGAAGAGAATATAAGACATGGTCCGCGGACCGAGTCAAAGTACAAAGGGTCCGGAGACGAGGCTTTCAACCAAAATTTTAAAACCTCAGAACGAGCACAATATGCACCATCACCGAGCACTCAATCGATGACGTCTGAGTCTTAGGGTCGGTCAAAAATGGGGTGTCTACACGATCTTGCGAAGACCTATGTGGAATCGCTCTTGAGATTGTGCAGCTTAGGATCGCTCTTAGCCTCAAGACCCAACCCCCTTTGCTTTCAAACCTTGAATCTCAATTTAGAATGTTCAAAGGTCAATCATGACGTGAGGCCCGTGTGGCCAGATTTGAAGTAGCCCTCGAACAAGAGGCAAGATAGTCAGATCAAGAAGGTTAGACGTCGTCAACAGAAGCTTGTGAAGTTAAGTCAGAAATACCCCTCGAATTAGGGGCAAACAAAAATGTCAGTTGAGCTCGAAGAGTCAAAATTGGGACATTTCTCAAGTTAACAAAGACTGTCAAGAATGCCAAATCCCAGAAGGGAGGAAAGAAGAAAGTATTGCCGAAGAACGATCGAGCTCCTATCCACAACACTAAGGGCAAATTCAGCCCCCATTGGATGGACTTCTATATCATCAGCGAACAGTAGCCATTCTCCTGGATTCAGATGGATTAAAGATCCTAAAACCATTTGACATGGACAAAGCTACACTTTTACCCTTGAGAGGCTCGTTGGGCCGAAAACCCGGAAGGGTGACCCAGGCAAAAGTTAGAGCAAAAAGAAAAAGAACAAAAAAAAAAAACAAAAAAAAGAAAAGAAATAAAAAAAAAGATGAAAAAAAAAGAAAAAAAAAAGAAAAGAAAAACAAAGCTCGCAAGGTTGAAAACCCGGAAGGGCGGCATTGGCAAAAGTTAGAGCGTAAAAGGTGAGGGTTAATACACGAGTGAACCTAAACCGGAACTACGTAAGGCTTGATTCTCATGTTTGGGATACGTAGGCAACTTCATTCTGAAGTCCAGCTATAAACACTTCCAAATCGATTATGTCCATGTAATGGTTTTGATCATCTTTGTCTTCGTTGTATCCGAGAATTCGGCTGCGGTCACCACTTTGAGGACTGGTTGCAGTGTGCTGCGATACTATTCAAACAAGGGACAACTTTTCGTTGCCATGCAGTATCCTTCAGACAAGGGGCAGTACTCCATCGTTGCAAATCTGAGGTTGTGCATCTTGAGAGTACATTCCATGTTAGTCGAGTAGTGGCCGTTTGCAAAAACAGCTTTTGAAAATTTTTACTGAGGTTGACTAATTTTCTTGAAAATTTATTCCATTTTTCCAAAATCGAACCATTTTCTTGGCCTCAAAACAGGAAAATTTTCAGTGCTCATAGCCTGACTTGCATGATTTCAAATCAGAAAATCGAACAGGTGTGTAAATCTAACTCTCATATTGATTAAAATTGTTTTAGTAGAAAGCAAAAACAAAAAGGGTCAAAATAATGAACTAGGGGCACAGTCAGGTGTTCTGTCTTTTCCCCATTATCAACATACTTGCCAAGAAGGGCACTCTACCTGCTAGAAAGGGTACAATTGAGGATAACAACAAAGGGCTGAAAGCTCTTACATCCTCCGAGCAACAAGGTATCAAGCCAAGTGCGAAGCACGAACTGGAATAGATCAAGATACTCTATTCCCTCATCCGGGGCATCAACTAGACATCATCGGAGGAAATAACCGCGAGCTAAATATACTGGGCATGAACCCACACCATTCCTGTTTATCCATTAACCACCCAAGAGAGGAATAAAAAATCAGAGAGATTGAAGAATAGAGAGGTGTGTGATGAGAGAAAAGTCAGAAAAGAATTTTGAGAGGAAAATAAAGTTTGAGTACCAGAGTGATGTAAGAATCACAAATGAGAAAGGGTGGGAACCAACACCCAAAGAAACTAGCTCCTCGTGATCCGAGAGGTCTCTCGTCTTTGTAATACATCTGAGTGTCGTATTTGTTGTCTGTCCCGATTCTTGTTTTGAGTCATTTCGGATGTTACTCGATGTGTTTAGGTTTTTTCCCCCTATTTTCCGTTGATTAGTCGTTTTCACTGTGTTCAGTCGAAGGCTCAATACCTAGTTAAGAACTCATTTTTCATATTCAAAAATAAATCGTTTTCTACTCGGAGTGCTATGTCGTTCCCCACATTTGTTGTGCAAAACAGAATTGGTTCTTTCATAAACTGGAAGGTTTAACCCAGGTCATGTCAGAACGGTAAAACCAGGACCTATTTGAAGCTATGGGCTCCGGATTGCGAAAAGAAGGAAAATAAGGAAAATTCGGAGCATCTGAGTCTGTTTCGACTCTCACAAATCTCGTCTTTCCACCCAGCGTGTTCAGAATGGACCGAGCATTGTGTTACGGGCTGTATGTTTCGAGTGGGCAGTGTTCGAAATGGGCTGACTATTCAGAATCGGCAATGTCCTGCATGAGCCGTGTGTTCAAAATAAGCAGAGTGCTGTGTTATGGACTGTGTGTTCGGAATGGGCTGTGTGTTCAGAAAAATAGAATGTTGTGTCACGGGCTGTGTGTTCGGAATGGGCCATGTGTTCAGAAAAACAGAGTGCTGTGTTATGGGCTGTGTGTTCAGAATGAGCTGTGTGTTCAGAAAAATAGAGTGCTGTGTCACGGGCTGTGTGTTCGGAATGGGCTGTATGTTCAGAAAAACAGAGTGCTGTGTCACGGGCTGTGTGTTCAGAATGGGCTGTGTGTTCAAAATAAATAGAATATTGTGCTGATTATTTTCGCGTCAGAATGGCAATCAGAATGTCCAGCCATAAACACTTCCCCGATCAACTTTGTCCATTTGATCACCTCGGTCATCTTTGTCTATTCGAGCATTCAAGAGCTCGATTGTGACCTCCGGTATAATGCTACTCAGACTAGGGGCAACTTTCCAGTTGTTGGAATCCGGAGTTGTGCATCTCAGTGACAAATCTCAGGCGTGTCCAGTTCTGATCCATATCGAAAATGGTTTTGACAAGTTTTAATGAAAGTTGATTTTGTTCAAATTAATCTTTTTACAACTTAGACCATTTTTGGACCAAACGAAAAATTTGCAGTACCACAACCTTCAATTTCATTGATTTCAATACAGAGTTCTCCTGCACTTGAATACAAAATTGAAGTTGATTTTCATTACATTCATAAAGAAAACTTGAAAGTTCTGATTAAAGCAAATAAATCCGGGGCATAGTCAGGTGTTCCTGCGTCCCCTCCTAGAGCTGGTTGGAGCCTCTGATGCCAAGCTAGGCCCGATTTGTGCCTTTTCATTAAGCCAATCTATGCACTCGTCAGAGAGGGTGCAACTGAAAACAGGAGCGGGGGCCAGAAGCTCTCTTATCCTCCATGCCATGGCATACCGAACTAGCTGTGCGCCTCGGACCGGAAATGTAGCAGGGTACTCAATCCCTTTTTCTGGGCAAGTCTGATCATGTCCAAACTGGCGCCAGAACCAGAACGGAAAGTAGAACAAGCAGTGTGTCAAGCCTATCAACTGGATCCCGGGCTGATGGGTCATATTGTAACTCATCGCCGGCAGATTGAGCCAAGGGAAACGCCAAGCAATGTGGTCCGCGGACAAATTTCACATCCAGCCGTACCACCATCCCTCATCCAGAGCATTGACTAAACGTCGTCGGAATGGATAGCTACGAGCTGAATATGCCAAACATGAGTCCACCACTCTCAGTTTGTCCATCAACCATACCTGGGAAGGGATGAAAAATGAGAGATTAAAGAATAGAGAGATGTAAGTTGAGAGAAAAAGTAAGCAAAGGGTTTTGAGCGAAAAACCGAGCCTGAAGACCCAGTGATGTGAGCAATATATGCGTGAGATGGGATAGAAAACATTACCTGCAATAGTAGTGGACTCCCTGCAAACCTAGCCGTCTCCCGACGATGAAAGGCGTCCAAGCCTATCATGTCTTGGCCAATGTCATGGCGATGCAACTCTTACCTTCTCTCAAACCCTCGACAACTTCGATCAAACGAGTACTGAACCTACCGGAGCTTGGTGCTAGTAAGAAATGAGATAGCATGCATAGGCAGAGTGCATGTCGTCGATAATCTTGCCAATGATGGTCGCCGCAGTCACCAGCATCAGAAAATCGACAAACCAAGCTTGGGATGTCCAACTCTCCATCATGAATCAATGACCGAGTGTCGTGCAAAGTAAGGCTGCACATCCGTCCTAAGGCTTGGACGTGGCCGAAGCGGAGTTGAGGCAAGATTTCTTCATCACGCTCGGATTCCATTAAAGCTTGGAAATCCTCGAAAGTGGGACACATCTCTTGCCCACCAAAGCTAAAGACATGTGTTATCGGATTCCAAAATCTTGCCGTGGCATAGAGGAACGGAAAACGCAACAGGGTGCGACCCAAGGTGAATAGTGCATTTATGCCGAAACCCCAGAAATTTAGCCTTTCCGAGCCATCCAAGTTGGCAATCCAAGTTGTGAGGTTTTGGACAAGAAACTCTTCCATTTGGTGCAAATCAGTGTTGAAATAAGGAAAACTACGAAGCTGAGGCTTTTGTAGAAGATAAGGTGTTGAGTGGAAGACAGGTGTCAACATTCTAGAGGTGCTTACCATTTTTGGTCGACCAGCCAAATGTAGTGCCGACCGATCATCATTTTTGGCCGATCGGCTAAGAATTTTGGCCGATCGCAATTTCTTGTAGCCGATGGCCTCTCCCTTTGGCCGATGGCCTTCCCTCTTGTTTTATGAGCAGTCTATGAGTTGAATATGCTGAGAATTTGTGATTGGCACCACTTCCAGTGCCATCTGGTGATGATTTTGCGAAGTCACGCCTGTTTGCTTATCGAGTTGTTGTACATTTGTTTATTGAGTTGTATTTTACATTCTTTAAGTCTTTGTTTTGCTTATCGAGTTGTACTTACACTTGGTTAACTTGCCAAGTTCTTTGTTTTGCTTATCGAGTTGTTTTGTCGTTAGTTGATTCACTACCCGACTTATCGCAATTTGAGTGTTTGGTTTTCAAAACAAAAGTTCAATCTCATTTACATTGTTATGTAATGCGATGCGATGCATAGAATATACAAATGTAACACTTTTTGAACAAAAGAGCTGTTTCATTTCATCATATGTCTTTTGCAAAAGTACATAGTTTTGAGAAAACAAAACCTGCCTAAGGCAGTACAATATGCTCAAACTACTAGTAAAAAGGAAAATAAAACAAAAAAGGAAAAGCAACAATGTCTAAACAAAGCAAAAAAAAAGAAAAACAACAATGTCTGGATCATCATCAAATCGTCTCAATCACGGGAATCCGTCCTGGTCCTCTTCCTGGACGAGGGTCCAGGATCACCACCGTCGGCTCCATAGTCAGAGTCTGACCTGTCTCCGGCCTCACCCTGGGACGACGCTGCCTCCTCATCGGAATCATCGGGGGAAGGCTCTCGCGAACTGCTCTCAATACGGGCGCGCCTATGTCTGCCTCGGCTGTGGATCGTCATCCTCCGCCTAACTCTCTCTCCTCTTCGAGCTGGTGCAGAAGGTCCAACTGGAGCACCTCCCGCAGCCGGAATCTGGAACGGGGCCTGAAAAGGACAAATGGCAAATGCATCAGTTATGCTACGCAGTACAGAGTATGAATACCGAATACGGTGTATGAGTACAGTGCATGAATGCTGTGAGTAGTGTATCAGTACAGAGTACAGTGTATGAATACAGTATGCGAATGCCGTGAGCAATGTATGATTATAGGGCATCAGTGCCATGAGTGCTGTGTATCAAGTGCCGTATTGAGAGTGCGATGCATCAGATCATGTATGGAACTGATTACGCAGAGTTTGAGACTGTAGTTGAAGGAACTCACCGGGATCCCGTAGATGGTGAGCAAATCGATGCTCCGCTGCAGCATCCCTATCACAGAGGCAGTCAGCTCCAGAGACTGCCGAGTGTACTCAACGGAAGCTTGCAAAAGTGTTAAAGGCATTAGTATTCTGCGGAATATCAAACGAAATGAAATGAAACGACTATACAGAATCCAAAGTATAGTAGTACATACCGAGGTTGAGCCGTAGATGCCAACCAGCTCGTGATCAGCCAGAGGAGGAGCGATGGGGATCTGGTAAGTCTCCCCACCTTATCCTCGGCATGTCATCGTCGTGGGCAGCTCCGGCCACCCAGCTCCCCGCCCTCTCCGAGATCCACTCTTGCTACGGGCCTGAGGTGCCCGCGATGCTCCTGCTCTCGCTGTTGGCGTTGCAGGTCTCTCCCGCTCAACTCGACGAGCGCCGGTTAGAGGCCGCATGATACAAGCCTGGATGTACTCGGCGTAGTCCCCCTCATCTTTGAAAGGCTCCGAGTCCCAGGCGATCGTGAAATCTGCCGTCTCCTCTAAAGTGTAAGTCTTTGTATGCCTCATGTGTATGGGAGGCGGCGCCGGAACCACCTGCTCCGGTAAACCTAAGGCCTGGCGCAACAAGCGCTCACCCAGGTACCAAGCCCGACAGACCGGGCCCTCTAGCAAGACCCTGAACTGGGCAGTCTCTCAAGCACCGGCATATCACTCCTAAACTGCGTCAGGCAACGGAACCCAAGGCTGCCAGGTGATCTGCAAATGATGTACAGTTTGTTAGCTACTATTGTTGAAAGTATAATGTAAAGTGAAGTAATGAACTGTAAAATTTCACATACCTCTGCGGTGGTGATGGTGTCGAAGTATCGGCGGAAGAACATGAAAGACTCCCGTGGCCTCCGCTCGCACTTCATATCGAAGCGGTGAAAGAACAGAACACCGAGGGGGATCTCCATGTCTGGCACTGGTGCAAGCCTAGGAAAGTAGGCATACACCTACAACTACCGAATGTAACAGAGCAGACATGAGTATGCTTATCAGATAAAGCAGTATACAGATAAAAGCAGAAATCAAAGAACAGTGTGCAGTGTATGGTGCAGCGTGTGTGCAGCGTATTGTGCAGTGTGTGCAGTGAATAGCTAGTGTAAAGCAGATTACGTGTGCGCAGTGTGTGTGGTGTACAGATATTGAAAAGCAGAATTGAAAAGACAGAAAGGGAATGTATACCTCCCAGGCTCACCGATAGCCTCTAAGCAACTGCCTGCTGCGGCAGAAGGATGAACTCATATATCCATAAAGGGTGGCCAAGCTTGCGCCACCCCAATCATAGGGGCGAATCCGCGTCACGTCCACCAGTGCACTCAGAAAGTAGAGGGCAACGGTGTTCGCCCAGTCGGCAAAAAGCGTGGTCCCCAGCAGGAACATAATGAAGCCACGGGCATACCGCTCCTCTTTTTCCCTGGTAATAGACGCCTGGACCCGGAAGTGGTCCTCGAACCACGAGTTCCTCACGAACCCTGGCCGGGCGAGAGGTGGCTGAGTGCCAAGAAAGTATAACTGAGCGGCATCTCACTCGTCCATATCGGTATCTAAGGGGATCGGATCACCCCCTATCCCGATGCCGGTGAGCATCGAGAAGTCAAATGGAGTCATCATCATCTCCCCTGTAGCAGAAAGGTGGAAAGAGTCAATGGTGTCCCACCATCTCTCCACCAAAGCAACCAGAAGGGGCCTACTCGCAGTGAGGCGCGAGAGTCCCGTGCAGAAGATGCCAAATCCGGCCTGGTCGACAATCCGGCGGACTCTGTCGGGCAGCTCCATATACCATCCTCGGGCGATGATGTTCCCATACCCTCGAAAGGAATGGGAATCTCCCTGTGTTAAAAAATAAACAGTTGCAAAGTAATGTTAGAAATACAGTGTTGAATGCACTCAGAATTAAAAATGCAGTGTGTGTGCATGTGTTGAGCCTACACAAATGCCAGGTGCAAGGGTGCTCATGATAAACTACAGCATGTGATGTGTCCGTATGTTCGGGTTATTCAATCGAAAATGTAGTGTGCGTGCATGTGTTGAGCCTACACAGATGCCGGGTGCAGGGGTGCTCGTGATAAACTACAGCATGTGATGTGTCAGTATGTTCGGGTTATTCAATCGAAAATGCAGTGTGTGTGCATGTGTTGAGCCTACACAGGTACCGGGTGCGGGTGTGCTCTCAATGAACTACGCATACGATGCATCAGTGTGTTTGGGTTATTCAGTTGGGAATGCAGTGTGTGTGCATATGTTCAAGACTACCTAGACTTCGGGTGTGGGTGTGCTTACAGTGAACTACAGCGTGTGATGCATCAGTGTGTCTGGGCTAAGCAGTTAAAGAACAGAATCGACTATTGCAGTTGTACATTCTACATTGCGAAAAATAAAACAGAGGAGGAGTGTACCTCAGCGGCATTGTAGGACAAATGCAACTCTAGCTCGAGCAACAAAAGCTCTGATAGCGCGCCTCGCACGTAGCTTCTAAAGTGGCGGATGCTATCAGGAGGAAGCACATGTATCGTCAACTTGTAGGTCGCCGGGTCGAATGGTCAAATGTGAAGAGGTAGGAGCTCGACCTCTTGGTCCACGTCCATCTTGGGGGGACCCCCACCCTGTGGAATGTCGTCTGCCATCTCAAGAAAGGTACAAAAATGGATTAAAGTGCGGAAAATGGGCGAGAATGTGAAAAGTCAACCCAAAAGTCAACCTCGAGAGGGTGAAAAATGAGAGAAAAAGTCGGAGTGTGGAAAAGACACGAGATCGAGGTATGACTCGGGAGAAACAAACCCTAAATAGTGGAAACTAAGAAAAAGGCATCGAAACCAAGATTTGTTTGGTTCAAAGTGTGCGAAATGGGAAGGGTTTTGCGAATCGAACGACGGAAAAGTGTCGAAAACAAGAGAAAAACACGGATCGAAGGAAGAAAAATCACCTAGGGAGAGAGGGGAACGGTTTTCGAGCTAGGGCAAAGTGAAAATATAAGGTTTGGAACCTTATATTTAAAGACCCGTGGCGAAAAGACAAAACTGCCCCGAAATTGCCATTTTTGGCTGGTTGGCCAAATTGTTAGCCGATCGGCCAAATATTTGGCCGATGAGCTTATTTTGTGGCCGATGGATGGCCGGTGGCCTCTCCTTGTGGTCGATGCACCTCCCACACCCTTGTTTGGGTCAAATATGATGTTTGGGACCTTCATTCCTCAAGAAAGTCCAAGAAAATACACTGTTGAAGCTCAAATCGGCCTCCGTGTTGACCTCGAACTGTGTCTTCTGTGTGCGATGCTCAGTACGCGCAAGGTGTATCCTTTTTCGTATCCTTTTTGTATCTTGCGAGATTCGGAAACTTCTTTAAATGCGTTGCATTACAATGTTTTTGTTTTGCTTATGATAGTCGCACATTTCTCGCATTGTTATGCATGTCTCTTATGTGTTGTAGCGCGCACCGTGCTTGCATTGTTATGCACGTATTATATGCGTTATAGCGCACACCACGTTTGCATTGTTATGCATGTTTCTTAAGCGTTGTAGCGCGCACCCCTTGCATTGTTATGCATGTCCCTTGTGCGTTGTAGCGCACACAACATTTGCATTGTTATGCACATACTATACGCGTTGTCACGCATACCATACTCGCATTGTGATGCACATCCTTCACGTTGCATTGTCTTGCGCCCCTCCATCCGCGTTGTTTCGCGGGTCTTATTGGCATTATCATATACCTTATCTTACACACATTGTCATGCGTACCTTACATGCATTGTCATGCATTTTAGTACATGCATTGTCATGCATTCTAGCACAATACATGCATTGTCATGCACGTCTCCCATGCATTGTCATGCACGTCTCACATGCATTGTCATGCATTTCAGTTCATGCATTGTCATGCACGTCTCCCATGCATTGTCGTGCACGTCTCACATGCATTGTCATGCATTTCAGTTCATGCATTGCCATGCACGTCTCCCATGCATTGTCATGCACGTCTCATTTGCATTGTCATGCATTTCAGTTCATGCATCGTCATGTATTTCAGCTCATTTGCATGATCATGCATTTCAATAATTCGCATTGTCATGCACTTCAGTAATTTGCATTGTCATGCATAATTTGCATTGTCATGCATTTTTTTCCCTTGCATTGTCTTGCACGTTTCTATTGCATTGTCATACGCGTCTCACTTGCATTGTTTTGCATACCCTTATAACTGGCATTGTTTTGCTCGTTATTTGCATTATTATGCATACCCTTATAACTGGCATTGTCTTGCTCATTATGTGCATTGTTTTGCACCCCCCTTATAACTGGCATTGTCTTGCTCGTTATGTGCATTGTTTTGCACCCCCTCTTATAACTGGCATTGTGTTGCCCGTTATGTGCGTTGTTTTGCACTTCCACTAACTTGTGTATTGTCTTGCACACCCTACTAACTTGTGCATTGTCATGCACTCCTACTAACTTGTGCATTGTCTTGCACACCTTTTAACTTGTGCATTGTCTTGCACTCCTACTAACTTGTGCATTGTCTTGCACACCCTTCTAACTTGTGCATTGTCTTGCACTCCTACTAACTTGTGCATTGTCTTGCACCATACTAACTTGTGCATTGTCTTGCACACCCTACTAACTTGTGCATTGTTTTACACTTCCACTAATGTGTGCATTGTCTTGCACTCCCCACTAACTCGCGTTGTTTCGCACCCCACTAACTTGCATTGTTTTGCAAACTATCTAACTTGCATTGTTTTGCAACTATCTAACTTGCATTGTTTTGCAATTATCTAACTTTCATTGTTTTGCAAACTATCTAACCTGCATTGTTTTGTAACTATCTAACTTGCATTGTTTTGCAAACCTTCTGACTTGCATTGTTTTGCAAACCTTCTGACTTGTATTGTTTTGCAACCTATCTAATTTGCGTTGTTTTGCAACCCTTTTAACTCGCGTTGTTTCACACCTTTTCTAACTCGCGTTGTTTCACATACCTTTAACTTACGTTGTTACGTTTGTTACTTACATTATTATGTACTCCTACATTGTTATGTACCCCTTTAACTTACACTGTTATGTTCGTTATTTACATTGTTATGTACATCATTAACTTACGTCGTTTCGCATGTTCTACCTGCATTGTTATGCACACTTTACTTGCGTTGTCACGCAGTTTTAATTTGCATTGTTATGTATGTTGCTAACGATATTGTACCTGTTGAGTTTCTTCCTTTTTCAGGCACGATATTGTATGTACGATTCATTTGAGGCTGGCGAGACTGAACAAACCACACAGGTATTGTATATTCTCCGTGTGAGACGTAGCGAGAATTGGATAATTCTCTTACATCCTTTCTGCATGTAATGTAGTTAGATTCGTATTCACTTGCTTAAAACTGTTGCATTATATGCTTCGTTACAGTTTTCTTTGCATGATCATAAGTTATGTTCGGCATCGTGCATCGTCTTTGCATCTTGCCCCTGCCTACGGTCGCATATCTTTATATGTATCTTGTATGTTTGTCTAAGTCTTCGGCCTTGTCAAAAATGGGTCATCTCTAGGCTTTGACATTCACTCACGTCATTGTTATGACTTTCGAGTTCTGTCAAAGAGGGGCAACTGTAGACACCCCATTTTTGACCGTCCTTAAGACTTGGACGTCATCATTAGAACACTCGATGATCGTCCATGCTCGTGTTCATTTTGAGTTCCCGGAGGTCTCAGTTGCGCGCCTTGCCTTAAGATCTCTCAACTTGTTTGTTTTGTGCTTGGTTGTGGACCAAACACTTGTGTTTTTGCTTCTGAGGGAAGATGATGGCTTGTCAACCATCCCCACACCCCACCGGCCATGGTTTGAGGCCATCGGCCTTGTTTTCTTGTTATCGGCCAATAGTGTTGGCAAGTCGGCACCGTATTTGGTTGATCGGCCGTTGTTTTGGTCGGTCGGCCATATTTTCTGGCCGAGGCCTTTTCTTTGCATTTTTTAGGCAATGTGCATGCCAGCTGTGCCAGCTGGTGAGCACAGACTCTTCCCTCTATACACATGTAAGGAGGGATTTGAACCAAAACTTAGCTTCTCTAAGAAGCTTGGAATTTCATTTCCTATAAGAGGGGAGCCCCCCTCCCTTTCCAGGGGTTCAGTCAATTAATATAGAAGATAGATATATCTCTCTCTCTATATCTCCTTCTCTCTATATATTTGTGTGTGTTTGTGACCTAAAGTGTGTTTTTGTTCATACTTTTGCACTAAACCACCTAGTATAGCACCTTCCTGTGGTTACTGAGGCTCTAGGAAGTTGGTTTCGGAGTTCTTGGACTGGTTTTGATCCAAGGAGGGGGCTGGAGTTGTGTTCTTGAAGGTGTTCTTCAAGGGTGAGCAACTAACCTTTTGTTCTCCCATTTTGGCTTAAGCTTTTAGACCTACTTGCATATTGTTTCAAGCTTAACCAAAAACTGAAAAAAAGTTCTGTTTTTACATGCTTAAGATGTTTGTTTAAGGTCTCTTTTGGGTTGGGGGTTGTTTACCCCCTCTTAGGCCTTATTTGGCATTATTTTGGGTCTTCCTTTTAGGCCTTTGTTCTTGTCTTGGCTTGACCTTTCTACCACTGAAATCCAGAGGATTTTAAGTGGTGGAAAGGTGATTTTGGAGTCTTGTATATGAGAGGGACACCCCCCTCTCCTTGTGGCTCATTTGCTTGTGTTAATGGCTTGTAATGGTAGCATGTTTGTTTAGCATGCTTTGGCTTCATTTCACCAAGTATTTGGTGCTATTTGGTCATGATATACCCATGTTTTAAGTTGGCATGATAGCCTCTTACATGCATCATGCACTTGTCTAGCAATCCTGTTATTCGCCTTAACATGAACCATACATTTAGACCATCATGCTTGCACCTCGGAATCCTCCTCGGCATCATCTCTACTACCGGAACCGGAACCAGAGTCCTCCTCTCTGACGGCGGATGTCTCTGATTGGGGATGTGCAGGCTCCTCCTCCTCACTGGACTCCTCCTCTACGACAGGTGCTCTGCGTCTGCCTTGGCCGCGAGTAGAACCCCCTCTCCCAGCTCTTCGAGGAGGCCTGGATGGCCCGGCCCGTGGCCCTGTATGTAGCGGAGGCATCTGAAAAGAAAGAGCGCAATTTGAATACATCAGCCAAAGTATGTATATCAGATACAGATGCAAGAAAACTACGAGGGGTGGGTGTATGCAGATACAGTACATGAATGTGGAGTGTGTCAGATGTGCTCTATACATACAGTCAATCAATGCAGTGAAATGTTCAAGTTCAGCATGTCGTCAGAAGTATGATAAATGCAAGAAAACTAAAGAGTATCGGGACACCGACGATGGACAACTGCGTCTCTCTCCAGAGGACCATGCCCTCGAGTGAGGCTACTAACCCAAGTAACCCCTTCGTATACTCCCTGGTAGGCTGCAGATACAAGCTCAAGTCATCAATGAGAAAACAAATGAGTACCTAGGTGGTAAACGAAAAGCAGTGGAACATACTAGTGGTGAGTCAGGATCGCTGACATATCGGTGATCGGGCATAGGGGGCTCTATCGGAATCGGGTATGAAGTCCCGTATCGCCATCCTGTCAGCTCAGTCGGGATAGCTGGTCATCCGGCCTGATAATACGTCGGGGGAATCAGGGGAACCAGCCCAGCCCCACCTCTAGATATACCGGCCCTGCTGGTAGAAGGGATATCTGCAGCCCAAGCTCGACTCGATGATGGTATGCCAGCAGACCTCCTCGTGGGAGTACGGACACCTGTCAATGGAGGCATCAAGTATGTATGACGGTAAGTCGCGTACTTCCCCTCCTCCAAATGTAGAAGTACGTCGGTACCTAACATGGCGCTATCGACATCCTGGGGAGTGAGCCCCTCAGTAGACTGCATATCGACCGGAGGTGCTGCGGGGACACTCTGCTCGGGGTAGCCCATAGTCTAATGCATGAGGCGATCCCCCAGAAACCAAGCCCTACCAACGGGCCCCTCAAATAAGATCCTGTACCAGGAAGCGGCCCACCCTCCAGCAAGCTGAAATCGGGTATTTCCACTCAAGGGCGCCCAGGGCTGCCATGTGATCTGCAGATAACCAATGCATGAGCCGATTAGAAATCATAAAGTGCAAAAGGAATCAGAGATGAAAACATGAAGAACTGAGAGTTCTGAATTACCTTTGTCGGCCGCACTATGTCAAAATACTGCCGCAGGTAGGGCAAAGTCTCTCGGGCCCTCGGCTGGTACTGACCCTCGAATACAAGTGAGTAAGGGATCCTGAGAGGCACTGCCACCTTGAGCTCCGGGGCTAGCGTCGGAGAGTACACGAAAACCCAGAGCTGTGGAAAACAAGGCAATAGCCATCAGAATACAGGATGCTGAGTGCAGAATGTGAATGAATGTACAGAGAATGCAGAATGCTGAGAGCAAAATGCAAAGTACAGAACATAAAGTATGCCGTGTGTGCAAGGTACAAAAAATGAAAAGTAGAAATGTAAATCAAGAGGGCAGAAGTACCTCCCAGGCTCTCCAATAGCCACCGACTATGTTTCCCCGCCCGCGGGAGGTCGCGCTCATATAGCAGTAGAGGGTAGCCAGGCTGGCGCCACCCCAGTCATACCGAATGACCTGTGGTAGGTCTACCAGAGCACTCAGAAGATAGAGTCCGACGGTGTTTCCCCTATCGGAGAATAGGATGGTCCCGAGGAGGAACATCAAGAACCCTCGAGTGTACTGCGCTATCTCCTCGGGAGTCTCGGGCTCGGTCCCCCTAAAATGTGTAGAAAACCAAGTGTACCAGACCCTGCCCGATGCTCTATCAACCGGTGGGCGAGCTCGCAATAGATAGATCCAGGCGGCCTCCCACTCGCCTATATCCTCATCATAAGGAATCGCCTAGCCTTCTACGTCAAGGCTTGTCAATACAGCAAAGTCGAATGGGGTCATAGTCATGTCCCCGGTAGCTGAGAAATGGAAGGAGTTGGTGGTGTCCCACCATCTCTCTACAAGGGCACCCATCAATGTCCTGCTAGCAAGATAACGAGATATCCCCGTGCAAAAGGGTCCGAACCCTACCTGGTCAACCCAATCACGAACGGCCTTCAGGAGCTTTGTGTACCACTCCCTCGCAACAATGGAGCCATATCCTCGTGTGACACGGGAAGACACCTGCATTCATAATGAACACATGTATTCAGTTTCAGAATGAAATGAATAAGCTACGTGCAAATGAAATGTATGAGCTGCGTGTAGACCAAATCAGACACTATGCTGTGAGCTGCGTGCAAATGCAAGTGTGTGCTGTGTGTTCACCTCAAATATGGGCTGCGTGTTCAGAAACTCAGAGTTTGGGCTGCGTGTTCAACTTTCAACAAGTGTGGGCTGTGTGTTCATCTAAAAGAATGGGATGTGTGTTCAGATTTCAAAGTTCGAGCTGTGTGTTCAACATCAAGTGTTTGAGCTGTGTGTTCAGATTTCAAAATCAGTGGGCTGTGTGTTCATCTCAAAGTTCGAGCTGTGTGTTCAACATCAAGTGTTTGGGTTGCGTGTTCAGACTTCAGAAATAGCAGGCTGTGTGTTCATCTCAAAGTTCGAGCTGCGTGTTCACATTCAAAAATGGGCTGCGTGTTCAGAAATTCAATAGTTTGGGCTGTGTGTTCAACTCTCAACAAGTGTGTGCTGCGTGTCCACAATCAACAATGGGCTGCAAGTTCAGAAATTCAACAGTTTGGGCTATGTGTTCAACTCTCAACAAGTGTGTGCTGCGTGTCCACAATCAACAATGGGCTGCGAGTTCAGAAATTCAACAGTTTGGGTTGCGTGTTCAACTCTCAACAACTGTGTGCTGTGTGTTCACAATCAATATGTGGGCTGCGTGTTCAAAAATTCAAGTGATTGAGCTGTGTGTTCAAGATACAAACGGAATGCTGTGTGATAGACTAAGTATTCAGAACAAGCTATGTGCTAGAATGAGCAGATAAACATAGCGAAAGCATGAAATGCACAGAAAATGCATAATACATTGCGGAAAACGTAAAAATAAAGTACATACCTCCTGTGCCTGATGAGAGAGGTGGGACTCCGGCTCCCGCAATAGCAGATCCACGGGCGCTTGATCATCAAAATCAGTAAAGTGGTAGAAAACGGCCCAAGGAAGGATATGCTCCCGAGGGTGATACCTCTCGGGGTCGAATGGTCGAACCCTCGGGGGTAAAGACATGATGTCTGGATCACCTTCGACACCAAGAGGACCTCCGCCATAAGGGAAATGACCTGCCATCTCGAAAAATCTGCAAAAAGAGCAAAAATGAGCAAAATGAGCCAAAATTGGAAAAATTCAACAAAAGTCAACTCTCGAGAAATGAAAAAGGCAACAAAAGTCAACTCCCGAGAAAATCTTCCAAATGTTGAGACAAACTTACCTCAAGTGGTGAAAATGAGGAAAAGAGCTCCGAAATCAAAATCTAATCGGTTCAAAGTGAAGAAAACTGAAAGATTTCGCGAAACAACTTTGCGTGGGGTGTTGAAAAACGCGTATAGAGCACAGATCTAAGAGGGAAAATGCTCTAGGGAGGGAGAGGGATTGATTTCAGACTTGGATTTGTGAGCAAAAGAGCTTTGGCCGAGTGTATTTAAAGAAACAAGGGTGAAAGTACCAAACTACCCCGGATTTTGGCTAGGTGGTTGGCCGACCACCTTTTCTGGTAGGCCGACCACCCCTCTTTACCAAACCTGGTCAGTGGCCTCCAATGACCTCCAAACCTGGTCGGTGGTGTTCCCAAGGGGGCCTCCAAGGTCTCTTTGAACTCCCTGCAAATTTTGGTAGTGATTGGAGTCCCCGGCACTCGAGGAAGTACAAGGAAAGTGCACTTTTAGTCGCGAAATCCCTCCGCGGGAACTTCAACTCCAACTTTCGATGCGTGTTTCGTCGTTACTCGTCAAGAGCGAGGTGTATCCTTTTTGAATATGTTGTGACCCTTCCGGGAGGTAAACCGGCGGCCGCGATTGAGTCGCCCTCATTAAAACTTACATTTCTTAGCTCGTTGTTTGTGTCAAATATGCATTCGAGTTTGCACTTATCCTGTATTGTTCTGCACGTCACTTGCATTCTCATGCACACCACTTGCATTGTTGTGCACGTTTAATTGGTATTGTCATGCCTCCATGTTTAACTTGCATTGTCACGCACATTTCTTCTTGCATTGCGATGCACTTTCTCATCGGCACCATGTGTGTCTGCGTTCGATATAGCGTTGGACATATGTTGCTAACTATGTTGTTCTTGTTAAGTTTCTCTCTTTTACAGGCATGATATTGTATGTACCGTTCATTTGAGGCTGGTGCGACCAGACGAACCGCGCAGGTATTGTATCTTCTCCGTGTGAGACGTAACGAAAATTGAATAATTCTCCACATTCTTAAACTGCATGAAATATAGTTGTTGCTTTGCATTCTTGCTTAAAACTGTTGCATCTATTGTGAATACTTGCCTCATTACAGCTTGCTGCTTTGCATGATCATGAGTTACGTCCAGCTCGGTGCATATCATTCTGCATCTTGCCCCCTGCCTGTGGGCACATCTCTTTTGTCTCGTCTGTTTGTCTAAGTCTTTGGCCTTATCAAAAATGGGTCGTCTCTGGGGCTTTGACATTCACTCGCATCACTTATGACTTCCGAGTTCTGTCAAAGAGGGAAAACTGTAGACACCCCATTTTTTACCAACCTGAAGACTCAGACATCACCGATTGAGCGCTCAGTGATGATGCATATTGTGCTCGTTCTGAGGTTTCAAAGTCTCGGCTGCGAGCCTTGCCTCCGGACTTCGGAGCTCTTTTGTGTTTTGTTTTGTCCATTTTCTTTTCCCGAAGGGAGGGAGAGGTCTCGTGGACCATCTCTCAGTGGCCGTAGGCTACGTTTCGTGGTCGTAGGTCACTTTTCCCGTTTGGAGACCAGTTACCAGTTTTCGGAGCCGTCGGCCGTGTGCCTCGGTTCGGGACCGCTTAACTACCTCCGTTTGTTTTGGTTTTTGGCACACACCTTATTTCCTCTCCCTAGAGGGACACTGTGGCCTGAGAGACCGCCTTCGTGGTCGCACGCCACCTCCGGTGCCTAACAGCCTATTTTCGGGGCTCTGGCCCGCGTGTTTTGGCCCCCGAACCCTCGTTTTGCATCGGTTAGGGTTCATTTTTGGTATGGACCCTATTTTCATTGTTTGGAAGGTGGTAGGATGGTGGGAGACCAACAATTCTTTTGAAAACCATTTTCTCTGTCCTCCAACCGATTTTCTTGACAGAAAGCTGGTTTTTCTCACTTTTGGACCTTAATTTCTGGTCTTTCATACCACCATTGTGTTGTACTCATCTGGGAGGCTACCAATATGGGTAGGCTGACCAGCTTTTCTTCTTGACCCTTTTGAACCTTGCTCGAAAGCTGGTTTTTCTCTCTTCTGGGTCACATTTTCTGGTCTCCCACTATACATCTATATTCTACTCATCTGGGAGGCCACCTTTTTGGTATGGCCGACCAGCATTTCAGCTTGACCCTTTTGAACCCTGGTCGGCCGACCAGGGTAAGTGGTCAGCCGAAAACTTGAACTGGTCGGCCAGCCTTCTGCTTTTTGGCCCTCTTGAGTGCAACACAACTGTGCCAGCTGTGAAGCACTTGACCCTTCCTCCGAGATTTTGAGCCTTTGTTTGTCTTCTTAAGGAAGATTTGATCCTTTTGCTTAACTTCAATGAGAAGCTTGACCCTTTTGGTTAAGCTTCTTTGAGAAGCTTTGACCCTCTCTTGAGGCTTCTCCAAGAAGCCTTGGCTCTCTTCCTCTATAAAACAATCATTCCCTCTCCATTTGCAAGGGTTAGAAACATTTGGCTGGAATAGATACACCCCACCCTCCATAGCTCTCTTCTTCAAGCTCCAAACCCTATTATTCTTGGCCATTTACACTACACCTCATAGCCTACCACCTCCACCATCCATTCAATCATCCCAAAGCTATTTTTCAGAGGTTGAAGGCTCACCTTCTTGGTCTAGAACTTGCTGCATTGCTGTGCTACAAGGGTAAGTCATCATTTCTCCCATTTTTGCATTATCTTGCTTCATTACTTAGCCCTATTTGCAAGCATTTCTGGGTTTTGTCTTAAACTAAAAAGTGTCTTATTTTGAGCTCCTCTTGAAGTTTGATTAAGGACACTTTTCTGTTTGAGGTACTCTACCTCGTTGTATGCTCCATCCCTCTTTGTAGGCTTATTTTGCTTTGTATCTTAGCCCTGTTTGCAAGCATTTTTGGTTTCGACATAAACTGAAAAAAGTTTTATTTTGAGCTTATAAACATGTTTTCTTAAGGTCAATTTTTTGTTTGGGGTCACCATCCCTTTTGCATGCTTCATTTCCCCACGTTTAGGACTATGCATTAGTGCATTTGTGTTGGCCTTGGATTGGTCTTTTAGCCACTGAAATCCAATGGATTTTTAGTGGCTTAAATGTGTTTTTGAGCTCTAAAATCAGAGAGGGGTGACCCTCTCACCCCTTGTTCTCTTTAGTAGCTTTGTTGGCCTTCCAAAGGACTCCCATTTTGCATGCTTTGAAGTCTCATTTTAGGCCCTATTTGGTGAGTTTTAAGGTCTTCCTTGACTCTGTCCGGAGCCCCTTTGGCCATATTTTGTGTCTATCATGCATGTGTAGAGCAATCCTCCTCAGGGCCTTTCAAAGAGACCTTTCATTGCATGCTTCATTGACCCATTCCAGGGCCTTTTTGGTGGGTTTTAGAACCCTCATAACCTATTTCCAGAGTTGGTTTTTCCATTTGGTGTGTCCATCATATAGGTGTGGAACAACCCCTTGCATGGCCCTCCAAAGGAGCCCATTATTTTTGCATGCATTGACTGAGTTTCAGCGGTTATTTGGGCATATTTTAGCATACCATATTGTAATTTTTGGCTGGTTTGATGACCTCTCTTGTGCTTCATATACATGTAATGTAAACCATGCTTACTAGCCTATGTTGCATGTTGTGTAAGCCCTTCATGTTAGCCTTTTTTGGCCATGCTTAGAACTGATTTGGTGCATGTTTAGGAATGCCTTGGCTCTGTTTTCATGCCTCATGGTCAAATAATGCTTGTTTTGCATACTTGTGGTTCAATGCATTTGCCTAGTTTTGAGTTTCGGGGCTTATTTCGTGCATTGGGTGACACGTTTCCATGATTTGGGACCATTGAGCATCTTATTTCAGAGCTGGAAATTACATGTTTGTATGCCATCTTTCATCCCTTGCCATGCTTTGGTAGAGTGGCATTTGATGCCTTAGGATCGGTCCCTTGCATCGTGCATGTTTGCATGTGTTTCGGTTATCTCATTTCCATCATATGGCCACTGATGTGGGTGTGGCTAAGGTCCACTCATATTGGTGTAAGTCCATCTTGCATTGAGCATGCTAGTTAGTTCATGTTGTTGCATGTTTGGGCTTTGCATTGCGTATGCTAGGTTGTTAGGTGCATTGTGCATGCCATGTCATTCCTCGCATTGTGTATGCTTGGTTGTTAGTTGCATTGAGTATGCCTTAGTTCATGAGCGTTGTGCATGTCATGTAGTTCATAGCATTTGTGCATGCTAGTCGCGTTTGCATCACTTAGTCGCATCGTATTAGGGTTGCATGATAGTTTTGCATTGGTGCATGCCATCTCATTGCATTGTGTTTGGGATAAGAGTTAGCCCAAATACGGGAAACGAGGGACGTTTCGTACTCAAAGTGACGAAATGTGTCTCAATTCCCGGTCGCCGACACTCCGGATTAACCATGATGGAGTCTAAGCCTTGTTGTGTTTATACTTGCATTCATTCCATTGAGTCGTGTAATTCGACTTCTCGGCCACCATGCATCGAGATACGTGATTGGTGGCACGAGGATCGAGGTCTACACTCCCTTGAGCTTGTGCAAGGACGGGGAGAGTGGTCTTGCACACATATGTTGAAAATACCTTGCTTTCTCTCCCTCTTGCCTTTGTTGCAGAAAAACCAGGATCTAGGGGCAGAAAGTGGTCGGCCGACCAGGTTTTCTGGCAGGCCGACCACCTTTTTTGGTTTTCACCACAAAGGGTGGTTGGCAGGTGTCTCCCAAGCCAATACCTGGTCAGCAGCCTTCCCAAGGTGGAGTTTCAGCCTTTTGGAGCTTTGTGCAAGTTTCTAAAATCAATTCCCAACAAAGGCGAGACGAGGCATCACGATGGAATTTCCCGACGAGGTGACTCGAGCATGCATGCATCTTTCATCATTCAGAACAGAGCTAAGGCGGTCCATGAATTTGCATACCAGTTTATTGCTTTCCTAGTTAATTTGTTAATTAATTAGGGTTTTGTAATATTTAATTATTCATTCGGACTGTAATTATTTATTCGGACTGTATTATTTATTCGGACCCTCCGAGCGAGGGCACAACTGTAATAAGTGTGCGTGTGTGTGGTGCATGTCTTCCAACCACACGTCTTTCTCCCTTTTATTTATCAGCTTATGATGGTTAGATTAGGATATGTTTCAATTTGCATACTTATGCTCGCATGTTTGCATTCATTCATCTGTCTTGCATGCACCGGGCTCGACGCATCATACTAACTGCATTGTACTTCAATTCCGAGTTGAATACTTGTTAGTCGTAGCATTTCACATGCCATCTTTAGAATAGCCGAGCCTATTGTAGTTGCATTCCTGCATGTGTTGCATTAGGCATTTCAGCATAGTTTGGATCATGCATGGATTTCTAACATAGCTTCTGTTTTAGCTTGGAGTACTCGGTAAGTGTTTATGCTTTAGCATCCTTGCATGTGTGTGAGTGACTGCCATTGTAGCATGCTTACCATGAGGCTATGTGCTTATGTGATATACCTGCCTGAATGCCTGTGGATAAAGGTTGGATTATCGGAATTGGAATAATGCATTGACTGTGAGTTTTAAGCCCACTAGATAGTGGCAAAACCATGTTTTCTAAGCCCACCCGAGGGTGGCAAATCCACATCTTAGCCTACTTTCGGGTAGCACTAACAAACCATTTTCAAAATAAACAAACCTGAGATGTGTTGTTCCAATTCAGGAGATCCAGTCTATACTTGTATGCTGTGCACATCACATAGTAAATCTAGGCTAATAACCGGAATAAGAATGCATAATGTTTTCAAAACTCGATATCATGGTTAGTAGAGGCCGATCTTTGATCGGGCAAGCGGGGGTGCTCACGAAGTGACCTTCCCCAATCGTACCCAAGTTCTCGAGCCGAGGCAACTTTGGTGATGACAGACACGTGGCCTTAGACAAACGAGTTAGGGTTTCCTAAATTCCCCCATAAAAAATATTTAGGTGGCGACTCTGTATCTGGCGAAGCAGTTCATGTTTGACACTTTTTTCTAAAAATCAGTTTTCCAAAACGATTTGACAGATTTGGACTCTTTAGTGATTTATCAATCTTGTATTGCACTTTGCAAAATCAGATTAAGAACCATGACAATTTGAGTCCGAACTGTAGTGAGCCCAAATGAACAAAACAGGATCTCCCTCCCAGGACGTTCGGGGACGTCTACAACTTCGCACTAGTTATTTCTGGCCTACTCTTAATCAAGATGCGACTGACTTCATGCTCAAATGTGATAAGTGCCAGCATTTTGCCAACATCCCCCATGCTCCTTCTACAAAATTGGTTACACTTTGCAGTCCCTACCCATCCGCCAAATGGGGGATCGACCTAGTTGGCCCATTGCCCACTGGCCGAGGCCAAACCAAATTCGCCATTGTTGCCATTGATTACTTCACTAAATGGGTAGAGACAGAACCCCTTGCCATGATTATTGTGCAGAACATAACCAGATTCATCTGGAAGTCGATCGTATGCAGATTTAGCATCCATCAAGCCATCGTCTCCGACAACGGCAAACAATTTGACAATGCCAAGTTCAGGAAATTCTGTGCAGAACTTCAAATCCAGCCATGTTTCTCTTCCCCAGGACATCCCCAAGCCAATGGCCACGTTGAGGTTACCAACTGTTTTCTTCTGAAGATCATCAAGACTAAGCTGGAAGCTGCTAAAGGACTCTGGGCTGAGGAATTACCGAATGTACTCTGGGCCTACCGCACTACCGCTCGAACCCCCACTGGGAAGACCCCTTTTCACTTAACATACGGCGCTGAGGCGGTCATCCAGTAGAAATCGGTCTGCCTACCCCAAGAATTCTACATCCGAATCTAGAACTAACTGAGGAGTTGTGTTGGGCAGACCTAGACCTAATTAAAGAGCTCCGAGAAACCACCGCTGTCAGACAGGCCTCATACCAATAGAAAATGAGAACACATTACAACTGCAAAGTCTGACCGAGGGAATTCGCCGTGGGCGACCTTGTCTTGAGCGAAGTAACCCTTGCCACCAAAAATCCAGCTAAGGGCAAATTGGAAGCCAAGTGGGAAGGACCCTACATTGTCAAAGCCAGACCTCATCCGGGAACTTACCGACTTTATGACATGGAAGGCCGAGACCTTCCCCATCCGTGGAACGCCGAACACTTGAAGTGTTATTTTCAATAAATCCCTATTTTTGTATTGATTAGTTATTGTATTTTCTTTTTGGCAATCTACACACTTGGATTTTCTTCTTCTTCTCTCACATGATGTAAATTTCTGATCAAATGGGCTACACTTTACACGACAACAATCTTATATCTCAATTATCTATGTGGTACCTCAATAACGTTTTGATTGCAGCACTCAGTTACAAGCCTCAGCCAGACTGAGCATGAAGAACTCAGCCAGACTGAGTCACTTAAAGCCTCAGCCAGACTGAGTACGACAAGCCTCAGCTAGACTGAGCATGAAGAGTTCAGCCAGACTGAGTCGCTTAAAGCCTCAGCCAGACTGAGAATGACAAGCCTTAGCCAGACTGAGCATGACAAGCCTCAGCCAGACTGAGCATGACAAGCCTCAGCCAGACTGAGCATGAAGAACTCAGCCAGACTGAGTCACTTAAAGCCTCAGCTAGATTGAGCACGACAAGCCTCAGCCAGACTAAGCATGAAGAGCTCAGCCAGAATGAGTCGCTTAAAGCCTCAGCCAGACTGAGTCACTTAAAGCCTCAACCAGACTGAGCATGAAGAGCTCAGCCAGACTGAGTTGCTTAAAGCCTCAATCAGACTGAACATGAAGAACTCAGCCAGATTGAGTCACTTAAAGCCTCAACCAGGCTGAGCATGAAGAGCTCAGCCAGACTGAGTTACTTGAAGAGACAGCCCGACCAAGTTAATCATGGCTCAACCCGAACTGAGCACGAATGGAGCGCTCGACCAAGGCCATTCTTGCAACTTCATGATTGTGGCATAGTTTCCATACTTAGTCAACTTCCAGTTTAACTTTTTCCAAGTCGGACAGGCTGCTCTCTGGGTCGTGATTCATAATTTCACTCTGCATTGAGGTTTTCTTACATTTTAAACTTCACTCTGCATTGAGATTTTCTTACATTTTAAACTTCACTTTGCATTGAGGTTTTCTTACATTTTAAACTTCACTCTGCATTGAGGTTTTCCTACATTTTAAACTTCACTCTGCATTGAGGTTTTCTTACATTTTAAACTTCATAATAATTTATACACAAGCCCTGTGTAAGTCACCACTTTCATTCTTTGCAGATCCTCAAACAATACAAACAATATCATAAAAACACAAACACAACTCATAATTTTATTCATTCACAAACTTATACATAAGTTTATTACAGAAATTCCAAAAAAAAAAAAAAACACAAAACAACCAACATTCTGAGTACAAATTTTGTTCCCCCCAATCATTCCTCTTCGTTTGAGATGAGGTCTTCTTCTTCAACGCCCTCGTCTAAGGCGCTCTGGGCCATGTTATCTTCGTCAATCTTCACACTGCTGAAGTCCAAGTCTGGGAACAACTCTTCTGCTTTGCGTTTAAACATCTTCTAGCCGTTGTCCTAGAACTCAGCCATATCATGTTTATAGAAGTCCGACCGTTGGAAGCTTTGGATCACTTCTTTTTCACTCTTACTCCCAGCGGTCGCCCCCGACTGGCCAGCCCCCCTCAGACCCCTTTCTCGCCAAGTTGTTGACGATCGCGGCATCGACAGCCATCTAAAAGTCAGCAGACCCCTTGAACTGCTCTACTGCTGCGACGCACAGGTCGGGGTATGCTGCCCTTTCAGAGGTTGCCTTGGTCTTTTCTTCCTCTAACTCCTTCTCCAACCCCGCCTTCTCTGCCGCTGCCCTGGTGTGCTCGTCTGCTAGATCCTTCTCCAACCCCGCGATTTTCATATTTGCTTCTTTCCTTTCTTTGATCGAACTGGCACGCAGATCCTCGTTACAAGTCATCGCCTCATCCCATCGTTCGTTGGCGACGGTGCAGGCTTTTTGGGTCTCTTCCAGCTACTTCTACTCGCTAGCCAGTTGGAACTCGAGTGACACCACCTTGCAGCGTTCGTCCTCTAGCTCCACTTTGGTCGTGCGCAGCTCAGCATGGGCATGATCGGCAACATTGCCCTGCACCACCGCCAACACCGCCATCTTCTTCGCCTTCTGAGCCTTCTCTAACCCCCAGGCGCATGCACTCCGCGCAGCCTTCCTCCAGCCTGTGCTCTCCTTCTTGAAATTCTCAAACTGGGCCTCCATCTGCCCCAACTTTTCCCTCTCCTTCCTCACTTCGCTCTTCGCCGCTGCCGCCTTGTTCAACAAGGCTCCTACCAAGGCAGTCACCTCCATCTGGGCAGAGCATAAACCCTTCAGCAGCTTAGCCTCAGTAAAACCAGCCACCGAGCGCACGGCTGCGTCTTCCACCACCCTTAAGAGGCGATCTGCAGCCATCCTGGCTTCTCTCCCTTCTCATTCCACTCGCCCAGACACCGCTGGGATGTGGTAGAAGGCAGTCTTCAACCTAGCCCTCTCTCATTCTCTTTGCGGCGTAAGACCCTACTTAAGCTGTGGCTCTGCCCTCTGCTCAATGCCGATCACCCCACTTTGCATTTGTTCTTTAGGGCCAGTCGCCTCACTCTCCACTCCCTTTGCTGCTTCCCCCAACCCCACATCGAGGGTCTCCTCCGCCGTCACCTCTTCATCCTCTTTAAGGCGGGCTCCCCCTCACTCTTTTCTTCTTCTTCAAAGTCTCCATCTCCTTTTTGTTTCTCTCCTTCAGAGGATCCACTGGGGGCGGTCGTGGCTCAAAGCCTCCTAGATCCTTCCCCCCCAGCGGCTTCGGGCGTGGTCAGATTCGCTTTCTCGCGATCGGCTTTGGGGCGGGCCCCAACTGTGTCTCCTTGTACTTGTTCGCTCGAGTGAACAGTCTCCTCTCCTCCTCTTCCTCCTCCTCTGCCTTTCTCTGCGCGTCCAGCTCTTCCCTTACTGGGTCCTCCCTCAACGGCTGTGGTCCCAATTTCAGGGCGAACAATGTTGAAGGCAGGACCAGCTCATCCCACCTCACCCCCTTCTCTTCTCTCTATTCCCTCACCCTTTTCATTCGATTCTCAGCCGCCTTGTCCAACTTGGTCTCGACTGATTTGGTTGGTACCTTTTACGTGGTACGAACTCCTGCCCCAGCGTTCGTCGTCACGAAGAACCATCTCGGCCTCCACTCCTTCACCGAAGATGGAAGACCCGTCACCAAACCTCGCCTCGCTACTGCTTGCAGCGTCACCCAAGTCTCCTGCTGACCGGAGGCCTTGTAGCACGAGAAGAACTCCTCTACAGTCATGGCCATCCCTCCGGTCGCTTGCTGCCAGGAACTCACACAGGCCATCAGTATTTTCTAGGCGTTCGACATCAACTGCTCTGGCGCCGCTTCTAGCTTATTCAGCACATTCACCACTACGTGAGGGAAAGGTAGCCTCAAACCTCCTCGCAACGGCTCCTCGTACAGACTGAATTCGTCCGACCGCACATCTGACGCCCTCTCCGTGGATGTAGGCAGCCTCAGCCCTATCTCCGAGGGAATTTGGTACTTCTTCCTTATGTCCTCCAACTCCGCCACGATCAGTACAGATCGATCCGTCTTAGTGTGCCAATGGTCCGGCTTCACCTGACTAATCGGTCTTACAGCCGAAATTATTGTCCTAGGGCGAGCTCGCACCGCCTGACTTGCTACCTCTCCCTCCCTGCGCTCTGTACGGTATTGTTCCGCCAAGTCCACTGCATCGTCGTCGCCTAAGGGATCAATCCTTGCGGTTGTTGCTTCCTCTTGGGCCATCTCTCTCGTGTGTCTGCGAATAGCTTCGGATGCGAGTACAAGAAAATTCACACAGTGTTGCAGGGGTGTATCACTACCGACGAAGGAGTTTGCAATTGGAATATTTTGGTTGTTTGCACAAAGATACATGAAACGGATAATACTAAAAGCCCAAGGTTTGCCTATATTCCAAGGGTCACAATTAAATTTCGCCAGTTTGAAATTTTTCAAAAATCTGTCAAAACTGTCTTTTTGACACCCTATAATGACTTATCGTTTCACTTCTTGCCCAACGCCTAACCTTCCCCACTACAAGATTCTGCCACGTGTACGACCACGATTCACTGCCCCCTCCCCCTACCCTGTCTTTTCCACTTCAAATCACTACGTGCCCCGCCGTCCTTGGAGCCCCGCACACCGCCACCCCTCCTTTCCGGTCGGCCCTCCTCTCGGTCGGTCCCTCCCTTCGACCACCCTTCGCGGTCGGCCCCCCTCATGGTCAGTCCATCCACTCGGTCACCCCTCGCGGTCGGCCCTCCTCATGGTTGGTCCCTCCACTCGGCCACCCCTCTCGGTCAGCCTTCCTCATGGTCGGTCCCTCCACTCGACTACCCCTCGCGGTCGGCCCTTCTCATGGTCGGTCCCTCCGCTCGGCCACCCTTCGCGGTCGGCCCTCCCCATGGTCGGTCCCTTCACTCGGGCACCCCTTGCGGTCGGCCCTCCTCCTGGTCGACCTTCACCTTGCTAGTCTCTCACAACCCACGTTTTCTTCATTATTCCCTTCGTTGGACTAAAGCAGCACTTGGGAATGAGGGACTACTGATATGGGTAAGCTCATAAAGATTATAGCCCACCATTTAGGGCCCAATACATAACTCAAATACTAAAGCCCAGCATTGTTGAAGCCCCACGTAGCAATAAGAACCAATGACATCAAGACACATGGCAAGAGAAGAGCAAGTCACATAAGCAGACAAAGATCTGCAAAGTTATTACCACTGCACATCGCCATTAATGAAGCCCCTTACAACATTTATTGCGATAAGCCCTTTCCGTCGAGATAGAACGTCTTTACCATGAACAAGGTAAGATAGAACATAGACTTTCGGCCAAGGTGACAGGTCGGAAGGGACAATGAAATGATTACCAAAGGATATAAGCAGACGTCGAAGACAAGAAGAAGGTTAAGCTTTCTATCTCTAATTCATCTCTACATTCCACTTTTCTCTCTAACTTGTTCGTTGGAGGGTTCGTTAGGGGACTCCCAGTTCCCCGTTGAACTCTTGTGCAGGTCTTCTGGTGGGCTTGGTCATTCGGACACAGGCTTGAAGAGCGTGGATCAATCCGATCCTTTCCACCTAAAAGAAACTGTATCATCAAAGATCATATATTTGATTGATGATAATTATTTATAAGTGAATGAAAAAGTGACACGGAAGCAAACTATTTGAAAATTATTCATGTAGATGGATTTCATTTACCATTAGTATTTCTCTTGTCCCACGTAAGAAATAAATAAAAAATTAAGTGACTTATTTAAGTCAAGTTTGCAGGAAGGCTTGAGTCCCAAGGCACTTAATTTTTGCAGAGACGGAAAGCCCAGCCAAATGTGGTATACAACCACACGCGCACAACGTGCTTGGGCCATGCCAATCGCATCTTTTTAGCATCTTTTTGTCATTATTGACTAAATTCTAACATTTCTGAACAAATTTCCCATCGCCTATATATAAACAATCCTTTTCAAACCATTCGATTTTTTTGCTATCGGCTTTCTTCTCTGCATCTCTCTACATACTTAGGTGTTATTTAGAAATAGATTATTTTAATAATTTTTTATAAAAAGACGTGCAGAAAAGTACATAGAGTAATTTTAATTTTTTGACTAAAATAACTACTCCCCAAACGAGGCCTTAGTATGTTCGAGAGCATAAAAATAGATCTCGATTCGCTGAACAGTGTGGTTGTAATGTTGCTTCAATCTACGAAGATCATTTTATTACTGCTTCTATCTGCAAAAATCATTTATCTTGGGAGATAAGTAACGTTCATTGATTTGTAAACATTAGTGCTATAGATGAATTTGCATTAAGGAAAAAGTATTAAACACTTCCCTTGATATGTTCTATTTGTTCTGCAAATTCAAATTTTCAATAAGTTTTGTTGTTTTGCTTTTTGTTTCGTTTTGATTATTGTTTTACATAATCATACATCTATACAAAAGATTATTCCATCAAAAGTCAGGTGTTAAACTTTGTTACTTTATATATGCATTATATACTACTCAAGTTTTCACATATTTAACTAAAGTGGTACAATTAAGTAATACATCCTCAATATTATATTTTAAAGTGTGAATGGTACAATTGAGAATCGAATTTCTATTTTGAAATCTCTTCTTTAGAAGATAAGATGCCTAAGTCACATTTTTCATTATTTATTATTATTTCTTTTTTGAACAAGTCATTATTTATTATTTATCTTGCCAAAAACATATTTGTTTGGTTTGATTTTCATAATCAATTTTTTATAAAAAAAAATAAAAAAATATTAAAAACAATTTTGGTGTATTTTTTTTTTTATAAAAAAAAATAGAAGTTATTTTCCTACGATTTTATAATTTTTGGGTAGAAATAATTTCAAAAAATTTAAAAATATTTTCTGGGTGTTTATATTTTAAAATTAATTTCTATTCTTTGAAATAAAAGGAAATAGAAGAGTGTACATGATAATATTGATTGGGACAGAATTAAAGAGTTGGATATACTCCCCTAGGAGGAGAAATGGGATTGGGCTGGGTGGGAATCAATATTCAAATGTTTGGGCCCAATGAGAATGTGGTTAATAGCATAGCACTCAACACTTTTAGTGGTGGTCTCCAATTCCAGTTGGTAACATCTACTTTACTTTCTGTGTTGATGTAAGTAGGTTGTGTATGGTTCTAAATGAGGGAAGCTTTAAATAATTTTTATTTTATTTATTTATTATTATTTTTTTTAACTTTTGAGATTCATCAAAAGGCATCGGGATAGATTTTTGACATTTTGCAATTTTTTCAACATTAATCTGGAAGGGGAGGCTGGTAAATGAGATAGTGCTTTTTGTCTCAAATTTTAAAATTCAAAATTCTCACAAGTCCCATGTTATAAATATAAATATATCTATACTATCTATATAACCAAATGTAATTGTTTTGTCAAAATCCTTCAAATATTTATTCTTAAATTCTCATAATTTTAAAACACCCTCTTTCCTACGTGGCAATCTTCTTTAATTGCCTTTCATGTTTTTTATTTTTCTTCATTTTTTATTTGTTTGATTAATTAAAATTAAAATTAATTTCATTATTTATGGATAAAGATTTGAATTTCAAAATTCGTCCATATAGATAAACATATAAAAACTGAAAATTAATTTTATAATCAACAGATAAAGATAAAAAATAAACAATTAATTTAAAAAAAATTAATTTCATAACTTATAGATAATTTAAAATTTCTTCCCATAAATAAACAAATAAAAGTTGATAAATAACTTATAAAAATTAATTTCATGGCTTACAAATAAAGATAAAGATTAAAAAAATTGATTTTTTTTTTTTAAAAAAAACAAAAGTACTCTCTTCCCCCCCCTCATTTCATACTTTAATAAATTTCATTATAGATAAACATATAAAAATTCATAAATAATTTATGAAAATTTATTTCATGACCTATAGATAAAGATAATTTTAAAAATTATTTAAAAAAAATAATTTCATGACTTATAGATAAAAAAACATATAAAAATTGATAAATAATTTATAAAGATTAATTTTACGACCTACAGATAAAGATAAAGATTAAATAATTGATTTTCAAAAAATTAAAATAATAAAATTTAGATAAAGATATGATTTGTTAATCTATATATCTATCAAAAACATATATATCTAAATCTTTATTTTGATTTACT
The DNA here is from genome assembly GCF_055761805.1 of Camellia sinensis. Classification (NCBI taxonomy): domain Eukaryota; kingdom Viridiplantae; phylum Streptophyta; class Magnoliopsida; order Ericales; family Theaceae; genus Camellia; species Camellia sinensis. The sequence continues at coordinate 144,263,742 of NC_138962.1, forward strand.
CATTTTTTTTTTCTCCTATTACATATTATCTTTTTTTATTTTAAATTTTTTATTTTGTGAAATGCTTTTATCTATAACTTCTTATCTCCTATTAAATTCTTAACCTTCTCTTGATAATTTTTATTATTCGTTATTATCTACCAAATGATAAAGATTATAAAATAAAATAAATATTTATTCATAAATTCTCATTATTTTAAAACACTCTCTTTCCTACGTGGCAACCTTCTTTGATTGCCTTTCTTGTTTTTTATTTTTCTTCATTTTTTATTTGTTTGATTAATTAAAATTAAAATTAATTTCATTATTTATGGATAAAGATTTGAATTTCAAAATTTGTCCATATAGATAAACATATAAAAACTGAAAATTAATTTTATAATCTACAGATAAAGATAAAAAATAGACAATTAATTTAAAAAAATTAATTTCATAACTTATAGATAATTTAAAATTTCTTCCCATAAATAAGCAAATAAAAATTGGTAAATAACTTATAAAAATTAATTTCATGGCTTACAAATAAAGATAAAAATTAAATAATTGATTTTTTTTTTTAAAAAAAAAACAAAAGTACTCTCTTCCCCCCTTCATTTCATACTTTAATTAATTTCATCATAGATAAACATATAAAAATTCATAAATAATTTATGAAAATTTATTTCATGACCTATAGATAAAGATAAAAATTTTAAAAATTATTAAAAAAAATAATTTCATGACTTATAGATAAATAAACATATAAAAATTGATAAATAATTTATAAAGATTAATTTCATGGCCTACAGATAAAGATAAAGATTAAATAATTGATTTTCAAAAAATTAAAATAATAAAATTTAGATAAAGATATGATTTGTTAATCTATATATCTATCAAAAACATATATATCTAAATCTTTATTTTGATTTACACATTTTTTTTCTCCTATCACATATTATCTTTTTTTATTTTAAATTTTTTATCTTATAAAATGCTCTTATCTATAACTTCTTATCTCCTATTAAATTCTTAACCTTCTTTTGATGATTTTTATTATTCGTTATTATCTACCAAATGATAAAGATTATAAAATAAAATAAAAAATTATCGCTCTGAATGAGAATAGTATTAATAATGAAATAATAAAGGTTACATGGGAGAAAGTAGCACAAAAAACTCACAAAATTAATTTTCTTCACTATATTTATAAAAGGTAATAATTTGAGATTCTTTCTATTAGTTATTAAAAATAATTTGCATTAGATCATTATTATGTTTTTTTTTTAATTTTTTTTATAAGGTTGTCATTCGTTATAGTATTTCTTCAATCTCATCTCTAAATTCTCTCTTTGAAATTTTTGTTTTTTCAATAATTAAGTTTAGAATCAATTTCTTATCAAATTTGTTTTCTTGATCCTTATTTTATTGAAGGATCGAGACAAATAAAACTTTCATATAATATATGAAATTAATGAATATAATACAAAGATGATAGGAAAGTACTACATATTTGTCAATATCTCTATGTTATTATTAGTTGATTTGCTAGATTATACTATCAATTTAGAGCCCATATGATTTAATTCAATGTTCATGACTCTATTTGTATTTAACCATTTTTTCGTTGAGTAACCGATATAATTTTTTTTTGTTGTATATAATGATTAAAGCTATCATTTGTTATATTTTTTCAAGTACAATTCAAATAATTTTTTATCATTTTTTTATAAATAAAATGGATTAAAACTATTCTCTTATATAATTTTTATAATACTATGACATTCTTATCTTGATTAATTTTTTTAAAATGACGTAGGAACTATGCAAGTATTATTCAAACTATGGAGAATGATTTATACTTTGATATGATATGAGTATGTCATTGATAGAGGAAATCAAAGATAGAGAGTTGCTAATATAATCAATTAATGATTTGTTTGAGAAGTTCTTTTTATAAGCAAGGCAACAAACTTAGATTAAATTTTTTTAAAAACTACTTATAAATTATAATTAAAAGTTGACATTTATTCATAATTTGATCCCACAATAATAATATACACCACTGATTTAAAAGTCCAAGTAAATTTATGATAACTTTTCTGAGTTTATAGAATTTCTCTCTTTTAATGTTTTGTTTAGTTTGATATAAGTTATTTATGTTATCAAGTGATTGTGATACTATTATTCTCAACAATTTTTATAATTAATAATTTCTTATGCATATCAAATTTTATTGTAAAATTTTGTGAGTTAATTATTGTTAACATCTACCTAGATGGCTTAATATTATGGCTTGTCGCTATTAAGATATAATTTAAGATTAAGATGATTTATTTATCACATAAAATATATATAGTCTATTTTTTCGTGCATCGCACGGGTTACCGCTAGTATATATATATAGATTAGGGGTGAGAATTGTCCTATTTGTTTTGTGTCCTATTGTGTCATCTCGGATCAATGCTAATCTTATCCATTTGATTCATATTGTTGATGAAGAAATCTAACGAAAAAGATGATCAGAACTTCCATTTGATTGCTATCTACAAGATAGAGCTCCCCCAGCCATTGAACAATTGAGGGTCCTCCGATGCCCAAGTTAGTCTTTCAATATTATCAAAAATATTTAATGGACATATCATAAATAATAAATAACAAACAGCGTACGACACATTATAAATAATAAATAATAAACAACATACTTCAACCCATGGGGGTGTGGTCTATTTATAATAGCTAGTGACTTACCTATCAAGTAGTTTGAGTATTCCTGAAGTGTTTCTCAAACAATCTTCAGTTGTTCCTAAAGTGGTACAATTAAGTAATACATCCTCAATATGATACATTTTAAAGTGATTGGTATATTTGGGAAGTGAATTTCAATTTTAATGTGACATTTCATGATTGAATCTCTTTTTTAGAAGATAAGATGCCTAAATCTCATTTTTCATTATTTATTATTTATCTTGCCGAAAACATATTTGTTTGGTTTGATTTTCATAATCAATTTTTCATAAAAAAAAAATATTGAAAACAAATTTGGCGAAAAATTAAAAAAAAAAAAAATTATTTTCCTACGAATATTGAAATAAAAGGAAATAGAGGAGTGTATATGATAATATTGATTGGGACAGTATTAAAGAGTCGGATATACTCCCCTAGGAGGAGCAATGGGATTGGGCTGGGTGGGAATCAACATTCAAATGTTTGGACCCAATGAGAATGTGGTTTGCATTGAAGATAGCATAGCACTCAATACTTTTAGTGGTGGTCCCCAATTCCAGTTTATGACATTTCTTTACCTTCCGTGTTGATGTAGGTAGGTTATGTATGGTTCTAAACGAGGGAGGCTTTAAATAAATTTTTTTCTTTTGACGTTTGAGATTCATGAAAAAGCATTGGCATAGATTTTAGACATTTTGCAAGTTTTTCAACATTCAGAGAGGAAGGAGATTTTACTAAAAGGAAGCAACTCTATTTTATAATCTGGAAGGGGAGGCTCGAAAATGAGATAGTGCTTTTTGTCTCAAATTTTAAAATTCTCACAAGTCCTATGTTATAAATATATATATATATATATATATATATAGATTAGGGGTGAGAATTGTCCTATTTGTTTTGTGTCCTATTGTGTCATCTTGAATCAATGCTAATCTTATCCATTTGATTCATATTGTTGATGAAGAAATCCAACGAAAAAGATGATAAGAACTTCCACTTGATTGCCATCTACAAGATAAAACTCCTCCAACCGTTGAACGACTGAGGATATACACCTATGCCCAAATTAGTTTTCCAATATTATCAAAAATATTTAATGGACATATTTGTTGGCTTTTTGGCTTTTCGAAGGGTATTTTTGTGAATGTGAGCGTGCCAGTAAAGATCAATCAGTCCTTACAGAAATTGTGATTGCCAACCAATTATCAGACGATTGTGTTTTAGTTCTTTTCAGCCTCAATGAAGAGGACTTTTACTGGTGGCTTGACTTAGGAGAAATTAATAGAAATAATAGTAATATGAAGAACAATTGAAGTGTTTCATAAAAATGAACACTTACAATGGTTCGAACTCAGCCTCAGAGAGGTTTACAACAGCAATCTACTTGAATCTACTTGAAGCTACTCCTATGAATTGAAGTGCAGTGCGGGTATTTAAAGTGCAGGTATTTAAAGAATAGGTATTTAAAGACTGGAAATGTAAAAGACTGGAAAAGAAAATATATGAAGTAAATGACTGGTTTGTATGATCTGAGTCCGTCCTCTTTTTCTGGGGGCTGCTCTGCTATTTATACTCGTCAGTGATGACCTTCGAACTGTACTTCGAATTGTCGAACTGCTCCTCCATGATCGCTGATCATGCTTCCTTACAAGTAGCTCCATTATGCCATTACTGGCAGTTGAGTTTCCCTCTTGTACTTGAATTTGAATATGAGTAACCGTTGAAGATATGTCATCTTGCATCCCGTCATTGATCTAGTGTTACTCAGATCATGTGAGGACCAATATTTGTTGCCACGTGTACGATCAGGACTAAAGGCTTGAATAACCTCCCTTTATTACCCTTACTCTGCCACGTGTCGAACTGTAACTGGCTTTTACAAAATATGTAGCCAACATTACCCCCCGCACTAATATACCCAATACTTGGTGATATTAGTGGATTACAGTTTTCCCGCGCCTCTAGATCGTGTATGGAGTCCAAATTCTGGAAATACAACCGTCATCCATTTGGTGATTATTTGCATTAACTCGTTGAACATCCCAATACCTTAGTATTCGAACAGGCTATGGCTGCATCAACTTTCCTTACTACTGATCAAGCATATGAAGAGCCTTTGAGTGATGTTATTCCTCCTCGAAAGAATCTCCACGCATTCATTAGCCACCTTTATCCGCCCTTCTCTATTCAGGTAATGGAGGCTTTTGCAGATTATAAACCTTTGGACTACGAACACATTGCCTTCAATCCCTTGGTTTACAAACTTACAGACACAAAGAGTTCTTCCCCTAAGCTCCCTTTGTATTTTGACCGAACTACTCTCAAGCCTTTGCTTCGACAAGTTGAAAATATGGACTTAGGAAACTCTTCTTCACAGACCTCTGCATGGGATGAAATTGTAACCTCTCCACTCTCTGGGGCTTCTGGCTGGACAAGCTGGTCAACTCCTGAGACTTATGATTTAAGGGAGCGAATCAATCACCATTTTGTTGAGTTCACTGACCCCTTGGAGTTTCCCTCCTACGCTCGAAGCTCAGTGGTCTACCCTTACGTGCCCATTGACCTTCGACGTAGCTTGGAAGAGACTCTGCTTGTGGCTTGGTATACTTCTTCCATGCCTACAAAGATAATGCACCCTACCCGGCGACCAGAAGAAGCACAAGGGTATACCCCTTCATTCTTAGCCAAGAAGGCGAAGATTTGTTCTTCTGATTGGCTTGATTACATTAATGCCATTGTTCCTTCTGCTCCCGTGCCATCTCCCATAATAGAGGCATCCACACCCTCTTCTGCACCTTCTGAGATTGAAACATCTACTCCCTCCCCTTTGTCTTCTGAAGCAGAGCCATCTACTCTCTTCCCATCTTCCGAAGCAGGATCATCTTCTCCTTCTCCTTCTCCCATTCTTTCTTGGACAGAGAAACTAAGACTTGCCCTTCCAATGGACAAAATTTTTCCACCTTACCAACCTCCGTCACCCCCTTCTCCAACCGAGCGAAAGCAAGCTCAACTTTTGCTCGCGGCTTTCTCCCACCTGCCCTTCAATGTTCTTGAGGATGACATTCCTCTTAAGAACTTTCAATGGGCTTGTGATATCCTGACTAGGGGCCATGTCCTCAACCCTCTTGCCCAGGCAGAGCTTTATTTGTTTTTGGACCAACTCCCAGTGCTCCTCTACTGGCATCAGAATTCTAAGATCACCATCCAAAATCTGGATCAACTTTCATCTCTCCGAATTCATGCCCAGTATGAAGCAGAGAATTTTATCGAAGAGTTCGATGACTTCAGGAATAAAGATTCTGCGTACTGGGATGATTTGGTTATAGATAAATTGGAACAAAAATCGAGGGAAGAGGCTTTCGAAACAAAGGCTGAAGAACTCTATTATGAAGTGAGAGCTCATCAGCTTATGCAGTCAACTTTGGAAGAGATAGAAGAAATAATAAAGAAAGAACAGAAATTTATTGACCATTGCTGGACAAAATTTCATGACCTCGTTATTTATTCTATTCCTTATTTTTATGAACTTGAATTTGTACCCAGATAGGGTCACTTAATGTAATCGTCTTGGCTTTAATATAAACAAAGTCTTTCTGTACTTAACACTGTTTGACTCTGTTTCCTTTTATCTTTAACAGCTAACTCGTAACTTCGAATTTGAACAATCTCATCCTTCGAATCAAATGAAGTACTAAAAGAACCAATCATGTCTTTTTCCAATTCATGGTGTAAAATTGACAATTCTGGCAGATATTATTTTAGTACTTCGAATGACTTTACTCTTCAACACTAATTGTAACCAATATATGGTCATGGTTGATAAAGCCAATTAATTTTAAACTGATCTCTTTTGGCTTCGAAGGGCAACATATGGCAATTCCTTCTTGCTCATATAGAAACCAATGATTGGTCTTGGATGTTTCGAACAGTGCCCCTCTTCCTTAAAGAGTCCTAGGGTTTGCTTCGAATGTTGTCATTTTGACTGATAACCTTCAAACAGGTCTTTAGATTTTTTGAAGTAGACCAATACTTTGAGCATTCAAGCATTTTTAAGCATGTAGTATGCTCCGAACAGCGTTTCTCATACTCAGAGAATACTAGGTTTTGCTCCGAAGGTCGTTACTTTGATTTATAACCCCTAAACAGACCCATAACCAAGCAATTTAGCACCTTTAAGTATATACTAGGCTTCGAAGCCGACTTATGTATTTCGAAGCCGTTGTTATTTGATTTTTTGACGCCAAGATCTTGTTTTTGAAGCCAAATATTTCATTTCGAAGCTGGCCCCAATCCCTGGAATAAGCTTTTCCCTCCAAAACTATCAATATTGGAAGAAATTCCTCGCATTCGTACTTTTAATACTTAACGACTTACGGGGTATAATTTCGGACACAAAGGTTTTAAAACCCTCTCGTTTCGTGTTCCGAAATCTCTTGCCTTTTACAAACCCTTCTCTCTACTGGTTCTTCTAATCTTCTTTGCTCTTCTTTTGCTTACTACCAATGGATCCTTCCTCTCTAAAAGTACTTGCTGGCGACCATATCAGTCCTACCATGGCTTTGAAACATTGTATCGATGAAGAAATCAACAAGCTGACATCTGGTGAGTCAAGTAACATCGATGGTCGTCTTTTCGTTCCTCGCCACAGCAACAAACAGGAGTACGTCCTAGGTCCTATCTTCCAGGAGGTTCCTGCTCAACTCCCAGCTCTGTACCCTCGTTTGGAGGACCATTTCCTTCTTTACGAAGGAAGGCTTGATTGGGGAACTTGGAGGGTAAACCGTCCTCATCGCTGCTGGCCGACATTGAGGACTGACTGGGAGGAATGGTATGACAGAGTGGTGCCTGCGAGAGAAGATGACCTGCAAGAGCTTTATATCCTCGATGCCCTTCGACTTTCCAGGTTCATTATTCCTGCTGCCTTATGTTTTTGGAATATGGCTTTCAATTTCTTCCAATTTCGGTGCGGTATGATGGCCCCTACCGTTCTTGATATTTGCCATCTCCTAGGGCTTTCACCCCATGGTTCTCCTTTTACTCCCAACTATCCAGACCTTCCTGTCAAATTTTCTCTCCCAGCCCTAAACTCTTCTTATAGTGACTTCGTAAAGGCTGAAAATAAGAGAGAAGGTCCTGTGCGGGACAGAGAATTCTTCTCCTTCATATTATACTGGTTATGCAAATTCCTCTTTTGCACCTCATCTCAGAGGATTATGCCTGAGTTTGCTCCACTTGCGAAGGCACTCGTCTTGAAGAAACATATCGCTCTTGCTCCTTATCTTCTAGGTCATGTCTACAGAACCTGCTCCCAATTTTGCAAAAAACCCCTCGATGCTAACCAAGGAGGTCCCCTCTGGGTGCTCCAACTCTGGCTCTTTGCTTATTTCACTGACCTACATCCCAAGTGTTTAGGATTCCTTGTTCAGGATCCTAGTACTTACGGGGAAAAATATGCTAGGATTGCCCTTTACCCTGCTTCCTTTGCTTATTACTTCACCTTCTTTTATCAACTTCCTATCTCTCCATCTGCTTCCTTCTTTTGTCCTTTCGAAGCCAATAGAGGGCCAACCTGGCTACAATCTTTTCTGGCTGATAGGGAATGTTCCACTTCTCCCCACAAAGATATGTGGGCCTCTATATTATTACCAAGGGAGCTGTTCATTGGCACTCTGAACCCTCGAGCCTATAAATGCATATTTGAGGTATATTGCCCTTCTCAATTTGCAAGGCAATTTGGGCTCTCTCAAGGGATACCTGTTCCTCTTTGCAGTCTTTCAAATGTCCATCTTACTGCCAGAGATTTGAGAATACCCAAATCCAAGCCAGAGGCAGCAGTACTCAGACTGCTGAAGGAATTGAGTGAATTCCAATTTATCCCCTTTCGCCCCTTTGGCTCAGTCTTAAAAAGATTTAAGAACTGGTGGACAGCCAATATGGAAGTGCGCCTCTCTGCACACCCTCATGACTTGTTGGTGGGGTTGGGATTGCCTTCGAAGGATAAGTCAACAACCACCCAGAACACTTCTCCCCCTCCTGAAGTTGTCACCACTACTCCTGCCACTTTACCCCTTCCAGCCAGGGTTACTAGAGCTGCTTCGAAGAAGGGTGAGTATCTTCAAGTTCTTCTCCTCCTTTTTTATTTCTGAATCTTTTGTTGGTTTCCTTATACTCATGCTTTTGGTGTAGGGTCTCCACAAGAAGAGTCTCCCAAGAGAGCCGAAACTTTAGCTATTCTCAAGAAGAAACAACAACAAAAAACAAAAAGGAGACTAGTCCTTCCTCCTGAAGTACCTGAATCTCTTGAAGAAGAAAGAGAGGTTGAGTCAGAGAAGGAAGTGCCCTTACAAAGAACAAAGAGACAAAAGGTAGCTGTATCTTCATCTGATGTCATTGAAAATCCTGTTAGCGAGGCAACCACCATAATAGCGGAGAAAGAACTTATCTTCGGAGAGTCTGAACCCCGATCTGAAGAAGGGGAGGTTGGAAAAGAATTGGTTGTATCTCTGCCAAGGGAGAAGAGAAAGAAAATGACTGTTCCTGTCACTGACTATGTTGAGGACTCTACTCATAAAGCAGCCGCCAAGGCAGTCGAACAAGAACATTCCAAGGCAATCGTTGTATTTGAGAGGGCCAAGAAAAGATGGCAAGAGCAAAGAGAGGAAGCTGCTGCTGCCGATGCAACACAAGGGGAAATGGTAAGAAGGCAGCAGACTGCTGGACATTACTCTCTCCGCAGTTCTCCTATCAGTACTACCGCCTCTGGAACAAGTAATTTCTTTCATACCTCTGCTGTTTTTTACTTTATCAGCTTGTGGTATTGAAGTTTAACATTGTTCTGCATTTCTTCCTTTTGCAGTGACAACTACTGCACTCACCTTTCCAATGAGACCTTCCTCAATTTCGCTTGAGGTTGACCAAATACAGAATGTCAGGGTTGTTCGAGTCGTACTTCCACTTCCAAAGCCTATATTTGTCATACCTTCTTTAGACTCCAGTATTCCTGCATCTCCTTTTCTTGGATTAAAGCCATACCTCCCTTTTTTGGCTCGTATCCTACCTCAGTCTACTTTTCCTTTAAGCCTTGCTCTTTCTCCATCCTTTATAGAAACTCCAACTGCTACTCCATTCCCAATGGCAGTTGATTCTTCCACAGAAGACACTGGTAGCCCTTTAATTCATGGTTCATCACCAATGCTTGCTTCCAGTCCCTCTTCTCTTGATTTGCTGGTGGCCAAGACCATAGAGGCTGCCAAAGATGCTCCATCCGTTTCTCCCATCCCTATGCAGCCCTTTGCGTCTTCCACCACAACACTCTCTATGCCCTTCATGTCAAGGGATGAGGTAGACATTTTTGAAGGAAGACTAGCTAGTCTCTTTGACATACCTTCTACCTCTCCCACCTCCACTGCTGAAGCTGAGCCATTAGCCTTGGTTGACTCCCTATTGGAAATCTTCAAGAGTTCTCCTTCCTCCAGCAACAAGCCTTTTGCACCTTTAGTAGATTTGGACACATGCTTGCAACTGTTGACTTCTTTTTCAAGGATCCCCTTCGAGGCTCTACAAAGGCCCATCATCAGGAATGGGTTCCTTCAATGCTGTAACATTGCTGAGCAGTCTGCCATGAGTGTCTCATGTCATCTATCTCAGGATGCAGCTACTATTGATTTTTATCTCAATATTTGTCATGCTGCTAAAACTGCGGATGAGAAGCTGGCTAAGGACCAGAGTTTTGTTTCTCAAGTGCATACTGAAGTATCGACTCTGAAAGAACAACACTCTTCTGCCTCCCACTTTCGAGTCCAACTTCTGGAGAAAAAAGCTCAGCTTGAAGAAGAGTTAGCCGCAGTAAACCAAGCCTTGGTTCGAACTGATAAGAAACTGCACATCACCAATCAAGGGCTGGCTAATCGAAAAGAAGACATGGCTGTGGCTATCCAATTATTTCCTTCCCTTAGCAATAGGAAAGCTATTGTAGAAAAACAACTAAAGCATTGTAATGATTTTTGGGCCAATTTGTGGCACAATGTACTTGATTCTTTATGAAAGCACAATATTTTTGTATACCATTTGAGCAAGCTTGTGTTTTTGCATATGATGCTTGCATATGATGTTTACTCTATCCCCCGTGTTTCCCAAATGGTTGGAAAATAAGGTTTTAAATATCTGCCATTAATCTTTTTGGGATGTACATAACCATTCAAATTTCTTAAATGGTATGCTCTAAAAGGCAGAACCCTATGAATTTGATATGGTCCTTCCCAGTTAGGTGACCATTTGCCAAACTTATGGCTTTTAATCCCAATTGGGAGTATTGTCTTCCATACCAAATCACCTTCATCAAAGCCAATGTGTTTGACTTTCTTATTATAATTCTTGGCTGCTTTTTTCTTTTGGAAAAGAATGCTATTTAATGCCAAAATTCTGGCTTCATCTATGCCTTCTATTTCTAAGCACATACTTTGATGGTATTGTTCAGGATTCAATTGATCTTGACATCTTACTCTCAAAGATTTAACATTAATCTCTACTGGTAAGACTGCATCATGTCCATACACCAAGGCGTAGGGAGTGACTCCTGTGCTTGACCTCGGTGAGGTTCTATATGCCCACAAAACATCCAATAATAAGTTATGCCAATCCCTGGGATTGTCATCCACAACCTTCTGTATTCCTTTTTTCAAGGACTTATTGGATGACTCAGCTTGACCATTAGCTTGTGCATAATAGGGTGTGGAATTAACAAGGCTAATTCCAAATTTTGCCACAAAAGCCTTCACCATCTTCCCATCAAACACAGTTCCATTATCAACTGTTATGGTTTGCGGGATGCCAAATCTATGGATCAAATCTTTAATAAAACCAATAACCTCTGTTTGGTCTATAGCCTTGTATGGCTTAGCTTCGACCCATTTAGTGAAGTAGTCAGTGGCCACTAAAATGAAACAATGATGCTTCGAAGAAGGTGGGTGTATTTTTCCCATCATATCCATGGCCCACCCTCTGAATGGCCAAGGCTTCACTACTGCATGTAGGTCAGTTATGGGCACGTGCCTTATTGTGCCATGCTTTTGACATGCCTGACATCCCTTTGCATATTCTATGCAGTCTTTAAGGATGGTTGGCCAATAATAGGAATGCCTTCGAAGCAACCATCTCATTTTTACACCAGGTTGATGAGCACCACAAATGCCTTCATGAACCTCAGCCATGGCTGTTAATGCTTCTTTCGGGCCTAGACATTCTAACAATAAGCCATCTCCCCCCCTTTTGTAGAGAGCATTACCATATATCATATATTGCATAGACTGCAACTTAACTTTTCTACTGGCCTTCGAAGATGGACCAGCCAAGTACTGCATTATTGGATGCCTCCAATCTTGTTCTTGTAAGTCATTATAATTGACTTCCAAGATCACATTCCTTTTATTCAAAGGTTGTATTAATCTCTGATATGTTGTTTGGCTTATGTCCCTTTGGGTATTATCCCTTCTCTTGAAGTTCGAAGCCTTTTGAGCCACATCATTGGCTCTATTGTTCAAGAATCTTGGAACATGGGTTACATTTGCTATTTGAAACTGAGAAAGCAAATGTAATGCAACAACATAATATGGCAGGATACTTATGCTTTGACACTTGAAAATTCCTTTCACTTGGTTAACCACCAATTGAGAATCTCCAAATATGTCAACTGCATGTACTTGTAATCCAATAAGAATCTCTAGTCCCACAATTAAGGCTTCATATTCAGCCTGGTTATTGGAACAGGTAGCTTCATCCACTCTAAAACCATGGGTAGTTTCTGTACCCTGTGGAGACTTGATTACAATACCAATTCCAATTAACCCATTTGCTTTCGACCCATCGAACCACATTTGCCATGGCTCAACACTGGCCATACCAAGTTCCATTATCTCCTGGCTCTCTGTTTGAGATGGATGATCTGCCAAAAAATTGGCTAAAACCTGCCCTTTTACTGCCCTTTGAGGGACATATTCTAGATGAAATTCTGATAAGGCAAGCATCCATTTGCCAATTCTTCCCCTCAACATTGGTCTAGATAACATATATTTAACCAAATCCGTGGTTGCAATTACCAAGACAGTTGTAGGTAAAAGATAGTATCTCAATTTTATTGCAGCAAAATACAAAGCAAGGCACAGCTTTTCAACAGCTGAGTATTTACATTCACAAGAATTTAAAAACCTACTAAGGTAATAAACAGCTTGCTCTTTGCCTTCTTCATTGTCTTGGGCCAAGAAAGCTCCCAATGAATCTTCTGCTGCAGCTATGTACAACTTCAAGGGGTTGTTACCCTTTGGTGGCATCTGCACTGGAGGGTTGGCCAAGTAGGCCTTGATACCTTCGAAAGCAATTTGATGCTCTGCTGTCCACATAAATTCCTCTTCATCTTTCAGCCTTAACAAGGAAGAAAATACTTTAGTTTTCCCTGCAGTGTTAGAAATGAACCTTCGAAGAAAGTTAACCTGCCCAAGGAACCTTTGTAATTCTTTCTTACTTGATGGGGGTTTGGCTTCAATGATTGCTTTGGCTTTATTCTGATCAATCTGTATTCCTTTCTTGTGAACAACATAGCCCAAGAAATTTCCAGATGATACGCCAAAAGCACATTTAAGAGGATTGAGCTTTAACTTGAACTTCCTCATCCTTTCAAAAGCTGCTTCTGAGTGAAACAGGTGCTCCTCCATGGATTGGGACTTAACCACAATGTCATCAATATAACATTCCAAATATCCTCCAATAAGATCATGAAAGATAGTGTTCATGGCTCTTTGATATGTAGCTCCAGCATTCTTTAGACCAAATGGCATCTTAACCCATTCAAAGGTGCCAATATTCCCAGGACATCTGAATGCTGTCTTGTGGATATCTTCCTCTGCAATGCAGATTTGGTTATAGCCGGAATGCCCATCCATCATTGACAAGACATGGTGACCTGCTGAACCGTCCACCAGCAAGTCCACTATGGGCATAGGGTACTCATCTTTGGGAGTTGCCAGATTTAAATTTCTGAAATCAATACATACCCTCATTTTGCCATTCTTCTTGACTACAGGCACAATATTAGATAGCCACTCGACATACCTGGCTGTTCTAATAAAACCTGCCTTGAGGAGTCTAAGGATCTCTTCCTTGACCTTCTGAATTACTTCTGGACTCATCCTCCTTGATTTCTGCTTGTAAGGCTTGAAATTAGGCTTCATGGGGAGCCTATGTTCCACTAATGACCTATCCAATCCTGGTAGTTCATTATAAGACCATGCAAAGCAATCTTTGTATTTCTTCAGAACAACCAATAGCTGGTTTCTGTCCAGAGCATTCAAACAAGCACTTATATAGGTGGGCTGTTGTACAGAACCTTCCCCTAGATTTACTTCTTCTAAAGGATCTTGTGCATGAGAACTCCCTCTGGTTTCTTCTACCTTTGAAGTGATCTTCAAGCTTGGTTCTGCCCCCAGATTCTTCAATTCAATATCTCTGTCCTCCTCCTCATAGACAAAATCTGTCCACAAGGCTTCCTCTTCCTGTATCTTCTGGACTTTTGTCTCAATGTCCAAGGCACAGTACTTACCAAGAGTCAAGACTCTAGCCTGTTGCTGCTGCTGTTTGCAGCCAATTATCATGGCCTCTCTCTCTTGCTCCTGAACTTTCTGGACTATTGCTTTTATGTCCAATGCTGAAAATTTAATCAAAGCCAAGGACTTGGCTTCTTGTGGTTTCTCTCTTTGCCTATAACCAGGCATCATTGTCATCTCTGAGGACAACCTCTTCATCAGCACTTTTTTGGACTAAGTGCTTCAGGTGCGTCACCTCCTCATCAGCCGTCACTTCGGCTGAGCTGTCATCTTTCATCAGTATACTGAGAGGTGTCACTCCCTCAATATACAATTTAGCCTCTGCAAAGTCTGCACAGGCTATGAAGGGTTGAGGATCTGCATCGATTTCCTCTGTCTCTCCATTGCCTAAAGCCATCATGATTTTCTGATGTAAAGAAGAAGGCACACATTTGTTAGTGTGGATCCAATCCCTTCCAAGCAAAGCATTGTATTTAGCATTACTGTCGATTACGAAGAATGCTGTCATACAATCCCTGGTTCCCACACTTAAATTAATGGGTAGAATCCCCTGAGCCATTTGCTTATCTCCAGCAAAACCAGCAATGGTTGTGCTGGTTGGTATCAACCTGGGATTCTTTTTCCCTAGTTTCTTCAAAGAAGATTTCGGGAGTAGGTTTACTGCTGCCCCATTGTCTATCAGGACTCAGTTCAGCTGTATCCCATCAAAGAAAGCCTTGATGTACAATGGCCTGACGTGCTGCGTCATCGAATCTGAGGGGTACTCGAATGGATACGATAGATTGATGCTTACTACTTCCTCACTTTCATATTCATCTTCCATCGGGGTAACCATTTCGAAGTTATCTTGCACCATGCTTGCTTGTGAGTCTTCACTAGAGATCTGAACTAGATCAGCTTCCTGCCCCTCTTGATTTTCATCTCCAGCTTGGAATTCCTGTGGTAGTATGTGTACCATGTTCACTGATACTGGGGGAAACGAGCCAAACTGGATGGCTAGCTGTACTTGTTCACCCTCTTGGTTACTATAGTTGACTCCCTCAGAAACATCCTGCATGATGCATTCTAGTATTTCATTGCTAACTGATCCCTTCGAAGGATTTTTCTCAACTGGCTCTTCAGTCAGAAACGTTTGCTCAGCCATGAAGGCTTCGAACATCTCTTCTTCCACGACCTCTTTCTTCTGGCTTATGCTAATCTCTTCTTCGGTCTCGCTATCTGTCTCCATCAAAGCTTTCTCCAACCCTACTAAACTAGCCTTCTCTCTGGTTTTCAGTTCAGAATGAACTTTGGCCAACTGTTCTCGGCTGCAGACCACTTTGCTCTGTGGAACTGGCTTTGGAGCATGGTCTGACTTTGGGTTCTTCCTTCCTTCCGTTTTGACTGGTGAAGAATTTTCTCCACTTTCCTTCAGATCTTTTTGATACTTGGTGTACCTGCGCTGAATTTTTCTTCTCTGTGATCTTGAGATGACTGGGACCATATCTGGTTCCCTTGTCTTTGGGTGTTTAAGCAGCACCCAATTATTTGGAGCCACCATAGGAGGCCTGATCATCCTGCCTTGGTTTACAACATCTCCTCGAACAGGCAATTCTCTAGGTTTGTTTTGCATTACAAACCAGTCTGGGACTCCAGGTACCCATGAACTTGCTGATTCAGATGCTGAACTGCCCTTTTCCACCTTCGAAGCCATCTTCGAAACTGGCCGTAAAGGTAAGTGCTTGGTTTTGTCCTCATGTTTTGAATCTGATCCAGACCTTCGATAAGGGTGACCATTTTCTGTCCTGCGTAAAACTGGTCTAGGGGGCCAATCTCTGGCTTTGATTCCATGAACCGAACCTCTCTCCAGTTTTCTTTCAGAATGGCTACTCTCCATTCTATAATAGTTATGTGGCCTGGATTCATGCAAGAGCTTCTTGCCTTTGTCATGCATTCTGTTCACCACAGGCTCAACCACTGGTGGTCTCTGCCTATCACTAGCCGGATACGGCCTTTTGTTGTAAGCATTGGTTGACTTAGGACGTCTCTGAACGTCCCTGTAGTATTGCTTCCCATCAGTTGGGAGCCCCTTCAACAACTTGTAACTGAGTCTGCACCTGGGGCACATTCTCTGCATTACTGCTGCTTCTAAAGAATCATCATCCAGTGATTCTTCATCAGAATGTTCCTTCTGGTGCAAGAAACCTTGTTCAATAACTGGTAGGCTTCTAGCATTCTTCTTGATGTTGGTTTGATTAGCAACATGCATCTGCACATTGACTTCCTCCAATTCTGTCAAGGACAAGTTCTGAAAGTCTGATGTAATGACATTGGCTGCTGCCTCTCCAACTTCTGGAAAGGGATCACTGTCAATTCCCATGGCTTTTTCTGTTTTAGCTGAGAACTTCAAACTTCCTTTTCGAATCTGTTCTTGGATCCTGTCTCGAAAAACAATGCAGTTTTTAGTCGAGTGAGTCCAAGAATTATGCCATTTATAGTATACTTTTCCTTTTAGTTCATCTGGAGATGGTAGTTTTACTCCTTTAGGTAACTTAAGGAAATTAGCCGCGAGCAAATGATCAAAGATGTCATCTGCTTTTGTTAAATCGAAAGAGTATTTTCTATGAAAGTCTTTTTTTTTAAACTGCTGGTCTATAGTTGTATCCTTATGAATTAATGCTTCACAAATTACAGGTTCTTTGCCTACAATCTCTGCTGCATCTATTTCATAATTAGGATCTCTATAATATGTCTTATATGATGCATTATTTCGATCTTGTTCCTCTTCTAATAATGCTTCATATCGAGACACCTTATAGGTTAATTCGACCAAATCTCTGAATTCAGTTGAATCAAACTTCTTTCGAAGCCTGAATTCTAAACCATTTTGAGCCAATCTGACGAATTCTGGTTCTGGCAGGATGACTCTACATTTATTTCGAGCCTTTTTAAATCTGGCAATAAACTGAGTAGCCTTTTCTTCAGGCCTTTGACTCAATCTAGCCAAATCTGCCATAGATACTTCTGGCTCTGATTGGAAGAATTGGGCATGAAATGCCTCTTCCATTTGTTGCCAATTTTGAATGGAGCCAGGTGTAAGGTTGATGTACCATACGAATGCTCCCCCCGTTAGGGAATTTGGAAATAATCTCAGTTTCATATAGTCATGGTTAGTAAATTCACCGCATTGAGCGGCAAACCTAGCAATATGTTCTATCGTTGATTGATTTCCAGTCCCATAGAAAAGGGTAAAATCTGGTATCCTGAATCCCCTTGGGTATTCATGTACCCTATCTACCCATTCTGGGTATGGTTTTCTGTATATAGGAGTCTGGACCCCCCGAGCCATTGGTCCACATATCTCCCTAACAATATCAGCAATCTGGTCTCTAGGGACCATATTTTGTGCTTGCTGAACCACTACTGGAGGGGCAAACACAGGATTTGGTGGACAAACTTGTGCTTGTGGTCCTCTTGGTCCATAAGGTGGTAAATTTGGGGCTGGTTGTCCTTGCGGTGCAGGTTGCTATTGAGGGTATGGGTAACCCCTTTGAGCCTGACCTGCGAAAGGACCTGCAAAAGGTGCTAGAACAGGTGTCGTGTCTCTGCCATTTGTAGGAAAACCCTCCAACCCCCCGGGTGTAAATTCGAATAAGGGATTAGTGTACCCCCTTGTGCCAGGCATGGCTTCGAACATGGGATTTGTAACCATTCTTATGCCAGTTTCTTGTACTTGGCCAGATCCACCAACCTGTGTGGCTTCATTATTAAGTACTGAGGCATTTTGGCCTGCTATAGGCCTTGAAATGGGTTCATACCAAGACTGAGGTGATGGTCTTTCAAAGTTTTGGGTACTAGTTTGACCATTAGAATGTCCATTAACTTGCATAGGCTGTTTTTCTCTAGCCAATCTTTGTTGGGGGACATTTACAACTTCCTCCGTGTGTCTTGTGTTTGTTGGTTGGTGGGTATTCATTCGATCCAAAAAGGATGTTGCCCACCTTTCCATTGTTTTCATTAATTGTTGTCCCATGGCATTTACTAAACCATCCCATGGATTTGTTGGTTGAATAAATGGCACAGTGGACGGTCCAATTCCTTGGTTTTGTCCAATAATATGAACATATGGTTCTTGTCCAGAAGTACTGGTCTGTTCGACCATAGGTTCTGACAATATAGGAGTTTCCACAGGATGTGTTACCACATTATCCTCTGGATTTGGTATTTCTACCTCTCCTTCCACGCCTTCTTCCAAGCGTTCATTTTCTCCTTGTCGTCTTCTTCTAGCCATTTTTTAATTCGAGTCCCACTGGGCGTGCCAAAAATATATGTTGGCTTTTTGGCTTTTCGAAGGGTATTTTTGTGAATGTGAGCGTGCCAGTAAGGATCAATCAGTCCTTACAGAAATTGTGATTGCCAACCAATTATCAGACGATTGTGTTTTAGTTCTTTTCAGCCCCAATGAAGAGGACTTTTACTGGTGGCTTGACTTAGGAGAAATTAATAGAAATAATAGTAATATGAAGAACAATTGAAGTATTTCATAAAAATGAACACTTACAATGGTTCGAACTCAGCCTCAGAGAGGTTTACAACAGCAATCTACTTGAATCTACTTGAAGCTACTCCTATGAATTGAAGTGCAGTGCAGGTATTTAAAGTGCAGGTATTTAAAGAACAGGTATTTAAAGACTGGAAATGTAAAAGACTGGAAAAGAAAATATATGAAGTAAATGACTGGTTTGTATGATCTGAGTCCGTCCTCTTTTTCTGGGGGCTGCTCTGCTATTTATACTCGTCAGTGATGACCTTCGAACTGCACTTCGAACTGTCGAACCGCTCCTCCATGATCGCTGATCATGCTTCCTTACAAGTAGCTCCATTACGCCATTACTGGCAGTTGAGTTTCCCTCTTGTACTTGAATTTGAATATGAGTAACCGTTGAAGATATGTCATCTTGCATCCCGTCATTGATCTAGTGTTACTCAGATCATGTGAGGACCAATATTTGTTGCCACGTGTACGATCAGGACTAAAGGCTTGAATAACCTCCCTTTATTACCCTTACTCTGCCACGTGTCGAACTGTAACTGGCTTTTACAAAATATGTAGCCAACAATATTATAAATAATAAATAACAAACAATGTACGACATATTATAAATAATAAATAACAAACAACGTATCTCAACCCATAGGGATGTAGTCTATTTATAATAGTCAGTGACTTACCTAGCAAGTAGTTTGAGTACTCTAGAAGTGTTTCTCAAACAATTTTTCAAGACTTCTATATCAATACAATCTCATCTCATGATGAGTTTCGCACAATGTAAAAAAAAATATCATAGTGTTTAACAAGGATTTGACCACCGCTTTACAAGTGATAATTCATAACTGAGTCACGTGGTGGTGTTGGGACCCACGTAATTATTGTGTTGATTTTTATTCTCTTTCAGTTGCCTCTAACCATTCATTCTCTTTGAGCCCAGTGAAAGAGTAGAAACTTTCTGTTATTGCTTTGATAAAAATAGCTAGGTAATATTGCGTAACTAGAACGATATACGGATGCTAGGGCTTATTCCAATAATACCTAATGTTATTAGGATTAATTTTGAAAATGTCTAACATAATCATACAGCTACAAAAGATTATTTCAACAAAAGTCAGGTGTTAAACTTTGTTACTTTATATATGCATTATATATTACTCAAGTTTTCACATCTTTAACTAAAGCGGTACAATTAAGTAATACATCCTCAATATGATACATTTTAAAGTGTGATTGGTATAATTGGGAAGCGACTTTCAATTTTAATGTGACATTTCATGATTGAATCTCTTTTTCAGAAGGTAAGATGCCTAAATCTCATTTTTCATTATTTATTATTTATCTTGCCAAAAACATATTTGTTTGGTTTGATTTTCATAATCAATTTTTTATTAAAAAAAAAAATTAAAAACAAATTTGGTGAAAACTTGAAAAAAAAAAAAAGAAGAAGTTATTTTCCTACGATTTTATAATTTTTGGGTAGAAATAATTTCAAAAAATTTAAAAATATTTTCTGGGTGTTTATATTTTAAAAATTAATTTTATTCTTTGAAAAAAAATTTAAATAAAATTTTGAAATAAAAGGAAATAGAAGAGTGTATATGATAATATTGATTGGGACAGTATTAAAGAGTTGGATATACTCCCCTAGGAGGAGTAATGGGATTGGGCTGAGTGGAATCAATATTCAAATGTTTGGGCCCAATGAGAATGTGGTTTGCATTGAAGATAGCATGGCACTCAATACTTTTAGTGGTGGTCTCCAATTCCAGTTTATGACAACTTTACCTTCTGTGTTGATGTAGGTAGGTTATGTATGGTTCTAAACGAGGAATGCTTTAAAGAAATTTTTTTCTTTTGACTTTTGAGATTCATTAAAAAGCTTTGGTATAGACATTTGACATTTTGCAATTTTTTCAACATTTAGAGAGGAAAGGAAGCAAGTCTATTTTATAATCTGGAATGGGAGGCTGGAAAATGAGTTAGTGCTTTTTGTCTCAAATTTTAAAGTTCAAAATTCTCACAAGTCCTATGTTATAAAAAAAAAATATATCTATATATATAGATTAGGGGTGAGAATTGTTCTATTTGTTTCGTGTCCTATTGTGTCATCTCGGATCAATGCTAATCTTATCCATTCTATTCATATTGTTAATGAAGAAATTCAACGAAAAAGATGATTAGAACTTCCACTTGACTGCCACAAGATAAAACTCCCCTAGCCGTTGAACGACTGAGGGTCCTCCGATGCCAAGTTAGTCTTTCAATATTATCAAAAATATTTAATGGACATATTATAAATAATAAATAAGAAACAACGTACGACATTATAAATAATAAATAACAAACAACGTACCTCAACCTATGGGGGTATGGTCTATTTATAATAACCAGTGACTTACCTAGCAAGTAGTTTGGGTGCTCGAGAAGTGTTTCTTAAACAATTTTCAGTTGTTTAGGACTTCCATATCAATATAATGTCATCTCATGATGAGTTCCGTACAATATAAAGAACTATCAAAGTGTTTGACTAGGATTTGACCACCGCTTTACAAGTGTTAATTCATAACAGAGTCACGTGGTAGTGTTGGGACCCACGTGATTCTTGTGTTGATTTTATTCCCTTTTAGTTGCCTCAAAGCATTCGTTCTCTTTGAGCCCAGTGAAAGAGTAGAAGCTTTCTGTTATTGTTTTAATAAAAATAGCCAGGTAATATTGCCTAACTAGAACGATATACAAGTGCTAGGGCTTATTCCAATAATACTTAATCTTATTAGGATTTATTCTAAAATTATCTAACCTTACTAAGACTTATTCCAACAATGCCTAACCTTGCCACGTCTTATTCCAAGAATGCCTAGTCTTTCTAGGCCTTATTTCGAGAAAATGCCTGATCACAATTCATTTTGCCCTCGAATTTACCAAAGGGTAGAACAATTCGTCTTGCCCTTGATTTTACTGAAGGGAAAAGCAATTCGTTTTGTCTCCGAGTTTTCCATGGGACAGAGCAACTCGTCTTGCCCCCGGGATTACCAAGGTACATAGCAACTTGTCTTGCCCTTGAAATCCACGAAGTACGAACTTTATCTCTGCCTAGTGGCATATATGACCAAATGATCTCCAGTGGCATCCATTTAAAGAACATTTCAATGGCATGTTTGATGGCATATCCAACCAAAGAACATTTCAGTGGCATATCTGACCAAATGGTCTCCATTCAAGTTCAGTGGCATATCTAACCAAAAATACATATATCCAAGAAACTTCAATAATCTCATGTCTCCATACGATATCCATAATCATTCACATAATTTCAAGGTTTAAGTGTCAATTAAGCCAACCCCTATTATTTAATCAAGTTTAAAAACTAGGGTTTTTGATGAAATTGGGGCATTTCTCTCTTTTACACTTAAAGGGTCAATTTTTATCATCAACAACAATAATTAACAAAACATTCATAGTCTTCCTAAAAAAATGTGGGTATAAACACTTTTTATATAACTAAGAAAATATTACATATATCTCAAATTATAAATATATCAAGTTAAAAGTACCTCTACCTCAAGGGTGGAGACAAGAAGATGAAAACTCGAAGAGAGCTTTGAAGAAATCACAATCCAATCGGTCAAAATGTTGATCTTCACTTGTTCTTCACCTTTAATGCAAGATCTATAGTGGATTCTTAGTGAAAAATAGATGAAATCAAGGTTTTGAGATCTAGGGTTTTGGGTAAGAAGGAGAGCGAGAGAAGAAAGGAAGAAAGAATAAAAAGTTTAGATTAAAAAATGAAATAGATATTGGAACTAGCACTCCCACCAAATTCACAAATGACCTCTACTCAACAACGAGTTTCTAGAAGAGTCTCCCAACACAAAGGATTTCACGTGATGAATAAGAAACAACTTCCACGAAAGAAGATAAGGCAACACAATGATATAAGAGGTAGATTAACTCACAATAGAATTACAATCGCCACTCCAAAATCTAGTTCGAAATCTAGAAAAAAATTTCATTTTTCAGTCATATACCGGTATTCTATAATACCCCAAATGATATGAATAACAACTCGAAAATGGTGAGTCTCTCTTTCGACTCATTCGCAAGAAATACCTCTAACCAGCCACAAGAACCCATCGATCCTACAAAGCAAAAGTCAAGCAAAAGGTGTCACTAACATACCCTATAGTACTCGCATCTCAGATAAACTCAACCTCAAGGGAATAACTCTAGATTGTCTAACGACCTAAAATCTTAGAAAGATAAGCTCTCGCACCTCATTCAAACCCCAAGAAACAACTATCAGTAGCTTGGCAACCAAACTTTCAAATGATAACCTCACACCACATCAAAAGTCCTCAACCCCCTCTATTGAGAAATAAAAGATTCTAATAAGAGTTAAATCCACCAATCATGGCCTTCGACGAAACACAAAATTACGTTTTTACAACACAACTAGTATTCTATACCCACACATTACTCAATTTCATTTTTCGAATACTTAAGAACCCAAAATGCCCACACAAAAAAAAAAAAAAATATGAATTTTGAAATTAAAAGAGATTATTTTTGGTAGAAAGCCTTTAAAAATTTTTTAGATACATACAAGTGAATTGTAAAAATGAAGGGTTTGAAAAGATTTTTTTTTTGGGTTGAAATGGTTAGGAGTTATACACATCATAAGAATCGATACGCCCTCTTTACAACTATTTCTCCTTTACTCACTGATTTATCCATAACTATAAATTCTCAATTTTGGCAAAAACAAGATCATACCCAATAGGAAAACTCCATTATCAACTCTTTCCTCAAACATATTTCAACTAGTGACTCCTAAACGTCACCCAATTAATGATCCCACCACCATAGTGATGCCACTACCTAATCACAATCATACAAGCAACAACCATTCAAAATAATAACGATGAGGTTCAATAAAATAAACGAATACGTTTTACTCATAAACTTGGAAAATCGTTTTCCCTCACAACCACCATTACAATCTATCGACTACTCATTAAACTTTTCGAGCTTGCAAAAACAATTTTCGTAACTACCCTATCTTGGGAATCACCCGCGACCAACTAGAAACAATCAACAAGCAAGTAGCATGACTTGTCACTCCAGTGAGTGACACATACACACATACACACACACACACACACAAACACACACACACACCAATGAAGCAATTCTCATTCACATGCCTCATTACTAGACTTAAGACAAGTTTTAAGGTGATTCCCTATCAACCTCTCCTAACGCCACAACAATAGCTAACACACCACGTAAGAAAAATCATCTACCTATATGTGCATAATGGACTACATTCCTTGAAATCAACACCTTCACAATCCAATATCTTAATTCAAAGGTGAGCTACACCTCTTATCTAGGCAAAAACTTCCCAATTAACTATAAAAAGATAATCTCAAAGGTAACAGCTAGATCTGGAATTTTAATTATCTCAACTGATCAAATGTAAGGAAACTATTAACTACCTCAAAATCCAAACTATTTTCATTTACTAGGAGTTGAATACACAAGGATGACCTCAATAACTATGTTAGATTAACACACTAGTGCTCCAAAGTCTCCCCACACCTACGATGCATGAAAACCAAGACCAAGTCTCTAGGTCAACCGTTAAGAAAGAATTTCTTACCTGAAAATTACAATTACTCGTACTCACCGGCAACTAACTTAGTATAAGAAATTAATGAAAAGTAATCAAAAACTAAAGTCAACCTCTTACTTCCAAGGCCATTACACTCCAATCACTTAACAATCTCATCAAAATGAAAACGAAGATTTAACTCTCTTAACTAACATGGTCACAATACTATGGTACTAACTACCAACTCAACCGAACACAGAAAACTTATAAAGGAAGACTACCCCAAATAATTTCCATATTAACAGATAGCTCCACAAATTTGTCTAGCACCACTTACCACATCATTCCGACAATAGCATTGAAAGGCAAGGATATTGGTTAGCACACTTTCTACTCGTTATATAACTGTAACGACCCAAACCCACCCCTATAGGTTTAGCATTCTATAGGTTTAGCATTATAACCGGCGAGTAATCCTTAGATTACCAGAGGTCTCTTAACAGGATAATATTTAATTGGGGGCTGCGGAAGCAATTATACCAAATATGAATAGTCCATAGAGCCGTGCAAATATACATGGGACAAAAATTTGAAACCTTATGTGCTATATTTATATATATGACATCATGATGCATTAGTCTTCATCATATTTGATACTGTTGTAGCCCAAAAAAAGAAGATAACTTTTATACACAAAACAAAAGACTTGCTCGTATTACAAACAAAAACATAAGGTCTTTACTTATGCCACTCAGACTTGACTTGATCACACAAGGGAACTTCCTCGGAGGCACAACGGTTGGCAAACAAAATAGAAGTGCCAGATCCTCAACTTTGGGTCTGGTCGCGCGCCTGGTCACCTACATACATAATATAAACAG
This sequence comes from Camellia sinensis, assembly GCF_055761805.1. Classification (NCBI taxonomy): domain Eukaryota; kingdom Viridiplantae; phylum Streptophyta; class Magnoliopsida; order Ericales; family Theaceae; genus Camellia; species Camellia sinensis. The sequence goes on from NC_138962.1 coordinate 144,289,062, forward strand.
TGAACGGAAGCACAGTGAATAATAACAGAGTAAAGATTTTAATGAATGATGCCCAGAACAGATTTCAAATCTCGTAGCAAATCAAAATCATAATTAGGTTTATAGCAGAAACAGAGTTATAGTCTTATTTATATTCAAATCATGTGCGGTACATCCATTAGCATAAACATGTCTCTTTGGTCAAGCATATCAAGTTCCAAAAAGGAACCTCTGGTACTGGGTAACATATCTCATACATAAGCCGCGGTATTGTTTCCTCCGGGCGAGTGCTTGTGCCACGGTATTATCTCCCTCAGGCGAGGGCCTCGTGACCATAAGCCACAGTATTATGTCCCTTAGGCTAGGGCCTCTGCTAAGGATACCACAATTACTTTTTCAAGAAACTTGGACAATCATTCATTCATACAAAACGTAGCATTTCAGAAAACTGATCATTTCTTATCATCAGAAAATAATTAAAGTCAAACATAGCTTTACAGAGTTATTACTCACAGATAACCAGTGGCTCCAAGTAGACGAGTAGAGTAGGTAATTCACTTAACTTGAGGCGCGTGACCTACATAACATGACAGATACATACAATAAAGCACACGTTCAAATTGTACGTAACTTATTTCATTTATTTTAAGTGTGTTTCTAGCCTTTATCCTCATTATAGTGTTTTAATCTTGGCCTAAGAATGCTTTAGATGGAATGAGGATGCAAAAATGTACTTGAAAACATTTTTCAAAACTTGCTGAAAACAGGGTCCACGCTTGAGCTTGGTTTTCCTCGCTCAAGCGGACATGTAAAATGTGAAGGTATGCTCGAGCGTAACTTCTTTCACTCGAGCAGTCTGTAAACTTTGAGAAAAGTATTGGTTGGTTGATTTTCATGCTTGACGGACACTCGATCTTCGCTCGAGCATGGCTTTTGTCACTCGAGCGATCTACAAAACACATGAACTTCTGGGAGCATGCATTTTACGTTCGAACAAACTTCTGGTCACTCGAGCGAAGGTGCAAATTCTGGAATTTCCAGATTTGCTTCCAAGGTCCAAAACTCAATCTTAAAGCATCAAAAATCGATTTTTCTAGTCCAAAACTTGAGGGAGCACTTAGAAACTCATAAAACATCATGAATTAAGGATCATTTCAAGAAATCATGGCCCAATAGCTTGCCAATTGTGCAAAAAAAAAATTCAACTTAAAATTTGTGAATGTTCCATGAACATAACATGTATGAATTTCTTTGAACTTAAGCTTCTCAAAACATGATCAAATGTTACAAAACAACATGAAACTTGATGATTTCCCAAAATTAAGGTGAATCCAAAACATGCATGAGGGAATTCTTGGCAATTAAACTCAAAATATGAGAAAATATGCATGCATGTATGGTATGAGTTACAATTCTCCAATTCTAACTTAATTCTCTTGTCAATCCATTTCTCTCACTTGAATTCTTGTAAAATCTAACTCAATTACACAACCAAGAGTTTGATTCCTTACCTAGAGTCCTCAATTCCTTAAATGCCAATGTTCTCTTGCTTAATCTCTCTAATTCCCTTCAATTCCTCTAATAATTGCTAGCTTGGCCTCAAATTGACTCCAATCTCTCCCCCTTCTCCCTCTCTCACGGTTGGCATCAACAAAAAAAAAAAATGGTGAAGAAAAGAGAGTTGAGATGTATATAGAAGTCTTATATAGGCTTGGGCAAAAGTGTAATTATTTTTGGATCAAGTTAGTCAAGTAGACATTAAATTATTTTAATTTAATTGTTCTGAATCGAATTTCAATTAAACCTACCATAAAATTCTAATTAACACATAAATCAAGTCAATATCTGAATCGGATGCCGATAAAGCCTTCAATTCGTAATCCGAAACGGAAACATAAACAGATCTTTCTACATTAAACAGATATAAACACATATAATGCAATGTATGATGCAAAATTTCACTTTAATTTCTTTTTAGGTATAATTAAACATGGATTGACGTTAACTATGGGTTGGGGTTGTTACCGTTTTTCCCCCTTAAAGAGTTTGGTCCTCTAAACTCGAATTACCTTCGTTTCGGAAAAACGTTGGGTCCAACGGAAACAAATCCGGATATCTCTTAATCATGTCTTCTTTTGTTTCCCATGTAACATAATTTCCTCCGTAGTTTTGCGAATCAACCTTCACCAATGATATTTCTTTATTCCTTAATCTCTTGATTCGACAATTCACAATATGAATAGGTCTTTCTTCGTACGTTCAATCATCCTTCAAAAGCACATGTGTGGGTTCGATAACATGGTGCGGATCTCGTAAGTAATCCCATAACATTGAGACATAAAAGACATTATGCATATGCTCCATAACTAGTGGTAAGGCTACCTGATACGTCACCGGGTTGATTTTCTCCAGAACTTCATATGGCCCAACATATCTCGGTGCTAATTTTCCTTTAACACCAAACCGCGTTTGTCCTTTCATTGGAGTCACCTTAATAAACACATGATCCCCGACTTCATATTCTTTGTCTCTTCTTCGGACATTGGCATAACTCTTTTGCAGGCTCTGTGCAGTTTTCAGACATTATTAGATCAGTTTCGCTTTCTCGATTGTTTTTTGCACAAGTTTTGGCCCCAATAAAGGTCTATCACCTATTTCGGCCCAATATATCAGAGATCGGCATTTCCTACCATACAAAGCCTCGTAAGAAGCCATACCGATACTTGACTGGAAGTTGTTATTATACACAAACTCAGCCAATGGTAAGTAAATTTCCCAACTGCCTTGAAAGTCTAAAGCACACATCTGTAATAAATCTTCCAACATTTGAATGGTCCGTTTAGATTGGCCGTCTGTCTGTGGGTGATAAGTGCTGTTTAGCCTTAATTCAGTTTCCAAAGCCTGTTGTAGACTCAGCCAGAATCTTGAAGTGAATTTAGAATCTCTGTCGGATACAATAGATATTGGCACGCCATGTAATCTCACAATCTCATTAACATACAAGGTAGCTAACTTATCCACATTATACAATGATTTAACAGGTAAGAAATGTGCGGATTTAGTTAAGCGATCAACAATTACCTAGATAGAATCCATACCTCGAGGAGAGCGAGGCAAACCGACGATAAAGTCCATCGTGATTTGCTCCCATTTCCATTCCGGTATTGGAAGCGGCTAAAATAATTCGGTGGGTCATTGATGTTCAGCTTTAACTTGTTGGCAATGCAAGTATTTAGCCACAAAGTCTGTAATACACTTTTTCATTGCAGGCCACCAGAATTTCTGTTTCAAATCATGATACATCTTCGTATTCCCTGGATGCATAGCAAATTTAGAGCTGTGAGCTTCAGTCATAAGGCGTTTCCTCAAGTCAAAACAATTCGGCACACAAAGTCCATTCTAAAATTTCAAAACATTGTTTTTAAGTATAAACTCGGGCCTTGGTGTGGAGTCAATTTCATCTATGATCTTTTTCAAGAATTCATCTTGGAGCTATTTCTTTCTAATTTCTTCAATGATTGTAGGTTGTACGGAGGTAGCAGCTAAGATTCCACCTTGTTCTCGCAATACAATCTCAATCTCATTCTTTCCAAGTCGCATAATAATTCTTTTTGACCAGTGAGCAAACATGACAAATTTTCAATTGACTTTCGGCTTAAAGCATGTGCCACGGTATTAGCCTTCCCTGGATGGTACAAAATCTGTAAATCATAGTCTTTGATTAACTCTAACCATCTCCTCTGCCTCATGTTCAATTCTTTTTGGGTAAAGAAATATTTGAGACTTTATGGTCTGTGTACACTTCACAAGTTACTACGTATAAATAATGGCGCCAAATTTTCAAAGCAAACATTACAGCTGCAAGTTCAAGATCATGAGTCAGGTAATTTTTCTCATAAGGACGTAGTTGCCGAGAGGCATAAGCAATTACCTTCCCATTCTGCATTAGCACACAACCCAACCTTTTATATGAAGCGTCACTGTAAATTTGGAACCCATCGGTACCATTAGGTAAAGTTAAGATTGGTGCAGTCACTAATCTGGTTTTCAACTCTTGAAAAGCTGATTCACGCTGATCATTCCAATCAAACTGTACATTCTTTTATGTCAATTGTGTCAATGGCATGGCAAGTTTTGAGAAGTCTTTGACAAATCTTTTATAATAACCAGCAAGTCTCAGAAAACTTCTAACTTGTGATACGTTGGTCAACAATGGATTCAATTTTTTGTGGGTCTACTGATACACCATCCTTGTTGATCATATGTCCCAAAAATGCCACACTGTCAAGCCAGGATTCACATTTGGATAATTTTGCATACAGTTTCCTTTCTCTCAAAATCTGTAAAGCAGTTCGCAAATGGTTCTCATGTTCTTCCCTGCTTTTGGAGTATATTAGTATGTCATCAATAATGACAACAATGAATTCATCCAGAAATTGTTTGAACACCCTATGCATTAAATCCATAAACGAAGAACTGAATAGAGTAAATTAGTTTTGTTTGTTTGAACGCCCTATTCATTAAATCCATAACTATCGATTAGTTACCCCGAATGGCATTATTAAAAACTCATAGTGCCCATATCTAGTTCTGAATGTTGTTTTCTCTATATCTTCTGCTTTAACTTTTAACTGATGATAGCTTGATCGGAGGTCAATTTTTGAAAACACTTGGGCTTCCTGTAGTTGGTCAAATAAATCATCTATCCGGGGCAATGGATATTTATTCTTGATAGTTACTCTATTCTGTTCTCAGTAATCGATACATAATCTCAAGGACCCGTCATTCTTCTTAACAAACAAAACTGGAGCACCCCAAGGGGACGTACTCGGACGGATGAATTTCTTGTCTAACAATTCTTGGAGTTGGTCTTTTAACTCTTTTAGTTCAGAAGTTGACATTCTATATAGGGTTTTGGAAATAGGTTGTGTTCTAGGTACTACATCAATAGTGAACTCAATTTCCCTATCAACTAAGTTTTCAGGCAGGTCATTCAGAAACACATCGGGAAATTCACAAGCAACAAGAATAGTTTCCACATTAGAATTATCAGAAACCTTAGTCAAAACACAACACATATAACCCTTACATCCCTTCCTAAGCAGTTTCACAACTTTCATGGCAGAAATCAGGTATGGGGGAGGAATTACCCCATTCGTAGTAAACACAAACTCAGGTAAGCCAGGTGGACGAAATACAACAAATTTATTCACATAATCAATGGTGGCACAATACTTAGTCAACCAATCCATACCTAAAATACAATCAAAATAATCAATGTTCAAGGGTAGTAGATCAACATACAATGTCATTTCACTAATCATAAGATCACATGCCGGATAAACATAAGCATATATCATAGAACCCCCAGATAGTGTAGATACAGATAGCAAACAATTCATAGGTTCCAACGGTCTAGTTAATTTTCAAGAAAAAGCATGTGATACAAATGAATGCGTGGAACCAGAATCAATTAGCACATATGCATCCTGAGCACAGATAGAAATTATACCTAACACTACTAATTCAGTATTCTGTACATCCCCAGGCACCAAGGCGAATACTCTCTCTTGTCTTAATGTTTCATTCCCCTTGTTTTCCCTGGCATTAGTTTTGGAATTTGATCTGGCCACTGAAACAGACCCAGCTAAACTTGCTATGGGGTGACAGGCATTCCTGGATCCCAGTGGACAATCTTTTATCATATGGCCAACTTTGCCACATCGGTAACAGGCACCAGATACACGATAGCATACTCCTCTATGTTTTTTGCCACAATTTGGACAGTTTGGTATAGATCCACTACTTTGACCAGAACTACTAGATGATCTTGTGTTTTGTCTTTTCAAAAATGATCGGCCCTTCTTGAAATTAAACCTGGCCCTCTTGCCTTTCCATTCAGTCAGTGGAATTGTAGCTTGTTTCTTTACTGCTGGAATGGCCTCTGCCATCAGTGCTCTATAAAGGACGTCAACATATGTACATAATTTCAGCACACCTACTTGGTCATACACGTTCAAGTCTAATCCCCCTTCAAATTTTTGAGCCTTTTTGTAATCCGTGTCGACCATATGAGGAGCAAATCTGGCCAACTCAGTGAATTTAGCTTCGTACTCGGCTATAGATATCTTCCCTTGCTTAAGTTTTTGGAACTCGGACACTTTCCAATCTCTAAAGCATTGGGGAAAGTATTTGTCATAAAAGATCTCATTGAAATGGGTCCATGTCATATTCCCGTTACTTCCTCGAATTAACAGCCACCATCCACGGGTTTTATCTTTTAAGGTGTAGGTGGCCAAAAGAACTTTTTGCATCTCAGTATAGGGGAAGACCTTGAATAATTTTTCCATTTCAAGTAGCCATGATTCTGCCTTTAATGGCTCAATGCCACCCAAGAAAGTTGGTGGTTTCATTTTCATGAATTTTTGCGTTAGGTTGATGATGTCATTATTATCCAATTCAACTTGGACTGGAGGGGCTGGAGGAGGCATCGGTTGTTGTCTTTGTTGCTGTGCTATTGCTTTAGTTAGAGCGGTAATCATCTATTCCATTCGGCTCATGCGAGCCTCTAAGGAATCACTTGTATCATTACTTTTTGCATTCTCCATTACCTATAGGTAAACACAACAATTATAAATATAGGGATAATCTTGCTCATTTCCTTCAATTTTATTTGTCAAATTCAAATTCAGTTTTCACATTTATGAATGAAGATTACTACACACTCACACATGCTGATGAAATGTCCCTATTTCTTTCTAGGACATCCTATAGCTTTTATGGACTTGTGTGTGCGGCTTAACATGTGCTTTGATACCACTCTGTCACGATCCAAACCCGCCCCTATAGGTTTAGTGTCGTAATCGGCCAGTAATCCTTAGATTACCAAAGGCCTCTTAACAGGATAACATTTAATTGGGGGCTGCGGAAGCAATTATACCACACATGAATAGTCCATAGAGCCGTGCAAATATACATGGGACAAAAATTTGAAACCTTATGTGCTATATTTATATATATGACATTATGATGCATTAGTCTTCATCACATTTGATACAGTTGTAGCCCAAAAAAAGAAGACAGCTTTTATAAACAAAACAAAAGACTTGCTCGTATTATAAACAAAAACATAAGTTCTTTACTTATGCCACTTAGACTTGACTTGATCACACAAGGGAACCTCCTCGAAGGCACAACGGTTGGCAGACAAAACAGAAGTGCCAAATCCTCAACTTTGGGTCTGGTCACGCGCCTGGTCACCTATATACATAATATAAACAGTGAGCGAAAGCTCAGTGAATAATAGCAGAATAAAGATTTTAATGAATGATGCCCATAATAGATTTCAAATCTCGTAGCAAATCAAAATCATAATCAGGTTTATAGCAGAAACATAGTCATAGTCTTATTCATATTCAAATCATGTGTGGTACATCCATTAGCATAAACATGTCTCTTTGGTCAAGCATATCAAGTTCCAAAAAGGAAACTCCAGTACCGGGTAACATATCTCATACATAAGTCGCGGTATTGTTTCCCTCGGGCGAGTGCTTGTGCCACGATATTATCTCCCTCGGGCGAGGGCCTTATAAAAATAAGCCACAGTATTATGTCTCCTAGGCGAGGGCCTCTGCTAAGGATACCACAATTATTTTTTCAAGAAACTTGGACAATCATTCATTCATACAAAACGTAGCATTTTAGAAAACTGATCATTTCTTATCATCAGAAAATAATTAAAGTCAAACATAGCTTTACAGAGTTATTACTCATAGATAGCCGGTGGCTCCAAGTAGACGGGTAGAGTAGGTAATTCACTTAACTTGAGGGCATGACCTACATAACATGACAGATACATACATTGAAACACATGCTCGAATTGTACGTAACTTATTTCATTTGTTCTAAGTGTGTTTCTAGCCTTTATCCTCATTATAGTGTTTTAATCTTGGCCTAGGAATGCCTAGGATGGAATGAGGATGCAAAAATGTACTTGAAAACATTTTTCAAATCTTGCTGAAAATAGGGTCCACGCTCGAGCTTGGTTTTCCTCGCTCGAGCGGACATGTAAAATGTGAAGGTACGCTCGAGCATAACTTCCTTCACTCGAGCGGTCTGCAAACTTTGAGAAAAGTACTGGTTGGTTGATTTTCACGTTCGACGGACGCCCGATCCTCGCTCGAGTGTGACTTTTGTCGCTCGAGCGATCTGCAAAAACACATGAACTTCTGGGAGCATGAATTTCATGCTCAAGTATACTTCTGGTCCCGCGAGCGGAGGTGTGAAAACAAAGGTGGTCGCTCGAGCATACAATACTTTGCTCGAGCAGAGGGTGCAAATTTTGGAATTTCCAGATTTGCTTCCAAGGTCCAAAACTCAATCTTAAAGCATCAAAACTCGATTTTTCTGGGCCAAAACTTGAGGAAGCACTTAGAAACTCATAAAACATCATGAATTAAGGATCATTTCAAGAAATCATGGCTCAATAGCTTGCTAATTGTGCAAAAAAAAAAAAATTTAACTTAAAATTTATGAATGTTCCATGAACATGACATGCACGAATTTCTTTGAACTTAAGCTTCTCAAAACATTATCAAATGTTACAAAACAACATGAAACTTGATGATTTCCCGAAATTAAGGTGAATTCAAAACATGCATGAGGGAATTCTTGGCAATTAAACTCAAAATATGAGAAAATATGCATGCATGCATGGTATGAGTTACAATTCTCCAATTCTAACTTAATTCTCTTGTCAATCCATTTCTCTCACTAGAATTCTTGTAAAATCTAACTCTATTACACAGCTAAGAGTTTGATTCCTTACCTAGAGTCCTCAATTCCTTAAAAGCTACTTAATCTCTCCAATTTCCTTCAATTCCTCTAATAGTTGCTAGCTTGGCCTCAAATTGACTCCACTCTCTTCCCCTTCTCTCTCTCTCTCTCTCTCTCTCTCTCTCTCTCTCTCGGTTGGCATGAACAAACCAAAAAAAAAAATGGTGAAGAAAAGAGAGTTGAGATGTATATAGAAGCCTTATATAGGCTTGGGCCATAGTGTTAATATTTGTTGATCAAGTTAATAAAGTAGACATTAAATTATTTTAATTTAATCATTCCGAACCGAATTTCAATTAAACCTACCATAAAATTCTAAAAATTCTAATTAACACATAAATCAAGTCAATATCTGAATCGGATGCCAATAAGGCCTTCAATTCACAATTCGAAACGGTAACATAAACAGATCTTTCTACGTTAAATAGATATAAACACATACAATGCAATGTATGATGCAAAATTTCACTTTAATTTCTTTTTAGGTATAATTAAACATGGATTAACGTTAACTGTGGGTTGGGGTTATTACAATAACTAATGATTTCCCCTTAAGATTTTCATCCACCAAACGAGCAAGTACATTCATACCTTACGTATTTTGAAATAACCCCTCGAGGCTAAAAGGAATAGTAACCACTCACTAACTAGATTCACCTTTCAAAGAGTGGAACTCACTACGGTACACTCAAGACAACACTAAGACCAACACAATAGCTAGGGTAAAAGGCAATGGTTGAAAATTTTCTAGGCATTCTCAATTCAAGGTATTTGTTATCCACCTATCGGCAAACACACACGCCCAATTATGTTACAACTTAATAATATAGTAGATCAAGGTTCATACTTTGCAAGGTTTGCCTCACCCCCAAGGTGTAACAAAAATATTTCCCTTCTCACTAAACAACGGATACTCCCATATGCAACTATTTCAACATAATATACCGCAAAATGTCATCCTCACTCAAGGGGTAAAATGGAGGAGTTAATTTCAACTCTAATCACACAATTGACATAGTCACAACTCACACTCAATTCATTTATAAACACATGCATAATTCAAACCCTCGCGAAATTTGAGACCATTCCCTAAAACAACCATAAATGACAATGCTAATTATTATAAATTGAATATTTTATACTAAACTTATCTGCGGTACTAAACCTGTATATCAACGATGCATATTTCCATTATACTCATCGTGGGATAAGAATCACTACACAAATTTTGTGACTACCACACTCATAATACAAAATAATCATTACTGCAAGGAATAAGGACTTAGATTCATCTCCATTTCAAGCAACCAAATCACATAGTCAAGATACACCAAAGCCAACTCAAAAGGCTCACCCACAACTCCTACCTTAGAAATTTCTACCTATAGTTAGGAATGACCATAGCGTTTGACGTCAATTCATTTCAACATATCCAACAAGACTTTCCAAAAAAAGATCCCAAATTCTAACTACATTAGTAAATTTCAAAACACTTATCATCAACTTTTATGAATCTCAATAGTTTCACATGTTAACTCCAAAATTTAAGCTCAAAACAGACACACTTATAAGGGAAGAAAATCTTGGTGCTCTAATTATGCCTTCTTCTTCTTACTCCACTCGACAACCAACTCAAACATGACTAACTTCGTTCTTTCAAAAAATTTGGTTTAGTTCACTAGTTCCAGCATCCACATTTCTAACATTTGTTCTTAGTATATTCTAATCATCACTAAAGTCTCAACTGGACCATACCACACTCAATAGGTTTAACTTCTATCTCATTCTATTTTCAAAACTCTTCATAACAACAAAAAGTTCAACATACAACAAAATCTTTACTATCCTAAGGTCACAATTACTTCTCATGAACTTACAAGGTCGGTAAATTAAGGTTTCACACAAATCTCACAATCGCATTCTCATGTTTTCCCAAAACAATATATCTTACCAATAAAGTGTTGCCAATAATTCAAGCCCCAAAAGTTTTCCCCCATTTGGGGTCACACTCGTCATTACATCCTATAAGAAAAATAGTGGTAAGATTCAACCCACACTTAAGTACTCCACACGAGATCTCATATGCCACACGCGAGTTATACATAGGCCTATGCACGTATCCACTTCACATAAGGAAAACCACATAACCACATAGTCACATAGAGCCCATACGGATCACTCTCCTAAGATGTCAACTCGTCCCACGATGCTCAAAGACTTTCAAGTGGAACAAGAATTGATCGGGAGCCTTTTCAAAAAGATCTCAATGAATGCGATAGGCACAAATTGTGTTCTAGAAGCTTAACTCCATACCTACATAGTCACACAAACACATAAAGCATACAAGGTAAACTAACTTCCCTTCCTAGCATGATAAACTCATTGTGGCAAAAGTCACATCCCACGAGCTCAAGGTATTCAAAGCTGGTTAGCTTTGATACCAATTTGTAATGCCCTGATATTTATAATTACTTATCCTTTATTAATCTCCAATTTCACAATGTGAAGAAAGAGCTAAAGAAAATTAAGTAAAGTACAACCATTTCACAAGTCCAATATTTATCTCTTCTCATTAGATTTCTCATAGAAGTTACATTTCACTTTACAACATTAGTGTTTGAAATAATAATACATTATAGTTCAAGAAATAAAAGAAATACAATAAAATGTCTAAAGATGGCTTACACCTTTCAAGGCTAGGGCCTTGATTACACACATAAGTGAAATTCTATCCCAACCACATAAGTCCAATGGTTGTAATCACACAAAACATCGAAAGTGAGCTTCCATGCTCCATCAAGATCTCCACAAATTCCTAGCTGAATGGAGGCACATCATCACAACCTGAAATGTTTGTTCTGATAGGTATGAGCTAATCCCAGTAGGAAACGCTATTAACAAGACATATAAATAATCGAGATACATATGATCATGCCATGCACTAGTTAGAATAAAATTCATATTTTCTCTTTTAAAACTAAAAATGTTCAGTGCATTATTTCCATTCAGAGTCTCATCTACAACCATAAGGTGGTAAATACGATATGACATCCCTAGCAAAAGCCGCAAAACCATACATTCATATATAGATTTATATACAAAAAATATTCCCACATTTGTCAACTCCAAAAGCGGCAGGGCAATGGACAGCCAAAACCTTTTCGTTCCACATTTGCTGACTTTTGAAACGGCAAGCTTGTGGGCACCCAAAATCATATTTTTTCACATTTGATGACTCTAACAACAGCGGACTCATGGACACCCAAAAATCTTTCTCACATTTGTCTGGTGATAAAGACAAGACAATTGGGCACCTTGACTCCCCGCGCAGGTACGAAATACAACACACAACCCATTACCAAAACCCGACTCAACTACCTTGACTCATATGCTATTTACCCCCTTTGACATTTTCCAAACATCCACAACATTGTAAAATCATATGAGAAAATTATAATGCACATGATGCGTGAGTTTTCAAACCCAATTTCTCTAAGGTTTGTTCAATTCACAACAGCATTTGATAGTATCAACAATAAAGGGTTTCTCCAACCCCACCATTTTCCGCAATCTCAGTATTCATCAATTTTAATACATATATCCAAGAAAATTCAATAATCTCATGTGTCAACACTATATCCACAATCACTCACACAATTTTAAGGCTTAAGAGTCAATTGAGCCAAGCCCCCATTATTTAATCAAGTTTGAAAACTAGGGTCTTTTAGAAAATTGGGACCTTTTACACTTAAAGGGTCAATTTTTATCATCAACAACAATAATTAACAAAACATTCATAGCCTTCCTCAAAAAATTTGGGTATAAATGCTTTTTATTTATCAAACCCTCTTTATATCAAAATAATCATCTCATACATTGCTATGAGTAATAAAATAGCACATATATATCTCAAATCATAAATATATCAAGTTAAAGTACCCCTATCTCAAGGATGAAGGCAAGAAAAAGATGAAAACCCAAAGAGAACTTTGAAGAAATCACAATCCAATATGTCAAAATGTCAATCTTCACTTGTTCTTCACCTTTAATGCAAGATCTATGGTGGATTCTTGGTGAAAAATAGATGAAATCAAGGTTGGCAGGTCTAGGGTTTTGGGTAAGAAAGAGAAGGACAGAAGAGAGGGAGAAAGAATAAAAAGTTTATACAAAAAAGTGACTTTAAAGTGCCTGACTTCGAACAAATTGCTCGAGTGGTCAAAACTTGGCTCGAGCAGTGAAATTAAGCTCTCAAAATCTCAAAATGCTGAACAGACTGCTTGAACGGTCAAAAGTTCACTCGAGCAGACTTACATCTAACACAGTTGCTTAAATTTCAAAAGGGCATAACTCCCTCGTCTGAACACCGTTTTAGGTTATTTTGAGTCCAAATCGAAGCCCCAAAAACAAGCCCTTCGATGGTTCTAGCCTCACATCCAAATTAAAAGTGTAAAAAGAAAAAAAGATAAAAGAGTGAAGACTACTCATGGGACAATTATCTGAATCATTATTTTTGGTTTAATACTACTTTATCATTATGATACCACTCCAGTAAATACCCTAAAATGAATCAAAGCGGCTCCAAGTACGATACTAAGAGTGTCAAGAGAAATCTCACTAGTCCAAGGAATACGAAGTGTTTTTTTTTTGGGGTAAGTAAGTCATAAAATAAAACAATGAAATTTACAAGTTTACAAGGGGCATACCCCAGGCACGCCCAACAACAAATAAAAATGAACAAAACCAACATAAATTGCCGCAACACCCCCTAAGAAAGGGGGGTAAAACAAAAACAACTAAAGATATAAAACCCAACTCTGCCTATATATCCTCATTATAAATACGAAGTGTTATATACCCTTGTTATATTGGACTTTTCAACAATTTCTCTTAAAAATATGAAAAGTATTATACCAAACTAACTATTAGTTCAATAATAGTTAGAAAACTAACACCAAGCTCAACAACCACAACTAGCCCAGACTTACATACAAGCCCCAACAACCACATACAATTCCTATGATGGGAGATAATATTATAAATATTAAATTTCTCTCCATAAGAGTTGACTCGCAACCTCAAATTACAAAGTTGTGGTACACAAATCACTAGGCCAAGGACTTTGATTTACCAATATATTAGTGTAAGACACGAAAATTGATATTATAATGTCAACAATTGGGTGTATTTAAATTTGATTACAGTGACATTATTAAAAATTATAAATATAAAATCAATTTGGTTGTTTGAGTTGATTAGTACTTGCAATTTTCATATAGGAAGTTTTGAATTGGGTTAGGTTTCTCTTATGTTCACACCTCAACATGAGAGAATTTGAAGGGTTTGTGGAGCGCATCACATGTTCCGTTTAAGATTCGTTGAGTAAAATATTTATGCAAAAAATCAAAATAATAAGATATCGGAAACTATATGTTTAAATCAATTTTGTATTACAAAAAATGGGTGGTTATTCTTGAAATTATATTTGTCGTTTATTTTTTCAAAACAAATATTATTCAAATATATAGAAATCAATTCCAAAATGAGCCTATCAAATCCAAACGCTATCTCAAGTTGAGATGACAACTTGAGAGAAGCCCAACCCTTTTGAATTTGAACATTAAAGTGGATCAATGTTATTAATTCCTCATTTCTTGAGGCCACTCACAGCGTTTAGGGCCTGTTTGTTTTGCAGAGTTAGGTTAGGTGAGATTATTAGTATAGGGACTGTTAGCGAGAGAACTATTAGTGTGGGGACTGTTAGTAAGGGGATTAAAAAAAATTATATTTGTTTGTGATATATTTTAGTAAGGAGATTAATAATATGAAATACCATAAATACCCTTTGGTGTTTTTGATATATTTTAATATTAAAAAATTATATTTTATAAATATGTTTTATGTACTATATTATTTTAATATATATAATGACATAACACCAAAAAAGATTAAAAACCAAGCAAATACACAACACACAACATAGGCAAAATAGTCTTTTTTTCTAGGCTAATCCCCTCACTAGGTTTGAAATCCAACTCTTGGATGCCTTTTGCTAATCCCCTCCTACAAGGCCTATCACAGTCCTAAGGGACTATGAATCTCCTTCCCTATTTTGAAAACAAACACCATTATAGTGGGTCCCACATCTATTCTAGTTCAATCCTCTCATCTATCATCCAAAACAAACGACTCTTTGAGACTGAAAATTTCATGTCAAAATTACATAATTATTTATTTTTTAAAAAGAAATATATTATGATCACGTGATTATTAATATTCAAACTCTCTCTCTCAGTTTAGATAGGATAAAACCTCACATACTCCATCTATCTATCTGTGTATATACACAAAGATTGAGGGCTAGGCAAGTTCGCACACAACACTGATTTGTCGACTTTTTTTATATTTAAAAATATGCAGGACTTACGTTAAGTGCTAATAGGTGGACATATTATCCAATAGATCCTGTGAGAATTAATAGTGTTTTTCATTAAACACTATTAAAAACGTCACTAATTGTTAATTTTTAGTGACAACTTGAAAATTTTGTCACAAAAAATGTCACAAATTATAAGTTTTAGCGACAGTTTAAAAAATCATCATAAAAAAAGTCACTAATTTTTAAATTTCAGCGACGGTTTGAAAAATTTATCACAAAAAGTCACAAATTGTAAGTTTTAGTGACAAATTATAAAAATTGTGATAGAAAAAAAAATTCACTAATTGTCAATTTTTAGTAACATATGCAAAAAATAGTCACAAAAAAATTATTTTTAATGATAATTTTACTAGAACTTATTTTCAATAGGACTTTATGGGTTAATGTCTAACCAATTGGTAGTTTACCCTAAAAATATTGTGTAGACTCAACTCTAAAATTTTGCGTCTTCCCTTCTAAATTAATGCTTGCCCAAAAGTAAAATCATAGAGAAGAGAAATGGCTAATAAAAATATATGTAAGTGTAATTTTTATTTGAAAAGTCCTATAATACAAACTTTCATTTTGTACATCAAATGTAACTTGACATTTTGTGATTTTTTTTTTTTTTTTTTTTTTTGATCAGCAAAGAAAGAAAGCTTTATTGATGATATGAATATATATAAAGCAAAGTATACATCAAAAAAGCAGGGGGAGCGCTACAAGCATCATAACTAGACAAAGTGTAACACCCCCATCTTTTAATCCATTGGAGAGTGTATTTAATTCCTTTATTTTCATTTTTGGGAATCTTTAGAGTTGTTGAATGTTGGTTTTGGAGGAGTATGATTCGATTTAAACTCGTTGGGTTTGTTTTTTTGTGCTTGTTCTTGTCAAAAAGTTCCTTGGGAACATAGAAATTCTATTTTGGGGTTAACACCAGCCTTCCTAAGGGTCGACCCTTACCCGTTGGTGAAGGTTTTGGAAGTGTTGCTGGAATTTAGGGTCAACACCAGCCTTGGTGGTGTCGATACCTGCCTCTTGTTGCTGTCCACAAGGGTCGACACCAGTCTGGGAAGGGTCGACCTTTGTATATTGCAGAATTTGTATGTTAGTTGCTGAAAATTAGTGTTGACCCTTCCTGTCTAAGGGTCGACCCCTTGCTTGCTGCCAGATTGTCTTTTCTACCTGAAGGGTCGACACCTTTGCCCGAAGGGTTGACCCCTGTGTGTTTTTTTCAAAATTTTAGGGTTCGAATGGGCTCTACTTTTGGGGGTTTTGGACTTATCCTTTTTCATTGACCTTAGGGTTATTCTCTTCTACTATAAATAGACCCAAAATACACCTCTATCATAATTTTCTCCTCTTTTTCCTCTCACAGCCGAGAGTCTCTCTCTCTCTCTCTCTCTCTCTCTCTCCCTTTCTCTCAAAAACTCATTTTTTCCACTTCAATCCTTAGATCTACTCTCTTAGAGGTGTTTTCTCACCTTGATCCTTTGAGACAACTTGTAGCTCTCGTCAAGGGCTTCCTTTTGGTCTAATTAGTTCGTGGTTTCGTCTCCATTGATTTTTAGGTCGTCATCTCTTGGCTTCAAGAGGTAGGGGTTTCTAGTTCTCTTTCAATACTCTCATATATAGATGGATTTGTGGTATTTTCTTTATATAAATACAAAAGTTTATATTTTTATGCATATTGTGATTAATCATGAGATTGGGGGTTAGGGTTTGAAGAGTTAGGGTTTACTTGTTGGGTTATGGTTTGGGTCATGAGTTTGGGTGTAAAAGTAATAGAATGGTTGGAATAAAATGGGTTTTTGTGAAAAGCTTTAACTTCTCTTAAAAATCCTAGTTTGGCTCATGGAGATGGTTAATGGTTTTGCTTTAATTGATAGTAGAATCATGAAATTGAGGTGTTAAATTACACATGTACAAGTTTAATTGAAATTTTAAAGAGTTAGCAAATTTATGTAAAAGTTGCGATTGAACCCTCAATGTTGATGTTTTAAATTATATTATAATATGAAACCAAACTTGGGGGAAAAGAAATTACTAATGGTATGAATGATATGAGCTTTGTGTTGAATTTTGTTACGTATTATGTGAATTGTATTAGGTTATGTTGTGTTGAGTTAGTTGAATTGTGTTGTGTGGAGTTGAGTTGTGTTGGGTTGTGTTGTGGTTGGTACTCGTGGGGGGGAGTTGAAAAATGGTTTTTCGGTGCCCACGACCATCCGTATAATAGCCGGTAAATGTGGGGGATGGTTTTAAAAATTGAAAAATGGTTTTTCGGTGCCCATGGCCGTCCGTATAATAGCCGGTAAATATGGGGATGGTTTGAATTCAAGGTGCCCAATTGCCCTGTCTAGGCTTATCGCTAGACGAATGTAGGAAAAATGTTTTTGGGTGTCCACACCGTCCTGCCATATTATAGCTGGCAAAAGTGGAAAAATGATTTTTGAGTGTCCACACAGTCCTGTCGTATTGTAGCCGGTAAAAGTGAAAAAATAAATGGTTTTCGAAAATGTTTTGGGTGCCCACGTCCTGTTGTATAATAGCCCGCAAATATGGGGGATGATTTTAAAAAGTTGAACAATTGTTTTTGGAAAAATGTGGTTTTTGGAAGAAAATGGCTTTTGAGAAAATGATTTTTTGGAGTTCACTTCCCGCCGTATAATAGCCGGCAAAAGGTGGAAAGTGTTATAGATTGGGTGCCCGTTATCCCGCCGTATCAAGTCGGTAAAAGGTGAAATGTGTTGAGAAATGTATTGAGTCGATGATAATATGTGTGAATTGAGATGAACTTATGAAATTACAATTAATGTGTAATTTGGCATGGAAAGGGAATAGCTTGTATGTAGGATGTTATGGAATATTAAGGGAACTTGAACTTGACGTTATGACGTTATAATAAATGTAACTAATAAAAGGGGAGAATGGGAATAAAAAAAGGAATGTTAAGATGGAAATTTAATAAGGAATATTTTGGAATGGGTTAATAAATATAAAATGATGTGGTTCCTTAAACATATTTGTTTCCAAAAAAGGATTTATGGTTTTTTGATAAAAAAGATAGTTTTGACGGTCGAAGGTTTTCCTAAATGTTCAAAAAAATTTCGAGAAAAAGATACTCTACATATGATATTTTGAAATTACAAAGCATCACCTACTATATGGTATCACCTTGCATGCATGATCATTTCTATCTATAGGATGGTTATTGTTTTAGAACTATGAGATTCCTATTGGGCAATTGTGCTCACCCCTTGTTGTTTCATTTTTTTACAAGAAGAGAATTTCGAATTGATTGGTTGAAGGATTAGGAAGTTCATGTATATCTTGTGTGTAATCTCATTGTACTTTGATGTTTGTAATTATTTGTTTGTAACTCTGTAGCGGGAGCTTGGCATGTATTATTATTATTGTTGTATTCATCATGACAGAGACATGTACTATTATGTTTCTATTACTCAAGGGTAATAGATATTTGTTTTCAAAAAAAAAAAAAAAATGGACCTAAATTTCAAGCTCTTGGTAATGTTTCCGAGTAATTAAAATTCGGGGCGTGACACAAAGCAATCCCAAGTAGGTTGGCATCGCAAGCTAACACAATCATATCCTAGCAAACCCCTAGGTTAATGAGTAACCAACCAAAAGCAAAGAAGAATACAAGAACACCAACATCAGATACACCCAATTATCATTGGTATCCAAATAACCCAACCTTGATATGATCAAGATTGGTGACAATGTCCTGAACTGAATATTAAAGTCCCTTTAAATTAAATTTACTCCAAAGTGCTACCCTCACCTTCACCAATTCTGATAGCTCATTCCAATCAATTATCTTACCATTAAAGAGGCACCCATTCCTTGTTTTCCATACTGTAGACACCTCATTTTTGACCGCCCGCAAAACTTGTGCGCTTCGTCCAGGCACTCGATGATGAAAATAACATTGTGTTTGATCCAACTTCTCAATGAAGGAATCCGAGGATGGGCCTCAAAAACAATCCTAAAACCTTCATATTTACCTTGTTCTTACCTCAGAGGTCCATTTTTGAACATTATGGCATCCTCCACTGAACTTGGAACAGAGGAACAGGGGAGCACATTGGGGCCCGACCGTGCCTCATTGGGAGCCAGCCGTGGCCATTTGGGGCCAGCCGTGCCTTGTGGGCGATAAACACTATTCTGGGTGAGAGCCCACCAACTATCTATTTTTGAAGATATTTTGACCTAGTTTGCTCAAATTCTATAAATACAAGGTTATATCTCTGTTTTGAGGGTTGAACAATTTCTAAAGAGCCTATACACACACTTGAGAACTCATTCTTCCTTGCCAAGCCATCTTTGAGCAAGCTTACCATCTTTGAACTATATCTATATACCATACAAACTCTCAAACCTTAATCTTGGAGCCTTGGTTGAGCCTTGAGAATCATAATTCAAGCTTAAGAGTGTGTTTGGACCAAGTTTAATTCACAACAAAAGCTTGTCCTCTTCAAGAGGTATAACTTACCTTCTTTTCTATTGCTTTCATTTCTATCTCTTACTATCAATTTCTTGTGTCTTTGTATTGTTTTAGATCCATTTCAAGTGTTAGAACTTGGGTTTGAATAATTACGAAAGGTAAAAAGGTTTAACACCCTTTCTTGCCCCTTACTTCATAGCTCACACCCTTATCTTTACACTCCTTTTTTTCAGGCTTCAAACTGATTTTCAGAGTTCAAAAAAAGTTTAAAAAACGTGGTTTGTGGTCTCAAAAATGGAGGGGGTAGCCACCTCTCCTTGCTCTTGTTCACTAGCCTTGTAATTCCTTATTATTTCCTATCTTTTTTGTACTCTTCAAACATCATTTAGCCACTGTTTTTTCACATATTAGGGACTATTTTAGGGCTATCCTAATTTACTTAATTAGTATATGCTTTGAATACCTTACTTGTTGTGTTGAAAATCTTCATATCTTACTTGTTGTGTTGTGTTGTCCATGCTTTGATTATCTTTTAGTTATTCAAAGCATAGGAAAAAGACCTATGCTCAATGGCTTAATCTCTACAGAGGTTCATTGTCAATACATAGTCTCTTTTTCATGCTTAGGATCACTTCTCGTTTGGCATTTCTTTTCATGTAATGGATTAACCATCACTTTGAACAAATTGATTAAAGAATGGAAAAGACTAAAAAAAATGGACTTAAAATTGGACCAACCAACATAAACAAAATGAGTTAGATTGCTTGGGTTCGGCCAGACATTATGCCGAATCCTTCATGTCAATAGTCATCACACATCAATTCATGACGTTTTGACGAATCTTAAAGCGTCTCTAGCTCCCTCTTTGAGCTCACTTCATGATAAGAGGGAAGAGTAGTTGTTGTTCATTGCATTTATTGATTTTATGTCCAATTGTCTCCGAAATCATCAAGCGATCAATCTGCTTATTGATGGTTTTGGAACCAACTTCGTTCTTCTCTTCAGCTTTTCTATGACAGAGAAGAGCAGAAGGGACAAACAGAGCTTAGAAAGGCTCTGTCTGTACTGTTTTTACCTCAGAGCACAAAAATAAGGTTTTGCATGAAATTAGGGCCCGCTCGGACTTGTTTGGGCCCGACCGGGCCTTATTGAGGGCCGCCCAGGCTCCAATATTTGGTAAACAGTGTGTTTTTGCAGAAACAAAGGACAGTGGCTGAAGGTGAAATATGACAGATTCCTAGGGAGACAGACAGAGTGGTTTCTAGAAACTGTCCTCTATGATGTGCATGCATTGCTTTAATTCATTATTGATGTAATTAATTATTATTATTGTAATCATTATTGTTGTAAATTATTCTTGTTGTAATTAGTATTGTTGTAGTACTGGTTTATTTGTAATTATTATAGCTAGTTAAATTAGGTAACTAGTTTATTACTCATTATTAGCCTTCGTTGTAATAACTTAGCTAATTAGTTATTTATTCATTCATTTGGTTTTGTAATAATTAGTTTATTTCAGACACTTGGACACTCATTCGGACCCTCATGTGCGAGGGAAAAATTGTAATAAGTGTGTATGTCTTCTAACTCTCATTTCTTTCTCTTTTTTATTTCTCCGCTTATGATGGTAGCATAGAGCAACCCATTTTAATTAGCATTGTCCATGTCTCACATCCATTTGTCTTGCATACATAAGGGTTCGGCTCATCATTCTAAACCAACATCAAGATCAAATTCTTTGCTTGAATACATGTTTATCCCAAATCTTGGATTGAATCAAATGCCATGTTAGTAACCGAACTTGTTATTTGCATAATTGTGTGTGTTGTATTAGTTATATTGCATTGGTTAGGATCATGTATTTTTTTTTAACTCTTTTATCTTTTTGGCGTGCTTCGAAGTACTAGGTGAGTACTTATTGCTTTAGCATGCTGCATGCGTGTGATTGTTGCCATATCATCAAAGCATGATTCCATGAGGCTAAGTTCTTAAGTGATATATCTGTTTGAATGCCAGTGGATGAAAGCTAATTACTTGAATTGGAATAATTAATTAATGTACATATGAGCCCACTTTTTCAAGTGACGCATATTTAAAACATTTTTTTTTTTAACAAACATGAAATCAAATGTTCCAACTTCTACAAATTAGTCTATACTTGCGTGCATCACCTAGTAAAGTTAGTCTAATAATCAAAACAAAAGCGTATAATGTAAATAAAAATCACATCATGATTAGTAGAGGCTGATCTTTGATCGGGCGAGTAGGGTGCTCATTTCATGACCTTTCCCTCTCGTACTTAAGTTCCGGGCCGAGACAATCTTGGTGATGACAGACACGTGGCCTTTGGCACGAGTCATGGGTTTCCTAAATTTTTCAAAAATATGTAGGTAGCAACTCTGTATCTGGCAAACAAGTCCATTTTTGACATTTTGATTCAAAATTGATTTTCCAAAAAAATTGTCGGATTTGGACTCATTTGCGTTTATCTATTTCACATTGCACTTGTGGAATCAAATTCAAAATCACGAGAGTCCAAACTGTGGGGCTAGTCGTATCCGAAAGGAACATGAAAAGCTCAGCTACACATACTAGCCACATGACTGCTAAGTGTACTAATTTCCATATTTTAAGAACCATCTTATTAAATTTGGTACCTGCCCACCAAAGCAATAAGTCCTCTATTGAACTTGGCACAACCCACACCAAATCCCACCACTTTATCATACTAGTCCATACTTTCCAAACCAATGTGCAAAACAATAATACATGGTTTATAGACTTCTCCTCTGTTTTGCAAAATAGACACACTGAATTTGCTTTCTCATTTAGCACCCCAATCCTGTTCATAAAAGTTATTGTTTAAAGTCTGTCTCTCCATGCTAACCACCCTTAGAATTTTACCTTAGATGGAGCTGCATTGTTCCACAGTTCATTAGTTACTTTTACAAAAGGACCTTTTGAAGACTCCCACCAATTCCATGCTCCTGCTACTGTGAATGTACCTATTGGATTAGCCACCCAATTGCACGAATTTTGCACGAATCCTCATACTCCATTAAAAGGGTAGGTGTTTCCCTTAACAATTCATGAAGCCTAAGGGCCTCCTCCTCCTCCCAAGCTAGCAAACTTCTTCTGAAAAACAAATTCCATTCATTTGAAGGCCCCCTCCTTTAATAAACCTGCAAAATAGTACTTTCTTTTTCCTTTGATAAACTGTATAATCTAGGAAACTCCTCATTCAATCATTAATTATGAAGCCAATTATCATCTCACAACTTAATTCTTTCCTCATTCCCTACTTTTACTTTAAATTTTGATAAGTAGAACTCAACCAGTGCATGTCTGTGTGCAGCAAGCTTAAGAACATCAAACCAAATTCTAGAAACTGAACCATTATCTAGAATAATTGGAACCTAACTACCACCCACCACACCATATTTGCTAAACACAATTTGTTTCCAAAGAGCTTTATCTTCTATCCCAAACCTCCACCACCATTTGAGTAAAAGACAATCATTTACTTCTCTCAGGTTTCTAACCCTGAAACCCCCTTGATTTTTGTTTGCTGACATCTACTTCCAAATCACCATATGAACTTTCTTCCTAGTTTCAGAATCTCTCCATACCCGAAGTTTATCAATCTACTTTGCCACTCCCATAGGCATTCTAAAAATTGATAGAAAATATGATGGAAAATTAGAAAGAACTGACCTAATTAGTGTTAATCTACCAACAAACGAGAGAACTTTCCTCTTCCATGAAGCTAATTTCTTCTTCACTTTCTCAATAACTGGTTGCCAAGTTCTTAACCTTTTTGGATTTGTCCCAAGAGATAGGCCCAAATAATTAATGGAAGCTTTTAACTATGGCAATTAACACCTCACCATTCACACACCACACTCCACACTCTTATGAAAATTGATTTTTAATCCAGACAGTACCTCAAAACATCTTAAAATTCTCTTAATAATCACTATTTCCACCCTATCAGTCTCACAAAAAATAATAGTATCATCTATAAACTGCCAATGTGAGAATTTCAAGTCATTAGGACTCGCACATGCACCTTTTATAAGTCCTAACTCTTTTGCCCTTTCAATCTGCAAGTTTAGTCCTGCAACAATATTGAACAAGAATGGTGATAATGGATCAACCTGCTTAAGCCCTTTTTGAGGTATGAATTCTGCTGATGGAGATCCATTAACCAATACAGATATCTTAGCTGAAAATATGCATGATCTAATCCACGTCATCCATTTATCCCCAAACCCAAAATTGTTCATCATTGTTTAATGTAATAACAATTCCTTCCCAGATTCACCCATTTTCTCAAAACAATGTACATTTCCCCCAAAATAAATATTCAACAATGTTCAATGCAAATGAATGAGAAATTGATTTTTAATTCTCCTAACTCCTATGTAATTTCTAGAACAATCATAGTTATCCTCTTTCGATAGCCCAAAACAAATATCTCTAAACAAATAGATAATTTCAATAAAGATAAACTTTCCAAATTTCAAGTTGTGAGTGATAATACGCATCCAACTCCACCATCCTCATCTATAACAACTCAATGTCATCATTTCAATATCAATTCCATTTATCAATACAAAATCAACACTTGAGATTTCTAGGGCAGAGACCCTATTTCCTTTATAAAACCATTTCCTAAGATAAAAACCCTTATTTTCATCATGTCTCAACAATAACCATCTTTCTACAATCATTTTCGATAAACCATTTGAAAACCCCTCGTTTGTTTTCGAACCAAAACTCGAGATTGTTCAAATATCCATTTATTTCACAAAGTGATTTTATAAAAACAAATAACTAAGTTAAAACACATAAGGAAGTGTGGAAAATCCCTACCTCAAGCTTAGAAGGTGGAAGAGAAGAACTTGGAAACACTTGACGTTAACGAAACCATAAGCCACTCAAATTAAAAGAAAGCCCTTGAGACGATCTACAATCTATTTCAAATGACCAAGATGAAAGGATACCTCCAAGTGAGTAGATCTAGGGATCTAAGCGGGAAAAAGTTAAGTTTAGAGAGGGAATAGAGAAATCACAAGTTGGGAGGAAAAGAGAAGGAAAATAATAAGAGGAAAGTATTTTGGACCCTATTTATAGTGGCTAGGTATTAATAGAATAATAACTCCAAAGTCAAAATGAAAAGAACAAATCAAAAATCCCTAAATGTAGGGCCCAAGCCGAACAAAATATGGAAAAAGAGTCACAGGGGTCGATCACGACAGCGGTGTCAATCCTCAAGAAGAAAAGTTTAGACACTAGTGTTTGGCAGCAGATAAGAGTCAACCCTTGGAAGCAGTGGTGTCAACCTTATATTTCAGTAGACAACCCAGAACAACATAAGAAGAGAAGGGTCGACCCTGGGAACCTATGGTGTCGACCCTATATTTCAGTAGCTAATTTCAAGAACACAGCAGGACAGGTGTCGGCACCGCCAAGACTGGTGTCAACCCTCAGAGGCCAAAAATCAGGACAAGTGTTGACACCACCAAGATTGGTGTCGACCCTATTTTTTAGTAGCTCCACCAGGAACACAGCAACAAGGAGGCGTCGACACCACTAAGATAGGTGCCGACCCTGGGAGCAGAACAAAACAAGGAGAGGCAAAATGAACAATAACTATAGACATGGTTTTTCAGATTCAAAAGCATTAAATGGGTCGGGTCTAAGCCCGAATCGCTATAACCTTCCCCGTAAGGAATTTGGTCCCCGAAATTTTAAATTAACAACAATACCGTATTTAAGCCAATTACAATAATGATAGCAATTTAATTTCATCACCATGACCCATTCACCGGTCATTCATTCTCAACACTGTGATAAACACGTTCTCATTACTGAATATACAATTCATATTTCCAAAACATAGACAATGTTTATATTACGTTAACATGACAAGATTTTTCAATACAAGTTCAAACATTGACAAATAGGTTAAGGTATTTCTCACGAACTTTTGCCTCACATTCCCATGTTGTTTCCTCAACCTTGTGATGTTTCCATAACACCTTCACCAAAGGAATTGTCTTACCATGCAAGACTTGGTCTCGAGTATCTAAAACTCTAACATGTCTCTCCTCATACGAGGCAGTCCAACATGTGTGATGGATTCGGCTTATACTTCTGAAGCATATAAATGTGCAACATGTCATAAACCTCGAAAAGTTGTGGCGGCAAGGCCAAACGGTAAGCTACCTCTCCAATTCACTCTAGGATCTCAAAAGGACTAATAAACCTAGGGCACAACTTCTCACTCTTCCCAAACCTCATCAAACCTTGTCTAGGTGATATCTTCAAGAAGACGCGATCTCCTACCTCAAAGGCTAATGATATCCTCCTACGGTCGACATAGCTCTTCTGACGACTCTGAGCCGTGACCAACCACTTACGAATGAGCATAACCTTCTCTATCGTTTCCCGAACTAATTCAGGACCTAACATAGGTGCATCACCGACCTCGGCTCAACACACAGGAGATCAACAAGGTCGGCCATGCAAAGTCTTGAACGGTGCCATACTAATTACTCAACTAGAAGGTATTGTTATAGAAAAACTCTACTAAAGGCAAGTGTCTCTCCCATGACCCCTTAAAGTCAGAAACACAACCTCGAAGCATATCCTCAAGGATCTAGATGGTACGTTTTGACTGCCTGTCAGTTTGAGGATAATAAGCGGTACTAAAAGTCAACTTAGTGCCCAAGGCATTCTGCAGACTCTGCCACAATCGAGCTATGAAACGAGAATCTCTGTCCAAAATATTAGTCACAGGGACCAAATTAAGTCAAACAATGTCCCTGATATAAAGGTCGGAAAGATAATCTACTGAGTCACTCGTGCGCATAGATACAAAGTGTGCTGACTTAGTCAACCAATCAATTATCACCCAAATGGTATTATTATCCCGTTGAGTCCTCAGAAGACCCACAACAAAATCCATCTCAATATGCTCTCACTTCCACTTGGCTATAGGCAAGGGTTGCAACAAACCCGCTGGCCTCTGATACTTGGCCTTCACTTATTGATAAGTAAGGCACCTCGATACGAACAAGGCTACATTTTTCTTCATTCCCTTCCACCAAAACTGGCGGTCACAGTACATTTTTATGCCTCCTAAGTGCACCGTAAGGGGTGAATGGTGAAACTCTCAGAGTGCCTTTTCTTTACAAGACTCCAACACAAAGAGATGGTTAAGGTATCTAACAATCGCGTCATAATACACGTTCAAGTCACTCTATACCTTCCCACTAGATATCTTCTCCCAGAGGGCTTCTACCTTAAGATCATTTTGCTGTGCTTCTAAAACTTGGCTCATAAG
Source organism: Camellia sinensis (assembly GCF_055761805.1). NCBI lineage: Eukaryota > Viridiplantae > Streptophyta > Magnoliopsida > Ericales > Theaceae > Camellia > Camellia sinensis. Next base: position 144,316,113 of record NC_138962.1, read on the forward strand.
TATAGGTTGTGCAACAACCGTAAACAAAGCAGTCGACTCGACGAACTCGCCTAAATGTAAGTCAAACTCACCAATAGCACCCAACATCTCCCATTCCCGGATGGCAATATTCACTACACTGCTAATGGCCTTTCTACTCAAGGCATCGGCCATTACATTGGCTTTCCTCGGATGATAGTGCAACTCAAAATCATAATTTTCCATAAATTCTATCCACCTCCTCTATCTTAGATTCATATCTTTCTGTGAAAACAGATAGTTCAAACTCTTGTGATCGGAAAATACCTTAAATCTGTCACTATTCAAGTAGTGCCTCCAAATCATCAAAGCAAATATCATAGTTGCTAGCTTTAAGTCATGCGTGGGTTAGTTTTCTCTCATGTGTTTAACTAATGTGAGCCATAGGTGACCTTCCCCCCTTGCATCATGACACAACCTAAACCTTCTCGAGATGCATCACAGTATACAGAATAGCCCAAACCTCTCTCTAAAATAATCAACATTGGGGTAGTGGTAAGTCTAACCTTAAGCTATTGGAACGCCTTCTCACAAGTCTCACTCCACACAAATTTGATTCCCTTCCTTGTAAGTCTAGTCAATGGTGAGGCTAATTTAGAGAAATCTTTCACAAACTGACGGTAATAACCAGCCAATCCCAAAAAACTACGAATCTCAAAGGTGTTCTTAGGTTGTTCCCAATCTTGTACTACTTTTATCTTAGAGGAATCTACAATCAGGTCTCGTTTGGGAACAGATTAATTTACTAACTTTTTGGCTATTTGGCTAAAATATGAACTAAAAAAAACTAGTATGTTTAGGATGACTTTTTGACTTTTTACGAAATATGTGTAAAAAGTAGAGAGAAAAGAGAATCTTTAACTTTTTGGTATGAGTTGTTGGCTTTTTGGCTAATTTAGTAACTTTTTGACTTTTTGGCTAAAAAGTTCGGTTGCCAAACGAGGCCTCACTCATTTCCCGGATACCATATGGTCTAAGAATTTTACTTTTTTCAACCGAGTTCACACTTTCTGAACTTAGCACATAATTTGTGGGTTCTAAGCAACTCAAACACAACTCGCAAGTGTTCCTCATGTTCTTTCCCAGAGGGTGAGTAAATCAAAATGTCATCAATAAAGACGACCACAAAACGGTCTAGGAACTCACAAAAGATCCGGTTCATCAAATCCATAAACATGACAGGTGCGTTGGTTAACCCAAAAAGCATCACTAGGAATTCGTAATGGTCGTACCACATACGGAATGCCGTTTTCTAGATATCCTCCTTCTTTACTTTCAAGTCAATCTTAGAAAAGCAAAAAGACCTCTTCAACTGATCAAACAAGTCATCTATATGAGGGATTGGGTATTTGTTCTTAACAGTTACCCAGTTCAATTTTTTATAAGTCGCAATGTGACATTCTTCTTTTTGGCAAAGAGAGCTAGTGTTCCCCAAGGCAATGTGCTAGGGCGGATAAAGCCCTTATCTAACAATTCTTAGAGTTGAACCTTCAACTCACTCAGCTCGGAAGGTGTAAACCTATACGGTGCCATAGAAATCAGTGAAATACTGGGCACTAAATCAATAGAGAACTCAATCTCATGGTGAGGTGGTAAACTAGTGAGATCCTCAAGAAAGACGTTCGGGTATTCACAAACTACCCTTAGTAACTCAACTAGAACAGTATCACTCTCAACACCCTAGAATATAGCAAGTAGGAGACTAGGCTCGCCCTGACTACGTGGATCACATACTGGCAACAAGGCACTATCAACTCTATCCCCAAGAAATAAAAACAATCACCACTCGAGGTACATATAGTAACCGTCTGACAGTAACAGTCTATAACAGCCCAATAAGATGACAACCAATCCATACCCAATATGACATCAAAGCTCAGCATATCAATTAACATAAATGCAAAAAGAAGTCGGTGACTGGCAACCGCTATCTCACAATCCCAATACCCCTGGTCCAACACAACCTCACCACCAATTGGTGACTATACCCTGATAGGAGATGCTAACCGAGCCATTTCTAACCCAAATGCTGATGTAAATGCAGACGAGATAAAAGAATGGGATGCACCCGTATCAATCAACACATTGGCAATATAATTATGTAACAAGAAGTTACCTCTTACTATAGAAGGTGTTGGCACTAAATCTAGCATGGTAATAGCATACACATGCCCTGTAGGTCTCTGCTTTACCTGCTCACCCCTCAGAGCATAAGTCTGATGCACAGATTGAGCCGAAGAGGTTCCCTGATTGGCCCTCAAGGCCTATACTGACTAGATAGGCTAGTGGCTCTGTGGCTACCTCGAACCTAACACACCAGATGTGCCACCCAATTAAGCTTAAAACCTCCTCACATGTCCAGACTACCCATACTAATAACAGATAGTCGGTTGTTCCTTCCCTTGACTCTAGCTCTGAGAACGAGCCACAGACAGTGCAGACTGTTGCCCTCATTCTCTCTATGGGCAAGCTGGAGACTTGTGACCCAACTGGCCACACTTAAAACAAGTGAAACCTTCCTGATTACCTTTCCCTGAACCTGAACTTGGCATAAGGAAGGCGGATCTAGATTGTGTTTCCTGAGACTGCTGTGGGGTGAAGCTCCTCTGTCTCTTGTTGTCCTTAGTGTTCCCTTGAACATCCTGACTCCTCTGCCTAGAGGCCCTCATCCATTCCTCTTCCGTCCAAATCACAGTCTCTAAATGAGCTACTGCCTCCACAAGGCGACCACAATCCCTAATCATAAACACGACCACCTTGAAAAGGAGTTCAGTCATCAACCTCTTCTCTAATTTCAAGCAACGACATTCCTCCATCGTTACCAACTCTAGTACAAATCTCGACAAACTAGTGAAAGCAACCTCAAACTTGGCCACTGGTGTGTTCAACTATTTGGGCTTCAAGAACTGCTCTCTCAACTTCTCTTTAACAGTGGAAGGTAAAAACTTATCTTGGAAGGCGTTGATAAAAGCCTCCCAAGTCCCTCCAATGCATCCTCGCAGAAACTTCTACCACTGACCAGCATCTCCCTTCAACTGGAAAGATGCCAAGGTTACTCTCAACCCATCGTCCTCGATGCCAAGCATCTCGAACGTCTTCACCATTTGCTCGAGCCACTCATCTGTTTTTAAGGGCTCTTTTGGATCCACCATAAACTCGTCTAGATTAGACCAGAAGAACTCTCTCTTCAGAAAAGATGGCCTTGTCTCCACTACTTAGGCTTGGACTTGATTCTCAACCCTGAGAATGTCCATGGATTTCTACAAAGCTTCGGCCATTTCATGAGCTAAAGCACCCATGGCCTGTTAACCAACCGGTTCGGCCACATTGGACTAAACAACCCCTTCCTCTTGTGCCAGAATACCATCCAATAATGGCACCTCCTGTTGTTTAGGCATGCTACGTCTACTACCACTACGACCACGTCCTGACATCCTAATAAAGGTAACACCAGATATTAGCACATTTACAAATGTGTTGAAGCTAACTCACTCGTGTTTTAATACGGTGGACTACAAATAATTCACTCCACATAAGCACATAATCACATAAACACATACGAACTTCCTTTCTAGATAGTGATTTTCCCGCGGCACTGCCAGGGTTCCAATTAGAAATAACAGTGATCAAGTACTCTTCTAACAGGACTTCCAAAAACCGATAGACCCAATCAACATCTTAGAAATTAAATTTCATACGTGTAGACGTCCCTCGAACGTCCCAGGAGGGAATCCCGTTTCGTTCATTTGGGCTCACTACAGTTCAGGACTCAAATTGTCACGGTTCTAAATCTGAACCAAATAGTCCAAATCCAGCAAATCGTTTTTGAAAACATAATTTTTGTAAAGAAGTGCCAAACATGGACTACTTTGCCAGATACAGAGTCGCCACCTAAATATTTTATTGGGGGAATTTAGGAAACCCTAACTCGTTTGCCTAAGGCCACATGTCCGTCATCACCAAAGTTGCCTCGGCTCGGGAACTTGGGTACGATTGGGGAAGGTCAGCTATGAGCACCCCCTCTCGCCCGATCAAAGATCGGCCTCTACTAACCATAATATCTAGTTTTGAAAACATTATGCGTTCTTATTCCGATTAATTAGCTAATCTTACTATGTGATGCGCATAACACAAAAGTATAGACTAGATCGTCTAATTTGGAACAAAGCATCGCATATCTGTTTGTTTGGAAATCAGTTTGAAATTTGCTACTCACAAGTAGGCTAAAACATGGATTTTGATGAGTTGTTCCAACTCAAACAATCCAACCTTCACCCACAGGCATTCAGGCAGATATATCACAGAAGCATATAGCCACATGGTAAGCATGCTGTCATGTTAACACTTACACTCATGCAAGGATGCTAAAACATAAATGCTTACCGAGTACTCTAAGCCAAAACAGAAACTAGTTAATAATCATATGCATGATCCTAGTTCATGTTAAGATGACTAATGCAACACATGCAAGATGCAACTACAATAGGCTCGGCTATTCTAAGATGGCATATGATGATGCTATAACTAACACATATTCAACTTGGAATTGAAATACAATGCAGTTAGTATGATACGCCGAGCCCGGTGCATGCAATACTGCTGAATGAATGCACGCATGCATAGCATAAGGTATGCTAAATTAAATATGCCCCAGTACTAACCATCAAAAGTAGGTAAGTAAAAGGGAGAAAGAAATGGGGGTTGGAAGACATGGACACACACACCCACACTTATTACACATTTGCCCTCGCTTGGAGGGACCAAAAGAATAATACAAACCGAATAATGAACCAACTATCCTAGCTAATTAATTATTACAAAAGTTCTAATTAATTAACAAATTAATTACAAAAACAGCCTAAATATGAAACTAAAGAGACCGCCGCAGCTCTGCCTCAGAATGCGTAGATGATGCATGCTCGATTTGTCTTGCCCGGAAACCCGCTGCCATGCCATTGTTGCCTCTGTTTGCACTGTCCTATACCTCTGAGGACTGTGAAAATCCTGGAGATGCCTCTGAATTGCTCCCTGAGCATTGTGAGATGCCACCGACCAATTGTTGAGCCATCGGCTAATTATTTTTGGTCGGTTGGTACTGTAGGTAGCCGGTCGGCCAAATCTTCCTGCAGGAACCTGTTTTGACAGCAGCAGAGGACAAACAAGGCATGGCATGGAATTTTCAAGCAAATGTGCGCATGTCCACTCTCCCTATCATGTTATAGACTCAAGGGAGTGTGACCCTTGGTCCTCGGGCCACCAATCACGCATTTTGATGCATAATGGCCAAAGGCACCAAGTTTGCAAATCAATGTGAATGCATGCGACAAAACAAATGAATGCTTTACGCCCTACCATGTTGAGGTCAAGGGCATCGGCGACCGAGGGTTGAGACGTGTTTCGTCATTTTGAGTACGAACACACCTCACCCCACATGCTTGGTTTGACACCCCAAACCAAACAAAATGTAATGCATGTATGCAATGTGGCTCAAGTATGCAACATGGGTCAAATATGCAACATGAGGCTAAGTTAACAAAGCATGCCAAATGTAATGCAACCTAAGCATGCAAATGTACAATGTGCTAAGCATGCAAGATGCAATGCAATGCAACCTAACATGCAAGCTAAACTAATGTAACAAGAACATGCAAACACGGTATAATGCAAGCCTGCAACTAGAGGCAACATGTCAAACATGCAACTATGTACAAGGATGGACTTAAACTGAAATGGGTGGCCTCAGCCATGCCCCAAAACAGTGGCCAAAACACCCAATTTAAGGGACTAAAAGGGGAGGCGGATACACACACAACATTGGCCCATAAGCTAGACCACTATGCACAACATTCAAGCATGAGCAAGATGGAGTAAACATGAGGATGTGGCAATACAACAAGCTCTGAAATCATGTCAATAATGCTACCAAATCATGCACCTAAGGTGAATAAAGCATGCTAAAGGGCTTAAGGTCCAAAGCTAGTCAAGATGCTTGAACTAAGGCCATATCAACCAAACCCCGCAAGGCCAAGATGACTAAAAATAGACTTAGGGCAGACCAAAATAAGACTAGAACATGCATGGAATATGGTCAAAACATGCCAAGAAATGGGCCCAAAACAAAGGCATTCAAAGCCACAAGGAGAGCACTCTACTACAACCACCTCAACCGCTCATGGCATGGACTAGACAACCAAAAACAGAGTTTCAATACATCAAAATGCACCCCAAAACCCACTGATATGGCAGCCCAAAGCCTCAAACACATAGGCATACACCAAGGCCCTAACATGGAGCATAAGATCACATCTCTTCAAGGCATTGAAAGGATAGCAAATACAAGCATGTAAGCACAAAACATGGACTGAAATAGCATAATAAGTGATTCCAAATCACTGAAATAGCCTAGGTAATGCAAGCTAATGACTCACACTCAAGGCTCACAAGCCAAAATGCAAAGAGGCTATACCAAACATGGCAAACATGATCAAATCAGCACCCAACAGACCTTAAGCATGATGAAATATGACCAAAAGCTTCATGAAGTCAAGCTAGAACATGCAAGCATTGAGGTCTAAAGGCAAGATGCATTTCTAAGCAAAATGGAGGAATACAAGGCAAGTATATTATGCAGGCAAGGGGTCAATAAACCAACATAGAACAGAGGTAAAACATGCTAAATAAACTCCAAATAACCTCTGAAACGAGACCAAACAAAACTAAGCGTGCATGCTACCCTTATGAGCCAAAAACATGAACAAATGAGACACAAAGGGAGAGGGGTGTCCCTCCCCTATGAAAGACTTCAAAACCTCTTCTTCACCACTGAAAATCTTCTGGATTTCAGTAGTGAGAAGGCCAATGCACAAAAGTATTCAAAGCTCAACCAAAGAAGGCACAAAAGGGGCCAAACAAGGCCTAAGAGGAGGAAGTCGACCCCAAACACAAAAGAGACCTTAATGAAACATCTTAAGCATGAAAAATCAAATTTTTTATCAGTTATACACAAAGCTCAAAACAGTATGCAAAGTAGGTTAAAGGCTAGTGCAAGATTGGGGAATATAAAACAATAGTGTTTACCCTTGAAGAACACTTCAAGAACAGCAAGTCCAGCCCCCTTTTTCTGATCAAAACCAACTCAAAACTCCAAGAACAAACTCTCAACACCTCCAAAACTGAAGTATGGTGTAATACTAGGTGTCTTAGTGCAAAATTAAAAACAAAACATCCTTTTAGGCCCTCTAACACACACAAATGAAGAGAGAGAGGGAGATATAGAGAAAGTGGTGTATATATGCTATATAACTCTGATTTGCTGAACCTCTTCAAAAGAGAAGAGAGGTCTCCTTTTATAGAGGAAGACAAAGGCCTAAGCTTCTTAAAGAAGCTAAGGCAAAAAGGTCACAGAGGTCAATCTTCTAAGAAAAGCTAAGGCAAAGGGTCAAGCTTCCTCAAGAAGCTTGAGCAAAGGGTGCAAGCTTCTCCAAGAAGCTTGAGCAAAAAAGAGTGCAAAGGGTGCAACTCCTCCATACACGCATGGAGGACAGGTCCGCGCACTCCAGCTGGCATAGCTGGTATGCACAATGCCTGAAAAAGGCAAAAAAGAGGTATCGGCCAGAGAAAGAGACTATCGGCTAAATAAATGGCCGGCCGACCACACAAAGAGCCAATACGCCTAACATAAGTGCTGACCGACCAAATATTTGGTCGGTAGCAGAAAAAGCAAGGCTGGTGGCTTCATGCCATGGCTGGTGAGTTTTAGGGGATGGCTAACAAGCCACTTCCTACCCTCAAGTGCAAAAACAAACAAGTTCTTGGTGCAAAACCAAGCACAGAATAGGCAAGTTAAGAGATCCCGAGGCAAGGTGCGCGGCTGAGACCTCCGAGAACTCAAAACGAACATGAACATAGATGATCACCGAGCATTCAAACGATGACGTCCAAGTCTTGAGGACGATCAAAAATGGGGTGTCTACAATACCCACTTAGTCACATAAGCATCTTATCATAACTATCTTTATCAAGCGAGATAAACCCATTGTGGTAAGACCCACTCCCCACGTACCCAATATATTCAAACTTGGTATGCTCTGATACCAAGTTGTAACACCCCGAAATAAACACAATAACTCAACTACAATATTAACAAATGACAACAACAAGAAGATAATTATATTCCATTAAGTTCCAGTTAAAGTTTATAAAAGAGTAACATATGTAGATATCCCTGAATCTATAGTATATATTACACAATAGAATGAACTTCAAGCAAAAGAAATGCCCTAAAGGCTTACAATTTTCCAATATGGTGCTTGGTTATAACAAAATGGATTTCAATCCCATACAGTTAAAACCCTAGGCTTGTACAAATACATACAACAAAATAAACAAGATGAAGCCCTCTCTTCCAAGTCCTCCCAAGTTATTGTCTTAGCGGAGGCGTATTATCAGCACCTGCAATGGTTTTCCCACATAGAGTGAGCTAAAACCCAGTAGAAATAATCCAAAACAACATATGAATCTTAACAAAGATATAAGGGTGAAATCTATATGCAATGCTAGTGACGAAACATTTTATATCTCCTTCAAACCATGCAATGACAGGTTTAGATCATAGTTCATAAAATATATTTTTTTCAATGGAAAACAGGACAGTGAATCATATCTCTAGAAATCTCCAAAACAAGTATCACATTTCACAAAAATTTCGTCCACGTGAAACTGTAAACCGACACCCATGTAAACATAGGCTATACAAGCACTATTATTGTCATTTTACGGATATTTCTTTTGCTAGATCGACACTCACATATACATGCATTTTTGGGATTTTCACCCTAGACACACATGCCAACTTATTTGATGTAACAACAATTCCTTTCTAGATTCACCCCTTTTCTCAAAACAATATACATTCTTTACGAAATAAATATACAACAATGCTCAATACAAATGAATGAGAAATTGGTTTTTAATTCTCCTAATTCCAATGCAATTTCTACAACAATCATAGTTATTCTTCACCGATAGCTCAAAATAGATATCTCTAAACGAATAGATAATTTCAATAAAGATAAACTTTCCAAATTTCATGATGGGTGATAATACATATCCAACTCCAACATCCCCAGCTATAACAACTTAGGGGTTGTTTGGGGTGTCCTAAATAAGTGCACTTTTTGTTTTTTTGGACTAAAAATTGAAGAAGAAAATATAGATGTTTGGGTTAACTTTTTGACTTTTTATGGAAAAATGTGTAATAAAAAAATTGTAAAAATTAGTTTGTAGGAGAAAATTAGGATTGAGAGTTGTGCAGCTGTAATTGTTGACTTTTGGTGAATAGTGTTAACTTTTAACTTTCTGAGTAACTTTTTGACTTTTTGGCTTTTCCTGGACATGCCAAACTTGGCCTTAATGTCACCATTTCAACATCAATTCCATTTATCAATACAAAATCAACATTTGAGATTTCTAGGGAAAATACCCTCTTTCCTTTATAAAACCATTTCCCAAGGTAAAAACCCTTCTTTTCATCATGCCTCAACAATAACCATATTTCTACAATCATTTTCGCTGAACCATTTGAAAACCATTTTTTTTTATTTTCGAACCAAAACCCGAGATTGTTCAAATATCCATTTCTTTCACAAAGTGGTTTTATAAAAACAAATAACTAAGTTAAAACTCATAAGTAAGTGTGGAGAATCCCTACCTGAAGCTTAGAATATGGAAGAAAAGAACTCAGAAAAACTTGATGTTAACGAAACCATGAGCCACTCGGATCAAAAGGAAGCCCTTGAGATGATCTATAATCTATTTCAAAGGACCAAGATGAAAGGATACCTCAAAGTGAGTAGATCTAGGGATCTAAGTAAGAAAAAGTTAAGTTTAGAGAGAAAAGAGAGAAATCATAGGTTGAGAGGAAAAGAGATGGAAAATAATAAGAGGAAAGTGTTTTGGACCCTATTTATAGTGGCTAGGTATTAATAGAATAATAGCTTCAAAGTCAAATGAAAAGAACAAGTCAAAAATCTCTAAAAGTAGGGTCCAAGCCGAACAAACCCTAGAAAGAGTCACAGGGGTCAACCTTCGCGACAGTGGTGTTGACCTTCAAGAAGAAAAACTAAGATACTAGTGTTTGGCAGCAGAGAAGGGTCGATCCATAGAAGTAGTGGTGTCGAGCCTATATTTTAGAAGACAACCTAGAATAACATAGGAAGAGAAGGATTGACCTTGGGAACCCATGGTGTCGACCCTATATTTCAGTAGCTAATTCCAAAAACACAGCAGGACAAGTGTCGACGCCGCCAAAACTGGTGTCGACCCCAAAAGGCCAAAAATCAGGACAAGTGTCGACACTACCAAGACTGGTGTCGACCCTATTTTTCAGTAGCTCCACTAGGAACACAGCAACAAGGAGGTGTTGACACCACCAAGATGGGTGTCGACCTTGGGAGCAAAACAAAACAAGGAGAGAGAGAATGAACAATAGCTATGGACATGGTTTCCCGGATTCAAGAGCATTAAATGGGTTGGGTCTAAGCCCGGATTTCTATAACTACCATCCACTAATGGCTACCAATGAATCCTCTGTTTATTCCGATTGGTGTTCTCCTTACATGTCTCCTTCAACTTCTATTGCTGAACTTCATTTCCATACGCTGCTATCCTCACCTTTAAGGCCTTGTCGTCACACCACAGTTCTTCAGCTTTTTAGATTACCATCATTGCTACAACCTCACAATCATATCTGACGAACTCGAATCTTGTTCCAGTTGCTTTCCCTCTTTTAATCAGGATGAATACATCCTTCACCACTCCGTAGTTGCTAAATAGGGTAAAGAGACTTCTTGGTTCCATAGATTCCGGTAGGTTATCCACAAAAATCGTGAACATCCCTGGTCCCCTTGATTGAACATGTTGATATCCTGGTGGCCTTCTAATGATCACCGAGTTCCACCATCCTCCTTTCATTTGTGTTTAAACCTTGACATTTTGTGATCTTAAAATCATTTTAATGTCAGTTTGCCACTTAATATCATTTTATTGTCTCATAACCAATAAATTATTTTTACAAAAATGTTATGTGAGACATTTGGTAGAAATTTTGGTAGAATTTTTAGGGTCTTTAGCATTACTCTTGTTTTTAATCATAATTAAAGAATCACAATCATAATTAAACATTACTTAAATCTTAAAGGGTTGACCAAGGTCATGAAGACTTGAAAATGAGAAAAATATTAAAGTTGTGTTAATTAAAACATAGTTGGTTCAAGAGAATGAGTACCTTATGAAAAAATTACTTTCAAGATGTCTTGGGTCTAACCATAATATGAGATATTGTGAAGTAAATGTCAATATTTAATGTCATTCATTATTAAATAAAAGGGTAAATTACAACTCCAACCCTTAATGTTTTCCAAAAATACATATTTTGTTCTTATGTTTTGAAAATTACAAATATTTTCTTATTAGAATTTGTCATTCAATTGACTTAACAGAAAAAATAAAATTATCTAAATATCCTCTAACATTAAAATAAAATTATCATATTACTCATTTTCATCCACTATTCACCAAATCACTCTACCAGCAACTACAATATTCTTCAATCTTCCTCTGCGACATACCAAATACTTGTATACAATAATAACGGTAGTGTTGATCAAGAGTAAGAACATTATGATGGTTGGTCAAAATGGTGTTACTAATTGAGAGAAAATAAAAAATAAAGGAGGTGAGATGGGGAAAAAAAGTGTATTATTTTATAAATGTTAATATATGTATTTTTTGGAAGAAAAAAAATTTATTACTTACATCATGCAGTATGTTAATTTGATTTAATAGTTTATTAATGGAGGTGGACATTTGTTATGTGATTGAAAACTTCTAATAGTAAAATATAATTTCCTAAATGTGATGAAAAAAGAAGTTATATTTTTTTATAAACCTCGTGGGATATATTTATCATTTATGTAAATTAAAATTACCCTTGAATATTGGTAATTAAAAACGAAAACTTTTCTATATTTATAACCCTCTTGTATATATATAAATGGATGTCATTATCATATTTCTTAAAAACTAATTATTTAAAATAAAATAAAATAAAATAAAAAGAAATTACAATGACTTGGACGTTTAAGTCAAAATTTGTGACTCATTGAAAAGCATCTTTCATTTAGCCGTTTGCCCACTCTCCACGCCTCTTTCTAAATTCTAGAACCACACGGTGTATGAACCAATAACAGCGAATATAATATAAAGAACACCAATCACGTGAGATCATGTTCTTCATAGCCCATCCCTTCTGATCTTCACGTGTCACAAAATGATAGGTTATTGATCATGCTTTGCCATATTGAGATTAAACATTTGTATTCCCGTAATTTCTTCCAAATCATTCACAATGATTGGATATATATTAAGATTTTTAAATCTTAAAATCCTCATATAATCTAATGATTATGAGTAATTTGAGACAGAAATAAGAATATTTAGGAATAGCGGATGCTTGCTCGTATTATCCGATCCTAGCCTTCCTTGTTGAGACTTTTACATATAAACATTGAACTCTTCCACCAAATTATATATAAACACACATATTTTGTATCCAAAACCTCTTAGCTATTTGTGAAGAGAGAAAGAAAGAGAAAACCAATGGTGAATAAGGCCTGTTTGTTAGTTTTCTTCTTTCTCTCAATCTCTTTATTTGTTGATATAAGCCATGGGAAGAAACAGAGTGAAGTTCTTGACGATCTGTACAGAGGCAAGTTGAAGAAGAACTCTGCGATCGACACGAGCCTTTTCGAGGCCATACGACATGTTGGTGGAGTTGAGGTTTATCCACAAGAGGGACTGAAGGAGAGAGATAGAATTGTGAGATTGCCGGGGCAACCGAATGTCGAGTTCACTCAGTATGGAGGGTATGTCACACTCAATGAGTCGGCGGGTCGAGCTTTCTATTATTACTTCGTTGAAGCGCAAGGACAACAACAGTCTAATCACTCATTGCCTCTTCTTCTTTGGCTTAATGGAGGTATTTTTGAATTTTGCTGCCCTCTCATTCCATACGCTTGTGTTTTTGGTTGGTGATGTAAATGTCACTAGCGTGAAGTAACTTGGTTGGGCTTGTCCTTCTTACTTTCCTCTCATTACTCTGTGTTTGATTTGAATTTTTTGGATTAAATTTTTTGAAAATTAAGTTTTTGAATTTTTGTATTTTTTTGTTTTTAGTGAATATTTTTAAAATTTTAAATATTTTTTTTATTTTTTTAAATACACATTACTTATATATATCTAAGAAGTAAAAAATTTGTGAAAAAAATTAATAAATACATAAAAATATAAAAAAATATACTGAATTATCGTATTTTTTTTTGTATTTTTGGTATTTAGTGAATTTTTAAAAGATTTTTTTCAAATTTTTTTTACTTTTTAGGTATATTTATGTTAGGTACACTACAAGAAAAAGCATTTTCAACGATTAAAAAATTCCCTTTCGTCGCTGAAAGTAGCATTTTCGGCGACTAAAAAAGCATTAGTAGTCAAAAGTGAAGACTTTTGGCGACAAAAACAATTTAGTAGCCAAATGTATAGGTATTGGCGACTAAAAATCTATTTGGTCGCCAATATATGACTTTTACCGACTACAAAAATTTTATTAGCCAAAAGTAAGGACCTTTGGCGACTAAAAGAATTTAGTAGCCTAAAGTGAGGCATTTGGCGACTAAAAACATGTTTAGTAGCTAAAAGTGAGGCTTTTACCGACTACAAACATTTTAGTAGCCAAAAGTAAGGCCCTTTGACGACTAAAAAAAATTTAGTAGCCTAAAGTGAGCTTTTCGGCGACTAAAAACATGTTTAGTAGCCAAAAGTGAGCTTTTTGGTGTCTAAAAAGAAGTTTAGTCGCCAAAAGTGGTAATTTTAGCGCGAGAAATTTATTTTTTAACAACTAAAAAATAATTAGTAACTAAAAGTATAAAATTGGCAACTAAAATTATGTTTAGTCGCCAAAAGCGGTCTCTTTTTTTCTACTAAATAATTTATTTTTAAATAAATTATGTTTAATAAAAAATGATTATGTTTATATATATACTTTTATATTAATACGGGTTTATGTAGTATATAAATAATATATGTTGCATATATAATTATATGGTGTTATGGAGGCGTAATGAAAAGAGTGTGTTGTATAAGGTTTATGGTGTGGGAGGTTCATGATTCGAAACTTCGGAAGAGCAAAGGGGTAATTTTTTTTTTCACAAATAAGCTTTTGGCGATTAAAATGTTTGGTCGCCAAAAGCTTGAGTATTGGCGACTAAAAAAATAGTCGGTAAATGTATAATTTTAAAAAAATATAATTGACCATTGGCGACTAAAAATTTAGCCGCCAAATGTATAATTTAAAAAATATACTTGAGCTTTGGCGACCAAAGTTTTAGTCACTACAGACTTAGTTTTTGGCGACTAAAAGTTTTTCTAGTCGTCAATACCTTTTCGCCACCGTTTTCCAGTGACCAAACCGGCGATTAAAAAATTTAGTCGGGGAAACTTAAAAACTGATTTTTGGCGACTACAAATTGACTTTTGGCGAAAAATTAAAAAAATTGCTTAAAATATTAAAAACATTCAGTAAAACAAAAAAAAACACGGAAAAATGATAAAATAAAATTTTCTGAAAAGTATTTTTGAAAAACTCTAACTAAGCAATAAGAAGTTCTTTTTTAAAAAGAGGTTAAAAGTCAAAATTATTATTATTATTATTATTTTTACATTATAAGGAGATCTTTTTTGAAAAGAGGTTAAAAGTAGTTTTTTTAGCTTTTGATCTCTTTTGAATCACATTATTTTTCTAATTTTTTTACACATTAAAAAAAATAAATAAAAAAATAAAAAAATTAACTTCTAACTTACTTTCCAGAATAACCCAAAATTAGTGAGTTAGTAATTCAATTATCATAAAAAATTAAAGGAAAATGTTTGGAACTCCACAAATGAGGATCCCCACGATTCCCATTGATGTTTTGACCATTGATATGTTTGAATTTTTTTTACTATCTCTAACAGTGATATGAATGATTCAAATCATTTTGAAAATTATGAAAGATTATTTTTTATGAAGATTTCTATAATTACTAAAAATTAAAATAATCCGTTGACTCAAATTCTTAACCTTTAATATTTTTACTATGGCTAATTTGGCATAATATAAAAAAGTCAAAAAGTTAATTATCCTATTTAAATCACATCATCTTATTTAAATTACATCACATCTCTATCATATTACTTCAAATCTAATTTATATTTTATAAAAAATCAAAAAATATACATATTTAAATCATTCTAAACAAACCCCACAAGAAACAGCTATATAAAGAGCACTTGGCCAATGCCCGAGTGTGAGTGGGATTTACTTTTTTCCAATGGTGAATTTTTCTTGGAGATACTAAAGATTCTCAACTACTACAACTACAATATGTGATATTTTGGTCATTGCAACTGTTAATCTTTCTTTGACACGCGTAGTGAATGGTATTATGACAATTATTTATTCCTTTTTTAAAACTTCTTAGTAAGAGTAGAAATTTTAACACAATTTAATAGTTATTTAGGATGTGTTATATAGATATATTTTTTAATTTTTTTTAGTTACAAAAATAGAGAAAAAAAGATGTAAATATGAGATAATTTTTTGATTTTTTACAAAAAAATGTGTAATAAAATATTGTAGTAAAATCAAGATGACCATTTTATCTTTTTGACTTTTTTAGTAGTTGAATTCAAAAGTCAAAATAATAATTTTGCCATAGTGACTTTCCCCACAAACTACCCTCGAATAGTATAAATTTTTTAACTTTTTAATAATTTTTTGATTTTTTAATTTTTTTAATTTATTTCAAACATGACCTTACTAATCAAGGTTGCTTAATTATTGACAAAAATATGTTACACGATACGCAAAAATATAAAAAATTGATGAGAAACAATATCAAACCAATATAAGTAACTCGCATAAACCATTTGAAGGTTGTTGCCAATTTTTGGAGTTATTTATGAACTATTTTGCATGACTTTTTTAATACCATCTTGTTATATTCTCCTAATTAAACTTCTCTAATATCACCTTAATGATGTGGATAAAAGAATAAAGTTTGAGAGAGAGACGGAGGAATGTGGGTAGGCCTTCACGTGAGTCTTAGCACGACATTGGAAGTGAAATTGGAAGCCCTCAATTGGGAATGAATCGTTTTTCTTTTGGATAATACAAAAATATTAATTTATATACAAATAAATATATCAATTAAAACACAAGACATGCATATGAGATATATAGGATGTGTTTGGTAACGTTTACGTTTTCAGTTTATATTTATAAAAATTTTATAAACTGATTTTTGTTTATTTTTTGTCTATTTTTAGAAAAACATAAACTACAAACGCGTTCGGTAATTGACAAAATGTTTAAAAAAAATTAAAAATATAAAAAAGAGTGAAAAACGACAGGTGATGGCAAGTGGCGGCGGAAGAGGGTGGTGGAAAGTGGTGACGGTGGGTGGTGGGTAGATGGTGGTGGGTGGATGGGTGGGTGGGTGGGTGACGGTGGCGAGTGGTGGGTAGTAGCGAGTGGGTGGTGGTGGTGGCAGGTGGATGGCAGGTGGTGGTGGCAGGTGGATGACGGGTGGTGGTAGTGGGTGGGTGACGGTGGCGGGTGGTGGGTGGTAGCGAGTGGGTGGTAGTGGCGGGTGGTGGTGGCAAGTGGGTGGCGGGTGGCGGGTGGGGGTGGGTGGTGGCGGGTGAGTGGTGGGTGGTGATGGTGGGTGGTGGGCGGTGATGGTGGATGAGTGGGTGACGGTAGCGGGTGGTGGGTGGTAGCGAGTGGGTGGTCATGGCGGTGGTGGCAGGTGGTGGGTGATGGTGGCAGGTGGGTGGCGAATGGCGGTGCTGGCGGTTAGGTAGCAGGTGGTGGTGGTGGTGGGTGGGTGGGTGACGGTGGCGAGTGGTAGGTGGTAGCAAGTGGGTAGTGGTGGTGGTGGTGGTGGTGGTAGTGGGTGGTGGCGGCAAGTGGGTGGCGGGTGGGTAATGAGTGAAGGTGGTGGTGGGTGGTGGGTGGTGGTGGCAGGTGGTAGATGGTGGTGGCTGGTGGGTAGTTAGTGGTGGTGGCAAGTAGGTGGCGGGTGGTGGTGGTGGCGGGCGGTGGATGGCAGTGGCGGGTGATGGGTGGTAGCAAGTGGATGGCAGGTGGGTGGTGGGTGGTGGTGGTAGTGGTGGTGGCGAGTGGGTGGCAGGTGGGTGGTGACTGGTGGTGGGTAGTTGCTGGTGGTGGCTAGTGGCGGCGGCGGGTGGTGGTTGGTGGTGGTAAGTGGGTGGTTAGTGGGGTAGTAGGTGGTGGTGGGGGGTGGGCGATAGGTGGTGGTGGCGGAAGACGGTGTTGGAAAATGGTGGCGGGTGGTGGCTAGTGTTGGGTGGTAAAAAAAAAAAAAAACTGAAAACTTAAAATGGAAACACATTTTTTGTGTTTTCATTTTTTGGCCAAATTTATAAACTGAGACCACTGATTTATAAATCAAAAATTTTACCAAACAAGTTTTTTTTTGAGTTTTTAAAATTTTTGTAAATATAAACAGAAAACTGAAAACGTAAGTGTTACCAAACGACACCATAGAGATGTAAAAATGACTGGCGACCTGTGGGTGGCCCAAAGCCCGCCCTCGGTCTGAGATGGGCCCGGCTCGTTTAGGCCTGCTTGGGCCAAGGCCCGAGCCCAACCCGAACCCTTAGGCTAGGGCTTGAGCCATCGTTTTGAAGCTCAACTCGGCTAGTGGGCCTGACCAGCTTGGCTCAGCCGGTGGCTTAGCCCATCAAGCAGTTTAAGGCCCACTTAGGGTTCGGCTCGCCCAAGGCCGAGTGTATTTTGTAGTGGAAAATAATAAACTTTTGGTAGAAAAAATTTTTAAAAATTAAAAAAAACTGATCAAGCCCGCCCAAGTTCGGCCCATGCCCGAGGCTAGCCCAAGTCCACTAGCCCAGCCCGAGGCCTGACCCACTGGGCCACCCAAGGCCTGAATACCCCTAGGCCTAGGCTAGGGCCTGGATTTAGGTTTTTGGCCTGTGGGCAGGCCCGGTCCGACCTGAATTTTTGACGAGAGCCTGCAAGGCCCGACATGGGTCGGGTCAGACCAGATTTACATCCCTAGAGATATACCACTTGACATATAGACAAAATCACATATCGTGTCTTCATGTGTGTTTATTTTTGGGATTTTTATTGATAAGTCCAATTTAGAAGTGTTTTAACCCAAGAAGTCCATGAAGGAATTTTTTAACCCATTTAGTCCCATGTATGTATAGTTTTATTTCATAAAGTCCATTTTCTTGATTTACACTATTTTCTTGGACACTTATGCCCTTATATTTAATTTTGATACCCATATAAATATTTTTTGAACGATTAGCAATTTAATGATGTAAACATTCATATTTTACAATTCACATTGGTAGGAATATAAAATTGGCCCATGGGCGGCCCGAAACCCGGCCGCGAGCCGGGGCAGGCCCGGCCCGTTGACAATGTGAATATTCACATTGACATATTAACATTCACATTAATAGAAGTGTAAAATTGACCCCCGTCCCGTGGCGGCACGAAACCCGCCTGCGACCCATGGCCTGCCCGGGGCGGTCCCGGTCTGGCCCGTCGACAATGTGAATATTCACATTGACATGTTAACATTCACATTGATAAGAGCATAAAATTGGGCCGCGGCCCATGGGCGGCCAAAAGCCCGTCCGCGGCCCGGGGCGGGCCTGGCCCGGCCCGTTGACAATATGAATATTCACATTGACATGTTAACATTCACATTGATAAGAGTATAAAACTGGACAGCAGCCTAGGGCGGGCCCGACCCGGCCCGGCCCGTTGACAATGTGAATATTCACATTGACATGTTAACATTCACATTAATAGGAGTGTAAAATTGGCCCCCGTCCCGTGACGGCGCGAAACTCGCCCGCGGCCCATGGGCGGCCCGGGGCGGGCCCGGTCCGGCCCATTGACAATGTGAATATTCACATTGACATGTTAACATTCACATTGATAAGAGTATAAAATTGGGCCGCGGCCCATGGGCGGCCAAAAGCACGCCCGCAGCCCGGGGCGGGCCCGGCCCGGCCCGTTAACAATGTGAATATTCACATTGACATGTTAACATTCACATTGATAGGAGTGTAAAATTAGCCCGCACCTCATGGCTGCCCGAAACCCGCCCACGGGCCGTGGGCGGGCCCGGCCTGCCTATTGACAATGTGAATGTTCACATTGACATGTTAACATTCACATTGATAAGAGTATAAAACTGGACAGCAGTCCAAGGCGGGCCGACCCGGCCCGGCCCGTTGATAATGTGAATATTTACATTGACATGTTAACATTCACATTAATAGGAGTGTAAAATTGGCCCCCGTCCCGTGGTGGCGTGAAACCCGCTCGCGGCCCATGGACGGCCCGGGGCGAGCCTGGTCCGGCCCGTTGACAATGTGAATATTCACATTGACATGTTAACATTCACATTGATGAGAGTATAAAATTGGCCCGCGGCCCATGGACAGCCAAAAGCCGGCCCGCTGCCCAGAGCAGGCCCGGCCCGGCCTGTTGACAATGTGAATATTCGCATTGACATGTTAACATTCACATTGATAAGAGTGTAAAATTGGCCCGCAGCCCGTGGGCGGCCCGAAGCCCGACCGCAGCTCGAGGCGGGCTTGGCCCGACTCGTGACAATGTGAATATTCGTATTGACATGTTAACATGCACATTGATAGGAGTGTAAAATTAGCCCGCGCCCCGTGGCTGCCCGAAACCCGCCCACGGCCCGTGGGTGGCCCGGGGCAGGCCCGGCCTGACCTGTTGACAATGTGAATATTCACATTGACATGTTAACATTCACATTGATAAGTGTGTACAATTGGCCCGTGACCCGTGTGCAGCCCGAAGCCTGATCTCAGGCCGGGGCGGGCTCGGCTCATTGGTAATGTGAATATTCACATTGACATGTTAACATTCACATTGATAGGAGTGTAAAATTGGTCCGCAGCCCGTGGGCGGCTCGAAGCCTGATCGCAGTCCGAGGCGGGCTTGGCCCGACCCGTGACAATGTGAATATTCACATTGACATGTTAACATTAACATTGATATGAGTGTAAAATTTGTCCGCTGTCCGAAGCTCGCCCGCGGCCCGGGGTAGGCCCGGACCCAAACTCGGGCAGCCCACGGGCTTCAGGCCGCCCGTGGGACGCGAGTCAATTTTACACTCTTATCAATGTGAATGTTAACATGTCAATGTGAATATTCACATTGTCAATAGGCCGGGTCGGGCCCGCCTCGGGCCGCCCACGGGCCGTCCACGGGCCGTGGGCGTATTTCGGGCAGCTACGGGGCACGGGCTAATGTTACACCCTTATCAATGTGAATGTTAATATGTCAATGTGAATATTCACGTTGTCAACGGGCCGGGCCCGCCCCGGCCCGGGGCCGGGCTTCGGGCTGCTCACGGGTCACGGGCCAATTTTACACTCTTATCAATGTTAATGTTAATATGTCAATGTAAATATTCACATTGTCAACGAGCCGGGCCGGGCCCGCCCTGGGCAGCGGGCGGGTTTCGGGCCGCCCACGGGCCACGGGCCAATTTTACACTCCTATCAATGTGAATGTTAATATGTCAATGTGAATATTCACATTGTCAACGGGCCGAACCGGGCTCGCCCCGCGCCGCCCACGGGCTTCGTGCCGCCCATGGGACGCGAGTCAATTTTACACTCTTATCAATGAGAATGTTAACATGTAATGTGAATATTCACATTGTCAACAGGCCGGGCCGGGCCCACCCCGGGCCGCCCCACGGGCCGTAGGCTAGTTTCGAGCAGCCACGGGGCGCGGGCTAATTTTATACTCTTGTCAATGTGAATGTTAACATGTCAATGTGAATATTCACATCATCAACGGGTCGCCCAGGGCAGCCCACGAGTTGCGGGCGGGTTTCGGGCCGGCCACAGGCCGTGGGCTAATTTTACGCTCCTATCAATGTGAATGTTAATATATCAATGTGAATATTCACATTGTCAACGGGCCGGGCCCGCCCCGACCCGGGCCCGGCCCGCCCCGACCCGGGCCCGGGCTTCGGGCTGCCCACGGATCATGGGCCAATTTTACACTCTTGTCAATGTTATTGTTAATGTTAATATGTCAATGTGAATATTCACATTGTGAACGGGCCGGTCCGGGCCCGCTCCAGGCGGCGGGCTGGTTTCGGGCCGCCCACGGGCCGCAGGCCAATTTTACACTCCTATCAATGTGAATGTTAACTTGTCAATGTGAATATTCATATTATCAACAGGCCGAGCCGGGCCTATTTTTTTGGCCTGTGGGCAGGCCCGACCCGACTCGAATTTTTCCGGGCACCCACGAGGATCGACATGGGCCGAGCCCCTACACATTGACGATATGAACATTTACGTTGACGGTGTGAACATTCACATTAAGGGTATTTTGGTAATTATGTCACCCATAGGACTTATTGAAGTATAAGAAAATAATGTGAACTAAATGGAACATAAGTAGATGAAAAGGGTATTTTGGTCTTCTTATCTCAAATTGGACCTAATGGAATAGTCAAAAAGAATATGGGTTGGATGGAATAAAACTCTTAGAAAATGGATTTATCAAAAAAGCTCCCTTTATTTTTTATTGGATTTTGTGCTATTTTGAAATATTTATCTAGCTATTTAAAAAAATCATGACTTAACAACCATGTTACTTGTACAAAAAAAACAAAAAATAAACATAAAAACAAAAAGTTTGTAAAAACTAAGACTTGATTTTCATATTTTGGACCCATTTCCTTGTCACACATTTGTAAATTATTTTGTATTTTATTTCCATAAATAAACATACTTTTTGGGGATTTATATTTTTAATCATTCGTGTAGTTATTTTAATTTCTACTTTTTGTTGTTTATTTATGAAGTTTTTTGGTTATATTAAAGTGTTGCTTGAGAAGTTGGAGTTTGGCTAAAAAAAATAAAAAATAAAATAAAATTAAATAACTAATAAAATAAAATATCACATCTTACACATCAATTAATTATTTTTTCTTTCACAATCATCTATTCAATTACAAAAAAGTTACAAATCATTTCAAATAAATAATTTTTTTTCATCTCATAAAATAGTAAAAAGGCCAACAAATTTTTTTTTATTAAAATAGCTAAATTACCAAACGAGTACTCATTAATATTGTCATTATAGATTTAGCACAAAATGTGTGTTTATTTGTGGACGGCTTAAACAAGTTGTGTTCATGTTAATAGTATCATGTCGTCGGTCATAGTTGAGTTAACGTGTTTAGATGAAATCAAAAGGCTTGTCAAAGTTAAGAAGTGCTTGGACCTCACCAAATCCCCTCTCCTCTGAACATGAGCTAAATTTATTGTCAAAAAATGAAAAAATCGAAGCTTGCATCAAATTTTAATCAAGTCCCACAGAGTCATTTTTTGCCACATTTAATTTTTTGCTAAAAATGCAACGGCTTTTTCCTACCAAAATTCACTACTTTATGAACCAAAAGTCGCAAATAAAAGTTTCAAAACTATTAAAAAAAATTCTACTAATTACAAAATCTAAAAAATAATAAAAAAATATAACTAAAATTTAAATTACCTCAATAATCACAATATATCTATCTTCAAAAAATATGAAATCAGGAAACCAAAAACTTGATATTGCTCTAAACCAATGATAGAGAAATAGTTTGATTAAATTAGAGTGGAGTATTCATAAAGTAGCCAGGTAATTGTGAAATGAAATTTAATTGTTAATCTCGTAATCCGTCTATAATCCATAAACATGTCATATTTCAAACTGTATTCATTTACATTATGTCTGTGAAATCGTCTATTTATATATGAGTTGAACGGATTAGACGAATTTTACGAATCGGATAAACCACCGGCCACTCTAAGATTAAAGAGAGAGTAATGCTAGAGATCCTAAATATTCTATCAAAAGTTTTACCAAATGTCTCACATGGGTGTGGGACTCACACAATGTGGGTCCCATGTGAGTCCCACACCTATGTGAGACATTTGGTAAAACTTTTGATAGAATTTTTGGAGCATCTAGCATTTTTGTTAAAGAGAAGCCTCTCCATTAATATTATTAAAATGGGTTTCATTGATTGATTGTGTGAACAGTATTTTAGTTGTAGTTATAGCTACTAAGTGCCATTTTGGGAACATGGTAATGTCCAAAAACGTGGCTGCCAAAAACGCCAGAAAAGTCATTTGGCAAGTGCCAAAAACGCAGGCATAAAATTACAAATTAGGGCGTATGAAAAAAAAATAAAAAAATAAATCTCTTATGTTGGGTAAGGGTATTTTGGTCATTTTAATTTGATTTGACACCATAAATAAATATTAAACTAAAAAACAAAAAGCCAGCTTTTTACCAACTTCCCAAATCACTTTCAAAAAAGCTAAAAAGCTTGGTAAAAAGCTAAAAGCCAGCTTTTTACCAACTTCTCAAAACAACCCTAAGTGTCATGACCTTTTGCCACCAGGTAAATGCGGAACGCCTGGTATTTCGCGCCGCTCGTTCTGTAACTTTTTTTTTTTTTTTTTTTGGTTTCAATTTTTTGAATCATAATGCTACGATGATACGTTTTCTTGCACCCTCGTTCCTTATTCTCATTAACTAATAATATCTATTGACATGGGTAGCCCACGAGGCATACGGCCCACAGCAAACCACCTCGAACCCATCGCTTAGGATCAATAGCATAACCCGGTTGGCAAAGCCCAGGACAGCTGGAGGCCATCTAGACATGGGGGGCTAATGGCATTCGGGCACATGGCAGGTGGAACACGGGCCACATCAGCAGACAAAGATCTGCAGAGTTATTACCACAACACATCACCATTAATGCATCCCATCACAGCATTTATTACGACAACACCTCTCCGTCGGAACAGAGCCCCCTCGCCCTGAACAAGGTAAGCTACGGCACAGGCTTTCGGCGGAAGGGGGGCACATCACGAGGGACATTGAAATGATTACCAAAGGATATAAGCAAGAGTAGGAAGACAAGAGAAATGTTAAGTTTTTTATCTCTCCATCTCTCTCTCTACATTTTCTTCTTCCTCTACTAATTCTCACGCCTGAGGGTTCACTGGGGGACTGCCCCGTTCCCCTTTGGACTTGCATGCAGGTCATTTGACGGAATCACCACCCCAAACCGGAACTTGAAGAGCCTGTACCAGCACGACCCATCCACCCGGGACGGATAGGGTCATCAGTTGGCGCCGTCTGTGGGAAACTTGTGGTTTATCCGTGCGCTAGTTGTGTTCGCTATCGCCGGAGCCCTCCTTTCTCACTATTACCTTTTTCCTCTCACCCGTCCAGGTGTATGGTCACGACTAGGTCCATGGCCTCCCACCATAATACTACCGATCATCAAACAGACCCTTCCCATCCAAACAACCCACCACAGTACATCATCGAACTTACTAACAGTATTAAACGCATGGTCGAGCAAAACCAGGCCCTGATCAATGCTTTGCTCCAAAGAAACCTCCCTGCTCCACCTCCAGACATTCCACCCAACCAAGAAAGAACCCCGGACCACACTGCTCCACAACCCCCTCCCCCCAACCTCCCCAACCCAGAAGGTTTACAACCCCCTCCTCCTCCAAATGTGAGCCTACCACCCCCGCCTCCACGCCCGCCGGTCGTGCCACTAGCCCCAGAGGGGGAAGCCAGCAGTGTCCAGCCCCCATTGACCGACCATGGCGACAACATTCCCCTCTGGAACGCAGAACTCCAAGCCATGAAACTCCAACTACAAGGGGTCATCCAGAACATCCAGCACAAGCCCTCAGCCACCGCTAACTCGCCTTTTGTTGCCTCCATCCGCGACAAACCGTTGCCCGCCAAGTTCAAAATGCCTACCATTGACTCCTTCGATGGCACGACGGACCCAGTCGACCATCTGGAAACCTACCGCACCCTCATGATCCTCCATGCTTTCCCTGACGAGATCATGTGCCGAGCCTTTCCAGTGACACTAAAGGGATCAGCACGATTGTGGTTTAGCCAGTTACCGGCGGACTCCGTCTCTACCTTCCAACACCTCAGTGACTCTTTCCTGAGCCACTTCATCGGGGCCCAGCGTCAGAGATACCCAGTCACCCAACTCCTAAACATTCGTCAGACCGAGGGGGAGTCGCTCCGCAGCTTCGTCACCCGCTTCAACACCGAGGCCCTTCAAGTAGCGGAGAATGACGACAAGGTCATCCTCACCGCCTTCATGGCCGGCCTGCGGTCGTCGGATTTCCTTTTCTCCCTCTCCAAAAACCCTCCCACCACCATGGCAGCCCTACTCTCCAAAGCCCAGAAATACATGAATGCTGAAGATTCCCTGGCCGCTCGGCAAAAGCCCACCCCTAAAAATCCGATCCCTAGAGACAAGAGGAAAGACCCCGAAAACAGAGCCGCCCAGTATAATAGCCAAACACCCCACTATAATGACCGACCCCCCCGTTCCGACCGATCGACTCCGACCCGACCGCCCGGTCGGTTTGAGCAACACACACCTCTCAGATCCAGCGGGACTACCCCCTCAAGTGGCCCCTACCTTCACGAAACCCTTACACTCGAAAAGATCAGTCCAAATATTGCCGTTTCCACCAAGACCATGGTCATACCACCGACGAGTGTATTAACCTCAATGATCAGATCGAGACCTTCATACGCCAGGGCCGCCTCAGCCGATTCACAGACACCCGCCCTCCACAGAGGCAAAGAACCGACCTCACCAGGAACAATCGCCGACAAACACCACCCCGCAATCAAGCCCCACCTAACCAAGGCCACGATCGCCCACCACCACAACCTCGGCCTCCTGGTAATCCCCCTCCACCAGTCGGAGAAATCCGAGTTATTTCAGGCGGCCTTGCTTGCGGGGGACCATCCCGCTCGGCTCAGAAGGCAGAACTCAGAAAAATCAAACAGGGCTCAGACAAAGCAGTGGTGACGGTGGATCGACCTCCCAAACAGTCAAAACAATGGATCGAACCTATCACCATCACCGACACTGACTGTGCAGGAGTCCGTTACCCACATGATGACCCCCTTGTCATTTCCGCCATCCTCTCCAACTACGAAGTCAGACGAGTCCTCATAGACAATGGCAGTTCTTCAGACATTATTTTCCTCAATTGCTTCCGCCAGCTCAAGATTGGGGAAGAAAGCTTGTCTCCTCTCCAAACCCCTCTGGTCGGCTTCACCGGCGACCGTGTGACCTCCATCGGCTCCATCGATCTACCTATCACCATTGGCGAGCACCCGCGGCAGACCACTAAGTTGCTCACCTTTCTGGTGGTCGACTGCCCCTCTGCTTACAACATCATCCTTGGCCGCACAGCCCTCAACGCCTTCCAAGCCATCACATCCACATATCATCTTGCCATCAAATTTCCCACCGATCTCGGTGTCGGAACTGTCAAAGGAGAACAGACCGTGGCCAGGGAGTGTTATGTCGCCTCACTCAAAGAAGTCAAGCTAAAAGAGGCCATGATCATCGAATGGCTCGACGTCCGAGACGAGGATGAGCTGGTCAGAGGTGAACCTGTAAAGGAACTTGTTGAAGTTAACATTGATCCCACCAACCCAATCAAAACCGCCAAGATTGGCAGCCAATTACCTTCCCAAGCCAAGGCCGACCTTATTGCTCTCCTGACCGAGCACAGAGATGTATTCGCATGGACCCATTTTGACATGCCAAGCATCGACCTCTCCTTCATAACCCATCGCCTCAGCATCGAACCCCACTTTCGACCCCACCGCCAGAAGCAACGCATTTTTCATCCGGAGCGCAACACCCTTATAGCCGCCGAAGTTAACAAACTCCTCGAGGCCCAGTTCATAAAAAATGTGGACTATCCTAGGTGGTTGTCCAACGTGGTCCTCGTCCGCAAACACAATGGCAAATGGCGGCTCTGTGTCGACTACTCTGACCTGAACTGAGCTTGTCCCAAAGACAGCTACCCCCTTCCCCGCATAGATCTGCTGGTCGACGCCACGGCCGGTCATCAAATGCTCAACTTCATGGATGCCTTCTCTGGGTACAACCAAATCCTGATGTACACATCTGATCGGGAGCACACATCATTTATTACCGACCGAGGTACCTACCACTATTGTGTAATACTGTTCGGATTGAAGAATGCTGGGGCCACTTATCAGCGGCTGGTTAACGCCATTTTCCATCACCAAATAGGTCGGAATATGGAAGTCTACGTCGATGACATGCTAGTCAAAAGCAAATACTCCTCCGATCACCTCACTGATTTACGTGAGACCTTTGCCACCTTGCGCAAGTACCAGATGAAGCTCAACCCAGAGAAGTGCGCCTTCGGCGTAGGGTCTGGCAAATTTTTGGGCTTTATGGTCAGTCAGCGCGGCATCGAAGCTAACCCTGAGAAGATCAAGGCCTTGGTTGAGATGCAGTCGCCTAGGACGGTCAAAGAGGTTCAGAGACTCACCGGCCGAGTGGCGGCCCTCAACCGCTTCATTTCCCGTGCGACAGATAAGTGCTTGCCCTTCTTCAAAGTTCTTCGGTAAACTTTTGAATGGACAGCTGAATCCGAAGAGGCCTTCCAACAGTTAAAGCAATGCATGGCCAACCCCCCCTTCTCTCCCAAGTAATCACGGGTGAACCCCTCTTCCTCTACCTAGCAGTATCGAGAACCGCAGTCAGTGCAGCTCTCCTCAGAGAAGATGGCTCAATTCAACGGCCGGTCTATTACATCAGTCGGGCTCTCAGGGGCGCGGAGCAAAACTACCCCTTGCTGGAAAAACTGTCCCTGGCCTTGGTCATTGCCTCCAGACGACTCCGCCCATACTTCCAAGCCCACTCCATAGTGGTCCTCACCGACCAGCCCCTGAAGAAGGTCATGCAGCAACCAGAACTCTCAGGTAGACTGATGCAATGGTCCGTAGAACTCAGCCAGTTCGACATCTCTTACCGCCCTCGGACAGCAATCAAGGGGCAGGCTGTAGCTGACTTCATCATGGAGTTCACCAAGCCGACCCCGACCACTACACCTTCGCCCCCACCAACTCCAACAGAGCCAGAAGATCCTCATTCTTGGACTCTTATTGTCGACGGTTCGTCCCGAAGAGAAGGAAGTGGTGCCGGCCTCATCCTCACCTCCCCTGAGGGCGGCTACTTCAAATGTGCCCTCCGTTTCTTGTTTGAAGCAAGCAACAATGAAGCCGAGTACGAGGCATTAATAGCAGGACTCCACCTTGCCAAGGACATAGGGATCAGCCACCTCCGAGTATTCAGCGACTCCCAACTCGTCGTCGGTCAGATGACGGGGGACTTTGATGCTAAGGAAGACACGATACGAGCTTACAGGGACCTGGCACTCTCCCTTGCTCGCCTCTTCAATACCTTCCACATCAGGCACATTCCTCGGGTGGAAAACTCCAAAGCAGATGAGATGGCTCAGTTGGCCTCTGCTGACCATCCTACTCTCAGCCATGATGTCCGCGTCGAATATCTACACCACCCAGCCATCTCACCTGATCTGCAGGCTGTACAATACATCCAAAACGAACCCATCCCTTGGGCATCCGACATTCTCCTATTCTTGACCACAGGAGCACTCCCAGATGACCAGCAGCAGGCTGCCAAAGTCCGATCCCAAGCGTCCAATTACGTCATTGTCGACAGTATATTGTACAAGTGCGGTTTCTCCCGGCCATATCTACAGTGCCTCAATCCAACTCAAGCAACTTATGTAATGCAGGAGATCCATGGGGGAATTTGTGGTAATCACTCAGGTGGCAGGTCCCTTGCCCAGAAGATACTCCGTACTGGGTATTTTTGGCCAACTCTTAATCAGGATGCGATCGACTTCGTGCTCAAATGCGATAAATGTCAACGCTTTGCCAACATCTCCCATGCTCCTCCTACAGAGTTAATCACACTCTGCAGCCCTTATCCGTTTGCCAAGTGGGGAATCGACCTGGTTGGTCCACTTCCCACCGGTCGAGGCCAGACCAAGTTCGCGATTGTCGCTATTGATTACTTCACCAAGTGGGTCGAGGCTGAACCCCTTGCCACAATCACCGAGCGAAACACCACCAGGTTTATCTGGCAATCGATCATTTGCCGATTTGGCATCCCTCAAGCCATCATCTCTGACAATGGCAAACAATTCGATAACGCGAAGTACAGAAAATTTTGTGCAGATCTCTAGATTCAACCATGCTTCTCTTTCCCCGGTCACCCCCAAGCAAACGGCCAAGTTGAGGTCACCAACCGTTCCCTTCTGAAAATCATCAAAACTAAGCTTGAAGCTGCTAAAGGCCTTTGGGCTGAAGAACTACCAAACGTACTCTGGGCTTACCGAACCACTGCTCGCACTCCCACTGGTGAAACCCTTTTTCGCTTAACATATGGCGCTGAGGCAGTTATTCCGGTAGAAGTCGGTTTGCCCGCTCCCAGGGTTTTACATCCGGATCTAGCCGCAGCCGAAGAACTCCATCGAACAGACTTGGACCTCGTCGAAGAGCTAAGAGAGACCACTGCTATCAGATTGGCTTCGTACCAGCAGAAAATGAGAACACACTACAACCGCCGAGTCTGACCACGAGAGTTCTCCGTAGGGGACCTTGTCTTACGAGAAGTGACTCTTGCCACAAAGAATCCAACCGAGGGCAAACTGGCAGCCAAATGGGAGGGGCCCTACGTTGTGAAAGCCCGACCACGACCAGACACTTACCGACTTCAAGACATGGAAGGTCGAGACCTGCCCCATCCCTGGAATGCGGAACATTTGAAGCGTTACTACCAATAAGTTCATACCTTTGTATTGTCAATATTGTTGTATTTCCCTTTTATACATAATGCAAATTCCGACTGGTGACCTCGGCTTTCATAATTCAACTGTCTCTATGTCGCTCCCATAACTTTTTCACTTGCAGCATTTCAAAAGCCTCAGCCAGACTGAGCACTTCAAAGCCTCGGCCAGACCGAGCACTTCAAAAGCCTCGGCCAGACCGAGCACTCAAAGCCTCGGCCAGACCGAGCACTTCAAAAGCCTAAGCCAGACTGAGCACTTCAAAAACCTCGGCCAGACCGAGCACTCAAAGCCTCGGCCAGACTGAGCACTTCCAAAGCCTCAGCCAGACTGAGCACTTCAAAGCCTCGGCCAGACCGAGCACTTCAAAAGCCTTAGCCAGACTGAGCACTTCAAAGCCTCGGCCAGACCGAGCATTTCAAAAGCCTCAGCCTGACTGAGCGCTTCAAAGACAAGCAGAACCACATTTCTTAACACTTAGTCACATTTTGAAGCTTCTTCATAATTCCAGGACCGCGTTTTTACCTAGTTAAATTCTAAACATGCTCTCACATATTTCATTTACTAATCAGATTATTTGCCGCCTCACCCAGTTTACAATTAACTGTTTAGTTACAATTTGCAATTAACTGTTTAGTCTTCATCCGTGCTTAATATTATGTTCTACAATTTGCTACTCCAATTTTTCGATCAAACACTATCATGCTTTCAATTTTCATACAACTCCAATCACACTCCGCAGGGAGGAACTTTTAACTTTAACTATACACGATATCTTTATTGACCCAATCTTTATGACCAGTTTTTATAACAACACTTCATTTATTCTGGCAACATAAACAAAATAAACAAAATTCAACTGGCAACATAAACGAAGTCACCTTTGTACACAAATTCATTACAATTAAATTCTTCATACATTCATTCATTCACTCATTCCTTTACATTGTGTTCACAAGTACATTACAAAAAAAAAAAAAAAAAACAAAAAACAAAACACACAAACACAGAGCACGCCCAGTTCTTCTTCTCCCTGGCTACTCCTCCTCACTAGACGCCAGATCTTCTTCTTCAATGCCTTCGTCCAGGGGGGTCTGGGCCACATTATCTTCACCTATCGTCACACTACTAAGGTCCAAGTGTGGGAACAGCTCTTCAGCTCTACGCTTGAACATCTTCCAACCGCTGTCCCAGAACTCGGCCATTTCGTGCTTGTAGAAGTCTGACTGCTGGAAGCTTTCAATCACCTCTTCCTCTGTCCTACCTCCAGCAGTCTTCCTTGATGGGCCCACCCCCCCAGACTCTTGCCCAGCCAGACTCCTGGCGACAGCGGCGTCTACCACCAGCTGAAATTCGGGGGACCCTTTATATTGCTCCACTGCTGCGACGCACAGATCCGGGTAGGCCGCCCTCTCAGACGCCGCCTTCGCCCTCTCCTCGTCCAGCTCCCTTTGTAGGGCCCCCCTTTCAGCAGCCGCCGTCGCCCTCTCATCTTCCACCCCCTTCTTCAGACTCTCCAGCTCCGCCACTGCCTTCGCCTTCTCTATTTCCCACTCCCTCAGAAGCCTCCCATTCTCCTCCTCCACTCTGGCACGCTCCTCCCCTAACTCCTTCAACAGATCCCCAATTCTGGAATCTGCTTCATCCTTTTGCCTGACCAGCTCTTCGTTGCTGGTCATGGCCTTTTCATGCCGCTCGACAGCCACGGCGCAGGCTCTTTTAGACTCCTCCAACTTTTTCTGTTCACCAGCCAGTTGGAACTCGAGCGACACGACCTTACGGCGTGTGTCCTCCAGCTCCAACTTGACTGCTGGCAGATCGGCATGGGCAGTCTTCCAGTCGGCACTGTCCTTCTTCAATTTGGCCAACTGGGCCTTGGCCTCCTCAGCCTTTAACTTGGCAGCCCCTGCCTTCCTAAGGAGGGCCCCTGCCAAGGTAGTTACCTCCATTTGGGCGGAGTATAACCCCTTCAGCAGGTCAGCCTCATTATATCCTGATGCCGCGCGCATAGCTGTCTCTTCCACAATCTTCACCAGGCGGTCTGACCGCGCCCTGGCTGGGCCTTCTTCTCCCTCCAACCTTCCAGCTACCGTGCGCGCATGATAGATCCCCGTCGCCAGACGAACCCCTCCTGCCTGGGGGTCAGGCCCCTTCTGGACCTGTTCCCTTCCGCTCGGCACTGCCTCAGTCAGCCCAGCCTCCACTTGCACTGCTGGAGCAATCTCCACAACCTCCACCATTGGGATGATCTCCACCACCTCTGGGGCGTCCTTAGCCACAGGGACCTCCACCTCAGTTGGGGCCACCTTAGCCCTCTTGGCCCCAGACTCATCTGCGACTTCGTCTGGGGCACTCCTCTTTTTCTTTTTCTTCTTCAGAGCCTCCCCCTCTCTTCTAGCCTGCTCTTTTACAGGGTCTACAGGAGGCGGCCGCAGCTCAAAACTACTTAAGTCTTTTTTCCCCAACGGCCTTGGGCGCGGTCGGATTCTCTCCCGGGCGATCGGTTGAGGCGGTCGGTCCCTTTGCGCTTCCTTCAACTTCGTGGCCTTGGCCAGAACGGCCCGATCCTTCACCTCCTGAGCTTTTCTCCTCGCCTCCAATTCTGCCCGGCCAAGGTCTCCGCCATTCGGCTGCGGTCCCAGCCCCGCCTCAAACAATGCAGACGGTTGGACAAGCTCATCCCATTTGGCCTTCTCTCTCTCTTTCCATTCCTTCACTCTCTTCACCCTCTCTTCCGCCACCGCCCCCAGTCTCGACTCCATCGACCTGGTAGGCACCTTCCAGATGGTGCGCACCCCCACTCCCCCAGTAGCAGACACGTAGAACCACCGTGGCCGCCACTCCTTGATCGACGTAGGCAGCCCCGCCACCAATCCCCTCCCCATCACCGCCTGTAGGGTGACCCAAGTTTCCTGCTGCCCCGACGCCTTGTAACATGAAAAGAACTCGTCTACCGTCATGGCCTCCCCCCCATTCGCCTTAGGCCACGCACTCGCACAGGCCAACAGAATCTTCCATGCATTGGGCATCAATTGCCCCAGCGCTACCTCCAGGCGATTCAGCACTTCAACCACCACTTGAGGCAGTGGCAACCTCAGCCCACCTTTTAACGCCTCCTCGTACGGGGAAAACTCCCCTGGCCTCGCGGTAGATGGCTTTTCCCTTGATGTTGGCAGCAGTAACTCTACCTCCACCGGAATCTGGTATCGTTCCCTGATAACCTCCAAATCCGCCGCTGTGAGTGTGGATCTGTCCGCCTTCGTGTGCCACTGATCTGGCTCCACCTGGCTTAGTGGCTTTGGAGCCAATATCAGGGCCGACGCCTGCGATTCCCCCACCCCCACCCCCACCATCCGTGTGTCCGTCCTGTATCGCGCTGCTAACTCCTCCTCATCATCATCCCCTAGCGGGTCCACCCTCACATTGACTACTTCTTCTTGTGCCATTTCTAGGGTTTACTTACAACTCACTTCTAGCACAGGAACAAGGAAGTTGAGAGAATGCTACACAGGTGTGTCGTACGCAGTGAAGGAATAAACACTTGGATATTTTGAGTTTTTGTACAAACGGTAGGTGAAACGCATTATACCCAACACCCCCGGTTTACCCGTATTCCATGGATCCACATTAATTTTCGCCCGTTTCAAAACCTTTCAAATCAACTGCCAAAACCGCCTTTTCAAAACCCCCCTCGTGACCTATCGTTTCATTTCTGCTCCAACGCTTCATTTCCCCCACGATATTACCACGTGTATGGCCACGATGCACTGTCCCCTCCCCTTTCCCTGTCCTTTCCATTTCAAATCATCACATGGCCCCACCCTACCCCCTCTCTTTTTGAGCCCCGTGCCGTCCTGGTCGGCACGCCTCTCGGTCGACCCCTCCCGCTCGGCCACTCTTGCGGTCGGCACGCCTCTCGGACGACCCCTCGACCGACCCCTCCCGCTCGGCCACCCTCGTGGTCGGCACACCTCTCGGACGACCCCTCCCGCTCGGCCACCCTCGCGGTCGGCACGCCTCTCGGACGACCCCTCCCGCTCGGCCACCCTCGCGGTCGGCACGCCTCTCGGACGACCCCTCCCGCTCGACCACCCTCGCGGTCGGCACGCCTCTTGGTCAACTTCTCCCGCTCAGTCACCCTTGCGATCGGCACGGCTCCCAGTCGACCTCTCCACTCGGTTCGAACTTCCCTTCCTTATTACTATTCCCTTCGTTGGACTAAAGCTGCACTCGGAAATGAGGGACTACTGACATGGGTAGGCCCACGAGGCATACGGCTCACAGCAAACCACCCCGAACCCATTGCTTAGGACCAATAGCATAACCCAGTTGGCAAAGCCCAGGACAACTGGAGGCCATCTAGACATGGGGGGCCAATGGCATTCGGGAGCATGGCAGGTGGAACACGGGCCACATCAGCAGACAAAGATCTGCAGAGTTATTATCACAACACATCACCATTAATGCATCCCATCACAGCATTTATTACGACAACACCTCCCCGTCGGAACAGAGCCCCCTCGCCCTGAACAAGGTAAGTTACGGCACAGGCTTTCGGCGGAAGGAGGGCACATCACGAGGGACATTGAAATGATTACCAAAGGATATAAGCAAGAGTAGGAAGACAAGAGAAAGGTTAAGTTTTTTATCTCTCCATCTCTCTCTCTACATTTTCTTCTTCCTCTACTAATTCTCACGCCTGAGGGTTCACTGGGGGACTGCCCCGTTCCCCTTTGGACTTGCATGCAGGTCATTTGACGGAATCACCACCCCAAACCGGAACTTGAAGAGCCTGGACCAGCACGACCCATCCACCCGGGACGGATAGTATCATCATCTATAATCTCATTTTTTAATTATATTTTCGTATTTTTAGAAGTAAAATAATGGCAGACTCACCCACTTGTATTTAGTCCTAAAAAATAAAGAATATAAAAATAAAATTATATATAACATTTTTTAATTTCAAATTTTATACAAATTTGTTGCACTTACGAAAATTAATTTCACCCTCTTAATTCTTAACGCCACTCACCACTACTAGTTTCGGCCACTTTTATCTGCCTTTCCCAACCCCTCCCACTATTTCCTAACCTCTCTATACAGTCCGTTCCTACTCTCCAATTCGTCACCACCCTTAGGTGTCACCTCTAGCCTTTTCTTACCCTTGGGAAGAATGAAAGAGAGACACAAAAGGCTGGAGAGGACTTGAAGGGTGGTAGCCGGATCTATGGATGGTGGAAGGAGGCTGGCTGGAGCTAGTGGTGGTGGGTGGTGGCTTACATAAGGCTAGGGTTAAAGTTAAAGCTTGGCAGGTAAGGGATGAAACAAAATTAAAATTTTATGAATGAATGAATTTGCAATAAATCTTTTCTTTTTGTATAAGTGGGGGTCAAATAACAAATTGGGGTGGTATTTGCCGCACCTATATGTATAGAAAAAAAAATACAAAAATAGACACACACAATAATAATAATGATGATGATGATGATGATGATGTGTGGCCATTTTTTGGGGTAGGGGGTTGAGAAAAGGAAAGGAAGTAGGAAAAGGAAAAAGTACATTTGCAATAATAAAACTTGAATTCAAGTATAACCCTTGACAACGGAGCAACTCAACCATGAGGTCAACCTAAAATTCGTTTTAAGTTGTATAGAATAACACAAAAGAAGAATTAGGATCATGTAATTAATTTTTCTTATTAATTAATTTTTTTACAATTTTATATACACCATTGTTGTTTAATGGAGGCACTAATGTTAATAGCAATGATAACTCCAACAGAAACACATGTGGATTCATTTCAATATATTTATGAAAATGGCATTGTCACATTATTATTGTAATTTTTTTTTTTGTATAAATTTTATGTATGGATAGTATTTTTTATAATATATTATTAAATTCCAATCATTTGGACTTAAAATTAAAAGTGTCAATTACACTAACACCCCCTTAATTATCAGTAAATATTAGTTTACCTCTCATATATGAGCCTGTACCTATATTGACTTCATCAATTATGAAAATCGTATAAATATACTTTTTTTAGAGGTGGCCTGAAGGGGGTCGCAAGGGTAAAGGTGATACATTTTGTAGTCGAGGGGGTCAAAATGTAAATTAATTGATAAGAAAATAAAATAATATTTACTTATAGTTGAAGGGTCTTGGTGTAATATCCCAAATTTAAAAAAAAAAAAAATAGTTATATGAGTCTTTCAGGGTCAATTATCACCTATATTTATGAAGTTGAGACGTATAGATTCCGACTGAAAAGGAAATGCCCAAATCCACCACACACATATGTGCCAATAGTTGAAGGGCCTTGGGTGTAATATCCCAAATTAATAAAAAAAAAAAAAAAAGGATTATATGAGTCTTTTAGAGTCAATTATCACCTATATTTATGAAGTTGAGACGTATAAATTCCGACTGAAAAGAAATGAGTCAAATCCAACATACGCATATGCTAATAGCTACAATGGTGGACAGAGTCACCCACCCATTTGTTAGATAGTCAATGCATTAGTTGTATTGCAAATTTGTGGCTAAACACCGAATATAGAAGTGGGACTACACCCACCCACAAGCACTTCTCTTATTAAATCCCATGCTTCAAAATTTGTATTACATGATGTATTATTTTTTTTTGATCGGCATGTGCTGATGTATTATTAATGTCACTACTGTTATTATATAAGAATTTCAGATAAATAAAATTATTTCCTCATCAATTAAAACATTGCATTTTTCTAGTGGGTATTAATTACATAACCCTTCTTCTCATTAATTTTCATATCAAATTTACTCATCACTAGAGATAGTGCTTTACATGTCACATTCATAAACTATGCCGTACAATACATGGACAAGAAAGATAGACATAATTGCTAGAATTTTCAATAGTTTATTGTGCCTCTGTTTGGCAAGATGGTTTTGAGGCTTTTTTGGCTATTTTAGCCACAAAAAACAAAATAGGCTATTTTAGCCATAACAAACAAAACATCACATCCAACCCATAATCATTACATTCTTCTCTCACAAAAAAAGCCAAAAAAGCCAAAAAGCCCTTCCCAAACCAAGTTTTTTAGCCCAGACTAAAATAGCCAAAAAAGCCAAAAAGCCAAAAAGCCAACCCACTTCCCAAACGGAGGCTGTATTTATGTAGCAAGATATCAGGAAGGTATAATATGATATGCACATTTTGTATAAAAATTTAATCATCACAACATTACATTTCCCCCCCTAAAAAGTTAATAAAATCAGGTAGCTTAATGTTACTACTTTATATGAACACAGGCCCAGGTTGTTCTTCTCTTGCCTATGGAGCAATGCAAGAGCTTGGACCATTCCGTGTCCATAGTGATGGCAAAACTCTCTACAGAAATAGATTTGCATGGAACAAAGGTATATGATCATCTTTCAGAAAAATTACATGTACAAAAAATATAAAGAAAAATCAATGTGCACTTCATTTTTATTTTAGGTATACTCAAAATGAATGTCACACTCGCACATTGATTTTTTTTTTTTTTTTCCTCGTCTTTTAATTTTTAATTTTTTTTTTTTAATTTTTTCTGAGAACCATGTGTTTTGAATATCTAAATTTTCTTATATATTCGAGTGTGGGGTGTTTACATACAGCTGCAAATGTATTGTTCTTGGAGTCCCCAGCTGGAGTAGGGTTTTCATACTCGAATACAACATCAGATTATGTGAGTGGGGGTGACAAAAGAACAGCTTCAGATAATTATGTGTTCTTGTTGAATTGGTTGGAGAGGTTTCCTGAGTACAAAACCAGGGATTTTTACATTGCTGGTGAAAGCTATGCTGGCCATTATGTGCCTCAGCTTGCACATACTATCCTTCACTATAACAAGGGCCCTAACAACACCTTTATCAACCTCAAAGGGATCATTGTAAGTCCCTCTCTCTCTCACTTGAAACTAGGTCCCTAGCAATTACAATTCTAAAATGTTTAATTAGGTGAATAAAGCAAAACTAAGAGGTGATGTTGATACCTTTATTTTTGTTCTGCGTATATTTTTGTGCATGTAACACGGCTCAGAGATAGACAAACATGGGTGGTCCATCCATGTGTTTTGTCCACATTGGAAGTTGGACTAATGTGGATAGAATAGAAGCATAGGCCAGTGCATATTCTTCCTAGCCAATTACAAGAACGAGAGTACAATTATTGAACAATATTTAACAAATTTACAAATATTGTTTATTCCAAACAGGAAAACTATAGAATTCTATTGTCACATAATTGGTGCATAGTCCAATCAGGCACTCAGGCCAGGCAAAACTGACCAGCCTGGACCTTTGCCAACTTCCACCTGTGAGTGGTGCTTATTGTTCCTTGCTCATAACATATAATTATATGAAAGAAGCATAGAATGCTAGAAATCAAAAAATAAGTAAATAAATAAAATAAAATAAATCTTAGAAATGTGAGTAGTATAGTGTGGGTGATACTCAAAACGAATCCTATCTACATATTTCATAGGGTAAATTACACATGATCGTCCTTGAGGTTGAAGAAAATATAGTAAGTTGCATAGTTGTGGCATTATTACGCTGACATTCCTTTCAGTAAAGTAAAGGAACCAAAACTAATGCAAATAGTGTAAAAACACAATAATAAACAAGATAAAATATATATTTGAATGTAAAACATATAACAATATCATTTTTTATTTATATGATTAACGAATTTTCAATAAAAAGAAAATTAAGTGTTTTGTGAAAATTGACGAAAGGTAAAATAAAATCTAAGATATCTTCATTGAATATTATAAGAGATTACAAGTCATATTTATATAGCAGTACAGGTAACAAACTAACAAACTAATTAACCTAACCACACTTCTAACTAACTACACATCATGTAACTAAGTAACTAACTAAAGCTGTTACAATCTAACTAAATCAGTTACAATCTGTTAAAGAATGTTGTCTACAGCTGCAACACATGACACTTGATGAACAGCACATTACACTGAATGATTACACTGAATGAACCTCTTGGACCTCTTCCTTATTAGGCCCCCTCAAGCTGAGAGGGGGAAGACCAACACGACGCTTGGAAGTGAGAAAAGAAAATCTGGCAGTGGACAGAGATTTGGTGAAGATGTCAGCCAATTGATCCAAAGAAGGAACATATTTGAGACAGAACTGACGACGAGCAACCTTTTCACGAATGAAATGACAGTCCACTTCAATGTGTTTAGAGCGGCTGTGAAAGACCGGATTAGCAACCAAGGACAAGGCAGACATGTTGTCACACTAAAGAACTGGTGGAGATGGTTGAGGAATGTGAAAATCAACAAGAAGCATTTGTAACCAAGTGAGTTCTGTAGCAGTGTGTGCTAAGGACCGATATTCAGCCTCGGTTGAGGAGCGAGACGCAGTGGACTATTTCTTGGAGGCCTAAGAGATGAGATTAGAACCTAAGAACACACAGTAACCAGAGGTGGAACGTCTGTCGGTGGCATCCCCAGCCCAATTAGAGTCAGAGTAGGCTGTGAGATGAAAAGAACCAGGAGCAAATAGAAGACCATGAGAAATGGAGCCTTTAATGTATCGTAAGATACGTTTAACAGCGGAGAAATGTGCCATAGTAGGGGCATGCATATGTTGGCAGGCTTGGTTGACAGCATAAGAGAGCTCAGGACGAGTTATAGTAAGATACTGAAGAGCACCTATAAGGCTGCGATAGAGAAAAGGTTGGGAGAATGAGAGAGAATTAGCAGCAGTAAGAGAAGGTTTAACTGATGTAGATGTAGCACAAGCCTTGCAGGTAGTCATGCCAGCTTTAAGAAGAAGCTCCAAGGCATATTTCTACTGGGAGAGAAAGAAGCCTTGAGCAGTGGACTGAACAGAAATACCTAAGAAATAGGAAATATCCTCTAATTCTTTCATGGAAAAAACATTGTGCATTTGAGTTAATAAGGAATGAAGGTAGGACTGATCAGAACCAGTAAGAAGAATGTCATCGACATATATAAGAAGAAAGGTAATGGAAGAAGAGGTAGAATGAATGAATAGAGAAGAATCACAACGACTCTAAAGAAAACCTTTAGAGAGAAAAAAGGAGGAGAAAGTAGAGTACCAGGTCCGAGGAGCCTGTTTCAAACCATAAAGAGCCTTGTGAAGTTTGCAAACAAGGGTAGGCTGAGAAGGATCCACAAAACCAGGAGGCTGTTCCATGTATACGTCTTCATCCAACTTGCCATGTAAAAAGGCATTAGATATGTCAAGTTGTTTTAGAGGCCAATGATGATGAAGAGCTAAAGAGATGAAAATGCGAATTGTGGGTTGCTTGGCCACAGGGCTAAAGGTATCATAAAAGTCAATACCATGTTGCTGATGAAAACCCTTAGCCACAAGTCGGGCTTTGTGCCGAGCAACTGAGCCATCAGAATTCTTTTTAACTTTGAAGACCCATTTACACCCTATAGCTTGCTTAGAAAGGGGTAGAGAAATAAGAGACCATGTGCCTTGATGTTGAAAAGCAGCATATTCATCAAACATGGCTTGGAACCAGACTGGAGAGTCAAGAGCAGATTGATAAGAGAGGGGCTCAACATCAGGAGAAGGAGAGGAGCCAGCAGGAGAAGTGAAAGTAGAAGAGAAACAAGTAAAATGAGATTTGGATCGGGTTTGCATATGATGAGAATTGATAGCAGCAGGAGGAGGAAGAAGTAAAACAACAGAAATAGAATTAATAGGAATGGATGGAGGGGAAGGATCAGAAGGAGACAAGGCAGAGGAAGGCTGTGCAGATATAGACTGTGCAAACTGGGCAGGAGGTGCCAGATCAGAAGACTGGGGTTGTGAAGAGGACTGTGGTTGGATAGATAGAGATGCTGGCTGGGAAGAGAACTGAGCCTGGGCAGATATAGACTGTGGCTGGGTAGATATAGTCTGAACACTAGACTTTGAAGCCAGAGCAGACTGAGAATAACTATGCTGAGGAGAGGGTGACCAAAAGAAATCCTGTAAAAGAGGAAGAGAAGAAACAGAAGAAACAAAAGTAGAAGAGGAAAAAGGAAACTCATGTTCATGAAAAGTAACATGTCTAGATAAATGAATGTGACCAGTCTGAGGATCTAAACATCTATAGCCCTTAACACTAGGATGATAAC
Source organism: Camellia sinensis (assembly GCF_055761805.1). Lineage (NCBI taxonomy): Eukaryota > Viridiplantae > Streptophyta > Magnoliopsida > Ericales > Theaceae > Camellia > Camellia sinensis. The sequence continues at coordinate 144,357,206 of NC_138962.1, forward strand.
CTAGAAAAACACAAGGAGTCGACTTAGGTGCCAACTTATGAGAAGCATAAGGTTTAAGCCAGGGGAAGCAAAGACAACCGAAGACTTTTAGTAGAGAGTAATCAGGAGAAGTATGATACAACAACTCAAAAGGAGAGCAATTATTAAGAGAAATACTAGGTAAACGATTGATCAAATAGGTGGCAGCAGCGATGGCATCAAACCAATAAAGAAGAGGCATAGAGGACTGATGAAGAAGAGAAATAGCAGTTTCAGTGAGATGTAAGTGCTTCCTCTCAGCCACTCCATTTTGAGAGGGAGTATGTGGACAGGAAAACTGATGGTGAATGCCATGAGTGTGAAGATAATGTTGAAGAGGATGATTCTTGTATTCACCACCTCCATCACTACGAAGAATTTTGAGAGGAAAACCAAACTGTTTTGCCACAAAAGCTTTGAATTCCATAAATTTGGCACACACTTCACTTTTATAAACAAGAGGATAAAGCCAAGTGAATCTGGTAAAATCATCAATGAACAACACATAGTATTTGTAAAGAGAAGCAGATTTATTAAAGGGACCCCATACATCACTGTGAATCAAAGCCAGTGGATTATTTACAGTGGAATTAGACAATGTAAAAGGTAGCCTATGACATTTGGCTATAGAGCAATGTACACAAGAAAAGGTACTTTTATTGGAAACTACAGCCAAAGGTAATTTGTGCTTAAGCAAATGAAACTTAAGAGTAGAAGGATGGCCTAATCTCTGATGCCAAATGTTAGTAGAATCAGTAGAAGTAACTGAACTACTGTAGGTATGTGAGGAAGCAGTGGTTGGAGTGTGGAATTGATATAGTCCATTGGCGTAAAAACCTTTATGGAGTATGGCCTTGGAAAGCTTGTCCTGAATAGTAAAAGAAGAATGATCAAATGTGATAGAACAGTTATTATCTTTAGCCAAGTGATGCACAGAGACAAGATTAGAGTTAATAGAAGGTACATGCAAAACTTTGTTTAGTTTGAAAGAATGGTGAGGAGTAGGTAGTATACCTTGACCTGTATGAGTGATAGGAATGGAAGAGCCATTACCAATAGTGACTTGATTACCAACAGTGTAGGGTTGAATGGAGTTAAGTTGATGAAGATCATTAGTGATATGATCAGAAGCAGCTGAGTCCAAAAATCAGGGAGAACAAGAACCATTGTCCTCAGTTAAAGAGGTAACATATGCCTTTGATTGCTGAGACTGGTATGGCTGAGAGTGAGACTGATATGGCTTTGATTGATGGGATGGAGACACTTGTGAAGACTGAAATTGAGTATCTAGCCTATGCTAACAGTCATGAGCTATGTGATTAGCTTTACCACAGATTTGGCACACAATGCCAAATTGTCCTCTTCGTTGAGATCTGCCACGAGAGGATCTTCTTGAATAGAATCTATGAGAACCTCTAGAATCATCACGAGAAGAACCTCTGTTATGATGATAAGAGTTAAATCCTCTAGAAATATTAGAAGCAGCATGAGAGTCTGTCACAGTTGCATAAGCAACAGTTAGATCAGAACTGTGCTTTAATTTTCCTTCAATGTGAATAGGTTCTGAACAAAGTAGAGCAGAGAGATCCTCAATAGAAATAGATTATGTACGAGTTCGAATAGCTACTTTAACTGCATCATATTCAGAATGCAATCCATTCAATGTAAGAAGAACAATATCCCCATCTTCCACAAATGACGAAGCAACACTTAACTGATCAACAATACTTTTGATTTTGCTCAAATACACTTCCATTGAATCTGATTCCTTTGAAATAGAACTCAATTTGTTCTTTAACTGGTGAATATGAGACCTAGAGAGAGAGGTAAAGCGTTTATCAAGAAATTGCCAGACCTGAGCACTGGTGTGAAGATGTAACACAGAAGTGAAAATCGCAGGAGAGAGAGTAATAGTGATGCAGCTGAGTAGATGCGCATCAATCATCTTCCATCTAACAGCTTCTGGATTTTGAATTTCCATTCCGGCAGACTGTGGTATTGTGTCAACAGGACACTTCTTTGAGCCATCAACAATAGCGAGTAGATCTGTTGCTCGAAGCAGATTCTGTATTTGATTCTTCCAAATAACAAAATTCGAGCCATCCAGCTTCACTGTTACAAGAGAACTGAGATTCGATAGCAGTAGATTGAGATTGGAAGGAATAGCAGAGGACTCCATAGATGAAGCTTGAGAATTGCTCGCGAGAGCTTCTTGGTGCTCTGATACCATGACGAAAGGTAAAGTAAAATCTAAGATATCTTCATTGAATATTATAAGACATTACAAGTCATATTTATATACCAGTATAGGTAACAAACTAACAAACTAATTAACCTAACCACACTTCTAACTAACTACACATCATGTAACTAAGTAACTGACTAAAGCTGTTACAATCTAACTAAATCAGTTACAATCTGTTAAAGAATGTTGTCTACAGCTGCAGCACATGACACTTGATGAACAACACATTACACTAAATGATTACACTGAATGAACCTCTTGGACCTCTTCCTTATCAAAAATTAAGTGTTTTTTGAATTAAAACCTTTTTTATTTTTTATTTTTTTGTGAATTAAAACCTTAAAGGAGCTCAATACAATTACTATGCCAACCTCTAGTGCTTATTGTATTTTTTCATAACATTAGGGGAGATCAGTGTAATTTACTAATTTAATATTATGACAATTGTTGAAATATTTTTAAGGATGTAGCATTATTGTTTTAGCAAGTGTAATTATATTAAAAAAATAAAAATAAACTACGTATCATAGATCATGATAGAAACCTGTTATATAGCATAACACAAATTTTACCCCCTTTTTTTGGGTCACTTTTCATATGAATCTAATCAACAAATGCTATTTTTACATGTAGATTCAGTAAAACCAAAATCAATAAAATCAATAAGAAAAATTGGTCTACATAGTTATATTTTGATTTAAGATTTGAAAAAAAAGTTTGTGGATAAAAAGAAAAAGAAAAATTAGAAGGGAAAAAAAAAACAAAAAAAAAGTGACCAATATTTCCCTATACAAATTCATCCTCAAATCTTAAATCCGAATATAAGAAATGAAAAACTAATGAAATTGATGGGATGATGAATTGGAATTTGCATGATAAAATTAGCATATTGGTGTAATTGTACATAAAGTAGTAGTAGGTTGGTCTCTAAAACTCTCTCTCTCTCATTCTCTAAAAACCTCCGCCCCAGGCCTCTTTTGAGGCCGGCCGGCCGGCCACTGCCTTTGGCTATGGTGGTCGGCTGGCCTAGCACTTTTCGGTGTTTGTTTGTTAGTTATTTCCTTCAATAAACTTGATTCTCCCATTTTCCCCTCCTAGGTGTGTTTGCGTTACTGCGGTAAAAGTTTCTTTTTTGGTGATTCGAGGCCCGGTTTAGCTGCTTTATCAGGGGACGTCCAGGATCTTCATTCGAGCGCTCTTCTGCGAGTAGGAGCTTGAGGGATGAACAGTGGTTCAGATTTGATGGAGAAGTATCGATGCTTTGTTTGGACGGAAACATAGGTGTCGTAGGCGTTCCAGATCTGTTTGATTTTCATTCGTGCACTCCTCTCCGAATGAGAGTTTGAGGGGTGAAGAAGAGCTGCAGTGGGTAATAATTTTGGGTGATAATATATGAGTAATATAGCGGTGGCAATGAGTTAGAAGAACTGTTGGGAGATGATATAGGGGTGAGTCAGCGGTGGCAGTGGGTGATGAACTGCAGTAGGTGGAAATGCAGGGGAGCTGGAGCTGCAGTGGTTATCTTCGGCAGAGGTGTGGAGTGGGCAACAGCATAGGCGTGTTGATCTGCAGTGGGTGGAAATGCAGGGGAGTTGGAGCTGCAGTGGGTGTCTTCAGCAAGGGAGTTGTAGCAGGGGAGTTTTCCGGTGTTGGCTGTGGAGTCTTCTTCAGCAGGGGAGTTTTCCGGTGTTGGCTGTGGAGTCTTTTAGGCCGGATTAGCAGCATAGGTGTGGAGTGGTTGGTGTGGGCAGCAGCTCTGGCGTGGTTGGTGTATTGCAGAAGCTAAGGGGAGGCATGGGTAGCAGACTAGGCGTAAGTGTGGAGTGGTTGGTGTATTGCAGAAGCTTAGGGGAGGCATGGACAGCAGACTAGGCGTTGTGGGTTGATTGAATAGATTAGTTTGGGTGGTATGGGTTGCTTGGGTGTTGGAAAAATTGAGATTTGGTGGGTTGATTTTGTGGGATGTCTTGTATTTTATTTTTAGTTAAGTTCTTCTTAACTTTTTTAAAAAAAAAAAAAAAAACAAACAAACAAACACGAGAGACCAAGGAATTGGTTGTATAGTTGCGAGTAGTAGTAGTAGGGTATTGTTATACTTTCTGAATCTCTCTCGATGCATATAATTTATTTGTACTTTTAATTTCATACTGTTAAATGAAATTTTTCCTTGTGGATAAAAATAAAATAAAAAATTAAAAAAAAAAGTACTAGTAGGTTGGTGATTGGTGTTGTGTGTAATGTACGAAGTGCAGATTGGGAATGCAATAATAAATGATGAGACAGATACGAAAGGACTGGTGGATTACTTTGCAAGCCATGCTCTCATTTCCGACCAAACTTCATATGAAATCCAGAAATACTGTGATTTCTCACCCAATGCCACCACTCAGTCCAATGAATGCGATACTGCAATTACTGAAGCTGTCAAAGATATTGCCAATATTGATATCTATAACATCTATGCTCCTTTATGCACCTCTTTCAATGTCACTCCATTTCCCAAAAAGGCTTCTGTGAGTCTCTCTCTCTCTCTCTCTCTCTTCTATACATTTTACTATTCAATTTTAATGTTACAAGAATACTCAATGTTGTTGATAAAAAAAGAATACTCAGGGTTAGTTTGGGGTGTCTTAAAAAAGTGCACTTTTTGTCTTTTTACGAAAAGATATGCAGAAAAGTAGAGAGGTGATGTGATGGAAAAAAGATAAAAAGATGGATTATATAGATTATGCCAAACCAACCCTCAATGTTGTTCAAAAAAAGAATACTCAATGCCATTTTATTTTACACTCCGTTATTTCAGTAGAAATTTATTTTTTTAAAAAAATTTTGAATTTTTTTTCATAAAAACAATTTTAGAAAATATTTTTTTATGTTTAGTTGTATTTTTTAAACTAATGTACTAATAGTTACATTAGTGGCAGTAGTGGTGGCAACAGCAAGGTAGAAGTGGCAGTGAAGGTGTTAGGGTGGTGGTGGCGATAGTTGTGCAGCAGTAGTGATGTGGTGGTGATAGTGGTGGTGATGATAGTAATGTGGTGAAGGTTATAGTGGCGGCAACGCCGGCTTTGCTTTTTTTTGAGACACAAAGCATGCTTCTAATATGAGGGCTCTTATACACGCACATATGGATTGATTTTGTTAATCATTTTTGGTAAAATCAGATTAGTTGGTAATTCAAATTTTATTTAAAAATTTTGAACTTTGCATTTTTAGTAGCAAAATTACTAATCAAGCTTGTTTTAGCCAATTTATCAATCAAACTCATTCAATCTTTTCTTGTAACATAGTTCACTGAATGTATGATTTAATCAACTTTCAATTTGAAACATTTCTTTTTCCCATAAACAATTGTAAGTAATAACTAAAATCAATAATATTCTATAAATAATACATATATTTGGAAAACAACCATCAATTAGTTTTAAATATCAGTACTTTTTTTTAGGGTTTCTTTTTTATGAACAAGTATAACAAAAAAAATAAGATTTATTTGATATTTTTTTCAATTTTTTTGTAGTCTTTTTTCCAACCAATTTGCGGGGGCCCAAAGCGGCCACTTCTTCCGCTTGTGCCAAAAGCCGGCACTGAGTGGCAATGGGTTTAGGGCAGTGGAGGTGGCGGCAACGGCGACGGTGGTAATGGCGGTGGTGGTGTGTTGGTGATAGTAATGGTGGTAATGTGGTGGCATTTATAAAAATTTGATTCAGAAAACGTTTTCTGCTTTTTAAAGGTAGAAAATATTTTCTGATCAAATAGACTTGTTTTTTTATTAACCATAAAAAAAAAAAAAATTATTTTCCGTCATATCAAACGCTAAAAAGTACAAAAAGTATTTTCTGAAAAGTGTTTTCTATCAAAACAAACGGAGCATTATGGTAAACTTAGCATTACTCTTTACAATTATTATTTTTATCATAATACTTCAACCCACAAGCCTTTTGGCTTTATGTATTTTCTTACAAATTTTTCTTCGAATTGTGATAACTTTCATTAAGAATATAGAAACATCTTTGTGAAACCACATGACGCTTGATAAATTAAGGTGGTTTAACTCCCCTACCATTGGTGATCTAGTTGAAGAGGTACAATTGGGCATTGGTGGACCTATTTTGAAGGTTAATTTCAAATTTATTAAGAAGAGCATTCATGTATAAAAAAAATAATAATAAAAAAAGATTAATCGAACATTTATAATCAAATAGTTGAAATATATTTATCTTAGAAAAAATACTAAACTATTTATTTTGAAAACTATAATTGCCGTTCAATTTTATAAGACACATGATCTGAACATGTAATTAAGAATATTTTTTTAACCTAATTTTTTTTTATATAGATAACCTTCTCAAAATGTACACACCAAACCCAAAAACAAATTCATTTGCGCAACAGAAGTTGTGTCTGTTTGGTGTCCTTTTCTTTGGTTTACCAAGAGCTTGTTGTCGAAAACTATTTTTCAGAAGAAAATATTTTTGAAACAATCCAATTTTTAAAATCTACCTTTCTTCTGAGCTTATATACACTAGGGTTCGTTATATTTTGTACTCTTACATTTTTAATTATAAAGTTCAATCTTTTATATTTTAAATTGAATAAAAGTGTAATCTTACTTTTTCTTTCATTTAATGTTAGTAAGGCTTATGGAACTTATTATGTGAGTTATAAGTGATATTTTTCTCGACTCATTAATACTTTTATACTTTTATCATTTAAATTCTTACACTTTCATCAAAATATTTATTTGGTGATTTTTATTTTTAATTTTTTTCCAATCTCCTTAACGATAGATGGATGGACGAGTAACATTTCAACTCAACTTAAAATGTAAAAAGTTGATTATCACAAAGAAATTGAAATGACCAAAATGAGATTTTATTGAAAGTATAAAGCTGCTAAGTGTAATTAACTCTATATAATATAATACTAAAAATTATATAAACAAATATTTTAGGAACATATCTTAACCATATTGATATCTTATTTTTTTAATAGTACTCAAGCCAAACGTTTATTTCTGTAATTTTTATGCCTATTGGTCCAAGCTTAAATCTTTTTAGCTCAAAAGGACATTGATCTATCCAAAAGGATACACATCTGTCGTATATCCAAATGTCATCTATCTGTACATGTGTCACATATATATCCAAATGCCACATGTTTGTATATGTATCATTTATCTATTCACCTATTTGTCTATCTCACCGCCACTAGCTGCAGCAACCGGCCACTATTGCCAACCGCTTGCAACTTGTCCAACGCTGATTGCTTTTTTTGACAACATTTCAACGCATGTTTTATGACCAAAAAATATTAAACCTTAGACCAAATAATATATGACCCCATAAGTTTGAACCTTTTATTAATTAACATTTTTTTAGGAGAAATTTCAAATAAGGATAAAATTTGAAAACTAATTACAAATTGATGATAAACTTTATCAATATTAATAATTAAAATTATAAACTTTTCCATCCATATGTAATAATTTTTTCAAATTACAACTAAGGTTGATTTTCTCTTTTTTTCTTTAAAGGTTATAGTATTCCTATCTTATCATATCCTTTATCCATATTTCATAGACCTCTAAGGGTGAATATTTGTTGCAGGTGTTGAATTTTGATCCATGCAGTGATCATTATGTGTATGCTTATTTGAATCGTGCTGATGTTCAAGAGGCCCTACATGCCAATGTAACCAAACTCAGTTATGATTGGGAACCATGCAGGTATGTACTACTATGTGTTTGGCTCTCTGTCTCTGCTTGTGCCCAATAAGAGTATGAAATTATTAGCTGAAATGAAACTTAACAAAATAATTGCAGTCAAGTCATCAGACGTTGGGGAGATAGTCCATCAACAATTATTCCCCTCCTCCAAGAGTTAATGGCAAATGGACTTCGAGTGTGGGTATTTAGGTAAACACACACCCTTCCTTCTTTTCAATTCATCATCATTCATCATTGTTGTCCCCACTATTATTACTTCTATTTATAATGGTAGTGGGTAAAATCACGTCGTATGCTTTCCATTCCTATTAGGACAATGACATTAACTTTTGTAGAAAGAGAGAAATTAAAACGCTGACTTAATTATTGAAGTCGCCTTAATTAGGCAATAAGTATCACTAAATGAATAGGGGTCAAAACTCAAAAATGGGCCAATCAGAAGACCGAACCAGATTTGACCCATTCGGACCAAATGGCCCAGACCAAGAAGTGACCAAGGGAACTTGCTGAGGTACTACTTGCGGAGCTTCACTTGCTGAGGGAGACCCTACCTTTGCGCCACCATTTTTTATTACGATGCCTCCTTGTCACTTGTTGTCACTTGCTAAGGGAAAGGGAGTCGTAGCAATTCTAACCTCTGCAACTACCTTCTGAGGCACAACAGCCTTCGAGATAGGCCTCCTCCATATATACAAAACAATGTATAGACACTTGGGGTTGATAGTAGGCACCAAAGCATTAATAGCCAAGGGCTGATAGTAGGCCCGAAACTCATATAGCTTGGCGCTAATAGCAGCCCCAAAGCTTACTGGTTGGAGTTGATTTTAAGTACCAAAAATACTAGTATACCACGACGACCTCGTGAAGATGGGAATAGGGTAGCCCGAAAGTAAGGGACTCCCTTTTCTCAGCTCGGTTTCTCAAAACATGTACTCTCAGAACTTATGACCTGCTATTAGCCATACTGGTATCTACCTCAGTGACTCTTTCACCCTTAGTCACTTAACCACAAACTCCCTAGTTTCCTAGGACATGGGTCACAACAAAGGTTGTGCCTCGTACCAAACTCAATGGGGCTTTCTTGGTCTTGCTTGTGCAACCAAGGTGTCAGAGCAACTAGAACACCTCATTTTAAACCCTTTACAACTTTGAACTATGGACCTATTGTGGTCCAAATACATGATATACGTAAGACTTCACCTTTTTAAAGTGAAAAATGCTCATAATAGATGGACTGACCCTTGATTACTCTCTCCCTAGCTTCTACGTTCACAACTCAATCTCTAACTACTACAACATGGAATAAAAATTGAATGTTATGATGTTATTCACATGTAATAATTATATTTTAAAATAAAATATCATTTGAATGCCATTATTTAGATATAGTTTTAATCTAATAATTACAACTATATAAGATTCACTATGCCCACATCACATGCAGAGATAATTGTAGTGTGATCAAGAATATCATTTAGTAGGGTCATCATCAACTAGTAGTAATTAATTTCATAGGTTATATTTTTAAATTTACAAAATGTATATTGGAATCAACTTTCGTATGATGAACTATATTTTCTTACATTCTTAGTAATATTAACAAAGTAATTTGAACTAATCAAATGGCATGTAAAAACAAAAAGACATTAATTACTACTCCTTTAACAACACGCGCCCCCCCCCCCCCATAAAAAAAAAAAAAAAAGAAGTATATGTTTACAATTCTATAATTGTCCACTACAAGTTTTGCATATTTTTTAAAACGTTACAAGACAACCTCGTTATTTATGTTGTCAAACACATATTTTTCAATACATATAAACAAGTAATCATTTATCCACATTTTTTATATATTTTTTATTTTTTTTTGCGCATCCCCCCTCGTCATAGAATTTCTATATGGTGTTTTTTTAAATAAAAAAAAAAACCAAAATCAAAATTCAATGGTACTTAGATGCATGCTATACCCTTGAAGGACAGAGCTAGGATTTTTGACGTAACCATTACTCTATGCATTACAATCTAGATCGGGCAAGAACTCCAACAAAATAATCACGTTGAGTTGATTTTTATAGAAAAATCCGAATAATAAGTGATTTACTATTTCAGTTTGGATTGAGAAAATGTGGAATTTATTATTTTTCAAAATCCGAAGTTTGTGCTACTGCTACATCATATCACTTGTATACTAAATTTTTACTCGTGTGAATTGAGATATATGTGCTACTAAGCTATGCCTTCTGGTTGTAGTCATTTCGATCCTCTAAATTTTGATGAAATATTTCACTTTTCGTTGAAAACAAACTGAAAACAATTGAACGAGGGAAAAGTTATAAATAAATTAAAATAATCAAATTGTTATGAATGACACATTGAAACAATTAGACTATACCTTCATTATTTTTGTATATAGTGAAAATCTAAATTATTGAGTACATTTCTGTTGGTTGGTTGCAGCGGTGACGTAGATGGAAGGGTACCAGTGACTTCAACCAAGTATTCTATTAATAAGATGAAGCTTCATCTTAAGACTCCATGGCATCCTTGGTATCTCAATGGAGAGGTAATTAATTTACTTTATTTTATATTTTGTTTTCGTTTTCAATTTTTTATTTTTTATAATTAATTTCATTTGTGGTCGTTGTGTTAATGATAATATAATATGGAGGAAGGACTGTTTAAAATGATTAAGAATCACTTGTGGGCTCACAAGAACTTCCTATTGGAAATGGATTTTAGTGTTGAGATTAGGTTAGTTTTTTTGTTTTTTTTGGGTGTAAGTTGAGTAGCCGAATTTTGTCCCAAAGCAATTTTGTCAAACAACTTTAAGGAAAGTGTTAGGATATTTAACTTGTGAAAGAATTTATAGGGCAAAAATAGAAGGAAAGGGTAGAGAGAAATGAAGTAGGTACTTCTTTTCTTCCTTCTCTTCTCTGTTTTTCTTTTGTTTTTAACAAATTTCAAAATTTAAATATTTAATGTCATGATTTAAAAATAAAAATAAATAAATAAAAAAGTGGGGTGATTGAGAGTTACTTAAAAGAACCACTTTAAAATGTGTATATCACAAAAAAACAAAAAAACAAAAAAGGTTGTGCTTTTTAAAAAGGAAATGCATGTATATCACAAATTCCTTTTGTAGTTTTATATGTCCCAAATTCAGTAAAGTTGTTTTTATATTATGAATTTGTTAAGAGAAAAAACAAAGGACAAAATAAAAAAAAAATAAATTCAATCGACTAGACTCCAATACTTTGTTGTGAGAGGTTTTTGAGCGCTATAGTAGACACTTTGTGTTAGTGTCGTGGGACTCACAAGTTTCTCCTTGCTAAATGCTAATGAAAAATGCTTGGTACCTCGAATTTGTGTGGCCTGAATGGTTTGAATGTATCAAAACAACGTCATTTTACCTTCAAAACGACGTCGTTTTGAGACATTCAAGTCATTCGGGCCATGAAAATTCAGGCTACCAAGCAATGTTGAATGCTAATACATTGGGAAAAAGCAGTGCTTGGGTACAAATTTCTCTAAAAACTCAAGATCAAACAAAGCCTAAACAAAATTGTAAAAAATTACAAAAAAAAAAGAAAAAAAAAGGGTCCTTCTACAATACACTTTTTTTTGTGTGTGTGGATCATATACAAGTTATAACTATTTGTAGTGTTGATACCACAAATATCATAACTAAATCACTTCATGTCATAACTAAAAAACATACGATGAGACAAAACCAAATACCATTAGATAGAATCAAAGATGTCTTCAGTCATAACTAAATAATAACCATAATAGATCATAAACTAGCGTTATAATAAGTCAACCAACACAAAAATAAGTAATAACCAAACACCACTTGAGGCATAATCAAAAACGTTTGTTGTAACCAAAATAACAATCACAATACATCATATTTAAGTCTTAACCGACACTATAATGAGTCATAACTAAATTATAACAAATACCACAATTGATCATAACTAAAAACCACAACATAATCGTAATTAGGCATATGATACATTCTTTTTTAAAATGTGTATTATAGAATTTTTCTCAATAGAAAACAAAAGAAAATTGCTTTCCCATGTGATATTGCTTGTATTTGTTTGTGTACATATGATCAGGTTGGTGGGTACACTGAAGTATACAAGGGGGACCTAACATTTGCAACAGTAAGAGGAGCAGGGCACCAGGTTCCAAGCTACCAGCCTGCAAGGGCACTTTCACTTATTATGCACTTCCTGGCTGGGACTCCTCTCCCCAATTCTACAACACTTCTTCAATAACTATTACACCTTCTTTTTTTTTTCCCTGTTCTACTATAATCAACATTGTTTTCTGCTTGTTCCAAGGCCTCTATTTATTTTTTTGTTTTTGTTTTTCAATTATATTTTAGGTCTAATTATAGCGTTTGATTAAGGTTTAGCACCATTTTTCATTTCATTTCCAATGGTAATTTATCCTTATATGGGAAAATAATTAATGTCTATTGTATGAAGCAATTTATATTTTATAATAATCAATTTGTACAATGTTTACCTGCCATTGGTAAGTTTTAATAGTAACAAATTAAGCTTGTCAGTAGCTTCTTATTTTTTTTATGTTATCACAACATTTAATTTTGGAAGAGTTCTATTCCACACCCATGAGTGTTCTAAATATCTTTGTGTGATTGATTTATGTTTTATATATATATATATATATATTGTAAAATTTCTTGCAGATACTAACATAGAAAAGTAAAAATTTGAAATCAAATGCAATCTTCATTCATCAAGATTCTTTTAATTATAAACAAATTAGAAAATCAATTTACTACTTCAAAAAATAAATAAAAACATAGTGCCTTCTCTAGTCCTTTGCAATTTCGTTATTATTGCAAACTTCAACGTACATCCTACCAAGCCAATTTCATTTAAATAATTACGACTAAAAAAAAAGTTTGACAAGATTAATACAAAAATGGCATAACAATGGCAATTTTCAAAGGAGACTCCGTGATAGTTCCCTCATTATAAGTTTATAGGGTAAATTATGCTTTGTCTGCTTTTTGTTTGGTCATTTTTTTTATTTTGGTCCTTAAATTTTTTTTTTTCATATTTAAAGTTTTTCCCAATTTATCCAAAAGCTAACTTATATCCAAAATTAGACAAAAAAATAACTTATTGATAATCACATGACATAAAAATAATTTATTGTATATAACTTACACCTTTAACAGAAATCCAAACCTTATATAATAAAAATACTACATATAATCATATTTTTTACCTCATTTTCTCAATCAAAAATACAATTGGGTGGTTCCCTTACACATTTATGAATGTGGGTCCTATTGTTTTGTATCTAAAAGTGAGAAAATAAGAAATGACGTTATGTATAACATTATTTTATAATAATATATTTTTTATGTCATATATGACAGCTAACATGATATTTTCTATTTAATTTTGAACACAATTTAGCTTTAAAAGTAAATTGATAAAAAAAAATATCTTGAAACATGAATGACCAAAATGAAAAAAATAGTCAAACATAAGGGAGCAAAGTTTAATTTATCCAAAGTTTGCAGTCGTCAAATATTTTAGAGGTCAAATTTTTAACCAAAATACACTAAGACATAACTAAAATTTCAATGCTTTTTTCCTTTTAAATTATTTTGAAAACTTAGAAAATCTAATTACTTTTTTTATTCAAATTTAGGTTTTTCATAAATCTGCTATTTTAGAAATTAACCGTCAATGAATATAATGAATCTATTTTAGAAATTTTTAACCTATAATGAATATAATTTTTTTTTATTTAAAAAATACGCAATTGTTACAGAATTGTTATCCTCCAATAATGAGTCTATTTATGCCTAAACGTCAGTAAATTTTTCATTATACTGACCGCAAATCTCAATTGAGTTTTTAGAGTTGCAAAATTGGTGTACATGAACCACTCTTTCTTTATAAATAAATAAATAAAAAATATAAAAAATACATAATTTTTACAAAAATTGCTAACCTCCATTACAAGAAAAAGCACATTTGGCGACTAAATTTTTAGTCGCCAAAAGTCGACTTTTTACTTTCCCCAACTAATATTTTTAGTCGCTGGTTTTGTCGCGTATAGATGGTCGGCAGAGGTATTGGCGACTAAAACTTTTTTAGTAGCCAAAAAGCAGCTCTTTCGCGACCAACATTTTAGTCGCCAATAGTGATTTACACTTTTCAAAATTATACATTTAGCGACTAATCCTTTAGTCGCCAATATTCACTGAATCGCCGACTAATCCATTTAGTCTCCAAAATAAAGACTTTTGGCGACTAATAATTTCAGTCGCAAAAGGTGCTTCCGTGAAAAAAAAAAATTTACCAACTTTTTTGCTTTTTTTGAAATTCGAACCACGAACCTTCTACTTTGTAGACCTTTACCAACACACTCCCTCCACTATGCCACCACAAGATCACATGAATATATATGCAATATATATTATTTATATAGTATATTGACCCGTATTAATTTAAAACTATATATATAAATATAATTCTTTTTATTCAATATTAATTTATGTAAAAAATAAATTAATTATTAAAAAAAAAGGGAGCCACTTTTGGCGACTAAAATTTTTTTTAGTCGCCAAAAACCTTAGTTTTGGCTACTACCAATAATTTAGTCGCTAAAAAATTTAATTTCTGTCTAAAAATAACCACTTTCGGCGACTAAACTGATTTTTTGTCGCCAAAACCGCCACTTTTGCCGACTAAACTCAATTTTAGTCGCCAATTGTCCACTTTTAGCTACTAAAAATTTTTTAGTAGCAAAAAACCTTTACATTTGGCTACAACATTTTTTTGTCGGTAAAACACCTACAATCGGCGACCAAACCATTTTTTAGTCGCCAAAGCCTATACTTTTGGCTACTAATCTTTTTTAGTCGCCAAAAACCTTCACCTTTGGCTACTAAAATTGTTTTAGTCGCTAAAACCCATGTAATCAGCGACTAATCTGATTTTTAGTCGCCAATAAGTACACATTTGGCTACTAAATTGTTTTAGTCGCCAAAGGTTTTCACTTTTGGCTACTAATTCAATTTTAGTCGTCAATTGTCCTACTTTCAGCGACGAAATTTACATTTTTGGTCGCCAAAACTGCTTTTTGTTGTAGTGCTCAAACAATGAGTCAATTGAACATTATTTATGCCTAAACGTCAGCGAATTTTTCATTATAGTTAGTGAAATTTATAACTGATTGCAAATTTCAATTGAGTTCTTGGAGTTGCAAAATTAGTGTACATGAACCACTCTTTTTTATAAAATTTAAAAATAAAAAAGGTACATTTTAAAAAAATTGCTATACTCAAACAATGAGTTAGTTGAACATTATTTATACCTAAAACGTTAGCGAATTTTTCATTATAGTTAGTGAAATTTTATAACTGACTACAAATTTCAGTTGAGTTCTTAGAGTTGCAAAATTGGCATACATGAACCACTCTTCTTTTTTTTTTTTTTTTTAACATATAATTTTTACAAAAATTGCTATCCTCAAACTATGAATTAGTTGAACATTATTTATGCCTAAACATAAGTGAATTTTTCATTATAGGTAGTGAAATTTTACAATTAAATTTCAATTGAGTTCTTAGAGTTGCAAAATTGGTGTACATGGACCATTCTTTTTTTTCAAAAAAAATAATAATAATAATTTTTACAGAAATTGCTATCCTCAAACAATGAATCAGTTAAACATTATTTATGTCTAAACATCAGTGAATTTTTCATCATAATTAGTGAAATTTTATAACTAACTGCAAATTTCAATTGAGTTCTTAGAGTTGCAAAATTGGTGTACATGGGCCTCTTTTTTTTTTTTTTAAATATATATATATATATGTATATAATTTTTACAAAAATTGCTATCCTCAAACAATGAATCAATTAAACATTATTTATGCCTAAACGTCAATGAATTTTTCAGTATAGTTAGTGAAATTTTACAACTAACTACAAATTTCAATTGAATTCTTAGAGTTGCAAAATTAGTGTACATGAACCACTCTACAACCATGAAAATCTTACAAATATAACCCTTTTGAAGATAAAGAGTTAATAGTGTCACTCTCTCTCTCTCTCTCTCTCACTCTCTCACTCTCTTTCTTTCTCTCTCTCTTCTCTCTAAAAACCTCCTCCCCAAGCCTTATTTTGGGCCGGCCGGCCGCCGCCTTTGGCTCTGGTAGTCGGCTGGCCCAGCTCTTTCCTGTGTTTGTTTGTTAGTTTCCCCTTTAATAAACTCGATTCCCCTATTATTTTCCCACCTAGGTGTGCTTTGTTTGCTGTTGTAGATCTTATTTTTTGGTGCTTCGGTGCCCGCTATAGATGATTCATTGGGGTAGTGGTGTGTTGTTTTCATCAAAAATGCCTGGAACAAGAGTCAATATAGAGGAGGAGGTTGGTGTTGGACCGGCATAAAGGACGTCCAGATATGGTTAGGATCTTCATTCGAGCGCTCTTTTGCGAGTATGAGCTTGAGGGGTGAACTCTGGTTCAGATTTATGGACAAGTATCGATGCTTTGTTTGGGGGGAAACATGGGTGTCGAAGTCGATCCAAATCTGTTTGGTTTTCATTCGAACGCTCCTCTTCGAGTGGCAGTTTGAGGGGTGAACTTCATCCAGATGTATGGAGGTGTCTCAGCGGTTGTTCGGTGTTTGGATCGTCATCTTAGGAGTTTTGCAACAGGTGTGTTCAGTGTTTGGATAGGATAATAAGTTGTGTTCCGACCTTGTGGGTTTTCTTTTTTTTTTTTTGAAGGTGCTCCGGACATGGAGCAGGGTGGTTTCGATGCAACACTATTTGTTCAGCGAATCTATTCTAGAGCAAGGTGTTGTCCATGGGGGTGTTTGGCAACTTTTTTCTAGTGTGAGTTTGTTGTTCAGGTGTTTGCATAGAAGTTGGCCCTTAGGTATTGTCTTTGGATGTGTTTCGGCCATAGTTTTCGGTCCAGGGAGTTTTCCAGCCATGGAGCAGTCAGCTATGGAGTTTTTCAGCCATGGAACGTTCTTGGTCGGATCAGCGGAGCGTACGTAATGCTTTCTGATGCTATGGTATAGAGTTGTCAGGTGTGGGTCTTGGAATTGATTGGTGTGGGCTGTTGAAAAGATTTTAGTTTGGGTGGTGTGGGCATTGGGAGTGCAGCAGCATAGGTGAATAAAATATTTGGGTTGAATAGTAGAGTGTGGCTTGTTGAAAAGAGGAGTGCAGCAGCTTGGGTGTTGAAAAAGAAAATTTTAGTTTGTTGAAAAAAGGAATGTAGGAGCAGCTTCGGTGTTTTGGTTTTGGTTTTTGGTTTTGGGTTGTGTGGGTTGATTTTGTGGAGATTTTTGTATTTTATTTTTTAGTTAAGTCCTTCTTAACTTTTTTTGTTTAAAAAAAAAAATTCGTGAGGCCAATGGGTTGGTTGTATGGATGCGAGTAACAGTAGTAGGGGTAATTTGTACTTTTTGAATCTCTCTTGATACATGTCATCTTCTTGTACCTTTAATTTCATACTGTTAATGAAATTTTTCTTTGCTGATCAAAAAAATAACCCTTTTGAAGATGGTCTAGAACGAGTCTACTGGGGCTGAAAATGAAATATTTTTATAATTGAATGGGTCAAAATGTATAGATCCGTACATGAGAAAAATAAAGTAACATTAGCTAATAGTTGAAGGGGTCTTCGTATGAAATAACCTTGACACTCAACGATTCAATTCACTACCAAAAACAATTGAAGCAATATAACAACAAATAGAAGCAGCTGCCCTGTCGGGAAATGACTGAAGCACGTCTTCATTTGCTATTTTGATCAAGAATGAATGCTCAGCCCAAGAGGAGAGCTTTTCAAATCGAACTAATTTCTCCATGGCCGATAACTGGTGAATAAATACAGGTTCCAGGCTACACAACTGTTAGCAACAATCAAAATATGAAATAATGCCTCAAAAGGAAAGTAGTTTGTATTCCAACCAAAGAGATCCAATGCAAAAAACAATTGAGTCAATTGATGGAATGAAATAGAAAGACATTTAGTCACTTACCATGAATTGTGACAAAAGCTATATAAACAATTCATTCTTGAAGAAATCACCAAGCTACACCTCCCTCTAATGCCTTGAAGGCAAGATGAATAATCTGAAATTTATTGATCTAGTGTTGAAAAGATCATAATACATAGATAAGAGTACAACACACATAAATATGAAATACATCAAACTAATTGGAAAACTAACAATCACTTTTGATATTGTGGGAAACCATCATGCTTCTACAATGTCTGAGCCTATTTTTTTTATACCCATATTTTGTTCAACACTTCAAAGATCAAAATATCTGCTTTAGAAAAGAAACATTCAATTATCTATTGAATTTTCATATTCTGATATATTTTTCGTTGTGTGTTGTGACGACCTTTTGCGTTCCAACAGCCAAGCATCTTACAAAAGGTTGAGAAGTTCTAGGAATGAGATCAATGCGAGTGTCTTCTAAGATCCTTCTTGCTTTCTTTACTTGGACGACTCCATATGAATCTCTTGAGGAGTTTGATATGCTGCTGCTGCTTTCATTCATAATGCACCTTGAAAAAACCTCACTTGAGTCCTGCTCCAAGAATGGTAACACACCATCTATTCCACCCACAACTAATGTTGATTTGTCACTTCGCAAGTGATGCATAGAATATATAACATTTGGACTCACTCGGGTATTCCATAAAGTCCTCATTGTCCTGCAAGATAACAGAATAAGATCATATACGCCCTAGATTATGATTAGGTCTTCCAAAATAAAATCACAAAAGAACTTCCAAGCAAAAAAAAATGCCATCAATTTTTGTCTTAGATTTTCTAAAATCAACCTACATTTGATTTTCTATAGCACTGGCGCCTTTGTGTTCTTTTGTGTCCCACCATGGTTCACAATCAACCAATCAGTAGCAAATAATTCTACTGATTTAAGTCTTTGTAGTTCTACTAAAAATTTATTCACAAACCCATGGTATATATGTGTTAACCAGATAATTAAAAGTACAAAAGGTAGCCCATCGCATTTTGTGGTTGACTCAACCAATCACAAGCCGGTAGATTTACTGGTTTTAATTTTTGAATTCTACAAATAGTTGATTCAATAGGCTTAAATATGACAAGGTAAAATATAGCTAATGATAAGTAACTTTTGCCTTCCTGTTTATTTTTATGACAATAAATCCTGAAAGTACAACTACATCAACAAAAAGCTCCTCAAATGTCTCACTTTCCATACAACTTTTATTTCTCTTTGCTCGTCTTTCTTTCAATGTGCCGCTTACAAACTCCCAAAGAGCCACACACCGCAACTCTCTCTCTCTCTCTCTCTCTGAGCCAGGATTCAAATTAAATAATTATTAAAACGAATAAATCACTTAATAGATAAGCTATGAAATAAAGAGAACAATCTAAATGTATTCTAGCAACTTGAACTTCAATGATGCACCATAATATGTGTTGGTTATTAGTAAGAAGGGTATTATCGTAATCTTTTACATAAGAATAAATACTAAAAGAACACACTACAAGAAAATACACTTTTGGCGACTAAAAAACTAGTCGCCAAAAGTATTGATTTTAGTTGCCGAAACACTTTGCCGACTAAATAATTTGGTCGCTGGCTTTGTCGGGGATACATAGTCGTCGAAGGAATTAGCAACTAAAATACATTTAGTCGTCAAAAGTAGTACAAAATACCGACTAACGTTTTAGTAGGCAAAAATAATAGGTATTAGCGACGAAAAGAGTCTTAGTCGCTGATAACTGACATTAGCGACTAACATGTTAGTCGCCCAAACGGTTCATTAATTCCTTTAACTCACATATTTAGCTACTAAAGTTTTCATCGCCAAAAATTAAAATATCTACGACGACGACATTATTAGTCGCCAATAGTGCAACTTCAGCTACTACATGTTTAGTCGGCCATGATTCTTTTATTATGTTTTGGCGACTAAAACGTTATTCGCCAAAATATGTTGGATTTTAGCTATTAAACAGTTAGTCGCCATAACTGTTTTCGAGTTGTTTTGGCTACTAAATATTTAGTCGCCAAAAGTCTTTTGAGTTTTAGCTATTAAACATTTAGTCGCCATAACTGTTTTTGAGTTGTTTTGGCTACTAAATATTTAGTCGCCAAAAGTCGTTTGAGTTTTAGCTACTAAACATTTAGTCACCATAACTGTTTTTGATTCGTTTTGGCTACTAAATATTTAGTCGCCAAAACATTTAGTCACCATAACTCTTATTGGCCTTTCAAAGGGACATATCATTCTTGCATGCATTGATTGAGTTTCAGTGGGTTTTTGGTCATATTTTGGCATGGCATACTTCTATTTTTGGTTGGTTTGGTGACCTCTCATGTGCTTCATATAGTTATAGTGCAAATCATGGTTTACTAGCTTGTTTTGCGTGATGTTTTGGACGCCTTTCCTAGCATCTTTTGGCCATGCCTTAAACTGATTTGTGCATGTTTTGGACTGCCTTAGCTCTATTTTTGGGTCTCATGGTCGAATGATGTTTGTTTTGCATGCCTGTGGTTCAATATCCATGCTAAACTTTGAGTTTTGAGGTCCATCGCATGCATATACTGAGGTGTTTTCATGTTTTGGGGCCATTGCACATCATATTTCAGAGCTTATATGTATGCCATATTTCCATGATTTCCACTCTTTAAGTGCATTAGAGAGTCGGGCTTGTATGCCTCATTTACCGACCATTGCATGGGCTTCATTTGAATGCATTCCGGGCCATCATTTTAGACCAATTTCCCACTGTCTTAGACCTGCCTAGGGTCGTTTTGGGGTTGGTTTTTCCATTTGTGCATTGCTTTGTGTACCTCTAGTGTAACACACTTCACTAGTTTCGGTATTCGGGCCATTTAGCATGCATCGTATGAAGTGTTTGCATGATTCGGGACCATTGTGTATCATATTTCAGAGCTGGATCATGTGCCATTCTATGCCATATTTCATCCTTTGCCATGCTTTGTTAGAGTTGCATGTTGTGCCTTAGGATTGGTCCTTTGCATCCGTGCATGTTTGTATGTATTTCGGTTGTCTCATTTTCATCATATGGCCACTGATTTGGGTGTGGCTAAGGTCCACTCATGTTGGTTTAAGTCCATCTTGCATTGTGTATGCCATTTAGTTCACGTTGTTGCATGATTTGATCATTGCATTGTGTATGCCTTGTTCGTTTCGTTGTGTTTGTTAGTCTTCATATGGATTGTGTATGCCATATAGAATCATCTTGCATTGAGTATGCCATTGATTATTTCATAGTATTGTGTATGCTAGTAGCATGTTTGCATGTCATCCCTTGCATGTTTGCGTTATTCAGTGGCATTTGCATCTAGGTTGCATGTTAGAGTTGCATTCATGCATGTCATGCATATTGCATTGTGTTTGGAGTCGAGTTTAGTCCAAACACGGGAAACGAGGGATGTTTCGTACTCCAAGTGATGAATCATGCCTCAATTCTCGGTCGCCGACACTCTTGACTATCCATGATAGAGTCGTTGGCTTTAGTTGCTCATATGTGCATTCATGTCCCATTGAGTCGTGCAATTCGACTCCTCGGCCATTATGCATCGAGATGCGTGATTGATGGCATGAAGATCGAGGACTACACTCCCTAGAGCTTGTGTAATGATATGGAGAGTGGTCATGCATACATTTGTTGAAAATACAATGCATTTTCTCTCTCTTTCCTTTGTTGCAGAAAAACCAGAAACCAAAGGTGGAAACTGGTCGGCCGACTAGATTTTCTGGCAGGCCGACCACCCTCTTTGGTCTCCACCACAAAGGGTGGTCGGCAGGTGGTCTCCCATGCTAATAACTGGTCGGTGGCCTTCCCAAGGTGGAGTTTCAGCCTTCTAGAGCTTTGTGCAAGTTTCTGAGATCAATTGCAAACAAGGATGAGGCGAGGCATCACGATGGAATTTACCAACAAGGCGACTCGAGCATATATACACCTTTCATCATTCGGAACAGAGCTGAGGCGGTCCATTTAGCTTGCATGCTAATTTATTTGCTTTTCTAGTTAATTTGTTGATTAATTAGGGTTTTGTAATATTTAATTAGCTAGAGTAATTAATTATTTATTCGGACTGTATTATTTATTCGGACCCTCCGAGCGAGGGGACAATTGTAATAAGTGTGCATGTGTGTGATGTATGTCTTCCAACCCCACGTCTTTCTCCCTTTTATTTACCAGCTTATGATGGTTAGATTAGGGCATGTTTCAATTAGCATACTTATGCTTGCATGTTTGCATCATTCATCTGTATTGCATGCACCGGACTCGGTGCATCATACTAACTGCATTGTATTTCAATTCCGAGTTGAATACGTGTATCAGTTGTTGCATTTCATATGCCATTTTAGAATAGCCGAGCCTATCTTAGTTGCATCTTTGCATGTGTTGCATTAGCCATCTTAACATGAACTAGGATCATGCATTGATACTGTTTTGGCTTGGAGTACTCGGTAAGTACTTATGCTTTAGCATCCTTGCATGTGTGTGAGTGACTGCCATGATAGCATACTTACCATGAGGCTATGTGCTTATGTGATATAACTGCCTGAATGCCTGTGGGTGAAGGTTGGATTATCTAAATTGGAATAACGCATTGACTGTGAGTTTTAAGCCCACTTGAGAGTGGCAAATCATCTTGTTTTCTAAGCCCACCTGAGGGTGGCAAATTCGCATTTTTAGCCTACTTGCGAGTAGTAAACCATTTTCAAAACAAACATGAGGTGTTTTGTTCCAATTCAGGCGATCCAGTCTATACTTGTATGCTGTGCGCATCACGTAGTAAATCTAGGCTAATAACCGGAATAAGAGCACATATGTTTTCAAAACTCGATATCATGGTTAGTAGAGGCCGATCTTTGATCGGGCGAGCGGGGGTGCTCACGAAGTGACCTTCCCCAATCATACCCAAGTTCCCAAGCCGAGGCAACTTTGGTGATGATGGACACGTGGCCTTAGGCAAACGAGTCAGGGTTTCCTAAATTCTCCAAAATAAAATATTTAGGTGGCGACTCTGTATCTGACAAAGCAGTCCATGTTTGGCACTTTTTAAAAAAAAAATCTGTTTTCAAAAACGATTTGCCGGATTTGGACTCTTTGATGATTCATCGGTCTTGCATTGCACTCTGCGAGATTAGATATAGGACCATGACATTTGAATCCTGAACTGTAGTGAGCCTATATGAACAAAACGGGATTCCCTCCCGGGGCGTTCGGGGACGTCTACAGCTACCAATTGATTTGTCACCAAAAGCGTCATTTTATATTATTGTTTTGTTTGTTTCATTTTACTAAATTTTGTCTGAACCTGTGTACCTGTAATACGTATACAACCTATCTATATTATCACCTATTCCGTAATGCATGTTTCACTTAGAACCATGAAACAAAAATGAACACCTGCTATATATATTCCAACTACAAATAATAATGTAAACTTATGTACGAACCAACTATATATATTCTAATTACAAATAATAACGTCATACATTCCAAATACGTTACCAAAACAATGTCCTGTATACATAACATTTTTACTATACTATGCATTGTAATGACCATTTGACAAGGTACAAATTACTATGGTAATATGTACCACGACAAAAGGTAATCTATATTAATTAATACTAGAGCCATTAATACAAGCTCCAAAAATACTATGTACCCCACTAGAAATTATATGTACGATGCATCCAAATTCCAGGGTTCATTGATGCTATACCACCAGAGCAATTAATAAAAGCTCCAAAAATACTTTGTACCCTGCCAAAAATTATATGTTTGATGCATCCACTGTCCACACAAAAAGTATAGGACGATAAAAAACTTCCCAACTTTGCATAGGTGTGAATTATCTTCCGGGCAAAAAAACAGAAGATCTACATGTCAATGCCAAAAGCCATCTACACGACAAAAATTACACCCATTAGTTCCATTGTAAACAAAAAGTTATAGCCATCTACAAAACACAAATTGCAAGGATGCCAATTGTAATTGAAATTGAATGTATATATAGTTTGAATTTAGGAATTTCAATATAGTTTCTTTACACGTTAAATTGTATTTAAAGTGCAAAGAAATTTCCAAGCCAACCCCAAGTCAAGTTTAGTCTAATGTGTAAACATATATATATTTTATTCATAACTGTACATATATAGAGATGCTTATAGAACATATACATATTTGTATGCTTTAATATATAAGCTTTAATATATATGTATAAGCTTTATGCGTTTTTCACGCCAACTCCCAACGTACACGTGCTAATTACGTCCCGTCTGTCCCCACAGGTCGTATTTGACACGAGGAAGCTACCTGTGCCATCAATACAGTGGTTCGGGGGCTCCTCTCAATTTTCGGCCCTCGAAAGCCTTTTTTCGGCTAGTTCATGGCGTTTTCACGCCAACTCCCAACGTACATGTGCTAATTACGTCCCGTTTGTCCCCACAAGTCCTATTTCACACGAGGAAGCTACCCGTGCCATCCCCGCAGTGGTTCGGGGCTGCTCTCAATTTTTGGCCCTCGAAGGCCTTTTTTCGGCTAAGTTTATGACGTTTTTCACGCCAACTCCCAACGTACACCCGCTAATTACGTCCCGTTTATCCCCACAGGTCCTATTTGACATGAGGAAGCTACTCGTGCCATCCCCGCAGTGCTTTGGGGGCTGCTCTCAATTTTTGGCCCTCAAACGCCTTTTTTGGGCTAAGTTTATGGTGTTTTTCATGCCAACTCCCAACGTACACGCGCTAATTACGTCCCGTCTGTCCCCACAAGTCCTATTTGACACAAGGAAGCTACCCGTGCCATCCCCGCAGTGGTTCGCAGGCTGCTTTTAATTTTCAGCCCTCGAAGGCCTTTTTTCGATTAAGTTTATGGCATTTTTCACGCCAACTCCCAACGTACACGTGCTAATTACGTCTCGTCTGTCCCCACAATTCCTATTTAACACGAGGAAGCTACCCGTGCCATCCCCGCAGTGCTTCGGGGGCTGCTCCCAATTTTCGGCGCTCGAAGGCCTTTTTTCGGCTAAGTTTATGACGTTTTTCACGCCAACTCCCAACGTACACGTGCTAATTACATCCAGTCTATCCCTAGAAGTCCTATTTGACACGAGGAAGCTATTCGTGCCATCCCCGCACTGCTTCGGGGGTTGCTCTCAATTTTTAGCCCTCGAAGGCCTTCTTTCAGCTAAGTTTATGGCGAAGTTTATGGCGTTTTTCACGCCAACTCCCAACATACACATGCTAATTACATCCCGTCAGTCCCCATAAGTCCTGTTTGACACGAGGAAGCTACTCGTGCCATCCCCGCAGTGGTTCAGGGGCTGCTCCCAATTTTCGGCCCTCGAAGGCCTTTTTTCGGCTAAGTTTATGACTTTTTCACGCCAACTCTCGATGTACACGTGATAATTACATCCCGTTTGTCCCCACAGGTCCTATTTGACACGAGGAAGGTACTCATGCCATCCCCGCAGTGCTTCGGGGGTTGCTCTCAATTT
This sequence comes from Camellia sinensis, assembly GCF_055761805.1. Lineage (NCBI taxonomy): Eukaryota > Viridiplantae > Streptophyta > Magnoliopsida > Ericales > Theaceae > Camellia > Camellia sinensis. Next base: position 144,382,775 of record NC_138962.1, read on the forward strand.
TCGGCCCTCGAAGGCCTTTTTTCGGCTAAGTTTATGGCATTTTTCACGCCAACTCCCAACGTACACGTGCTAATTACGTCTTGTCTATCCCCATAAGTCCTATTTGACACGAGGAAGCTACCCATGCCATCCCCACAATGGTTCGAGGGCTGCTTTCAATTTTCGGCCCTCAAAGGCCTTTTTTCGATTAAGTTTATGACGTTTTTCACGCCAACTCCCAACACACACGTGCTAATTAGGTCCCGTCTATCCCCACAGGTCCTATGTGACATGATGAAGCTACCTGTGCCATCTTTACAGTGGTTCGGGGGCTGCTCTCAATTTTTGGCCTTCGAAGGCCTTTTTTCGGCTAAGTTTATGGCATTTTTCACGCCAACTCCCAACGTATACGTGCTAATTATGTCCCGTCTATCCCCACAAGTCCTATTTGACAAGACGAAGCTACCCGTGCCATCCTTGCAGTGGTTCATGCGCTGCTTTCAATTTTCGGCCCTCGAAGGCCTTTTTTCGATTAAGTTTATGCCGTTTTTCACGCCAACTCCCAATGTACACGTGCTAATTACGTCTCGTCCGTCCCTACAGGTCCTATTTGACATGACGAAGCTACCCGTGCCATCCCTACGGTGGTTCAGGGACTGCTGTCAATTTTCGACCCTCGAAGGCCTTTTTTGGGTTAAGTTCATGGCGCTTTTCATGCCAACGCCCAACGTACACGTGCTAATTACATCCCGTCTGTCCCCACAGGTCCTATTTTGCACGAGGAAGCTACCTGTGCCATCCCCGCAGTGCTTCGGGGGGTGCTTTCAATTTTCGCCCCTCGAAGGCCTTTTTTCGGCTATGTTTATGGCGTTTTTCACGCCAACTCTTAACGTACACGTGCTAATTACGTCCCGTCTGTCCCCACAGGTCCTATTTCACACGAGGAAGCTACTCGTGCTATCAATACACTGGTTCGGGGGTTGATCTCTATTTTCGGCCCTCAAAGGCCTTTTTTCGGCTAAGTTTATGGCGTTTTTAGCTGAATTACATCATTTGTATAATGCTTTAGCTGAATTATTATGTTTGCCTTTTTATCAGTGCATTAAGGTATGAACTCTTCATCAACTCAATTTGCCACTTCAGGAATGATTGGTTTATATGAGCCAATCCACCACCTGGTTAGCATGTGGGAGAACACATTTAATTGATTTTAGCCTGAACACAGGCGCATCTGCAATTGTACAGGTGGATGCAAGTGTAGGCAACAAGGTGAGGATTCATGGATTTTTCTCCCTTAGTTTAATGAAATTTGGTTGTTTATTCCTATGGCTATATTGTAACCGATTTCCTCGATTTGATTCTCTAGTCTGAATATACTTCTTATGAGTCAATAAGCTCTTGGAAAACAACAAAGAACCAAAGAAAATGTCTGATAAGGTGATTAGAATGCATGGCACACTCCTTCACCTTTCTCTCATAGAATCTCTTTCTCCTAAGTTGTAAGAAGTATGGAACAAGGGGGATTGGAGATAAAGAGAATGAAAGAGAAAGATGCACTATGCTTGTTGATTAACACATGCTTCTTGATTAAATGGTGGTGGAGGTTTGGTGTATAGAAAGATGCACTATGGAGAAGAATTATTTGCAGCAATTATATATTGGATGTGGGTAGTTGGCATTGTGTCCATTGCAAACCAGAATAATATCCTACTAAGGTTATAATTGTCAAATAAGAGTTGGGGATGGCCATAGAATAAAATTCTTGTCTGACAGATGGTGTGTTAGCAAGAGCCTGAAAGAAGAGTTTTCTATTCTATATAGATTGGTTGTGGATAAAGAAGTGTCCTTCAACTCAATGTCAGTGATGAAATAACGTGCAGGTGATTAGGAGTTTCAGTTTAGAAGATAGCTTATGATTGGGAAAATGTGGAGGTTTTAAAGATCAAAACTTTGTTTACATCAGCTCCTGTAACTAGGCCAAATCAGGTTGATAATCTGTTGTGGGCAGCCTCAAGCACAAGTGTTCATCCAAGCACAAGTGTTCATCCCAGCACGTTCCGGCCCACAACTCTTAACCAGTAAATTGGTATAGGTAAAGTTTATTCCCTCAGAGTGTAGTTCTTAGGTTGCTTAGTTTGGAAGAGAAGATTGAAGACAATTGAGTTTCTCCAAAAATAATACAAGCGAATAACCATATCAAAAAGGATCAACCTAAGAGTCTCAATATACAAATTAAAAACTCAAAAAACTGCTTTTGAAAAATCCAAACCAAATATTAATTTTCTTTTACACATTATTCAGTTCAAATTAGTGTTGGTTTTATTTGTATAGATTTATTATTAAGAAACTTAATATCACATATTCATTCTTCACAGTTACAGTTTTGAAATCAAAGCTCCTTTGTACTAGTTATATTGTACTAAATCAAAATTCATTTCAATTTCTCTTGGTTTCTTCAATTAGTCTTAAATCTGAAATGACATTCAATTGGACTTGGTTACCTTATGGAAATCAAATTACGGTCCTTTGTGTAATGTATCAAAGCACAAGGTCGGTTGCTGCAATGTCTACTCACATTATGCCTCAAAACCTATTCGAAGCACATCACAAAAAAATATTTGCATACCAACTTTAGAAAACAATTCTATGTCAATATGATCCATATTTTTTTGTAGAAGTTGCAGTACCTTGTCAAGAAAATTCTGTTTACCGAATAGTAGGATGACCATCTGAACCTTGCAACAGGGTTGTGAGCCGTGACACCACGTCGTTCAGATGATTGAGTTGTACTTGTTGTACCTCCCGTGCTTTTTTTTCTTTATCGACTTATTTGATCAGCTGCTCTCTTTCCCTCATAATTTCCTCCCGATCTCTTTGGTGCTCCTCTTTCTCCTTCAATAGCTCCTCCCGATCTCTTTGGCGCTCCTCTTTTTCCTTTAACAACTCCTCGTGATCACTTTGACGCTGCTCACGAAGAACCTCCAGTTTCGCTCTCATTGACTCCATATGTTTATCACGTGCTCGTGCTGCACTAGAAGCTGAGGAAGAGGGTTGTGGGCCTGTTCCACACACGCAAGTAATTTTTTTTTTTCCCGAGCACTTGCCTTGATATTTCTTCGTGGGTCAATGGCAACCCCGCATCGGTGGCTGCCACTTGTAGATTCACCATGTCATCCTGTAATGGTAAAAAAACAATAAAGTCAAGATGGGAGAAGGAATTTAAAACAACTTTATTAATTGATATGCATCACATTTGGTTTCAACATTCAATACTCACATGTAGCTCACCACATTTGGGGTCAATCCAATCTCCCGTCTTCTTGGACTTGTGTGCTTTCTTATAAAATTCAGGGAAATCTATATCTCCATCCTCATTTGCCTGTTACGTTAGGAAAAATTCCATTGACGAATTAGCACATGGTAATATTCAAAATCAAGAAGAATCAAGCATCCATTACATTACTAAATTAACTTCTCACCATAAGCGACATTGCTATAGGAAATGATCGCGATCCACTTGTATGATTATAGGGGAGCATACCCCTATTTGCTTTACTAGTCGTAAAGCATTTCTACAAAAATAGGAAAAAAAAAAAAAAACTCACATCAATAAGTTTCAGTGAAGAAGTTTGACATATATTAGTGAAGAAGTTTTACATATTAACACATAAATTAATTTCAATAATGGGGTTTCTAATTAATTTGTTACCAAGTGAGATTCGTCTTTCCAAGCAACATCAATCAGATATTTCAAGTCCTCCAAGCTCACTCCACTAGGCGGATGAGTATAGGGGTCATCAACACCCTTTTCCTGAAGTTCGAGGAACTCTTGCTTTAGATTATACCTCCAATCCTTGTATAGCAAATATGCCTTCCTATTGAGGATCTGTTGAGCTTGCTCATCATTATCAAAATCATCGCCGATAACAAACTTGTCCTACAAACATAGTAAGAGAATAGTAGAACAATTAATTTAACCAATTACAAATTACATAATAAAGACATTATGGCAAGATGAATCTCATACTAGCACTGCTTGGACGACCGCATCTTTGGTACTTTGATCAATTTTTATCCATGACTTCACGCTCTGAAGAGGGCACAACCATCTAATTTGAAGGCCCAACTCATTCGTCGCTAGGGTGGCATTCCCTCTTGTGATTGTGTTCAACACCTGATTGACATAGACGTGTAATTTCTCCCATTTTTTCCTAGCAATTTTTTTTGCACGCCTTTGCCTAATGTAGGTCCTCGAACACAAGTTGACCTCGTTTGCCCTAGTACAAAAGGGGAAGGTAGTCAAAATTACAAACATTACTAATGGACTACAAAAAAAAAATGCTGCTTCCTGGTCCTATTATTTTTTTTGCTGCCTACTGTTGCTGCCAGCTACCGTTTGGCTGCATAAAATCTTGGTAAATTATGCTACAACTTGGATAAAGTCTTGGTAAATTATGCATAAAGTCTTGGTAAATTGTTATGCCTATTGTTGCTGCCAACTTGGAAGGTTGTGTACCTAATATTTTATTTGTTGTGTAAGTGTCCTTGTTATGTGTAAAGTAATGTTTAGTTTTTTTTTTTCTTTGTTTTTATTTGTCTTTATGGGGTTTTCATTGCCTTACTTGATGACTTATGCACCCCCCCCCAAAAAAAAACCAAATTTTTTTTAAACAACTAAATAGTATGCTCTTACCCACTCCACCTGGCTGCGTCTCCTCCACCACAGTTTGTGTATCATCTGGTGGTTGCGGCTCATTAGAGAACGTCATCGGGGTGCCAATCTCCTGCGCACATGCTTCAGATGTTGATAGTATGTTGCCACTTGTTGCTCTCTTCCGTCGCCCCATCTTGATTCCCGAAACCATTGTGCCCACATTACGTAACAAACGTACATGAGTAATAAACATCGCATACATTAGTAGTGTAATTGCTGCAATAATGACACAACAATGTCTACCCAATAATAAATTGCTCGTTAAGCAATGGTAACTAATAAACTAAGAGAACATGATGATGATACAACAACAAACTTCTCAATTGTCCATTGTTCATTTAATACACTCATTACCCCAACAAATTTTGGAATTATTATTAACAACAAAATAATGATCAAATATCAATAGCACTATTCAGTCGACAAAACAACACCCTAACTCCGCCAACTGTCATCCTTATGCACAAGCTGTTCATTTTCTACAAATCAAATAACAATATAAAATGATAGACTATATGCTAAGGATATCTGAAATATACTATATACTTCACAGAACAGTGGCTTAATGTAATTGAAAACCGAATTCCAACTTGTTGAACTCATTCAGAGATGATCCCGTGTCCCTTAATACCTACTCATCAGTCTCGTGAAGGAATCTTATTCAACTGTGCTTTACTTGCTAATGTTAATGGAATAATTATTTTGCAGGATTTCTCTATGTAAGGGGATTTGACTAGTAACAACGGCACCTCGACCTCTCATTGCCAGGCTGCACTTTCTTGTGAGCAAGGTGACCATCACAAAAAATGAAGACAAATGAAACAAGGTGGCCATAGGATACATTGAAGAGTACCAATTTAAGGTGCCAGCCAGTTCTATTAATATATGGAGAAATATCCACCGTAAAGCATGGAAACAGATCATAGACTAGCATATTGTTGTACATTCAGTTGTTGCTCTTCTAACATGAGATGCATTCACATGTAATTCAATTTAGGTGGCAGAAAAGAATAAAAATTAAATCAAGTTATTTGAGGAGATCCCTGACAAGTAGGCTTTAGTCTTGTATAGTACGATTGTTTCAATTCAATGCTCAAACAGTGTCGTTGTTCAAAGACTAGCCAATGTCAAAAAAGAAAGAAAACGAGAAGAATAAGTAGAAGAACGTGGTCGGCTTCCAATTTTCGGCCCAAAAATTCTCAAATCAAAAGCAATCTTTCAAAGCTAGAGTATATATATATTTGGTGCAATGGTAACACAAAGCGTGAAGCAAACAATATGCAAAAAGATTTGCTACGATAAAGTATGCATATGCCACCAGAAACAAAAAGGATCATCCAGTAAATGAATGATATAGTTCCACATCTCCATAAAAATTTTATAGAAAACATTAAATTCAAAAGGGCATCAAAGTCAAAACAAACAGATACCAAAAGGGGAAAACTGATAAAAAAAATCCCGAAAAATCTGTTAAGCATTGGCTCACACTAAATTGCTCCCTAAAATAGCTCGAGTATAGAGAAAGAAGGTTTAGAAGATGCGGACTGGTTTCCCCATGGTACTCTTCAGGTGCAAGCACCTCACCTGATTTCCAATCAACAACAAAATGTCATTAAGATAATTTAACATTGAAAAATAAGAATCCAAACCCCCTAACAAAACACAGCAAAAGAGATTAGGATGAAAATTGCAATGAAGTTGTCAAGAGGTATTCGGCAGTGGTGTGTTCGACTTCTACACCGAAAACAGGAGTCCTTCAAAAGAGCCATGAAGAAATGCATAAAGCTTTATAAACTCGCCTTAACAATCATGGTCATCATAGCCATTTTAGGAACATGCTGCACTCTTTTCCTCCACAATTTTAACACACTATTATGGTGTGTGGCATATATATATTTCGATTCAATTTCAACACATTAATCTAGTTTGTGTTTATTGTATTAATTATTTTGATAAGCAATTTCACCACATTATTCTGTTATAATGCAGCTCTTCTTAAAGTCCTAAAGCTATGCTTGTGTGTAGCAGCTGAAATTTGAAAACATCGCAAATACACTAGTCAATTCAACAACCTAATTTCCTACAAAGGTAACTGTTCGATGATGCATAAGGGCAACCAATAATAGTAATATTTTTTTTATAAGTATTCTGTAAGAATCGAAATCAATAAAATGATTAAGATGGAAACGCCTAATAGAAAAGTAACAGCAGTGCCAGATTTGCTGCACAGCCCCTAGTAACAGTTGACTGCAATACTTCATGAATTCATGGCAACTTCATAGTTTAGTTGTGTAAAGAGAGAAAAATCACATTTTGCCAGGTCTTCTTCAACAATGAAACCAGAAAATTAACACTCATTTGCACATTTTGAAAAATATGCTTCTCTTCTATACTGAGGTTGCCAATAGCAACTCCCATGCAGAGAACCTTCTTCAGTTGAAATTTGACTGTCGCTTTAGTCTCAAATGCTAATTAGACTCGACAGATTCTTGATGAGTGACAAGGGTAGGAAACTTCCCTGCATTGGAAGAAATGGAACTAGTCAGATACGATCAATGGTAACTAACAAACTGACACATTCCACTCCAACCGTTGAGAATAAAAAGGATACAACTGCCTAATAAATGTAACTAGTCCCATATATAAAAATCATTTCCAGTGCAACTCCAACAAAGAGATGGAATGCACAGCACTAGTAGAATAATGAAGAACGAAAAAAAAAAAAAATTCAACTCTATAATCAGCCTGAAAAATATTTCAACTCTATAAATTACATAATCTTACAAATTTGTGGTACTACAGAACTTGGTGCCACTAATAGGCACCATTAAAATGAAATAAATAAATACGAAAGTTATATGAAGCAGAGAACAAATAAATAAATCCGAAAACTAAATTACATAATCTTACAAAATTGAGCATTAGTGACCAATTGGCCAAGAATAACAACCAAATCGATTAACAACCAAACAGCAGTACACAGCACAACAAAACAAGGCCTCACCAGAGCAGCATGAATACATTTAATCGACCAAGACAACATCCCAACTCAGCCAACCAACCATCCTACCATTAGCTGGCACCTAAGCATAGCAATGAAGCACTAAGCAGCCAAAGTGGACAAGTCATCACCCGAACTATCCAAGTCAGCAAACAGAGACAGTGCTGATTTGCAAATCTGCACAGACTGTGGGAAAAGCAGCCAAACAGCATAGCTGTCCGAATGGAAAATCTGAACTGAGTGTGAATTTGATTTTTAATTTGCTACCAAAGTTCATACAAATCGTAGAGGAAATTAAAATTACAAGGTTCAAATTACATGAAATTCAAGAGTAGGCATGAAATTCAAATTACAATTTCATCAATATTTTTAATTGCCCCATGACATCAACAAAACAAGCCGAACAAAGAAACAAACTGAGTTAAAACTCTAGGTCCGTATCTATATCAAAATCACTTTCCATCTCATCTTCTTCGTCATCACCCGAGATTGTTAGTTCATCATCTTCATCGCAGATGAAAGCATCAACCATAACATAGAAAACTTGTTGAACTTGGCTTGGGAACACAAACGAGTCATCTTTATACCATCGACTTCTTACGTCAACAGTTGTCACATGTGGTTCAACACGCAAAGTTCGACTACTACTAGTGTTATACCATTCATATTGGAACAAAACAACCCGATGTCCAAACAAATATGTCAGTTCCCACACTTTACAAAGGTAGCCGTAGAACTTTATCAACTGGCCTTGGTGGTCGCCTTCCACTACCAACCCACTATTTTGACATTTACGACAGTTATCACGATCAATAGTATGGAATCGGACGCCATTACAAATGCATCCCGAATATGTATTCACTAAGGCATTAGGTCCATTGGCTAATGACCACATCTCATCGGTTGCTTCGGGTGAGTTTTCATTTCGCAATTGGTTCATCTACACAAGAAAGTATGTCATGTCAATTCAAACTTAGAATAATTCAACGTTATCTCCACACTTTACAGTAACACGTTACATAATCTTACGCGATTTTTGAACCATTTAGGGAATTCTTTGCATTGTCGCATTGCAATGTTGCATGAACTTCCATATTTTTGTTGCAACACGAGCTTGTGTTCCCTAGTTAATACAATGTAAGTCATAAGTAATTGGAATAATGAAGACTTTAAAAAATAAAAATCATGTAGAAAAGGTATGTTGCATATATGATGAAGAAGCATACTCTAGATATTCGTCCACTTCCAAACTATTGTGTGGAACAAACCAATGAGCCAATTCACGGTCAGCTACGGACACATCAATTGCCCTTGGGAGTTGACCAAAAGGACGAAGATTTTGAGTGAAAATCGCCAACCCCGGGCCATTGTCAACCCCATCGTAGTTCCTTTCTTCCCCGTTAAACACCGTTTCAACTCTATGCAAATACATTGAACAAAACATCGTACACTCTTTCGATATGTGGGCCTCCGCAATGGATCCTTCTGGACGAGCTTTATTGCCCACAAATCCTTTAAGAAGTCCGAGCATCCTACACGTAAACATCAGTGTGATCGTTAGTATGTTCATATTGAACTATAATTACAAGAAAAAAGATCTGACTCGTTGTTATACCTCTCAATAGGATACATCCATCGATATTGGACAGGCCCTCCAAGCCTAGCCTCATAAGGCAAATGAATTTCCAAGTAGAGCATCACATTGAAAAAAGCAGGAGGAAAAATCTTTTCAAGCTTACAAAGTATAAGTACGATTTGTTCTTGCATTTTCTCCAAATCAGTCACCCTCAATGTCTTTGAGCACAACTGTTTAAAAAAAGTTCCAAACTCAAACAATGTGGTCCCAATCTCGGTAGGAAGGTATCCTCGCATCCCAATGGGAATAAGTCGTTGTAGAAGGACATGACAGTCATGACTCTTGAGGCCAACTAACTTACCACCATTCGCGGTGACACAATTGGATACATTGGCCGCCTAGCCATCAGGATACTTAATTGATTTCAAGAAATCAGAAAACCCTATTCGTTCTGCCGGGGACAATGTGTACAATGCCGGAGGCTTCTGGAAAGAGCCATTCGCATGCCTTATTAAGTGTAACTCCTTTCGTATTCGCATGTCCTCCAGATCCAAACGTGCTTTGTCGGTGTCCTTGTTCTTGCCATCAATGCTCAATAGTGTCCCAAGCAGATTGTCACATATATTCTTCTCTATGTGCATGACATCAAGGTTATGTCGAAGCTTAAGTGTTTTCCAATAGGGCAGGTCGAACAAAATGCTTCCTTTTGTCTAGTTTGGAGTTGGATTTTCAGTCCGTTGTCTTTTTTGGTTGGTTGGATGCTTTCCATACGGCTTGTACGTCCCCAAATTAATTTGTTCCAGTATTTGTTCTCCCAATAACTCCACAGGTTTGGACCGATTCTCAATTTCACCGTTAAATAGCTTACTTCTACGCCAATTATGATTCTTAGGTAAGTACCGCCGAGCACCCATATACCCTATCTTATTTCGCAAGCTCTGAGATGATGCATCCATGTTACAATTAGGGCAGGCCAGGTAACCTTTTGTACTCCAACCAGACAAGGAACCATATGTAGGGAAATCGTTGATGGTCCACATGACTGCTGCATGCATTGTAAATATTTGGCTATTTGAGGCATCATATGTTTGGACACCATGCTCCCACAGATTAGTTAACTCTTCTACTAATGGTTGCAAGTAAACATCGATGTCCCTTCCAGGTGCGGATCGTCCGGGAATAAGCAACGACATAATGACAAATGAATCTTCCATACACTTCCATGGGGATAGATTGCAAGGCATTAAGATTATGGGCCACATGCTATACGATGTACTCATATGTCCGAATGGATTGAAACCATTCGTGGCAAGCCCTAGCTGTACATTCTGAGGATCCGTAGAGAACGTAGGATGCAGCCTATCAAAGTCCTTCCATGCCTCACCATCAGTTGGATGTCACAATACTCCATTATCCACACGCTTATCTTTGTGCCATCTCGTGTATGCAACTATTTTTTTCGACATGTATAATCTCTTCAACCTCGGTGTCAAAGGAAAGTACCTCAGTATTTTGTGTGGAATTTTTTTACCCGTCTTGTCGTTTAACTTGTATCTAGACTCCGTACATGTAAGGTAATTCTCCAATGTGGCGTTGTCCTTCCAAAATAAAGTACAATCATTCTTGCATGCATGAATGGCTTCATATCCCAAACCCAACTCACGTAAGAACTTTTTCGCTTCATAAAGGGTCCATGGAACATTTTCACCACACTTTGGTAGAATGTCTTTGAAAACTTGCATAACCATATCGAAAGATTTGTTGCTCAATTTATTGTACACCTTCACGTGAAGCATCTTAAGTACGAAGGACAAGATGGAGAACTTTTCACACTCTGGATATACTTGACGTTGAGCATCATCGAACAACTTCATGAACTTCAACAAATTGTGCCTCTCCGAACTAGTACGTTCTTCGCCGATATGATCATCCATGAGACCACTCATCTAAATCTCTTGTAACATGGTTGGAAGTTCATCCACATTTTCGTGATTGGTTGTCATTCCAGCTCGGCCGGTTTGAGTATCATCATTTCGCATAGTAAGATGAGCACGAAACATGGGAACACGTTCCCCGTGGTGGACCCAAGTTCGATAAGAACATGCGATTCCTCTTCGAATCAAGTGCAACCGTACAACATGTCGAGGTAATTTTGTGTCGTTCAAGCAATCAACACAAGGACAACGGATTTCATCCTGCGGCCCTAAATTCTTCGTAGCGAACTCAATAAATGACTGAACACCTTGTACATACTCTTTACTTTTTAGCCTATTTGTTGTCATCATCCAACTCTTGTCCATTATTGGAACAGTACACATCAAGCGAAGATGAACCTGGGAATGGACGGCAACTTGGAAAAATACTTTGTAATGGAAGAGAGCTTGAGTAAGTTTAGGGGTTCGATTAGCATTGCTTTTTGAAGTGAACAAAATAGTAATAACATATCTGGATGTTTTGCCCCTTTATGTCAATTGCATATAGTTGGCTAATTTCACTACTAACTTGGCATGTATTCACATGCAAATGTGACATGCATTCACAATTCTATGTGAAGTCATCTGAGAGGGAGAGAAATAATTCTAACCAAATTTAAAGAGAAATTAAATTTGATATTCAATATAAACTTTCGTTGAATAGATAACAGCAAATACATTTTGTAAACATAAATTTTATGAAAATCAGATGGGTAAAACAAAAGTAATGAAATTTTAAAGTTTTGAAACATTTAAAAAAATAGAGTAATTGGTGTATACTATTAACTTAAAATAGACTATTAACCAAAAAACAAAAGTAATGAGACCACTAATGTAAATCTCATGTAAATACACTATTAACTTCAAATAGTTAAAAAAGTCAACAAAATCTAACAATCAATTAGTAAAATCCAAAATTCAAACCCAACAACTACTACTAATTACATTGTACATTTGGTTTAGAATGTTCGAATGTGATATATTTAGATAGATTAGCACCCCTTTATGAGTTCTCCACTTTCTGATGGCTTTCGTGTTCTTCCAATAAGGGCATTTTGGTCTACAGCAGAGATGGCTCAAGCCTATTGAGGGCCTAGACAAAAAAAACATAGTTATAATATGGTTTGGTGCCTTACATTGGCCATGGCCATTTTATTATTGTCCCCATTCTATAGTAACATAGTGCAACTTCTTGTGCAACTTAGAATGTAAAGTTAGGTGCTTTCAGAATCAACGGTATGGTTGAAAGGGTACAGCTATCCCAGGAGATCAGAGAGATTATTTTTCATCTTTTTTCAACAAATTATGAGTAAAAGGACGACCATGTTCTTTAATCGTCATATTGACCAGATTATACTCTATTGTTTCTTTGGAGTTCCAAAGGTTTGCAGTAGAAAGATGTGAGAGTATTTAGGTTATTGATTAATCACACTTTGTAATCCTAATTTCTTATGTGGTGGCCTCAGATTTCTCAACTGAGGCTGACTTTTAAAGAAATTATTTTCAATTATAGAAAGCAACGACAGTGTAAACCTTAAGTTTTTCGTAGTGTGTTTCTTGATTGGTCATCAACACGCCGTGATGGGGTATGTGTTCATAATGTATATGTTTCTCCGTTGTGGTCATCGAAGGTAGTTCTTTATTTTTTGAAATTTATTCGTATGCAATAAAGCTTACGTCGTAATGGGGTATGTGTTCACAAGGGTATTTGGCCTCGATTATTCTAAAAAAAAAAAAAAAAATCTCTCGTCTCATATATACCAGATAATCACCGGGCTTAAGCATTTGAAGTATATGTAGTTTCTCATTTTACATATACAAGATAATATTTACTTCTGATGTTGAAACCTATAAATCCTAGCTAACTGGCATAACCCTATTGGTTAAATGCTAATTTTATCTTTGTCTTACTCTTCTTGAAATGTCTAGAGAGAAGTACTGAACTATCTGAGTTTTAAGTTAGACAATAATCTATGGGTCATGAAGAGTATAGACTACAAAAACAAACCAATTTGGATGTGTCTAATTGTTTTAAAAGGTGAATCCAGATAGTTTATAATTTTAAACTTGCAATTCTTTATAAAAAAAAAAATATTGATTTGAGGTGTTTCAAACGACAACTACCTAACCCAATTTAGATGCAGAGCTTAATCACATCACTTGTCTTTCGTCTCTTGAATAAAGAAAATCAAGATAGGGATTGGGATATAGAATGACACAAGAATTTGGACAGACGATGTCATAAAGTGGTCAGGGGCTTATTCTCAAGTGATTTGGTGGATAGGAATTGGGATAGGTGATCTCATACGATGATCATCAGGCTTATTCTCAACTGATTTGGTGGTTAGGATTCGAGTTAGGGGAGAGCAAGGTTCAATTTGGTTTGGTTTTGAAGTAAACTAATATCGAATTATTAGCTACGATTTTATGAAATTTGGAATCAAACCGAATCTTGAAAATATTGAAATAAAACCAAACTATGAAAACGAGATTCATTCTGAATTTGGAACTACGATTTCTATAAACAAGTCATCATGCACAATATAATCACAACATTCTCAAATATCAAACAATATATAATCATTTTACAAATAATAATTATTTGAATAATTGTTTAAAATTAGTGTTATCATTATATAAGAACACACTTGCAGGAGAAGAGGGTTAAGAACTTATTTGCAAGAGGAGGGTTAAAAACTTATGAATATATAAGTGATATTGATAAGATACTTAAGTGTATGACAAATAACAAATCACACCATCGGTAAGTAGGAGGCACCACACGAGACTCATGTTCATTAGTCCTGTGTGCCACTGCCACTGGCTTCTTACCTCTATGTTTGAAGCCTCGTCTAAACTTTTCTTGTTTGACTCCACATCGAGTCATCCTCACAAGTAGTGGCTGAGCCAACAAATTAAGATAGTTGGAACATTTTATAATTTTAATTTTTTTTTCGATGAATTTAGTGGCTGAGCCAAAAAAAAAAATGAATTTAGAAATTATGTAATACACAGGATTGAAGAGTTCAGAAATGGAGCATTTTCGCCGAAACAGAGGCACATTTAAATGATAGAAAAAGAATCCAAAATCGACAATCCAAATCCACAATCCAAATCCAAATCCACAATCCAAAATCCAAAATCCAAATCCACAATCCGCAATTTCAACCACACCCATTCACGAAATCAAAAAAAGCCCTAAAAATTTGTTTACGAAATAAATGGAAAATGAAAGGAAAAAAACATGTCAAACCCTACTTGCATCGTGAGAGAAGGGGATGGGAGAGACATCGAGAAACAGATAGAGCCAAATCGACAGAGAGGGAGAGAGACGACAGAAACATACCTGCGATGGTGATGATCGCCGGTGGTGATGATTGCCGATTTGCAGTGGTCGTGGTGGCGAGCGCCAGTGGCCTGCGATGGTTATGATCGCCGGTGGTGAGTGACGGATTTGGTATGGACGGGTTTGGTATGTTGATGTTGGTGTGTGAGACAAAAGAGAACAAAAAAGTGTGTGTGTGTAATATATATACTGGGCGCCAAAATTAATTATTTTCCCTCTAAATTTTTTTTGAAGATTTAGCGACTAAATGACTATTTGTCGCCAAAAAACCTTAACAGCGACAAACAATTGGTCGCCTAAAGATGCTTCTTTGGCTACTAAATTCAAAAATTCGTCGGCAATATTAAATATACAACGACTAACCCGGCTTTGGTCGTCAAAAAGTAATAAAAAATATGCCCATTTTTTGGCGACAAAAATGTTTAGTCGCAAAATGAAATTACACGGCGACAAAATCAAATTTTAGTAGCCTAAATTGGTAACAAACGCGACTAAAGGTAAATTTGGTCACCAATTATACTATATGGCGACTAAAATAATTTAGTAGCTAAAAGGTTCAATCAATGCCGACTAAAGCAGATTTTTAGTCGCACAATCTGGTGTTTTTGGCGACTAAAATTGGTTTGGTCGCCAATTTTAGTCACCAAACATGCATTTTCTTGTAGTGACAAGAAGGGAACCTGGGGTCTCTCTCTCTCACATATCGGTGCCTCTCTTCTCTCTTCTCTCCTCTTTTTTCATTAATTCTTCAATATGAAGGGCCCAGCTAAATTAAGTACCACAAAATGTCAAAAAATTGTAATCCCAATACTATTTTCACATATCCCAAAACATTTCACAAATTTCAATACAATTTTTACACACTTCTTCAACACTAACAACAGTTGTAACTTGTAAGGCTGTTTTAAGCATTTTCCATATATGAATGGTAATGAATTACATACCACAGTGTAAAACATGTATATCATACAATTTTTTAAACAAAATCACAATGGTTCATAATTTTTCTCACCACAATAATTTGTAATATTTTACTGTTCATAACATAATGACAATAAGAAAAAGTAATAATTAATTATTTTATAGTAAAAAAAATATTTTCAGGAGATTAGGTGTATTTAAATATAGTATATAAATAATAAAATAAGAAAATTGGAGGGGCCAAGTATAATCACATTATATAAACTTCATAAAACTTACCCCATAATATAACAAGGTTAAGTGAAACTTAGCAGGCCCTTCTCTCTATGTCTCTTTCTCAATTTTCTGGCTCACATTTTCCAGTAGACCCTGCTACTACAGGATTACATGACTCTATCCTAAATTGACATTTTCCAGTAGGCCCTTTTAGTAATGATCAAACAGTGCTTATGCTGTATCCTTGTGGAGTACCATTTGTGGTGGCGTATGGAAAGTTATGGAAAGTTAGAACTAATACAGAGACTCAAGATTTAGATATTTTCATTCATTGATAGCTCTCTCACAAACATTACAATTCTCTCAAGATAGTATCTATATATAGAAGCCTAATACAATCTTCTAAAATCTCTAATAGATTT
Source organism: Camellia sinensis (assembly GCF_055761805.1). Lineage (NCBI taxonomy): Eukaryota > Viridiplantae > Streptophyta > Magnoliopsida > Ericales > Theaceae > Camellia > Camellia sinensis. The sequence continues at coordinate 144,398,923 of NC_138962.1, forward strand.
GCATATCACAAGTTAGTTATAACTGCCATATCTTTCAGCACACTTGGATTACATAACTACTTTTGCAACTGTGGCTGAAGTGTGACTTGCTTCTGCAACTGTGGCTAAAGTGTGGATGGAGCTGAAGCTGAAGCTGAGACTGCAGCTGAACTATGTTCAATCCTTGTTGGCTCAGTAGTCTCAACATTCCCCTGCAAGTTGATGGGCTGCTCAAAGACCATGAGCTTGTCCTTGAGATACTGAAACCTTGAAACAGACAAAGGCTTGGTAAACAAATCAGCTAGTTGATCAACAGTAAGAATGTACTGAATAACAAACTGTTTAGCCAAAATTTTATCTCGCACAAAATGACAATCGATTTCGATATGCTTGGAGCGAGAATGAAATACGGGGTTGGAAGCCAAAGCCATTGCAAATAGATTATCACACCAAAGCACAGGTGTGGTAGGCGAAGAGATACCCATTTTAGTGAGTAACATGACAATCGAACTAAGCTCAGCAGCAGTATGTGCTAAAGCATGATATTCTGCTTCAGTTGAAGATTTGGACGCAGTGGCCTGTTTCTTGGTAGACCAAGACACCAGATTAGCTCCCAAAAACACACAATAACCTGAGTTAGACTTTCTATCATGAATATCACCAGCCCAATTAGCATCTGAAAACCCATGAAGATCAAATGAATTGGGAGTAAAATGCAATCCATGAGGGAGAGTACCCTGCACAAATCTGAAAATCCGTTTAACAGCAGCAAGTGACCCACTGTAGGAGCATGCATGTGCTGACATGCTTGATTGACAACCAAAGATAGTTCAGGTCTAGTAATTGTAAGGTATTGTAAGGCTCCAACAAGACTCCTATAAAGAGCAGGATTATCAAATGGAAGAGAAGCATTTGGAGGAGTGTTGGGCTTGACAGATATAGGAGAGGAACAAGGTTTACAAGCAGAGAGACCTACTTTCAAAAGGACGTCCTTGGCATATTTTTACTGGGCGAGAAAATACCCTGTACTGGTAGACTAAATAGATATGCAAAGGAAATAGGAAATATTCCCTAATTCGTTCATAGAAAAAGCATTATGCATGTGAGTGATAAGATGCTGAATATGGACAAAATTATTTCCAGTAATTAAGATATCATCAACATAGATGAGTAAGTTAGTGACTGAGGTGGAAGTTCTCTGAATGAAGAGAGAGGAATCACATTTACTATTGACAAAACCTTGGGAGAGTAAGAAGGTAGAAAAGGTGGAATACCATGCCCTTGGAGCTTGTTCGAGACCATATAAGGCTTTGTGAAGCTTGCAAACATGAGTAGGGAAGGAAATGTCCACAAACCCTAGAGGTTGAAGCATAAACACCTCTTCATCAAGAATGCCATGAAGAAAAGCATTGGAAATATCCAATTGCTTAAGAGACCAGTTATGATGAAGAGCAAGGCAAAGCAAAACTCGAATAGTAAGTTGCTTAGCTACGGGGCTAAAAGTTTCATGAAAATCAAGTCCTCGTTGTAAGTACCATTTGGCCACTAATCGAGCTTTATATCATGCAATAGATCCATCGGAGTTCCTTTTCACCTTGAAGACCCATTTACATCCAATAGCAATTTTATTAGATGGAAGAGAAACTAAGGACCAAGTGTGTTGTTTTTGCAAGGCGTGAAATTTTTCAAGCATAGCCTTATGCCAGATGGGCGAGAGTAAGGCCTCTTTGTAGGAAGGTGGTTCTGAGTCTAAAAAAGAAGCAACAAACTTAGCAGTAGCTAAACAATGAGGAGATGCAACAAATTTGGATCTAGTGATCATAGGATGGATATTAGAGGAAGTAGAAGGTAACGGAGGTAACTGGATGGCAATAGATTGAATAGGAATGAGAGACACTGGAGGAGAAGAAACCAAGGGAAGAGAAGAACTAGAAGTGGCTGAATTGAGAGACTGAGAAGGAGTAGAGAAATCCCGATTCTGTGCCTGATTCTGATGATTCTGTGGCTGAAAGAAATGTTGATTCTGTGTTTGAGAAGCAGACAGTTGGGCCTGAACCTGGGGCTGTACTGGAGAAATATGAGAAGAAGAATGTGCTGGTGAGGATGAAGGCCAGAAAAAGGAATGTAAATGAGAAATAGAAGTAGTAGGTGAAGAGGAGGAAGCAAAAGGAAAGATATGCTCATGAAAGAAAACATGTCTAGAGAGATAAACTTTTCCTGATTTAGGATCAAGACACCAGTAGCCTTTAGCAAAAGGATGATAGCCAAGAAAGACACATAGATTTGGGTTGAAGTTTAGTAGACTGATAAGGCTTGAGCCAAGGAAAGCATTGACAGCCAAAAGTTCTAAAATAGGAGTAGTCTAGAATGGATTTAAAAAGAACTTCAAATGGAGATTTGTGATTAAGATTGGAGGATGGCAGTCTGTTAATAAGAAAGGTAGCAATAGCTATGGCATCAAACCAGTAGTGCAAAGGTACAAAAGAATGATGAAGAAGAGTTGTAGCTGTCTTAGTGATATGTATGTGCTTTATCTCAGCAATACCATTCTGATAGGAAGTATAGGGACAAGAATGTTGATGAATAATTCCATGAGTAGTCAAATATGTTTTCATTTTGGATGTAAAATATTCTGAGCCTCCATCAGTTCGTAAAATATGCAAAGTAGTGGCAAACTGATTTTCAACATAAGCCTTAAACTCCATGAATTTAGCACATGCTTCACTCTTATAAGCCAAAGGATAAAGCCAATTAAACCTACTAAAATCATCAACAAACAGGACATAATACTTGTAACCAGAACTAGAAGCATATGGGCCCCAAGCATCACTATGGATGAGGGAAAGTGGTGTATTTACAGTAGAATTGGACAGATGAAAAGGAAGCTTATGACTCTTAGCTACACAACAGTCAGTACAATCAGAAGTGCTAGACTTATGATCAGACTTAGAAACATACAAGTTAGGTATGAGATGATGCAACTTTATTACAGATGGATGGCCTAATCTATTGTTCCAAATAGAAGTAGAAACATGTACAGCAGCATGAGAAGAACTGAGATGAGCATGCAACATAGGAGGTGAGATGGCAGCAGCAGAAAGAGATGGATGAAAATGGTATAAGCCATTGATATTAGAACCTTGATAGAGAATTTTCTTCGAAGCCTTGTCCTGAACCACAAATGTAGAATCATCAAAAGTAATGGAACAATTATTATCTTTGGCTAATTTGTGAACAGAAACAAGATTAGAGGAAATAGAAGGAGTATGTAAAACATTGTTTAGTCGGAAAGAAAAATGAGGTGTAGGAAGTAATCCTTTACCAGTGTCATGTAAAGGAACTTTATTACCATCACCAATTGTTATTTGATCAGATCTGTGATAAGGATGAGAAGAACTGAGATTGTTCAAATTAGGTGTAATATGCTCAGTGGCTGCAGAGTCGAGGTACCAAGGGGCTGAAGAGAAAGAAGCTGTATGAGAGGAAGCAACAAAGGCCTTTGAATTGTTCTATGTAGAAGTGGTAGATTGACACTGTGGATCCATTCTATACTAGCAATCTAAAGCTACGTGATCATGGCCTCCACAAATTTGACAGGTCAGAGAAGAACCAGATCGACCTCTTCCTCGAAATCAACCACGGCCAGCATGATTCCTAGGATAACTAGAAGGATAGGAAGAACCAGAGAAATTTTGATTCTGATTCTGTGAATGACTATTTTGAGATCCATTTGATCCATATGAGTGACCTCCTCGTCCTCTTCTAGAATATCTTCCTTGAGATCCAGAACCTCGATAGGTATAATTCGAAGAACCTCGAACAGAAGAGAAGGCCACAGTAGGGTCAGTATGATCTTTGTGGTGTTTAAACTCAACATGTATGGCTTCAGAAAGAAGCAGAGAACTCAGTTCATCCATTGAAATGGATTATGAACGAGCTCTAATTGTCGTCTTAAATGCATCATATTTTTTAGGAAGTCCGTTCAAGATCAGAAGCACGAGATCTTCATTATCAATGAATGCAGAGGCAAGAGCTAACTGACTAACCAACTCTTTGAATTTTGTGAGATATGCCTCCATGGAATCAGTTTTCTTGGTAACACTGTTCAGTTTGTTCTTGAGTTGATGCACATGAAATCGAGAAAGTGCAGTAAACCTTTTGTGCAAAGCACTCCAAACCTCAGAACAACTATGGAAATGAAGAACTGTGGAATAGATTGCAGGTGATAAAGTTGCAGTTATGCAACTAAGAAGATGTGCATCTACAAGTTTCCATTGGAAATAGGCAGGATTATCAACATCTGATCTAGAATCATCTTTGATTGTGATGGATGGACAAGGTGAAGTACCATAAACAATTCCAAGTAAATCAGTAGCTTTGAAAATATTCTGAGTTTGATTTTTCCAAATCAGAAAATTTGAAGCATCAAGTTTGACATTGATAAACGAAGACAGATTTTATATTAGAAGAGAAAGATTAGAAGGAATTAAAGACATTGAATTAACTAGAATAGGAAGATGAATTAGATTTGAACACAGATGAGGATCAACTCGCAAGAGATTGAAGCTCTGATACCATGTGGAAAGTTATGGAAAGTTAGAACTCAATACAGAGACTCAAGATTTAGATATTTTCATTCATTGATAGCTCTCTCACACACATTACAATTCTCTCAAGATAGTATCTATATATAGAAGCCTAATACATTCTTCTAGAATCTCTAACAGATTTGCATATCACAAGTTAGTTATAACTGCCATATCTTTCAGCACACGTCAATTGCATGACTACTTTTGCAACTGTGGCTTGCTTCTGCAACTGTGGCTGAAATGTAGATGGAGCTGAAGCTGAAGCTGAGACTGCAGCTGAACTATGCTCAGTCCTTGTTGGCTCAGTAGTCTCAACATGGCAGACTCAGAAATTGTTATTTAGATTTTAGAGGGGACAAAGTAAAATTATTTAGATTTTGGAGGGACCAAAATATTATCCTTTCATAAGTATTCAAAATTGCATGGAACTAACCCAATTTTTCCACTACCAAGTATGATCATATTTTATGTTTAATTAATTTTGTTAAAGGTTCTCATTTTCAATCAATTTGTTCTAGCACGAAGATAAATCCAACTGTTAAGCTAAAGCTCAAGAAGAACTTTTTTCTATTAATACCTTTCTCTGTTATTAGAATCTTACGATTCGCGATTCGATTCTCAATTTTTGAAAAATCGATACGAATCTATGGGTGAATCTATTTTGGAAGTGAATCTCTAGTGAATCGTACGATTCACAATCGATTCACAATTTGATTCACTTTTTACGATTCATGCAATTTTTGAAATTATTGTATCCGACATATTTTCGACTTTTTTTTTCTCCATCTTTTTAGTGAAAATGACATAATACAGCTTCTAATGGCATTTAATACCAAAATAACCAACATATATATACATGATTTTTTGTTATTTTAGTGATCATGGAGTTTTTAATAGGATCCAATTAGATTCAATTAGACCCAACATATTTTTAACCTTTTTTTCTCATTTTTTTCCCCTTTAAAAAAGCACAATATATCTTCTAAAGATATTCAAGATTAAAGTTACACTAGAATTATCTAGGGTAAATTACAAATACACCACTTGAAGTTTGCTTAAAATACAGATCGTCCCATGTGATTTGAAAAATTACAAATACACTCTTATTAGAATTTTTTATTTAACAAAATTAACTAAAAAAATGAAATTCAGAATTGCTATCCTTTACAATAATAAAATTACCTAAATTATTAATTGAAACATGTTTTTAACATCATTAAAAACTATTAATTAACTTGATAATTTATTAATAAAAGGGATGATTTGTTATGAAATTAGAAATCTCAGGGAGTGGAATGTAATTTTCAAAACTATATGGGGCGATTCGTATTTTAATCAAATATCAAGGGGTGTATTTGTAATTTACCCAATTATCTATTGTTATTTTATTAAATTGAATATAATTGAATATTACATGTGTGAGATTAGTTATAACTTTTAAAATATTTTAGGTTTTAAAAAAAAAGATTTGAAATAATTCTTTCTTATTATTTACTTACTGTTACTTAAAAAAGTACATATGCTTATTGTCCAAATATTAATATCGTTATTAATTATTATTACTTTGAAAATTGATAGTTTGTCTATTTGGTTATTATCTTTATTAAGAATGGTTAATAAGAAATATCTATAAAAAAAAGAAAAGAAAAAAGGTAAGATAGTAATCTTACATAGGAACTTTTGTTAATTTTTTACCTATTAAACTACGTGATTATCATTCAAAATAACATTTTCATTGATTTAAGTCTAAATATTTTATATTCATAAGATATATTTAACATTTAAATGTGCAGATATAAGTTTTTAAGTAATTTAGAAAAATGACCAAATCTTTATGATTCACGATTTGATTCAATTCGCGATTCGGTACAAGACTATTTCAATTCATGATACGAATCTCGATTTGACAACTATGGTACCTTTACTTAAGCCACTGCATCAAGTTTTAGTTATTACCAAAAATATGCATTACTATCAGGTTATATATGAGAGAGAATGCAATAGCATGTCGTAGCTTATTTAGCATAAGTTCATGTGATATGATGGACCCAACCAATAAGAGAATTGAAATCGATGAAATGATACAGTGTCTTAACAAGTTTGGCATACCTAAGGTCCTAACAAGATACATATCCTGCAGCTGATCCAGCCAAGACTAAATGTGAACTAGGGTTGAAACACAAGATCCTTACGCCTATCATGAGATAAGAAACAAGTTCATGTTTTATTAACTGCAAGATACAATGCCGCAACAAATTCTAGAGAGAGAGACAGAAGAAAAATCTAGCTACTGCAAATATCAAATGAAAGCAATATACTAAAGAAATACACCATATTAAAATGCAAATTGTTAAAAACCTTTTACCTTTTCACAGTATGAAGAATACTCAATTTAACAAGGACAGAAGTGTATATGATCAAAGTTTCAGAGAGCCATTTATCAAATTAAAATACATAAGAGGTAACCAATAAATCATAGTCCTTACACAATTCCATTCGAGGAACATGTTAGTAGTGCCCTTACTGGTGTTAGAGATCGAAAAAATCATTGTTCAACTTGCACAGACATGTCTCCAAGCCAAAAAGGAAAATGAAAAGATGAGTCAAAATGTAGCTCAAAATGAGTAATTGCATGGTATCTCTTATTTCCATATTAACCACCATCTCTATACTGCTATAGTCACTACAAGAATTTTCACTTTTGGCGACTAAATTTTTAGTCGCCAAAAGTCAGTTTTTAGTCGCCAAAAGGCTTTAGCGACTAAATTTTTTGGTTGCAGAATTAGCAGCCAAAGAGTAGTCGGGAAAGCTAATTGGTGACTAAACTTATTTTAATCGCCAAATGTATTTATTTGCCGACTAAATATTTAGTCGCCAAAAGGTTGAAAAAAAATTAAATAAACATTTTCGGTGACCAATTTTTTTGTCACCAAAAGCCTTAATATTGTTAACTGCCAAAGATTTAGTTGCGGAAAATGTTTTTAGCTACTAAATATGTTAGTCGCCTAAAGTAAATACTAGTGTTTTGGCTACTAAAATTTTAATCGCCTAAAGTCAATTTTTTTTGGCTACTTAAATTTTAGTCGGCAAATAGTTTTTGTTTGGGCTACTAAAAATTTAGTCGCCTAAAGTCAAATTTTTTTGGCTACTAAAATTTTAGTCGGTAAATATTTTTTGTTTTGGGCTACTAAAAATTTAGTCGCCTAAACTCCCACATTTTTGGCTACTAAAATTTTAGTCGGCAAAAGTGTTTTTATTCTTCATTTTTTGTTTTTATCTACGAATTATCTTAGTCTCCAAATATTTGATTTTCTTTTGGTTACAAAACTTTTAGTCACCAAATGTTTGATTTTCTTTCGGCTACAAAACGTTTAGTCACCAAATGTTTGATTTTTTTTTTTTTTTGCTACAAAACTTTTAGTCGCCAAAAACATGTTATTATGTTTTATTGCAAATTTTATAATTTGTCCATAACCTATCTATATTCCATGCAACCTGTAATACATATATAAATAAAATGATACATATACTGTCAATCATTCCACAATCTGCATCCATATACAAAAAATAAATAACTTTAACTGTCAAATTACATACAAACCAACTATTGTCCAAACTAAAATAATAATTCCATACAAAATATAGAATCATACAAAAATCAAAGCCTTCCATATACAAAAATTACATTTACTACCATGTAAAATGACCATTTGGCATGGTACAAATTACCATCGTAATATGTACCACGACAAAAGGTGATGTATGTACCAAGACAAAAAGTACATCTATGTACCACGACAAAAAATCATATATATGTACGGCCACAAAAGGTGATCTATGTAACATGCCAGTAATTATCTGTTGGCTGCAAAAAGTTTTCTGTATCAGTAATAGGGAACTGCACAAAAGCTGGGGACGGCAAAAGTATTATATTAGTTCTATACAAAAGTGAAATTTCTTCTCCATACACCCAAATATTACTTTGAAAGTCTACGCAACAAAGTCATCTACAAAAAACAAAAAAAAAAAAAAATTAGAATTGAACCCAAAAATGCCCAACTTCATGAATGAATTTGGCAACAAGTGACAAATAACATATCAAAGAAGTAACCTTCCATGATGAATCAATTATCAGTATTTCTAAAGTCTTTTGTTATAAGAAGCATTGTTAAATGCAGAACAATCATTACTAAATCTGTCATTACTAACATAAAGCTAATGCAACAATCTTCTATTTGTATACAACGTGTATCCAAATTCTGTGGCTAAACCAATATCAAAGCCCAATGTGAATAGAAGTATTATTTTTACCAACTTCCTCATTAATTGTTTGCAAAAGGCACCTGAATCATTAGATTGGATACAAAACTATCCCTACTTTTTAATATCTGACAGTGCCATTTCATTCAGGATATTAGAACATGTAAGAAAAATAATAACAAAAATAAAGTTCAATCACAGAAGGAAATATGTAGATATGTATGTTGAGACACTTATAAATGGTTCATCAAAGAAAGAATACGGGATATCTCATGAAGCACATGGTCTCAGAAACACCATTTAGAGTTTGATACTTGTATGAAAGCTTAAATATAATACAACACACTTGTATACGTCAAGGAAATTAATATAATATAACAAGGCGTATTCGGCTGTTTTGACATTTTGCCCTCGAAACGTCATTTTTTGACTAAGTTTTGGGCGTATTTGGCTACGGGTCTGGATTACATTCCTTCAGTTGTCACAAGTCAATTTGTCATGGGGAAGTTGCCCGTGAGAGTCACACGGTGGTTCAGGGGCTGTTTTGAATTTTCGTCCCCGAAACGTCCATTTCGACTAAGTTTTGAGCGTATTCGGCTCTAACTCCCAACCTACGGGTCTGAATAACATTCCATCAATTCTCACAAGTCCTATTTGTCATGGGGAAATTGCCTGTGAGAGTCACACGATGGTTCGGGGGCTGTTTTGAATTTTGCCCCTAAAATGCCCTTTTTTGACTAAGTTTTGGACGTATTCGGCTCTAACTCCCAACTTACGAGTCCGAATAACATTCCGTCGATTGTCACAAGTCCTATTTGTCATGGAAAAGCTACCCGTGAGAGTAACTCGGTGGTTCGAGGGCTGTTTTGAATTTTCACTGTCGAAATATCCCTTTTCGCATAAATTTTGAGCGTATTAAGCTCTAACTCCCAACCTACGGGTCCGAATAACATTCTGTCAGTCGTCACAAGTCCTATTTGTCATGGGGAGGCTGCTCGTGTGAGTCAAATGAAGGTTGGGGGCTGTTTTGAATTTACGCCCATGAAACACCCATTTTCGACTAAGTTTTGGGCATATTCGGCACGAACTCCCAACCTGCGGGTCCGAATAACATTCCATCTGTTGTCACAACTCCTATTTGTCGTGGAAAGCTGCCGGCGAGAGTCACATAGTGGTTCGGGGACTGTTTTGAATTTTTGCCCTCGAAACGCCCTCGAAATGCCTTTTTTCGATGAAATTTTGGGCGTATTCATCTCTAACTCCCAACCTACGGGTTCGAATAACATTCCGCCAGTTGTCACAAGTCCTATTTGTCATAGGGAAGCTGCGCGTGAGAGTCACATGGAGGTTCGGGGGCTGTTTTGAATTTTCGCCACAGAAATGCCATTTTCCAGCTAAGTTTTGGGCGTATTAGGCTCTAACTCCCAACCTACAGTTCGAATAACATTCCATCAGTTGTCACAAGTCCTCTTTGTAATGGGGAAGCTGCCTGTGAGAGTCACACGGTGGTTCAGGGGCTGTTTTGAATTTTCACTCCTGAAACGCCCTTTTTCCACTTTATTTTGGGCGTATTTGGCACTAACTCCAAACCTACGGGTCCGAATAACATTCTGTCAGTTGTCACAAGTCATATTTGTCATAGAGAAGCTGCCCATGAGAGTCACACGGTAGTTCGGGGGCTGTTTTACATTTTCACCCTCGAAACGCTATTTTTCAATTAAGTTTTGAGCGTATTCGGCTCTAACTCCCAACCTACAGGTTCGAATAACATTCCCGTGAGAGTCACATGAGGTTCGGGGGCTGTTTTGAATTTTGGCCTCCGAAACGTCCTTTTCCGAGTTAGTTTTGGGCGTATTCGGTTCTAACTACCAACCTACGGGCCGAATAACATTCCATCAGTTGTCACAAGTCTTATTTATCATGGGGAAGCTGCCTTTAGAGTCACATGGTTGTTCAGGGGATGTTTTCAATTTTCACCCCCGAAATGCCCTTTTTCGACTAAATTTTGGATGTATCCAGCTCTAACTGCCAACCTACGCGTCCGAATAACATTCTGTTAGTTGTCACAAGTCCTATTTGTAATGGGAAAGTGGCCGGTGGGAGTAAGAAGGTGGTTCGCAGGCTGTTTTAAATTTTCGCCCCCGAAACGGTCTTTTTCGACTAAGTTTTGGGCGTATTCGACTCTAACTCCCAACCTACGGGTCCAAATAACATTCCATCAGTTGTCACAAGTCCTATTTGTCATGGGGAAGCTGCCTGTGAGAGTAACACAGTGGTTTTGGGGCTATTTTGAATTTTTGCCCCTAAAACGTCCTTTTTCGACAATGTTCTGGGCATATTCGGCTCTAACTCCGAACCCACGGGTCCGAATAACATTCCGCCAGTTGTCACAAGTCCTATTTGTCATGGGGAAGATGCTCGTGAGAGTCACATGGTGGTTCGGGGGTTGTTGTGGATTTTCACCCTTGAAACGGCCTTTTTTCACTCAGTTTTGGGCGTATTCGACTTTAACTCCCAACCTACGGGTCTGAATAACATTTTGTCAGTTGTCACAAGTCCTATTTGTTATGGGGAAGCGGCTCGTGGGAGTAAGAAGGTGGTTCGGAGGCTATTTTAAATTTTCGCACCCGAAACGCCCTTTTTTGACTAAGTTTTGGGCGTATTCGGCTCTAACTCCCAACCTACAGGTCCGAATAACATTCCGTCAGTTGTCACAAGTTCTATTTGTCATAGGGAAGCTGCCTATGAGAGTAACACAGTGGTTCGGGGGCTGTTTTGAATTTTCTCCCCTAAAACGTCCTTTTTTTATTATGTTTTGGGCGTATTCGGCTTGAACTCCTAACCCACGGGTCCGAATAACATTCCGTCTATTGTTACAAGTCCTATTTGTCATGGGGAAGGTGCTCGTGAGAGTCACATAGTGGTTCGGGGGCTGTTTTGAATTTTCGCCCCTGAAACGACCTTTTTTAACTCAGTTTTGGGCGTATTCGACTCTAACTCCAAACCTATGGGTCTGAATATCATTTTGTCAGTTGTCACAAGTCCTATTTGTCAGGGGGAAGCTTCCCGTGAGAGTCACGCAGAGGTCCGAGAGCTGTTTTGAATTTTCTCCCCCAAAACGCCCTTTTTCAACTAAGTTTTGGGTGTACTCGGCTCTAACTCCCAACCTACAGGTCAGAATAACATTCTGTCAGTTGTCACAAGTCGTATTTTTCATGGGAAGCTTCCCGTGAGAGTGAAATGGTGGTTCGGGGGCCCTTTTGAAATTTTGCCCCCAAAACGCCCTTTTTCGACTAAGTTTTAGATGTATTCGGCTCTAACTCCCAACCTACGGGTCCGAATAACATTCCGTTAGTTGTCACAAGTCTTGTTTGTCATAGGAAAGCTGCCCGTGAGAGTCAAATGGTTGTTCGGGGCCTGTTTTGAATTTTCACCCCTGAAACGCCCTTTTCCGAAAATGTTTTGGCGTCTTCGCCTCTAACTCCCAACCTACGGGTCCGAATAACATTCCGTTAGTTGTCATAAGTCATATTTGTCATGGCGAAGCTCCCTGTGAGAGTCAAACGATGGTTTGGGGGCTGTTTTGAATTCTCACTCCCGAAACTCCCTTTTTCGACTAAGTTTTGGGTGTATTCGGCTCTAACTCCCAACCTACAGGTCCGAATAACATTCCGTCAGTTGTCACAAGTCCTATTTGTCATGGGGAAGCTGCCAATGAGAGTAGCATAGTGGTTCAGGGGCTGTTTTGAATTTTCTCCCCTAAAATGTCCTTTTTCGATTATGTTTTGGGCGTATTCGGCTTGAACTCCCTACCCACGGGTCCGAATAACATTCCGTCTGTTGTTACAAGCCCTATTTGTAATGGGGAAGGTGCTCGTGAGAGTCACATAGTGGTTCGGGGGCTGTTTTAAATTTTCACCCCTGAAATGACCTTTTTTGACTTAGTTTTGGGCGTATTCAACTCTAACTCCCAGCCTACGGGTCTGAATATCATTTTGTCAGTTGTCACAAGTCCTATTTGTCATGAGGAAGCTTCCCATGAGAGTCACACAGAGGTCCGGGGGCTGTTCTGAATTTTCTCCCCCAAAATGCCCTTTTTCGACTAAGTTGTGGGTGTATTCGGCTCTAACTCCTAACCTACTGGTCCGAATAACATTCCGTCAGTTGTCACAAGTCGTATTTTTCATGTGGAAGCTTCTCGTGAGAGTCAAATGGTGGTTCGGGGGCAGTTTTGAATTTTTGCCCCCAAAATGCCCTTTTTCGACTAAGTTTTGGGTGTATCCGGCTCTAACTCCCAACCTACAGGCCCGAATAACATTTCGTTAGTTGTCACAAGTTGTATTTGTCATGGAGAAGCTTCCTGTGAGAGTGTAATGGTGGTTCGGGGGCCCTTTTGAAATTTTGCCCCCAAAACGCCTTTTTTCGACTAATTTGGGGTGTATTCAGCTCTAACTCCCAACCTACGGGTCCAAATAGCATCCCGTTAGTTGTCACAAGTCTTGTTTGCCATGGGGAAACTACCCGTGAGGGTCAAATGGTTGTTTGGGGCCTGTTTTGAATTTTCACCCCTGAAACGCCCTTTTCCGAAAATATTTTGGGCGTCTTCGCCTCTAACTCCCAACCTACGGGTCCGAATAACATTCCGTCAGTTGTCATAAGTCATATTTGTCATGGGGAAGCTACCTGTGAGAGTCAAACGGTGGTTTCGGGGCTGTTTTGAATTCTCACCCCCGAAACGCCCTTTTCCGACTAAGTTTTGGGTTTATTCGGCTTTAACTCCCAACCTACAAGTCCGAATAACATTTTGTCAGTTGTCAGAAGTGCTATTTGTCATGGGGAAGCTGCCCATGAGAGTCACACTGGGGTACGGGGGCTGTGTTGAATTTTGCGCCTGAAATGCCTCTTTTCGACTAAGTTTTTGGCGTATTCGCCTCTAACTCCCAACCTACGAGCCCGAATAACATTCCGTCAGTTGTCAAAAGCCATATTTGTCATTGGGAAGATGCCTGTGAGAGTAACATGGAGGGTCAGGGGCTGTTTTGAATTTTCGCCCCCAAAACGTCCATTTTCGAGTAAGTTATGGCCGTATTCGGTTCTAATTCCCAGCCTACGGGTCTGAATAACATTCCGTCATTTGTCACAAGTCCTATTTCTAACGGAGAAGTTGCCCGTGAGAGTCACACGGTGGTTCGGAGGCTATTTTGAATTTATGCCCTCGAAACGCCATTTTTCGACTAAGTTTTGGCCGTATTCGGTTCTAACTCCCAACCTACGGGTCCGAAAAACATTCCGCCAGTTGTCACAAGTCCTATATGTCATGGGGAAGTTGCCCATGGGAGTAACACGGTGGTTCGGGGGTTGTTTTGAATTTTCGCCCCCGAAACGCCCTTTTTCGACCAAGTTTAGGGTGTATTTGGCTCTAACTCCCAACCGACAAGAATGAATAACATTCCGTCGGTTGTCATAAGTTCTATTTGTCATGGGGAAGCTTCCCGTGAGAGTCACACTGAGGTTCGGGGGCTATTTTGAATTTTTGGCCACGAAACGTCCCTTTTCGACTAAGTTTTTGGCATATTCGGCTCTAAATCCCAACCTACCGGATCCGAATAGCATTACGTCAGTTGTCACAAGTCTTATTTGTCATGGGGAAGCTGCACGTGAGAGTCACACGGTGGCTCGGGGGCTGTTTTGAATTTTCGCTTCTGAAACGGCCTTTTCTGACTAAGTTTTGGGTGTATTCGGCTCTAACTCCCAGCCTGCGGGTCCGAATAACATTTTGTTTGTTGTCACCAGCCCTATTTGTCCATGGGAAGTTGACCGTGAGAATCACACGGAGGGTTGGGGGTTGTTTTGAATTTTCGCCCCGAAACGCCCTTTTTCGACTAAGTTTTGGGCGTATTCGGCTCTAACTCCCAACCTACGGGTCTGAATAACATTCCGTCAATTGTCACAAGTCCTATTTCTCGTGGGGAAGCTTCCAGTGAGAGTCAAACCGTGGTTCGGGGGATGTTTTGAATTTCGCTCTCGAAACGCCCTTTTTCGACGAAGTTTTGGGCGTATTTAGCTCTAACTCCAAGCCTGCATGTCCGAATAACAATCCGCCAGTTGTCACAAGACCTGTTTGTCATGGGGAAGCTGCCCGTGAGAGTCACATGGTGGTTCGGAGGCTATTTTAAATTTTCGGCCCCAAAATGCCTTTTTTCCACTAAGTTTTGGGTGTATTCGACTCTAACTCCAAACCTACGGGTCCGAAAAACATTCCGCCAGTTGTCACAAGTCCTATTTGTCATGGGGAAGTTGCCCGTGAGAGTCACATAGTGGTTTGGGGCCTGTTTTGAATTTTTTCCCTCAAAACAACCTTTTTGGACCAAGTTTTGGCTGTATTTGGCTCTAACTCCCAATCTGCGAGCCTGAATAACATTCCATCAACGGTCACAGATCCTATTTGTAATGGAGAAGCTATCCGTGAGAGTTACACAGCGGTTCGGGGGATATTTTGAATTTCACCCCCGAAACGGCCTTTTTCGACTAAGTTTTTGGTGTATTTGGCTCTAACTCGCAAGTTACAGGTCCGAATAACATTCCATCAGTTGTCACAAGTCCTACTTGTCGTGGGGAAGCTGCACATGAGGGTAACACAGAGGTTCGGTGGCTGTTTTGAATTTTCGCCCCTGAAACGCCCTTTTTCGACTATGTTTTGGGCGTTTTCAGCTCTAACTCCCAACCTACGGGTCCGAATAACATTCCGTCAGTTGTCACAAGTCGTATTTATCGTGGGGAAGCTTCCCGTGAGAGTCAAATGGTTGTGCGGGGCCTGTTTTGAATTTAGCCCCCGAAAAGCCCTTTTTCGACTAAGTTTTGGGTGTATTCGGCTCTGACTTGCAACCTACGGGTCCGAATAACATTCCGTCACTTGTCACAAGTCCTATTTGTCATGGGGAAGCGGCCAGTGAGAGTCAAACGGTGGTTCGGGGTCTGTTTAAATTTTTGCACCAGAAACGCCTTTTTCCGAGTCTGTTTTGGGCCTATTTGGCTCTAACTCCCAACCTACGGATCCAAATAAGATTTCGTCAGTTGTCATAAGTCCCATTTGTCATGGGAAAGCTGCCCGTGAGAGTCACACAGAGGTTCAGGGGCTGTTCTGAATTTCCTACCCCGAAACGACCTTTTTCGACTAAATTTTGGGTGTATTCAGCTCTAACTCCCAACCTACGAGTTCGAATAACATGCCGTCAGTTGTCATAAGTCGTATTTGTCATGGGGAAGCTTCCCGTGAGAGTCAAACGGCGGTGCGGGGCCTGTTTTGAATTTTCGCCCTCGAAAAGCCCTTTTTCGACTAAGTTTTGGGCGTATTCAGCTCTAACTCCCAACGTACGGGTCTGAATAAAATTTCGTCAGTTGTTACAATTCATATTTGTCATGGGGAAGCTGCCCGTGAGAGTCAAACGGTGGTTCGGGGGCTGTTTTGAATTTTCACCCCTGAAACGCCCTTTTTTCGACTAGGTTTTTGGTATATTCGACTCTAACACCCAACCTACGGGTCCGAATAACATTCCGCCGGTTGTCACAAGTCATATTTGTCATGGGGAAGCTGCCTGTAAGAGTCAAACGGTGGTTTGGGGGCTGTTTTGAATTTTTAACCCCGAAATGCCCTTTTTTCGACTAAGTTTTTCGTGTATTCGACTCTAACTCCCAACCTACGGGTCCGAATAACATTCCGTCAGCTGTCAGAAGTCCTATTTGTCATGGGGAAGCTGCCCATGAGGGTTACACTGAGGTTCTAGGGCTGTGTTGAATTTTTGCGACAAAAACGCCCCTTTTCGACTATGTTTTGGGCGTATTCGGCTCTAACTCCCAACCTGCAGATCCGAATAACATTCTGTCAGTTGCCAAAGGCCATATTTGTCATTGTGAAGCTACCTGTGAGAGTCACACGGAGGTTCGGGCACAATTTTGAATTTTTACCCCCAAAACGCCCATTTTCGAGTAAGTTTTGGCCGTATTTGCTCTAATTCCTAGCCTACGGGTCTGCATACCATTCCGTCATTTGTCACAAGTCCTATTTGTAACAGGGAAGCTGCCCGTGAGAGTCACAAGGTGGTTCGAAGGCTATTTTAAATTTTTGCCCCCGAATAACATTCCGTCAATTGTCACAAGACCTATTTGTCATGGGGAGGCTGCCCGTGAGAGGCGCACGGAAGTTCGGGGGCTGTTTTTAATTTACGCCTTCGAAACGTCCATTTTTTGACTAAGTTCGGGGCCTATTCGGCTCTAACTCCCAACTACGGGTCCGAATAACATTTCATCAATAGTCACAAGTCCTTTTTGTCATGGAGAAGTTGCCCGTGATAGTCAAACAACGGTTCGACGGCTGTTTTGAATTTTGGCTCTCGAAACGCCCTTTATCGACGAAGTTTTGGGTGTATTTAGCTTTAACTCCCAACCTGCAGGTCTGAATAACATTTCTCCAATTGTCACAAGTCCTATTTGTCATGGGAAAGCTGCCTGTGAGTGTCACACGGTGTTTTGAGGCATTTTTAGTTTTTGGCCCCGAAACACCTTTTTCGCCTAAGTTTTGGGCGTATTCAGCTCTAACTCCAAACCTACGGGTCCAAAAAACATTCCGCCAGTTGTAACAAGTCCTATTTGTCATGGGGAAGTTGCCCGTGAGAGTCATGGGCTGTTTTGAATTTTTGCCTCCGAAACGACCTTTTTGGAACACGTTTTGGGCGTATTTTCTCTAATACCCAACCTAAGGGTCCAAATAACATTCCATCAGCTGTCACAAGTCCTATTTTTAATGGGGAAGCTGCCCGTGAGAGTCACACGATGCTTCGAGGGCTATTTTGAATTTTCGCCCCCAAAACGCCCTTGTTCGACTAAGTTTTGGGTGTATTGGGCTCTAACTCGCAGCCTACGGGTCCGAATAACATTTCGTCAGTTGTCACAAGTCCTATCTATCATGGGGAAGCTGTCCGTGAGTGCCAAACCGTGGTTCGGAGGTTATTTTGAATTTTCGCCTCCGAAATGCCCTTTTTCGACTAAGTTTTGGGTGTATACTGCTCTAACTCCCAACCTACAGGTCTGAATAACATTCCATCTATTGTCACAAGTAATATTTGTCTTGGAGAAGCTACCCGTGAGTGTTACACAAAGGTTCGGGGGCTGTTTTTAATTTTCGCCACCGAAATGCCCTTTTTCGACTAAGTTTTGGACGTATTTGGCTTTGACTCCTAACTAGCGTGACCAAGTAACATTCTGTCAGTTGTCACAAGTCCTATTTGTCATGGGAAAGCTGGCCGTGATAGTCACACGGTGGTTCGGCGGCTGTTTTGAATTTTCGCCCACGCAACGCCTTTTTCCAAGTAAGTTTTGGGCGTATTCGGGCTTAACTTAGAACCTTCAGGTCAAAATTACATTCCTCCAGTTGTCACAAGTCATATTTGTCTTGGGGAAACTGCCCGTGAGAGTCACATGGTAGTTCGAGGGCTGTTTTGAATTTTGGCCCCTAAAATGCCCTTTTCCGAGTAAGTTTTGGGCGTATTTAGCTCTAACTCCCAGCCTACGGGTGCGAATAACATTCCGTCAGATGTCACAAGTCCTATTTGTAATAAGGAAGCTGTCCATGAGAGTAACATGGTGGTTCATGTGCTATTTTGAATTTTTGCCCGTGAAATGCCCCTTTTCGACTAAGTTTTGGGCGTATTTGGCTCTAACTTGCAACCTACGGGTCCGAATAACATTCCGTCGGTTGTCGCAAGTCCTATTTTTCATCAGGAAGCTGCCCGTGAGATTAACATGGTGGTTTGGCAGCTGTTTTTAATTTTCGCCCGCGAAACGTACTTTTTCGATTAAGTTTTGGGCGTATTCGGCTCTAACTCCCAACCTACCGGTCCAGATAACATTCTGTCAGCTGTCACAAGTCCTATTCGTCAGGGGGGGAAGCAACCTGTGAAAGTCACACGGTGGTTCGGGGGTTGTTTTGAATTTTTGCCGCCAAAATGCCCATTTTCGCCAAAATTTTGGGCGTATTCGGCTTTAACTCCCAGCCGACCGGTCTGAATAACATTCCGTCAGTTGTGACAAGACCTATTTGTCATGGGGAGGCTTCTCGTGAGAGTTGCGTAGAGGTTCGGGGGCTGTTGTCAATTTACGCCCCCAAAACGCCTCTTTTCGACTAAGTTTTGGGCGCATTCGGCTATAATTCCCAACCTACGGGCCCGAATAACATTCCGTCAGTTGTCACAAGTCCTATTTGTCATGGGGAAGTTACCCGTGGGAGTCAAACAGTAGTTCGGAGGCTGTTTTGAATTTTGGCTCTCGAAACGCCCTTTTTCGACGAAGTTTTAGGCGTATTTAGCTCTAACTCCCAACCTGCGGGTCCGAATAACATTCCGCCAGTTGTCACAAGTCCTATTTGTCATAGGGAAACTACCCGTGAGAGTCAGATGGTGGTTCGCGGGCTATTTTAAATTTTCACACCCAAAACGCCCTTTTTCGACTAGGTTTTTGGCGTATTCGGCTCTAACTCCAAACCTACGGGTCCGAAAAACATTCTGCCAGTTGTAAGAAGTCCTGTTTGTCATTGGAAACCTGCCTGTGAGAGTCACATGATGGTTCGGGGGCTGTTTTGAATTTTCGCCCCTGAAACGACCTTTTTGAACCAAGTTTTGGGCGTATTAGGCTCTAACTCCCAACTTACGGGTCCGAATAACATTTTGTCAGTTGTCACAAGTCCTATTTTTAATGGAGAAGCTGCCCGTGAGAGTCACACGGTGGTTCAGGGGGCTATTTTGAATTTTCGTTCCTGAAACGCCCTTTTTTGACTAAGTTTTTGGTGTATTGGGCTCTAACTCGCAACCTACAGGTCCGAACAATATTCCGTCAGTTGTCAGAAGTCCTATCTGTCATGGGAAAGCTGTCCGTAAGAGTCACAACGTGGTTCGGGGGTTGTTTTGAATTTTCGTCCCCAAAATGCCCTTTTACGACTAAGTTTTGCATGTATTCGGCTCTAACTCCCAACCTACAGGTCCGAATAACATTCTGTCAGTTGTCACAAGTAATATTTGTCATGGGGAAGTTGCCCGTGAGAGTCACACAAAGGTTCGGGAGATGTTTTGAATTTTCGTCCCTGAAGCGTCCTTTTCTGAGCAAGTTTTGGGCCTATTCGGCTCTAAATCCCAACCTACGGGTCCGAATAACATTTCGTCTATTGTCACAAGTCGTATTTGTCATGGGGAAACCACCCGTCAAAGCCACATGGTGGTTCGGGGGCTGTTTTGATTTTTCACCCTCGAAATGCCCTTTTTCGACTAAGTTTTGGACGTATTCGGCTCAAACTCCCAACCTACTTGTCCGAATAACATTATGTCAGTTGTCACAAGTCCTATTTGTCATGGGAAAGCTTTCCGTGAGAGTCACAAGGCAGTTTGGGGGCTATTTTTAATTTTCGCCCCTAGAACGCCCTTTTTTGATTAAGTTCTGGGTGCATTTGGCTCTAACTCCCAACTTACTGAGCCGAATTACATTCCGTCAGTTGTCACAATTCCTATTTGTCATGGGGAAGCTGCTCGAGAGTGTCATATAGTGGTTCGAGGGCAGCTTTGAATTTTCACCGTCAAAACGCCATTTTCCGACTAAGTTTTGACCGTATTCGGCTCTAACTCCCAACCTATGGCTCTGAATAACATTCAGTCACTTGTCACAAGTCCTATTTGTCATGGGGAAGCTACCCGTGAGAGTCACAAAGAGGATCGGGGGCTGTTTTGAATTTTCGCCCTTGAAACGCCATTTTTCCAATAAATTTTGGGCATATTCGGCTCTAACTCTGAACCTATGGGTCCGAATAACATTCCGTCACTTGTCACAAGTCTTATTTGTAATGGGGAAACTGCCCGTGAGAGTCACACAGTGGTTCGGGCGCTATTTTGAATTTTCGCACCCGAAACGCCCATTTTTTACTAAGTTTTGGGCGTATTCGATTCTAACTCCTAACCTACAGGCCCGAATAATATTTTGTCAGTTGTCACAAGTCATATTTTTCATGGGAAAGCTGCCCATGAGAGTCACACATAGTTTCGGGGGCCGCTTTGAATTTTCGCTGCCGAAACGCCCTTTTCCAAGCAAGGTTTGTGCGTATTCGGCTCTAACTCCCAACCTACGGGTCCGAATAACATTCCATCAGTTGTCACGAGTCCTATTTGTCATGTGGAAACTGCCCGTTAGAGTCATACGGTGGCTCGGGGGCTGTTTTTAATTTTTGCCACCGAAACGCCCTTTTTCGACTAAGTTTTGGACGTATTCGGCTTTGACTCCCAACCAGCGTGACCAAGTAACATTCTGTCAGTTGTCACAAGTCCTATTTGTCATGGGAAAGCTGGCCGTGAGAGTCACAAGGTGGTTCGGGGGCTGTCTTGAATTTTCGACCACGAAACGCCCTTTTTCGACTTAGTTTTGGACGTATTCGGCTCTAACTCCCAACCTATGGGTCCGAATAACATTCCATCAGTTGTCACAAGTCCTATATGTCATGGGAATGCTGCCCGTGAGAGTCACACGGACGTTCGGTGGGTGTTTTGAATTTTCGCTCCTGAAACGCCCTTTTTTTCGACTAAGTTCTGGGCGTATTCGGCTCTAACTCCCAACCTACGGGTCCAAATAACATTCCTTCAGTTGTCACAAGTGCTATTTGTCATGGGGAAGCTGCCCGTGGAGAGACACACAAGGGTTCGGGGGCTGTTTTGAATTTTCTGCCCCGAAACGGGCTTTTTCGATTAAATTTTGGGTGTATTCAGCTTAAACTGCCAACCTTCTGGTCCGAATAACATTTCGTCTATTGTCACAAGACGTATTTGTCATGGGGAAGCTTCCCGTGAGAGTCAAACAATGGTTTGGGGGCTGTTTTCAATTTTCGCCCCTGAAACGCCTTTTTTCGACTAAGTTTTGGGTTCGGCTCTAACTCCCAACCTACGGGTACGAATAACATTCCGTCAATTGTCACAAGTCCTATTTGTCATGGGGAAGCTGCCCGTGAGAGTCATAAGGTGGTTTGGGGCCTGTTTTTAATTTTCCCACCCCGAAACGCCCATTTTCAACTAAGTTTTAGGTGTATTCAGCTCCAACTCTCAACCTACGGGTCCGAATTACATTCCGTTAGTTGTCACAATTCCTATTTGTCATGGGGAAGCAGCCCGAGAGTGTCACATAGTGGTCCAGAGGCAGTTTTGAATTTTCGCCCTCGAAACGCCGTTTTCTGACTATGTTTTCGGAGTATTCGACTCAAACTCCCAACCTACAGGCCTGAATAACATTTCGCTAGTTGTCACAAGTCCTATTTGTCATGGGGAAGCAGTTCGTGAGAGTCACACAGAGGATAGGGGGCTATTTTGAATTTTTGCCCCTGAAACGTCCTTTTTCCAATAAGTTTTTGGCATATTCGGCTCTAACGCTCGACCTACGAGTCTGAATAACATTCCGCCACTTGTCACAAGTCTTATTTGTAATGGGGAAGCTACCCGTGAGAGTCTTACGGTGGTTGAGGGGCTGTTTTGAATTTTCGCCTCCAAAACGCCTTTTTCGACTAAGTTTTGGGCGTATTCAGCTCTAACTCCCAACCTACAGGTCCGAATAACATTCTGCCAGTTGTCACAAGTCGTATTTGGCATGGGGAAGCTGCCCGTGAGAGTCACACGGGGTTCGGAGGCTGTTTTAAAATTTCGCTCCCGAAACGCCCTTTTCCAAGCTAGTTTTGTGCGTATTCGGCTCTAACTCCCAATCTACGGGTCCGAATAACATTCCGTCAGTTGTCACAAGTCCTATTTGTCGTGGGGAAGCTTCCCATGAGAGTCCCACGGTGGTTCAAGGGCTGTTTTGAATTTTTGCCCCTGAAACGCCCTTTTTTGACTAAGTTTTGGACGTTTTCGGTTCTAAATCCCAGCCTACGGGTCCGAATAACATTCTGCCAGTTGTCACAAGTCATATTTCTCATCGAGAAGCTACCCATGAGAGTCACATGGTGGTTCAGAGGCTGTTTTGAATTTTCGCTCTCGAAATGTCTATTTTCGACTAAGTTTTGGACGTATTCGGCTCTAGCTCCCAACCTACAGGTCTGAATAACATTACATCAGTTGTCAGAAGTCATATTTGTCATGGGGAAGCTGCCCGTGAGAGTCACATGGTGGTTCGGGTGTTGTTTTGAATTTTCGTACCCGAAACGCCATTTTTCGAGTAAGTTTTGAGCATATTCGGCTCTAACTCCCAACCAACAGGTCCGAATAACATTCCGTTAGTTGTGACAAGCCCTATTTGTCATGGGGAAGCTGCCCATGACACTCACACGGTGGTTCAGGGACTGTTTTGAATTTTCGACCCCGAAACGCCCTTTTTCGACAAAGTTTTGGACATATTCGGCTCTAAATCCGAACCTATGTATCCGAATAACATTCCGTCAGTTGTCACAAGTCTTATTTGTCATGGGAAAGCTGCTCGTGAGAGTCACACTGTGGTTCGGGGGCTGTTTTGAATTTTCAACCCCGAAATGCCCTTTTTTTACTAAGTTTTGGGCGTATTCAGCTCTAACTACCAATCTACGGGTACGAATAACATTCTGTTGGTTGTCACAAGTCCTATTTGTCATGGAAAAGCTACCCGTGAGAGTCACACGGTGGTTCGGGGTTTGTTTTAAATTTTTGCCCTCGAAACGTCCTTTTTTTTACTAAGTTTCGGGCGTATTGAGCTCTAACTACGAACCTATGGGTACGAATAAAATTCTGTTGGTTGTCACAAGTCCTATTTGTCCTGGAGAAACTGTCTGTGAGAGTCACAAGGAGGTTCGGGGACTGTTTTTAATTTTTGCCCCTGAAACGTCCTTTTTCGATTAAGTTTTGGGCGATATTCGACTCTAAGTCCGTACCTACGGGTGCGAATAACATTTCGTCAGGTGTCACAAGTCATATTTGTCATGGGAAAGCTGCCCGTGAGAGTAAAACAGTGGTTTGGTTGCTGTTTTGAATTTTCGCCATCAAAATGCCCTTTTTTGATTAAGTTTTGGGCGTATTCGGCTCTAACTCCCAACTTACGGGTCCAAATAACATTCCGCCAATTGTGACAAGTCATATTTGTCATGGGGCAGCTGCCGGTGTGGGTCACATGGAGGTTTGGTTGCTGTTTTGAATTTTCGCCCCTGAAACGCCCTTTTCCAAGTAAGTTATGGGCGTATTTGGCTCTGACTCCCAACCTGCGGGTCCGAATAACATTCAATCTGTTGTCACAAGACCTATTTGTAATGGGGAAGCTGACCGTGAGAGTCACATGGTGGTCAGCGGGCTATTTTGAATTTTTGCCCCCGAAACGCCTTTTTTCAACAAAGTTTTGGATGTATTTGGCTCTAACTACCAACCTACAAGTCCGAATAACATTCCATCAGTTGTCACAAGTTCTATTTTCATGGGGAACCTGCCCGCGAGAGTCACACTGTGGTTCGAGTGCTGTTTTGAATTTTCGCCCTCGAAACACACTTTTTTGACTAAGTTTTAGGCGTATTCGGCTCTAACTCCCAACCTACGGGTCCGAATAACATTCTGTCAGTTGTCAAAAGTCATATTTGTCACGGGTGTAGACACCCCATTTTTGACCGTCCTCAAGACTTGGACGTCACTGTTTGAACACACGGTGATCTTCCATGATTGTGTTCGTTTGGAGTTCCCGGAGGTCTCGGCTCGCGCGCCTTGCCTCAGGATCCCCGAACTCGACTGTTTAGTGTCTGGTTTTGCACCGAACACTTTTGTTTTGCCTTAGAGGGGCAGGGAATGCCTTGTGAGACATCCCCATACACCACCGGCAGTGGCTGGAGGCCACCGGCTGGTCTTTTTCTTCCATCGGCAATTTTGTTTGCCGGTCGGCACACTTTATTGCCGGTCGGCATAATATGTTGCCGGTCGGCACTGTTTTTTGCCGGAATAGCTTTTTTGGGCAGCCGACCACTGTTCCTCCACTTTATGGAGATATTTTGTGCCAGCTGTGATAGCTGGCACCAACTCCTTTCCCCTCCATACACGTGTATGGAGGGATTTCCCTCTAGCCAAGCTTGTTGAATAAGCTTTGCAAGAGGGATCCTTATAAGAGGGAGGCTTTCCTCTTGGTTCTAGGTTAGAAAAACAGAAGCAAAATCAGCCTTTAGAGATATAGATACATATTATCTCTATACCTCTCTCCCTCTCCCTTCTTGTGTGTGTTTCTTGGCCCAAAAGGTGTGTTTTACCTTACTTTTGCACCATTACACACACCATTACACCTTAGTCCGAGATTGAGGGACTTGGGGGAGTTGTTTCTTGAGTTTTGGACTGGTTTTGATCCAAAGAAGGAGGTTAGGCCATTTGTTCTTCAAGGGTTCTTCAAGGGTGAGCATTTTCCCTTTTATTCCCCAAACTTGCATTGGTTTTCTACCTATTTTGTTTATTGTTTTGGCTCTTGTGTATAACATAAAAAAGGCTCATATTTTCCTGCTCTAACACTTTCATTAAGGTCACTTTGTGGTTAGATTGCAAACTCACCCTCTTAGGCCTTGTTTAGCCTATTTTGGTGCCATTTTGATAAGGTTTTGTTCACTTCAGCATTTTGATCTTTTGATCACCAAAAATCAGTGTATTTTAGTGTCAAAAAAGTTGGTTTGAAGTCTTGCATAGGGGAGGGACACCCCTCTCCCTTTTTGGTTTTGTTTCCTTACTTTTTGGGCTCAAAAGGATAGCATGTGTGCTTGTTGTTTCTTGGCTTCATTTCAGCATTTTTTTAGGCATGTTAGGTCATATATAACCTCTGTTTTTGGTCAAATTCGTGCCTCCTTGTATGCTTATAATACTTGCTTTGTATTGCTCTACTTTGCTTAGAAGTACACATCATGGTTAGGCCATGATTTTTGTGAGAGTTGGCTTAGTTCCGTGAAGTTCTTGGTGATGTTTTTCCATGCTTAAGGTTTATTGGTTATCCATTTAGCCATGTTTGACATGTTTGTTAGGGTTGCTTGGTATTCTAGCTTAAAAGCTTTGAGCATGATGGCCTCTAGCATATATGTTTGTGACTACCCTCTTGGTTTAATATCATCTAAGGACTTTCTTTTTAGTCCAAGAATCATGCTTACATATGTGCATGCATGGCCTTTTTCATGTCTTGAGGGTGTGTCCTCTTATGCCTAAGAATGAGCCTTAGGGTATTTGCTTCATGGGGGATATCTTAGTTGCCATATTAGGAGTTTTGGGGTCCTATTTTGCATGCATAAATTCTGTTTTTACTTGTTTTGATCATGCCATGAGTGGTCATGTCAATGGGGGTGAGTTGTCTCCTGTAGTGCCTTAGCTTTGGGACCATGAGTTTGCTTGTTAACATGAGTTGATTGTCTATCATTTCAAGCACTTTTGGCCACTGTTTTGAGAAGGGTAAGGGCCTGCCCCCTTTGCCACTTCAAGCCCTCTATTTGTCCCATTAAGCTTTGTAGCACATCAATTCCATGGTCAATTTGCTCCATGTTTGCATCATGTTTGTATCTTGTGCGCTTGGTATCATACATTTTGTCATGATAATTGCATATTGCTTGTTGTGTTTTATATCTTGGTGGCATGTTACATTTGAGGCTTGTGAGCATTACATGCATTGCATTTACTTGGTTTGGGGTGTCAAACCAAGTGCGGGAGTCAAGGACCATTCATACTCCAAGTGATGTAATGTGCCTTGATCCCCGGTCATCAGGACCTTTGACTCCAACTTGATAAGGCCCCGGTTTTCGTGTTGTTTATTGCATGCATTTTCATATCAAGTGGCAAATTCGGTCCTTTGACCCACCATGTACCATTGATGGTTCAAGGATTGAAAGTCATGCTTCTTTGAGTCCAAAATATGATAAGAAGTAGGACCATGCTTACATGTGTCCAAAAACTCCATGCTATGCACTGCCTGTACTCTGTTTGCTGTCAAATTGTCTATTGCAGGAAGTTTCTGCCGACCGGCAGAATTTAGTGCCGACCGGCACTATCTGGAGTGCCGATGAATCTGATAAAGTGCCGACGGGAATTTTGAAGTGCCGGTGGCAATTCTGTCTGGCCGGTGGTGCTCTGCAGGATGCAGAGAGCTTGTTCCAGTACTTTGGCAATTTTCAGAAAGACAAGGCAGTACAAACAGAGGCGACAAGAGTATAGTACGGGTTTTCCGGGCAGGACGGATTCGAGCATGCATCATCTGCGCATCCCGAGGCAGAGGCTATGGCCACCCTCTTCTTTCCTTTTGCTTCCTTTCTTTTAATTAATTAGAGAAATTTTGTAATAATTTTATTTGTTCATTATTCTGGGACTGTAATATTAATTCGAACCCTCTGAGTGAGGGGAAACATGTAATAAGTGTGGGTGAGTGTGTGTATGTCTTCCAATCCCCATTTCTTTCTTCCCTTTTATTTACCTGCTTATAATGGTAGATTAGGGCATTTTTGAGATTAGCATACCTTATGATATGCATGCGTGCATTCATGCATCTGTTGGCATGCACCAGGCTCGGTACATCATACTAACCGCATTCGTATTTTCAAATTCCAAAATTGAATACATGAAACAGTTGGTTGCATATCATATGCCATATTTAGGTTAACCGAGCCTAACTAAAATTGCATCTTGTATGTGTTGCATTAGGCAAAATAACATGAACTAGGACACGCATATTTGCTAACTAGTTTATTGTTTTGGCACGGAGTACAATGTAAGTGGTTATGTTTTAGCATCCAACATGCGTGTGAATGTTGCCATAAAAGTATGCTTGCCATGCGGCTAAGTGTTTACATGAGATAAATTGCTTGAATGCCTGTGGGTGGAGGTCAAACTGCTTAAATTGGGATAATGCGTTAAAACTATATTTGTTTTAAGCCCACTAGATAGTGGCAAAATCATCTTTTCTAAAAGCCCACTTGAGGGTGGCAAAATCCGCATTTTAGCCTACTTGCGAGTAGCAAACCATTTTCAAAACAAACATGAAATGTTTTGTTCCAATTTGGGCGATTTGGTCTATACTTGTTTGCTGCGCGCATAACATAGTAATTCTAGGCTAACAATTGGTTTAAGAACACATAAAGTTTTCAAAAACGGATATCACGGTTAGTAGAGGCCGGTCTTCGGACCGGGCGAAAGGGGGTGCTCATAGCTGACCTTCCCCGATCGTACCCAAGCTCCCGAGCCGAGACAACTCCGGTGATGACGGACATGTGGCCTTCGGCACCGAGTCAGGGTTTCCTAAATTTCCCCATTTTAAAATATTTAGGTGGCGACTCTGTATCTGGCAAAGCAGTCCATGCTTGGCACTACTTTTTCAAAAATCTGTTTCTTAAAACGATTTGCCAGATTTGGACTCTTTGGTTCAGATTAAGAACCGTGACACAAATTGAGTCCGAACTGTAGCATTGAGGCCCACGGGCGCGTCTACAACGGGGAAGCAGCTCGTGAGAGTCACATGGTTGTTCGGGGGCTGTTTTGAATTTTCACCCACGAAACGCACTTTTCCAAGTAAGTTTTGGGCGTATTCGGCTCTAATTGCCAACCTACGAGTCCGATTAACATTCCGCCAGTTGTCACAAGTCATATTTGTCATGGGAAAGCTTCTTGTGAGAGTCACACGGTAGTTTGGGGGCTGTTTTGAATTTCGCCCCTGAAATGCCTTTTTTTGAGTAATGTTTGTGCGTATTTAGCTTTAACTGCCAGCCTACGGGTCCGAATAACATTCCGTCAGCTGTCACAAGTCCTATTTGTAATGAGGAAGCTACCCGTGAGAGTCACACGGTGGTTCAGGGCTATTTTGAATTTTTGCCCCCAAACTACCCTTTTTCGACTAAGTTTTGGCCGTATTTGGCTCTGACACGCAACTTACGGGTCCGAATAACATTCCGTTAGTTGTTGTAAGTCGTATTTGTGATAGGGAAGCTACCCGTGAGAGTAACACGGTGGTTCGGCGGCTGTTTTGAATTTTTTCTCGCGAAAGGCATTTTTTCAACTAAGTTTGGGCGTATTCGGCTCTAACTCCCAACCTATGGGTCTAAATAACATTCTGTTAGCTGTCAAAAGTCCTATTCGTCATGGGGAAGCAGCCTATGAGAGTCACACAGTGGTTCGGGGGT
The DNA here is from genome assembly GCF_055761805.1 of Camellia sinensis. NCBI lineage: Eukaryota > Viridiplantae > Streptophyta > Magnoliopsida > Ericales > Theaceae > Camellia > Camellia sinensis. Next base: position 144,427,891 of record NC_138962.1, read on the forward strand.
TGTTTTCAATTTTCGCCGACGAAACGCCCAGCCGTCGAAATGCCCATTTTTGCCTAAATTTTGGCCGTATTCGGCTTTAACTCCCAACTGACGGGTCCAAATAACATTCATTCGGTTGGTACAAATCGTATTTGTCATGGGAAGGCTGCCCGTGAGAGTCACACAGAGGTTCAGCGGCTGTTATTAATTTACGCCCCCAAAACACCCCTTTTCCACTATGTTTTCAGCGTATTCGGCTCAAACTCCCAACCTATGGGACCGAATAACATTCTGCCAGTTGTCACAAGTCCTATTTGTCATGGGGAAACTGCCTGTGAGAGTCAAATAGCGGTTCGATGTCTGTTTCAAATTTTTACTCTTGAAACGCCCTTTTTTCGACGAAGTTTTGGTCGTATTTACCTCTAACTCCCAACCTGCGGGTCCGAATAACATTCCGCCAGTTGTCACAAGTCCTATTTGGCATGGGGAAGCTGCCCATGAGAGTCACACGGTGGTTCAGAGGCTATTTTAAATTTTTGTCCTCGAAACGCCTTTTTCGACTATGTTTTGGGCGTATTCGGCTCTAACTCCAAACCTACGGGTCCGAAAAATATTCCGCCAGTTGTCACAAGTCCTATTTGTCATGGGGAAGTTACCCGTGAGAGTCACACAGTGGTTCAGGGGCTGTTGTGAATTTTCGCCCTCGAATTGGACCAAGTTTTGGGCGTATTCGACTCTAACTCCTAACCTATGGGTCCGAATAACATTCCGTCAACTGTCACAAGTCCTATTTGTAATTGGGAAGCTGGCCGTGAGAGTCACACATTGGTTCGGGGGCTATTTTGAATTTTCGCGCCAGAAACCCCCTTTTTCGCCTAAGTTTTGAGTGTATTTGGCTCTAACTCGCAACCTACCGGTCTGAATAACATTCCGTCAGTGGTCACAAGTCTTATCTGTCACATGGAAGCGGTCCGTGAGAGTCACACCATGTTTCGGGGACTATTTTGAATTTTCACCCCCGAAATGCCCTTTTTGACTAAGTTTTCGGCGTATTCGGCTCTAACTCCCAGCCTATAGGTCCGAATAACATTCCATCAGTTGTCACAAGTAATATTTGTCATGGGGAAGTTGCCCGTGAGAGTCACACAATGGTTCGAGGGCTGTTTTGAATTTTTTGCCCCCGAAACGGCCTTTTCCGAACAAGTTTTAGGCGTATTCGGCTCTAACTCCCAACTTACGGGTCCAATAACATTTCGTCAGTTGTCACAAGTTGTATTTGTCATGTGGAAACTGCCCGTTAGAGCCACATGGTGGTTCAGGGGCTATTTTGAATTTTCGCCTCCGGAACGCCCTTTTTCGACTACGTTTTGGATGAATTCGGCTCTAACTCAAAACCTACGTGCCCACATAACATTTTGTCAGTTGTCACAAGTCTTACTTGTCATGGGGAAGCTGCCCATGGGAGTCACAAGGTAGTTCGGGGGCAGTTCTTAATTTTCGCCCTCGAAACGCCATTTTTCGACTAAGTTTTGTGTGTATTCGTCTCCAACTCCCGACCTACGGGTCCAGATTACATTCTGTCAGTTGTCACAATTCCTATTTGTCATGGAGAAGCTGCTCGAGAGTGTCACATAGTGGTTCGGAGGCAGTTTTGAATTTTTTCCCTCGAAACGTCTCTTTTCTGACTTTGTTTTGGGCGTATTCGGCTTTAACTCCCAACCTACGGGTCTGAATAACATTCTGTCACATGCCATAAGTCCTATTTGTCATGGAGAAGCTGCCCCTGAAACGCCCATTTTCCAATAAGTTTTGGGCATATTCGGCTCTAACTCCTAACCGACGGGTCTGAATAACATTTCGTCACTTGTCACAAGTCTTATTTGTAAAGGGGAAGTAGCCCATGAGAGACACACGATGGTTCGGGGGCTGTCTTGAATTTTTGTCCCTGAAACACCCTTTTTCAACTAAGTTTTCGGCGTATTTGGCTCTAACTCCCAACCTACAGGTCCGAATAACATTCTGTCAGTTGTCACAACTCATATTTTTCATGAGGAAGCTGCCCATGAGAGTGACACGAAGGTTCGGGTGTTGTTTTGAATTTTCGCTCCCGAAATGCCCTTTTCGAAGCAAGTTTTGGTCGTATTCGGCTCTAACTCACAACCTACGGGTCCGAATAATATTCCGTCAGTTGTCACATGTCCTATTTGTCATGGGCAAACTGTTCGTTAGCGTCACACAGCGGTTCGGGGGCTGTTTTTAATTTTTGCCACCGAAATACCCTTTTTCGACTAAGTTTTGGACGTATTCGGCTCTGACTCGTAACCTATCTGTCCAAGTAACATTCTGTTAGTTGTCAGAAGTCCTACTTGTCATGGGGAAGCTACCTGTGAGAGTAACAAGTTGGTTCGGGGACTGTCCTGAATTTTCGGCCACGAAATGCCATTTTTTGACTAAGCTTTAGGCGTATTCGGCTCTGATTCCCAACCTATGGGTCCGAATAACATTCCGTCAGTTGTTACAAGTCCTATTTGTCATTGGAAAGCTGCTCATGAGAGTCAAAAGATGGTTCGGGTGCTGTTTTGAATTTTTGCCTCAGAAACGCCCATTTTCCACTAAGTTTTGGGCGTATTCAGCTCTAACTCCCAACCTACGGGTCCGAATAACATTCTGTCAGCTGTCACAACTCATATATGTCATGGGAAGCTACCCGTGAGAGTCAGACTGTGGTTCAGGGGCTGTTTTGAATTTTCACCCCCGAAACGCCCTTTTACGAGTAAGTTTTGGGCGTATTCGGCCCTAACTCCCAACCTACATGTCTGAATAACATTCCGCCAGTTGTCACAAGTCATATTTGTCATGGGTAAGTTGCCCGTGAGAGTCATACGGTGGTTCGGGGGTTGCTTTTAATTTTCACCCTTAAAACGCCCATTTTCGAGTAAATTTTGAGCGTATTTTCCTCTAACTCCCAACCTACGGGTCCAAATAACATTCCGTCAGTTGTCATAAGTCCTATTTGTAATGGGGAAGCTGCCTGTGAGAGTCACATGGTGGTTCGGGGGCTATTTTGAATTTTATTCCCTGAAACGCCCTTTTTCGTTTAAGTTTTGTGCGTATTTGGCTCTAACTCGCGACTTACGGGTCTGAATAACATTCTATCAGTTGTCACAAGTCCTATTTCTCAAGGAGAAACTGCCCGTGAGAGTCACACAGTGGTTTAGGGGCTGTTTTGAAATTTCATCACCAAAACATCCTTTTTCGACCAAGTTTTGGGCATATTCGGCTCTTACTCCCGACCTACAGGTCCGAATAATATTCCGTCAGTTGTCACAAGTCATATTTGTCATGAAGAAGCTGACCGTAAGAGTCACCAGGAGGTTCGGGTTCTGTTTTCAATTTTTGCCCCCGAAATGCCCTTTTTCGTGCAAGTTTTGGGCGTATTCGGCCCTAACTCTCAACTTACGGATCCGAATAACATTCCATCAGTTGTCAAGAGTCCAATTTGTCATGAGGAAACTGGCTATTGGAATCACATGGTGGTTCGGGGTCTATTTTGAATTTTCGCCCCCGAAACGTCCTTTTTCGACTAAGTTTTGGGCGTATTCGGCTCTAACTCCCAACCTACGGGTCCGTATAATATTCCGTCAGTTGTCACAAGTCATATTTGTCATGGGGAAGCTGCCCGTGAGAGTCACATGGTAGTTCGGGGGCTATTTTGAATTTTCGCCCCTGAAACGCCCTTTTAAGACTAAGTTTTGGGCGTATTTCGCTCTAACTCCCAACCTACAGGTCCGAATAACATTCCATCTATTTTCACAAGTCATATTTTTCATGGGAAAGCTACCCATGAGAGTCACACGGTGATCCGAGGGTTTTTCTGAATTTTCGCCAATGAAACGCCCTTTTTTCGAGTAAGTTTTGGGCGTATACAACACTAACTCCCATCCTACGGGTCCGAATAGCATTCCGTCAGTTCTCACAAGTCCTATTTGTAATGGGGAAGCTGCCCGTGTGAGTCACATGGTGGTTCGGGGGCTATTTTGAATTTTTGCCCTCGAAACGCCGTTTTTTGACTAAGTTTTAGGCTTATTTGGCTCTAACTCGCAACCTACGGGTCCGAATAACATTTCGTCAGTTGTCACAAGTCCTCATTTACATGGGGAAGCTGACCATGAGAGTTACATGGAGGTTCGGGGGCTGTTTTGAATTTTCGCCCTCGAAACGCCCCTTTTCGACATAGTTTTGGGCGTATTTGCCTCTAACACCCAACCTACAGGTCCGAATAACATTCCGTCTGTGGTCACAAGTCCTATTTGTCATAGGGAAGCTTCCTGTGAGGGTCGCATGGTTGTTTGGGGGCTGTTTTGAGTTTTCGCCCCCGAAACACACATTTTAGACTAAGTTTTGGGTGTTTTTGGCTCTAACTCCCAACCTACGGCTCCGAATAACATTCCGTCAGTTGTCACAAGTCATATTTGTCATGGGGAAGCTGCCTGTGATAGTCACATGGTGGTTCGGGGTTGTTTTGAACTTTGGCCCCTGAAACACCCTTTTTAGAGTAAGTTTTGGGCGTATTCGGCTCTTACTCCCAACCTATGGGTCCGAATAACATTCCGTCAGTTGTTAGAAGTCCTATCTGTAATGGAGAAGCTGCCCGTGAGAGTGACATGGTGGTTCGGGTGCTGTTTTGAATTTTCGCCCCCGAAATGCCTTTTTTTCGACTAAGTTTTGGGCGTATTAGGATCTAACTCCGCACCTACGGGTTCGAATAACATTCCGTCAAGTGTCACAAGTCCTATTTGTCACGGGGAAGCTTCCCGTGAGAGTCACATGGAGATTCGGTGGCTGTTTTGAATATTCGCCGTCGTAATGCCCATTTTCGACTTAGTTTTGGGCGTATTTGCCTTTAACTCCCAACCTAGGGGTCCGAATAACATTCCGTCAGATGTCAGAAGTCCTATTTGTCAGGGGGAAGCTAACCGTGAGAGTCACACGGTGGTTTGGTGGTTGTTTTGAATTTTCACCCCCGAAACACCCTTGTTCGACTAAGTTTTAGGCGTATTCAGCTCTAACTCCCAACCTACGGGTCCGAATAACATTCCGCCAGTTGTCACAAGTCCTATTGGTTAAGGGGAAGCCGCCCGTGAGAGTTACATGGTGGTTCGGCGACTGTTTTGAATTTTTTCCCCCAAAACGCCCTTTTCCGAGTAAGTTTTGGTCGTATTCGGCTCTAACTCCCAACCTATGGGTCCTAATAACATTCCGTCAATTGTCACAAGTCATATTTATCATAGGGAAGCTTCCCGTTAGAGTCACACAGATGTTCAGGGGGTGTTTTGAATTTTTGACTCCGAAACGCCCTCTTTTGACTAAGCTCTAGGCATATTCGGCTCTAACTCCCAATATACAGGTCTGAATAACATTCCGTTAGTTGTCACAAGTCATAGTTGTCATGGGAAAGCTGCCCGTGTGAGTCACATAGAGGTTCGGGGGCTGTTTTGAATTTTCGCCCAAGAAACGCCCATTTTCGAGTAAGTTTTGGTGTATTCAGCTCTAACTGTCAACCTACGGGTCTGAATAATATTCCGTCCATTGTCACAAGACCTACTTGTCATGGGGAAGCTGCAAGTTAAGAGTCACACAATGGCTTGGGGGTCGTTCTGAATTTTCGCCCCCGAAACGCCCTTTTTCGACTAAGTTTTGGACGTATTTGTCTCTAACTCCCAACCTACGTATTTGAATAATATTCTGTCAGTTGTCACAAGTCCCATTTGTCATGGGGAAGCTGGCCGTAAGAGTCACAAGGTGGTTCGGGCGCTGTTTTGAATTTTTGCATCCGAAACGCCCTTTTTCCACTAAGTTTTGGGCGTATTCGGCTCTAACTCCCAGCCTACGTGTCTGAATAACATTCCATCAATTGTCACAAGTCCCATTTGTCATGGGGAAGCTGCCCGTGAGAGTCACACGGAGGTACGGTGGCTGTTTTGAATTTTCGCCACTGAAACGCCCTTTTTTGACTAAGTGTTTGGCGTATTCGGCTCTAACTCCCAACCCATGGGTCCGAATAATATTCCATCCATTGTCATAACTTCTATTTGTCATTAGAAAGCTGCCCGTAAGAGTCACACGATGGTTTGGGGGCCGTTTCGAATTTTCGGCCCCGCAACGCCCTTTTTTGACTAAATTTTGGGCATGTTTAGCTCTAACTCCCAACCTACAGGTCCAAATAACAATCCTTCAGTTGTCACAAGTCCTATTTGTGATGGGAAAGCTGCCCAGGAGAGTCACATAGAGGTTCGGGGGCTGTTTTGCATTTTCTTCCCCGAAACGCCCTTTTTCGACTAAGTTTTGGGTGTATTCGGCTCTAACTCCTAACCTACGGGTCTGAATAACATTCCGTCAGTTGTCACAAGTCGTATTCGTCTTGGGAAAGCTTCCTATGAGAGTCAAATGGTGGTTCGGGGGTTGTTTTGAATTTTCGCCTCTGAAACGCCCCTTTTCGAATAAGTTTTGGACGTATTCGGTTCTAACTTCCAACTTATGCGTCCGAACAACATTCCACCACTTGTCACAAGTCCTATTTGTCATGGGAAAGCTGACCGTGAGAGTCACGCGGTGGTTCGGGGGCTAGTTTGAATTTTCACCCTCGAAACGCCATTTTTCTACTAAGTTTTGGGCGTATTCGGCTCTAACTCCCAACCTATGGGTATGAATAACATTTTGTCGGTTGTCATAAGTCCTATTTATCATGGCGAAGCTGCCCGTGAGAGTCACACGGAGTTTCGGGGGCTGTTTTTGAATTTTTGCACCCGAAACACACCTTTTCAACTAAGTTTTGGGTGTATACGGCTCTAACTCCCAACCTACGGGGTCCAAATAAAATTCTGCCAGTTGTCATAAGTCCTATTTGTCATGGAGAAGCTGCCCATGAGAGTGACACGGTGGCTCGGGGGCTATTTTGAATTTTCCTCCCCGAAACGCTCTTTTTCGACTAAGTTTTGAACGTATTCGGCTTCAACTCCTAACGTACGGATCCGAATAACATTCCATCAGTTGTCACAAATCCTATTTGTCATTGGCAAGCTGCCCGTGATAGTCACATGGAGGTTTTGGGGCTGTTTTGTATTTTCGCTATCGAAACGCCTTTTTTCGACATTGTTTTCAGAAGTATTCAGCTCTAACTCCCAACCTACGGGTCCAAATAACATTCTGTCAGGTATCACAAAATATTTGTCATGGGGAAGCTGCCCGTGAGTGTAACACGGAGGTTAGGGGGTTGTTTTGAATTTTCGCACCCTAAACACCTTTTTCCAAGTATGTTTTGGGCGTATTTGGCTCTAACTCCCAACCTACGGGTCCGAATATCATTCCGTCAATTGTCACAAGTCTTATTCGTAATGGAGAAGCTGCCCGTGAGAGTCACATGGTGGTTTGGGGGCTATTTTGAATTATCGCCCCCAAAACGCTCTTTTTCAACTAAGTTTTGGGTGTATTTGGCTCTAACTCCCAACCTACGAGTCCAAATAACATTCCGTCAATTGTCACAAGTCCTATTTGTCATGGGGAAGCTTCCCGTTAGAGTCACACGGTGGTTCGGGGGCTGTTTTGAATTTTTGCCCCGAAACGCGCTTTTTTGACTAAGTTTTGGGTGTATTCGGCTCAACTCCCAACCTACGGGTCTGAATAACATTCCGTCATTTGTGACAAGTTGTATTTTTCATGGGGAAGCTACCCGTGAGAGTCACATGGTGGTTTGGGGGCTGTTTTTTTCACCCCTGAAATGCCATTTTCTAAGTAAGTTTTGGGCATATTCAACTCTTACTCCCAACCTACGGGTCTAAATAACATTCCGTCAGTTGTGACAAGTCCTTTTTGTCATGGGGAAGCTTCCCGTGAGAGTCACACATTGGTTCGGCGGCTAGTCAGAATTTTTGCCCCCGAAACGCACTTTTTTGACTAAGTTTCGGGTGTATTCGGCTCTAACTCCCAACCTATGGGTCTGAATAACATTCCGTCAGCTGTCACTAGTCGTATTTGTCATGGGGAAGCTACCTGTAAGAGTCACACGGTGGTTCAGGTGCTGTTTTGAATTTTCGCCCCGAAACGCACTTTTTTGACTAAGTTTTGGGCATATTTGGCTCTAACTCCCAACCTATAGGTCCGAATAAAATTCCATCAGTTGTCACAAGTTGTATTTTTCATGGAGAAGCTGCCCCGTGAGAGTCACACAGTGGTTCAGGGGTTTTTTAAATTTTTGCCCCTGAAACGCCCTTTTTAGAGTAAGTTTTGGGCGTATTCGGCTCTAACCCCCAACCTACGGGTCCGACTAACATTCCGTCCGTTGTCACAAGTAATATTTGTCGTGGGGAAGCTACCTATGATAGTCACATGGTGGTTCGGGAGCTTTTTTGAATTTTTGACCCTAAAACGTCCTTTTCCGAGTAAGTTTTCAACGTATTCAGCTCTTACTCCCAACCTACGGGTCTGAATGACATTCCGTCAGTTGTCACAAGTCCTATTTGTGATAGGGAAGCTAATCGTGAGAGTCACACGGTGGTTAGGGGGCTGTTTCAAATTTTCGCCCCCTAAACACCCTTTTTCGACTAACTTTTGGGTGTATTTTGCTCTAACTCGCAACCTACGGGTCCGAATAACATTTCATCAGTTGTCATAAGTCCTATTTTTCTTGGGGAAGCTGACTGTGAGAGTCACACGGTGGTTCGGTGGCTGTTTTGAATTTTCGCACCCAAAACGCCCCATTTTGACTTAGTTTTGGGCGTATTTGACTCTAACTCCTAACCTACAGGTCCGAATAACATTCCGTCAGTTGTCACAAGTCCTATTTTTCATGGGGAAGCTTCCTGTGAGGGTCACATGGTAGTTCGGGGACTGTTTTGAATTTTTACCCGCGAAACGCACTTTTTTGACTAAGTTTTTGGCGTATTCGGCTCTAACTACCAACCTACGGGTCTGAATAAAATTCCGTCAGTTGTCACAAGTTGTATTTTTCATGGGGGAAGCTGCCCGTGAGAGTCACACAGTGGTTCAGGGGTTGTTTTAAATTTTTGCCCGAGAAACGCCCTTTTTTTAGGGTAAGTTTTGGGCATATTCGGCTCTAACCCCTAACCTACGAGTCCGAATAACATTCCGTCTGTTGTCACAAGTAATATTTGTTGTGGGGAAGCTACCTATGATAGTCACATGGTGGTTCGGGAGCTTTTTGGAATTTTGACCCTAAAACACCCTTTTCCGAGTAAGTTTCAGCGTATTCAGCTCTTACTCCCAACCTACGGGTTCGAATGACATTCCGTCAGTTGTCACAAGTCCTATTTGTGATAGGGAAGCAGCTCGTGAGAGTCACATGGTGGTTCGGGGGCTGTTTCAAATTTTCGCCCCCTAAACGCCCTTTTTCGACTAAGTTTTGGGCGTATTTCGCTCTAACTCGCAACCTACGGGTCCGAATAACATTTCGTCAGTTGTCATAAGTCCTATTTTTCTTGGGGAAGCTAACTGTGAGAGTCACACGGTGGTTCGATGGCTGTTTTGAATTTTCGCCCTCAAAATGCCCCATTTCGACTTAGTTTTGGGCGTATTTGCCTCTAACTCCTAACCTACAGGTCTGAATAACATTTCGTCAGTTGTCACAAGTCCTATTTTTCATGGGGAAGCTTCCTATGAGGGTCACATGGTAGTTCAGGGGCTGTTTTGAATTTTCGCCCTCGAAACGCACTTTTTTGACTAAGTTTTGGGCGTATTCGGCTCTAACTCCCAACCTACGGGTTTGAATAACATTCCGTCAGTTGTCACAAGTCCTATTTGTCATGGGGAAGGTGCTCGTGAGAGTCACATAGTGGTTCGGTGGCCATTTAGAGTTTTTGCCCTCGAAACGCCCTTTTTTGACTAAGTTTTGGGCGTATTTGGCTCTAACTCGCAACCTATGGGTCCGAATAACATTTTGCCAGTTGTCACAAGTCCTATTTTTCATGGGGAAGCTGACCGTTAGAGTCACACTTTGGTTCGGGGGCTGTTTTGAATTTTCGTCCTCGAAACGCCCCATTTCGACTTAGTTTTGGGCGTATTTGCCTCTAACTCCCAACCAACGGGTCCGAATAACATTCCGCCAATTGTCCCAAGTACTATTTGTCATGGGGAAGCTACCCGTTAGAGTCACGCGGTGGTTCGGGGGTAGTTTTAAATTTTCTCTCCCAAAACGCACTTTTTTGACTAAGGTTTTAGTGTATTTGGCTCTAACTTCCAACCTACGGGTCCGAATAACATTCTGTCAGCTGTCACAAATCGTATTTGTCATGGGGAAGCTTACCGTGAGAGGCACATAGTGGTTCGGGGGATGTTTTGAATTTTCGCCCCTGAAATGCCCTTTTAAGAGTAAGTTTTGTGCGTATTCGGCTCTGACTCCCAACCTTCGGGTCCAAATAACATTCCATCGGCTGTCACAAGTCCTATTTGTGATGGGAAAGTTGTCCGTGGGAGTCACAGTGGTTCGTGTGCTGTTTTGAATTTTTGCCCCCGAAACACCGTATTTCGACTATGTTTGGGGCATATTCGGCTCTAACTGCTAACCTACGGGTCCGAATAGCGTTCTGTCAGTTGTCACAAGTCGTATTTGTCATGGAGAAGCTGCTCGTGAGAGTCACGCTGTGGTTTGGTGGGTGTTTTAAACTTTTGGCTCCGAAATGCCCTTTTTCGACTATGTTTTCAGCGTATTCGGCTCTAACTCCCGACCTACCAGTCCAAATAACATTCCGTCGGGTATCACAAGACCTATTTGTCATTGGGAAGTTGCCTGTGAAAGTCATACGGAGGTTGGAGGGCTGTTTTAAATTTTCTCCCCTGAAACGCCGTTTTTCAACTAAGTTTAGGAGGTATTCGGCTCTAACTCCCAATCTACGGGTCCTAATAACATTCGGTCCGGTGACACAAGTCATATTTGTCATGGGGAAGCTGTCAGTTGTCACAAGTCCTATTTTTCACGGGGAAGCTGACCGTGAGAGGCACATGGTGGTTCGGGGGCCGTTTGGAATTTTCGCCCTCGAAAAGCCCCTTTTCAACTTAGTTTTACGCGTCTTTGCCTCTAACTCCCAACCTACCGGTCCAAATAACATTCCGTCAGCTGTTACAAGTTCTATTTGTCAGGGGAAAGCTTCCCGTGAGAGTCACAGATTGGTTCGGGGGCTGGTATGAATTTTCGCCCCCGAAACGCACTTTTTTGACTAAGTTTTGGGCGTATTCGGCTCTAACTCCCAACTTATGGGTCTGAATGATATTCCATCAGCTGTCACAAGTCGTATTTGTCATGGGGAAGCTGCCCGTGAGAGTCACACGATGGTTCGGGGTCTATTTTGTATTTTGGCCCCTGAAATGCCATTTTCAAAGTAAGTTTTGGGCGTATTCGGCTCTAACTCCCAATCTACGGGTCTGAATAAGATTTAGTCCATTGTCACAAGTCATATTTGTCATGAGGAAGCTGCCCATGAGAGTCACAATGTGGTTCGGGGGCTTTTTTGAATTTTCGCCCCTGAAACGCCCTTTTCCGAGTAAGTTTTAGGCGTATTGAGCTCTAACTCCTAACCTATGGGTCTGAATAATATTCCGTCAATTGTCACAAGTCCTATTTATAATAGGAAAGCTACCCGTGAGAGTCACACAGTGGTTCGGGGGCTATTTTGAATTTTCGCCCCCAAAACGCCTTTTTTAGACTAAGTTTTTGGCGTATTCGGATGTAACTCCCCACCTACAGGTCCAAATAACATTCCATCGGTTGTCATAAGTCCCATTTGTCCTGGGGAAGCTTCCCATGAGAGTCACATGGAGGTTCGGTGGCTGTTTTTAATTTTCGCCCTCGAAACGCCCCTTTTTCGACTTAGTTTTGGTCATATTTGCCTCTAACTCCCAACCTAGGGGTCCAAATAACATTCTGTCAGCTGTCACATGTCCTATTTGTCAGGGGGAAGCTACCCGTCAGAGTCACACGGTGGTTCGAGGGTCTGTATTGAATTTTTGCCCCCGAAACACCTTGTTCGACTAAGGTTTGGGCGTATTTAGCTCTAACTCCCAACCTACGGGTCCGAATAACATTCTGTCAGTTGTCAAAAGTTCTATTTGTTATGGCTAAGCGGCCCGTGAGAGTCACATGGTGGGTCGGCGGCTGTTTTGAATTTTTTCATCGAAACACCCTTGTTCGACTAAGTTTTGGACGTATTCAGCTCAAACTCCCAACATTCAGGTTCGAATAACATTCTGTCAGTTGTCACAAGTCCTATTTGTTATGGCGAAGCTTCCCGTGAGAGTCACACGATGGTTCGGCGGCTGTTTTCAATTTTCGTCCCTGAAATGCCCTTTTCCGAGTAAGTTTTGGTCGTATTCAGCTCTAACTCCCAACCTATAGGTCCGAATAACATCCCGTCAGTTGTTGCAAGTCATATTTGTCATAGGGAAGCTTCTTGTGAAAGTCACATGGATGTTCGGGGGGTGTTTTGAATTTTTGGCTCCGAAACGCCCTTTTTTGACTAAGTTTCGGGCGTATTTGGCAATAACTCTCAACCTACAAGTCCGAATAACATTCCATTAGTTGTTACACGTCACAGTTGTCATGGGGAAGCTGCCCGTGTGAGTCACCTGGAGGTTCGAGGGCTGTTTTGAATTTTCGCCCATGAAACGCCCTTTTTCGAGTAGGTTTTGGGTGTATTCGGCTCTAACTGCCAACCTATGGGTCCGAATAACATTATGTCTATTGTCTCAAGTCTTATTTGTCATGGGGAAGCAGCGAGTTAGAGTCTCACGGTTGGTCGGGGCTGTTTTGAATTTTAGCCCCCGAAACGCCCTTTTTCGACTAAGTTTTGGACGTATTCGTCTCTAAATGCTAACCTACAGGTCCGAATAATATTCTGTCAGTTGTCACAAGTCCTATTTGTCATGGAAAAGCTGCCCGTGAGTGTCACAAGGTGGTTCAGATGCTGTTTTGAATTTTTGCCTCCGAAACGCCCTTTTTCCACTAAGTTTTGGGCGTATTTGACTCTAACTCCCAACCTACGCATCCGAATAACATTCAGTAAATTTTCACAACTCCTATTTTTCGTGGGGAAGCTGCCTGTGAGAGTCGCACAGAGGTTCGGTGGCTGTTTTGAATTTTCACCCCTGAAACGGCCATTTTTGACTATGTTTTTGGCGTAATCGGCTCCAACTTCCTACCCACGGGTCCGTATAACATTCTGTCAATTGTCACAAGTCCTATTTGTCATTGGGAATCTGCCTGTGAGAGTCACATGGTGGTTCGGTGGCTGTTTTGAATTTTCACCCTCAGAACGCACTTTTTTTACTAAGTTTTGGGCGTATTCGGCTCTAACTCCCAACCTACGGGTCCGAATAACATTCCGTCAGTTGTCACAAGTCGTATTTGTCATGGTGAAGCTGCCCGTGAGAGTCACATGGTGGTTCGGGGGCTATTTTGAATTTTCGCCACTGAAACGCCCTTTTTAGAGTAAGTTTTGGTCGTATTCGGCTCTAACTCCCAACCTACGGGTCCGAATAACATTCCGTCCGTTGTCAAAAGTCATATTTCTCATGGGGAAGTTGCCCATGAGATTTACACGGTGGTTCAGGGGCTTTTTTGAATTTTTACCCCTGAAACGCCGTTTCCCGAGTAAGTTTTGGGCGTATTCAGCTCTACCTGCCAACCTACGGGTCCGACTAAGATTCCGTCAGTTGTCACAGCTCCTATTTGTAATGGGGAAGCTGCCTGTGAGAGTTACACTATGGTCCGGGGGCTATTTTGAATTTTCGCCTCCGAAACTCCTTTTTTCGACTAAGTTTTGGGTGTATTCGGATCTAACTCTCCACCTACGGGTCCGAATAATATTATGTCCATTGTCACAAGTCCTATTTGTCATGGGGAAACTTCCCATGATAGTCACATGGAGGTTCAGTGGCTGTTTTGAATTTTTGTCCTCGAAACGCCCCTTTTCGACTTAGTTTTGGGCGTATTTGCATCTCACTCCCAACCTAGGGGTCCGAATAACATTCCGTTAGCTGTCAAAAGTCCTATTTGTCAGGGGGAAGCTGCCCGTGAGAGCCACACGGCGGTTCGGGGGCTGTTTTGAATTTTCGCCCCCGAAACACCCTTGTTCGACAAAGTTTTGGGCGTATTCGGCTCTAACTCCCAACCTACGGGTCCGAATAACATTCCGTCACTTGTCACTAGTCCTATTTGTTATGGAGAAGCTTGCCATGAGAGTCACAAGGTGGTTCGGCAGCTCTTTTGAATTTTTGCCCCCGAAAAGCCATTTTCCGAGTAAGTTTTGGTCGTATTCGGCTCTAACTCCTTACCTACGGGTTCGAATAACCTTCCGTCAGGTGTCACAAGTCATATTTGTCATGGGGAAGCTTCCCGTGAGAGTCACATGGATGTTCGGGGGGTGTTTTGAATTTTTGGATCCGAAACGCACTTTTTTGACTAAATTTTGGGCATATTCAGCCCTAACTCCCAAGCTACAGGTCCGAATAACATTCCATTAGTTGTCACAAGTCATAGTTGTCATGGGGAAGCTGCCCGTGAGAGTCACCGGGAGGTTCGGGGGCTGTTTTGTATTTTCACCCATGAAACGCCCATTTTCAATTAAGTTTTGGGTGTATTTGGTTCTAACTGCCAACCCACGGGTCCGAATAACATTCCGTCTATTGTCACAAGTCCTATTTGTCATAGGGAAGCATGGTGTTAGAGTCACACAGTGGTTTGGGGGCTTTTTTTAATTTTCATCCCCGAAATGTCCATTTTTGACAAGTTTTGGATGCATTCGTGTCTAACTGCCAACCTACGTGTCCGAATAATATTATGTCAGTTGTCACAAGTCCTATTTGTCATGGGAAAGTTGCCGGTGAGAGTCACATGGTGGTTCGGTGCTGTTTTGAATATTTGGCTCTGAAACGCCTCTTTTCCACTAAGTTTTTGGCGTATTCGGCTTTGACTCCCAACCTATAGGTCCGAATAACATTCCGTCAGTTGTCACAAGTCCTATTTGTCAAGGGAAAGCTACCTGTCTGAGTCACATGGAGGTTCGGTCACTGTTTTGAATTTTGGCCCCAAAACGCCCCTTTTCGACTAAGTTTTTGGCGTATTCGGCTCTAACTCCCAACCCACGGGTCCGAATAACATTCCGTCAGTTGTCACAAGTGCTATTTGTCATTAGGAAGTTTCCCATGAGAGTCACATGGTGGTTCGGAGGTTGTTCTGAATTTTCGCCCCCGAAATCCCCTTTTTTGACTAAGTTTTGGGCGTATTCGGCTCTAACTCCTAACCTACCGGTCCGAATAACATTTAGTCAGTTGTCACAAGTTTTGTTGGTCATGCAGAAGCTACCCGTGAGAGTCACACAGAGGTTCGGGGACTGTTTTGAATTTTCTCCAGCGAAACGCCATTTTTCGTCTAAGTTTTGGGTGTATTCGGCTCTAACTCCTAACCTACAGGTTTGAATAACATTTCGTCAGTTGTCACAAGTCGTATTTGTCATGGGAAAGCTTTCCGTGAGAGTCAAATGGTTGTTCGGGGAATGTTTGGAATTTTTGCCCTCGAAACGCCCTTTTTCGACTAAGTTTTGCGCGTATTCAGCTCTAACTCCTAACCTACGGCTCCGAATAACATTCTGTCAGTTGTCACAAGTCATATTTATCATGGGGAAGCTGCCCATGAGAGTCAAATGGTGGTTCGGGGGCTGTTTTGAATGTTTGCCCACAAAATGCCTTTTTCCGAGTAAGTTTTGGGCGTATCCGGCTCTAACTCCGATCCTACGGGACTAAATAAAATTCCGTCAGTTGTCACAACTCATATTTGTCATTAGGACGCTACCCGTGAGAGTCACACGGTGGCTGGGGGCGGTTTGAATTTAAGCCCCTGAAATGCCCTTTTTCGACTAAGTTTTGCGCAAATTTGGCTCTAACACCAAACATACGGGTCCGAATAACATTTCGTCTGTTGTCACAAGTCCTATTTGTCCTAGAGAAGCTGCCTGTGGGAGACAAACGATGGTTCGGGGGCCGTTTTGAATTTGCTCCACCGAAACGTCATTTTTCGACTATGTTTTGGGTTTATTCGGCTCTAACTCCCAACTTACGAGTCAGAATAACGTACCGTCAGTTGTCACAAGTCCTATTTGACATGGGGAAGCTGCCCGTGACAATCACACTGAGTTTCGGGCCTGTTTTCAATTTTCGCCCCTGAAATGCCTTTTTCCGAGTAAGTTTTGGGCGTATTCGGCTCTAACTCCCGACCTACGAGTCTAAATAACATTCAGTCATTAGTCACATCTCCTATTTGTAATGGGGAAGCTGCCCATGAGAGTCACACGGTGGTTTGGAGGCTATTTTGAACTTTCACCCCTGAAACGCCTTTTTCGACTAAGGTTTGGCTGTATTCGGCTCTAAGTCCCAACCTACGGGGTCCGAATAAAATTCCGCCAGTGGTCATAAGTCTTAATTATGATGGGGAAGCTGCCCATGAGAGTCACACAGTGGTTCGGGGGCTGTTTTGAATTTTTGCCCCCAAAACGCCATTTTTCGACTAAGTTTTGAGCGTATTCGGCTCTAACTCCCAATCTACGGGAATGAAAAACATTCAGTTGGTTGTCACAAGTCCTATTTGTCATGGGGAAGCTGCTCGTGAGAGTCACATGGTGGTTGGGGGGTTGTTTTGAATTTTTGCCCCCGAAATGCCCTTTTTCGACTAAGTTTTGGACGTATTCGGCTCTATCTCCCAACTTAGGGATCCAAATAGCATTCCGTCAGTTGTCACAAGTCCTATTTGTCATTGGCAAGCTGCCCGTCAGAGTCACACGGAGGTTTGGGTGCTGTTTTGAATTTTTGCCCCCGAAACGCCCTTTTTCGACAAAGTTTTGGGCGTATTCGACTCTAACTCCCAACCTAAGGGTCCGAATAGCATTTCGTTAGTTGTCACAAGTCCTATTTGTCATGGAGAAGCTGCATGTGAGAGTGACACGGTGGTTCGGGGGCTGTTTTGAATTTTCGACCCTGAAACGCACTTTTTTGACTAAGTTTTGGACGTATTCGGCTCAAACTCCGAACCTACGGGTCCGAATAATATTCCATCAGTTGTCACAAGTATTATTTTTCAGGGGGAAGCTGCCCGTGAGTGTCACACAGTGGTTCGAGGGTTGTCTTGAATTTTAGCCATCGAAACGCCCTTTTTCTACTAAGTTCTGGGTGTATTCGACTCTAACTCCCAATCTACGGGTCCGAATAACATTCCATCACTTGTCACAAGTCCTATTTGTCACGGGGAAGCTGCCCGTGAGAGTCACATGGAGGATCGAGGGCTGTTTTGAATTTTTGCCCCTAAAACGCCCTCTTTCGACTAAGTTTCGGGCATATTCGGATCTAACTCCCAACCTATGGGTCCGAATAACATTCCGTCAGTTATCACCAGTCTTATTTGTCATGGAGAAGTTACCCGTGGTAGTCAAACGGTGGTTCGGGGGCTTTTTTGAATTTTCACCCTCGAAACGCCCATTTTCGATTAGGTTTTGGGCGTATTGGGCTCTAGCTCCCAACCTACAGGTCCAAATAACATTCCGTTAGTTGTCACAAGTCATCCTTGTCATGGGGAAGCTGCTTGTGAGAGTCACAGGGTGGTTCAAGGGCTGTTTTGAATTTTTGCACCCAAAACGCCCTTTTTTGAGTAAGTTTTGGGCGTATTGGGCTCTAACTCCAAACCTACGGGTCCGAATAACATTCCGTCAGTTATCACAAGTCCTATTTGTCATTGGGAAGCTACCCGTGAGAGTCACAGGGTGGTTCGGGGGCTGTTTGGAATTTTCGCCCCCGAAACGCCCTTTTTCGACAAAGTTTTGGGACGTATTCGGCCCTAAATCTCAACCTACGTGTCCGAATAACATTCCGTCAGTTGTCACAAGTCTTATTTGTCGTGGGGAAGCTGCCCGTGAGAGTAACACAGTGGGTCGAGGGATATTTAGAATTTTTGCCCCCGAAATGCCTTTTTTTGACTAAGTTTTAGGCGTATTTGTCTCTAACTCCCAACATACGAGTCCAAATAACATTCCGCCAGTTGTCAAAAGTTCAATTTGTCATGGATAAGTTGCCCGTGAGAGTCATACGGTGGTTCAGGGGCTGTTTTGAATTTTCGCCCCCAAAACGCCCTTATTGACTAAGTTTGGGCGTATTCAGCTCTAACTCTCAACCTACGGGTACGAATGACACGGTGGTTGGGGTGGTGTTTTGAATTTTCGCCCTTGAAACACCCTTTTTTGACTAAGTTTTGGGCGTATTCAGTTCTAACTTCCAACCTACGAGTTTGAATAGCATTCCGTCAGTTATCACAGGTCCTATTTGTCGTCGGGAAGCTGCCTGTGAGAGTCACACGGTGGTTCGGGGGCAGTTTGAAAATTTCGCCCCCGAATCGCCTTTTTCGACAAAGTTTTGGATATATTCGGCCCTAAATCCCAACCTATGTGTCCGAATAACATTCCGTCAATTGTCACAAGTCCTATTTGTCGTGGGAAAGCTACTCGTAAGAGTAACACAGTGGTTCAGTGGCTGTTTTGAATTTTCGCCCCCAAAACGCCTTTTTTGCGACTAAGTTTTGGCCATGTTTGTCTCTAACTCCCAACTTACGGGTCCAAATAACATTCCGTCAGTTGTCAAAAGTTCTATTTGTCTTGGGAAAGCTGCCCATGAGAGTCACACGGTGGTTCGAGGGCTGTTTTGAATTTTCACCCCCAGAAACGCCCTTATTGACTAAGTTTGGGCGTATTCAGCTCTAACTCCCAACCTACGGTGCGAATAACATGGTGGTTCGGGTGTTGTTTTGAATTTTCACCCTTGAAACGCCCTTTTTCGACAAAGTTTTGGGCGTCTTCAGCTCTAACTCCCAACCTACGAGCCCGAATAACATTCCCCAGTTGTCACAAGTTTTATTTGTCATGGGGTAGCTGTCCGTGAGAGTCAGACAGTGGTTCAGGGGTATTTTGAATTTTTGCCCCCGAAACGCCCTTTTTCAACTAAGCTTCGGGCGTATTCGGCTCTAATTGCCAACCTACTGGTCCGAATAGCATACGTCAGTTGTCACAAGTCCTATTAGTCATAGGGAAGCTGCCCGTGAGAGTCACACGGTGGTTCGGGCGATGTTTTGAATTTTCGCCTTCGAAACGCCCTTTTTCGACTTAGTTTTTGGCGTATTCAGCTCTAACTCCCAACCTACGGGTCTGAATAACATTCCGTTAGTTGTCACAAGTCCTATTTGTCATTAGGAAGCTGCCCATGATAGTCACACGGAGGTTCGGGGGCTGTTTTGAATTTTCGCCCCCGAAATGCCATTTTTGAACAATGTTTTCGGAGGTATTTAGCTCTAACTCCCAACCTACGGGTCCGAATAACATTCCGTCAGGTCTCACAAGTTCTATTTGTCATGGGGAAGCTACATGATAGAGTAAAACAGTGATTCGGGGGCGGTTTTGAATTTTTACCCCCGAAACGCCATTTTTTAACTATGTTTTCGGAGGTATTCAGCTCTAACTCCTAACCTACGGGTCCGAATAACATTCCGTCAGGTGTCACAAGTCCTATTTGTAATGGGAAAGTTGCCCGATAGAGCAAAACGGTGATTCGGGGGCTGTTTTGAATTTTCAGCCCAGCCACAACCTTTTTTAATTAAGTTTTTGGTGTATTTAGCTCTAACTCCCAACCTACGGGTCTAAATAGCATTCCGTCAATTGTGACATGTCATATTTGTCATGGGGAAGCTGCCCATGAGAGTCACACGAAGGTTCGGGGGCTATTTTGAATTTTCGTCCCCGAAACGCCCTTTTTCGAGTATGTTTTGGGCGTATTTGGCTCTAACTCCCAACCGAGGTGTCCGAATAACATTTCGTATGTTACCACAAGTCCTATTTGTAATGGGGAAGCTGCCCGTGAGAGTTACACAGTGGTTCGGGGGCTGTTTGAAGTTTTGACCCCGAAACGTCCTTTTTTGACTAAGTTTTGGACGTATTCGGCTCTAACTCCCAATCTATGAGTCCGAATAACATTTAGTTAGTTGTAACAAGTCATATTTGTCATGGCGAAGCCTCTTGTGATAGTCATGCGGAGGTTCGGGGGCTGTTTTGAATTTTCACCCCTGAAATGCCCTTTTCTGAGAAAGTTTTGGACGTATTCAGCTCTAACTCCCAACCTACTGGTCCGTATAACATTTCGTCAGTTGTCACATGTCCTATTGTAATGGGAAAGTGGCCCGTGAGAGTCACACAGTGGTTCGGGGGCTATTTTTAATTTTCGCCTCTGAATCGCCCTTTTTCGACGAAGTTTTGGCCGTATTTAGCTCTAACTCCCAACCTACGGGTCCGAATAACATTCCGTTAGTTGTCACATGTCTTATTTGTCATGGGGAAGCTGCTCGTGAGAGTGACACGGTGGTTTGGGGCCTGTTTTGAATATTCGCCCCCGAAACGTCCTTTTTCGACTAAGTTTTGGGCGTATTCGGGTCTAACTGCCGACCAACGAGTCCGAACAACATTCCGTCAATTGTCACAAGTCCTATTTGTTATGGGGAAGCAACCTGTGAGAGTCACACAGAGGTTCAGGGGGTGTTTGGAATTTTCGCCAATGAAACTTCGCTTTTCGACTTAGTTTTGGGCGTATTCGCCTCCATCTCCCAATCTACGGCTCCGAATAACATTCGGTCAGCTGTCACAAGTACTATTTGTGATGGGGACGCTGCCCGTGAGAATCACACGCTGGTCTGGGGATTGTTTTGAATTTTTACGGCCAAAAATGCTTTTTCGACTATGTTTTGGGCGTATTCGGCTCTAACTCCCAACCTACGAGTCCGAATAACATTCCGTTAGTTGTCACAAGTCGTATTAGTCATGGGGAACCTGGCCGTGAGAGTCACACGACTGTTCGGGGCCTGTTTCAAATTTTCACCCCCAAAACGCTCTTTTTCGACTAAGTTTTAGGCGCATTCGGCTCTAATTCCCAATCTACAGGTCCGAATAATATTCCGTCAGTTCTCACAAGTCCTATTTGTCATGGGGAAGTTGCTCGTGAGAGTCACACGGAGGTTCGGGTGCTGTTTTGAATTTTTGCCCCTGAAACGTCCCTTTTCGATTAAGTTCTGGGTGTGTTCGGCTCTAACTCCCAACCTACGGGTCCGAATAACATTCCGTCAGCTATCACAAGTCCTATTTGTCATAGGGAAGCTATCCGTGGGAGTCACACAGTGGTTCGGGTGGTGTTTTGAATTTTTGCCCTCAAAACGCCCTTTTTCGACTAAGTTTTGGGCGTATTCAGCTCTAACTCCCAACCTACGGGTCTGAATAACATTCCCTCAGTTGTCACAAGTCTTATTTGTCATGGGGAAGCTGCCCGTGAGAGTCACACGGTGGTTTAGGGGCTATTTTGAATTTTCGCCCCTGAAACGCCCTTTTTCGACTAAGTTTTTGGCGTATTCGGCTCTAACTCCTAACGAACGGTTCTGAATAACATTCTGTCAGTTGTCACATGTCCTATTTGTCATTGGGAAGCTACCCGTGAGAGTCACACCGTGGTTCGGGGGCTGTTTTAAATTTTCGCCCCCGTGACGCCTTTTTTCGACTTAGTTTTTGGCGTATTTGGCTCTAACTCCCAACCTGCGGGTCCGAATAACATTCCGTTAGTTGTCATAAGTCATATTTGCCATAGAGAAGCTACCCATGAGAGTCACATGGTGGTTCAGGGGCGGTTTTGAATTTTCGCCACGAAACACACTTTTTTGAGTAACTTTTGGGCGTATTAGGCTCTAACTCTCAACCTATGGGCCCGAATAGCATTACGTCAGCTGTCACAAGTACTATTTCTATTGGGGAAGCTGCCTGTCAGAGTCACATGGTGGTTTGGGTGCTATTTTGAATTTTTACCCCCGAAACGACCTTTTTCGACTTAGTTTTGGATGTATTCAGCTCTAACTCCCAACCTACGGGTCCGAATAACATTCCGTCAGTTGTCACAAGTCCTATTTGTCATGGGGAAGCTTCCTGTCAGAGTCAAAAGGTTGTTTGGGGGCTGTTTTGAATTTTCGCCCCCAAAACGACCTTTTTCTACTAAGTTTGGGGGGTATTCGGCTCTAACTCCCAACCTATGGATCGGAATAACATTTTGTTAGTTGCTAGAAGTCGTATTTGCCATGGGGAAGCTGCTCGTGAGAGTCAGACTGAGGTTCAGGGGCTGTTTTGACTTTTCGCCCCTGAAACGCACATTTTCGACTAAGTCTTGGGCGTATTCGGCTCTAACTCTCAACCTACGGGTCCAAATATCATTCCGTCAGTTGTCACAAGTCTTATTTGTCATGGGGAAGCTGCCCGTGAGGCTCACACATTGGTTCGGGGGCTGTTTTGAATTTTCGACCCTGAAACGCCCTTTTTTGGCTATGTTATGGGCGTATTCGGCTCTAACTCCCAACCTATGGGTCCGAATAACATTTTGTTAATCGTAACGAGTCATATTTGTCATGGGTAAGCCGCTTGTGAGAGTCACGTCGAGGTTCGGGGGCTGTTTTCAATTTTTGCCCCTGAAACGCCATTTTCCGAGTAAGTTTTGGGTGTATTAAGCTCTAACTCCCAACCTACGGGTCCGTATAACATTCCGTCAGTTGGCACATGTCCTATTTGTAATGGGAAAGCTTCCCGTGAGAGTCACACGATGGTTCGGGGGCTATTTTTAATTTTTGCCTCTGAATCGCCATTTTTCGACTAAGTTTTCGCCGTATTCAGCTCTAACTCCCAACCTATGGGTCCGAATAAAATTCCATCAGTTGTCACAACTCCTATTTGTCATGGGGAAGCTACCCGTGAGAGTCACACGCTGGTTCGTGGCCTGTTTTGAATATTCACCCCCAAAATGCCCTTTTTCAACTAAGTTTTGGGCGTATTCGGGTCTAATTGCCGACCAATGGGTCCGAACAACAATCCGTCAGTTGTCACAAGTCCTATTTGTCATGGGAAAGGGGGCCGTGATAGTCACACGGAGGCTCAGGGGGTGTTTTGAATTTTCGCCCTTGAAACTCCCCTTTTCGACTTAGTTTTGGGCGTATTTGCCTCCAACTCCCAACCTACGGCTTCGAATAACATTCGGTCAGTTGTCAAAAGTCCTATTTGTCAAGGGGAAGCTGTCCATGAAAGTGACACGCTGGTCCGAGTGCTGTTTGAATTTTCACAGCCAAAACGGCTTTTTCGACTAAGTTTTAGGCGTATTCGGCTCTAACTCCCAACCTACGAGTCCGAATAATATTCTTTCAGTTGTCACAAGTCTTATTTTTCATGGGAAAGCTGCCCGTGAGAGTCACACGATTGTTCGGGGCCTGTTTCAAATTTTTGCCTCCGAAACGCTCTTTTTTGCCTAAGTTTTGGGCGTATTCAGCTCTAACTCCCAACCTACGGGTCCGAATAATATTCTGTCAATTCTCACAAGTCCTATTTGTAATGGGGAACCTGTCAATGAGAGTCACATGGAGGTTCGGGTGTTGTTTTGAATTTTCGCCCCTGAAACGCCCCTTTTTGATTAAGTTATGGGCGTATTTGGCTCTAACTCCCAACCTACGGGTCCGAATAACATTCCGTCAGCTGTCACAAGTCCTATTTGTCATGGGGAAGCTGTCCGTGGGAGTCACACAGTGGTTCGGGTGGTGTTTTGAATTTTTGCCCTCAAAATGCCTTTTTTCGACTAAGTTTTGGGCGTATTCAGCTCTAACTCCCAACCTACGGGTCCGAATAACATTCCCTTAGTTATCACAAGTCCTATTTGTGATGGGGTGGCTGCCCGTGGGAATCAGACAGTGGTTCGAGGGCTGTTTTGAATTTTTGCCCCCAAAACCCCTTTTTTCGACTAAGTTTTTGGCATATTCGGCTCCAACTCCCGACCTAAGGTTCCGAACAACATTCCGTTAGTTGTTACATTCCGTATTTGTCATTGGGAAGCTACCCGTGAGAGTCACACGATGGTTCAGGGGCTGTTTTACATTTTCGCCTCCGTGACGCCTTTTTTCGATTTGCTTTTGGGCTTATTTGGCTCTAACTCCCAACCTACGGGTCCGAATAACATTCCGTCAGTTGTCATAAGGGATATTTGTCATGGAGAAGCTACCCATGAGAGTCACACGGTGGTTCGGGGGCCGTTTTAAATTTTCACCACGAAACACACTTTTCTGAGTAAGTTTTGGGCGTATTAGGCTCTAACTCTCAACCTAAGGGTCCGAATAGCATTACGTCAGCTATCACAAGTACTATTGTATTGGGGAAGCTGCCCGTGAGGGTCACACGGTGGTTCGGGGGCTATTTTGAATTTTTGCCCCCGAAACACCCTTCTTCGACTAAGTTTTTGGCGTATTCGGCTCTAACTCCCAACCTACGGGTCCAAATAACATTCCGTCAGTTGTCACAAGTCCTATTTGTCATGCGGAAACTGCCCGTGTGAGTCACATGGTGGTTCGGGGGCTGTTTTGAATTTTCGCCCCCGAAATGCTCTTTTTCGACTTAGTTTTGGACGTATTCGGCTCTAACTCCCAACCTATGGGTCCGAATAACATTCCGTTAGTTGTCACAAGTTCTATTTGTCATGGGGAAGCTTCTTGTCAGAGTCAAAAGGTTGTTCGGGGGCTTTTTTGAATTTTCGCTCTCGAAACGCCCTTTTTCAACTAAGTTTTGGGTGTACTCGGCTCTAACTCCCAACCTACGGGTCTAAATAACATTCTATTAGTGGTCAGAAGTCGTATTTTCCATGGGGAAGCTACTCGTGAGAGTCGTACAGAGGTTCGGGGGCTGTTTTGACTTTTCACCCCCGAAACGCACCTTTTCGACTAAGTTTTGGGCATATTCGGCTCTAACTCTCAACCTACGGGTCGGAATATCATTCCGTCAATTGTCAAAAGTCTTATTTGTCATGGGGAAGCTGCCCATGAGATTCACACATTGGTGGTGCAGCTGTTTTGAATTTTCGCCTTCGAAACGCCCTTTTTTTACTATGTTTTGGAAGTATTCTGCTCTAATTCCCAACCTACGGGTTTGAATAACATTCCGTTAGTTGTCACAAGTCATATTTGTCATGGGGAAGCTGCATGTGAGAGTCACATGGAGGTTTGGAGGCTGTTTTGAATTTTCGTCCCCGAAACGCCCTTTTCCGTGTAAGTTTTGGGCATATACGGTTCTAACTCCCAACCTACAGGTCCGAATCACATTCCGTCAGTTGTCACAAGTCCTATTTGTGATGGGGAAGCTTCTCGTGAGAGTCACATGGTGGTTTTGGGGTTATTTTGAATTTCCGCCCTCGAAATGCCTTTTTTCAACTAAGTTTTGGGCATATTCGGCTCTAACTCCCAGCCTACGGGTCTACATAACATTCTGTCAGTTGTCACAAGTCCTATTTGTCATGGGGACGCTGGCCGTAAGAGTCACATGGTGGTTGGGGGCTTTTTTGAATTTTCGCCCCCGAAACGCCCTTTTTCAACTAAGTTTTGGGCGTATTTTGACCTCACTCCCAACCTACAGGTCCGAATAACATTCCGTCAGTTGTCACAAGTCCTATTTGTCATGGGAAAGCTGCCCGTGAGAGTCACACTGAGGTTCAGGGGCTATTTTGAATTTTCACCCCAGAAATGCCTCTTTTCGACTAAGTTTTGGGCGTATTCGGCTCTAACTCCCAACGTACGAGTCCGAATAACATGTCGTCAGTTGTCACAAGTCCTATTTGTGACAGGGAAGCTGCCCGTGAGAGTCACACGGTGGTTTAGGGGCTGTTTTGAATTTTCGCCCCTGAAACGCCCTTTTTCGACTAAGTTTTGGACGTATTTGGTTCTAGCTCCCAACCTACAGGTCTGAATAAGATTCTGTCAGTTGTCACAAGTCCTACCTGTCATGGGAAGTTCCCGTGAGAGTCACACGGTAATTCGGGGGCTGTTTTGAATTTTTACCCCCGAAACGCCCTTTTCCAACTAAGTTTTGGACGTATTTGGCTCTAACTCCCAACCTATGGGTCCGAATAAGATTTCGTCAGTTGTCACAAGTCATATTTGTCATGGGAAAGCTTCCTGGGCGAGTCACTGGAGGTTCGGGGGCTGTTTTGAATTTTTGCCCCTGAAACGCTCTTTTTCGACTAAGCTTATGGCGTATTCGATCCTAACTCCCATCCTACGAGTCCGAATAACATTCCGTCAGTTGTCACAAGTCCTATTTGTCATGAAGAAGCTGCCCGTGAGAGTCATACGGTGATTCGATGGTTGTTTTGAATTTTTGCCGCCGTAATCCATCTTTAGCATAGCATTTCTCACTCCCACCACCACTACTACTCTCCAAATCAAGATATATATATCTAGCAAAGAATGAGTTAGCTATTTGCCATTGAACTCTATGTGGTTAAATGGAAACCAATTTAAATTTATGTCCCCAAAATGTAATCTTTAGGGTGTTCTTTGATTGTAAAATCCAATTTAGAATCTGGTTTTGGGAAAACAGCAGCACAGAGGAGATGGATTTGCGGTTTAGATTCTGTTTTACCAGTTTGAGATAGCAAAAATTCATGTCTTTGTAGTTGGAGCTTGATGATCTTGGGTGGTCTTGGTAATTTTGTGTAATTTATTTAGTGGTTTCAGACATGTGTTCTTCATTATTTATTCTGCATTCAGATATATATATATATATATATATGTAAAAACTGCTTTTCTAATTTGTTAATTCAACCATGGAAAAAGAGAGGAACCCAAAAGGAGTATTAGCTTGTTGAAGAGTTCATAGATACCACCTTTTCTCATTTGGGGTTTTTTGAAATATTTCAATGCATATCAGAGGCAGAGATTGTTGTTCTTGAGTAGTTTATTATATAAAATGGAGACAAGATGGGGTTTAGTGATAGATTCTATCATCTGGGTCTTGAAAATCACGACAATCAGAGCTAGATTTCTTGCTTTTTTTGTGTTGATTTCAGATTTAGGGAGGTTGGTTTTAGGCCTAGGCTCATTGTCCTCCATTGCCATTTTTTATGGTGAGAATGGCCCTGTTTTCTATGGTCTTAAACTAGATGGAATTGATCTTGTGGACTGCTATGGATCAAATTAAGCTATAATCTTCGCAACCCCATCTCATTTCCCATTCGCTGGTCTAACCGCTGGCAATGGCTTTGTCTGTGGGCTTCTAAAGGGTTCAAACCAACCTTATTGTTGGGGAAGCAGTGCCTTTATTCAAATGGGGGTTCCTCAACCTATGGTTAATGGGTCTGAATACTCTGAAATCAGCGCTGGAAACCACAATTTGTGTAGTTTCAGAAAACCCTTTATCGAAAAGCTAAGAAATGCAATCACAAACACTAGTACTACTTCCATTGTTGATTGTTGGGGCTATAACATGACTGCAAAGCATGTCTTTGATGATGGACCTGTGAAGTCTGTCTCAGCTGGTTCCGAGTTCAATTGTGGATTGTTTTCTCAAAACAATGGTGTTTTCTATTGAGGTGATGAGACCAGTAGCAAAGTCATTAGCTTGATTCCTTAACAAATGAGGTTTCAGAAGAAGTGAATCTGTTGAGTATATAAAGTAGGTACATATTGTATCACTGACATTTGTTGTATAAAATTGTCTTCTTATTTAATCAAAATGATTTGAAATTTACAAATGGTGTTATGTAATAATAAGATGGTGGTGACCTTACAGTTGTCAAAAGGGGTTAAATTTGTGAATTCCAAAAAGAAGCTATTCAATAAAAAGATTCAACATTTTAAGAGTGGTTATGAGGAGTCTGCTTGGTATTTCCAAGTTTTTTTGGTAAACAACTATAAGTTTTAGTAACTTAAAAGGGTCCCTGCTGGTCCCCCATGGCCCTACCCCTGAGGCATACAACAATATGATGGCCGATGGGATGATCACACCACACCACAATATTGTTGGAACCCCTTGTACCTTATCACTCTGCAGAAGGTTCTAAAGTTTGGAAAAATTGTGACCTATTATAGAGAGACATCAAGAGATCTATAGAAGGGTGCCTTGGATAACCCTTTTCGGTCAATTTAAAATTATCCACTCATGAATGTCTCAGTGCTCACTAAGGGAGAATTTGGGGGAGACAGAGAGAGAAAGAGAATCATTCAACATGAAAGAATATCAAATACTAGGAAATAATTTCAAACTCACAGGGCTTCCAAACAACTAAAGTAAATTTCAAATTTCTTTTATAAGTTTGTACAGATAGACATAACTATTGGACAATAAACACACAAATCTTAAACACACAATTCATAACTATTATGAATTTTCGCCCCCAGAAAGCTCTTTTTCGAGTAAGTTTTGGGCGGATTCAGCTCTAACTCTCTACCTACGAGTCCGAATGACGTTCTGTCAGTTGTCACAAGTCCTACTTGTCATGGGCAAACTGTCCGTGAGAGTCACACAGTCATTCGGGGGCTGTTTTAAATTTTCGCCCCCGAAATGCCCTTTTTTGACTAAGTTTTGGGCGGATCCGGCTCTAACTATCTACCTACGGGTCCGAATTACGTTCCATCAGTTGTCGCAAGTCCTATTTGACATGGGGAAGCTATCCGTGTCAGCCACACAGTTGTTCAAGGGTTGTCTTCAATTTTTACCCCAAAACGCCCTTTTTAAGGGAATTTTCTATGAGTTATCCTGACAGTGAGCTCAATGGATATGTAGATAACAAATAGTATTACGACAATATAATAGCACAACATTGGTGTTATTGGTGCCAAACAAAAGAATCTCCATTTGTCTATTGTTCCAGCTAGAAAGTGGCCATACTCAATAATATTTGGCACATTATATTTGTACTGTCACTATATGACAATTTACATGTCTGATGTCTCCATACAGTTACAATTAGCAACCAATTTAGTGAACATAAATATACACATTGCAAATGACTTCCCTCCATTGTGTAATATAATATGTCGAACCAATTTAGAGACTAAAAACTGTTACTTGAGTCCAACAACATTGCTTGAGTCTTCACTAAGATTTTTCATTTCTTCTTTCCTGTGTAACAAATTATCGAACTCAACAACCGAAATTAACATCCAACAATTCTTGGACAATAAGCCTCATCTGAAAGATCAAAATTTCAGCCTATTGACAAAATGAAAAATAAAAATAAAAAATTTAACCACAACTCTAATGAGATTAGTCTAGCTCTAAAAGATTAGTGATAGAAGCATTCAAGGTCAAAATCGCATAATGGGTACTATGATAGGCCCTCTCTACCTACATGTATTTTAATTCTTCAATTACACGATTTTTTCTTGCCCTCATGCTTAACAACAAAGAGATAGTATTGTTTAGTGAATAAGTAAATCTAAGTTTGTATATGTGTTAGTATGATACGAATGAAATTCTTCTTACCAAATACGACGATGCCCGTCTGAACGCTCCAACAGTGTTGAGAGTCGTAAAACCACAGAGTTCAAACGATTAAGTTGTTCTTGTTATGCCTCCCTTGCTTTTTTTCCTTCTTCTACTTCTTTCATCAACTCCTCTCTCTCCCTCATCATCTCTTCACCATCTCTCTGGCACTCTTCTTTCTCCTTCATCAAATTTTCTTGAAGAACATCAGCCTCAGATTGCATTGCCTCCATTTGTTTGTCACAAGATCGTGCCATACTATCAGATGGCGAATAGGGTCATGGGCCTATCCCAAATCCACGCAAGTAATTCTTTCTCTGTCCAAGCACATACCGTGAGAGTTCCTCATGTGTCAATGGGATCCCCGCATCCGTGGTTGTCGCTTGCAGATTCACCATCGCATCCTGTCATTACCAAAAAAAGTAGACTATTCAACAAAGGCACAGAGAATCACATGCAATTTTGTGCTAAGATAGGCATTAATATTAAATACAATTGGCCAAAAAAGTTTACTCCTTACATGTAGCTCACCACATTTGGGATCAATCCATTCGTTTGTTTTCTTCGATTTGTGTGATTTGGAATAAAATTCCGGAAAATCCAACTCCCCATTTTCATCTACCTATTAGCTTCAAATAACAAAATTAATTTGTCACAATAGTAACCATGACTTTCATCTTACATATATAAGTGATGAGAAATCTGTTCCAAATGTATCTAACTCACCATGAACGACATTGTTATTGGAAAGGAGCGAGATCCACTGGTGTGATTGTATGGTAGCAAACTCCGGTTTGCATTACCAGTTTTAGAGCATTTCTAAAAAAAAAGAATTATTCAAGAAATAGTACATATCAATGCATAATACACAAATAAAGCAATAGAGTCGTTTATATTTGTTTGTTACCAAATAGGATTCATCCTTCCAAGCCATATCAATCATGTGTTTCCAATCATCCAAGCAAACTCCTTTAGGCGGATGACTATATGGGTCATCAACACCCTCTTGTACAAGTTTTTTCGTAGTGTTGCTTCATGGTGTACCTCCATTCCTTGTACAAGAGATACGCCTTCGTATCAACGATCTCTTGAGCTTGTTGATTAGAGTGAAAATCCTCACCAATTTCAAATGTGTCCTGAAAGCATAAGTGTGTGACATATTACAGAAATGGAATGCAGAAATTGCAACTTTACATAATGAAGACATTTAGTTTAAGGTTCAAAATTACTAGCACAACTTGTACTACAGCATCTTTGATACTCTGATCAATTTTCTTCCATGACTTCACTCCTTTCAAGGGGCACAACCGCCTTATCTGTAAGCCCAACTCATTTGTTGCAGGCATTGCATTCCCTCTAGTGAATGCATTCATCATACGATTGACATATACATGTAGTTTCTCCCTTTTTTTTCTCGCAAGCCTTTTTGGTACTCCTTTTCTGACTGTAGGACCGCGTACACGAGTTGACGTACTTTTCTCTAGTCAAGAAGGGGCAACAAGTGTAAGGCCTTCACATGCAATTAGTGCCCCAAACATATAATTGACAATAATTAATAATAAATTTAACAATCATCCAAGCAAATTTTGTAAGGGATTATAAATTTTTTATACATGCAAGAAATTTTCCTTCTAGATGAAGAAAACCATTTGCTTAATTCAAGTAAAGTGATCTTTAGGGGCCGAAACACACCTACAAAACTACCAAGAAGAAGAATAAACATTGTAGTTCGCAGTCAGTCAACCCTGAAGATGCAACAAAAACGTACAATGGTCTTACCTACATCGTGTGCCTGTGTCTCTTTCACAAATGTTTGTGTGTCATCCGGCGGTTGTGTCTCATCGAATAAAGTCTGTGGTATGACAATGACATGTGCAAATGTTCCTGAGGGTGATGCTATGGGGTCAGTTGCTGTTTTCTTACGTCGCTCTGTCTTCATCCCAGGAACCATACTGGTACCTGCAAAGTAGCTGCAAACATGATATATTAAGTAAACATAGCACATGCATCATCGATATTATGACCAATATGGATTGTTTACAGAAGCTAAAGTATTCAAAAAATTACAACAACACAACAATAGGAAAATAATTGATAATGATTGTCAAATAAAAGTGATGTACATAAACCAATGGTAAGCATAAATGTCAAATGAGAAGGTTCATCAATTTAACAGGTGCAACATTGCGAAAAAGTTTACAATATAGCTCAGCATGATGACATAAAGAATAATATAAACAAAAGGACCAAACTCTTATCTAATTACATTACACATAAAGAACAACAATCTCCTTCATTCCTTTCCCCATTACATCAACAAAACGACAAAAAGACAAAACAATAACTACCAAGAACACACATCGAAATTTAGAACTCATACATCAACATTCTATTTCCATATCTGAATCAAAATCACTGTCAAGCTCATCTTCTTCTTCATTGTCACCCTCCATTGTCGGTTCATCTTCATCATCACATATGAAGTCATCGTCCATACCAACTAAGGGTTGTACACGGTTATCAGACTGCAAAACTTCCATTGGAATAATTTCAGCGTCAATATCATCTCGATGCAACACCACATTGTCATCCATAGGCTCAGTTGGTACAACATCAGTGCTTTCATCTTGTTGGAACACATCATCAGGGTCTGGCACACCCACCTCGGGCACATCCCAAATTCTTCGATGTTGAAACTATTCTACTACTCTCCAATTGGCACCTAACTTCGTGTCATGCACGTTGAAAACTTGTTACACTTGACTTGGTAACACAAATGGGTCATCTTTATACCATCGACTTCTTACATCAATAGTAGTGTGTAGACATCCCATTTTTGACCGTCCTCAAGACTCGGTTGTGCTTGCAGGTACATCCGGACACAAGTTCGATTGCTCATCGGGTATTCGACTTTTGCGGCAGAACGTCACAGGTTCGAGCTTTCCAGACCCTGTATCTTTTATGCCTCATTCTTGGACCATGACTTGGTCCTTGCAGAATGCTTTTCTTGGTGCACTGTCTGCCATAGTCTGGTACTGCCGGCCATGCCTTTGTTGCTGCCGGCCATCAATGAGCCACTGCCGGCCACCGCTGATGGCCGGCAGAACCCCTGTCTCAACTGGTTTTACTCCAGATATTTTGAGCCAGCTGGAATCCTTTTATCTGCCCTCCATACACGTATATGGAGGGATGAAGCTCTTGCAAAGCTTCTTGTATAAGGAGAGAGCCCCTCCAATTAGAAGAGGTTCAGCATTTTGGAGAAGAAATATCTCTCTCTATATATATTGTTGTTCATTTGTGCCTTGAAGTCCATTTTCCTTGCACTTTTACACTACGACACATAGAGATACACCACCGCCATTGGATTGAGGTTCTTGGAAGGACTTTTTGAGCTCTGAAAGTGAGGTTTTACCCCCTGAGGTTGCTGATCTCAAAGTTGGTCTTCAAGGGTGAGTATTTTCCCCATTTTAGCACTTTTTTGTACCTCATTTTGGCCATCCTTGCATATTGTTTTAGGCCTTTCTTTCAACTGAAAAAAGTCTTGTTTTTAAGTGCTTTTGGTGGTTGTTTAAGGACTTTTGGCTGTTGAGGGTCTTCAAACCCTCTTGTTGGCCTTGTTTGGCCTTGTTTTGAGCCATGCCTTAAGGCCTCCGAGCTAGCCTTAGTTTGGCCTTCAAACCACTAAAATTCAGTGGATTTTTAGTGATAGGCATGAGGTTTTGAGGCCTCAAATCAGAGGGGGTGGCCCCCTCTCTTTTGGTTCTTGTTTGCTTGCATTTTTAGCCTTCCAAAGGAGCATGCCTCTATGTATTTTTGAGGCTTGGTTCAGGCCATTTTTTGTGACTTTTAGGACCTACCTTAAGTTTTTCCATGGCTGGTTTGGTCATATTTTGCATGCATCTTACATGTGTAGTGTAATCCCATTCGTAGCCTTACAAAGTAGTATGTTTGCCTAGCTTGTGTTGAGTCCATTTCAGTAGGTTTTTGGTGATCTTTTACCATGCCTTAGATCTTTTTTGGGTTGGTTTTGTCACTTCATGCATGTATGATGCACTTGTAGTGTAAATCTCATAAACTAACCTTATATGCTTCTTGCTTGAGCATGTCATCCTAGCTTATGTTCAGTCCATTTCAGCATGTATTTGGTAATCATTTGGCATGTCATAACTCTATCTTTTGCTGGTTTGGTCGTATTTTATATGCTCCATACACTTGTAGAAGAAATCTTACTTATTAGCTTTATGTGCATGATGC
Organism: Camellia sinensis; assembly: GCF_055761805.1. Lineage (NCBI taxonomy): Eukaryota > Viridiplantae > Streptophyta > Magnoliopsida > Ericales > Theaceae > Camellia > Camellia sinensis. The sequence goes on from NC_138962.1 coordinate 144,461,526, forward strand.
TTTGACTCATCATCCTACCATATTTTGGCTTTCCTCTAGCATGATTTTGTTCTTATTTTGAGGTGTTCTAACACTATTTTGGGCTGCCATGGCCATATCACTCTTGTTTTGTATAGCTATAGTGTAAATGCTTAGGCTAGTCTTGGTTTTTGAGGTCCCTAACATGACATACATGTGATATTTGCATGCTTTGCCATCATTCTAAGTGTTATTTCAGTCCATGAAATGTGGTCATACACTTGCATTTGACATGCTTTTAATGCCTTGGAGGTTTCGCTCTTTATGCTTCAAGAATGAATTTTTGTGCATGCCATTAAGCCTAAGCCCTTGGCTCATCATTTTAGTGCATTTTTGGTCTTGTTATACCATGATGTAACTCTGTTTTATGTAGTCCAAGTCATGCCATGTTTGGTTCTAATAGGTATGGTGTAATGCCTCTTTGTAGCTTTGCATGTTCTTTGTTTTCGGACTTGTGTTCTAGCTCGTGTTGGCTAACTTCGAGCTTGTTTTTGGTCTTGTTTGGACCTGCCTTGGGACTATTTTAGGTCCCCTTGGCCCTTGGGGGCTTGCTTTGTATGGCCATGGCTTAAGTCCCTTTACTTATTTTGAGCTTTGAGCATCCTAACATGCCATACTTGCATTGTTGAGTTGATTTGGCATCAATTTACATGAGATTTCAGAGCTTAGGGTGCTGTCACATATCCATGCTTATCACTCTTTAAGTATCCTTAAGAGTTGCATCATTGTGTCTTAATCCTTGAGCCAATTGGCATGCATGTTTGTCTCGCCATTTCATGTTTTTCATACCACCATTCCAACACTTTTGGCCACTGATTTTAGGCATGGCTGAGGCCTATCCATCTTTAGTGTAAGCCCATCTTACCATGTTGTCACATGCTTGTCCCATTTCGTATGTTGTTGCATACTTGTCTACCTTCACATGCCTTGCATGTTTGTATGATCATGTTGCATTTTATCATGTAATTCAAGGTTGTTACCTCACATCATGCTTATATGCTTGTTGCATGCTTGATTTATCACATTGCTTGTTTGCATGCTTGTTGCATTGCATGTTTGCCATGCTTGTTTTGCATGGTTGTTTGGGTTAAGTGTTAACCCGAACACGAGGAACGACGGGCGTTTCATACTTCAAGTGATGAAACGTGTCTCAATTCTTGGTCGCCAACGCTCTTGATGATTTATGATAGAGTTTTAGGCTTTATGTGTCTATTTGTGCATTCATTTCATATTGATTTGCACAAGTTGGATCTTTGGCCATCATGCATCGGGATGCGTGATTGATGGTCGTGGATTCGACTATGCCTCTCCTTGATATTTTGAGATGATATGGGGTGGCATAGTGCGTACATATCCTTGGGAGACCCTCATTTTTCTCTATTTTGTGCTCTACTGCAGCTTGGTGTCCCAGCACATCAGTGGCTGGCAGTGCCCTACAGATGGCCAGCACCTCCTCATCCTTGGCCGGCAGGTGGTCGGCAGCAGCTCCCCATGGCCGGCAGGCCACTGATGCATTCCCCAGACTGGCTTTGGTAAGGTTCAGCAGGAATTCTTTGAGGACACCCTGCAGACAGAGCCTCTAAAGAGCAACCGGAAAGCGTTTCGAGGCGAGAAACCGAGCGCGAGCATGCATACCCTTCTGCTTCTATGAACAGAGCTGGAGCAGCATTAGTTGTCGTTTTTCATTTGTAATTAGTTAATTTATTAATTAATTAAGTTTTGTAATAATTAGTTGTAGCTAGTTATTCATTCGGTTATGTAATAATCAATTAGCTTATTAGTTAGTTAATTAGTTGGCATGTCATGTATCATTCATTCAGAACCTCCGTCGAGAGGGTGAATTTTGTAATAAGTGTGAGTGCGTGTGTGCATGTCTTCCAACCTCTATTTCTTTCTCCCTTTTACTTACCTGCTTTTGTTGGTTAGTTTTAGGTCATTTTTTTAATTAGCATACTTATGCTTTGCATGTTTGCATTCATTCATTTGTCTAGCATACTTATGCCTGCATGTTTGCATCTATTCATCTATCTTGCATGCACTGGGCTCGGTGCATCATACTAACTGCATTGTATTTCGATTCAAATTTGAATACATGATTATCAAACTTAGCACCTCATATGCCATATTAGAATAGCCGAGCCTATTTCTAGTTACATTTTGCATGTGTTGCATTAGCCATCTCAACATGAACTAGGATCACACATGATTTCTAACTAGTTCTCTGTTTTGGCTCGGAGTACACTGTGAGTGTTTATGCTTTAGCATCTTGCATGTGTATTATTGATTACCATGAAAGCATGCTTGCCATGAGGCTAACTGCTTAGTTGATATAACTGCCTGAATGCCTGTGGGTGAAGGTTGGATTACTTGAATTGGAACAATTCATTGAAATCCGTGTTTTAGCCTACTTGCGAGTAGCAAACTTCAAATCATTTCCAAACAAACGGATATGCGATGCTTTGTTCCAAATTAGGTGATCTAGTCTATACTTGTGTGTTGTGCGCATCACATAGTAATTCTAGCAAATTAACCAGAATAAGAACACATGTATTTTCAAAAACTAGATATCATGCTTAGAACAGGCCGATATTTGATCGGGCGAGCGGGGGTGCTCATAGCTAACCTTCCCCAATCGTACCCAAGTTCCCGAGCCGAGGCAACTTTGGTGATGACGGACACGTGGCCTTAGGCACGAGTTAGGGTTTCCTAAATTTCCCCAAAATAAAATATTTAGGTGGCGAATCTGTATCTGGCAAAGCAGTCCATGTTTGGCACTTCTTTACAAAAATCAGTTTTCCAAAACGATTTGCCGAATTTGGACTCTTTGGTGATTTATCGATCTTGCATTGCACTTTGCGAGATCAGATTCAGAACTATGACATTTGAGTCCGAACTGTAGCATGAGGCCCTCGGGGCGCGTCTACATAGTGAAATGTGGTTCAACACGCAAAGTTTTATTACTATTGGTGTTATACCATTCACATTGGAATAAAACAACACGGTGCCTAAACAAATATGTTATTTCCCAAACTTTGCAAATGTAACCGTAGAACTTTATGAATTGGCCTTCATGATCCCCTTCCACTACCAAGCCACTATTTTGAGTTTTACGACGGTTGTTACGGTCGCGAGCATGGAATCGGACGCCATTACAAATGCATTCTAAATATGTGTTCACTAAGCTGTTAGGACCATTTGCCATTGACCACATCTCATCGGTTGCTTCGGGTGACTTTTTGTGCCGCAATTGGTTCATTTACATTAAAAAAAAAAATGTCATGTTATTTTTGACATAACTTAACTTGATGTGTAAAGTACACTACAAGGAATTTTAGCATACACGATCTTTGAACTATTTAGAAAATTCTTTGCATTGTATCTTCGCAATGTGGCATGCACTTCCATGTTGTTGTTGTTGCAACAACATCTTGTGTTCCCTAAGTAAGACAATGTAATTCATAAGTAATTTGAAGAATGATTACTAAAAAAAAGCATATAGGTCAACAAAGAGATAGTACGGCACAAGATCGACTCGAACTCTAGATATTCTTCCACTTCTAAGCTGTTGTGTAGGACAAACCAATGAGCCCTTTCACGATCAGCTATAGACACATTAGTTTCCCTTGTTAGTAGACCAAACGGACGAACATTTTGAGTGAAACCCGCCAACCCCGGGCCATTGTCACCCTCGTCATAGTTCCTTTCTTCCCGATTAAACACCGTTTCAATGCCGTCTAAATACATTGAACAAAACGTCGTACACTTTTTTGAAATGTAAGCTTCCGCAATGGAACCTTCTGGCCGAGCTTTATTGCGCACAAATCCTTTCAGAAGTCCGAGCATCCTACATGCCAATAAGATTTGAATGTTAATGTTTACATTATCTACTATATGTAAATAGGGATGTTCAGGAACTTGTGGTATTACCTCTCAATGGGATACATCCATCGATATTGCACAATTCCTCCAAGCATAGCCTCGTGAGGCAAATGAATTGCCAAGTGGACCATGACATCAAAAAAATGCAGGAGGAAAAATCTTCTCAAGCTTACAAAGTATAAGTACGATTTGTTCCTCCATTTTCTCCAAATCAGTCACCCTCAATGTCTTTGAGCACAACTGTTTGAAAAAATTTCCCAACTTAAAAAGTGTGGTCACAATCTCCTTGAAAAGATATCCACGCATCCTAATTGGAAGTAGTCGTTGTAGAAGGACATGATAGTCATGAGTTTTGAGGCCAGCTAATTTTCCACCATGAGCGGTGACACAGTTGGATATATTTGCTGCATAGTCATCAGGGTACTTAATCGATTTCAAGAAATCACAAAAACCTTGTCGCTCTACCGAGGACAATGTGTACGATGCCGGAGGCTTCTCAAATGAGCCATTGGAATGCCTCTTCAAGTGTAACTCCTTTCGAATCCGCATGTCTTCTAGATCCAAGCGGGCTTTATCCATGTCCTTGTTCTTGCCATCATTGCTCAGTAGTGTCCCAACCAGATTATCACATATATTCTTCTCTATGTGCATGACATCAAGGTTGTGTCGAAACTTCAGCGTTTTCCAATAGGGTAGGTTGAACATAATGCTTCTTTTTGTCCAATTGGAAGGTAGACTTTCATTCTGTTGTCTTTTTCGATTGTTTGGATGCTTGCCATACGGCCTATATGTCCCCGAATCAATTTGCTGCAATATTTGTTCTCCTGTTAACTCCGCAGGTTTGGACCAATGCTCATTCTGACCATTGAAGAGCTTACTTTTTTGCCAAATATGGTTGTCGGGCAAGTGGCGGCGGACACCCATATACCCTATCTTACTTCGCAGACGCTGAGATGATGCATCCATGTTACAATTAGGGCAAGCAAAGTAACCTTTTGTAGTCCAACCAGAGAGGGTACCATATGCGGGGAAGTCATTGATGGTCCACATGACTACTGCATGCATTGTAAATATTTGACCATTTGTGGCATCATATATTTGCACACCATGCTACCACAAATTCTTTGACTCCTCCACTAATGATTGCAAGTAAACATCGATGTCTCTTCCAGGAAAAGATGGACCGAGAATAAGCATTGACATCATCAGATATGGCTCTTTCATACACTTCCATGGGAGAAGATTGTAAGGCATTAACAGTACGGGCCACATGTTGTACGATGTGCTCATATTTCCAAACGGATTGAAACCATCCGTGGCAAGCCCTACCCTTACATGTCGGGGTTCCATAGAAAATGTAGGATGCTGCATATCGAAGTTGTTCCATGCTTGATCATCGGCTGGATGCCTTAACACTCCATCATCCACACGCTTCTCTTTGTGCCATCTCATATTTGCGGCGGTTTTTTTCGACATGTACAATCTCTTCAACCTCGATGTCAAAGGACAGTACCTCAATATTTTGTGAGGAATCTTTTTACCACTCTGATTGTTGAACTTGTATCTAGACTCCTTACATGTAGGGCAATTCTCTAGTTTTGCATTATCCTTCCAAAACAAAATACAATCATTCTTGCATGCATGAATGGCCTCGTATGCCAAACCCAATTCACATAAGAACTTTTTTGCTTCATAAAGGGTCCACAGAACTGTTTCATCACACTTTAGGAGAATGTCTTTGAAAACTTGCATAACCATATCGAAAGATTTGTTGCTCCATTTATTGTACACCTTAATATGAAGCATCTTAATAACGAAGGACAACACGGAAAACTTTTCACACTCCGGGTACACTTTGCATCGAGCATCATCAAACAACCTAATGAACTTCACCAAATTTTCTCTCTCCGAGCTATTAGGTTCTTCATCGACATGATCATCCATGAGGCCACTCATGTAAATCCCTTCCAACATAGTAGGCAACTTGCCCAAATTATCATCAATGTCAAAAATTGCAGCTCCATATCTTTCACCATCAATATTTGATGCACTAGGTTGATCATGACACAATGGAACATATTCCCTGTGCTGCACCCAAGTTCTATAAGAACACATGATTCCTCTTCGAAATCAAGTGCAGCCGTACAACTTGTCGACTATGTTTTGTGCCATTCAAGCAATCGACACACGAACAACGAATGTCATCGTGTGGGCCTAAATCCTTCGTATCAAAGTCAATAAATGACTTAACACTTTGTTGGTACTCTTTACTTTTCAACCTATCTTTTATCGTCATCCAACTCTTGTCCGTCTTGTGAACCCTACAAGTCAAGCAAACTTTAACGTAGGAATGGACAACAAATAAACAAAAATACTCAACAACGGAATGATATGATTGTATATTTTGACTTTTTAATTAAGATAGATGATGTTTATATATATTTAAGTTTTAGACAAATAAGTATATTTTTGGACAGATGATTGTAAATATAATGTATTCCCTATGTGGAATCTACCAATGTGATAATTAGCAAGTTGAAATAAATAGACTGATTACATTTACATATTGGATTTATCATCTTTATTGCCATATTAGTGCTGCCTCTGATTAATGGACCCCTCATCAAAAAAGACCATTCTATCTACATCATCAAAAAAGAAGCATTGCAAAAGAGACTTGAGCCATGTGCTACTATGCATTTAAAATCACATAAATGAAGCACAAATAGTGTGATAAAACATTACATGTAGAAAAATCCTTAAATGTTATGCAGTTATTATCTAAAAACAATACAACTATAGAATTAATTATAGAACCTCAAATGTTTCTTGAGTAGGGCTTCATCTAAACCCTAACGGTAAGAAGATTAGATACATATGATTGTAGAAATTGTCATACTCTCTTGGAAGAGACCTTGCAAAAAGAAAACTTCCTCTACACACTCTACTTCTCTTCTTTTCCCCATTTGATCAACCCAATCTTTCTATTTATAGAGAAAATACATGTACAAAGTCACCCCTCTCCAAATATTTAAAGACTAGTGTATACCCATACCTGAAGGCACGGTGTAAATAAAAATAAGTGAACAAAAAGAAAAAAAAATTAAATAAACAGGGAGGAAAATAAAAAAAATAAAAAAATGGAGGAGGGGAGAAAAGGAAAAAATAAAAAGAAAATGGGGAAGGTGGGATCATAGTAGGACAAATGGGAAGGTGGGTGAGAAAAAGAAAAAGTAAGAGAGAGAAGTGGGAATGTAGGATACATCATAGCCGTTGTTTTGTAGTTTGAACAGATCTAAGCTGTCCAAATGTCCTAGTAGGACAAATGTGTGTTGGACAAATTCAAAAACTATCCTGCTTTATTATATGGATATTCTCATAAATGCAACTAACAATAGTTGAATATAGAAGATTTGGAAAGTCCAATTTGGTGGCTAATTGTTGAACACATTTAGTTATGTCTGATATTTTGTTCTCTTCCATGCAATGAATTTCAACATGAATCTAGTTTCATTTGAAACTAGACTTCTAGGGCTTCAATTTAGACAGTAGATTTGTACGGTTTGGACTTGAATGAATGAGATAAGATTTTCAAAATTGGTGGATGCAATTTGTCTTGTGTGCAGAATTTTAGATTTTTTTACCTTAAATGTATCTTCTTTTTTGACCTCCAATATGGCTGAGTTGAGAAATTATTGTGAGATAATGATTTGTATCCCTTTGAGTTAAATTTCCAATTTCACTTGATTCATCTCAATTTGATGTCGTATGAAGAAGATATGTCCAAAATACCAACTACTATGCAAAGAACTTCCAACTCAAAAATTCAAGTTTTTATTTTTAAATTTGACTGGATAATCCTTTCTTCTAAAAGTTCATTTAAGCTTTGGAAAATTCATTCAACTCATGCCATTTGAGTGTAAAGACTTGAAAAACACACAATTACATAGAACAACACCAAATCATCATATAATATAGAATTATGGACCCGTGAAAATTCACTTAACAGTTGATTAATGGAAAAATGTCATTTGTTATATGATTAGAAACATCAAGGGTTAAGATATAATTTTCCAAACATGAGGGGAAAAAAAAATATGCTTCTAATAAACTTCAAAAGGTGTATTTATAACAGGGAAAAAAAACAGAAAAGTGGTTGTAGACACCCCATTTTGACCGGCCCTAAGACTTTGGCGCTTTCTTTTGATTACCTGATGATGAAAATAAGAATATGCCATCTCACAAAATTCTCAGCAAAAAAAATGGAATTTAAGCTTTAATCCCGACCTACACCTGTTTTAACCAAATTATTTTAAACCATATATTTGATTAATATTGTACATATTTTAAATACTTTATATTTTTATAATTAAATTTCGGTGGTGCATGTCACCACCATGCACTCGTTATATATATATATATATATTATAGTAATAAAAATAAATAAATAATAAAAAAAATTGATTGATATGTTTCTAACTTTCGGTGGTGCATGCTAGCACCATCCCACCATTATATATTATATTATATTATATTATATTATTATTTTGTTTGTTTGCTATGTCCATTCTCTATAAAATGGGAGAAGAATCAGGGGTTCAAGGGCTGGGGAGAGAGGGGATGGAAAAAGAGAGAATCAGAGAGAAAAAAAAGAAGTGGTGCGAGAGAGATTGAAAGGAAAAGAATCAGAAAGAAGGAAAATTAGTTTTTCTTAGAAAGAGGGGGAAAATAAACTATTTTCTTAAATATTTTATTTTTCTGAACCAAACTTTTATTCGTATTTCATCAATATACCATGCCAAAACCAATCACCAAGGCTGTAATTCCAAATTTTGAACTGAGAATTGAGAACATATTCCACGGACTTAAGGGTGATCAAAATAAAGTTTGTGAATCAGAAAATTCATCATTTCTCCAAAAGGTAAGTTTTCACAAACTTTCATTTAATTTAAAAATGTGATATAACTTGCTTAAATATTTCATTTACTGCTTTTCATAACTGTTTTTTGTCGCTTTAATGGGAAGGCTGCACCACCCACATATCTGTTGTAATTTATCTTTTTATTGTTTTAATGGAAAGGCTGCACCACCCACATATCTGTTATAATTTATTTTTTTATTATTTTAACGAGAAGGCTGCACCACCCACATATCTGCTGTAATTTATTATTGTATATAAACTATTGTAATTTACATAAAATGTTGTAGTTTACTATTTATAAATTGTTGTAATTTTACCACTTTAAATGGTTGGTGGAACCACCTAATTTATTAAAAGATGTGACCCCACTGGATGAATAGTGATCGGTGGTGAATAGTAACCTCCGGCGGTAAATAGTAACTTCCGGTGGTGAATAGTAACCCCGACGATGAATAGTAGCCCCATCGATGAATAGTACCTCCGACGATGAATAGTAACTGCAGATAAAAAATGCCCGGTAAGATGAATAACGATCAAGAAAGGTGAATAGTAATGGCCATGGTGAATAGTAACTTCCGGCAGTGAATAGTATCTCAGGATGAATAGTGCTCCTACAAAATAAGTTTCCCCAGACAGAACAGAGCAGTCTTCCTACGTCAAGTAGAATATTTTCCGACGCACATGAAGTTTCTTTATTTTATTTTTTATATTGAGAGTTTGTGAGGATTTTTTATAGTTTGATGTACTATTTGTTCTCCTCCTCCTCCTTTATTTGGATATGTAATAATTCAAGTGTTGTAATAATTCCCCATCCCCGTTTTTTTCTATCCCATTCTTTTACTTGCTTTCCTTATTTGTACATAAACATCATATTTATTTTTCATCATATTCATGCTTTGCATCCATGTTTCATGCATCTTGATTCAGCTAAGTTTGCATTTGTGGATTTAATCAATTCCTATATGATTATGTGCACTACCTCATGTTCTTGAGATGATTCACATGTCATATCTTAGAAGCCGAATCTTTAGTTGCATCTCATGAGTGAATTGCATTAGGATTTTGTATATAAGATCATGCATATTTTACTAACTTTGTTTTGTAGCTTGTTCGCGGGTCGTCAAACATGTAAGTTTTTATGCTTTAGCATCCCGTTTGTGTGTGTGTTTTTTTTCTTACTATGTTTAGCATTATACCATGAGGCTATTTGCTTACGTGATATAACTCTATGAATGCCAGTGGATGAAGGCTGTATCGCTTAATTTGGAATGATGTTGATTTTCATGTTTGTAAGCTCAATTTATTTGGGTTGTACATTTTCAAAACTCTTTCAAAACTACATGAAATCAAGTTGTTCCAAAGTAGGTGACATAGTCTATACTTGTATGTTTCACATAGTAAATTTTAGGATTTATTAAATAATCAAAACATGAACATATAAAGAAAATAAAAGTCATATCATGGTTCAGTAGAGGCCGATCTTCTGATCGGGTGAGCGGGGGTGCTCAATTAATGACCTTCCCCCTTCATACCTAAAGTTCCGAGCCAAGCATCCTTGGTTATGACGAACAGTGGCCTTGGCACGAGTCATGGGTTTCCTAATTTCTCAAAAATATTAGGTGGCGACTCTGAGATCTGATGACAAAGTCCATTTTTTGACAAAATTGCAATAAAATGAATTTTCAATAAAAGTTACCAAATCTGGACTCTCACCTACGTTTCACATTGCACTCGTGAGACTAGATCAAAGAGATCTCGGGTGTCCGAACTGTTTAACGCGCACGGGTTTCCCCCCCGGGCATGTTACAGTGGTATAAAAAAAATTACAAAAAAATGATAAATATTAATAATTAAATTATTAACTTTTTCTCATGTAATAATTTTCAAAAACATCCCTTGAATGATAATTTCCCCTTTATAATATCCTCTGAAAAAATGTTAAACATTTCTGTAAAATCTAATCCACTTTAAGACTATAAACAAAACAACCAACTCGGCATGCTTCAAAATCCAATCCATTCACAACACTATAAACAAATAAACAAAAAACCAAAAAAAAAAAAAAAAGAACAAAAGAACAAAAACATAGTAACTTTTTTCAAAATCAAATCCATTCAAATATGAGCTATTGCAATCCCAAATTAATGAAACCCAGTATTGTTTTCATCACCTTATTGCAAGGTTAGTTTCACACACATTAAACATCATGTTTGAAATTTTTAATCAATTACAGCAACATATTTGAATGAACCCTACAGCAACAATGTCAGAAATGGGGGAAACATAGAAAGGGGGAGACAGAGAGAGAGAGAAAAAGATAGAGACAGATAGATAGATAGACCGTGTGAGAGAGCGAGAGCGAGAGAGCGAGAGATAGACGTAGAGACAGACTGAGAAGTAGAGCGTGAAAGTGTGTGTGTGTGTGTGTGAGAGAGAGAGAGAGAGAGAGAGAACCTGTGATGTGCAGCTACGATGGTGGTGATTGGCGCCAGTGGCGGTAGCTGTGGCCGTCGCAATGTTACCCGTACAGTAGAATACGGTGAGGGGGGCTGATTTCTGTGAGATTTGGTGAGGTGTGTGTGTAATACACTGTTGTTCACTTGTGTGTGATACACTGTTGCCTATAGATCAACGCGCGGTTGTCAATTAATGAAGTGGCGCGAGTTGAAATTTGAACCTATAGCGACTAATTTTGTACTTAGTCAGGAAAGGAATCAATTATCACTCAACAGTGACGAAATTTTTGGTCGCTAAAAGTTTTATTTCGCGACTAAGTTTTATTTTAATCGGGGAAAAGAAATATTACATATTAAAAAAATATATTTAGCCTAAATTGTACACTAACAGCGACTAATATCCTATTTCGTCGCTGAAAAGTTAAATTTTTGCCGACTAAATTTAAATTTAGTCGCCAATTACAAATATTTATCAACTAAAATATTTTAGTAGGTAAATATTGAACCAATGCCAACAAAATTAAATTTTAGTCGCCAAAAATTGTACTTTTGGCAACTAAAAATGTTTTAGTCGCCAAAGGTGCATTTTCTTGTAGTGAGTGTTGTACATTATATAACTTGCAATTCACAAATAATTCTTAACTTTAACTTTATTTACTAGGAAGACATGATTATCAAACATCTAGGTGTCTTCCTGCTAATGATTAATGAATATGTTTAGTTGACATTAACTGGGTCAGGGTGACAACACATTTTCGGTTCATGATTAAGACCTCAGTTGTGGGTTTTGAGAAGAGAGAGAAAGGGCTAAAATGTTGTGACATTCAGTTGGCACAGTTGCTTGTATGAAATTTCTTATTGATAAAAACTCTCTTCAAGTTTGAAGCATTACCTTATAAAGAATTCAGGATAAAATCCATTTATTTTCCTCTCCACATGTTTCTTTTTCCAAAGAGTAAAAGTCAGGGGCAGAGCCAGGACTCCTTCACTGGGGGTGGGGGGGCTGATGGGGCAAATTTCGCTAGACAGATGGTAGGTCGGACAGGGTTTTAATAGATTAAATAATTATTAAAACATAATTTAATATAGGCCAATTAACCTAGTCGAAACTTTTAGGAGAGAAGTCTCAGTATAGACATGTTACCGACTTCTCATAAGTCTATGTAATTATTTGAATATTTGTCAATGTTCTTAGGCTCATAAAGCTTCACAAGTGGTTCAATTAAAAAAACTATAGGAAACCACATAAAAAATCAATCTATTTTCTTTGACAAAATTTAATTACTTTTAGCAAATATATATATATATATATATATATTAATATGATTTCACATTAATCAAACCAAACCAAACCAAACCAAACCAAGCCTTAAGTCTCATCAAATGGGGTCGGCTACATGAATCCTTATTTTCCACATGGCCCTATCAAAAGCCATTTCATTTGTCAAATTAAGTAGATTCATATCTCTATTTACAATGCTAACCAACGTTAATCTAGGCCTACCTCATCCCTTAACACTTCCATCTACCGTTACAGCATCGCATATCTTTACTACTGCCTCTGTTGGTCTCCGTTGAATATGACCAAACCATCTCAATCGATTCTTTCTCAACTTATCTTCTATCGGTGCTACTCCTTCCAATTACCGAATACACTCATTCCTAATTCTGTCTTGTCTAGTCTTGCCACACATCTACCTTAGCGTTCTCATCTCAGCCACACTCATCTTATTTACATGTTATTTTTTGGTCGCCCAACACTTCGTCCCATACAACATCGCTGGTCTAATAGCCATTCTATAACCTTACCTTTAAATCTAGTGGGTATTCGTTTATCGTACAGTACTCCAGACGCACTTCTCCACTTACACCATTCTGCATTGATCCTATGGGCCACATCCACATCAATCTCCCTCGCTGATGTGATAATCGACCCTAAATAATGAAACTGTTCACTCTTAGGCAGTTCTTGGTTCTCAATCTTCATTTCTCCTCTGCTTTCATTGTTACTGTTACTAAATTTACATACCATGTACTCTGTCTTAGTTCTGCTTATTCGGAATCCTTTAGATTCAAGAGATTTTCTCCAAATTTCCAACTTTGTATTTCACATTAATCAAATAGACTATATTTTTATTTACCAAAAATAAAAAAGTAGACTATATTTCTTATTTATTGAATTATTAGGAGTTTGTTTTTTAATACGTGATTACTAATAGCTTCTTAATAGGAGGCCGAATTAATTTTTTGGAGACCATTATATGAGACATTAAATTTCAAAGGACAACCCTATGTTACCTGGAATGTCGAATGTGGACAATTCTAGTATGTGGAACGAAAACAAGAACACGGTACACTACACGTTCTAAATTGTGGTATGATAGGGATAACTTGTATAGTTTACACTATAAGAATTTAAGGTATTTCTAGTCTAGAGCAATTTATTTTAACAACTAGGCATTCAATGAAATGTGGTTATTTTCAAAATTAATCATGTACCAACACAATTCTATGAGCATTGTGACCAATTTATGACGTTTTGTTATGTAAAAACCTCACTCACCTTATATTTTAGTTCATTATATTTGATAAAAGGAAATATATTGAAAAAAAAAAACTTTTGAGATTGTTTTGGATTGATAAACTTTAGGTTGTATTTGGATCATGGATTTGGGTATGGAGTTAGAAAGGGAAAGATAAAAGGTGAGTAAAATGCGATGCCCATTTGGGAAGTGGCTTTTTAGTTAAATTATGAGATGAAAAAAACAATATGTTTGGAAAGGGTTTTTTGACTTTTTACGAGAAGAAGTGCAAATAGTAGAGTGAATGGGAAGGAATTTTTGACTTTCTTGTACGAATTGAAAATTTGTTGGTTTTTTGACTTTTTTAGCAGCTTTTTGGCTAAAATATTAATGACTCCGAAATATAAGATAATTTTTTTTCCCTTTTCCCTTTCCCTGTTTAAATTTCTATCCAAATTCATAATCCAAACACAATGTTACCGTTTTGGAATGGACTGTACATATTTTGGAACGTGCATTCCAAATCGTAATTCGCTAGATTATCAACGTTTTCTGGTAACACCGGGACAACCTTTTGTGCAAAGTGGTCTTTCCAATTTTTTTGGGAATGCTATTAATTTTATTTTGGGGGGCTATTAATTATTTTTTTTTTGGGGGGGGGGGGCTATTAATTTTTTGAGGGTTTCACAAATATAAAAATGGGTTTTCAAAAAATGTATTGTTCCCCTGGCCACAATTTTGAGTGGTTGGGTAGTTAGAAGTCGCTTAAGCTGATTGAACAGCTCCCTGATTGCAAGAGTGAAATTCAATTTTCACAAGTGTTCCCTAGGTAATCTTGGACTGTAAAAAAGTGAAGGCATCTTCAGGAATGAAGCAGGAAATACTGCTCTTTTGTTCTCAATTTAGCAAGGTGGGGCTTCCCAAACAATGCTAAGAAGAGAATTTTCGACTCTCTTCATCAAAGCGGGTATTCAATAGTTTCCTGGGTTGGTTAATGAGAAGGCATGGTTGCCATTGAATCATCCTAGTGAGGAGTCATTTAATCCCTCTTTTGGTCCTTGTACGGGTAGGGGGTTCGAGTTAGCCTTCACATTCCTTTTCCTCAGCTGGTGCAATGAGTTGTATATCCTTTCAGTTTTTATGAAGGGTTCATCATCCTCCCCACCTTTTTTCTGTCCTGGTTGTACCCATACAATTCCTTAGTGTTCTCATCAAAAGGCATACAAACACAGGCACGTGCCTAGAGTTGTATATTTGAAACAAACTACTAGTACAGCCAGAAATGCAATGATGATTAGATGTATATTAATAGAGAAGGGATATCATGCAACCTCCAGAATTGGTTGACCTTAATGCAGCTACCCGCTGATCAGAGGAAAGATCTGACAGCGACACACTACTAAGACAGGAACCGCTAACAATCAATTGATCATCACTTAAACCTAAGCATGTCACAGGTCCAACATGCATCCTGCAAACAAGAATACCAAGGTACATAAAATTACCATGTAATACATAAATAATTTGCTTTCCACTCATTGTTTCAACAACATTTACGAATACAGCAAAAAAAAAAAAAATTCATTGCATACTAATGTCATAGAGAAGGCAAGTTGCCATTAGGCAGAAAAAACTGACTGCATGGGCTTAAACTTTTACTTCTTACAGGCAAGTACCAGTGAAAAAAGTAATTTTCTAGTATCATGTATAAACTGACTACATTGGTACGTGTAGAGGATGCGTATCTAAACCCTGTATGAAAATTAGATACTTGGAACCTCTTATATCACATGATGTAAGAAGTAGCTCATAATTGACAAGGAAGAATGCTTTCAAGCTTCTCACATGGGTAGGACATAAATGATCACTTTTTGCACCTTACTTCATAGCTCACACCCTTGTTTTTACACTCTTTTTTTTTAAGTCTTCAAACTGATTTTTAGAGTTCAAAAAAAGCTAAAAAAACATGGTTTAAGGTCTCAAAAATGGAGGGCTAGCTACCTCTCCTTGCTTTTGTTCACTAGCCTTGTAATTCCTTGTTATTTCCTGTTTTGTACTCTTCAAACATCATTTAGCCACTATTTTTTTCACATATTAGGGCTATCCTAATTTACTTAATTAGCATATGCTTTGAATACCTTACTTGTTGTGTCGAAAATCTTCATATCTTACTTGTTGTGTTGTGTTGTCCATGCTTTGATTATCTTTTGGTTTCCTTTGCTTGGTTTTCATGTCAAGAGTCTTATTCTAATAATCAATCTCGCACAATCATGTCTGCAACCTTCTTCTTTTCTTCTTTTTTTTTTGTTTGAGAGTTATGTCAAAAGATTGATAGTTATTCAAAGCATGGGAAAAAGACCTACGCTCAATGGCTTAATCTCTACAGAGGTTCATCGTCAATGCATAGTCTCTCTTTCATGCTTAGGACCACTTCTCATTTGACATTTCTTCTCATGTAACAGATTTAACCATCACTTTGGACAAATTGATTAAAGAATATAAAAGGCTAAAAAAAATGGGCTTAAAATTAGACCAACCAATATAAAGAAAATGAGTTAGATTGCTTGGGTTCGGCCGGACGTTATGCCGAATCCATCATGTCAAGAGTGGTTGTTGTTCATTGCATTTATTGATTTTTGTCCAATTGTCTCCGAAATCATCAAGCGATTAATTTTATTATTGATGGTTTTGGAACCAACTTCGTTCTTGTCTTGATCCTCTCCATGACAGAGAAGAGCAAAAGGGACAAACAGAACTCAGAAAGGCTCTGTCTGCACTGTTTTTACCATAGAGCACAAAAATAGGGTTTTGCATGAAATCAGGGCCTCATTGGAGGCTAGTTGGGCACCAATGTTTGGTAAATAGTGTGTTTTTGCAGAAACATAGAGCAGTGGCTGTGAAATATGACAGATTTCTAGGGAGGCAGACAGAGTGGCTTCTGAAAACTGTCCTTTTTGACATGCATGTATTGCTTTAATTCATTATTGATGTAATTAATTATTATTATTGTAATCATTATTGTTATAAATTATTCTTGTTGTAATTAGTATTATTGTAGTACTGGTTTATTTGTATTTATTATAGCTAGTTAAATTAGGCAATTAGTTTATTACTCATTATTAGCCTTTGTTGTAATAACTTAGCTAATTAGTTATTTATTCATTCATTTGGTTTTGTAATAGTTGGTTTATTTCGGACACTTGGACACTCATTCGAACCCTCCTACGCAAGGGAAAAATTGTAATAAGTATGTATGTCTTCCAACCCCCATTTATTTCTCCCTTTTATTTCTCCGCTTATGATGGTAGCATAGAGCATCACGTTTTAGTTAGCATTGTCCGTGTCTCGCATCCATTTGTCTTGTATACATAAGGGTTTAACTCATCATTCTAAACCAACATCAAGATCACATTCTTCGCTTGAATACATGTTTATCCCATATCTTCGATTGAATCAAATGCCATGTTAGTAGCTGAACTTGTTATTTGCATAATTGTGTGTATTGCATTGGTTAGGATCACGCATTTTTTCTAACTCATTTATCTTTTTGGCTTGCCTCGGAGTACTAGGTGAGCACTTATTGTTTTAGCATACCGCATGCATGTGATTGTTGCCATGTCATCAAAGCATGATTCCATAAGGCTAAGTGCTTAAGTGATATATCTGTTTGAATGCCGGTGGATGAAGGCAAATTGTTTGAATTGGAATAAATTGATTAATGTACATACGCACCGTCTTTTTCAAATGACGCGTATTCAAAACATTTTTTTTTTAACAAACATGAAATCAAATGTTCCAACTTTTGCAAATTAGTCTATACTTGCATGCATCACCTAGTAAAGTTAGTCTAATAATCAGAACAAGAGCATATAATTTAATAAAAATCACATCATGATTATTAGAGGTCGATCTTTGATCGGGCGAGTAGAGTGCTCACTTCATGGCCTTCTCCTCTCGTACCTAAGTTCCCGAGCTGAGGCAATCTTGGTGATGACGGACACGTGGCCTTAGGCATGAGTCACCAGTTTCCTAAATTTTTCAAAAATATTTAGGTGGCGACTCTGTATCTGGCAAAGCAGTCCAGTTTTGACATTTTGATTCAAAATCGATTTTCCAAAAGAATTGTCGGATTTGGAGTCATTTGCGTTTATCTATTTCACATTGCACTTATGGAATCTGATTCAAAACCACAGGAGTTCGAACTGTTGAGCTAGTTGTATTTGAAAAGAGCACGAAAAGCTCAGCTACACATACTAACCACATGACTGCTAGGGGTACTAATTTCCATATTTTAAGAACCACCTTATTAAATTTGGCACCTCCCTACCAAAGCAATAAGTCCTCTATTAAACTTAGCACAACCCACACCAAATCCCACCACTTTGTCATACCAGTCCATACTTTCCAAACCAATGGGCAAAACAATAATACATGGTTTATATACTTCTCCTCAGTTTTGTAAAATAGACACTGAATTTGCGTTCTCATTTAACACTCCAATCCTGTTCATAAAAGTTGTTGTTTTAAGTCTGTCTCTCCATGCAAACCACCCTCAGAATTTTATCTTGGGTGGAGCTGCATTGTTCCACAGTTCATTAGTTACTTTTACAATAGGACCTTTTGAAGACTCCCACCAATTCCATGCTCATGTTACTATGAATGAACCTACTGGATTAGCCACCCAATTGCACGAATCCGTATACTCCATTAAAAGAGATTGCTTCCCTTAACAATTCATGAAGCCTAAGGGCCTTCTCCTCCTCCCAAGCTAGCAAACTTCTTTTGAAAACAAATTCCATTCATTTGAAGGCCCCTTCCTTTAATAAACCTACAAAATTCTACTTTATTTTTCCTCTATTAAACTGTATAATTTGGGAAATTCCTCCTTCAAGCATTAATTATGAAGCCAATTATCGTCTCAAAACTTAATTCTTTCCTCATTCCCTACTTCTGGTTTAAAATTTGATAATTAAAACTCAACTAGTGCATGTCTGTGTGTAGCAAGCTTAAGCACATCAAGCCAAATTCTGGAAACAGAACCACTATCTGGAATAATTGGAACCTAACTACCACCAACCACTCCATATTTGCTAAACACAATTTGTTTCCAAAGAGTTTTATCTTCCATTCAAAACCTCCACCACCATTTGAGTAAAAGACAATTATTTACGTCTCAGGTTTCTAACCCGCAAACCCCCTTGATTTTTGTTTGCTGACATCTCCTTCCAAATCACCATATGAACTTTCTTCCTAGTCTTAGAATCTCTCCACAAAAAGGCTACCTGAAGCTTATCAATTTGCTTAGCCACTCCCATAGGCATTCTAAAAATTGGTAGAAAGTATGATGGCAAATTAGAAAGAATTGACCTGATTAGTGTTAATCTACCAGCAAACGAAAGAACTTTCCTCTTCCATGAAGCTAATTTCTTCTTCACTTTCTTAATAACGGGTTGCCAAGTTCTTATCCTTTTTGGATTTTTCCCAAGAGGTTGGTCCAAATAATTAATGGGAAGCTTTTGACTATGGCAATTAGGAATCGAGGCAAAGTCATTAAGCACCTCACCATTCATTCTAACCCCGCACACCACACTCCACACTCTTATGAAAATTGATTTTTAATCCAGACAGTACCTCAAAACATCTTAAAATTCTCTTAATAATCACTGTTTCCACCCTATCAGCCTCACAAAAAATAATAGTATCATCTACAAACTACTAATGTGAGAATTTCAAGTCATTAGGACTCGCACATGTACCTTTTATAAGTCCAAACTCTTTTGCCCTTTCAATCTGCAAGTTTAGTCCTACAACAATATTGAACAAGAATGGTGATAATGGATCACCTTGCCTAAGACCTTTTTGAGATATGAATTATGCTGATGGAGATCCATTAACCAATACAAATACCTTAGCTAAAAATACGCATGATCTAATCCACCTCATCCATTTATCCCCAAACCCAAAATTCTTCATCATTGTTTAATGTAACAATAATTCCTTCCCAAATTCACCCATTTTCTCAAAACAATATACATTCTCCATGAAATAAATATACAACAATGCTCAATGCAAATGAATGAAAAATTGATTTTTGATTCTCCTAACTCCCACGCAATTTCTAGAACAATCATAGTTATCCTCCACAGATAGCCCAAAACAAGTATCTCTAAGCAAATAGATAATTTCAATAAAGATAAACTTTCCCAATTTCAAGTTGTGGGTGATAATATGTATCCAACTCCACCATCCTCATCCATAACAACTCAATGCCACTGTTTCAATATCAATTCCATTTATCAACACAAAATCAACATTTGAGATTTTTAGGGCAAAGACCCTCTTTCCTTTATAAAACCATTTCCCAAGGTAAAAACACTTCTTTTCATCATGCCTCAACAATAACCATCTTTCTACAATCATTGTCGATAAACCATTTGAAAACCCCTCTTTTGTTTTCAAACCAAAACCCGAGATTGTTCAAATATCCATTTATTGCACAAAGTAGTTTTATAAAAACAAATAATTAAGTTAAAACACATAAGGAAGTGTGGAGAATCCCTATCTCAAGCTTAGAAGGTAGAAGAGAAGAACTCGAAAACACTCGACGCTAACGAAACCATGAGCCACTTGGATTAAAAGGAAGCCCTTGAGACGATCTATAATCTATTTCAAAGGACCAAGATGAAAGGATACCTCCAAGTGTGTAGATCTAGGGATCTAAGCGGGAAAAAGTTAAGTTTAGAGAGGGAAAGGAGAAATCACGAGTTGGGAGGAAAAAAGGAGACTAATAAGAGGAAAGTGTTTTGAACCCTATTTATAGTGGCTAGGTATTAATAGAATAATAACTCCAAAGTCAAATGAAAAGAACAAGTCAAAAATCCCCAAAAGTAGGGCCCAAGCTGAACAAAATATGGAAAAAGAGTCACAACGGTCGACCCATGCAACAATGGTGTCGACCCTCAAGAAGAAAAGTTGAGACACTAGTGTTTGGCAGCAGACAAGGGTCAACCCTTAGAAGTAGTGGTGTCGACCCTATATTTCAGTAGACAACCTAGAATAACACAAGAAGAGAAGGGTCGACCCTGGGAACCTATGGTGTCGACCCTATATTTCAGTAGCTAATTCTAAGAATACAGCAGGACAGGTGTCGATATCGCCAAGACTGGTGTCGACCATCGGATGCCAAAAATCAGGACAAGTGTCGACACCACCAAGACTGGTGTCAACCCTATTTTTCAGTAGCTCCACCAGGAACACATCAACAAGGAGGTGTCGACACCACCAAGATGGGTGCCAACCCTAACAAAACAAGGAGAGAGAGAATGAAAAATAACTACAGACATGGTTTTCCAGATTCAAAAGCATTAAATGGGTCGGGTCTAAGCCCGAATCGCTATAACTTCCCCCCTTAAGGAATTTCATCCTCGCAATTTCAAATTAACAACAATATCGTATTTAAGCCAATTACAATAATGATAGCAATTTAATTTCATTACCATGACCCATCCACCGGTCATTTATTCTCACCACTGTGATAAACCGGTTGGTTACATTTCCAAAACATTACAATGTTTATATTACGTTAACAGAACAAGATTTTTCAATACAAGTTCAAACATTGACAAATAGGTTCGGGTATTTCTCACGAACTTCTGCCTTACGTTCCCAAGTTGTTTCGTCAACCCCGCGATGTTTCCACAACACCTTCACCAAAGGAATTGTCTTGCCACACAAGACGTGGTCTCAAGTATCTAAAACTCTAACATGTCTCTCCTCATACGAGGCAATCCAACACGTGTGATGGATCCGGCTCATACTTCCAGCATACAAATATGAAACATGTCATAAATCCCGGAAAGTTGTGGCGGCAAGGCCAAACGGTAAGTTACCTCCCCAATCTCTCTAGGATCTCAAAAGGCCCGATAAACCTTGGACAAAACATCTCACTCTTCCCAAACCTCATCAAACCTTGTCTAGTAATATCTCCTAGTGCAAGCAGCCTCAAACTCGGCCACCGGTGTGTTCAATTGTTTGAGCTTCAAGAACTGCTCTCTCAACTTCTCCCTAATAGTGGGAGGTAAAAACTTGTTTTCGAAGGCGTTGACAAAAGCCTCCCAAGTCCCCCTGATGCGTCCCCGCACAAACTTCCACCACTGACCCATATCTCCCTTCAGCTGGAATGATGCCAAGGTTACTCTCAACCCATCGTCCTCGATGCCAATCCGCTCGAAAGTCTTCACCATCTGCTTGAGCCATTCATCCACTTTCAAGGGCTCTTTCGGATCCCCCATAAACTCGTCTAGATTAGACTAGAAGAACTCTTTCATTAGAAAAGATGGCCCTATCTCCACTACTTGGGCTTGGACTTGATTCCCAGCCCTGAGAATGTCCATAGATTCCCGCAAAGTTTTGGCCATTTCACGAGCTAAAGCACCCATGGCCTGTTAACCAGCTGGTTCGGCCACATTGGACTGAACAAGCCCTTCCTATTGTGCCAGAATACCATCCGGTAATGGCACCTCTTGCCGTCCAGGCCTGCCACGCCTACTACCACTACGACCACATCCTGACGTCCTAATAAAGGTAACACCAGAGATTAGCACATTTACAAATGTGCCGAAGCTAACTCACTCGCGTCCAAATACTGTGGACAACAAATAATTCACTCTACATAAGCACATAATCACATAAACACATACGAACTTCTTTTCTAGATAGTGATTGTCCCACGGCACTGCCAAAGCTCCAATTAAAAATAGCAGTGATCAAATGCTCTTCTAACAGGACTTCTAGAAACCCATAGACCCAATCAACATCTGAGAAATTAAATTCCATACACACGTAGTCACATAAACATGTTGTCATAACTACCTCTATCAAGCGAGATAAACCTACTGTGGTAAGAACCACTCCCTACGTACCCAAAATATTCAAACTCAGTACACTCTGATACCAAGTTGTAACACCCCGAAATAAACACAATAACTCAACAACAATATTAACAAATGACAACAATAAGAAGACAATTATATTTCATTAAGTTCCAATTAAAGTTTATAAAAGAGTATCATATGCGGATATACATTCAAAAGCCTATCCCAGAATCTATAGCATATGTTACATAATAGAATGAACTTCAAGCAAAAGAAATGCCCTAAAGGCTTACAATTTTCCAAGACAGTGCTTAGTTACAACAAAATGTAGACTTGTACAAATACATACAACAAAATAAACAAGATGAAGCCCTTGCTTCAAAGTCCTCCCAAGTTATTGTCTTGGCGGAGGCTGTAGACACCCCATTTTTTACCGCCTTTAAGACTTGGACGCGACTGGTGGTTTTGGAAGTTGTGCAGTGCAAAGGGTCGATTTCTTCGGCAAGAGGAGAGTCAAATCTCAACGTCATACCCCTTTTTGGACCAAAACAATTTTGATCAAAAGATTTTAGACCTTAAAACCCCCTGTTTCAAAATGTTTTTGAAATAAAGTTTTTACGATGTTCTGAGGCTCACATTTTGTCAAATGTTGCGCTTTTCGGTAAACCGAGCAAGGACAAAGTGGAAATGAACAAAAGAGAGATGAAATATTTGAAAAATCTTTCAAAACACCTTGTCTAGGGGTTTGGAGTTGAAGAAAAGAGGAGAAGAGAAAGGAAAACTAGTTTGGGAGAAGTTCGGCATGAATCCGGGTAGGACCAAATCTGCGCGGCTTCACCGAAACGGGCATAACTCTTTGCACAGGAGGAATTATAATGCGAGGTTGGCGCCATTGCAAAGCTAACTTCTGGGGCTTCAATGTGGCCGCATGGCAAACCAGAAAATCAGATGGCCAACCAGCTTTTTTGGTCAAAAGTCGTTCAGTATGAATCCGGGAAGGAGAGAAAACATCTGCGCGGGTTCACCGAAATGGGCATAACTCTTTGCACAGGAGGAATTAAGATATGAGGCCACCACCGTTGGAAAGCTTACTTCTGGGGCTTCATTTTTCACCGAAGAATCTCCTAAGGACAAGTCTGGGTGGCGGAGATATGGTTGGCTGAAGTCCGTTTGGACAGAATCTGCGCGGCTTCACCAAAACTGGCATAACTTTTTGCACAGGAGGAATTTTAATGCAAGGTTTGCGGCATTGGAAAGCTAACTTCAAGGGATTGATGGATGAGCAGCTTTGGGGCTTGAACCTTCTGACCCCTGGTCGGCCGACCAGGCCAAGTGGTCAGCCGACCACCTAGGACCTGTTTAACTGGTCGGCCAGCTTTGTCTCAGTAAGTGTATTCCAGCTGTGCCAACTGTTTGCCATTTGCTGCATCCTCTATACACGTGTATGGAGGATGTTTAACCTAGTTTTAAAGCTTCTTTGAAAGGCTTTAGCCCCTCTCTTCTATAAATGGAAGCCTCTTCTTCCATTGCAAGGGTTCAAGTTTTTTGGTTAAGAGATATACATACATCCCTCTCCATCTCTCTCTTTTGTGCTCAAAAGTCCATTTTTCTTGCATATTTACACTACATCTCTTAGCCTAACCCCTCCAATACCAACCTAAGCTTCTTGGAAGGTCTTGAGAGGTCCTAACATTTGAGTTTTTGGCCTCAAAAGCTGCTGGAGTCATTGGCTACAAGGGTAACACTCCTATTCCCTCTTTTTGGTCATTATCTTGCTTCATCTATTAGCTATACTTGCAAGCATTTTCAAGTCTTGGTGTAAACTGAAAATAGTCTTATTTTGGGCTCCTCTTCATGTTTGTTTAAGAGAATTTTTCTGTTGGGGGTCATCTACCCCCTTGTATGCTTCATCTCTCTTTTAGGGCTATTTTTTGCATCCTAGCTTAGCCTTACTTGCAAGAATTTTTGGACTTCGACATAAACTAAAAAAAGTCTTGTTTTGATATTATAAACTTGTTTATTTAAGGACTCTTTTCTGTTGGGGGTCATCTACCCCCTTGTATGCTTTATCTCTCTTTTAGGGCTATTTTTGCATCCTAGCTTAGCCTTACTTTCAAGCATTTTTGGACTTTGACATAAACTAGAAAAGGTCTTGTTTTGATATTCTAAACATGTTTTTTTAAGCACTCTTTTATGTTTGGAGTCATCTTCCCCCTATGCATGCTTCATCTCTTCATGATTAGGGTTATATATTAGAGCACTTGCAGTGGCTTAGATGCATTTTTGAGAGCCAAAATCAGAGGGGAGTGACCCCCTCTCTCCTTGTCTTGTTGGTTGGCCCTATTGGCCTTCCAAAGGGCCCCTCACTTGCATGTTGTGAAGTCACTTTTTGGGCCCAATTTGGTGAGTTTCAAGGTCTGCCCTAGCTCTGTCCAGGGCCTCTTTGACCATATTTTATGTCTATAATGCATATGTAGAACAATTCCATTCAAGGCCTTTTGAGGGGGCCTTTCATTGTATGATTCATTGACCCATTTCAGGGCCAATTTGGTGAGTTTTAGGCTTGTCATATTTGATTTCCAGAGTTTGTTTTGCCATGCTAAGTGTCCTTGTTGTATGTGTTGAGTAACCCCTTGTATGGCCTTCTAAAGAAGCTCATCATTTTTGCATGCATTGGCTGCATTTCGGTGGTAATTTGGGCATATTTTGTCATGTTTTATTCACTATTTTTGGCTGGTTTGATGAGTTCTCATACGCTTCATATACATGCCATGTAAACAATGCTTGCTAGCCAAATTTGCATGCTATTTTAGTCTGTCATGTTAGCACTTTTTGGCCATGCTTTAAACTAGAAATGTGCATGTTTTGGGACTGCCTTGCCTCTGTCTTTGTACCTCATAGCCAAATAGTGCTTGCTTTGCATAGTTGTAATTCAATACATGTGCCTAGCTTTGAGTTTCGGGGCTTATTTCATGCATCAGGTGCCTTATTTCCATGATTCGGGATCATTTAGCATCATGTTTCAGTGCTGGAGATTACATGCTTGTATGTCATCTTTCATCCCTTGCCATGCTTTGGTAGAGTGGCATTTTATGCCTTAGGTTCGGTCCTCGGTATGCGTCCACGTGTACACGCATTTCGGTTGTCTCTTTTCCATCTAATGGCCACTGATGTGAGTGTGGCTGAGGTCCATTCATGTTGGTGTAAGTCCATCGTGCATTGTGTATGTCATTTCAGTCTATAGCATTGCGTATGCTAGATTGCATGTTAGAGCATCGTGTATACCATGTCACATCGAGCATTGTGTATGCCATTTCATAGCATTGCGTATGCTAGGTTGTATGTTAATCGCATTGTGTATGCCATCTCATTTGCATTGTGTTTGGAATAGGAGTTAGCCCAAGCATGGGAAACGAGGTACGTTTCGTACCCCGAGTGACGGAACGTGTCTCAATTCCCTGTCGCCGACACTCCGGATTACCCATGATGGAGTTTAAGTGTTGTTGTGTTTTCATGTGCATTCATTTCATATTGAGTCGTGCAATTCGACTCCTCGGCCATCATGCAACGATATGCGTGATTGGTGGCATGAGGATCAAGGACTACACTCCCTGAAGAGTAGTCATGCAGACATATGTGAAAATACTTTGCCATGCCCCTTTGTTGCTCTCTGTTGCAGTAAATCAGAAATCAGCGGCCTTCTGGAGCGTTGCGCAATATTCCAAGAACAATTGCAAACAGAGGCAAACTGGGGCATCGTAATGGATTTCTGCGCAAGGTAACTCAAGCATGCATCATTCATCATTTGGAACAGAGCTGAGGCGGTCCATGGATTTGCGTGCTAATTTACCTGTTTTCCTAGATTAATTTGTTAATTAATTAGGATTTTGTATTTATTCAGACTATACTATTTATTCGGACTGTATATTATTTAATCGGACCCTCCGAGCAAGGGCACGACTGTAATAAGTGTGCGTGCGTGTGATGTATGTCTTCCAACCCCACGTCTTTCTCCCTTTTATTTACCAGCTTATGATGGTTAGATTAGGACATGTTTCAATTAACATACAGCATGATAGCATGTTTGCATTCATTCATCTGTTTTGCATGCACCAGGCTCGGCGCATCATACTAACTGCATTTTTATTTCAATTCCGAGTTGAATACTTGTTAGTTGTAGCATTTCACATGCCATCTTTAGAATAGCCGAGCCTATCTTAGTTTCATTTTGAATGTGTTGCATTAGGCATTTCTGTATAGTTAGGACCATGCATGGATTTCTAATTAGCTTCTGTTTTGGCTTGGAGTACCCGGTAAGCGGTTATGCTTTAGCATTCTTGCACGCGTGTGAGTGACTGCCATGATAGCATGCTTTACCATGAGGCTATTTGCTTATATGATATAACAGTCCGAATGCCTGTGGGTGAAGGTTAGGTTATTTGAATTGGAATAATGCATTGACAGTGAGTTTTAAGCCCACTAGATAGTGGCAAAACCATCTTTTCTAAGCCCACCCAAGGGTGACAAAATCTGCATTTCAAGCCTACTTGCGAGTAGCAAACCGCTTTCAAAAACCAAAATGAAATGTTTTGTTCCAATTCAGGCGATCCAGTCTATACTTGTATGCTGTGTGCATCACATAGTAAATCTAGGCTAATAACCGGAATAAGAACGCATAATGTTTTCAAAACTAGATATCATGGTTAGTAGAGACCGATCTTTGATCGGGCGAGCGGGGGTGCTCACGAAGTGACCTTCCCCAATCGTGCCCAATTTCCCGAGCCGAGGCAACTTTGGTGATGACGGACACGTGGCCTTAGGCAACGAGTCACGGTTTCTTAAATTCCCCCAAAATAAATATTTAGGTGGCGACTCTGTATCTGGCAAAGCAGTCCATGTTTGGCACTTCTTTCTAAAAAATCTGTTTTCCAAAACGATTTGCCGGATTTGGACTCTTTGATGAGTCATCGGTCTTGCATTGCACTCTGCGAGATTAGATACAGGACAGTGACACAAATTGAGTCCGAACTGTAGTGAGGCCCGAAGGCGCGTCTACAGTTTCTGGCGACTCCGCTGGGGAGTTAGAGAACTTGACTCGAACTCATGATATCTTGTTTTGAATACACTTATGTGTTTCTTTGCATTGCATTTTGCATTGGTGTGCCTAGGACACCGTGTTTGCCGTATGCTATTCCTAAACGGTTTGCCGGAGGCTCGCTTCGAGAAGCGTGCCATAAGGCTGACCGGTTACGGGCTCTGCCACGACAGGAACACAAACCCCAGTTTTACCAGGGCACTCTTTTTGACCATTCGGCCTAGTGCATATTGAAATCCGTAGTGACCATTCCAAACTAGGACAGGTTGCTTACTCGATCTTAGGTTGTTTGAAACCGCTACGTGCGTAGTGAAACCCTAGCTCCTGACAAGATAGGGCAGGGAAACCCTACCCCTCCATAGGGGTGTTTTGGCTCTTACTTGCTTGATACGTGCTGTCAGAGTGTGTCTCTACAGGTTGTATGTGTTGGTTTGCAAGTCTGGGTATCAGGCCTGCAGGCATCAGTATTTGGAAGAATCAGTTTTACCTGAGGGTATCAGTTCACCGGCAGAATTTTGGGCAGAATTCAATAGAGAGCACACTCATTCAACTATGCTTATATCTGCTCAGGTGAAATCAGGCTGAGATGCTGTCTGTTTTCTCTTTTGCTAGGGTAGTCTTGGAACCATAGCTTCAGAAGGCTCCAATATCCCCCGGGTACACCGAACTTGTGTTAATAGACTTTGTTGGGTCAGAAATTCAATTCAAGGGCAATCAGTGTTCCTTTACCAGAGGCAGGGTGAAAAGGTCGGTCAGGCACAGACCACCAGTACAGCAGCTACCGGCTCAGTGGTCTTTGAACAGCCAGGTTGAGATTTCGAGTCTACTGCAGAGATAGATATACGGGTGGTTCAATCAGATCAGGACAGTATGTCAGGCTTAGAAGAGATGGTACACCTACTCCAGGATAGTATGAAAGCCATGCAGCAAGACGCTGCCCGTCAAATGGAATTCGCCAAGCAACAGGCCGTGGTCATAGCCCAACAGGCAGAGACAATTGCCAGGTTAGAGCAGCAAACTGGTGTATCTACTTCACACCAGGCTCCTCCCCCACCAAGACTTCCCATACTCGGGGAGGCAACCCACGTTCAGGATGATACAAACATTCCAGGTGGGCCAGCTCCCCCCCCCCCCGGTTCTACCCCAGCTATCTAAAACACTCACTAACCTACCAGACTCCCCCTTTAAGTTCGAGACGGTCCCCACAGCATTGAAAGTGAGCAAGCTTGAGAAATTGTTCAAAAAGTCTTAGAGGGCCCACTCTATTCCTGATATAGAGGATGGTTATACCGACTCAGTGGTGACCTTGCCGGAGCGGTTTAAAATGCCGCATATCGATCGGTTCGATGGCTCTGAAGACCCAATGGTGCACCTCCAACTGTTTTCCGACATCTTGAGGCCAATGGGTTTGACCACAGCCCAGAAATTCTCACTATTCGGCCGAAGCCTGTCTGGGATAGCCGCAATCTGGTATGCAAAATTGGAGAACTCTGTGAAACAGAACTGGGAAGAGCTGGCTGAGGCCTTTATTGCTCAATACTCCTACAACACACAGATTGAGGTCACAACTCGTGATCTTGAAGTCACCCGCCAAGAGCCAAAGAAGGGTTTCTCAGAGTTCGTGACGAGATGGAGAGCAAAGGCCTCAATGATGACTACAAGGCTTTCCGACAAAGATCAGATCAGGATGATTGTTCGGAATCTGCATGGCAAGTTGCTGCAAAAGATGGTCGTTCTACCTCTGTTTACCTTTCTAGCCCTTCATTAAGTAGGGGTTCAAATCGAGGATGCCATCAGACAAGGGATCTTTGCAGAAGATAATGAGCCTTTGAAGAGGAATGTTGCTCGCAGTTCCAATGCTACTACTGATGGTAGCACAGCTGCGAAATGCTCAGAAGTAGACACCATCACCACTTCCCTTAATGGCCAAAAACCAACCCCTTCAACTCGGCTCCAAGCCCGAAAATTCCATCCTCTTTACATGAGTCTCTCTCAAGCTTTGGAAAAGCTACGAGAAGAAGGGCACCTAGAACTTGTAGAACCCCAACCCCTTCCAAACCCTCTTCCACCAAGATATGACCCAGCTAAATACTGTGCCTATCATCAACAACACGGTCATGATACGAACCGCTGCATCCGCCTCCGTCATAAGATTCAGGATCTTATTAACGAAGAGACCCTAGCTCCACCAAAAGGACCTCAGGTTAGTACTGACCCATCACCTCTACATCTCAACCTCATCCATATACTGCCGTCCACCTACGACCCCAGCGTATACATCACCCCGACCCATCTACCCAAGCCTGAGGTGTTTATCCCGGAAAGCATGGACTTATGCATGATGGGTGCATCTGAACCCCAATCATCCCAAACCCATGAACCCACTACTTCTGAGCTGAAGAGAATGATCGAAGATCTTCAGAGAACTGTGACAGATCTGGTCTCCGGGACATTGTCTCCGTCATCAACCACATCACATACCAGGGAGTTCATGTCAAAAGGCTCCCTAGTCTTGGAACGGGCTGCATTTGAGGAATGCCAATCCCTTGGCAAAGTGGAGGCGAGTGGAAAGAACAAGATAGGGGCGGACATGGATCCCCATGAACATCTTCTGTTGGCTGTTGAGGCTTTGAAAGCCGAGGGACTGAACAAAGAGCAAGTGCTCGCAGTTGTTGCAAAAACTGTGGACGACATTTTTGCCACTCAAGTTGGGGGCAGTTTGAATCAAGGGGCAAGTCGGGAAAGGGCCATTGTACCAAGAATATTCCTTTCAGCTCTAATCCCGTGCACAGAAGAAATTAGCAAACCCTGTCAGCGCTTGCCAATCCCTTTACTGGTGCGTCCAGCAAAAATCCACAAACTTCGAAGTATCTACCCCGAGGACAGAGGGTCTTCCATGCCCTCTATATGCCTTTGTCCAAAGCTCTCCAAATCCTTGTTGAACAAGGCCATCTCAAACCCCTTGAGCCTCGGCTTCTTCTGAACCCTCTTCCGGCTACGCATGATGCTACCCAGTACTGCGCGTACCATCAGTAAACTGGCCATACTACCGACAACTGCTTCCGTCTTCGCCATAAAGTACAGGATCTATTTGACAATGGGGTCATCCTCCCGCCGAGCTCAGCAAAGTCTATCAGCACTGGATCGGTGAACTTGGGGGACAATGTGATGTGATCGGGGGATGAACCAGCTGCGGGTGGTGCTCGATTAACTCCAGACGTGGAAATGGCACGCACTGTTCTGAGCAATATGCAAATACCGGTTTTTGTGCTTTCTGACTTGGGTATTGAGTCAGTCTTGTTGTTTTGTATAGAGTCAGTCTTTTCTTACTGAGTCAGTTGGGTCTGCCTTGTTGTACCGAGTCAGTCATGTTTTGTTGGAGTCTGGTGAGTTTGGGGGTGTTACCTCGGATATAACTATTTTGTTTTGTGTTTGTCTTTTCACTTTCTTTTGAGTCTGTTTCTGCCTTGGAGCCAGTAATGCCAACAGATTTGAATGAACAGCAGTGATTTTCACATTCTTGTGTTGGCTTCTGCCTTGTGCCAGTTGTGCCAGAACTTTGAATGAAACGAGTGCTTTTCACCTACTTTTCTGTGCTTTGAAAATCATTGCATTGACCTAAGTTTTTTTAAAAATTGTTTTGAACATTGTGATGAAAACGAAGATGAAGGAATTCCTCGGGTTTTGCAAAATTTGATCATTTGAAAGAAAGAGAGGCACGCTAAGCCCTTAATGAATGAAATCATGTTTGTTAATGTAAGTACCAAGAAGGATCCTGGCTTGATCCAGATTGGTTCTACATTGTCTTTCGCGCGAGCGATTAGTCGCTTTCTTAAAAGATTTCAAAAAATATTTTGCACAGTCCTGCGAAGACCTGTGTGGAATCATTCTCGAGATTGTGCAGCTTAGGATCGCTCTCAGCCTCGAGACTCGACCCCCCTTTGCTTTTAAACCTTGATCCTTAACTCAGAATGTTCAACGGTCAACCGCAATGTGAGGCCTGTGTGGCCAGATTCGAAGCTGTCCTCGACCTAGGGGCAGAAAAATGTCAGATGTGCTCGAAGAGCTAAAGATTGATCATCTTGCGAATCAATGAAGACTGGCAAGAATGCCAAATCCCAGAAGGGAAGAAAGAAGAAAGTATTGCTGAAGGATAACTGAGTTCCTACCCACAACACTAGGGGCAGATTCAGCCCCCCTTTGGATAGACTCCTGCATCGTCAGCAAACAGCAGCCATTCTCCTGGATTCAAATGACTTCAGGATCTCAAAACCATTTGTCATGGACAAAGCTACACTTTTACCCTTGAGAGGCTCGCTGGGTCGAAAACCCGGAAGGACAACCCAGGCAAAAGTTAGAGCAAGAAAAAAAAATGCAAAAAAAAATGAAGAAAAAGAAATGAAAAAAAAAATCGGAAAGATTAAAGAAAAGAAAATGAAAAGAAATGAAAAGAATAGAAGAACAAAGCTCGCAAGGTTGAAAACCCAAAAGGGCGGCCTTGGCAAAAGTTAGAGCGCAAAAGGAGAGGTTAATACCCGAGTGTACCTTAACCCCGAACTACGTAAGGCTTGATTCCCATCTTTGAGATACGTAGGCAACTTCATCCTGAAGTCCAGCCGTAAAACACTTCAAATTGATTATGCCCGTGTAATGGTTTTGATCATCTTCGCCTTCTCTGTATCCGAGAATTTGGTTGTGTTCGTCACTCTGAGGACTGACTACAATGCGTTGCGGTGCCATTCAAACAAGGGGCAACTTTCTGTTGCCATTCAATGCGCCGTGGTGCCGCTCAAACAAGGGGCAACTTTCCGTTGCCATGCAGCTCTCTTCACGCAAGGGACAATTTTCCTTCAGATCTGAAGTTGTGCATCTCAAGAGTAGGTTCTGTGCTCGTTGAGCAGTGACCATTTGCAAAAATAGTTTTCGAGAATTTTTTAATGAGGTTGACTAATCCTCTCGAAAATTATTCCATTCTTCTGAAACTAGACCATTTCTTGGACCCAAAAAAGGAAAATTTTCAGTGCTCATAGCCTGACTTGCATGATTTTAAATCAGAAAATTGAACAAGCATGTTAATCTAACTCTCATGTTGGTCAAAATTGTTTTAACAGAAAGCCAAAAACAAAAAATGGTCAAAATGATGAACTAGGGGCACAGTTGAGTCAGGTGTTCTGTCTTTTCCCCATTGTCAACACACTTGCTAGAAAGGGCACTCTATCTGCCAGAAAGGGCATTCTACCTGCCAGAAAGGGGCACCACTGAAGCTAACAGAAAAGGGCTAAAAGCTCTCTCATCCTCCAAGCAGCGAGGTATCGAGTCAAGTGTGAACCACGAACTGGAATGGATCAAGATATCCACTCCCTTATCCGGACGGATCTGGTCACGTCCAAACTCCCCAGCAGAGCATCATCAACAGATGTTAGTTGCAGATTTACTACACATCCTGTTGTAGCACAACCCCTCTGTGGGAGAAACTCACTGTTGTGAGCAGAAGAAAGAGAATCTAGCAAAATGCTAGGGGCAAGAGCCCGCAACTTCTTGTTTATCCATCAACCACCCAGGGGAGGTATAAAAAATGAGAGATTAAAGAAAAGAGAGATGTGCGCTGAGAGAAAAAGTGAGGAAAAGGGTTTTGTGAGAAAAACCGAGCCTGAGGGCCGAGTGATGTGAGAATCACAAATATGAAATGGGGGGAAACAATACCCGGAGAAACTGGCTCCTCGTGCACCAAGAGGTATCTTGCCTTTGTAACACAGCTGAGTGTTGTGTCTGTGTGTTTTGTTTGTCTCGATCCTTGTGGTGAGTCGTTTAGGCGTCAATAAATGTGTTTAGGTTGTTTTATCTTGTTTTTCCTTTGTTGAGTTGTGTTTAAGTTATTTTACCTTTTGTTTTTCGTTGTTCAGTCTTTTTCGCTGTGTTCAGTCGTAGGCTCAATACCCGGTTAAGAATTTGTTTCTCCATTCCAAAATGATTCGTTTTGTGCTCAGGAGTGCCGTGCCGTTCTCCACATTTGTGCAAAACAAGATTTGTTCTTTCACAAAACCACAGGGCTCAACCCAGATCATGTGAAAACGATAAAACCAGGACCTATCTGAAGCTATGAAAGTTCCGGACTGCAAAGCAAAAGAAAAGAGGGAAAATTTGGAGCATCCGAGTTTGTTTCAACTTCTACAGGTTCCGTTTTTGCATCCCGTCTTTTCAGATCGGACTGTCTGTTCAGACTGAGTTGTGTACCGAGTAAACCGAATACTGTGTTATGAGCTGCATGTTCAGAATGAGCAGTGTGCTGATACAAGCAGTGTGTTCAAAGTGAACAGAATACTGTGTTGACTGTTTCACTATTTCAAGCCAGAATGGCGATCAGAAGTACTCTCCTTGAATACCATACCCCGTCAGAGTAAAGCGGTTTACCGCCACTCACTCCATTAGGTGTTTTCTAAAGTGCCACTATGTTTGTTTATTGCATTCCCTAAATGTCATGCTCTACATGGCTTGTAACATGTACTGTATCATCGCACTTGTTGCATTCATTTGCATCTTGTATTATCTCTTATTGTTTATCCTTTTACGCCGGGCAGCGTTTAGGATCCTGGTCCCTCGGGACTTAACTTAGGATGCGTGGAACGCGCTCCTGAGTTACCTGACCTCTTCTCACGATTTCAGTGTGGTTTGAGTGCCCGTTTCCTCACACGATTTCAGCGTGTTTGGAATTTATCTCAGGTTGCGTTGTGTACGCACCTGGGCGATTGTTTTCGGACCTCTTCTCACGATTTCAGCATGGTTAGAGTGTTCCCATTCCTTACGCGGTTTCAGCGTGTTTGGAATTTATCCCAGGTTGCATTGTAGACGCACTGGGCGGGTTGTTGGACCTCCTCTCACGATTTCAGCGTGGTTTGAGTATCCCGTTCCTCACACGATTTCAGCGTGTTTGGATCTGATCTCAGGTTGCGTTCTGCGCGCACTTGAGAGGTTGTTTTCAGACCTCTTCTCACGATTTCAGCGTGGTTAGAGTGTTTCCATTCCTTACGCGGTTTCAGCATGTTTGGAATTTTTCCCAGGTTGCGTTGTAGACGCGCTGGATGGGTTGCTGGATCTCCTCTCACGATTTCAGCGTGGTTTGAGTGTCCCGTTCCTCACACGATTTCAGCGTGTTTGGATCTTATCTCAGGTTGCGTTGTGCGCGCACTTGAGCGGTGGTTTTCGGACCTCTTCTCACGATTTCAGCGTGGTTAGAGTGTTCCCATTCCTTACGCGGTTTTAGCGTGTTTGGAATTTAACCCAGGTTGCGTTGTAGACGCGCTGGGCGGGTTGTTTTTGGACCTCCTCTCACGAGTTCAGCGTGATTGGAGCCTCCCATTCCTCACACGATTTCAGCGTGTTTGGAATTTATCTTAGGTTGCGTGGAACACGCTCCTGATTGATTTTCTTTGTTCTTCCTCCACTCACAAGTCTAGCGTGGTTGTAGTGTGTTCACCCTTTGCCTCTATTGTACTCTCTGTTGCATCGCATCTATTATCTATTGCATCACATCTATTTTATCTATTACATCATATCTATTTTACTCCTTGGTCCAGGAGACCTTAAATCCTACATCTTCATTCGCACTGTCTTATGCACTTTCTGGTCTAGGAGACCTTAAATCCTCTAAAGGTGCAATTTCTTTGGTGTTTGTCGTGCCCAAACGACTTCCGGTGGTCTGGTATAGCCACCTGCCTGTGTTTGCGGTGAGTTCCTAGGAGACCAACTGAGACGGTGGAAACTAGAGTTCGAATGGCTCTTGCCTAGAACGTAAAGGTTCGGGATTTTTGAGACTAAAGTCTGGTTTAAATACCCAGGGGTATATCCTTGGCTTGAAATCTGCATGGAAGCCCCATAGATTGAGATAGCCTATGTATGCGCCTTAATTCTGGATAACGAATCAACCTAGTCTGTCACCCTGTTGGAGAATAGGGAAAGCTGCAACCATAGTCAGGAAGAAAAGTAGTACCTGTGGTTCAATTGAAAAGAAGAAGAAGGTTCCCACATCAGCATGAGGTAGGACATTGCCGAGGTAAGTCATTGCCAATTGCCTCTGTAAGGTACCTCCCTTTTCTTAGCTATCACATTGCATTTTAGTCATTACAGTGCATTGCATAAATCCTGAATTTGCAAACCGGCTTCGCATAGCGTATAAGTCCAATTTTCAAAACCGGCTTCGCGTAACTTATAAGTCCAATTTTCAAACCGGCTTCGCATAACGTATAAGTCCAATTTTCAAACCGGCTTCACGCAGCGTATAAGTCCAATTATCAAAATCTTCCCACATATCATTTTGCATCCTGCCCCTGAACTACGCTGGTTTGATTCCTTGCAAAGGAATACGTAGGCAGCCTGCGGGCACAACCATTTATTTATCTATATTTTGTTTGTTTGTCCAAGTCTTCGGCCTTGTCAAAAATGGGTCGTCTCTAGGCTTTGACACTCACTCCCGTCACTTCTTGACTTCCGAGTTCTGTCAAAGAGGGGCAACTGTAGACACCCCATTTTTGACCGCCTTTAAGACTTGGACGCGATTGGTGGTTTTGGAAGTTGTGCAGTGCAAAGGGTCAATTTCTTCGGCAAGAGGAGAGTCAAATCTCAACTTCATACCCCTTTTTGGACCAAAATAATCCTGATCAAAAGATTTTAGACCTTAAAACCCTCTCTTTCAAAATGTTTTTGAAATAAAGTTTTTACGATGTTCCGAGGCTCGTATTTTGTCAAATGTTACGCTTTTCGGTAAACCGAGCAAGGACAAAGTGGAAATGAAAGAAAGAGAGATGAAATCTTTGAAAAATCTTTCAAAACACCTTGTCTAGGGGTTTGAAGTTGAAGAAAAGAGGAGAAGAGAAAGGAAAACTAGTTTGGGAGAAGTTCGGCATGAATCCGGGTAGGACCAAATCTGCGCGGCTTCACCGAAACGGGCATAACTCTTTGCACAGGAGGAATTTTAATGCGAGGTTGGCACCATTGCAAACCTAACTTCTGGGGCTTCAATGTGGCCACATGGAAAACCAGAAAATCAGATGGCTAACCTCCCTTTTTGGTCAAAAGTGTTTCAATATGAATCTAAGAAGGAGAGAAAGTATCTGCGCGGCTTCACCGAAACAGGAATAACTCTTTGCACAGAAGGAATTACGATATGAGGCCACCACCATTGGAAATATTACTTCTGGGGCTTCATTTTTCACTCAAGAATCTCCTAAGGACAAGTCCGGGTGGGGGAGATATGGTTGGTTGAAGTCCGTTTGGACCGAATCTGCGCAGCTTCACAAAAACTGGCATAACTTTTTGCACAGGAGGAATTTTAATGCAAGGTTTGCGGCATTGGAAAGCTAACTTCAAGGGCTTCATGTACGACCAGATTTGGTGCTTGAACCTTCTGACCCCTGGTCGGTCGACCAGGCCAAGTGGTCGGCCGACCACCTTGGACCTGTTTAACTGGTCGGCCAGCTTTGTCTCAGTAAGTGTATTCCAGCTGTGCCAGCTGTTTGCCATTTGCTGCATCCTCCATACACGAGTATGGAGGATGTATAACCTAGTTTTAAAGCTTCTTTGAGAAGCTTTAGCCCCTCTCTTCTATAAATGGAAGCCTCTTCTTCCATTGCAAGGGTTCAAGTTTTTTGGTTAAGAGATATACATACATCCCTCTCTATCTCTCTCTTTTGTGCTCAAAAGTCCATTTTTCTTGCATATTTACACTACATCTCTTAGCCTAACCCCTCCAATACCAACCTAAGCTTCTTGGAAGGTCTTGAGAGGTCCTAAGATTTGAGTTTTTGGCCTCAAAAGCTGCTGGAGTCATTGGCTACAAGGGTAACACTCCTATTCCCATTTTTTGGTCATTATCTTGCTTCATCTATTAGCTATACTTGCAAGCATTTTCGAGTCTTGGTGTAAACTGAAAATAGTCTTATTTTGGGCTCCTCTTCATGTTTGTTTAAGAGCATTTTTCTGTTGGGGGTCATCTACCCCCTTGTATGCTTCATCTCTCTTTTAGGGCTATTTTTTGCATCCAAGCTTAGCCTTACTTGCAAGAATTTTTGGACTTCAACATAAACTAAAAAAAAGTCTTGTTTTGATATTATAGACATATTTGTTTAAGGACTCTTTTCTGTTGGGGGTCATCTACCCCCTTGTATGCTTTATCTCTCTTTTAGGGCTATTTTTGCATCCTAGCTTAGCCTTACTTTCAAGCATTTTTGGACTTCGAAATAAACTAGAAAAAGTATTTTTTTGATATTCTAAATTTGTTTTTTTAAGGACTCTTTTCTGTTTGAAGTCATCTTCCCCCTATGCATGCTTCATCTCTTCATGATTAGGGCTATGCATTAGAGCACTTGCATTGGCCACGGTTTGGCCTCTTAGCTACTGAAATCTAGTGGATTTTCAGTGGCTTAGATGCATTTTTGAGAGCCAAAATCAGAGGGGAGTGACCCCCTCTCTCCTTGTCTTGTTGGTTGGCCCTATTGGCCTTCCAAAGAGCCCCTCACTTGCATGTTGTGAAGACACTTTTTGGGCCCAATTTGGTGAGTTTCAAGGTCTGCCCTAGCTCTGTCCGAGGCCTCTTTGACCATATTTTATGTCTATAATGCATGTGTAGAACAATTCCATTCAAGGCCATTTGTGGGGGCCTTTCATTGTATGATTCATTGACCCATTTCAGGGCCAATTTGGTGAGTTTTAGGCTTGTCATATTTGATTTCTAGAGTTGGTTTTCCATGCTAAGTGTCCTTGTTGTATGTGTTGAGTTACCCCTTGTATGGCCTTCTAAAGAAGCTCATCATTTTTGCATGCATTGGCTGCATTTCAGTAGTTATTTGGTCATATTTTGTCATGTTTTATGCACTATTTTTGGCTGGTTTGATGAGTTCTCATGCGCTTCATATACATGCCATGTAAACCATGCTTGCTAGCCAAATTTGCATGCTATTTTAGTCTATCATGTTAGCACTTTTTGGCCATGCTTTAAACTAGAAATGTGCATGTTTTGGGACTGCCTTGGCTCTATCTTTGTACCTCATGGCCAAATAACGCTTGCTTTGCATAGTTATAATTCAATACATGTGCCTAGCTTTGAGTTTCGGGGCTTATTTCATGCATCGGGTGCTTTATTTCCATGTTTCGGGATCATTTAGCATCATGTTTCAGTGCTGGAGATTACTTGTTTGTATGCCATCTTTCATCCCTTGCCATGCTTTGGTAAAGTGGCAATTTATGCCTTAGGTTCGGTCCTCGGTATGTGTGCACGTGTACACGCATTTCGGTTGTCTCTTTTCCATCTAATGGCCACTGATGTGAGTGTGGCTGAGGTCCATTCATGTTGGTGTAAGTCCATCGTGCATTGTGTATGTCATTTCGGTCCATAGCATTGCGTATGCTAGATTGCATGTTAGAGCATCGTGTATGCCATGTCACATCGAGCATTGTGTATGCCATTTTATAGCATTGCGTATGCTAGGTTGTATGTTAATTGCATTGTGTATGCCATCTCATTTGCATCGTGTTTGGGATAGGAGTTAGCCCAAGCACGGGAAACGAGGTACGTTTCGTACTCCGAGTGACGGAACGTGTCTCAATTCCCTGTCACCGACACTCCGGATTACCCGTGACGGAGTTTAGGTGTTGTTGTGTTTTCATGTGCATTCATTTCATATTGAGTCGTGCAATTCGACTCCTCAGCCATCATGCATCGATATGCGTGATTGGTGGCACGAGGATCAAGGACTACACTCCCTGAAGAGTAGTCATGCAGACATATGTGAAAATACTTTGCCATGCCCCTTTGTTGCTCTCTGTTGCAGTAAATCAGAAATCAGCGGCCTTCTGGAGCGTTGCGCAATATTCCAAGAACAATTGCAAACAGAGGCAAACTGGGGCATCGAAATGGATTTCTGTGCAAGGCAACTCAAGCATGCATCATTCATCATTTGGAACAGAGCTGAGGCGGTCCATGGATTTGCGTGCTAATTTACCTATTTTCCTAGATTAATTTGTTAATTAATTAGGATTTTGTATTTATTCAGACTGTACTATTTATTCGGACTGTATATTATTTAATCGGACCCTCCGAGCAAGGGCACGACTGTAATAAGTGTGCGTGCGTGTGATGTATGTCTTCCAACCCCACGTCTTTCTCCCTTTTATTTACCAGCTTATGATGGTTAGATTAGGGCATGTTTCAATTAACATACAGCATGATAGCATGTTTGCATTCATTCATCTGTTTTGCATGCACCAGGCTCGGCGCATCATACTAACTGCATTTGTATTTCAATTCCGAGTTGAATACTTGTTAGTTGTAGCATTTCACATGCCATCTTTAGAATAGCCGAGCCTATCTTAATTGCATTTTGAATGTGTTGCATTAGGCATTTCTGTATAGTTAGGACCATGCATGGATTTCTAATTAGCTTCTGTTTTGGCTTGGAGTACCCGATAAGTGGTTATGCTTTAGCATTCTTGCACTCGTGTGAGTGACTGCCATGATAGCATGCTTTACCATGAGGCTATTTGCTTATATGATATAACTGCCCGAATGCCTGTGGGTGAAGGTTGGGTTATTTGAATTGGAATAATGCATTGACTGTGAGTTTTATGCCCACTAGATAGTGGCAAAACCATCTTTTCTAAGCCCACCCGAAGGTGACAAAATCTTTATTTCAAGCCTACTTGCGAGTAGAAAACCACTTTCAAAAACCAAAATGAAATGTTTTGTTCCAATTCAGGCGATCCAGTCTATACTTGTATGCTGTGTGCATCACATAGTAAATCTAGGCTAATAACCGGAATAAGAACGCATAATGTTTTCAAAACTAGATATCATGATTAGTAGAGGCCGATCTTTGATCGGGCGAGCGGGGGTGCTCACGAAGTGAGCTTCCCCAATCGTGCCCAATTTCCCGAGCCGAGGCAACTTTGGTGATGACGGATACGTGGCCTTAGGCAACGAGTCAGGGTTTCCTAAATTCCCCCAAAATAAATATTTAGGTGGCGACTCTGTATCTGGCAAAGCAGTCCATGTTTAGCACTTCTTTCTAAAAAATCTGTATTCTAAAACGATTTGCCGGATTTGGACTCTTTGATGAGTCATCGGTCTTGCATTGCACTCTACGAGATTAGATACAGGACCGTGACACAAATTGAGTCCGAACTGTAGTGAGGCTCGAGGGCGCGTCTACAGTTTCTGGCGACTCCACTGGGGAGTTAGAGAACTTGACTCGAACTCATGATATCTTGTTTTGAATACACTTATGTGTTTCTTTGCATTGCATTTTGCATTGGTGTGCCTAGGACACCGTGTTTGCCGTATGCTATTCCTAAACGGTTTGCCGGAGGCTCGCTTCCAGAGGCGTGCCATAAGGCTGACCGGTTACGGGCTCTGCCACGACGGGAACACAAACCCCAGTTTTACCAGGGCACCCTTTTTGACCATTCGGCCTTGTGCATATTGAAATCCGTAGTGACCATTCCAAACTAGGACAGGTTGTTTGAAACCGCTACGTGCGTAGTGAAACCCTAGCTCCTGACAAGATAGGACAGGGAAACCCTACCCCTCCATAGGGGTGTTTTGGCTCTTACTTGCTTGATACGTGCTGTCAGAGTGTGTCTCTACAGGTTGTATGTGTTGGTTTGCAAGTCTGGGTATCAGGCCTGCAGGCATCAGTATTTGGAAGAATCAGTTTTACCTGAGGGTATCAGTTCACCGGCAGAATTTTGGGCAGAATTCAGTAGAGAGCACACTCATTCAACTATACTTATATCTGCTCAGGTGAAATCAGGCTGAGATGCTGTCTGTTTTCTCTTTTGCTAGGGTAGTCTTGGAACCATAGCTTCAGAAGGCTCCAATATCCCCCGGGTACACCGAACTTGTGTTAATAGACTTTGTTGGGTCAGAAATTCAGTTCAAGGGCAATCAGTATTCCTTTACCAAAGGCAGGGTGAAAAGGTCGGTCAGGCACAGACCACCAGTACAGCAGCTACCAGCTCAGTGGTCTTTGAACAGCCAGGTTGAGATTTTGAGTCTACTGCAGAGATAGATATACTGGTGGTTCAATTAGATCAGGACAGTATGTCAGGCTTAGAAGAGATGGTACGCCTCCTCCGGGATAGTATGAAAGCCATGCAGCAAGACGCTGCCCGTCAAATGGAATTCGCCAAGCAACAGGCCGTGGTCATAGCCCAACAGGCAGAGACAATTGCCAGGTTAGAGCAGCAAATTGGTGTATCTACTTCACACCAAGCTCCTCCCCCACCAAGAGTTCCCATACTCGGGGAGGCAACCCACATTTAGGATGATACAAACATTCCAGGCGGGCCAGCTCCCCCCCCCCCCCCCCGCGGTTCTACCCCAGCTATCTAAAACACTCACCAACCTACCAGACTCCTGCTTTGAGTTCGAGACAGACCCCACAGCATTGAAAGTGAGCAAGCTTGAGAAATTGTTCAAAAAGTCTCAGGGGGCCCACTCTATTCCTGATATAGAGGATGGTTATACTGACTCAGTGGTGACCTTGCCGGAGCGGTTTAAAATGCCGTATATAGATCGGTTCGATGGCTCTGAAGACCCAATGGTGCACCTCCAACTGTTTTCTGACATCTTGAGGCCAATGGGTTTGACCACAGCCCAGAAATTCTCACTATTTGGCCAAAGCCTGTCTGGGATAGCCGCAATCTGGTATGCAAAATTGGAGAACTCTGTGAAACAAAACTGGGAAGAGCTGGCTGAGGCCTTTATTGCTCAATATTCCTACAACGCACGGATTGAGGTCACAACTCGTGATCTTGAAGTCATCCGCCAAGAGCCAAATGAGGGTTTCTCAGAGTTCGTGACGAGATGGAGAGCAAAGGCCTCAATGTTGACTATAAGGCTTTCTGACAAAGATCAGATCAGGATGATTGTTCGGAATCTGCATGGCAAGTTGCTGCAAAAGATGGTCGTTCTACCTCTATTTACCTTTCGAGCCCTTCATTAAATGGGGGTTCAAATCGAGGATGCCATCAGACAAGGGATCTTTGCAGAAGATAATGAGCCTTTGAAGAGGAATGTTGCTCGCAGTTCCAATGCTACTACTGATGGTAGCACAGCTGCAAAATGCTCAAAAGTAGACACCATCACCACTTCCCTTAATGGCCAAAAAACAACCCCTTCAACTCGGTCCCAAGCCCAAAAATTCCATCCTCTTTACATGAGTCTCTCTCAAGCTTTGGAAAAGCTGCGAGAAGAAGGGCACCTAGAACTTCTAGAACCCCAACCCCTTCCAAACCCTCTTCCACCAAGATATGACCCAGCTAAATACTGTGCCTATCATCAACAACATGGTCATGATACGAATCACTGCATCCGCCTCCGTCATAAGATTCAGGATCTTATTAACGAAGAGACCCTAGCTCCACAAAAAGGACCTCAGGTTAGTACTGACCCATCACCTCTATATCTCAACCTCATCCATATACTGTCGTCCACCTACGACCCCAGCATATACATCACCCCAACCCATCTACCCAAGCTTGAGGTGTTTATCCCGGAAAGCATGGACTTATGCATGATAGGTGCATCTGAACCCCAATCATCCCAAACCCATGAACCCACTACTTCTGAGCTGAAGAGAATGATCGAAGATCTTCAGAGAACTGTGACAGATCTGGTCTCCGGGACATTGGCTCCGTCATCAACCACATCACATACCAGGGAGTTCATGTCAAAAGGCTCCCTAGTCTTGGAACGGACTGCATTTGAGGAATGCCAATCCCTTGGCAAAGTGGAAGCGAGTGGAAAGAACAAGATAGGGGCGGACATGGATCCCCATGAACATCTTCTGTTGGCTG
This sequence comes from Camellia sinensis, assembly GCF_055761805.1. Classification (NCBI taxonomy): domain Eukaryota; kingdom Viridiplantae; phylum Streptophyta; class Magnoliopsida; order Ericales; family Theaceae; genus Camellia; species Camellia sinensis. Next base: position 144,505,136 of record NC_138962.1, read on the forward strand.
TTGAGGCTTTGAAAGCCGAGGGACTGAACAAAGAGCAAGTGCTCGCAGTTGTTGCAAAACCTGTGGACGAAATTTTCGCCACTCAAGTTGGGGGTAGTTTGAATCAAGGGGCAAGCCGGGAGAAAGGCCATTGTACCAAGAATGTTCCTTTCAGCTCTAATCCCGCGCACAGAAGAAATCAGCAAACCGTGTCAGCGCATGCCAATCCCTTTACTGGTGCGTCCAGAAAAAATCCACAAACCTCGAAGTATCTACCCCGAGGACAGAGGGTCTTCCATGCCCTTTATATGCCTTTGTCCAAAGCTCTCCAAATCCTTGTTGAACAAGGCCATCTCAAACCCCTTGAGCCTCGGCTTCTTCGGAACCCTCTTCCGGCTACGCATGATGCTACCCAGTACTACGCGTACCATCAGTAAACTGGCCATACTACCGACAACTGCTTCCGTTTTCGCCATGAAGTACAGGATCTATTTGACAATGGGGTCATCCTCCCGCCGAGCTCAGCAAAGTCTATCGGCACTGGATCGGTGAACTTGGGGGATAATGTGATGTGATCGGGGGATGAACCAGCTGTGAGTGGTGCTCGATTAACTCCAGACGTGGGAATGGCAGGCACTGTTTTGAGCAATATGCAAATACCAGTTTTTGTGCTTTCTGACTTGGGTATTGAGTCAGTCTTGTTGTTTTGTATGGAGTCAGTCTTTTCTTACTTAGTCAGTTGGGTCTGCCTTGTTGTACCGAGTCAGTCATGTTTTGTTGGAGTCTGGTGATTTTGAGGGTGTTACCTCGGATATAACTATTTTGTTTTGTGTTTGTCTTTTCACTTTTTTTTGAGTCTATTTCTGCCTTGGAGCCAGTAATGCCAACAGATTTGAATGAACAGTAGTGATTTTCACATTCTTGTGTTCGCTTCTGCCTTGTGCCAGTTGTGTCAGAACTTTGACTGAAACGATAGTGCTTTTCACCTACTTTTCTGTGCTTTGAAAATCATTGCATTGACCTAAGTTTTTTTAAAAATTGTTTTGAACATTGTGATGAAAACGAAGATGAAGGAATTCTTCGGGTTTTGCAAAATTTGATCATTTGAAAGAAAGAGAGGCACGCTAAGCCCTTAATGAATGAAATCATGTTTGTTAATGTAAGTACCGAGAAGGATCCTGGCTTGATCCAGATTGGTTCTACATTGTCTTTCGCGCGAGCGATTAGTCGCTTTCTTAAAAGATTTCAAAAAATGTTTTGCGCAGTCCTGCAAAGACCTGTGTGGAATCGTTCTTGAGATTGTGCAGCTTAGGATCGCTCTCAGCCTCGAGACTCGAACCCCCTTTGCTTTTAAACCTTGATCCTTAACTCAGAATGTTCAACGGTCAACCGCAATGTAAGGCCTGTGTGGCCAGATTCGAAGCTGCCCTCGACCTAGGGGCAGAAAAATGTCAGATGTGCTCGAAGAGCTAAAGATGGATCATCTTGTGAATCAATGAAGACTGGCAAGAATGCCAAATCCCAGAAGGGAAGAAAGAAGAAAGTATTGCTGAAGGATAACTGAGTTCCTACCCACAACACTAGGGGCAGATTCAGCCCCCCTTTGGATAGACTCCTGCATCGTCAACAAACAGCAGCCATTCTCCTGGATTCAAATGACTTCAGGATCTCAAAACCATTTGACATGGACAAAGCTACACTTTTACCCTTGAGAGGCTCGCTGGGTCGAAAACCCGGAAGGACAACCCAAGCAAAAGTTAGAGCAAGAAAAAAAAAAAAAAGAAAAATGCAAAAAAAAAATGAAAAAAATGAAATGAAAAAAAAAATCTTGAAAAGATTAAAGAAAAGAAAATGAAAAAAAAAGAAGAACAAAGCTCGCAAGGTTGAAAACCCAGAAGGGCGGCCTTGGCAAAAGTTAGAGCGCAAAAGGAGAGGTTAATACCCAAGTGTACCTTAACCCTAAACTACGTAAGGCTTGATTCCCATCTTTGAGATACGTAGGCAACTTCATCCTGAAGTCCAGCCGTAAAACACTTCAAATTGATTGTGCCCATGTAATGGTTTTGATCATCTTCGCCTTCTTTGTATCCGAGAATTTGGTTGTGTTCGTCACTCTGAGGACTGACTACAATGCGCTGCGGTGCCATTCAAACAAGGGGCAACTTTCTGTTGCCATTCAATGCGTCGTGGTGCTGCTCAAACAAGGGGCAACTTTCCGTTGCCATGCAGCTCTCTTCACGCAAGGGACAATTTTCCTTCAGATCTGAAGTTGTGCATCTCAAGAGTAGGTTCTATGCTCGTTGAGCAGTGACCATTTGCAAAAATAGTTTTTGAGAATTTTTAATGAGGTTGACTAATCCTCTCGAAAATTATTCCATTCTTCTGAAACTAGACCATTTCTTGGACCCAAAAAAGGAAAATTTTCAGTGCTCATAACCTGACTTGTATGATTTTAAATTAGAAAATTGAACAAGCATGTTAATCTAACTCTCATGTTGGTCAAAATTGTTTTAACAGAAAGTCAAAAACAAAAAATGGTCAAAATGATGAACTAGGGGCACAGTTGAGTCAGGTGTTCTGTCTTTTCCCCATTGTCAACACACTTGCTAGAAAGGGCACTCTATCTGCCAGAAAGGGCATTCTACCTGCCAGAAAGGGGCACCACTGAAGCTAACAGAAAAGGGCTGAAAGCTCTCTCATCCTCCAAGCAGCGAGGTATCGAGTCAAGTGTGAACCACGAACTGGAATGGATCAAGATATCCACTCCCTTATCCGGACAGATTTGGTCACATCCAAACTCCCCAGTAGAGCATCATCAACAGATGTTAGTTGCAGATTTACTACACATCCTGTTGTAGCACAACCCCTCTGTGGGAGAAACTCACTGTTGTGAGCAGAAGAAAGAGAATCTAGCAGAATGCTAGGGGCAAGAACCCGCAACTTCTTGTTTATCCATCAACCACCCAGGGGAGGTATAAAAAATGAGAGATTAAAGAAAAGGGAGATGTGCGCTGAGAGAAAAAGTGAGGAAAAGGGTTTTGTGAGAAAAACCGAGCCTGAGGGCCGAGTGATGTGAGAATCACAAATATGAAATGGTGGGAAACAATACCCGGAGAAACTGGCTCCTCGTGCACCAAGAGGTATCTTGCCTTTGTAACACAGCTGAGTGTTGTGTCTGTGTGTTTTGTTTGTCTCGATCCTTGTTTTGAGTCGTTTAGGCGTCAATAAATGTGTTTAGGTTGTTTTATCTTATTTTTCCTTTGTTGAGTTGTGTTTAAGTTGTTTTACCTTTTGTTTTCCGTTGTTCAGTCTTTTTCGCTGTGTTCAGTCGTAGGCTCAATACCCGGTTAAGAATTCGTTTCTCCATTCCAAAATGATTCGTTTTGTGCTCAGGAGTGCCGTGCCGTTCTCCACATTTGTGCAAAACAAGATTTGTTCTTTCACAAAACCACAGGGCTCAACCCAGATCGTGTGAAAACGATAAAACCAGGACCTATCTGAAGCTATGAAAGTTCCGGACTGCAAAGCAAAAGAAAAGAGGGAAAATTTGGAGCATCCGAGTTTGTTTCAACTTCTACAGGTTCCGTTTTTGCATCCCGTCTTTTTAGATGGGACTGTCTGTTCAGACTGAGCTGTGTGCCGAGTAAACCGAATACTGTGTTATGAGCTGCATGTTCAGAATGAGCAGTGTGCTGATATAAGCAGTGTGTTCAAAGTGAATAGAATACTGTGTTGATTGTTTCACTGTTTCAAGCCAGAATGGCGATCAGAAGTACTCTCCTTGAATACCATACCCCGTCAGAGTAAAGCGGTTTACCGCCACTCACTCCATTAGGTGCTTTCTAAAGTGCCACTATGTTTGTTTATTGCATTCCCTAAATGTCATGCTCTACATGGCTTGTAACATGTACTGTATCATCGCACTTGTTGCATTCATTTGCATCTTGTATTATCTCTTATTGTTTATCCTTTTACGCCGGGCAGCGTTTAGGATCCTGGTCCCTTGGGACTTAACTTAGGATGCGTGGAACGCGCTCCTGAGTTACCTGACCTCTTCTCACGATTTCAGTGTGGTTTGAGTGCCCGTTTCCTCACACGATTTCAGCGTGTTTGGAATTTATCTCAGGTTGCGTTGTGTACGCACCTGGGCGATTGTTTTCGGACCTCTTCTCACGATTTCAGCATGGTTAGAGTGTTCCCATTCCTTACGCGGTTTCAACGTGTTTGGAATTTATCCCAGGTTGCACTGTAGACGCACTGGGCGGGTTGTTGGACCTCCTCTCACGATTTCAACGTGGTTTGAGTGTCCCGTTCCTCACATGATTTCAGCGTGTTTGGATCTTATCTCAGGTTGCATTCTGCGCGCACTTGAGAGGTTGTTTTCAGACCTCTTCTCACGATTTCAGCGTGGTTAGAGTGTTTCCATTCCTTACGCAGTTTCAGCGTGTTTGGAATTTTTCCCAGGTTGCGTTGTAGACGCGCTGGACGGGTTGCTGGACCTCCTCTCACGATTTCAGCGTGGTTTGAGTGTCCCGTTCCTCACACGATTTCAGCGTGTTTGGATCTTATCTCAGGCTGCGTTGTGCGCGCACTTGAGCGGTTGTTTTCGGACCTCTTCTCACGATTTCAGCGTGGTTAGAGTGTTCCCGTTCCTTACGCGGTTTCAGCGTGTTTGGAATTTATCCCAAGTTGCGTTGTTGACGCGCTGGGTGGGTTGTTTTTGGACCTCTTCTCACGAGTTCAGCGTGATTGGAGCCTCCCATTCCTCACACGATTTCAGCGTGTTTGGAATTTATCTTAGGTTGCGTGGAACACGCTCCTGATTGATTTTCTTTGTTCTTCCTCCACTCACAAGTCTAGCGTGGTTGTAGTGTGTTCACCCTTTGCCTCTATTGTACTCTCTATTGCATCGCATCTATTATCTATTGCATCACATCTATTTTATCTATTGCATCATATCTATTTTGCTCCTTGGTCCAGGAGACCTTAAATCTTGCATCTTCATTGGCACTGTCTTGTGCACTTTCTGGTCTAGGAGACCTTAAATCCTCTAAAGGTGCAATTTCTTTGGTGTTTGTCGTACCCAAACGACTTCCGGTAGTCTGGTAGAGCCACATGCCTGTGTTTGCGGTGAGTTCCAAGGAGACCAACTGAGACGGTGGAAACTAGAGTTCGAATGGCTCTTGCCTAGAACGTAAAGGTTCGGGATTTCTGAGACTAAAGTCTGGTTTAAATACCCAGGGGTATATCCTCGGCTTGAAATCTGTATGGCAGCCCCATAGATTGAGATAGCATATGTATGCGCCTCAATTCTGGATACCGAATCAACCTAGTCTGTCACCCTGTTGGAGAATAGGGAAAGCTGCAACCATAGTCGGGAAGAAAAGTAGTACCCGTGGTTCAACTAAAAAGAAGAGGAAGGTTCCCACATCAGCATGAGGTTGGACATTGCCGAGGTAAGTCATTGCCAATTGCCTCTGTAAGGTACCTCCCTTTTCCTAGCTATCACATTGCATTTTAGTCATTACAGTGCATTGCATAAATCCTGAATTTGCAAACCGGCTTCGCATAGCGTATAAGTCCAATTTTCAAAACCGGCTTCGCGTAACGTATAAGTCCAATTTTCAAACCGGCTTCACGTAACGTATAAGTCCAATTTTCAAACCGGCTTCGCGCAGCGTATAAGTCCAATTTTCAAAATCTTCCCACATATCATTTTGCATCCTGCCCCTGAACTACGCTGGTTTGATTCCTTGCAAAGGAATACGTAGGCAGCCTGCGGGCACAACCATTTATTTATCTATATTTTGTTTGTTTGTCCAAGTCTTCGGCCTTGTCAAAAATGGGTCGTCTCTAGGCTTTGACACTCACTCCCGTCACTTCTTGACTTCCGAGTTCTGTCAAAGAGGGGCAATTGTAGACACCCCATTTTTGACCGCCTTTAAGACTTGGACGCGACTGGTGGTTTTGGAAGTTGTGCAGTGCAAAGGGTCAATTTCTTCGGCAAGAGGAGAGTCAAATCTCAACTTCATACCCCTTTTTGGACCAAAACAATCCTGATCAAAAGATTTTAGACCTTAAAACCCTCTCTTTCAAAATGTTTTTGAAATAAAGTTTTTACGATGTTCCGAGGCTCGTATTTTGTCAAATGTTACGCTTTTCGGTAAACCGAGCAAGGACAAAGTGGAAATGAATGAAAGAGAGATGAAATCTTTGAAAAATCTTTCAAAACACCTTGTCTAGGGGTTTGGAGTTGAAGAAAAGGGGAGAAGAGAAAGGAAAACTAGTTTGGGAGAAGTTCGGCATGAATCCGGGTAGGACCAAATCTGCGCGGCTTCACCGAAACGGGCATAACTCTTTGCACAGGAGGAATTTTAATGCGAAGTTGGCGCCATTGGAAAGCTAACTTCTGGGGCTTCGATGTGGCCAAATGGAAAACCAGAAATTCAGATGGCTAACCACTTTTTTTGGTCAAAAGTGTTTCAACATGAATCTGAGAAGGAGAGAAAGCATCTACGCGGCTTCACCGAAACGGGCATAACTCTTTGCACAGGAGGAATTACGATATGAGGCCACCATCGTTGGAAATATTACTTCTAGGGCTTCATTTTTCACTCAAGAATCTCCTAAGGACAAGTCCAGGTGGGGGAGATATGGTTGGTTGAAGTCCGTTTGGACCGAATCTGCGTAGCTTCACAAAAACTGGCATAACGTTTTGCACAGGAGGAATTTTAATGCAAGGTTTGCGGCATTGGAAAGCTAACTTCAAGGGCTTCATGGACGACCAGCTTTGGTGCTTGAACCTTCTGACCCCTGGTCGGCCGACCAGGCCAAGTGGTCGGCCGACCACCTTGGACCTGTTTAACTGGTCGGCCAGCTTTGTCTCAGTAAGTGTATTCCAGCAGTGCCAGCTGTTTGCCATTTGCTGCATCCTCCATACTCGTGAATGGAGGATGTTTATCCTAGTTTTAAAGCTTCTTTGAGAAGCTTTAGCCCCTCTCTTCTATAAATGGAAGCCTCTTCTTCCATTGCAAGGGTTCAAGTTTTTTGGTTAAGAGATATACATACATCCCTCTCTATCTCTCTCTTTTGTGCTCAAAAGTCCATTTTTCTTGCATATTTACACTACATCTCTTAGCCTAACCCCTCCAATACCAACCTAAGCTTCTTGGAAGGTCTTGAGAGGTCCTAAGATTTGAGTTTTTGGCCTCAAAAGCTGCTGGAGTCATTGGCTACAAGGGTAACACTCCTATTCCCTCTTTTTGGTCATTATCTTGCTTTATCTATTAGCTATACTTGCAAGCATTTTCGAGTCTTGGTGTAAACTGAAAATAGTCTTATTTTCGGCTCCTCTTCATGTTTGTTTAAGAGCATTTTTCTGTTGGGGGTCATCTACCCCCTTGTATGCTTCATCTCTCTTTTAGGGCTATTTTTTCCATCCTAGCTTAGCCTTACTTGCAAGAATTTTTGGACTTCAACATAAACTAAAAAAAGTCTTGTTTTGATATTATAAACATGTTTGTTTAAGGACTCTTTTCTGTTGGGGGTCATCTACCCCCTTGTATGCTTTATCTCTCTTTTAGCGCTATTTTTGCATCCTAGCTTAGCCTTACTTTCAAGCATTTTTGGACTTCGAAATAAACTAGAAAAAGTCTTTTTTTGATATTCTAAATTTGTTTTTTTAAGGACTCTTTTCTGTTTGGAGTCATCTTCCCCCTATGCATGCTTCATCTCTTCATGATTAGGGCTATGCATTAGAGCACTTGCATTGGCCATGGTTTGGCCTCTTAGCTACTGAAATCCAATGGATTTTCAGTGGCTTAGATGCATTTTTGAGAGCCAAAATCAGAGGGGAGTGACCCCCTCTCTCCTTGTCTTGTTGGTTGGCCCTATTGGCCTTCCAAAGGGCCCCTCACTTGCATGTTGTGAAGTCACTTTTTGGGCCCAATTTGGTGAGTTTCAAGGTCTTCCCTAGCTCTGTTCGGGGCCTCTTTGACCATATTTTATGTCTATAATGCATGTGTAGAACAATTCCATTCAAGGCCTTTTGAGGGGGCCTTTCATTGTATGATTCATTGACCCATTTCAGGGCCAATTTGGTGAGTTTTAGGCTTGTCATATTTGATTTCTAGAGTTGGTTTTCCATGCTAAGTGTCCTTGTTGTATGTGTTGAGTTACCCCTTGTATGGCCTTCTAAAGAAGCTCATCATTTTTGCATGCATTGGCTGCATTTCAGTGGTTATTTGGGTATATTTTGTCATGTTTTATTCACTATTTTTGGCTGGTTTGAGGAGTTGTCATGCGCTTCATATACATGCCATGTAAACCATGCTTGCTAGCCAAATTTGCATGCTATTTTAGTCTATCATGTTAGCACTTTTTGGCCATGCTTTAAACTAGAAATGTGCATGTTTTGGGACTGCCTTGGCTCTGTCTTTGTACCTCATGGACAAATAATGCTTGCTTTGCATAGTTATAATTCAATACATGTGCCTAGCTTTGAATTTCGGGGCTTATTTCATGCATCGGGTGCCTTATTTCCATGTTTCGGGATCATTTAGCATCATGTTTCAGTGCTGGAGATTACTTGTTTGTATGCCATCTTTCATCCCTTGCCATGCTTTGGTAGAGTGGCATTTTATGCCTTAGGTTCGGTCATCGGTATGTGTGCACATGTACACGCATTTCGGTTGTCTCTTTTCCATCTAATGGCCACTGATGTGAGTGTGGCTGAGGTCCATTCATGTTGGTGTAAGTCCATCGTGCATCGTGTATGTCATTTCGGTCCATAGCATTGCGTATGCTAGATTGCATGTTAGAGCATCGTGTATGCCATGTCACATCGAGCATTGTGTATGCCATTTCATAGCATTGCGTATGCTAGGTTGTATGTTAATCGCATTGTGTATGCCATCTCATTTGCATCGTGTTTGGGATAGGAGTTAGCCCAAGCACGGGAAACAAGGTATGTTTCGTACTCCGAGTGACGGAACGTGTCTCAATTCCCTGTCGCCAACACTCCGGATTACCCGTGATGGAGTTTAGGTGTTGTTGTGTTTTCATGTGCATTCATTTCATATTGAGTCGTGCAATTCGACTCCTCGACCATCTTGCATCGATATGCGTGATTGGTGGCACGAGATTCGAGGACTACACTCCCTGAAGAGTAGTCATGCAGACATATGTGAAAATACTTTGCCATGCCCCTTTGTTGCTCTCTGTTGCAGTAAATCAGAAATCAGCGGCCTTCTGGAGCGTTGCGCAATATTCCAAAAACAATTGCAAACAGAGGCAAATTGGGGCATCGTAATGGATTTCTGCGCAAGGCAACTCAAGCATGCATCATTCATCATTTGGAACAGAGCTGAGGGGGTCCATGGATTTGCGTGCTAATTTACCTGTTTTCCTAGATTAATTTGTTAATTAATTAGGATTTTGTATTTATTCAGACTGTACTATTTATTCGGACTGTATATTATTTAATCGGACCCTCCGAGCAAGGGCACAATTGTAATAAGTGTGTGTGCGTGTGATGTATGTCTTCCAACCCCACGTCTTTCTCCCTTTTATTTACCAGCTTATGATGGTTAGATTAGGGCATGTTTCAATTAACATACAACATGATAGCATGTTTGCATTCATTCATCTGTTTTGCAAGCACCGTGCTCGGCGGATCATACTAACTGCATTTGTATTTCAATTCCGAGTTGAATACTTGTTAGTTGTAGCATTTCACATGCCATCTTTAGAATAGCCGAGCCGATCTTAGTTGCATTTTGAATGTGTTGCATTAGGCATTTCTGTATAGTTAGGACCATGCATGGATTTCTAATTAGCTTCTGTTTTGGCTTGGAGTACCCGGTAAGTGGTTATGCTTTAGCATTCTTGCACGCGTGTGAGTGACTGCCATGATAGCATGCTTTACCATGAGACTATTTGCTTATATGATATAACTGCCCGAATGCCTATGGGTGAAGGTTGGGTTATTTGAATTGGAATAATGCATTGACTGTGAGTTTTAAGCCCACTAGATAGTGGCAAAACCATCTTTTCTAAGCCCACCCGAGGGTGACAAAATCTACATTTCAAGCCTACTTGCGAGTAGCAACCGCTTTCAAAAACCAAAATGAAATGTTTTGTTCCAATTCAGGCGATCCAGTCTATACTTGTATGCTGTGTGCATCACATAGTAAATCTAGGCTAATAATCGGAATAAGAACGCATAATGTTTTCAAAACTAGATATCATGGTTAGTAGAGGCCGATCTTTGATTGGGCGAGCAGGGGTGCTCACAAAGTGACCTTCCCCAATCGTGCCCAATTTCCCAAGCCGAGGCAACTTTGGTGATGACGGACACGTGGCCTTAGGCAACGAGTCACGGTTTCCTAAATTCCCCCAAAACAAATATTTAGGTGGCGACTCTGTATCTGGCAAAGTAGTCCATGTTTGGCACTTCTTTCTAAAAAATCTGTTTTCCAAAACGATTTGCCGGATTTGGACTCTTTGATGAGTCATCGGTCTTGCATTGCACTCTGCGAGATTAGATACAGGACCGTGACACAAATTGAGTACGAACTGTAGTGAGGCCCAAGGGCGCGTTTACAGTTTCTGGCGACTCCACTGTGGAGTTAGAGAACTTGACTCGAACTCGTGATATCTTGTTTTGAATACACTTATGTGTTTCTTTGCATTGCATTTTGCATTGGTGTGCCTAGGACACCGTGTTTGCCGTATGCTATTCCTAAACGGTTTGCTGGAGGCTCGCTTCGAGAAGCGTGCCATAAGGCTGACCGGTTGCGGGCTCTGCCACGACGGGAACACAAACCCCGGTTTTACCATGGCACCCTTTTTGACCATTCGGCCTAGTGCATATTGAAATTCGTAGTGACCATTCCAAACTAGGACAAGTTGCTTACTCGATTTTAGGTTGTTTGAAACTGCTACGTGCGTAGTGAAACCCTAGCTCCTGACAAGATAGGACAGGGAAACCCTACCCCTCCATAGGGGTGTTTTGGCTCTTACTTGCTTGATACGTGCTGTCAGAGTGTGTCTTTACAGGTTGTATGTGTTAGTTTGCAAGTTTGGGTATCAAGCCTGCAGGCATCAATATTTGGAAGAATCAGTTTTACCTGAGGGTATCATTTCACCGACAAAATTTTGGGCAGAATTCAGTAGAGAGCACACTCATTCAACTATGCTTATATCTGTTCAGGTGAAATTAGGCTGAGATGCTGTCTGTTTTCTCTTTTGCTAGGGTAGTCTTGGAACCATAGCTTCAGAAGGCTCCAATATCCCCCGGGTACACCGAACTTGTGTTAATAGACTTTGTTGGGTCATAAATTCAGTTCAAGGGCAATCAGTGTTCCTTTACTAGAGGCAGGGTGAAAAGGTCGGTCAGGCACAGACTACCAGTACAGCAGCTACCAGCTCAGTGGTCTTTGAACAGCTAGGTTGAGATTTCGAGTCTACTGCAGAGATAGATATACTGGTGGTTCAATCAGATCAGGACAGTATGTCAGGCTTAGAAGAGATGGTACGCCTGCTCCAGGATAGTATGAAAGCCATGCCGCAAGACGTTGTCCGTCAAATGGAATTCACCAAGCAACAGGCCGTGGTCATAGCCCAACAGGCAGAGACAATTGCCAGGTTAGAGCAGCAAACTGGTGTATCTACTTCACACCAGGCTCCTCTCCCACCAAGAGTTCCCATACTCGGGGAGGCAACCCACGTTTAGGATGATACAAACATTCCAAGCGGGCCAGCTCCCCTCCCGGTTCTACCCCAGCTATCTAAAACACTCACCAACCTACCAGACTCCTGCTTTGAGTTCGAGACGGACCCCACAGCATTGAAAGTGAGCAAGCTTGAGAAATTGTTCAAAAAGTCTCAGGGGGCCCACTCTATTCCTGATATAGAGGATGGTTATACCGACTCAGTGGCGACCTTACCGGAGCGGTTTAAAATGCCGCATATCGATCGGTTCGATGGCTCTGAAGACCCAATGGTGCACCTCCAACTGTTTTCTGACATCTTGAGGCCAATGGGTTTGACCACAGCCCAGAAATTCTCACTATTCGGCCGAAGCCTGTCTGGGATAGCCGCAATCTGGTATGCAAAATTGGAGAACTCTGTGAAACAAAACTGGGAAGAGCTGGCTGAGGCCTTTATTGCTCAATACTCCAACAACACACAGATTGAGGTCACAACTCGTGATCTTAAAGTCACCCGCCAAGAGCCAAAGGAGGGTTTCTCAGAGTTCGTGACGAGATGGAGAGCAAAGGCCTCAATGATGACTACAAGGCTTTCCGACAAAGATCAGATCAGGATGATTGTTCGGAATCTGCATGGCAAGTTGCTGCAAAAGATGGTCGTTCTACCTCTGGAAACCTTTCTAGCCCTTCATTAAATGGGGGTTCAAATCGAGGATGCCATCAGACAAGGGATCTTTGCAGAAGATAATGAGCCTTTGAAGAGGAATGTTGCTCGCAGTTCCAATGCTACTACTGATGGTAGCACAGCTGCGAAATGCTCAGAAGTAGACACCATCACCACTTCCCTTAATGGCCAAAAACCAACCCCTTCAACTCGGCCCCAAGCCCGAAAATTCCATCCTCTTTACATGAGTCTCTCTCAAGCTTTGGAAAAGCTGCGAGAAGAAGGGCACCTAGAACTTCTAGAATCCCAACCCCTTCCAAACCCTCTTCCACCAAGATATGACCCAGCTAAATACTGTGCCTATCATCAACAACACGGTCATGATACGAACCGCTGCATCCGCCTCCGTCATAAGATTCAGGATCTTATCAACAAAGAGACCCTAGCTCCACCAAAAAGACCTCAGGTTAGTACTGACCCATCACCTCTACATCTCAACCTCATCCATATACTGCCGTCCACCTACGACCCCAGCGTATACATCACCCCGACCCATTTACCCAAGCCTGAGGTGTTTATCCCGGAAAGCATGGACTTATGCATGATGGGTGCATCTGAACCCCAATCATCCCAAACCCATGAACCCACTACTTCTGAGCTGAAGAGAATGATCGAAGATCTTCAGAGAACTGTGACAGATCTGGTCTCCGGGACATTGGCTCCGTCATCAACCACATTACATACCAGGGAGTTCATGTCAAAAGGCTCCCTAGTCTTGGAACGGGCTGCATTTGAGGAATGCCAATCCCTTGGCAAAGTGGACGCGAGTGGAAAGAACAAGATAGGGGCGGACATGGATCCCCATGAACATCTTCTGTTGGCTGTTGAGGCTTTGAAAGCCGAGGGATTGAACAAAGAGCAAGTGCTCGCAGTTGTTGCAAAAACTGTGGATGACATTTTCGCCACTCAAGTTGGGGGTAGTTTGAATCAAGGGGCAAGCCGGGAGAAAGGCCATTGTACCAAGAATGTTCCTTTCAGCTCTAATCCCGTGCACAAAAGAAATCAGCAAACCCTGTCAGCGCATGCCAATCCCTTTACTGGTGCATCCAGCAAAAATCCACAAACCTCGAATTATCCACCCCGAGGACAGAGGATCTTCCATGCCCTCTATATTCCTTTGTCCAAAGCTCTCCAAATCCTTGTTGAACATGGCCATCTCAAACCCCTTGAGCCTCGGCTTTTTCCGAACCCTCTTCCGGCTACGCATGATGCTACCCAGTACTGCGTGTACCATTAGTAAACTGGCCATACTACCGACAACTGCTTCCGTCTTCGCCATGAAGTACAGGATCTATTTGACAATGGGGTCATCCTCCTGCCGAGCTCAGCAAAGTCTATCGGCACTGGATCGGTGAACTTGGAGGATAATGTGATGTGATCGGGGGATGAACCAGCTGCGAGTGGTGCTCGATTAACTCCAGACGTGGGAATGGCAGGCACTGTTTTGAGCAATATGCAAATACCAGTTTTTGTGCTTTCTGACTTGGGTATTGAGTCAGTCTTGTTGTTTTGTATAGAGTCAGTCTTTTCTTACTTAGTCAGTTGGGTCTGCCTTGTTGTACCGAGTCAGTCATGTTTTGTTAGAGTCTGGTGATTTTGAGGGTGTTACCTCGGATATAACTATTTTGTTTTGTGTTTGTCTTTTCACTTTCTTTTGAGTCTGTTTCTGCCTTGGAGCCAGTAATGCCAACAAATTTGAATGAACAGCAGTGATTTTCACATTCTTGTGTTCGCTTCTGCTATGTGCCAGTTGTGCCAGAACTTTAAATGAAACGATAGTGCTTTTCACCTACTTTTTTGTGCTTTGAAAATCATTGCATTGACCTAAGTTTTTTTAAAAATTGTTTTGAACATTGTGATGAAAACGAAGATGAAGGAATTCCTCGGGTTTTGCAAAATTTGATCATTTGAAAGAAAGAGAGGCACGCTAAGCCCTTAATGAATGAAATCATGTTTGTTAATGTAAGTACCGAGAAGGATCCTGGCTTGATCTAGATTGGTTCTACATTGTCTTTCTCACGAGCAATTAGTCGCTTTCTTAAAAGATTTCAAAAAATGTTTTGCGCAGTCCAGCAAAGACCTTTGTGGAATCGTTCTTGAGATTGTGCAGCTTAGGATCGCTCTCAGCCTCGAGACTCGACCCCCCTTTGCTTTTAAACCTTGATCCTTAACTCAGAATGTTCAACGGTCAACCGCAATGTGAGGCCTGTGTGGCCAGATTCGAAGCTGCCCTCGACCTAGGGGCAGAAAAATGTCAGATGTGCTCGAAGAGCTAAAGATGGATCATCTTGCGAATCGATGAAGATTGGCAAGAATGCCAAATCCCAGAAGGGAAGAAAGAAGAAAGTATTGCTAAAGGATAACTGAGTTCCTACCCACAACACTAGGGGTAGATTTAGTCCCTCTTTGGATAGACTCCTGCATCGTCAACAAACAGCAGCCATTCTCCTGGATTCAAATGACTTCAGGATCTCAAAACCATTTGACATGGACAAAGCTACACTTTTACCCTTGAGAGGCTCGCTGGGTCGAAAACCCGGAAGGACAACCCAGGCAAAAGTTAGAGCAAGAAAAAAAAAAGAAAAATGCAAAAAAAAATGAAGAAAATGAAATAAAAGAAAAAATCTTGAAAAGATTAAAGAAAAGAAAATGAAAAAAAAGAAGAACAAAGCTCGCAAGGTTGAAAACCCAGAAGGGCGGCCTTGGCAAAAGTTAGAGCGCAAAAGGAGAGGTTAATACCCAAGTGTACCTTAACCCTAAACTACGTAAGACTTGATTCCCATCTTTGGGATACGTAGGCAACTTCATCCTGAAGTCCAGCCGTAAAACACTTCAAATTGATTGTGCCCATGTAATGGTTTTGATCATCTTCGCCTTCTCTGTATCCGAGAATTTGGTTGTGTTCGTCACTCTGAGGACTGACTACAATGCGCTGCGGTGCCATTCAAACAAGGGGCAACTTTCTGTTGCCATTCAATGCGCCGCGGTGCCGCTCAAACAAGGGGCAACTTTCCATTGCCATGCAGCTCTCTTCAAGCAAGGGACAATTTTCCTTCGGATCTGAAGTTGTGCATCTCAAGAGTAGGTTCTGTGCTCGTTGAGCAATGACCATTTGCAAAAATAGTTTTTGAGAATTTTTTAATGAGGTTGACTAATCCTCTCAAAAACTATTCCATTCTTCTGAAACTGGACCATTTCTTGGACCCAAAAAAGGAAAATTTTCAGTGCTCATAACTTGACTTGCATGATTTTAAATCAGAAAATTGAACAAGCATGTTAATCTAACTCTCATTTTGGTCAAAATTGTTTTAACAGAAAGTCAAAAACAAAAAATGGTCAAAATGATGAACTTGGGGCACAGTTGAGTCAGATGTTCTGTCTTTTCCCCATTGTCAACACACTTGCTAGAAAGGGCACTCTATCTGCCAGAAAGGGCATTCTACCTGCCAGAAAGGGGCACCACTGAAGCTAACAGAAAAGGGCTGAAAGCTCTCTCATCCTCCAAACAGCGAGGTATCGAGTCAAGTGAGAACCACGAACTGGAATGGATCAAGATATCCACTCCCTTATCCGGACAGATCTGGTCATGTCCAAACTCCCCAGCAGAGCATTATCAACCGATGTTAGTTGTAGATTTGCTACACATCCTGTTGTAGCACAACCCCTCTGTGGGAGAAACTCACTGTTGTGAGCAGAAGAAAGAGAATCTAGCAGAATGCTAGGGGCAAGAACCCACAACTTCTTGTTTATCCATCAACCACCCAGGGGAGGGATAAAAAATGAGAGATTAAAGAAAAGAGAGATGTGCGCTGAGAGAAAAAGTGAGGAAAAGGGTTTTGTGAGAAAAGCCGAGCCTGAGGGCCGAGTGATGTGAGAATCACAAATAAGAAAGGGTGGGAAACAATACCCAGAGAAACTGGCTCCTCATGCACCAAGAGGTATCTTGCCTTTGTAACACAGCTGAGTGTTGTGTCTGTGTATTTTGTTTGTCTCGATCCTCGTTTTGAGTCGTTTGGGCGTCAATAAATGTGTTTAGGTTGTTTTACCTTGTTTTTCCTTTGTTGAGTTGTGTTTAAGTTGTTTTACCTTTTGTTTTCCATTGTTCAGTCTTTTCCGATGTGTTCAGTCGTAGGCTCAATACCCGGTTAAGAATTCGTTTCTCCATTTCAAAATGATTCGTTTTGTGCTCAGGAGTGCCGTGCCGTTCTCCACATTTGTGCAAAACAAGATTTGTTCTTTCACAAAACCACAGGGCTCAACCCAGATCGTGTGAAAACGGTAAAACCAGGACCTATCTGAAGCTATGAAAGTTTCGGACTGCAAAGCAAAAGAAAAGAGGGAAAATTTGGAGCATCTGAGTTTGTTTCAACTTCTACAGGTTCCGTTTTTGCATCCCGTCTTTTCAGATCGGACTGTCTGTTCAGACTGAGCATTGTGCCGAGTAAATTGAATACTGTGTTATGAGCTGCATGTTCAGAATGAGCAGTGTGCTGATACAAGCTGTGTGTTAAAAGTGAACAGAATACTGTGTTGACTGTTTCACTGTTTCAAGCCAGAATGGCGATCAGAAGTACTCTCCTTGAATACCACTCCCCGTCAGAGTAAAGCGGTTTACCGCCACTCACTCCATGAGGTGCTTTCTAAAGTGCCACTTTGTTTGTTTATTGCATTCCCTAAATGTCATGCTCTACATGGCTTGTAACATGTACTGTATCATCGCACTTGTTGTATTCATTTGCATCTTGTATTATCTCTTATTGTTTATCCTTTTACGCCGGACAGCGTTTAGAATCGTGGTCCCCCGGGACTTAACTTAGGATGCGTGGAACGCGCTCCTGAGTTACCTGACCTCTTCTCACGATTTCAGCGTGGTTTGAGTGCCCGTTTCCTCACACGATTTCAGCGTGTTTGGAATTTATCTCAGGTTGCATTGTGTACGCGCCTGGGCGATTGTTTTCGGACCTCTTCTCACGATTTCAGCGTGGTTAGAGTGTTCCTATTCCTTACGCAGTTTCAGCGTGTTTAGAATTTATCCCAGGTTGCGTTGTAGACGCGCTGGGCGGGTTGTTAGACCTCCTCTCACGATTTCAGCGTGGTTTGAGTGTCCCGTTCCTCACACGATTTCAGCGTGTTTGGATCTTATCTCAGGTTGCGTTGTGCGCGCACTTGAGCGGTTTTTTTCAGACCTCTTCTCACGATTTCAGCATGGTTAGAGTGTTCCCATTCCTTACGCGGTTTCAGCGTGTTTGGAATTTTTCCCAGGTTGCGTTGTAGACGCGCTAGACGGGTTGTTAGACCTCCTCTCAGGATTTCAACGTGGTTTAAGTGTCCCGTTCCTCACACGATTTCAGCGTGTTTGGATCTTATCTGAGGTTGCGTTGTGTGCGCACTTGAGCGGTTGTTTTCAGACCTCTTCTCACGATTTTAGCGTGGTTAGAGTGTTCCCATTCCTTACGCGGTTTCAGCGTGTTTGGAATTTATCCCAAGTTGCGTTGTAGACGCGCTGGGCGGGTTGTTTTTGGACCTCCTCTCACGATTTCAGCGTGTTTGGAATTTATCTTAGGTTGCGTGGAACACGCTCCTGATTGATTTTCTTTGTTCTTCCTCCACTCACGAGTCTAGCGTGGTTGTAGTGTGTTCACCCTTTGCCTCTATTGTACTCTCTGTTGCATCGCATCTATTATCTATTGCATCACATCTATTTTATCTATTGCATCATATCTATTTTACTCCTTGGTCAAGGAGACCTTAAACCTTGCATCTTCATTCGCACTGTCTTGTGCACTTTCTAGTCTAGGAGACCTTAAATCCTCTAAAGGTGCAATTCTTTTGGTGTTTGTCGTACCCAAACGACTTCCAGTGGTCTGGTATAGCCACCTGCCTGTGTTTGCGGTGAGTTCCTAGGAGACCAACTGAGACGGTGGAAACTAGAGTTCGAATGGCTCTTGCCTAGAACGCAAAGGTTCGGGATTTCTGAGACTAAAGTCTGGTTTAAATACCCAGGGGTATATCCTCGGCTTGAAATCTGTATCGCAGCCCCATAGATTGAGATAGCATATGTATGCGCCTCAATTCTGGATACCGAATCAACCTAGTCTGTCACCCTGTTGGAGAATAAGGAAAGCTGCAACCATAGTCAGGAAGAAAAGTAGTACCTGTGGTTCAACTGAAAAGAAGAGGAAGATTCCCACATCAGCATGAGGTAGGACATTGCTGAGGTAAGTCATTGCCAATTGCCCCTGTAAGGTACCTCCCTTTTCCTAGCTATCATATTGCATTTTAGTCATTACAGTGCATTGCATAAATCTTGAATTTTCAAACCGGCTTTGCATAGCGTATAAGTCCAATTTTCAAAACCAGCTTCACGTAGCGTATAAGTCCAATTTTCAAACCGGCTTCGCGTAATGTATAAGTCCAATTTTCAAACCGGCTTCGCGTAGCGTATATGTCCAATTATCAAAATCTTCCCACTTATCATTTTGCATCCTGCCCCGAATTACGCTGGTTTGATTCCTTGCAAAGGGATACGTAGGCAGCCTGCGGGCACAACCATTTATTTATCTATATTTTGTTTGTTTGTCCAAGTCTTCGGCCTTGTCAAAAATGGGTCGTCTCTGGGCTTTGACACTCACTCCTGTCACTTCTTGACTTTCGAGTTCTGTCAAAGAGGGGCAACTGTAGACACCCCATTTTTGACCGCCTTTAAGACTTGGACGTGACTGGTGGTTTTGGAAGTTGTGCAGTGCAAAGGGTCAATTTCTTCGGCAAGAGGAGAGTCAAATCTCAACTTCATACCCCTTTTTGGACCAAAACAATCTTGATCAAAATATTTTAGACCTTAAAACCCTCTCTTTCAAGATGTTTTTGAAATAAAGTTTTTACGATGTTCCGAGGCTCGCATTTTGTCAAATATTGCGTTTTTCGGTAAACCGAGCAAGAACAAAGTGGAAATGAATGAAAGAGAGATGAAATCTTTGAAAAATCTTTCAAAACACCTTGTCTAGGGGTTTGGAGTTGAAGAAAAGAGGAGAAGAGAAAGGAAAACTAATTTGGGAGAAGTTCGGCATGAATCAGGGTAGGACCAAATCTGCGCGGCTTCACCGAAACGGGCATAACCCTTTGCACAGAAGGAATTTTAATGCGAGGTTGGCACCATTGGAAAGCTAACTTCTGGGGCTTCAATGTGGACACATGGAAAACCAGAAAATCAGATGGCCGACCACCTTTTTTGGTCAAAAGTAGTTCACCATGAATTTGAGAAGGAGAGAAAACATCTGCGCGGCTTCACCGAAACGGGCATAACTCTTTGCACAGGAGGAATTATGATATGAGGCAACCACCGTTGGAAAGCTTACTTCTGGGGCTTCGTTTTTCACTCAAGAATCTCCTAAGGACAAGTCCGGGTGGGGGAGATATGGTTGGTTGAAGTCCGTTTGGACCGAATCTGCGTGGCTTCACCAAAACTTGCATAACTTTTTGCACAGGAGGAATTTTAATGCAAGGTTTGTGGCATTGGAAAGCTAACTTCAAGGTCATCATGGACAACCAGCTTCTGGGCTTGAACCTTCTAACCCCTGGTCGGCCGACCAGGCCAAGTGGTCGGCCGACCACCTTGGACCTGTTTAACTGGTCGGCCAGCTTTGTCTCAGTAAGTGTATTCCAGCTGTGCCACCTGTTTGCCATTTGCTGCATCCTCCATACACGCGTATGGAGGATGTTTAACCTAGTTTTAAAGCTTCTTTGAGAAGCTTTAGCCCCTCTCTTCTATAAATGGAAGCCTCTTCTTCCATTGCAAGGGTTCAAGTTTTTTGGTTAAGAGATATACATACATCCCTCTCTATCTCTCTCTTTTGTGCTCAAAAGTCCATTTTTCTTGCATATTTACACTACATCTCTTAGCCTAACCCCTCCAATACCAACCTAAGCTTCTTGGAAGGTCTTGAGAGGTCCTAAGATTTGAGTTTTTGGCCTCAAAAGCTGCTGGAGTCATTGGCTACAAGGGTAACACTCCTATTCCCTCTTTTTGGTCATTATCTTGCTTCATCTATTAGCTATACTTGCAAGCATTTTCGAGTCTTGGTGTAAACTGGAAATAGTCTTATTTTGGGCTCCTCTTCATGTTTGTTTAAGAGCATTTTTCTGTTGGGGGTCATCTACCCCCTTGTATGCTTCATCTCTCTTTTATGGCTATTTTTTGCATCCTAGCTTAGCCTTACTTGCAAGAATTTTTGGACTTCGACATAAACTAAAAAAAGTCTTGTTTTGATATTATAAACATGTTTTTTTAAGGACTCTTTTCTGTTGGGGGTCATCTACCCCCTTGTATGCTTTATCTCTCTTTTAGGACTATTTTTGCATCCTAGCTTAGCCCTACTTTCAAGCATTTTTGGACTTCAAAATAAACTATAAAAAGTCTTTTTTTGATATTCTAAACATGTTTGTTTAAGGACTCTTTTCTATTTGGAGTCATCTTCCCCCTATGCATGCTTCATCTCCTCATGATTAGGGCTATGCATTAGAGCACTTGCATTGGCCATGGTTTAGCCTCTTAGCCACTGAAATCCTGTGGATTTTCAGTGGCTTAGATTCATTTTTGAGAGCCAAAATCAGAGGGGAGTGACCCCCTCTCTCCTTGTCTTGTTGGTTGGCCCTATTGGCCTTCCAAAGGGCCCCTCACTTGCATGTTGTGAAGTCACTTTTTGAGCCCAATTTGGTGAGTTTCAAGGTCTTCCCTAGCTCTGTTCGGGGCCTCTTTGACCATATTTTATGTCTATAATGCATGTGTAGAACAATTCCATTCAAGGTCTTTTGAGGGGGCCTTTCATTGTATGATTCATTGACCCATTTCAGGGCCAATTTGGTGAGTTTTAGGCTTGTCATATTTTATTTCTAGAGTTGGTTTTTCCATGCTAAGTGTCCTTGTTGTATGTGTTGAGTAACCCCTTGTATGGCCCTCTAAAGAAGCTCATCATTTTTGCACGCATTGGCTGTATTTCAGTGGTTATTTGGGTATATTTTGTCATGTTTTATTCACTGTTTTTGGCTGGTTTGATGAGTTCTCATGCGCTTCATATACATGCCATGTAAACCATGCTTGCTAGCCAAATTTGCATGCTATTTTAGTCTATCATGTTAGCACTTTTTTGCCATGCTTTAAACTAGAAATGTGCATGTTTTGGGACTGCCTTAGCTCTGTCTTTGTACCTCATAGCCAAATAATGCTTGCTTTGCATAGTTATAATTCAATACATGTGCCTAGCTTTGAGTTTCGGGGCTTATTTCATGCATCGGGTGCCTTATTTCCATGTTTCGGGATCATTTAGCATCATGTTTCAGTGCTAGAGATTACTTGTTTGTATGCCATCTTTCATCCCTTGCCATGCTTTGGTAGAGTGACATTTTATGCCTTAGGTTCGGTCCTCGGTATGCGTGCACGTGTACACGCATTTCGGTTGTCTCTTTTCCATCTAATGGCCACTGATGTGAGTGTGGCTGAGGTCCATTCATGTTGGTGTAAGTCTATCGTGCATTGTGTATGTCATTTTGGTCCATAGCATTGCGTATGCTAGATTGCATGTTAGAGCATCGTGTATGCCATGTCACATCGAGTATTGTGTATGCCATTTCATAGCATTGTGTATGCTAGGTTGTATGTTAATCGCATTGTGTATGCCATCTCATTTGCATCGTGTTTAGGATAGGAGTTAGCCCAAGCACGGGAAACGAGGTACATTTCGTACTCCGAGGGACGAAACGTGTCTCAATTCCCTGTCGTCGACACTCCGAATTACCCGTGATGGAGTTTAGGTGTTGTTGTGTTTTCATGTGCATTCATTTCATATTGAGTCGTGCAATTCGACTCCTCGGCCATCATGCATCGATATGCGTGATTGGTGGCACGAGGATCGAGGACTACACTCCCTGAAGAGTAGTCATGCAGACATATGTGAAAATACTTTGCCATGCCCTTTTGTTGCTCTCTATTGCAGTAAATCAGAAATCAGCGACCTTCTGGAGCGTTGCGCAATATTCCAAGAACAATTGCAAACAGAGGCAAACTGGGGCATCGTAATGGATTTCTGCGCAAGGCAACTCAAGCATGCATCATTCATCATTTGGAACAGAGCTAAGGCGGTCCATGGATTTGCGTGCTAATTTACCTGTTTTCCTAGATTAATTTGTTAATTAATTAGGATTTTGTATTTATTCAGACTGTACTATTTATCCGGATTGTATATTATTTAATCGGACCCTCCGAGCAAGGGCACGATTGTAATAAGTGTGCGTGCGTGTGATGTATGTCTTCCAACCCCACGTCTTTCTCCCTTTTATTTACCAGCTTATGATGGTTAGATTAGGGCATGTTTCAATTAACATACAACATGATAGCATGTTTGCATTCATTCATCTGTTTTGCATGCACCGGGCTCGGCTCATCATACTAACTACATTTGTATTTCAATTCCGAGTTGAATACTTGTTAGTTGTAGCATTTCACATGCCATCTTTAGAATAGCCGAGCCTATCTTAGTTGCATTTTGTATGTGTTGCATTAGGCATTTCTGTATAGTTAGGACCATGCATGGATTTCTAATTAGCTTATGTTTTGGCTTGGAGTACCCGGTAAGTGGTTATGCTTTAGCATTCTTGCACGCATGTGAGTGACTGCCATGATAGCATGCTTTACCATGAGGCTATTTGCTTATATGATATAACAGCCCAAATGCCTGTGGGTGAAGGTTGGGTTATTTGAATTGGAATAATGCATTGACTGTGAGTTTTAAGCCCACTGGATAGTGGCAAAACCATCTTTTCTAAGCCCACCCGAGGGTGACAAAATCTGCATTTCAAGCCTATTTACGAGTAGCAAACCGCTTTCAAAAACCAAAATGAAATGTTTTGTTCCAATTTAGGCGATCCAGTCTATACTTGTATGCTGTGTGCATCACATAGTAAATCTAGGCTAATAACCGGAATAAGAACGCATAATGTTTTCAAAACTAGATATCATGGTTAGTAGAGGCATTGATTGGGTGAGCGGGGGTGCTCATGAAATGACCTTCCCCAATCATACCCAAGTTCCCGAGCCGAGGCAACTTTGGTGATGACGGACACGTGGCCTTAGGCAACGAGTCAGGGTTTCCTAAATTCCCCCAAAATAAATTTTTAGGTGGCGACTCTGTATCTAGCAAAGTAGTCCATGTTTGGCACTTCTTTCTAAAAAATCTGTTTTCCAAAACGATTTGCTGGATTTGGACTCTTTGATGAGTCATCAGTCTTGCATTGCACTCTGTGAGATTAGATACAGGACCGTGACACAAATTAAGTCCGAACTGTAGTGAGGCCCGAGGGCGTGTCTACAGAGGCATATCATCAGCACCTGAAATAGTTTTCCCACATAGGGTGAGCTAAAGCCTAGTAGAAATAATCCAACACAACATATGAATCTTAACAAAGATATAAGGGTGAAATGCATATGCAATGCTAGTAACGAAACATTTTATATCTCCTTCAAACCATGCAATGACAGATTTAGACCATAGTTCATAAAATATTCTTTTCTCAATGGAAAATAGGACAGTGAATCATATCTCTAGGAATCTCCAAAACAAGTATTACATTTCACAGAAATTTCATCCACGGGAAATCGTAAATCGGCACCCATGTAAACGTAGGTTATACAAGCACTATTATTGTCATTTTACAGATATTTCTTCTACGGGATCGACACTCATGTATGCGCGCATTTTTGAGACTTTCACCCTAGACACACAGACCAACTTATTTGATGTAACAACAATTCCTTCCCAGATTCACCCATTTTCTCAAAACAATATACATTCTCCACGAAATAAATATACAACAATGGTCAATACAAATGAATGAGAAATTGGTTTTCAATTCTCCTAATTCCAATGCAATTTCTACAACAATCATGGCTATCCTCCACCGATAGCCCAAAACAGATATCTCTAAACAAATACATAATTTTAATAAAGATAAACTTTCCAAATTTCATGATGTGAATGATAATACATATCCAACTCCACCATCCTCCTCTATAACAACTCAATGTCACCATTTCAACATCAATTCCATTTATCAATACAAAATCAACATTTGAGATTTCTAGGGCAAAAACACTCTTTTCTTTATAAAACCATTTCCCAAGGTAAAAATCCTTATTTTCATCATGCCTCAACAATAACCATCTTTCTACAATCATTTTCAATAAACCATTTGAAAACCCTTCTGTTGTTTTCGAACCAAAACTTGAGATTGCTCAAATATCCATTTTTTTCACAAAGTGATTTTATAAAAACAAATAACTAAGTTAAAACACATAAGGAAGTGTGGAGAATCCATACCTCAAGCTTAGAAGGTAAAAGAGAAGTCCTTGGAAAAACTTGACGTTAACAAAACCACGAGCCACTCAGATCAAAAGGAAGCCCTTGAGACGATCTACAATCTATTTTAAAGGACCAACATGAAAGGATACCTCCAAGTGAGTAGATCTAGGGATCTAAGTAGGAAAAAGTTAAGTTTAGAGAGAGAAGAGAGAAATCACAAGTTAAGAGGAAAAGAGAAGGAAAATAATAAAAGGAAAGTGTTTTGGACCCTATTTATAGTGGCTAGGTATTAATAAAATAATAACTCCAAAGTCAATTGAAAAGAATAAGTCAAAAATCTCCAAAAGTAGGGCCCAAGCAGAACAAAATCTAGAAAAAGAGTCACAGTGGTCGACCCTCGTGACAGTGGTATCGACCCTCAAGAACAAAAACTGAGACACTAGTGTTTGGCAGCAGGCAAAGGTCGACCCTTGGAAGTAGTGGTGTCAACCCTATATTTCAGTAGACAACCCATAGTAACACAGGAAGAGAAGGGTCGACCTTGGGAACCCATGGTGTCGACCCTATATTTCAGTAGCTAATTCCAAGAACACAATAGAACAAGTGTTGACATTGCCAAGACTGATGTCGACCCGCAAAGGCCAAAAATCAAGACAAGTCTCGACACTACTAAGACTGGTGTCAACCCTACTTTCCAGTAGCTCCACCAGGAACACAACAACAAGGAGGTGTTGACACCACCAAGATGGGTGTCGACCTTAGGAGCAAAACAAAACAAGGAGAGAGAGAGAATGAACAATAGCAACGGACATGGTTTCCCGGATTCAAAAGCATTAAATGGGTTGGGTCTAAGCCCGGATTGCTATAACTGCCCTCCACTAATGGCTGCCAATGAATCCTCTGTTTATTCCAATTAGTATTATACTTACATGTCTCCTTCAGCTTCTATTGTTGAACTTCATTTCCATACACAGCTATCCTCACCTTTAAGACCTTGTCATCACACCACAGTTCTTCAACTTTTTAGACTACCATCGTTGCTACAACCTCACAATCATATTTGATGAACCCGATCTTGTTCCAGTTGTTTTCCCTCTTTTAATCAAGATGAATACATCCTTCACCACTCCATAGTTGCTAAATAGGGTATAGAAACTCCTTGGTTCCATAGAATCCGGTAGGTTATCCACAAAAACCGTGAACATCCCTGGTCCCCTTGATTGAACACACTAATATCCTGGTGGTTTTCTAATGATCACCGGGTTCCACCATCCTCCTTCCATTTGTGTTCAAACCTTGACATTTTGTGATCTTAAAATCATTTTAATGTCAGTTTGCCACTTAATATCATTTTATTATCTCATAACCAATAAATTATTTTTACAAAAATGTTAGAAATTCTAAAAATTCTATCAAATATCTCACATGGGTGCAGGATCCACATGGGACCCATATTGTGTGGGTTTCACACCCATGTGAGATATTTGGTAGAAATTTTGATACAATTTTTGGGTCTCTAATATTACTTTTATTTTTAATCATAATTAAAGAATCACAATCATAATTAAACATTACTTAAATCCTAAAGGGTTGACCGAGGTCATGAAAACTTGAAAATGAAAAAAATATTAAAGCTGTGTTAATTATAACATAGTTGGTTCAAGAGAATGAGTACCTTAAGAAAAAATTACTTTCAAGATGCCTTGGGTCTAACCATAATATGAGAACGATTGTGAAGTAAATGTCAACATTTAAATGTCATTCATTATAAAATAAAAGGATAAATTACAATTCCAACCCTTAATGTTTTCAAAAAGTACATATTTTGTTCTTATGTTTTGAAAATTACAAATATTTTCTTATCAGAATTTGTCATTCAATTGACTTAACAGAAAAAATAAAATTATCCAAATATCTTCAAACATTAAAATAAAATTATCATATTACTCTCATTTTCATTCACTATTCACTAAATCTCTCTATCTACAACTATAATATTCTTCAATCTTCCTCTACAACACACCAAATACTTGTATACAATAATAACGGTAGTGCTGATCGAGAGTAAGAACATTGTGATGGTTGGTCAAAATGGTGTTACTAGTTGAGAGAAAATAAAAAATAAGGAAAGTGAGATGAAAAAAAAAAGTGTATTATTTTATAAATGTTAATATATGTATTTTTTGGAAGAAAAAAAAAATTTGTTACTTACATCATACGTTATGTTAGTTTGATTTAATAGTTAATTAATGGAGGTGGACATTAGTTATGTAATTGAAAACTTCACATGGTGAAGTATAATTTTCTAAATGTGATGAAAAAAGAAGTTATATATATATATTTTTTTTTATAAATGAGATATATTTATAATTTATCTAAAATAAAATTACCCTTGAATATTGGTAATTAAAAACGAAAACTTTTCTATATTCATAACCTTCTTGGTATATATATAAATGGATGTCATTATCATATTTCTTAAAAACTAATTATTTAAAATAAAATAAAAAGAAATTACAATGACTTGGATGTTTAAGTCAAAAATTGTGACTCATTGAAAAGCATCTTTCATTTAGCTGTTTGCCCACGCTCCACGGCTCTTTCTAAGTTCTAGAACCACACGGTGTATCAACCAATAACTGCGAATATAACATAACGAACACCAACCACATGAGATCATGTTCTTCATAGCCAAACTAACCAATCACATGTCACTCCATCCCTTGTGATCTTGACGTGTCACAAAATGATAGGCTAATCATGCTTTGCCGTATTGAGGTTAAACATTTGTATTATCCGACCCTAGCCTTCCTTCTTGTTGAGACTATTACATATAAACATTGAACTCTTCCACCAAATTATATATAAACACACATATTTTGTATCCAAAACCTCTTAGCTCTTTGTGAAGAGAGAAAGAAAGAGAAAAACAATGTTGAATGAGGCCTGTTTGTTAGTTTTCTTCTTTCTCTCAATCTCTTTATTTATTGATATAAGCCATGGGAAGAAACAGAGTGAAGCTCTTGACGATCTCTACAGAGGCAAGCTGAAGAAGAACTCTGCGATCGACACAAGCCTTTTCGAGGCCATTCAACATGTTGATCGAGTTGAGGTTTATCCACAAGAGGGACTGAAGGAGAGAGATAGAATTGTGAGATTGCCGGGGCAACCGAATGTGGAGTTCACTCAGTATGGAGGGTACGTCACACTGAATGAGTCAGCGGGTCGAGCTTTCTATTATTACTTCGTTGAAGCGCAAGGACAACAACAGTTTAATCACTCATTGCCTCTTCTTCTTTGGCTTAATGGAGGTATTTTTGAATTTTGTTGCCCTCTCATTCCATTCCCATTTTTTTTGGTTGGTGATGTCAATGCCACTGGCGTGAACTAACTTGGTTGGGCTTACCCTTTCTTACTTTCCTCTCATTATTGGTAGTGTGTTTGGCTTGAATTTTTTATATTAAGTTTTTTAAAAATTAAATTTTTAGGATTTCGTATTTTTTTCATTTTTAATGAATTTTTTAAAATTTTAAATATTTTTTTTTACTTTTTTAAATGCACCTTACTTAGATATATCTAAAAAGTAAAAAATTGTGAAAAAATTAATAAATACATAAAAATATAAAAAATTTATTGAATTCTCATATATATTTTTTTTTTGTATTTTTGGTATTTAGTGAATTTTTAAAATGTTTTTTCACAAATTTTTTTACTTTTAGGTATATTTATGTTAGGTATGTCTAAAAATTTTTATAAAAAAATTGCTTAAAATATTAAAAAAATTCAATAAAAACAAAAAAACACGAAAAAAAATAAATTAAAGTTTTCTAAAAAGTATTTTTGGAAAATTCTAACCAAGCTATAAGAAGGTCTTTTTTAAAAAGTGGTTAAAAGTCAAAATTATTAAAAAAAAATTTAACATTATGAGGAGATCTTTTTTGGAAAGAGGTTAAAAGTTAATTTTTTGGCTTTTAATCTCTTTTGAATCACATCATTTTTCTAATTTTTTTACACATTTAAAAAAAATAAATTAAAAAATCAAAAAATTAACTTCTAACCTACTTCCCAAAATTAGTGAGTTAGTAATTCAATTATCATAAAAAATTAAAGGAAAATGTTCGGGACTCCCACAAAGCAGGATCCCCATGACTCCCATTGATGTATTAACCACAAAGCAGGTCACCTTTTTGGACCCACTCCAAAAGACGTTTGGGACCCATTCAATTTTGGGCTCAAAGTTGACCCAAAATAAGCCTTATAAAACCAAATTTTCCAACAATCCCCCACATGAATGGAATTTGACGGAGAGAAAATGCAACAGCATGATCTAATTACAGAGAGTACGAAAATTTAAAATATTCTGCAAAGGATAAGTAGCTTTTGGCTTTGAACCTTTCCTTGTGAGACACTATCGGATTTACTAGCTAACCAGTGAACATGATGTCTTGAACTATTCGGCCATTTGTGTAAACTAAGACAATAGAACTCACACAGTATATCCCCAGACATAGTTTAGTTCTTACTATTGTGTTCATTTTGGCCCTGAACAACCTGGATTTTCATGAGTACTCTAGATAATTGTAGCCCTTCACAAATCTCATAGAACCGGGCCAGTTCACACTCACATAGGTGATTCTTATGAAGAGTATTCTGCCATACTCCACTAGGTATACCTAGATATAAGAATCAGTAAAAGTTGTACTTAACCTAAACCACAGTAGACATCACTATTTCATCATAGAAATGGGTAGGAGTTTAACTCTCCAGTGATCCTTCTGAGTCATACACAACTCGGTTGTCCCTTTGAACCTAGATCTTGGGATCTCCAGTCACCTAGGTTGGGTTGCCGTTGTGGTAACTCTTATTTAATAGGCTTAAGTCCTATTCCCCTCGACGAGTTCTCAACTAACTCTCTTGTTAACCCTTTGGTTAGTGGATCCGCTATGTTATCTTTAGACTGCACATATTCAATAGAAATAATTCTATTAGAGAGTAGTTGTCTCACGGTGTTATGTTGACGACGAATGTGTCGGGACTTGCCGTTATACATATGACTCTGTGCTCTACCTATTGATGATTGACTATCGCAATGTATGCATATAGTAAGCACCTGTTTTGGCCATATTGGAATATCTTCAAGTAAGCGACGAAGCCATTCTACTTCTTCCCCAGCTTTATCTAAAGTTATGAATTTTGATTCCATAGAAGACCTAGCTATGCAAGTTTGTTTGGAAGATTTTCAAGATACAGCCGCCCCACCAAGAGTAAAGACATACCCACTGGTGGACTTTGAGTCTCTAGTATTCGATATCTAGTTTGCATCACAGTACCCTTCAAGTGCTGATGGATATCTAGTATCATTTAACCCAATGTTACGAGTAAATCGGAGATATTTAAGAACCCTTATAATAGCTTTCCATTGTTCTACTCCTGGATTACTCGTATATCTACTTAATTTACTTACTGCATAAGCTATATCTGGGCGAGTGCAGTTCATCAAGTACATTAAGCTTCCAATAATTTGGGCATACTCTAATTGAGAAATATTTTCCTGTACATTCTTAGAAAGAAAGAAATTAACATCCACAGGTGTTCTAGTAAGATGATCATCATCTTTGCTAAATTTGTCAAGTATTTTCTCAATGTAATGAGATTGTGACAAAGTATAACCTTCTGATGTTTTGGTAACTTTTATACCAAGAATTACATCAGTAATGCCCATGTCCTTCATGTCAAAATGTTTATTCAACATTTTCGTGGTAGTTTTAATCATATCATTATTACTACATATGATGAGCATATCATCTACATAAAGACATACAATGACATAACATTTGTCTGTGTTTTTAATATAAACACATCTGTTATACTCATTAATTTTAAATCCATTTGACATCATTGCCTTGTCAAATTTCTTATGCCATTACTTTGGCGCTTGTTTTAAACTATATAATGATTTAACCAATTTACACGCTCTTTTATTTACCTGGAATAGAAAAACCTTCTGGTTATTCCATGTAAATTTCTTTATCTAACTCACCATTTAAGAAAGCGGTTTTCACATTCATTTGATGAATTTCTAGATTCTACAAAGACGCAATAGCAATCAGCATTCTAATGGATGTTATTCTAGTAACCAGTGAGTATGTGTCAAAGTAATCTAGACCTTCTTTTTGTCTAAATCATTTGACCACAAGTCTTGCCTTATATTTGTCAATTGATCCATCAGTTTTCATTTTTCTTTTGAAAATCCACTTGTGCCCAAGAGGTTTACAACCTGGTGGTAAGTCCACTAATTCCTAAGTGTGATTTTGCAAGATGGATTCAACTTCACTATTGACAGTTTCTTTCCATAAAGGAGTTTCAGGACTGGACATAGCCTCTTTAAAAGTTAAAGGCTCATTTTCTAACAGATATGTTAAAAAATCTGGACCAAAAGATTTTGAGGTTTTAGCACGTTTACTACGCCTAGGTTCCTCTTCATTAATTTCATCTTGCTCTTGTTCTTGACCATCACTAGTAATAGCACCAAAAGATTTTTTCTTATTACTAGTCTCTTGTTCAATCTTATTCGGAAACATATGTTCAAAGAAAGATACATTTCGAGATTCAATAATAGTATTTACATGCATTTCGGAATGTTCTGATTTATGAACCAAAAACTGATATGCACTACTATTCTTGGCAAAACCAATGAAAATGCAATCAACTATTTTAGGACCTATCTTAGTCTTTTTAGGACTAAGAATAGCCACTTTAGCCAAACACCCCCACACTTTTAAGTATTTATAGGATGGTACTATCCTATGTCACAATTCATAAGGTGTTTGATCCACTTTCTTTCGGAGTACTTTATTAAGTATATAATTAGTAGAAAGTATTGCTTCCCTCCACAAGTTCTGCGGTAATCCAGAACTTATTAACATGGCATTCATCATTTCTTTTAAAGTCCTATTTTTTCTTTCAGCAATTCCATTTTGCTGAGGTGAGTAAGGAACGGTGGTTTGATGAATTATTCCATGTTCTTTACAAAACTCACCAAATGGTGATTTATATTTACCACCTCTATCACTTCTTAGTTTTTTTATTTTCTTACCAAGTTGATTTTCAACTTCATTCTTATATTGAACGAAAGTTTCCAAAGCTTCAACCTTGGTTCGAATTAAATAAACATAACTATATCTAGTATAGTCATCTATAAAAGTGATAAAATATTTTTTCCCACCTCTAGTTTGAATTGATTTAAAATCACAAATGTCACTATGAATTAATTCTGTACTTCTTTCAATTGAATGAAAATGAGTTTTGGATAATTTTGTCTCAACGCAAATTTCACATTTATGATTTGAATCAATGTCAAATTTAGGTAAACATTCTATATTAATTAATTTACTCAAAAATCCATAATTAACATGTCTAAGTTTACCATGCCATAAATTTGAAGACTCATCAAGCAAGTAAGAAGAATATGTATTTTTATTAATAACTAAGGGTAGGTCATTACATTCATCTTGAAAATGCCATCAGACATGAAACATTTTCCTACATACATCCCATTCTTAGTAAGTACAAATTTATCACTCTCAAACACTAGCTTAAATCCATTCTTACTCAACAAAGATCCGAAAAATAAGATTCTTGTGAATGTCTGGTACATACAGCACATTGTTGAGAGTGAGTTTTTTTTCCAGATGTCATCTTCAGAACAATCTTTCCTTATCCTTTAACTTTGGAAGTTGAGGAGTTGCCTATAAAAAGTTATTCACCGTTGTCCATTATAGAATAAGATGTGAACATCTTTTTGTCGGCACAAATGTGACGAATAGCACTAGTGTCCACCCACCATTCCTTAGGATTTCTGACAAAATTTGCCTCGAAAATAACTGCAGAAAGGTTGATGTCATCTACACCATCGAAAATATTGTCCACATCGGTCATATGGGCTTGAGCAAGCTTCTTGCTTGTTCTTCTTTTTCTTTGGCTTTTGCCTTTGCTACGGCAATCTTTGGCACGATGTCCCTCTTTGTCACAAATGTAATAGTTGCCACAAAACTTGTACTTTTTAATTTTCCCTCCTTTAGAGCCTTGGGATGAACTTTCTCCAAAAAACTTCTATTTCTTTGCTTTTAGAGTATGTTCCATCACATTTTCCATAGACTCCATAGGATGCTTACCAGCCCGCTTTTCAGAATTGCGGTTGTCCTCCTCAATCCTCAAACGCACAATTAATTCTTCTAAAGACATTTCTTTACGCTTGTGTTTGAGGTAGTTCTTGAATTCCTTCCAGCCTTGCGGTAATTTCTCAATTAAAGCTGCAACTTGGAAGGATTTACTGAGAGACATGCCTTCTGCGTGAATGTCATGTAGAATGAGTTGGAGATTTTAAACTTAGCTGATCACAGTTTTAGAATCAACCATCACAAAGTCCAGGAATTTGCCAACCACAAATTTCTTTGAGCCGACATCTTTCGTTTTGTACTTTTTCTTCAAAGATTCCCAAAGTTCCTTTGCTGTCTTGATAGGATTGTAGACGTTGTATAACGTGTTGTCAAGTTCGTTCAAGATGTAGTTCCGACAAAAGAAATTAGCATGTTTCCAGGCATCGACCGCAGCAACCACTTGCCGGTTAGTTTCATCATCGTTCAGAGTAGGAGCATTCTCACGGAGAAAACGAACTAAGTTCAGAGTTGTAAGATAGAACAACATTTTCCGTTGCCATTTTTTAAAATAAATTCTTGAGAACTTCTCGGGCTTCTCACCGTAATTTACCTTTATTATGGCAACAGGAGAGGGGGTTGGCGCAATTGCAGCCACCATACCAGTACTCGTTTGAGCATGTGTTTCAGTAGCCATGAATTCTAAATTATAAAACAAAATTAGAATTAGAATTTTATACTACACAAAAAATTAATCCAAATTCACAGGATTAAATTCTGTAAAAATAAAATAAACAAGATTGTAACTTTTATTTCCAATTAATTTGAAAATAAAATAAAATTTATTTAAACAAATTAATTCCACACGGAAAATTAAATTTATGTAATATTTCAATAATTAAAATACTAAAACAAAATTTTAATTAATGAACACTCAGAAATAATTTCTGAAAATCAAAATTAATTTCCAAAAAAATTCCACAAATAAATATTCTGAATTTTAATGACACCAGTATATTATTACTAGTTGTCAAAGAAAATAGACAGTATATTACTACTATCTGTCAAATAGTATGTAACCATTATTTGTTTTTCTATCCAGAATATTATTTTGTAAAACCATAGAAAATAATTTTTGTAAGAAGAAGAAAGAGAAAGGGAAACAAACGAAAAATTCTGTAAACAGAATAATTCGAGTCTGTCTTAAGATTGTTGGAACAATCTTTTGTGTACAATAAATAAATTGAAACAAATAAAACAAATAAATTAAATTACATACCGAATTTATTTTTACCAAACCGAATGAATATTTAAAGACCAAGTCGAGTGTCTGATACTCTGTCTTTAAGACAGATTCGCTCCGCTACGGTACTTACGGTTAAGTGGCGTCTATCTCTCAAGATACAATGATCTTCACAAATTTGTAGTAGCACTCCAAATAAATTTGGCTGGCGAACTAGAACCTTGTGTTCTATACTCTCTTTAATTTTCTCTAAAACTAGAATGAAGAAGAAATAATGCAAAGGAGACAAATGAAAGCAAGGAAAATGAATTTTCGAAATGAGCGACTGTTGGAAAATGGTCTGCTATTTATAGACCTGAACAGGTTCAAAAATTCAAACTGAACATGTGGAATTTGAATCCAACAAGTGAATAACAGTTTAAATAGATGTAGCACTATTTCAACAGATAACTACTGGGCAGTTAAATCTGTTGAAATTGCAGCAGTTTAAAAAACCTATCTGGCATATTTGAATCTGTCCGAGTTCAAACAGATTTGAAACCTGTATGGACAGTTTAATATGTTAGGAATAAATGGACTGGAGGAGGTAAAAATGGACAGAAAATTTAAATTGAAATTTTGAATTAAGTTCTTACAATAATTTTTGGAAAAAATTCAAATGAATTTTGTCCGAAAAATTAATATAAGAACCGACCCGACCCAACCCACGCCCACGCCTGGCACGGCGGCGGCACACGAGCGGTAGTTTGGGCTAAGATTCACTTTATCCATAACTTCTCCCTTCTACAAACTTGGGCCCCTTGGGGCCGAACCCAAGTTAGTACACCAAGAGCTTATATACCCACAAAAACTCTCTTAAAGTTTCAATGTGGAACAACCCATTTCAAGGAAACCCGCATTTACTTCTTTAATTATCCATTCCACGAACCTGAAAATGACGTCAACTTCCCATTCACTCATAAATAGTTTTGACGAACTGTCTTCACTATGTGATTTTCCATGCGGCAAGGAACACGTCACCTCTTCGGACCCACCCCAAAAAATGTTTGGGGCCCACTCAATTTTGAGCTCAAAATTGAGCCCAAAATAAGCCTTATTAAACCAAATTTTCCAACAGTTATTTCAATTTCTACTTTTTGTTGTTTATTTATGAAATTGTATGGTTATATTCAAGTGTTGTTTGAGAAGTTAGAGTTTGGCTAAAAATAAAAAAATAAATTAAATAACTAATAAAATAAAATATCACATCTTACACATTAATTAATTACTTTTTCTTTCACAGTCATCTATTCAATTACAAAAAAAATTACAAATCATTTCAAACAAATAATTTTTTTCATCTCATAAAATAGTAAAAATGCCAAAAAGAAAACTATTAAAATAGCTAAATTACCAAACGAGCACTCATTGATATTGTCATTATAGATGTAGAACAAAATGTGTGTTTATTTGTAGACGGCTTAAACAAGTTGTGTTCATGTTAATAGTATCATGTTTTTTTTTTTTTATCAGCAAAGAGAATTTTATTGATAAAACATATGAGGAATGAAAAGATACAATAAAAAAGGAGGTGCAAAAGTATCACTGTGAAACATCAAGATCCCAACCAGGTTGGCACCAAGATGCACACAAAATCATCTGCAAGCACAAACTCCAGAACTCGAAGTTGGTGAGCAACCAACCAACAAAACAACACACAAGAAAACCAAAACAAAACAACCCCCGAAAACACACCAAGACAGAAAGTGTAAAACAAAACAAAACAAACCAACCCCTAATTACACACCAAAACAGCCCCATGCTACCATAAAACACCACCCAGCAGCATGCCAATGACAGACCAAAACTCAACCCAGCAGCATCTGCATCAAGCCAAAACAGAACAAAACAGCAACTGCAACATGCCAAACAGGACAAAAAACAGCAGCTAACCTAGCAGCATCTTCAACTGGTAGGCATGGTTATAGTTTGCTGTAGGTTATAAATGAAGTCCTGAATTGAGTAAGAGCAACCCTTAGAATATGCTGTGACCCAGAATGCCATCCTCGCCTTAACCAAATCACAAAAATCATCGATCCAAAATTGGCTTCCATTAAAGATTACTTCATTCCTAAGTTTCCAAATGGACCACATAATTGCCAAAGGGATGGCCTTCCAGATTTGAGTTGCAAGTTGACCCCACTTAAATCCCAACCACCAATGAAACAAGCCCTCCACACTAC
The DNA here is from genome assembly GCF_055761805.1 of Camellia sinensis. Taxonomy (NCBI): domain Eukaryota; kingdom Viridiplantae; phylum Streptophyta; class Magnoliopsida; order Ericales; family Theaceae; genus Camellia; species Camellia sinensis. The sequence continues at coordinate 144,541,521 of NC_138962.1, forward strand.
CAGGTAAAACCCACTGTAAACCCCACCAATTCAACAATCTTGACCAAACTTGCCAAGCAAAGGGACACCATAGTAATACATGGATAACGGATTCCTCCTCATTTCTGCAAAAAACACAATTAACTGAACTGTTTTGATTCAGCACTCCAATCCTTCGCAGGAAAACAATAGTCTTCAATCTTCCTCTCCAAGCCAGCCAACAAAGGAATTGGACTTTTGGTGGAACCAGCTTATTCCAGAGCAGATTAGTGCTCAACAAAGGAGTGCTAGAAACATACTCTCTCAAAAGGGAGGCAATACTAAACTGTTGTGATGAACACAGCAGCCATTCCAAACAATCCTCGCACTCTGCTGCCCCCAACTCAACCTGGCTCACAAGTGATACCAACCTAGCTAATTCCTCAGTCTCCCATGCAAATAATGATCTTCGAAAATTAAAATTCCATTCCCCTGATACACTTCTTCTTTCCAATAACACTCCCAAGGATATCTCCTTTTCTGTTGACAGACTATACAGCCTTGGAAACTCCAACCTAAGACATTGCTGCCCAATCCATTGATCAATCCAAAAATGAGTCCTGTGCCCATTTCCCACCACCAGTTTTGAGTTGTGAAGAAAAATACTTAACAGGAGAGGGTTTGCTTGGCCAACACTTAAAATCCCTCCCCATATTCTAAAGATAGAATCTGTAGAGCATGAAAATGGTGCCCATCTTCCTTCACTAAACTAATATCTACTACACAGAACTCTCTTCCACAAGGAATTATCTTCAATGCCGAATCTCTACCACCATTTAGTGAGTAGACAGTCATTTACATCCTTTAACTTCCTAATCCCCAATCCTCCATGTTCTTTGCTGACAGTGATCTCCTCCCATTTGACCATATGGATCTTTTTCCTTAATTCAGACCCACCCCAAAGAAAGGCCGCCCGCAGATGGTCAATGGTCATGATCACAGATTGAGGCATCTTGAAAATGGATAAGTAATACATAGGGAGACTAGACAAAACAGACTTTATGAGAGTCAGCCGACCCCCAAAGGATAGCAGTTTCCTTTTCCAGGATGCTAACTTAACCCTCACCTTGTCAATAACGGGTTTCCAAGTCTTCTTTAATCTTGGACTAGCACCAAGAGGCAAGCCAAGATACAAGAAAGGAAGGCTTTGAGATTTACAATTAAGTCTACCAGCACACTCCATAACCACCTGCGTAGGAACCCCAACTCCACACACAAGGCTTTTGTGGAAGTTTATTTTCAACCCTGAGACTAACTGGAAGCATCTCAGAATTCTCTTAATTACCAAAACCTCCACCACATCTGCCTTGCAAAAAATTATCGTATCATCTGGGAACTGTAGATGTGATACAGTTACGCTTGATCCATTCTGACCTAAAACTGCTCCTGAGATTAACCCTGCTGAACATGCCCTTTGTAATAACATATTCAATCCCTCAGCTACGATGTTAAATAGGAAAGGTGACAGGGGATCCCCCTGTCTGAGTCCTTTTCCGGGAGTGAATTCAGACGTCGGAGACCTATTAACAAGGACTGAGATTCTGGACGAACATAAACACTCCTGTATCCATTTTCTCCACTTAATTCCAAACCCAAACCTACTCATCATATCCAACAAACAGTCCCAGTTAACAGAATCGTATGCATTTTCAAAGTCTAACTTTAATATCAACCCCATCTGCCCACTCTTCTTCCACCAGTCAACCACTTCGTTGGCTATCAAAACCCCATCCAAGATGTTTCGCCCCCTTAGGAAAGCAGATTGTGCCTCCTCGATAACTCGAGGCATCACTTTCCTCAGTCTATTAGTGAGTACTTTAGCTAGGATTTTATAAAGTGACCTAATGAGACTTATTGGTCTATAATCCGAAATAGTAGCTGGACCATCAATCTTGGGAATTAAAGTGATGAAAGAACTATTCACACCGCGAACTAACTTCCCATTCTCATAAAAATCATTGAAAAACTAAAAAACATCAGCCTTAAAAACCTTCCAGCACTTCTGAAAACACATTAAGTTGAACCCATCCGGACCAGGAGCTTTGTTTCCGTCGCAACTCTTAACAGCAGCCCATACCTCCTCCTTGGTAAAGCTAGCTTCAAGACTCTCTGTTATGCCATCATTGCCAATAGATTGAAACTGGCCAAGAATTTTTGGTCTAATCCTCCACTGCTCGGAGAAGACTTCCTTAAAGTGTGCAAGGACCTCCTGTTTTACCCCCTGGGGGTCCTCAACCACCTCATCTCCCATCGATATTGAGTTCAACAGATTCCTATTTGCCTGCTGGATGCCACAATGTGGAAGAACCTCGTATTTTTATCACCCTTCATACTCCAGTCCAATCTGGACTTCTGAAGCCAAATCCATTCTTGTTTTTTTTACAGAGACCAAACTAGTTTCCTAAGCTCACACCTCCTTCCAGCTTCAGTTATAGACAACTCCCTAGATTCAGCCATCAAGTCAAGATTGTGCAGTTCATTTTCAGCTAACTTGGCAGAATGTGAGACATTCCCAAATTCCTCAATGTTCCATTTCTTCAAAGTCCACCAAAGGGTTCGAAGCTTCACTAGAATGACATAGCCAGCCCAGCCTGTGACTACTGTTCCAAGCCAAGCAGCCTTAATAACTGACAAAAACTGGGGGTGCAGAGTCCAAACATTGATGAACCGAAATGGTTTTGGACCCCAATCTCTATCATCCTCCATCAGAAGTAAAGGGCAGTGATTAGAGACCCCTCTTGGAAGACCCCATAACTTAAAATTATACTTCTCTAACCACTCTGTTGAGAGCAAAACTCTATCAATTCTGCTCCAACTGCCTCTCACACTTGAATTGCTCCATGTATATTGCCTACCTTGCATAGGTAAGTCAGATAGTTCCATATCCTCAATAAAATCATTGAAATCCTTCATCCCTCTATCCCTTCTTGTGCATCCTTTTCTTTCTCCCAGACTTCTAATCTCATTAAAGTCACCTCCCAAACACCAAGGATGACTGAACTGTGACTTTAAATTCCGTAACGAATTCCAGACAATTCCTCTCAAGGACACGTCATTCGGGGCATAAACATTAATGAAAACACAATTAAAATCAGGAAGAAGCTTACCTGCTAGAATGATGAAATTTCTGGAGCTGCAGCAGTGAGACAGTGCAAACACACTAGGCTTTCATACACACAAAATTCCACCGGATAGACCTTCTGCGTCTACCACCATATACTCCATGTCATCGCAAGGACATAGAGAGTTTACTAGCTTCGTGGACACTTCTGCTTTCTTCGTCTCTTGCAAAAATAATACATCAACTTTCCTTTCCTGAACAATACTCCTAATCTTTTTACGTTTAACCGAAGTCCCAAGACCCCTTATATTCCATGACATAAGCTTCATTAAAATGGTAGTTAAACTCCCAAAATCTCCACTGATGAATATCTACATTCGGACATCATCATGCCCCTGAGTTGCATTCCTTACATCCTCACCTTCAAGCTCAACAATTCTTCGAATCGCCACCTCTTCATTGCCCAAGAAATCAATTCCCAAAGCTTTACCCAACTTAATAGTTTCCTTTGCCTCATTTATAATCTCTTTCTCTTTGGTCAGGCCCTGGCCGAGTGATCTTGACTATGATAGAACTGACGCCGCCACTCGGAACACCAGACCTTTATGCCAGATGGCCATGGATGATGGCCCTTCACCCTATGAACCAGCTCTTCTTCTTCGAACATATGTCCCTCCCTTGAACCTTCTTTTTGATTCGATGACTCCATGAGCCCTAGACCCTTCAATGGTCTGAGTTTGGCCCCTGCTTGACATTTCACCTCTATCTCCTATTAGCACGATAGTTTGATTTTTGGGCGTAGATGGACGAAGCCCAGCTTGATCTTGAGCCAACCCACTAGTAAGATGTGTCTGGGCCAGTGCAAATGAGTTAGCATTGGGCCTACTAACATCCTTAATTAAATGGGCCTTGTCCAACACAACCTGAAGATTAATCCCAGGCCCAACAACTCTATCCTCACTCAAACTTTTCATAGACCCAGGTGTGATAGCCCTCACCACCTCTTTATCTTCAATCACATTAATGCACTTTTGAATTGCCAACGGTCCGCCCTCCCCTACACGGATTGTATCAACCTCAGCCGCCATTGAATTTCCCATACATGGGTTCGCAGTTTCCACCACAATAGAAGGATAGGAACCGTCATCCACTCTGTCATCCACTCGGTCATAGTTAGGTTAACATGTTTAGATCAAATCAAAAGGCTTGTCAAAGTTAAGAAGTGCTTCACCAAATCCCCTCTCCTCTGAAAATGAGCTAAATTTATTGTCAAAAAATGACAAAATCAAATCTTGCATCAAATTTTAATCAAGTCCCACAAAGTCATTTTTTGTCACATTTAATTTTTTGCTAAAAATGCAACGATTTTTTCCTATCAAAATTCACTACTTTATGAACCAAAATTCACAAATAAAAGTTTTAAAACTATTAAAAAAAATTCTACTAATTACAAAATCTAAAAAATAAAAAATATATATAATTAAAAATTTAAATTACCTCAATAATCACACTATATCTATCTTCAAAAAATATGAAATCAAGAAACCAAAAACTTGATATTGGTCTAAATCAATGACAGAGAAATAGTTTGATTAAATTAGAGTTGAGCATCCATAAAGTAGTCAGATAATTGTGAAATGAAATTTAATTGTTAATTCCGTAATCTGTAAACATGTCATATTTCAAATCATATTCACTTATATTGTGTCTGCGAAACCGTCCATTTATCTACGAGTTGAGCGGATTAGACGAATTTTACGAATCGGATAACCCATCGGCCACTCTAACATTAGAGAGAAGCCTCTCCATTAATATTATTAAAATGGGTTTCATTGATTGATTGTGTGAACAATATTTTAGTTGTAGTTATAGCTAATAAATTTCATGGCCTTTTGCCCCCAGCTAAATGCGGAACGCCTGGTATTTCATATCGCTTGCTTCACTCATCGAGGATTTCGCGCCGTTAGTTCTGCAGCTTTTTTTTTTTTTTTTTTATTTCAATTTTTTGATTCATAATGCTATGATGAGACGTTTTCTTTGCACCCTCGTTGCCTTATTCTCATTAACTAATAATATCTATAATCTCATTTTTTAATTATATTTTCTTATTTTTAGAAGTAAAATAATGGGAGACTCACCCACTTGTATTTAGTCCTAAAAAAAAAGAATATAAAAATAAGATTATATATATAACATTTGCTAATTTCAAATTTTATACAAATTTATTGCACTTACAAAAATTAATTTCACCCTCTCAAATCTTAACGCCACTCATCACTACCAGTTTCGGCCACTTCTATCTATCCTTTTCCAACCCCTCCCACTACTTCCTAACCTCTCTATATAGCCCATTCCCACTCGCCAATTCGTCCCCACCCTCGGGTGTCACCTCTAGCCTTTTCTTACCCTCGGGGAGAATGAAATAGAGACACAAAAGGTTGGAGAGGACTTGAAGGGTGGTAGCCGGATCTATGGATGGTGGAAGGAGGTTGGCTGGAGCTAGTGGTGGTGGGTGGTGGCTTACATAAGGCTAGGGTTAAAGTTAAAGCTTGGAAGGTAAGGGATGAAACAAAATTAAAATTTTATGAATGACTGAATGAATTTGTAATAAATCTTTTCTTTTTTGTATAAGTGGGGATCAAATAACAAATTGGGGTGGTATTTGCCGCACCTATATGTATAGAAAAAAAATACAAAAATAGACACACAACAACAACAACAACAATAATAATAATAATGTGTGGCCATTTTTTGGGGGGAGGGGGTTGAGAAAAGGAAAGGAAGTAGGAAAAAGAAAAAGTACATTTGCAATAATAAAACTTGAATTCAAGTATAACCCTTGACAACGGAGTAACTCAACTATGAGGTCAACCTAAAATTCGTTTTAAGTTGTATAGAATAACACGTATGTAGAATTTGGATCATGTAATTAATTTTTCTTATTAATTAATTGTTTTTACAATTTTATATACACCATTGTTGTTTAATGGAGGCACTAATGTTAATAGCAATGATAACTCCAACAGAAACACATGTGGATTCATTTCAATATATTTATCAAAATGGCATTGTCACATTATTATTATAATTTTTTTTTAATAAATTTTATATATGGATAGTATTTTTTATAATATATTATTAAATTCCAATCATTTGGACTTAAAATTAAAAGGGTCAATTACACTAACACCCCCTTAATTATTAGTAAATATTATTTTACCTCTCATATATGAGCCTGTACCTATATTGACTTCATCAATTATGAAAATCTTATAAATATACTCTTTTTAGAGGTGGTCTGAAGGGGGTCGCAAGGGTAAAGGTGATACATTTTGCAGTCGAGGGGGTCAAAATGTAAATTAATTGATGAGAAAATAAAATAATATTTATTAATAGTTGAAGGGTTTTGGTATAATATCCCAAATTAAAAAAAAAGAAAAAGAAAAAAGTTATATGAGTCTTTCAAGGTCAATTATCACCTATACCTATATTTATGAAGTTGAGACGTATAGATTCCGTCTGAAAAGGAAATGAGCCAAATCCACCACACACATATGTGCCAATAGTTGAAGGGCCCTGGTGCAATATCCCAAATTAAAAGAAAAAAGAAAAAAAAAAAAAAAGAAGGTTATATGAGTCTTTTAGAGTCAATTATCACCTATATTTATGCAGTTGAGATGTATAAATTCTGATTGAAAAGAAATGAGCCAAATCCAATACACACATATGCTAATAGCTACAATGGTAGACAGAGTCATCCACCCATTTGTTAGATTAGTCAATGCATCAGTTTTGCCTAATCAAACACACAGCTTGCTCATCATCATCATCATCATCATCATGTGCATATAGTTGATGCCAACCGATATTGATTGGGACTTTTGTATTGCAAATTTGTGGCTAAACACCAAAAATAGAAGTGGGACTGCACCCACCCACAAGCACTTCTCTTATTAAATCCCATGCTTCAAAATTTGTATTACATGTGCTGATGTATTATTTTTTTTTTTGATCGGCATGTGCTGACATATTATTGATGTCTCTACTGTTATTATATAAGAATTTTAGATAAATAAAATTATTTCTTCATCAATTAAAACATTGCGTTTTTCTAGTGGGTATCAATTACATAACCCTTTTTCTCATTAATTTTCATCTCAAATTTACTCATCACCAGAGATAGCACTTTACTTGTCACATTCATATATTATGCCGTACAATACATGGACAAGAAAGATAGACATAATTGCTAGAATTTTCAATAGTTTATTGTATTTATGTAGCAAGATATCAGGAAGGTATAATATGATATGCAAATTTTGTATAAAAATTTAATCATCACAACATTACATTTCCCCCCCTAAAAAGTTAATAACATGAGGTAGCTTAATGTTACTACTTGATATGAACACAGGCCCAGGTTGTTCTTCTCTTGCCTATGGAGCAATGCAAGAGCTTGGACCATTCCGTGTCCATAGTGATGGCAAAACTCTCTACACAAATAGATTTGCATGGAACAAAGGTATATGATCATCTTTCAGAAAAATTACATGTACAAAAAATATGAAGAAAAATCAATGTGCACTTCATTTTTATTTTAGGTATACTCAAAATGAATGTCACACTCGCACATTGATTTTTTTTTTTTTTTTTCCTCTTGTCTATGCATTTTTAATTATTTTATTTTATTTTATTTTTTTCCTGAGAACCATGTGTTTTGAATATCTAAATTTTCTTATATATTCGAGTGTGGGGTGTTTACATACAGCTGCAAATGTATTGTTCTTGGAATCCCCAACTGGAGTAGGGTTTTCATACTCGAATACAACATCAGATTATGTGAGTGAGGGTGACAAAAGAACAGCTTCAGATAATTATGTGTTCTTGTTGAATTGGTTGGAGAGGTTTCCTGAGTACAAAACCAGGGATTTTTACATTGCTGGTGAAAGCTATGCTGGCCATTATGTGCCTCAGCTTGCACATACTATCCTTCACTATAACAAGGACCCTAACAACACCTTTATCAATCTCAAAGGGATCATTGTAAGTTCCTCTCTCTCTCTCTCTCTCTCTCTCTCTCTCTCTTTCTCTCTCACTCACTTGAAACTAGGTCCCTAGCAATTACAATTCGAAAATGTTTAATTAGGTGCATAAAGCAAAACTAAGAGGTGATGTTGATACCTTTATTTTTGTTCTGCGTATATTTTTGTGCATGTAACACGGCTCAGAGATAGACAAACATGGGTGGTCCATCCATGTGTTTTGTGGAAGTTGGACTAATGTGGATAGAATAGAAGCATAGGCCAGTGCATATTCTTCCTAGCAAATTACAAGAACGAGAGTACAATTATTGAACAATATTTAACAAATTTACAAATATTGTTTATTCCAAATAGGAAAACTATAGAATTCTATTGTCACATAATTGGTGCATAGTCCAATCAGGCACTCAGGCCAGACAAAACTGACCAGCCTGGTCCTTTGCCAACTTCCACCTGTGAGCGGTGCTTATTGTTCCTTGCTCATAACATATAATTATATGAAAGAAGCATAGAATGCTAGAAATCCAAAAATAAGTAAATAAATAAAATAAATTAAATCTTAGAAATGTGAGTAGTATAGTGTGGGTGATACTCAAAATGAATCCTATCTACAAATTTCATAGGGTCAATTACACATGACCGTCCTTGAGGTCGAAGAAAATATAGTAAGTTGCATAGTTGTGGCATTATTACACTGACAATATCATTCCTTTCAGTAAGGTTAAGGAACCAAAACTAATGCAAATAGTATAAAAACACAATAATAAATAAGATAAAATATATATTTGAATGTAAAAGATATGACAATATCATTTTTTATCTATATGATTAACGAATTTTCAATAAAAAGAAAATTAAGTGTTTTGTGAAAATTAAGTGTTTTTTGAATTAAAATCTTCTTTTTATTTATTTATTTTTTTTTTTTTTTTTTTGTGAATTAAAACCTTAAAGGAGCTCAATATAATTACTATGCCAAGCTCTAGTGCTTATATATTGTATTTTTTCATAACATTAGGGGAGATCAGTGTAATTTACTAATTTAATATTATGACAATTGTTGAAATATTTTTAAGGATGTAGCATTATTGTTTTAGCAAGTGTAATTATATTAAAAAAATAAAAATAAAAATAAAAAAACTATATATCATAGATCATGAAAGAAAGCCGTTATATATCATAACACAAATTTTACCCCTTTTTTTTGGGTCACTTTTCATATGAATCTAATCAACAAATGCTATTTTTACATGTAGATCCAGTAAAACCAAAATCCATAAAATCAATAAGAAAAACTGGTCTACATAGTTATATTTTGATTTAAGATTTGAAAAAAAGTTTGTGGATAAAAAGAAAAAGAAAAATTAGAAGGGGGCAAAAAAAAAGTGACCAATATTGTTGGCTCCATCCACTACCCACATGGTAATGAGCCCACCATTCACATAGTGTAGGTAGCACCATGTTGTAAAAGAAGGTGGTGGAGGGCTACACCAACTCACTAAAGGAAGATAGTGAGGGTGGCACTACCTTGGCCAATTATGGCTAGCACTTCACCTATTCCTCCTCTCTTGGTTATAAATTGAGATGAGTAAGGAGAGGTTTGTATCATCAGAAATTGGAGAGTGAGAGCTGTGAGTTGAGTGAGTTTCATCTCCTCCTCTGTAATTGTATTTTTGCTCCATTTTAGTAATAATTCTCATTTCTGTCCGTGGATGTAGGCATTGGGCCGAACCACGTAAATATTGTGTTCCCTGTGTGTGTGAGATAATTCTCTGGGTGTCTTTGATCCTAACAAGTGGTATCAGAGCCACGTTGGTGGCGTTTCGGAACAAAAACAACGTGTTGTTCGAAACTGCCCAGAAATCGTATTGCTCAAAATCAGTTTTTGATCATACTAGGAGCAAGGGCTCGACGAGAGGAGTCCAGCAATATAAAGCAAACACCCAACGGAGGCCGGACGCACTCTCACGCGCCCATGGAAGTTGGTGCGTGAATCCCAGTCGTGACACGCGCCGTTCAGGCACCCGGCGCGTGATCCCAGTCTCACCCACGCGCTCCACGCGCGGACAGAGGAAGACAACGCGTGATTGCACGCGCGACACGCGCGCGCACCAAGCCGCCCGAGCCGGAGCCGCTGACCAAGCCGCTGATTGAGCCGATGACGTCAGCCTGACGTCAGCAGAACCGGAGGAGTAATCTGGTGCTTCGCAGGCGCACCAGATTCTGCCAATCTGAACCGTTAAAATTGTTTTGGCTTCATCTAAGCCATTTGAGATCCGATTTGGGTGATCCAATAGTGCTTTCCAACTATTTGGAATATTTCGGACACATCCGTACGGTCAGATTTTTCAAATAAGCTTTCAAAAATTTGCAGTTTTTATTTTGGCAATCCGAAGTGCTTTTCCGGCTAATTTGAGCCGTCCGGACTTCACAGCAAAGCCTGTTTTTTCAAACAGAGATTACTTTCTGGATGATGGAGGAATCCACATCAGTTTCAGGGCCGATGATACGGTTGAACGCTTCTAATTATGCGATATGGAAGCCGCGGATGGAGGACGTCCTGTATTGTAGAGATTTGTTTGACCCTATAGCGCTAAAGGGGGTCAAACCAGATGGAGACAAGGATGGGAACTGGATAAAAACCAACCGGAAGACTGTTGGTCAAATCAGACAGTGGATTGACCACAGTGTGTTCCACCATGTTGCCCAAGAGACAGACGCCTATGCCCTATGGATGAAATTGGAGGGCATGTACCAGTCCAAGACCGCACGGAACAAAGCCTTGATAATGAGAAGGCTTATAAACCTGAAGCTGAAGAATGGTGTGTCTGTTGCTGAACACACCAGTGAATTCCACAGCCTTGTGAACCAGCTTGCATCAATCAAAATGGAGTTGGAGGATGAGATGCAAGCATTATTATTACTCAGTTACTTACCATACAGCTGGGAGACGTTGGTGGTTTCTCTCAGTAATTCTGCACCCGAAGGGAAGCTGACCATGGGGATGGTCACAGACGCCTTATTCAATGAGGAGGCAAGGAAGAAAGAGATGGAAGGAGAGCAGTCACATGCCCTTGTCACAGAAAGTAGAGGCAGAGATAGAGAAAGGGGCAGAGGTAGAGGAAGAAGTAAAAGCAGAGGGCGTTCACAGTCCAGACAGGACAACACGAGGAGGTGTTTTTACTGTGATCAAGAGGATCACGTAATAAGAGATTGCCCAGAGAAGAAGGCGGACAGACAAGCCAAAGAGAAGGCTAAGGGACACGGAGGTTCCTCAACTACAGCAGTTGCAGTGCATTCCTCTGACGATGAAGAGGTGATGCTTACAATCTCGTCAGAGTTGGAAACACCCGGCTGGATTTTGGATTCAGGGTGTACGTTTCACATATGTGCGGATAGGAAGCTTTTCTCCACTTACCGAAGAGTCAGCGGTAGCATTATCCGGATGGCCAACAACACAGTGAACAGAGTTGTCGGCATAGGGACAGTGCGATTCCTTACTAAGGATGGAAGAAAAGTAATTTTATCTGAGGTCTGACATGTGCCAGGAGTACGGAGGAATCTAATCTCCCTGAGTATGCTAGATCTAAAAGGAAATTGTTTCTCATCTAGTGGCGGGGTTCTTCATGTACACAGAGGTGATAAAGAATTGTTGCAAGGCAAATTGTGCAACAAATTGTACAGACTGGAAGGAGAAGTTTTGACAAAGATGAGTGTTGTCAAATGCCAGTCGAAGGGTACAAAGAGAGAACATACGCAACCAAAGCGTATGATTGAGCAAGGCTTTCATCAGGAATGGCGAAAACGGTACACGGGAACGCAAGGAGGCAGTTCAAAGGTGCACAGAGCTGAGCCAATGAAGCCAATCTTGAAGAAAGTTCAGAGCAAAGAAACCAAGTCTGTAGAGACTATGCCAGTGAAGAAGAGAGTTTCTTTTGCTTCCGTGTTAGAGACATTTTGCAACCTCTCAAAAGATGCATGGAAAGGAGGGATGCAATCTCGAGTCGCAAAGTGAGCGTTGCAATGCACTCCAATAAGGGGGTGCGAGCACTATGCACGGAGTTGCATAGTGATAACTTGTACAGACCGATGGAAGTTGTCTTGGCAGAAGGGCTAACTGTCAAACATCAGTACGGACGTACAAGTGAGACTGAACCGAACATCAGGGATTGCAGCACAGACAACGGGCGTATGAGATCGCTGGGAAGTTGTTCTAAAGTGCAGAAAGCAAAGGCTGGTTGTTCAGAAATAAGCTCCGAGCAAGGAAAATTGAGGATGTTGATGTGTCACACTCTGAAGTTTTCTAGTTGCTCCCGTGTTCATCATGCAAGGAGTTGCACGGTAATGCAAGGGTATCCCGAGCAGGGGGTACAGGGCATCCAATCAGGGGGAGCTGTGTCTTGGCAGTCCAAGCTGAGAAGTCAGTTGTCCATGTGGGCGTGAAGGGGGAGAATTGTTGGCTCCATCCACTACCCACATGGTAATGAGCCCACCATTCACATAGTGTAGGTAGCACCATGTTGTAAAAGAAGGTGGTGGAGGGCTACACCAACTCACTAAAGGAAGATAGTGAGGGTGGCACTACCTTGGCCAATTATGGCTAGCACTTCACCTACTCCTCCTCTCTTGGTTATAAATTGAGATGAGTGAGGAGAGGTTTGTATCATCAGAAATTGGAGAGTGAGAGCTGTGAGTTGAGTGAGTTTCATCTCCTCCTCTGTAATTGTATTTTTGCTCCATTTTAGTAATAATTCTCATTTCTGTCCGTGGATGTAGGCATTGGGCCGAACCACGTAAATATTGTGTTCTGTGTGTGTGTGAGATAATTCTCTGGGTGTCTTTGATCCTAACAAATATTTCCCTATACAAATTCATCCTCAATTCTTAAATCCAAATATAAGAAATGAAAAACTGATGAAATTGATGGGATGATGAATTGGAATTTGCATGATAAAATTAGCATATTGATGTAATTGTACATAAAGCAGTAGTAGGTTGGTGATTGATGTTGTGTGTAATGTACGAAGTGCAGATTGGGAATGCAATAATAAATGATGAGACAGATAGGAAAGGACTGTTTGATTACTTTGCAAGCCATGCTCTCATTTCCGACCAAACTTCATATAAAATCCAGAAATACTGTAATTTCTCACCCAATGCCACCACTCAGTCCAGTGACTGCTATGCTGCAACCAGTGAAGCTGATATTGGCAATATTGATATCTATAACATCTATGCTCCTTTATGCACCTCTTTCAATATCACTCCATTTCCCAAAAAGGCTTCTGTAAGTCTCTCTCTCTCTCTCTCTCCTATACATTTTACTATTCAATTTTAATGTTACAAGAATACTCAATGTTGTTGATCAAAAAAGAATAATCAATGTTGTTCAAAAAAAGAATACTCAATGCCATTTTATTTTACGCTCCGTTATTTTGGTAGAATTTTTTTTTTTTTTTAAATTTTGAATTTTTTTTCATAAAAACAATTTTAGAAAATATTTTTTTATGTTTAGTTGTATTTTTTAAACTAATGTACTAATGGTTGCATTAGTAGTGGTAGCGGTGGCAACGACAAGGTAGAAGTGGCAGTGAAGGTGTTAGGGTGGTGGTGGCAATAGTTGTCCAGCAGTAGTGATGTGGTGGTGATAGTAACGTGGTGAAGGTTATAGTGGTGGCAGGGTCGGCTTTGCTTTTTTTTGAGGCACAAAGCATGCTTCTAATATGAGGGCTCTTATACACACACATATGGATTGATTTTTTTAATCATTTTTGGTAAAATCAGATTAGTTGGTAATTCAAATTTTATTTAAACATTTTGAACTTTGCATTTTTAGTAGCAAAATTACTAATCAAGCTTGTTTTGGCCAATTTATCAACCAAACTCATTCAATCTTTTCTTGTAACATAGTTCACTAAATGTATAATTTAATCAACTTTCAATTTGAAACATTTCTTTTTTCTCATAAACAATTGTAAGTAATAACTAAAATCAATAATATTCTATAAATAATACATACATTTGGAAAATAACCATACATCAGTTTTAAATATCAATACTTTTTTTTAGGGTTTCGATTTTATGAACAAGTATAACAAAAAAAAAATAAGACTTATTTGATATTTTTGTAGTCTTTTTTCCAACCAATTTGCCGGGGGCCCAAAGCGGCCACTTCTTCCGCTTGTGCCAAAAGCCGGCACTGAGTGGCAATGGGTTTAGGGCGGTGGAGGTGGTGGCAGCGGCGACGGTGGTAATGGCGATGGTGGTGTGTTGGTGATGGTAATGGTGGTAATGTGGTGGCATTTATAAAAATTTGATTCGGAAAATGTTTTTTGCTTTTTAAAGGTAGAAAATATTTTCTGATCAAATAGACTTGTTTTTTTATTAACCATAAAAAAAAAAAATATATATATATATATATATGTTGACTTTTATTTTCCGTTGTATCAAACGCTAAAAAGTACAAAAAGTATTTTCTAAAAAATGTTTTCTATCAAAACAAACGGAGCGTTATGGTAAACTTAGCATTACTCTTTACAATTATTATTTTTGATCATAATACTTCAACGCACAAGCCTTTTAGCTCTATGTATTTTCTAACAAATTTTTCTTCGAGTTGTGATAACTTTCATTAAGAATATAGAAACATCTTTGTGAAACCATATGAGGCCTGATAAATTAAGGTGGTTTAACTCCCCTACCATTGGTGATCTAGTTGAAGAGGTGCAATTGGGCTTTGGTGGACCTATTTTGAAGGTTAATTTCGAATTTATTGAGAAGAGTATTCATGTATAAAAAAATAAAAAATAAATAAAAAATAGATTAATCGAATATTTATAATCAAATAATTGAAATACATTTATCTTAGAAAAAAATACTAAACTATTTATTCTGAAAACTATGATTGCCGTTCAATTTTATAAGACACATGATCTGAACATGTAATTATGAATATTTTTTTAACCTAATTTTTTTTTTATATAGATTATGTTCTCAAAATGTACACACCAAACCCAAAAACAAATTCATTTGTGCAACAGAAGTTGTGTCTGTTTGGTGTCCTTTCTTTGGTTTACCAAGAGCTTGTTGTCAAAAACTATTTTTTAGAAGAAAATATTTTTGAAACAATCCAATTTTTAAAATCTACCTTTCTTCTGAGCTTATATACACTAGGGTTCGTTATATTTTGTACTCTTACATTTTTAATTATAAAGTTCAATCTTTTATATTTTAAATTGAATAAAATTGTAATCTTAATTTTTCTTTCATTTAATGTTTTTTTTGAACGGCAAATAGAAGACTTTATTGATGAAAACATACGGAGTATGAAAAATACATCAATAAAGAGGAGCTAGGAGCTAGAACAAAGCTCCGACCTCCTAGTTGGTGAGAAACCAACAGAGAAGAAGAAAAGAAAACAAACCAAGAAAACCAGACTACATCAAAACAGAGCAAAAAAGCAGAGTAAAATGCAGTCCTCAACAACAATGGAGTAGTCCTCAACAAAGCAGTCCTCAAAGCTTTGTAGCAACAAGAAGCCCTTTCAAGATAGATAGAAAAAATGCAGAACTGAGACCAACACCACTGGTAGCAGAACAGAACCAATCCCACTGAAACAGACCAACCCCACTGGTATTACAAGTAACAGAGAGGGTAACAAACCAACAGATACCATTAGTACAAGATAACAGAAAGCGCACTGCTGAGTATTACTCAGATACCACTGCTGAGTATAGCATCATAAAAACAGATTGAGAAAGCAAATTCACACCCATCAACAGATACACTTCCTAATGCCAGAGATGTTATAGAGGAAATCATTTATGGAGAATGAAGGACCTTGGTAGAGGCCTTAAGCCAAATTGCTAACCTTATGATTATGAGCTCCTATAACTCCGGCATGTTTTGTTGTGAATCTAGAAAGAGATGCTCATTTATGAGCTTTCATAATAACCAAAGGGTGACTAGTGGTATTGCACGCCAAATTCTCTGTTCATGTTTCCTACAAGAATGACCAGCTCACCATTGCAACAAACCCTCTACAGAGCCTGGAGCCACCCACAGAGCCCCTCACCATTGTAGCAACCCAGTCCAGACTCTCCACACCAGAGGACAATGAAGAAGCACATGTTCAATAGTTTTCTGCTATGATTTGCAGAAAATACATAGAGTAGATGCAGACCTATCCAGCACACCAGAACACGGAGGTTTTAACCTTTTGTTTCCAAGCGAGCCAACCGAAGAACTACACTTTGGGAGGTAGATATTTTAACCAGACCAAACTTTAGGAACTGACATTACCACCATAAGCGAGATTAGAATGGTTGTAGAAAAAAGATACAAGAGATTACCTTGATTTTGCTGCTAACCATGTAGAACTATCTTGGACCAACAGATTCAGTGCAGGTATTGGTGCAATGATGCCAATTAATCTAAGAAGCTTCTCTTTCTCCCAATCAAATAGAGACCTTCTAAAGGAAAACAACCAATTGTTAAAGGAGTGATCCACAAAATCTTTGAGTATTCCCTCTTTATTATTAGATAATTGGAATAGCCTTGGAAACTCTTCTTTAATACATAAGGCTCCACACCATTGATCACTCTAGAACCTGATTCTACAACCATTCCCTACTAACATAGAACTCCATAAGAGACTGTTGATGTTTAATAGCAGCTATGATACTACCCCAGATTTTAGAGAAGGTGGTGCTAGAGCTAAGATTAGGTAGCCAGGCCCTATCTTGAAAATTGTACTTGCTGCAAATAAGCCTCTTCCATAATGAATCGTGTTCAGAGGCAAACCTCCACCGCCACTTTAGAAGTAAACACACATTCACATCCCTAAGCCTTCTAACACCCAGCCCACCTTGTTTTAAGCTTTTTGTGACCTCTATCCATTTCACAAGATAGATTTTCCTTCTTAGATCTGAACCACCCCATAGAAAAGTAGCTTGTATTGTATCTAGCTCCTTAGCTATTCCTTCAGGAAACCTGAACATAGACAAGAAAAACGCAGGTAGCCGTGATAGCACTACTTTCACCAAGATCAACCTCCCTGCAAAAGAAAGAAGCTTCCTTTTCCAGCCAGCAAGCCGCAATTTGAACTTATCAATAACTAGTTTCCAAAACCTTTTCCTCCTTGGATTAGCACCTAATGGCAGACCTAGATACTTAAGAGGTAAGTTTTGGGTCTTACAATTTAACAAGGAAGCAAACTCAACCAGAATAGAATCAACGACACCAATCCCACAAACTATACTTTGGTGGTAATTGATTTTGAGACCAGATGCTACTTCAAAAGACCTGAGGATCCTTTTTAAGCTCAAAAATTCTGATAGCTCGGCTTCACAGAATAGAAGAGAGTTATCTGCAAATTGAAGATGGGAGAGTTGCACTTGATTATTGCCTATAAGTACCCCTTTTAGCAAACTCAAACCCCTTGCTCTCTCAAGAAGAATGTTTAATGTTTCTACAACCAAGTTAAAAAGGAATGGGGATAAGGGATCGCCTTGCCTGAGACCTTTCTGGGGGCTAAACTCCTTGGTTGGTGAGCCATTCACAAGTATTGAGATCCTTGCAGTAGAGACACATTCCTTAATCCAATAAGTCCATTTGGAACCAAATCCAAAGTTTTCTAGCATTGAAAAGGGGAAGTTCTAATTGAGAGAATCAAATGCATTTTCAAAATCTATTTTTAGCAGCCGCCCTGACTTTTTAGATTTAAACCAACCATCCACAACTTCATTAGCAACCAACACACCATCAAGAATATTCCTACCACCCAGAAAGGCTGACTGTGTGTCACCAATGATCATGGGCATGACCTTTTTGAGCGTGGATACAAGAACTTTAGAAAGTGTTTTGTACAAAGACCCAACTAAGCTTATAGGTCTAAACTCACTTAAAGTGACAGCTTTATCTAGCTTTGGAATTAAAGTAATGAAGGTACTGTTCAAACCAGGGCCTAGTTTGCCACTGACATGAAATTCTTTCATAAAGTTAATCACCTCCACCTTCAGCACTTTCCAATATTTTTGAAAAAACATCAGATTGAAGCCATTTGGGCCAGGAGCTTTGTTCCCATTACAATCCATAACTGATGACCAAATTTCTTCTTTAGTGAATTCTGCCTCAAGCATATGGAAGGAGTCACTAAGTCTTACACTCTTAAAATTTCCAGCAAGCCTTTGTCTGTTGTTGCAAACTTCAGTGAAATGATTTGAAAAGTGAGTCCACACTGCATGTTTAACTTAACTTGGCTCCTCTAAAACCACATCCCCCACTTTGATGGAGTTGAGAGTGTTCTTAGTTTGTCTGTTGCTAGCTATAACATGGAAGAATCTAGTGTTCCTGTCACCCTTCAGATCGCAATCTAACCTTGATTTTTGGAGCCATTCCCATTCTAACTTCCTACTCAACATCCACATGTTATTTCTTTTTTCTCTTTGCAGCTTCAATTCAACCTCCTCCAATGGTCTAGATTCAGCTGCCAGGTCAAAGTCATGAAGTTTAGTTCCAATGGCTTGTAATTTGAATGCAACATTGCTATAAACCTCTTTACTCCATGTTTTTAATATCAACTTGAGGGTATGTAATTTTCTCTGTAGAATGAAACCAGATGACCCAAGAAAATGAGATTCCTGCCATGTTTGTTCCACTAAAGGAGCAAGATGTGAGTGTAACAACCAAGCATTTAAAAATTGAAAGGCCTGGGTCCCCAATCCCTAACATCCTCCATTAGCACAATAGGACAATGGTCAGATGCAATTCTAGGAAGGCCCCATAGTTTGAACTTGTCTCTCTCCAGCCATTCAAGGCTTAAAAGGAACCTATCAATACAACTCCATTTATTCCCATCAAAAGCATTGCACCAGTTGTATTTTCTGCCTAATATTTGCAAGTCCACCACCTCACATGTATCTATGAATTCGTTGAATTCTTTCATGCCCCTATCCCTTATTGATATACCTACTATTTCCTCTGTGTTTCTGATCTCGTTGAAATCACCACCAAGACACCAGGGTTTGGGAAATGAATCCTTCCAATTCAACAAAATCTGCCAGAGTTTCCTTCTCCTAATGACATCATTAGAAGCAAAAATATTAACAATTACACAATCGAATGAGTTGTAGAGCTTACCTGATAGTAGAATAAAGTTTCTATTGCTACAACACTCTGAGAGTTGGAAAATCTCAGGGTCCCAAATGCAAAGTAAACCACCTTCCATCCCTTCAGCATCCACAACCATAGACTCTATCCTATCCTTGGGCCAAAGACTTTTCTTTCATTTAATGTTAGTAAGGCTTATGGAACTTATTATGTGAGTCATAAGTGATATTTTTCTCGACTCATAAATACTTTTATACTTTTATCATTTAAATTCTTACACTTTCATCAAAATATTACTTTGGTGATTTTTATTTTTAATTTTTTTCCAATCTCCTTAGTGATAGATGGATGGACGAGTAACATTTCAACTTAACTTAAAATGTAAAAGTTGTTTATCACAATGAAATTGAAATGACAAAAATGAGATTTTGTTGAAAGTATAAAGGTGCTAAGTGTAATTAACTCTATATAATATAATACTAAAATTTATATATACAAATATTTTAGGAACATATCTTAACCATATTGATATCTTATTTTTTTAATAATACTCAAGCCAAGCGTTTATTTCTGTAATGTTTATGCCTATTGGTCCAAGCTTAAATCTTTTTAGCTCAAAAAAACATTAATCTATCCAAAAGGATACCCATCTGTCGTATATCCAAATGTCACATGTTTGTACATGTATCATTTATCTATTCACCTATTTGTCTATCTCACCGCCACTACCTACAGCCACCGGCCACTATTGCCAACCGCTTGCAACTTTTCCAACGCTAACTACTTTTTTTGACAACATTTCAGTGCGTGTTTTATCACCAAAAAAGATTAAACCTTAGACCAAATAATATATGACCCCATAAGTTTGAACCTTTTATTAATTAACATTTTTTTAGGAGAAATTTCAAATGAGTATAAAATTTGAAAATTAATTACAAATTGATGATAAACTTTATCAATATTAATAATTAAAATTATAAACTTTTCCATCCATATGTAACAATTTTTTCAAATTACAACTAAGGGTAATTTTCTCTTTTTTTCTTTAAATGTTATAGTATTCCTATCTTATCATATCCTTTATCCATATTTCATAGACCTCTAAGGGTGAATATTTGTTACAGGTGTTGAATTTTGATCCATGCAGTGATCATTATGTGTATGCTTATTTGAATCGTGTTGATGTTCAAGAGGCCCTACATGCCAATGTAACCAAACTCAGTTATGATTGGGAACCATGCAGGTATGTACTACTATGTGTTTGGCTCTTTGTCTCTGCTTGTGCCCAATAAGAGTATGAAATTATTAGCTGAAATGAAACTTAACAAAATAATTGCAGTCGAGTCATCAGACGTTGGGAAGATAGTCCATCAACAATTATTCCCCTTCTCCAAGAGTTAATGGCAAATGGACTACGAGTGTGGGTATTTAGGTAAACACACACCCTTTCTTCTTTCTCTTCATCATCATTCATCATTGTTGTCCTCACTATTATTACTTCTATTTATAATGGTAGTCGGTAAAATCATGCCACATATATGTTTTCCATTCCTGTTAGGAAAATGACATTCACTTTCGTAGAAGGAGAGAAATTAAAACACTGACTTAATTATTAAAGTCGCCTCAATTAGGCGAATAAGTATCACTAAATGAATAGGGGTCAAAACTCAAAAATGGGCCAATCAGAAGACCGAACCAGATTTGACCCATTCGGACCAAATGGCCCAGACCAAGAAGTGACCAAGGGAACTTGCTGAGGTACTACTTGTCGAGCTTCACTTGCTGAGGGAGACCCTACCTTTGCGCCACCATTTTTTATTACGACACCGCCTTGTCACTTGTTGTCACTTGCTAAGGGAAAGGGAGTCATAGCAATTCTAACCTCTGCAACTACCTTCTGAGGCACAACAGCCTTTGAGATAGGCCTTCTCTATACAAGATAATGCACAGACACTTGGCGTTGATAGTAGGCACCAAGCCATTAATAGCCAAGGGCTGATAGTAGGCCTGAAACTCATATAGCTTGGCGCTAATAGTAGCCCCAAAGATTATTGGTTGGAGCTGATAGGAAGTACCAAAAACACCAGTATATCACAACAACCTCATGAAGATGGGAATAGGGTAGCCCGAAAGTAAGGGACTCCCTTTCCATATACCTAGGTCAAGGACTTGACTTGGTTGCATAAGCAGGACCAAGAAAGCCCCATTGAGTTTGGTACGAGGCATAACCTTTGTTGTGACTCGTGTCCTGGGAAATTAGGGAGTTTGTGGTTAAGTGACTAAGGGTGAAAGAGTCACTGAGGTAGATACAAGTATGGCTAATAGTAGGTCATAAGTCACGAGAGTACATGTTTTGGGAAACCAAGCTAAGAATGCAGGTGTCGAGGCAATTAGAACACCTCATTTTAAACCCTTTACAACTTTGAACTATGGACCTATTGTGGTCCAAATACATGATATACCTAAGACTTCACTTTTTGAAAGTGAAAAATGCTCATAATAGATGGACTGACCCCTTGATTACTCTCTCCCTAGCTTCTACGTTCACAACTCAATCTCTAACTACTATAACACGGAATAAAAATTGTATGTCGTGATGTTATTCACATGTAATAATTATATTTTAAAATAAAATATCATTTGAATGCCATTATTTAGATATAGTTTTAATCTAATTATTATAACTATATAAGATTCACTATGCCCACATCACATGCAGAGATAATTGTAGTGTGATCAAGAATATCACACTACACCAAAACAAGGCATTAACGGCGATTTTTTTAACGGCAATTTTCGTTACCGCCGTTAAAGATACTATTAACGGCGGTAACGAAACTGCCGTTAATACCGCCGTTAAAAAAACCGCCGCTAAAGTATCTTTAACGGCGGTAATGAAACCGCCATTAAAAAAACTGCCACTAAAGCCCTCTTTTAACGGCGGTAACGAAACCGCCGCTAAAGCCCTCTCATTACCGCCGTTAATGATGGTAGTCTTTGCCTGCAGAGCTCCGGCGGAACTCCAGTGAGTGGTGACCACGCGCAGCCAGAGGTTAAACATGACCATCTACAACAAAACAAAAATAATGTTTAAATATTTATTTAGGGAATATATCTCATATAGAGTGGTTGTGGTGGAGTGGTTGGTGTGTGTGGATTAGAGGTTAAGGGTTCAAGGCCTAGGGGTGCAAGAAGAGAGAATTACTTTTTTAAAAATTTGAGCCTATTTACGGCGGTAAAGAACCGCCGTTTTTGGTCCTATATTACTGCCGTTTTTGGTCGACTTTTAACAACGATAATTTACCATTTTATGACGATTGTACCTCTTCCGACACGAGTATAAACGGCGGTCCTAAATTACTGCCGTTAAAGGCTTTAACAGCGGTTTTACATCCTTTAGCGGTGGTAAAAAATTGCCGCTAAAGCCCAATTTTGGCGTAGTGTCATTTAGTAGGGTTATCATCAACTACTAGTAATTAATTTCATAGGTTATATTTTTAAATTTACAAAATGTATATTGGAATCAACTTTGATGAACTATATTTTCTTACATTCTTAGTAATATTAACAAAGTAATTTGAACTAATCAAATGGTATGTAAAAATAAAAAGACATTAATTACTACTCCTTTAACCAACCCTCCCCCCCTCCCCAAAAAAAAAAGAAGTATATATTTACAGTTCTATAATTGTCCACTACAAGTTTTGCATATTTTTTAAAACGTTACAAGACAACCTCGTTATTTATGTTGTCAAACACATATTTTGCAATATATATAAACAAGTAATCATTTATCCACATTTTATTTTTTTTGCGCATCCCCCTTGTCATAGAATTTCTATACGGGTGTTTTTTTAAATTTAAAAAAAAAATCAAAATTCAATGGTACTTAGATGCATGCTATGCCCTTGAAGGATAGAGCTAGGATTTTTGACGTAACCATTACTCTATGCATTACAATCTAGATTGGCAAGAACTCCAACAAAATAATCACGTTGAGTTGATTTTTATAGAAAAATATGAATAATAAGTGATTTACTATTTCAGTTTGGATCGAGAAAATGTGGAATTTATTATTTTTCGAAATCCAAAGTTTGTGTTACTGCTACATCATATTACCTGTATTCTAAATTTTTTCTCGTGTGAATTGAGATATATGTGCTACTAAGTTATGCCTTCAGGTTGTAGTCATTTCGGTCCTCCTCTAAATTTTGATGAAATATTTCACTTTTCGTTTGAAACACGGAGCAGATAAAAAGAGTAGTTAGGTCTCATTTTCAGAAGTTTTTCTCCAAAAAATGGCCTTCAAGACCCACATTTTTAGAACCTTTTCAGCGCTCACTTTTCTGATTTGGATGCAGCTCTGCTAGAACAACCTTTTTCTAAAACTGAGATTCTGGAAGCAATAAATCAATGTGAAGGAAATAGGGCTCCTGGTCCTGATGGCTTCAATATGAAATTCATCAAAAAATGCTGGGCCTTCATAAAAGCAGATCTTTGTCTCTTTTTCAATGAATTCCATCTTAACAGCAAGATCAAGAAAGGCCTGAATTCTACCTTCTTAACCCTGATTCCAAAAATTCCAAACCCATCTTCTTTATCTGATTACAGACCCATCAGTTTGTTAGGCTGTATTTATAAGGTTCTAGCCAAGGTCTTATCTAGTAAATTAAAATCTGTTTTGCCAAAACTGATAGATGAAACTCAATCACCTTTTGTAAAAGGGAGGCAAATATTGGATGGTATTCTCATTGCCAGTGAAGTTGTTGATTTGTGGAAGCGCAATTCTTCAGGAGGGCTTCTTCTCAAATTGGATTTTCAGAAGGCTTTTGATATTGTCAAATGGAACTTTCTTTTTCATATTCTTCAAAATTTCGATTTTGGTGAAAAGTGAATCTCATGGGTAAGGAATGTGTTTCTTCCCCTCATATTTCTGTATTGGTGAATGGATCCCCTTCTCAAGAATTTCCTCCTCAGAGAGGCTTAAAGCAAGGTGACCCTCTCTCCCCCTTTCTCTTTAATCTTGTGGTTGAACGGCTAAATATTCTCATCCAAAGAGCCAAAAATCTTAATCTTATCAAGGGAGTGGATATCGGTGGCTCGGAGTTGAACCTTTCATATCTGCAATTCGCAGATGATACTCTTATGTTCTGCAATCCAGATTGGGATGAGATAATAAATTTGAAAAGAATTCTCAGTTGCTTCGAGTTAATTTCTGGGCTGAAGATTAATTACCAAAAGTCTGTAATTTGTGGAGTTGGGGTTAACAGGGACTTCACCTCTCAAGTAGCTGAATTCTTCAACTGCAGGGTGAGTTCGCTACTAATCAATTATCTTGGAATGCCTCTAGGGGCCAACCCAAAAAGAGTGTCTACTTGGGGGCCTATCATAAACAAAGTGAAAAAAAGACTAGCCTCATGGAAGAGGAGGTATCTTTCTCTTGGAGGGCGAATCACTTTGATTAAATCTGTACTTTCTTCACTTCCAATCTATTATATGTCCCTTTCCAAAATTCCTACCCAAGTGGCAAACTTAATTGATAAATATCAGAGATCCTTTTTATGGGGCGATAGTGATGTCAAAAGGAAATTGCATCTACTCAACTAGGAGGCATGCTCTGTTAGCAAACACTTTGGAGGTTTGGGCTTCAGAAAGACTAAGGAAGGCAATGATACTCTCCTATGCAAATGGTGGTGGAGATTTGCCACCGAAAAAAGTTCCTTGTGGAGAAAGTTCTTTGTGCCAAAAACAATGTGAATGAAGATTGTTGGTTACCAAATGGCTCAAGCTTCAGATTTTCATCTGCAGTGTGAAAAAGTATCTCATCTATGGAAAGGTATGGATCTAGAGCAATTGCATTATTTTTGGAAAATATTCAGTTCAAGCTAGGGGATGGTAAAAGAATTAAATTTTGGTTGGATGCATGGGTCTCATGTACTCCTTTGTCCAACCTTTATCATAGACTTTTCTCTCTAGCTACAAGCAAAGATTCATTCGTCCACCAGTATTTGTATCAGGCTGTGGATAATCAAACTCATTGGAATATCTCATACAGGAGAACCTTGAGAGCTTGGGAAGATGAGTTGCATCTTGAGCTGATCAGTAGATTGCCACAACCTCTCAGCATTAATAACAATTGTGTGGATCATTTGTTATGGACTCCTTTCCCATCAGGCTCCTTTAAAGTTAAATCTCTTTATGAATTTTTTGAAAATTCTCTTCGTTTAACCCCTTTTCCGATTATGAAGATGTGGAAATCAGCAGCCCCTCCCAAAATTAAAGCTTTTGATTGGCTTGTTTGGTGGAAGCGAATCGCCTTTTCGGATCTCCTTGCTCGCAGGCTCATTATCCCCGCAATCAATCACTGTGCATTCTGCGGTATTGATAACGAATCTACATTGCATTTGCTCTTGCATTGTAATTTCGCTTCGAAGGTTTGGGCTGAAATTATTTGTTGGTGGGGCTCCCAATGGGTCTCCCCTAGTTCCTTACAAGACTTGTTTTTATGGTGGTATGGTCAAAAGTACAAAAACCTGGTAAACTCATCTGGGAAGTAATTCCATTGGCTGTGGTTTGGAGTTTATGGATTGTAAGAAACAACATGGTTTTCAACTCTAAAGTTCCTGCTTGGGGAAATATTGTGGATAGTATCAAGATTAAAGTGGCCACATGGGTGAAGTTTTCTAGTCATTTGCCTAATTACACAATCCATGATTTCATGCACTGTTTGGATGGATTGAAGGGCCATAAATTGTAGTTTCCAGCAGGATGTAGTCCTCTGTTGTTTTATTTTTTCATTTCCAGTTTTGGTTGAGGTCTCATCAACCTTTGTATCGGCCTTGGCTTGCATATGATTGGGCTCAATTATAGGTGCCAACCTCGTTGGGATGTATTTTTGAGCTATGATGCAATTCAGTCAAGTCCTTCTTTTCTATCTATTTATCAATAATATTCTTTCTTTGCTGATCAAAAAAAAAAAAAAGATTATATCTTCATTATTTTTGTATATAGTGAAAATCTAAATTATTGAGTACATTTCTGTTGGTTGGTTGCAGCGGTGACGTAGATGGAAGGGTACCAGTGACTTCAACCAAGTATTCTATTAATAAGATGAAGCTTCATCTTAAGACTCCATGGCATCCCTGGTATCTCAATGGAGAGGTAATTTACTTTATTTTATATTTTGTTTTCATTTTCAATTTTTTTTTTATAATTAATTTCATTTGTGGTCGTTGTGTTAATGATAATATAATATGGAGGAAGGAGTGTTTAAAATGATTAAGAATCACATGTGGGCTCACAAGAACTTCCTATTGGAAATGGACTTTAGTTTTGAGATTAGGTTAGTTTTTTTGTTTTTTTTTTCCGTGAAAGTTGAGTAGCTGAATTCAAGTGTAGATCCAATAGTATACATCAGCCCAAAAATCACACTTATTTTGTCCCAAAGCAAATTTGTCAAACAACTTTAAGGAAAGTGTTCGGATATTTAATTTGTGAAAGAATTTATAGGGCAAAAATAGAAGGAAAGGGTAGAGAGAAATGAAGTAGGAGGTACTTCTTTTCTTCCTTCTCTTTTCTCTGTTTTTCTTTTCTTTTTAACAAATTTCAAAATTTAAATATTTAATCTCATGATTTAAAAATAAAAATAAATAAATAAAAAACTGGTTCTTTTAAGTAACTCTCAATCACCCCACCAATTATGTGAGCATGTGAAACCTGATTTGAGAGATTGAGAATTCAGAACTTGGGGCATAAGGATTACAAGACTTTGGGGGTACTTCATCATCAGGCAAAGAGAAAAAGGAGGTTCAAAAACAAAAATAAAAAAACAAAAAAGCAAAAAAGGTTGTGCTTTTTAAAAAGGAAATGCATGTATATCACAAATTCCTTTTGTAGTTTTATATGTCCCAAATTCAGTAAAGTTGTTTTTATATTATGAATTTGTTAAGAGAAAAAACAAAGAACAAAATAAATAAAATTTTCTTTAATCGACTGGACTTCAATACTCTGTTGTGAGAGGTTTTTGAGCCCCATTAGTAGACACTTTGTGTTAGTGTCGTGGGACTCACAAGTTTCTCCTTGCTAAATGCTAAAGAAAAATGCTTGGTAGCTCGAATTTGTGTGGCCCGAATGGCTCAAATGTATCAAAACGACGTCGTTTTACCTCCAAAACGATGTCGTTTTGAGACATTCGAGTCATTCGAGGCATGAAAATTTAGGCTACCAAGCAATGTTGAATGCTAATACATTGGGAAAAAGCAGAGCTGGGCTACAAATTTCTCTAAAAACTCAAGATCAAACAAAGTCTAAACAAAACTGTAAAAAATTATTATAAAAAAAAAAATGGTTCCTTCTACAATACACTTTGTTTTGTGTGTGTGGATCATATACAAGTTACAACTAGTTGTAGTGTTGATACCACAAATATCATAACTAAATCACTTCATGTCATAACTAAAAAACACACGACGACACAACCAAATACCACTAGATATAATCAAAGATGTCTTCGGTTATAACTAAATAATAACCATAATAGATCATAAACTAACGTCATAATAAGTCAAAACCAACACAAAAATAAGTAATAACCAAACACCACTTGAGGCATAATCAAAAACCTTTGTCATAACCAAAATAACAATCACAATACATCATATTTAAGTCATAACCGACACTATAATGAGTCATAACTAAATTATAACAAATACCACAATTGATCATAACTAAAAACCACAATATAATCGTAATTAGGCATATGATACATCCTTTTTTAAAATGTGTATTATAGAATTTTTCTCAATAGAAAACAAAAGAAAAAAGAAAATTGCTTTCCCATGTGATATTGTTTGTATTTGTGTGTGTGTGTGTATGATTAGGTTGGTGGGTACACTGAAGTATACAAGGGGGACCTGACATTTGCAACAGTAAGAGGAGCAGGGCACCTGGTTCCAAGCTACCAGCCTGCAAGGGCACTTTCACTTATTATGCACTTCCTGGCTGGGACACCTCTCCCCAATTCTACAACACTTCTTCAATAACTATTACACCTTTTCTTTTTTCCTTTTTTTTTTTTTTCCTGTTCTACTATAATCAACATTGTTTTCTGCTTGTTCCAAGGCCTCTATTTATTTTTTTGTTTTTGTTTTTCAATTATATTTTAGGTCTAATTATAGCGTTTGATTAAGGTTTAGCACCATTTTTCATTTCATTTCCCATGGTGATTTATCATTATTTGGGAAAATAATTAATGTCTATTGTATGAAACAATTTATATTTTATAATAATCAATTTGTATGTTTACCTGCCATTGGTAAGTTTTACTAGTAACAAATTAAGCTTGTCAGTAGCTTCTTATTTTTTTTATGTTATCGCAACATTTAATTTTGGAAGAGTTCTATTCCACACCCATGAGTGTTCTACATATCTTTGTGTGATTGATTTATGTTTTATATATATATATATATATTGTAAAATTTCTTGCAGATACTAACATAGAAGAGTACAAATTTGGAATCAAATGCAATCTTCATTCATCAAGATTCTTTTAATTATAAACAAATTAGAAAATCAATTTACTACTTAAAAAAAATAAAAACATAATGCCTTCTCTAGTCCTTTGCAATTTGGTTATTATTGCAAACTTCAACGTACATCCCACCAAGCCAATTTCATTTAAATAATTACAACTAAAAATAAAGTTCGACAAGATTAATACAAAAATGACATAACAATGGCAATTTTCAAAGGAGACTCCGCGATAGTTCCCTCATTATAAGTTTATAGGGTAAATAATGCCTTGTCTGCTTTGTGTTTGGTCATTTTTTTATTTTGGTCCTTAAAATATTTTTTTTTCATATTTAAAGTTTTTCCTAATTTATCCAAAAGCTAACCTATATCCAAAATTAGACAAAAAAATAACCTATTGATAATCACATGACATAAAAATAATTTATTGTATATAACTTACACCTTTAACACAAATCCAAACCCAATATAATAAAAATACTACATATAATCATATTTTTTACCTCATTTTCTCAATGAAAAATGCAAGTGGGTGGTTCCCTTACACATTTATGAATATGGGTCCTATTGCTTTGTATCTAAAAGTGAGAAAATAAGAAATGACGTTATGTATAACATTATGTTATAATAATATATTTTTTATATCATATGACAACTAACATGATATTTTTTATTTAATTTTGAACATAAATTAGCTTTAAAAGTAAATTGATAAAAGAAAATATCTTGAAACATGAATGACCAAAATGAAAAAAATAGTCAAACATAAGGGAGCAAAGTTTAATTTATCCAAAGTTTGCAGTCGTCTAATATTTTAGAGGTCAAATTTTAACCAAAATACACTAAGACATAACTAAAATTTCAATGCTTTTTTCCTTTTAAATTATTTTGAAAACTTAGAAAATTTACACTACAATATTTTCTTAGTTTAGTGACATTTGAAAATGTCACAAAACTATTGGTTTAATGACATTTTTTAGCCTTGTGGCATTTTGAACAAGTGCCATTTGTATCCGTGCCACGGTAGATACTTGCAAGTGTCACTACACCATCATAGCTAAAAACTTTCAATGATATTTTGATGTCATGGTAGATATTATTTGTGGCACTATCAAGCGACATTAAAAAAAGAGTTAGTGACACTTATAAGTGTCATTACACCATCAAAACTAAAACCTTTTAGTGACACTTTAATGTCATGGTAGGCACTATTCGTGACACTATCAAGTGCCATTCGTGACGATAATTCGTTGTAGAACAATTTGATCCGCTCTTGTGGAGACTCGAACCGCCAACCTCCCGCACCATAAACCTTATACACCACACTCTTTCCACTACACCTCTATAGCACCACATGATTATATATGCAACATATATTATTTATATAGTACATACATCCATATTAATATAAAAGTATATGTATAAACATAATTATTTTATTGAACATAATTTATTTAAAATAAACTATTTACTAGCAAAAATAAAAAAAGATCACTTTTGGATTTTTAGTGGCCAATTCTATACTTTTGGCTACTTTTTTTTTTTAGTTGCTAAAAAACTTAACTTTTGCCGACCAAAATCGGATTTGGTCGTCGAAGATGCACTTTCAGCTACCAAAATTTTGGTTGCCAAAAAATTTAATTCCCGCCTTAGGATTTTAGTTCTCCCACGCTAAAAATGACCACCTTTGGCGACTAAACTTATTTTTTAGTCGCTAATTGTAGACTTTTGGCTACTAAACTTTTTTTTGGCATCAACAAGCTTTATTTTTGGCTACTAATGTTTTTTTTAGTCGGCAAAACCCATATAAGCAGCGATCAAACTTATTTTTAGTTGCCAATTGTAGACTTTTGGCTACTAAATTTTTTTTGTCGCCAAAAAGCTTTATTTTGGGCTACTAAAAAATTTTTAGTCACTAAAACCCATATAATCAGTGACCAATAAACTTAGTTTTAGTCGCCAATTGTAAACTTTTGGCTACTAAAATTGTTTAGTCGCCAAAAAACTTTACTTTTGGCAACTAATGCTGTTTTGGTTGCTGAAAGCTATACTTTCAGCGACCAAATTTTTTTTGGTCAGGAAATTTAGTCGCCGAATGTGCTTTTTCCTGTAGTGTATATTGAGTTTAATTTATTTATTTTTAGTCATTTACTGCATTTTAAAATTTTAGAAAATATATTGGCATTTTTTGTTTTTTCAAAAATACCATTATAAGCTTGGAAAGTTTTTGTCTTAGTGGCATTTCTCAAAATGCTATAAAATATTTGTTTATGACACTTTTCACCTAAGTACCATAAAAAGTAATTTGCACCTACCTAGTGTCCTGACATTTTTAAAAAATGTCATTGCGACTAAAGTTTAATGGCATCTGTTGATAAATGTCACAAACATAATTTTGTGTCATTATTTTATAAAATGTCATAAAATTAATATGACATTTCTTTATTGAAATGCCACTAGAGCCTTATATGTTTGTGGTTCTGTGGCATTTTTCTAAAATATTTAATGCCAATTTTTATTTTTGTGGCATTTTCTAAAAACATGCCACAAGTGTAGTGTCACTAAAGTGTAAATTTGTTGTAGTGACATTTTTGTTGTAATGAAGTGACACTTTTTTTAATTGAAATGCCACTAGAACCTTGTATGTTTGTGGCTCTATGACATTTTTCTAAAAAATGCCACAAAATATTCTTTTTGTGACATTTTTTAAGAACATGCCACTAGTATGGTGTCACTAAAATGTGTTTTTGTTGAAAATTAATAACTTTTTTATTCAAATTTAAGTTTTTCATAAATCTGCTATTTTAGAAATTAACCGTCAATGAATATAATGAGTCTATTTTAGAAATTTTTAACTTACAATGAATATAATTTTTTTATTTAAAAAATACGCAATTGTTACAGAATTGTTATCCTCAAATAATGAGCCTATTTATGCCTAAACGCCAGTAAATTTTTCATTATGCTGACGGCAAATTTCAATTGAGTTCTTAGAGTTGCAAAATTGGTATACATGAACCACTCTTCTTCTTTTTTTTTTTTTGAACATATAATGATTACAAAAATTGCTATCCTCAAATTATGAATTAGTTGAACATTATTTATGCCTAAACGTAAGTGAATTTTTCATTATA
The DNA here is from genome assembly GCF_055761805.1 of Camellia sinensis. NCBI lineage: Eukaryota > Viridiplantae > Streptophyta > Magnoliopsida > Ericales > Theaceae > Camellia > Camellia sinensis. The sequence continues at coordinate 144,573,410 of NC_138962.1, forward strand.
GTTAGTGAAATTTTACAAGCAAATTTCAATTGAGTTCTTAGAGTTGCAAAATTGGTGTACATGGACCATTCTTTTTTTTCCAAAAAAAATAATTTTTACAGAAATTGCTATCCTCAAACAATGAATCAGTTAAACATTATTTATGTCTAAACATCAGTGAATTTTTCGTTATAGTTAGTGAAATTTTACAACTGACTGCAAATTTCAATTGAGTTCTTAGAGTTGCAAAATTGGGGTACATGGGCCTCTTTTTTCTTCTTTTTTTTTTAAAAATATATATATATATATATATAATTTTTACAGAAATTGCTATCCTCAAACAATGAATCAATTGAACATTATTTATGCCTAAACGTCAATGAATTTTTCATTATAGTTAGTGAAATTTTACAACTAACTGCAAATTTCAATTGACTTCTTAGAGTTGCAAAATTAGTGTAGATGAACCACTCTACAACCATGAAAATCTTACAAATATAACCCTTTTGAAGATGATCTAGAACGAGTCTACTGGGGCTGAAAATGAAATATTTTTATAATTGAATGGGTCAAAATATATAGATTCATACATGAGAAAATAAAGTAACATTAGCTAATAGTTGAAGGGGTCTTCGTATGAAATAACCTTGACACTCAAGGATTCAATTCACTACCAAAAACAATTGAAGCAATATATAACAGCAAATAGAAGCAGCTGCCTCATCGGGAAATGACTGAAGCACATCTTCATTTGCTATTTTGATCAAGAATGAATGCTCAGCCCAAGAGGAGAGCATTTCAAATCGAACTAATTCCTCCATGGCTGATAACTGGTGAATAAATACAGGTTCCAGGCCACACAACTGTTAGCAACAATCAAAATATGAAATAATGCCTCAAAAGAAAAGTACTTTGCATTCCAACCAAAGAGATCCAATGCAAAAAACAATTGAGTCAATTGATGGAATGAAATAGAAAGACATTTATTCACTTACCGTGAATTGTGACAAAAGCTGTATAAACAATTCATTCTTGAAGAAATCACTAAGCTACACCTCCTTCTAATGCCTTGAAGGCAAGATGAATAATCTGAATTTTATTGATTTAGGGCCCCGTTTGTTTTCAGAGGTAGAATAGAAGGGATTGATAGTGAGGGGATTAAGTAAAATTGTGTTTGTTTTGATGATAGTTGTTAATGTAGGAATTGTTAAATTATATATATATAAAATAATAAAACAAATAAAAAAATATAAAAAATTAAACATTAATATTTAAAAAAAAATTCCTAATATATAAAAAATAAAAAAAATTTCTAATCCCCTCACTATTTTTTTAATACCACCTCCACCTCCTGTATCTCAATCCCCCTTCCAACCTCCATCTTAATCCCCTCTTCCATCATAATCCCTTCCCCAACTCTACAGACAAACACAATACTAAATAACTCCATCTCTATCATAATCCCCTCCCATCTATTACACCCCAAAACAAACAGGGCCCTAGTGTTGAAAAGATCATAATACATAGATAAGAGTACAACACACATAAATATGAAATACATCAAACTAATTGGAAAACTAACAATCACTTTTGATATTGTGGAAACCATCATGCTTCTACAATGTCTGAGCCTATTTTTTGTTATACCCATATTTTGTTCAACATTTTGTTCAATACTTCAAAGATCAAAATATCTGCTTTAGAAAAGAAACATTCAGTTATCTGTTGAATTTCCATATTCTGATATATCTTTCATTGTGTGTTGTGACGACCTTTTGCATTCCAACAGCCAAGCATCTTACAGAAGGTTGAGAAGTTCTAGGAATGAGATCAATGTGAGTGTCTTCTGAGAGCCTTCTTGCTTTCTTTACTTGGACGACTCCATATGAATCTCTCGAGGAGTTTGATATGCTGCTGCTGCTTTCATTCATAATGCACCTTGAAAAAGCCTCACCTGAAGTCCTGCTCCAAGAATCGTAACACATCATCTATTCCACCCACAACTAATGTTGATTTGTCACTTCGCAAGTGATGCATAGAATATATAACATTTGGACTCACTCGGGTATTCCATAAAGTCCTCATTGTCCTGCAAGATAACAGAATAAGATCATATACGTTCTAGATTATGATTAGGTCTTCCAAAATAAAATCACAAAAGAACTTCCAAGAAAAAAAAATGCCATCAATTTTTTTCTTAGATTTTCTAAAATCAACCTATATTTGATTCTATAGCACTGGCGCCTTTGTGTTCTTTTGTGTCCCATCATGGTTCACAATCAACCAATCAGTAGCAGATAATTCTACTGATTTAAGTCTTTGTAGTTTTACAAAAAAATTATTCACAAACTCATGGTATATATGTGTTAACCAGATAATTAAAAGTACAAAAGGTAGCCCATGGCATTTTGTGGTTGACTCAACCAATCACAAGCTGGCAGATTTACTGGTTTTAATTTTTGAATTCTACAAATAGTTGATTCAATAAGCTTAAATATGACGAGCTAAAATATAGATAATTATAAGTAACTTTTGTCTTCCTGTTTATTTTTATGACAATAAATCCTGAAATTACAACTACATCAACAAAAAGCTCCTCAAATGTCTTACTTTCCATACAACTTTTATTTCTCTCTGCTAGTCTTTCTGTCAATGTGCTGCTTACAAACTCCCAAAGAACCACACGCCACAACTCTCTTTCTCTCTAAGCCAGGATTCGAATTAAATAATTATTAAAACGAATAAATCACTTGATAGATAAGCTATGACATAATGAGAACAATCTAAATGTATTCTAGCAACTTGAACTTCAATGAAGCACCATAATATATGTGTTGGTTATTAGTAAGAATGGTATTATCATTATAGCGATCCTGGTTTTTTCCTTTTGTTATTGTATTCCGAACTCGGGTTCCATGGTTGGTTGTTGTTCTCTATATCTTGTTTCCATCCTTTAATTCCTTGTATTTAAATTTTGGGATGTGCTGGGTAAATTTGGAACAGGTTGGTTGTGAGTTGAAACAAATGGTTGCTGCCCAAGTTTTGGCTTCTTCACTCGAGCGAGGCTTTTTGCGCTCGAGCGAGCCTTGGGTATTTGCTTCTTCGCTCGAGCGAGGATTCTTATGCTCGAGTGAGCCTTGTGTCTTGTGTCTTTTCGCTTGAGCGAGCACTCTTGCGCTTGAGCGTGCGTCTGCATCTCTGAAAGACCTGAAGGTTGGTATTCTTCGCTCGAGCGAGCTTTCTTGCGCTTGAGCGAGCCAGCCAGCCAGCCCTATGTTTTGTGTTCCTTCGCTCGAGCAAGAACTCTTGCACTCGAGCGTGCGTCTGAGTGGTAGTAGACTTGAAGTTTTGCATTGTTCGCTCGAGCGAGCCTCGTATATATCAGTTCGCAGTAGCGGGTTTCACATCACCTGTTCATCCCCTTTTCATTCCAAACCCTAAATCCGGTTGCCTCTCTCTCTAAACTCTTTCTCTCTCTCTCTCTACAAATACACCTTGCTTTAGAGGTTCTCTACCTTGGTCCCTTTGTAAAAAGGTTAGAGCTTGGCGTGGGCTAGCTATTGATCCGAAGAAGTTTAGATTTGGAGCACTTTCAAGTTTCTTCTTCTTCTCCTTTGAGCTCCTAACTTTGCGGTAGGGATAAACTACTCTTTATTATGAATTTTAACATAAATGTTGGTCATTTGTATAAATGGTGGGATATGGGAGGTTTGGTGAAACTTAGGGTTTTGAGTTTGAAATTATGAAATAGGGGTTTTCTATTTTTGGGCTCCATTGTGTATGTGAGGTCTTGAAATGGGGTTATGTGTGTATAATTGGTAAAATTTGGCCTTAGGTGCAATATTTGATAAAGGGGAAAAAAAGCCCTAACTGGAAACAAATGGATTATTTGTTTAAATAATGAAGAGAATTGTGGAAATATGAAATTGGTTTAAGAATCATGAAATTGAAAGAAAATGTGATTAAAAAGTGTAGTTGGATCGATAAATCACTCACCTATGGAAAAGTTAATAAATTATCTGTGTGATAAAATTATTTATCTGTTTAGAAATATCTGTCTTGGGCTATCGGTGGAGGATAGTCTTGATTGTTGTAGAAACTGCATGATGATTAGGTAAATTGAAACTAATCCGGTGGAATATGTCATTGAATATGACGGGTGAGTACAAACATTGAGTATGTGAATTGTTGGGTCATTGTATATGACTACGTGTTTAAATACATTGTATATGTATATTGTGTGTGAGGAGATAGAAGATGTACTTCATTGTTTGGGAGGAGATAGGGGATGGACTTCATTGATAATTAAGTTGGCCGAAGTGTCCAAAGTGAAAGACCCGAAATCTTATTTATTTATGGGTGCCGGTTCCTTCAGACGTAGTTCCGTAAAATGGCATGTGAATAAAGTGTTGAATGATGCTTGTTATTGAAGTGTTGTTATATGAGTTGTAGTCTCATTTTAAACTGTTTGAATGATATTGGACTATGTCAATGAATTGATTGGGATAAATAATGGAAAGTGAATTGAATATGATGAAAATGTTGATTGGTTATGGAAATGGTATAAGTTGGTTTACAAGTGTTAAACATTTATCGAATGCTTATGTTTTAGTTAATTCTCATATACTGTTTAGTATATCTCTACTGGGCTTTGGCTCACCGTACTTGGGACACCATTTTCAGGTTCAGGTGATATGCCGCCTCCAAGGTCATAGCTTGGGAGGTCTTGGGACTGAAGTCTCTGTTTTGCTATTTTATTTTATGTTTATATGTTTTTTTTTCTTTCTTTCCAAGCCGAGGGATTTAAATTGTAAAGGGCTTCTGACCCTCTTTTATTGTAACCAAGTTATACTTGGAAAGTTGTAAGCCCGTAGGGCATCCATTTTGTTGATTAACATGTACTACCCTTTGTATAGAACACTCTGATAAATGAAATATAATGTTTCCTTTATGATTATGGATCTCATGGATGGATGCTTCGTGTTGTAAATATGAGGGCGTGACAATCATAATCTTTTACATGAGAATAAATATTAAAAGAACAGGCAGGGATCCTTGGTTCTCTCTCTCTCTCTCTCTCTCTCTCTCTCTCTCATATCGGTGCCTCTCTTCTCTCCTCTTTTTTTTATTAATTCTTCAATATGAAGGGTCTTGCTCATAGTTCTAAATCGCGGTATCAGGTAACGTAACGGTATCGATCGCGGAGTATCGGTATCGGTAGTATCGGCCGATACAAATCGGGAATCAGGTGTCACGACCGTGAAATTTTAAAAATCATTAACAATCCCTCTAAAACTAAATTTTATGCATTTTTTTTTTTTTACTCTTTTAACCTTAATTTGTTACATTTTAATCAAAATTTCGATATGTAGGAGCATTTTTAACTCATTTTCAACTAAATGATATGTATTTTTTTAGTCTCAAACTTTTTTTTGACATATGTTAAACTTTTAATAAAAAAATTAATTTGATTATTTATTTTTCATGTACTGAGAATATATATATATATATATATATTAATATAAATAGAGGTGTAAGTGTATAAACAAATAAATAGAAGAAAAAAAAAATCTAACAATTACAATCTACAAATCCACCATAAACACACGCACCTCTATGTACCTAAGTACCTCTCCCTTCCTATCCATTTCAATCTCATACTCCCAATGCACCTCCATGTACCTAATTATCTTTCTCTTCTTATCCATTCCAACCTTAGACACCCATACCATAATACAAGACTGCAAGACGCTGACCAGAAGCAAGACACCCATACCACCACCTATCCCCTCTCTCTCTCTCTCTGTGTAAAAATGTTGACCGAAAGCTGCAGAATCCTGCCAACCCAGACAAACATTTCTGCTTTAGATCGACGACAAAAAAAAAAAAAAAAAAAGAAGAGAGAGAGAGACCAGAAACAGAGCACAACAACAACAACAAAAACAGAGTACAACAACAACACAACAAATCTGTATCGGACTGTATCGCTGCATGTATCGGATTCGAGCCGCTACGTACTGGGACTCGGACGGTACGGCTGTGAATTTCATTCTCACAGGTATACCGGTTGATATCCGAATCAGTGATATGATTTTCCAGTACGAATCGGCCAGCACGTACCGTATCAGCCGATATTTAGAACTATGGTCCTGCTAAATTAAGTACCACAAAATGCTAAAACATTGTAATCCCAATACTATTTTCACATATCCCAAAATCTTTTTGTTTTTTAACATATCAGAAAATTCAATACAATTTTTACACACTTCTTCAACACTAACAACAATTAGCATTTTCACAGTGTAAAACGTGTATGTCATACAATTTTTTAAAACTAAATCACAATTATTTGTTACAAAACCACAATGGTTCATAATTTCTCACCACAATAATTTGTAATATTTTAGTGTTTATAACATAATCACAATAAGAAAAAGTAATACTTAATTATTTTATAGTAAAAAAATCCTTTCAGGAGATTAGGTGTATTTAAGTATAGTACATAAATAATAATATAAGAAAATTGGAGGGGCCAAGTATAATCACATTGTATAAACTTCATAAAACTTACCCATAATATAAAAGGTTATGTGAAACTTGGCAGGCCCTTCTCTCTGTCTTTTTCTCAATTTTCTGGCTCACATTTTGCAGGCTACTTAGGAATGGCAATTTGAACACGACCCGATGGGGACCCAATCCCCCAACCCCGATTAGAATGATTTTTTCCCGAAAAATACCCCCGTGGGAACGGGGATGGTATTCGAAATTAAATCCCCGATTAGTTTTGGGCCGGGGACGATGATCAGTGTTCAAGCCCCGACCCCGGCCCTAGCCCAGTCCCCGTCCCTGTCCCCGAATTTCCCCGAAGTAAAATTACTATTTTACCCCTCTATATATATAAACCAACCCTTTCACTCACACAGCACTGTGCACCTCACACTCACTCATTACCGCCTCTCATCTCTCTCTCTCTCTCTCTCTCTCTCTCTCTCTCTCTCTCTCTAAAACCCTTCGCCGATCTCCATCATCCCATCACCGCCGATCTCCCTCCTCTCCCTCTTCCCATCACCGCCGAGATCTGAGTTCACTTTCCCCGACCTCCGTCACTATCTCTGACCGCCGATTGAGCCACCCCAACTCCACCCCGAAGTGATATATTTTTTTTTTCAATTTATAGCTGCAGAACTACTTCGTGAGATCTCGGTGATGAAGATGGTGAAGCATCCTAACATTGTCCTAATTAAGATCTACTCTGCCATGGAGACTAAGATCTACTTCTACTCTTCCATGGTTCCAAGACTTTTTTGAACAGATCTCTGTGTGTGTATGTGTGTGTGTGTGGATTCAGATCTAATTTTGTTTTTTTTTTAACAAATCTAAATTTTCTAATATTTTTTTTTTGGATTCAAATTTTCATTCTCTGATAATCTGGATCTTTAGATTTATATATATATACATGAATTCAAATAAGATCTGATTTTTTTTTTAACATGTCTAAATTTTTAAATGTTTTTTTTTTTTTTTTGGATTCAGATCTTCATTCTCTGATTCGGATCTTTATTCTCTGATTATTTTTGTTTTTTTGGCTGGGGAATTTTCAGGGTCGAGGAACCTCGATCCCCGTTAGGAGACGGGAGTGGGGACAGTGATAGGTTCCCAGTCGGGGATCGGGAACGGGGACGGGAATGGGGAAATTTGCACCATCAGGGATTGGGGACAGGGGTGTGATCCTCGGCCCCGCCCCGCCCCGTTGTCATTCCTACTGCTACTATAGCATTACACTAAATTGACATCCTCACATGCACTGCATGTGCACTGCCTTCTAGTAATGCTCAAACAGTGCTTATGTTGTTTCCTTATGGAGTACCATTCATGGTGGTGGACCCAGAAATTGTTATTTAGATTTTTGAGGGGCCAAAGTAAAATTATTTAGATTTTGGAGGGACCAAAATATTATCCTTTCATAAATTTTCAAAATTGCATGGAACTAACCTAATTTTTCCACTACTGAGTACTATCATATTTTATGTTTAATTAATTTTGTTGAAGGTTCTCATTTTCAATCAATTTGTTCTAGAACGAAGATAAATCCAAGTGTTAAGCTAAAGCTCAAGAATTTTTTTCTATTAATACCTTTCTCTGTTATTAGAATCTTATGATTCGCAATTTTTGCAAAATCAATACAAATCTATGGGTGAATTTATTTTAAAAGTGAATCTCTAATGAATCGTACGATTCACAATCGATTCATGATTTGATTTACTTTTTACGATTCATGCAATTTTGAAATTATTGTGTCTGACATATTTTCAACTCTTTTTTTCTCCATCTTTTTAATGAAAATGACTACACTACGAGAAAAGGTGCCTATAATGGCGCTTCAATCAAGACGTTTTATAAAATGCCGTGTTATATCTTAATAGTCAACGCGTTTTTCAAGGTGTGATGAATGTTGATGATATGAATGAGCCAAGTCTGTTTAACGTAACAGAACACTTAACCCCATTTCAATTACCAAAAGTGACACAATCTCTCATGAACTGCTTTTCTCTCTCTCGCGATTAATATCGATCTCTATCACTATAGCTGTTCTTCATCAAACTCTCTCTCTCTCTCTCTCTCTCTCTCTCTCTCTCTCTCACACACACACACACACACACACACACACACACATCACAGATCCGAAATTGAACAATAAAGTCGATCTAATCTGATCGAAATTCGAACTCGATCTGATCTGATCTGATCTCTCTTGCATTTTGTTAGATCTGTTCTTGCTCTAGCTTTTCTTCATCGAACTCGAACTCGATCTCTCTCGCAAATTGCAGATCTGAAATCGAACAAGAAAGTCAATCTAATCTGATCAAAATCCGAACTCGATCTGATTTGATCTCTCTCGCATTGTGTTAGATCTACTGATTAACAAGGTTTCAAGGAAGTCGTTTTTATTTTGCTTTTCATTAACAAGTATTAATCGGTGTTTGATTTCTTTGTAGGTAGCGATGAAGTGTAGAGATTAGTTACATGAACTAGTAAAGAAAGAGATAGAGAATAAGGATTCGAGTACAGAGGAGTGGAAGATCGCGATGGAGAGAAGCTTCAATCGCATGGACATCCTGATAAGATCATCGTTGCCAACTGCGGAGATTCCAAAGCTTTATTGTGCCACAACAGCAAGGCCATCCATCTCTCAACCAATCACAAGGTTAGCTCTCGTTGATTGCTAACGGGTGGTCTTGGTTTATTGTTATTATGATTTTCGTTTGTTTATACGAAATTACGGTTTTGTCCTAATTTGTAAATCTGGTGTTTGGATTGAAGCCTGATCGGACAGATGAGCTGAGTAGGATCCAAGCCGCCGGAAGGCGGGTTATATACTGGGACGGCCCACGGGTTCTCGGTGTTGATTATTATTGTTTAATATTATTCAATACTGATTTGTAAATATGGTGTTGTTTGTTTTTGTTCATGTAATCGATCTCTGTGAATCTGCTTTATAACTGCAAGCATTAGTTCCAATTCATTCCAGATAACTTAACCTATATCCCAAGTTCCTAACTTCAATATGTCTTGCTAACAAGTGTGCACACCAAAGAGGAAAAAAAAGAAGCTTCTATTTCTTTTTTTTCCCTTTCTCTTCCCAAAGCACTCCTCAAATCCTTTATTTAAGCACAACCCCAATGTTATGATACTTGGTAGAGTTATTGAGCGATTACTTTTTTCCCCATTTCTTATGACTTGTAGGTTCCATTTTGCCCAATGGTTGGATCAGAAGTGTGTTATTCAGAAATGAAGAAAACTGAGGTTTTAATGAAAAATTTTCGTCGTGCAATTGGTCTACACATCAAGGAAAATAAGAAAGTTTATGAAGGAAAGGCAAGTTGCCCTTATCTATTTTTATCAATCGTAGTTTATTTTGTCCAAGGATCTTGTGACCTTTTGTATATTATTGTCCTTACGGTTTTGGTTCCACTTCTGATGTGTTTTGGTTGTATTATTTTCTAGGTGATTGAAGTTTATGAATGTACTATTGAATGATTATATGTTTATTTCAATTGTAGTGGATATAATTGCTATTGAAATTTTGGTTATCGAAATGGGCTTGTTTTGGAATTGTTAGGTTAAGCCCAAGGGTGTGACTATGACTTTATCTATGCTGGTGTAGTTGGATCTTTATCTGTTGTTGGAGTTGGTAGAAAAAGCACGGGCCAAGCAACTTCAGCCCCATGAGTACAATTCAGGTTTTTAATATTTTGTTTTTGTAAACTTGACTGCAAACATGTCTCTAATACTAAGTCAAAAAGGAAAATGAAAAGATAAGTCAAATGTGGCTCAAAATGAGTGATTGCATGGTATCTCTTATTTCCATATTAACCACCATCTCTATACTGCTACAGTGTCGTACATTATATAACCTGCAATTCACAAATAATTCTTAAATTTAACTTTATTTACTAGGAAAACACAATTATCAAACATCTGGGTGTCTTCCTGCTAATCATTAATGAATATGTTTAGTTGACATTAGCTGGGTCAGGGTGACGACACATTTTCAGTTCATGATTAAGACCTCAGTTGTGGATTTTCAGAAGAGAGAGAAAGGGCTAAAATGTTGTGACATTGCTGGCAAAGTTGCTTGTATGAAATTTCTTATTGATAAAAACTCTCTTCAAGTTCGAAGCATTACCTTATAAAGAATTTAGGATAAAACCCATTTATTTTCCTCTCCACATGTTTCCTTTTCCAAAGAGTAAAAGTCAAGGGCAGAGCCAGGACTCCTTCACCCGGGGGGGGGGGGAGGGGGAATTTTGCTCGACAGATGGTAGGTCGGACATGGTTTTAATAGATTAAATAATCATTAAAACATTATTTAATATAGGCCAGTTAACCTAGTCGAAAATTTTAGGAGAGGAGTCTCAATATAGACATATTACTCACTTCTCATAAGTCTATGTAATTATTTGAATATTAGTCAATGTTCTTAGGCTCATAAAGCTTCGCAAGTGGTTTAATTAAAAAAAAACTAAAGGAAACCACATAAAAAATCAATCTATTTTCTCTAACAAAATTTAATTGCTTTTAGCAAATGTTTTTTTGTTTGTTGGTTGGTTTGTTTGTTTAATATGATTTCACATTAATCAAACCAAACCAAATCAAACCAAACCAAGCCTTAAGTCCCATCAAATGGGGTCGGCAACATGAATCCTTTTTCTCCACGCGGCCCTATCAAAGACCATTTCATTAGTCAAATTAAGGAGATCCATATCTCTATTTACAACGCTAACTGTAGACACCCCATTTTTTACCGCCCTTAAGGCTTGGGCGCTATTGATTGTTTACTTGGTGGTGAAAGTTGTGCAATGCAAATGCTCGATTTCTTCGGCAAGAAAAGAGTCAAACCCTAACCTCACACCCCATTTTGGACCAAAGCTATTTTGGATGGTTTTTAGACCTTAAAACCCTCTCTTTCAAAATATTTTTGAAAAGAAGTTTCTACGATGTTCTGAGACTCGTATTTTGTCAAATGTTGCGCTTTTCAGTAAACCGAGCAAGGACAAAGTGAAAATGAATGAAAGAGAAATGAACTCTTTGAAAAATCTTTCAAAACACCTTGCTTAGGGGTTTGGAGTTGAAGAAAATTGGAGGAGAGGGAAGAAACCAAGTTAAAGAAGAAGGTGGGTATGAATCGTTAAGAAAGAGTCGAGCGGTCCTCGCTAAATCAGGCATATCTGTCTATACACTTGGATTTAAGCTATAAGGCCACCACCATTGGAAAGAAGACTTCTGGGGCTTCATTTTACACTCAAGAATCTCCTAAAGACGAGTCCGGATGGGGGAGATATGATTGGTTGAAGTTGGGCATCATTCTGGTTGGACCGAAACTGAGCAGCCTTCACTAAAAGAGGTATATCTCTTAGCACACATGGAATTTTGATGTAAGGCTTCCATAATTGGAAATAAGACTTCCGGGGCTACAGTTTAGGCTCAAGAATGACCTGAAAAGGAGTCCAGATGAAGGAGTTAGGCTTGCTTCAAGTCAGGGACCAAGACTGATTTTTTCCGTCGGCCTCTATGGGAGCGCATCGGCCACAATTGGAGCTCATCGGCCATAGGTTGGCCAAAAGTGAACCTTATTGGCCACAAATAGTGGCCGGTTGGCACCAAAGATGGCCGGTCGGCCAGAAGTGTCCAAAACTCATATTTTTTGCAGATATTTCTCCTCCAGCTGTTTCCAGCTTGTGCCACCTGCCCTAGCTCAGATATTTCGACCAAAGTTGATATTTTGCTATATACGAGAGCCTTATATCTCATATTCAAGGGGTTAGAACATAGGAGGATAGATTAGAACAATTTTGGCAAAAGATTTGGGAGCCTCTCTCTCTAAAAACTCTCTAGATTTCACTATCTCTAAGGATTTTGTGCTTGAAGGCTTGCATACATCCATCTTCAACTTATCAACCCTTAAGAAGACTTGATCACCATTGGGCTGAGGTCCCTTGGAACTTGTTTTGGGCTGCTAAAGCTTGGTTTTAACTCAGAAATCTTGATGTTTTGCTGTTTGGCTTCAAAGGTAAGCACTTGTCCCTCTAAAGCTTTGTTTTGCATGCTTGTTTTACCACCTTTGCAAACTGTTTTTGGCTTGGTTTTGAACTAAAGAAAACTCTGTTTTTTAGTCCTAAAGATTATGGTTTAGGCCTATTTTGTGTTAGGGGGTTGTCTCTCCCTTTTGTTCCTTAACTTGTATAGCTTTTGAGCCATCTTTCAAGGCCTTTCAAAACAACTTTTCGTGGCCTTTTAACCACTGAAAGCCAGAGAATTTTCAGTGGTAAAAACCCTATTTTGAGGTCCCAAATAGGAGAGGGTGGTCCCCTCTCCTCTTGTCTTGCTTGCTTGTGTTGATGGCTAACCAAATGAGCATGTGTTTTTACTTCTTTATGGCTTTGTTTAGGGTCATTTTTGTGACTTCTTAGACCTGCCATAACTCTCTTTTTGGCTTGTTTGATCACTGGTTGCATGCTTCATGCACTTGTAGTGTAAATCATCTTTGCTAGCCTTGCATGCCTAATGAGTTAGCTTGTTATTCTAACATGTGCTGGCTTAGTCTCAGCCCATTTTTGGTGTTATTTTGACATGCTCTAACTCTGTTTTGAGTGGTCTTCATCACTCAAGCTTTGCTTTGTATACTTGTAGTGCAATTGTGCTAAACTGCCTGACATGTGCTATTGTTTTGGCCTCTAAATCTAGCCATTCTTAGCTTATTTCAAGCATGTTTTAGAACTCCATTTGGGCTGTTTTAGGACTATTTTGGGCTGCCTTGGTCATATGACTCATGTTTTGTATAGCTATAGTGCAAATGCCTTGACTAATCTTGAGTTTTGAGGTCCCTACCATGCTATACTTGTGATGTTTACAGGCCTTGGCATCATTTAACATGTTATTTCAGAGCACATAACATTGTCATATCCTCATGCATATCACTCTTTGATTGACTTGGAGAGTTGTGCTTTATGCCTTATTCATGGGACAATGCATGAGCATGCATCTTCTTGCTTTTAATGCTAGCATTTTGGAGCATTTTGGCCACTGTTTTGGCATACATGAGGTCTGTCCATAGGTGGTTTAAGTCCATTAAGCATTGTATTGCATGCCTCTTCTATGATGCTCTTTACTTGCTTTGATGCTTTAGCCTTCAAATATGCCATGCATGCATTATTCACATAATAGAATCTTGTGCATGCCATTAGCATTGATAGGTTGAGCATGTTGTTTGCATGTGTGTTGCATTGCATTGTGTTTGGATCGAATGTTGATCCAAACACGAGAAACGAGGGACGTTTCATACTTGAAGTGATGAAACGTGCCTCATTTCTTTGTCACCGACACCTTTGATCATGCATGATAAGGTGGAGGTTCATTGAGTCCTATGTGTTACTTGTGCATTCATCAACATTGTGCAAACTTGGCTTCTTTGGCCATCATGCATTGAGATACGTGATTGGTGGCTTGAGAGCCGAGCACTACACTCCTTTGAGCTTGAGAATGATAAGGAGTGTGGTTGCACACACATTCCCTTGTAAATACACTGTCATGCCTCTGTTTGTGCTCTGTTGCAGCAAAAGGAGAAATTGCAGGAAACAATGGCCGACCGGCCATCAAATCTGCCGATCGGCCACCAAGTCTGCCGATTGGCTATCAGAAGCAAGCGATGGTCATCAACTCTGGCCGATGGCTATCTCTCTTGGCCGACCATTCCTCAACATGTTTCTAAGGTGGGTCAGAAATATTCTAGAAGTTGGCATAATTTTTCAAAGGTACAAAAGAGTGCAAACAAAGGCATCATACGGCACGGTAGTGGATTTCCGAGCGAAACCAACCGAGCATGCATGCACCCCTCGTCACGAGGCCATTTCAGTGCTTTTGTTAACTTAGAATAAGCTGTTATTTTATTTATAAAAGTGTTGTAATTAATTAGTTAATGCGTTTAATTAATTGATTCGTTTTATAATAATTAGTTGTAGCTAGTTATTTGATTTGTGTTGTGTAATAATTAGTCTAATTAGATTATTATATTAGTTAAGTAGTTTAGCTTAGCGTAGCTAGCTTGTATTGTTATTCGGACCCTCTGTTGAGAGGGCACAAATGTTGTAATAAGTGTGCGTGTGTGTGTGAATGTCTTCCAGCCCCACGTCTTTCTCCCTTTTACTTATCCGCTTTCAGTGGTTAGATTACGGCATATTCTGATTAGCATACCTTATGCTTTGCATGCGTGCATCATTCATTCATATTGCATGCACCGGGCTTGGCGCATCATACAAACTGCATTGTATTTCAATACTAATTTGAACACATGTTATCAAGAGTTGTATTCACATGACATCTTAGAATAGCCGAGCCTATCTTAGTCGCATTTTGCATGTGTTGCATTAGGCATTCTTGACATAGTTAGGATCATGCATTGATTACTAACTAGCTTCTTTTTTGGCTCGGAGTACTAGGTAAGTTTTTACGCTTTAGCATACCGCATGAGATGTGTATGTTGCCATATATAGCATGCTTGCCATGAGGCTAACTGCTTAAGTGATTAACTGCTTGAATGTCTGTGGATGGAGGCTTGATTGCTTAAATTGGGACAATTCATCAAATGAGAGTTTTAAGCCCACTTGAGAGTGGCAAATCATGTTATTTTCTAAGCCCACTTGAGGGTGGCAAAATCCACGACTTAGCCTACTTACGAGTAACACCTTCAAACCATTTTCAAACAAACAAACATGAGATGTTTTGTTCCAATTCGAGTGATTTAGTTTATACTTGTATGTTGTGCGCATCATTTAGTAAGCTAGCTAATAAACCGGAATAAGAACACATGTGTTTTCAAAAACAACATATCATGTTAGTAAAGGTCGATCTTTGATCGGGCGAGCGGGGATGCTCATTGCATGACCTTTCCCTCTCGTACCCAATTTCCCGAGCCGAGGTAACTTTGGTGATGACGGACACGTGGCCTTAGGCACGAGTCAGAGTTTCCTAAATTTTTCAAAATAAAATATTTAGGTGGCGACTCTGAAATCTGACAAAGCAGTCCATGTTTGGCGCTTTTTTATTAAAATCGATTTTCCAAAACGATTTGCCGGATTTGGACTTTTTGGTGATTTATCAGTCTTACATTACACTTTGTGAGATTAGATTCAGAACCGTGACATGAGTCCGAACTATAGTAGCCAAGAACAACAATTCAGGCCCTCGCGCGCGGAGCAAAGTTCCGAGCGGTTTACACTAACCAACGTTAATCTAGGTCTACCCCATCCTCTAACACTTCCATCTACCATTACAGTATTGCATCTCTTCACTACTGCCTCTGTTGGTCTCCGTTGAATATGACCAAACCATCTCAATCGATTCTCTCTCAACTTATCTTCTATCGGTGTTACTCCTACCCATTCCCGAATACACTCATTCCTAATTCTATCTTGTGTAGTCTTGCCACACATCCACCTTAACATTCTCATCTCAGCCACACTCATCTTATCTACATGTTATTTTTTGGTTGCCCAACACTCTGTCCCATGCAACATCGCTGGTCTAATAGTCGTTCTATATAACTTACCTTTAAGTCTAGTGGGTATTCGTTTATCGCACAGTACTCCAGAAGCACTTCTCCACTTACACTATCCCGTCTTAATCCTATGGGTCACATCCACATCAATCTCTCCCGTTGATGTGATAATCGACCCTAAATAATGAAACTGTTCACTCTTAGGCAGTTCTTGGTTCTCAATCTTCACTTCTACTTTGCTTTCATTGTTACTGTTACTAAATTTACACATCATGTACTCTGCCTTAGTTCTGCTTATCCAGAATCCTTTAGATTCAAGAGTTTTTCTCCAAATCTCCAACTTTGTATTTCACATTAATCAAATAGACTATATTTTTAATTACCAAAAATAACAAAAAATGATTTTTACGGCGTGCAATGCACGCCGTGAAAACCCTTCTACGATGTGTCAGCGTGCCTCATATTATGACCAATCATGAAAAGTCATTCACTTTCAACGACATGCTTCGTACGCCATTAAAAACTATTTAACAGTAGATTTTGTGCATCGTACACAGTTAAAAACTATTTAACGGCAAATTTTGTGCGTTGTTGCTTTTTCTATGACTACTTTTGCACGCCGTTAATTGGTGAAACAAATAACGACGATACTTGCACGCTGTAAAATATGTAATATAACGACTTAGGGGTTGTTTGGGATGATCTAAATAAGTGCATTTTTTGACTTTTTATAAAATATGAGTTGGGTTTGAAGTGATGTGTTAGAGAGGTGATGTGATTTAAATAAGATGGTGTAACTTAAATAGGATAGTGACTTTTTGACTTTTTGTCTTTTTCAAGACATGCCAAACTTGACCTTATTATGCCTGTCGTAGAATATGCAGTTTTTTTATTATTTTATTTTTAAATTTAGCAGGTTCTATTTGGCTAATTTTGTACAATCTAATAAATATTACAAACAAGCATCACAAAACATCAATTAACTGCTAAAATATTGTTTGAAACATAAAAAAAAAAAAAAACTATATCCATAAATTATAAACATTCAACAATAGTCTATACATTTCAAACATTCGAAAACTATATCCTTAAGTTCTAAATTGTACAAAAAGTTTAAACCATCCAAAACTATGCATATCTAACTTTCTGAAAATATCGACAACTATTAAGAGATTATCTAAAACTACTGACAACAGTTCCTATAACAGTTATAACTACAGCTGTAGCAAATCCACTTGCTCCTATCACAGGGATGAGGGTGCCCAATGTATGTGTTAAGGCACCTAAACCCGCGGTAATAGCTAGAGTAACTAACCCTGATGTATTTCTTGTCTGCGTGAGAAAGGAAACTTCACATAAGTACAAAAACCAACGGCTCAGGGATTAAAATATTTCTTGAGGTATTAAAAAATGATCAAGAAATTTTAAAACATCAACAAAACATTTCCAAAATTAATAAGATAATTCAATGGCCCCATAAAAAGCAATGTCATAATGAAAAATTAGCAAAAATTCAAAATCTCAATAGTCTCAACGTATATACAAATAAAATCCACATAAAACAAAATCTTTTTTTTCATACCTCAAATGAAATTACCTCTAATGAAGTTACCTCTTTTGTTGCAAGGGAAATGAGTAGGAATCTTCAAAAAAATCATTAAGTTTGTACAGAAAAATATAGTTTGCTACTAAATCTAGGCCATAAGAAGCTTAAGAGAAAATAAATTTAAAAAGAGGAAGATATAATTAATCTACTTCAATGCAGCACCGACTTGGGACTTGCATAATTATGTTATAAGATCTCTATGTATGAGGTTTAGGTTTGTATAGGTTTTATCCCTTACTATTGTAAGTTCCAAACTAAAGAGTCCAAGTCAAATTAGAGTATTACTTACAAGTTTAAAAAGAAACTTTCAATCCATTATAGAAGAAATGTAGGTAAATTTTAGTAGCTTTAGGCACTTTTTGGGACAATGTGATATAATTCTATCTGAGTACTTAGTAACAAATACATAAGATAAGGAACTATAGGAATAATCCCTACGCTAATCTTTTTTTTCTTCTCCAATTTTTCACTAGTATCTAATTCAATCACAAGCTATTACTAATTCCATTGACTCTTGAACCTTATAGCCTACTTCCTCATATTATATGCCTTTTCTCTAATAATTCAACCCTAAAAAGTATGCCACTTGAAAAAACTAACAATATTCATAAATAACATAGTTGCTTCATCCATACCATTTATAATCTACAAGCCACATCCTCCTAGTGTTTCCAAAAACCGACCGCCACAATTATGTAAGGGCATGTTTGATTGGGTGGATTAGAGCATGGGATTGAGATTACTAATCCGTGAGCCCAATTATTCTATGTTTGTTTTAATATTTTGGTTTAGGATTATTAATCCAATGGATAATTAATCCAACAAATTTATAGGATTATTAGTAATGGGGTAGGGATAGGATTATTAATCCAATGGATATTAATTCAATTGGATAGTGAATACTACACTAATTTAATAGGATTATTAATACTTCACTATTAGTCTTGTGAATCAAACATGACCTAAGAGTATTAGTGGCTCCACCACTCCAAAAGGGATGTATTAACCTCACTTGCAGAAAATCAATGAACCTATCACGGGTATGACAATAATATAGGAGACAAATGTATATGCAAATGCAAGAACATGCAGTCATCATTAGGGAATTTCAACCTATCAAAGGAATAATAACAATTAAGAAGATGTAAATATATGAAATGTTTGAGTATGGAGATATATGCAATCATAATTAATAATTCCAGCTAATCTGAGATGCTGGAATAAAAGACTTGTTCCAATTAGTAAAAGTTCATTATCTTGAACTCATTAATAGCCTCTTAAATGTAGTTCAAGGCAACAATGACCCATTGTGTTTTATTTTGTGAAACATTTCAGGGCAACATTTACAAATAGCCTCTGACTTTGGCCGAATCATCCAATCATATGAGATTATATGATAATTAAACAACCTTATAATTAGGCAGAGTACATATATTGAGCAATGCTTTATTTCACCAAATTCCTGAGGATCCATTTTCAAGATCTAAGATACACCTAGAGCATTTGTTCCAACCTAAAGCATAAACACCTGAATACCTAAATCTCACGCAAAACTCAGGCCTTCCTTCAAGCCCAAAGGACCAAGGTAAAATGCCACCATAATTGCCATTACTAAACCTGGGAAGCATACTTAGTCCAGCCATCTAAATCATGGACTTCTCACAATGTGATAAATTTGCTCTCAAATGGTTTTGCTGCCATGAATGATATAAAGTGACTGTTCAATATCCAGAATATATATATATATATATAATATGACATAATATATAAATTGCAATTTATAGGGCAAAGAGAGAGAACCACAGCTGCGAATTTGTCAACAGAAAAAAGAAGAAGCTGAAATTCTTGGGGGAAAAACAATGAACCATAACCATAACTACCTAACTTGACTATAATTGTCTAACTAAACCATATAGTTAACCTTTAACAAACTAACAGCTAATTTGCAACTTGCTTTGCAATTCACACGTGCTTGAAATGAGAGAGAGACTTCAGCTGATGAGAGGGCTGCAGCTGATGCTGCAGCTACTGTAGCATTAGCAGCTGTGTCTGTTCTGAGCTGCAGCCTTGGCTGTGGCTGTGGCTACTAGCTGCTGAGGTGTGGCCTTGGTTGCTGGACTATGGCCTTGGCTGCAACTGGCTGTTCTGCCTTATCACTGTGGCCTTGGCTGCAGCTGGCTAGTTTTCACTACCTTGACTGCTGTGGCTGTGGCTGTGGCTGTGGCTGTGGCTGTGGCTATGGCTGTGGCTGTGACTGGCTGTTGTGGCTGCTCTGCATCACACACAAGGATACCAAATAGCCAATCTCACTTTAATGAGGTCACACAGCCACCCTAACCTTCACTACTTCACCCAAAAATGAGTTAGCTTACCCCATAAAGCCACACTAACCTTCACTACTTCACCCAACTCAACACAAGAAGGCTGCCCATCTCCTCTCATCTCTCCCCAAAAACCTTCATCCAATGTTCCTAAATTGGAGACCATTGTTGAAGAAGGATCCAACAAGTTTGACCTAGTGCACAACCACAAGTTGATGTATCTTCTTCATGTGGTTCTTTCTATTGTTTCCTACATATTGATAGACAAATACATCATTGCTTGAATTGTAGTCCTTTTCACACATATCATATTGATAGACAAATACATCATTGCTTGATGGACAAAGAACCCCTTTGTTGTTCTGCCTCAAAACAATCCCAACCGTTTGATCATTTGATAACCTAGAGACATGATCTAATTGCTATGAATATTTTGGGATAGCAAGACAGAGGAGGTGAGATATGTGTGTCTATGAATTTGGTTGAGATTGTACCTGCCCTTTCAAATATCTCCAAAGACATTCATTCTATAAAAATAGACACATTTCTTGAAGAAAAGGTCTAACTAGTTTGATGTTGTGCACATCATGTTTCTGTGATCTTGTGTTTCTATCTTTTCTCTGTATAGCTAAATAGATATGTTCTTAATTGATGTCAACAAGATTGTACAAGGGATAAGAGAGATGTGAGCTGCTAGAAAATTAGATATGGAGAAGTGTACTAACAGATTATATGCCCCCACAAGGGTTAGGTGTTTCTAAAGATAGCATCTTAAAAATAAAAATAAAAATAAAAAATCTCATTCTATTCATAAATATATATAGCAATAAAAAAACTTCAGTTTTAATAAAGTAACATACAATTAATCATAAACAAGATTAAACTAGAATAAGGCTGCAAAGACAAAATCAAAAACTTCTTGAGAGCAGTGCAAACAAGTTAACGGGAAAGCTTAACAGCTTCTTTAGGCACAAAAAATATTTTACACAAAATCAAGTTGTCAATGGAGTCTAAAATGCAATATGAAGCAAGGGATGATATCAACAAAGCTCACTTTTTCTTTCCTCCCGTCAGCAAAACAAGATTAAGACAGTCAATATGTATGTAAATAGCATTCTATTGAAAAGCAATCCAAGCAAAGTTGAAAAGCACAAATTAGATGTGCTGGTTATCAAAGAAATATCACCCTAACACGCGACAAAACCAACCCAACTCCATAAGTTTTCAACCTTCCAAGAACCATCTACACCATAATCTCTGAAGAAGCCTACAAAAATGAAGCCATAATTAACAACACTACTCCATTCATTTATACAAGTAAATTTCCTTGCACCTTGAAGAAAAAAATTATTATGTCTCTTTAATTAGCTTTGAGGGGATTGCTAAAAGAAATTATCTTCACGGTAAAAAGTAACTTTTTCCAAGCAAATTTTTTTCGACAAAATAGAGTGTCAACTTGCCTATCTGCTACAAAGAGAAACCAAGAGGACCAAGATATTGTGGGGGCATCGGCATGGATTCTCTTGTCATTGTGTGGTGTGTTGTCATCTATGAAAAGAGCAGTTTGAAGTCAAGTCAATGTTTCTTTTCCATTACTTCAGTGCATTCTCTAACAAAACGACATCATGTTCTGTAAGATTTTGTTTTCCTTTTAAAATTCAATGATTGATTATAACAAAATATGATTTAACAATTTTCACAACTTAAAAAAAAATGCATAACAAAGTACATATAGTGCATCCAAGTTAGACATGTTTCAACTTAATTCTGTTAGCTCAATAATTCATCTGATTTTAAATTAAAATGTCCAAATAAGCATAATTTACAACAGTAAATACTTACCAAATCATCATAATTAGCCCCCAAAAATAATTTTTTTTACAGGAATCAGACCATCAATTTTCACCAAATCAACACTACCAAGTTCACATACTACTTCAATCTCTTAGTCATATCTTATAATCAAGTAAAACACAAGTAGAACTTAGAATTTGCATTATCAATGCAAAAACGTGTGCACAGCAGTAGATATATAAACAATAAATGCATAGGTCACCAGTATAATCAATGTCGCGATAGCATGAACCGTCGATTTGCTGCCACAAGACAGAGTGGAACATATACCCCTTGTTTGCTGTGCTCTATAAAGGAACATAGTCTATGTCTGATAGACAAAAGAAAAGTTAAAATGAACAGCATTTTCTAGTAAAATAAATTATGAATGGAAAAGAAAATTAAGGTAGGCTCTTTGACAAGCAGATTAGCCAGTGATTAATGAAAAACACTGCAGCAAACATCAACTGTGGGGCAAAAAATTGATTACAAAATATTATTATGAACAATATAAAGCATACCTGCAAGAGTGCAATGATAGTACCAAAAGAGTTCGACAAAAGTGGAGCCAAATCTAGAAATAATTCTCTCTTCTAAACATATAAACAAAGACAAACACAAGGCATGAGTAAAAAGGCATAGTACAAAACAATTTTCTCTTCTTTCTAGATTTTTTCCCCTTCTTGGTAAGGTACAAGAGGAAGGGGAAAAGTTGACACAGTAGAGACATAAGTAACAAGGCATAGTACAAAACAAAAGTTAGGCACTGGTAAGTAGTATATAAGGTGGCTTCACACATTCTTTTATAAATGTATAGTATGTGAATATATACCAACATATGAATTTTGTGAAACCATCTAGAAGGGGAAGGGAGGGGAAAAATAAAAGAAAACAGCAAAGAATTTTTAAAAAAATAACAATACAAAGGAAGTTCTTCAATAATTGTAATTTATCAAATTAAGAATCGAAAGAACACAAATTAACTAATCAAAGACCTTACAAAGGTCAATGTTTCTCCCCCACTTTCATTCCCATTGCCAAACTCTCTTTTAACTTTATATTTATAATTTGTATGAATGCCAACAAAAACACATGTCCTTCCATGTTTATCCCCTGTTCATTTCATTCCCAAACTATTTCACTCTATATTAATAATTTGTATGAATGGCAACCCAAAAAAAAAAAAAATTTCCTTTTGCTTCTTATAGAAAGAAAAATAAAAATGATACACAAATATAATTGTTAATGCATTTTAATGTTTGACTATCTATAAGGTGTATAATTGTTAATACCACATGAGTGCTTTGAGAGTATTCTATAACTACCTCTAAAAGTGGGGAAAAAAAAAAAGGAATAGCGCCTTTCAGTCCACAATTCAGGAGGCAGACCAAAAAAATAAAATAAAACCTCTGGAAGAAATTTAACTGAAGGAGAATGAAAAAAAGAGACTGCACAGGGCGTTAAAAGTGGAGATCATTGATCCATCTTTCAACACTCTCACTTAACTGCCAAACTTCACACAAAATCTTTTCTTAAATACCAAACAAACAAAAAGAAAAATCTTTCCTTCAATTTAACTAATCTTCTTCATTCATCAAACTGTGGCATCGCATTCTGCACCCAAATGCTAGCAAATTTAAAAACAAACATTGGTAAAAGATTTCATTATGAGATTATTTAATCCTATCCTGCTGTTATCTTTGAATCAAATGTGGGACTTAGTTCAGTAGTACAATATGAAAAACACTGAAGAAACAAAAACATACCGGATTGAGCCTATGACAATGCCTGATCCATTCACAGTCAAGAGGCACAACCAAAGGGCCTTCTGGAAACTGAGACTCGGTATGTATGTTTACCCAAAATAACAATCAATTTAAACTTTCATTCTCTCGTGTTAAATCTTCAATACAACCACAAACCCAGAAAATTCCGATTCCAACAGATCTTAGACCCAAAATTCCCAATTCACAAACGTTTGTTCATCGAAATTGTACAATAATTAGCAAAGAAACACAAATTGAGGACTTAATTGCACAACAATTAATCCAAATTCAAAACTCAAACACAACTCAAAGTCGAAGAGAGAAGAAGAAAGAGGAAGACTCACTTAGCTAGGTCGCCGAGCTGACGCAAGACGCCAACGAGACCGGCCATGGGTACTTTTTACTTTTGCAATTCTTGAAGGCATGTATGTAATTTTGGTAAAAAATATCAGAAAATAGAGAAGAAAACAGAAACCCATAAAAAAAAATCAAAAATTGAAACTTGAGGGAAATGGGTAGTAGTTACTTTTACAATTCTGAAGGCTAAGGACTCCAAAGCAAGTGAATGAATTAGCGATGACAGAGAGATCAGAGTTGATGACGCTAGGGTAGAAGGACCTGGAGATTGACTGAGAGAGATCGAGCTCATGGAGGCGAGTGAAGCGAGCGGCCATATTGCGAAGCATGTGGGGTCCGGCACGGGCGGCGAGCTTACGCCGCTCAGTGCTTTGCAAATGGAGTCACCACTTGCAGACGAGTCAGAGATGCAGACGAAGGTTTGCTAAGGAGGGAGGAGCAGCGACGGCGGTGAGGAGAGTGGGTGTCGACGAAAATGAAGAGGCAAAGTTGCTGCGGAAGAGGCAAAGTTGATGTTGTGGTCGTGGTGGAGAAGTGAGAGAGAAGGAGACAGATAGATGAGGTAGGGCACAGATTGTGTTAGGATGAAATAGTTAGGGCTTTTGTTGTTTCCCTTTTTTTTATTTTTTTATTTTTATTTTTTTAGTGTTTGGCGTTCAAAATTTTCATATTGGGGCTACTGTTTTTTGTCTGTACCTTTCACGGCAGCAATTCTGTGTCGTCATACTTTTAACGACAGTTGTGTGTGTCATAAAAAGTAGAATACTTTAACGGCAGATGTTGTGTGAGCTGTGAAAAGTGCAATACTTTTCATGGCTGGAATATGTGTCGTGTGTAGTTGATGTATTAACGGCAATAAAAAAGTGCAATAAAAAAATAGACTATATTTCTTATTTGTTAAATTATTAGAAGTTTGTTTTTTAATAGGTGATTACTAATAGCTTCTTAATAGAAGGCCGAGTTAATTTTTTGGAGACCATTATATGAGAGATTAAAGTCTTGTTTGGTTTGTGTTTCTCAAAAAATTTTGGAAAAAATTCTCTATAAATAAGTTTTCAAAAGTAATCAAACCAAACAAATTTTTCCAAAACTTGTTTGGTTTACAAGTTTTCTAAACAAATCTCTCTCTCATACACATCAAATCAATCACTTTTTCCAAAACTCTCTATCAAAATAATTTTTCAAAACATCTTTTGAAAAAAAACCAAACCAAACAAATTTTCGTACTTTTTATCTCAAAACATGTTTCTCAAATACAAACCAAACAAGCCCTAAATTTCAAAGGACAACCCTATGTTACCTGGAACGTGGACAATTCTAGTATGTGAAACGGAAACAAGAACACGGTACACTACACGTTCTAAATTGTGGTATGATAGGGATAACTTGTATAGTTTACACTATAAGAATTTAAGGTACTTCTAGTCTAAAGCAATTTATTTTAACAACTACGCATTCAATAAAATGTGGTTATTTTCAAAATTAATCATGTACCAATACAATTCTATGAGCATTGTGACCTATTTATGACGTTTTGTTTTGTCAAAACCTCACTCACCTTATATTTTAGTTCATTATATTTGATAAAAAGAAATATATTGAAAAAAAACATTTGGGATTGTTTTGGATCAATAAACTTTAGGTTGTGTTTGGATTATGGATTTGGGTATGGAGTTAGAAAGGAAAAGAGAAAATGTGAGTAAAATGTGATCCCCGTTTGGGAAGTGGCTTTTTGGTTAAATTATGAGATGAAAAAAATAATATGTTTGAGAAGGGTTTTTTGACTTTTTACAAGAATTACAAATAGTAAAGTGAATGGGAAGGAATTTTTGACTTTCTTGTATGAATTGAAAATTTATTGGCTTTTTGACTTTTTTAGTAACTTTTTGGCTAAAATATTAATGACCCCGAAATATAAGATAGGTTTTTTTCCCTTTTTCCTTTTCCTGTTTAAATTCCTATCGAAATCCATAATCCAAACACAATGTTACCGTTTTGGAATGGAGTGTACATATTTTGGAACATGCATTCCAAATCATAATTCGCTAGATTATCAACGTTTTCTGGTAACACTGGGACAACCTTTTGTACAAAGCGGTCTTTCTAATTTTTTTGGGAATGCCAGATTTATTTTGGGGGCGCTATTACACGAAATACAATAATTTTTTTAGGGTTTCACAAATATAAAAATGGGTTTTCAAAAAATGTATTGTCCCCCTGGCCACAATTTTGAGTGTTTGGGTAGTTAGAAGTCGCTGAAGCTGATTGAACAGCTCCCTGATTGCAAGAGTGAAATTCAACTTTCACAAGTGTTCCCTGGGTAATCTTGGACTGTAAAAAAGTGAAGGCATCTTCAGGAATGAAGCAGGAAATACTGCTCTTTTGTTCTCAATTTAGCAGGGTGGGGCTTCCCAAACAATGCTAAGAAGAGAATTTTCGGCTCTCTTCATCAAAGCGGGTATTCAATAGTTTCCTGGGTTGGTTAATGAGAAGGCATGGTTGCCATTGAATCATCCCAGTGAGGAGTCATTTAATCCCTCTTTAGGTCCTTGTAGGGGTAGGGAGTTCGAGTTAGCTTTCACATTCCTTGTCCTCAGCTGGTGCAATGAGTTGTATATCCTTTCAGTTTTTATAAAGGGTTCATCATCCTCCCCACCTTTTTTTCTATCCTGGTCAATGTTTTAAAAACCGGACCGGTGAACGAACCGGAAAAGGCATCGGGTGGACGGGTCACCGGTTCAACCGTCGGGTTGAACCGGAATCGAACCGTGACGTAATAAATATATTAAAATTATATTTAAATAAAAATATAAGTAATAAAATTATAAATTAAAAATATTAAAAATATTAAATTATCTTAAATATTTGTCCTAATATTTTTTTTACTGAAAAATATAATAATATATTTTAAAATATTATTAATTTCAATTTTGGAAGATGAAATCAAATATTTAATATTCCCTCCATATGATTTTAATTCAAATAATTTGATTGAAAGGAAAGCAAAAATTTTGGAGGGATATCAAAATTTCAATATTCCCTCCAATACATTTGATTAAATCCCACATAGATTTCTTGAGTTTTTTTGAAAGAGTTTTTTTCTTATAAATAGGTGAAGACTTTCACAATAATTTCATCAAACTCTTAATGGGATTCCTCACAAGAGGAGACCCTTGAAAAAGAGTTTGAAATTAAAATTTTCTTATATTCTTATATTTTATATATATATATATATATATATATAAAATAAGAAAGAAAGAAAGAAAAGAAAGAAAGAAGATAAAAAAAAACACAGAAAAATTAAAAAAAAAAAAAATTCAAACCGGTCCGGTTCGGTCAACCCGTCGCCGGGTCGACCGGTTCACCGGTTTAACCGGTGGGTTCACCGGTTTTCACTAAAGAGGCCGGTTTTTACCTTTGGCCGGTTTTAGGGGGCTGACCGGACCGGAACCCCATCCGGTCACCGGTTCAACCGGTTGAACCGGCCGGTCCGGTCCGGTTTTTAAAACCATGATCCTGGTTATACCTATACAATTCCTTACTGTTCTCATCAAAAGGCATACAAACACAGGCACATGTGTCTAGAGGTGTATAGTTGAAACAAACTACAAGTACAGCCAGAAAATGCAATGATGATTAGATGTATATTAATAGAGAAGGGATATCATACAACCTCTATAATTAGTTGACCTTAATGCAGCTACCCGCTGATCAGAGGAAAGATCTGACAGCAACACACTACCAAGAGAGGAACCGCTAACAATCAATTGATCATCACTTAAACCTAAGCATGTCACAGGTCAGCATGCATCTTGCAAACAAGAATACCAAGGTACATAAAATTACCATGTAATACGTAAATAATTTGCTTTCCACTCATTGTTTCAACAATATTTAAGAATACAGCAAAAAAATAAATTTTCATTACATAGTAATGTCATAGAGAAGCCAAGTTGCCATTGGGCAGAAAAAACTGACTGCATGGGCTTAAACTTTTACTTTTTACAGGAAAGTACCAGTTAAAAAAGTAATTTTCTGGTGTCATGTATAAACTGACTACATTGGTACATGTAGAGGATGAGTATCTAAACCCTGTATGAAAATTAGATACTTGGAACCTCTCATATCACATGATGTAAGTAGCAGCTCATAATTAACAGGGAAGAATGCTTTCAAGCTTCTCACATGGATAGGACATAAAAGATCACTTTTTGCACTAAAATGATAACAACATCCTCCAATAAAATGCTATGCAAAATACATGTATTTAAAGGCACAAAACATGTCTATGTACCTAATCCAACTTAACTTTTGGTAAATATCCCTGTATCCTAAGGTTGAGGTTGAGGTTGGGGAGTGTATGAGAGGGTTCAAGAACGTCATTGGAAAATTTGAAGATCCTTAAAGAAAAATTTGAATTCTCTAGAAGATGATGAGAGGCTTAGATTCTTCAATAGTCTCAACTCAGAACACAAAAGCAAAGAGATGATAGAAATAAGAGATTGGGTGGAGAAGAAGGCAAAATAGTTAGAGAGAGAATAATGGCAAGGCTCTCCCGTGGATCTCCCACTTTCACTCTCAAGGTTGATAATGGAGAAGGGAAATTAGTTCTTTTCCAAGAGTTTTCTCTCCAAAATCTATCCCTTGTAAAGCTATGGGTGGGTGCTATTTATAGGCACCTCATGATATAGGATGGAGCCCATGTGCAAGGCACATGGGAAATATTCTCTCTAACCACCTTGTCCAAGGAGGTGACCTCTCCGAGGATGAGGAAAACCCCGAAGAGGAAATCAACCTCTCTGCGAACCCTTCTTCTTAGCCACATCTAACCAATGATCCCCAATCATCCCAAAGGGTCAGGGGTAGTCCCAGAGGACGTCTTGCCGCAGAAGGGTCAGGAGTAGTTCAAGAGAACGCCCTGCTGCAAATATTGCTGAGTCTCAGGGACCCCCTAGATCATGCCACTTCGACCCGGGTATAGGCTAGTTTAACCGAAGAGTGAATTTATCTCCACTCACCGTCCTCGAGATCGGGTCCTTTGTTCGGACTCCATTACGTCCATGGTTCTGGTATGTAGGTCCCGGAGAGCTCCGAGTCCACAAGTGTTCTGGGACTCATTAATGGAGCGGCTTCTAGATTGCGTCTAAATCCGTTCGAAGCCAAGTGCTTCGGATCTCTAGGTTCGTGGATCCGAACCCTTTTGAGTCCGAGCCCGAGTAAGTCTCTAAGTTCGTGGATCCGAACCCTTTCGAGGCTTAGAGCGATTCGGCCCGTTTGATGGCGATAAATCCGGGCCCACCAATCTTGGACTTGCGATAAATTCGGGCCCACCAATCTTGGTCTATTGGGCCTAATTATTTTGGTGGGCTCAAATTAGCTCCTCTTACATTTGCCCCTTCCATGTATGAGAAATTGTAGTTTTCTTGGACATGCATAGTTTCACCTTATCAGCCATGCTTCACATTACGTCTTCAAGAATATTTGGTCTTCATGTGACTTTTGGATAAAATTGATGACTCATAATATAAATTATGGGTAAAGTTGACAACTAATAAAGATAAGAAATTTTTTTTCCTTTTTTTTTTTTGTATGAACTTTTTTTTAACTTTTTTTTTTTTTTTTCAAAAGTCAATTTGAATTCTTCAATTCCATAAATCAGTAAGCATGAGTCTAAATCTTTTTTTTTTTAACTTATAGAATATCTAACGTCCACTTTTTTATTCCAAGTCAAAGAACAATAAAGCATCTATTTTTTTATTCTAAAAAAAAAAAAGATCCAAACACTTTTTTTTTTATTGGAAAATGTCAGACACATTATATATATATATATATATATAGAAAAAAGCTTCATACCCCCACTGGGGGTCGACCCCCAGTGAGGTGTCGGCCCCGGATTGGTCCAAAAAAAAAACTGTTTTTTTTTTTTTTTTTTTAAGTTTTCAGCCAGTGGGGGCGCGCCACGTCACTGGGGGCGCGACCCCCACTGGGGGTATGCAGCATATTTGTATATATATATATATATGTATATAGAGTAGCAGAATAATCTGAGAGGCCTTCTTTGTCTTTTCTTTTGTTTGGAAACAGCGGGCCCATTGTATGCATATATACACACACTAGAATATTTGAAAGAATATCCAAGCATCACACCTTTTTTTTTTCTATTTAATGAAAGGGGCCAAAACCCTATTTCATAGCTCACCTTTTTTATTTGTTGCACAGCGGCGCTCTCTCTTTACACAGAGAGCCCCATCTTCTTCGTTTTTTTTGGTCTTTTGAAACCAATGGCATACACTCTCTCTAACCCACCTTTTCTTCTTCTTGAACAAACCAGAGCTACTGTCATTTGCACTGACCTCCATCGCGGCTTCAAGCAACGCTGCCAATCTGCCCCAATGTCACGACACAGCCACTGTCCTGTTTCAGCATCACGACTGCCGCAGACGTACGATCCAAGCTGTTGCTCACCATCGGTGCTTCAATTCAGCCTAGTGAGCTCAGACATTTGGGCACGCTAGATCTTGGTTTCACTCCTGCAGCCGTTGAAGTCCACCTCTGCTTGCATATCGATTGTCGTCTCAACCCTCCGAGTGCCGCTGTCGACTTACGTGAGAACCAACCCCGGCATTATCTTGCATGCGACCACCTCAACTCGCATGGCTTGTGCGTCTCATGCCCAGCTCTTGCACCATTGCTGTATTTTTCAACCGTAACTGAGCAGTGACGACCACGCCGCCCACTCAACACGGCGTCGGTCCATCCATATCCATTCTCATCCACTGTCTGTGCTATCACTGATCTATTCCGGTTATCGTTGCTGCTGATTTTACCAATCCGTGGCCTATTTTCTGCTTCCTGCAATGACTCTGACTCAACCGTGCTCTTCCTCTGTTGGTATAAATCTGTGGGTAAGCTCTTTTAATTTTTTTATTTTGGTGGAAGCTCTTGTGTAAACCCACTTTCCTTTCTTGTTTTGATGGACTCTTGTGCTCAGAATAAATAAATCCATGCACTGATACATTTTTTTTTTGAATTTATCAATTCTGGTAATAATTTTGAGTTCAATCTTGAACTGTACTCTGTGCCAAATCTGGTCTGATGCCTACCTGATTGATTTTGTGGATATATATATTGAAACCCTCGCTTGAGATTGGTGCTTCTCGGAATTTTCTAATAGTGCTTGAGATTTGTACCCCTTGGAATTTTCTGATAGTGCTTGAGATTTGTGCTTCTCGGAACTTTCAGTGTGATCCATGAATCTTTGTTGTTGATTGCTTCATGAAACAAAACGTAGTTGCCAATCGTCATATAAGTTGAGCCATTGATGTTTGGGATTGTTGTTTAAACATTATATCCCTTGAAATCCATACTATTGAATCTTAAACTCATAATTCGAACTCTATAGCTTTTGTTGTTGATGATGAAACCTGAGGAAATAAACCCCTTATATTGTATATAAATCTTGTTATCAAATGATTGATTGTTGTAACCTTGAGAATATTAGATATCATGCTTGAACTCCTGATGTAGAATTCATCGTAGGACTTGTTGATATGATGAAATACCTCGTTGAATAATAAAGATGATATATTGTTGTTTGTTTAACTTGTGGATGCTCGAAAGATAAGTAGTTGATGCATGATGCTAAGATTTTGTTTGAACATTGTTGCTTTACGTCGGCTAGAGAGGAACTGACCCAAGGAGACAACACCTTGATTGTTGCATTTTCATGAACTTGCTCAGAGGAGCAGAATTGTTCTAGCTTAAACAGATCATTACTATTATTGATGTCGCCTCTATTTCGATAATGTTTGAATCATAATCTGAACTCGATATTGTTTGTCTAGTTTGTCAGTTTTACTATTTCAGGCAAATAAATTTTTGTACGAAATCCACGACCCCGGGGCCCTCAAAACCTACACTAATGAGAACAAGGGCTGTCCTTCAGAAGTTTGAACGAGAGCAAAACTGTCCCTTGGGAGTTCAGAAGTAGCATACACCCTACTTCAGCAAGAAAGATCCCTCTGGAAGGTAACCGAGTCTACCAAGCTTGCACTGATAGAAGTAAAGATTGTCTCTCAGAAGTCCAAGCAAAAACAAGGCTATCCCTCAGAAGTCCGAGCGGAAACAAGGTTGTCCCTCAAAAGTCTGAGTGGATGCGCACTTTTACTTTGGCAACTAATGAAAGCAAAGGCTATCCCTCTGGAGTTCGAGTAGGGGTCCACTCTACTTTGAAAAAAAAGATCCTCAAAGCTCGTATTGATGAAAGCAAGGGCTATTCTTCGGACCCGCACTAATGAGAGCAAGAGCTGTCCCTCGGGAGTCCAAACGAAAGCAAGGCTGTCCCTTAGGAGTTTGAATAGTAGCATATACCCTACTTTGGCAAGAAGATCCCTTCTGATAGGCCATCTCGAGGGCTATTTTTCGAAAGTCTGAGTAGGAGAACACACTATACTTCAGCAAGAAAGATCCTTGACACTCTTTGAAAGTCTGAGAAGAAGAACACACTCTACTTCGGTAAGAAAGATCCTTGAGGCTCGCACTAATAGAAGCGAGGTCTGTTTTTTGAAAGTCTGAGTGAGAGCACACACTTTACTTCAACAAAAAAGATCCTCGAAGCTTGCACTGATGGAAATAAGATTTGCTCTTCGAAAGTCTGAGTGGAAGCACACACTCTACTTCAACAAGAGAGATCCTCGAAGCTCGCACTAATGGAAACAAGGCCTAATCTTCGAAAGTCTGAGTGAGAGCACATACTTTACTTCAATGAGAAAGATCCTCGAAGCTCGCCGAGTGGGAACATACACTCTGCTTCAATAAGAAAGCCCCTCGAAGCTTGCACTGATGGAAGTAAATGTTGTTCTTCAGAAGCTTGAATACAAGCAAGGGTTGTCCCTCAGAAGTCCGAACCCACACTAATAAGAGCAAGAGATATCCCTCGGAAGTCCGAACAGAAGCAAGGCGACAGAAGTCCGAATAGTGGCATACACACGCTACTTCGGCAAGAAAGATCCTTTCTGGTAGGCAACTGAGTCTACCAAGCCTGTACTAACAGAAGTAAAGATTGTTCCCTTGGAAATTCCAGTGGATGTATACTCTCTTCTTCGGCAATCAATGGAAGCAAATGCTATCCCTCAAAGCTCGCACTGACGGAAGCGAGATCTATTCTTCAAAAGTCTGAGTGGAAGCACACACTCTACTTCAACAAGAAAGATCTCCGAAGCTCGCATTGATGGAAGCAAGGGCTATTCTTCGAAAGTCTGAGTGGGAGCACACACTCTACTTCAGCAAGAAAGACCCTTAAAGCTTGCATTGATGGAAGCAATGGATGCCCTTCGGAGGTCCGAGTGGGAGTACACTTCTACTACATTAAGAAAGATCCCTTTAGGTTGGTAACCGAGTCTACTATTCCTCTTTCTTCTTCGAGGGGCAACAAAAATTACATACTGTTTCAAGCAGCATAACACAATGAAGATATACAATACAAAGAAAATAACTTCTAATGGAGATACACAATATGGAGGAAATGACTTTCTTCATAACATAAGAAAGAAAGATAGAAAATTCTTAGACAATGCAGGAAATACAAATTGTAAATGTCATAGATAGACTTCTTCTACGGAATGTTGACATTTGCCCCTAGAATTGCGAGGTCATTTGGAAAGCTTTCACCAGCTGCTCAAGTTGTAGCCGTCATATGCCATCATAACCACGTCTTCTAAGATATCCTGGGGCCCTTCTTTGAACTCTAGCTCATCTGTTTCCACTTTCTTTCTAAAGATCTTCTTCAGCGTCCGATACTTTTCTGTAAGAAGTCCTAGTGATCGGTGGAAAACACAGTAATTAGGGCCCTTGCGATCCTTCTTCGGCAAAAGCTCTTCGATACGAGGCAACTTCAGTTCCCCGTCTGCCACTCATTCTTTCACTAAGGCCTTCACCTCCTCAACACTACATGGAAAATGAGTGTCATCTTCGTAGTTTTTCCACTTCTGACCTCTGAATTCCTCCCCCTGCAACTTTCGGGTAGAAGACGCGGAAGTCGCAGTGACAGAAGGTCCTCGGGATGACTTAAACCTAGTTTTATAACTAGTCTCGAACCCAATCTCCTGAGATTGAGGTAGGTTGATGTTCCGAGATGCTTCAATTAGTGCCGAGAAGGTGGGTAGCTTGTGATTAACAAGAAGTATCTTGTATCCGTTCAATGCCCCTTCAACACAGATTTGGACCAGGTAGCTTTCCTCCACAGTCTCGTGACAATCTACGGCTCTGTCTTGGAACCTCTTCACATATTTAAGAATGTCTTCACTTTCCCGTTGCTTTTCCTTACACAGGGTAAGTGTGGTCACTTTCTTGGCCACCTGAAAGAATTTGGCGTGGAATTTGTTGACCATCTCTTCCTAACTTCGAACAGAGTTTGGGGCCAAGTTAACGTGCCAACTATATGCTCGGTCGGTGAGGGACTTTGAGAATTCTCTCAGTCGGAGGACATGATTTGTACCATGAATCCCCAAAGTCTCAATGAACCGAGCAACATGTTCTCGAGCATTTCCTTGCTTGCCATTGAATTTGATGAACTTCGGCACCGTGTACCCCTCTGGGTATGGATAACTCAACATCTCGATAGGGTATGGTGGCTTGACATCCGAATCAGGCAAAGAGGGTAAAGTCCTCTTGCCCTGTTCGAGATTGAACATGGCTTGTACATCGGCGAGAGTGAGAAATTGTTGAGGGAGAAAGTTTGATGGTGGCATTCCCGGAACTTGGTTTATGGACCCCAACACTGAACTAGGAGCAACTTGGCCACTCTGGTGTTGAGAATTCATCATCATTAAAGACACATGACGATATTGGCCATCGGCACGTATAGACATGCCATTTGGTGATGGGACGTTGCATTGGGTCCCATAAAGTTCATTGCACACCACGACTATACTGGGTTGGACTTGCAAACTTGGCATCGGAGCCAAAGGAGACTCACTCGATACATGAGTAGAATTTACAATCGGCGGAACAAAATTAGGCATGGATAGAGCAACATTTTGTAGAGGAATTTCTGTAGGCCTTCCTTGAACTTCCATAGCCGTTGGAACACCATTTATTGCACCGAAAACTCCTCCAAACCACCACTGGACCATGGCTCGATCCTCCAGGTGTGTGATTTTGCACACCATTTTGTACAACTTCAGGAAGAATTTGGCGTGGATCTTGATGGTTTTGACCATTCTCAACACTTCCATGAAGTTGTTGATGCATGTCGATGCCAATTTGACCTTCATTGTTGCTGGTGGTGCGAAATTCGAACCCATCACCAATATGGTGTGGGCAAGATTTTGAAGGGTCGTGAGAATCTCTTGTTGAGTGTATTGGAGTCCTTGAATGGCTTCTAGGATGAGAGGTGAGTCTTGAACTTCAATCCTTTCATCACCACCATTGGAAGAGCCTTGTTGATGAACTTCTTCTTCTCCCGCCATCTTCACCGGAGTTGTGTAGATTCCAGATCTTGTTGAGACCATTAACCAATCCGCCTCCCCAGCTGAGTCGCCAAATGTATGAGAGGGTTCAAGAACGTCGTTGGAAAATTCGAAGGTCTTCGAAGATCCTTGAAGAAAAATTCGAATTCTCTAGAAGATGATGAGAGGCTTAGATTCTTCAATAGCCTCAACTAAGAACACAAAAGCAATGAGATGATGGAGATAAGAGATTGGGTGGAGAAGAAGGAAAAATAGTTAGAGAGAGAATAATGGCAAGGCTCTCCCATGGATTTCCCACTTTCACTCTCAAGGTTGATAATGGAGAAGGGAAATTAGTTTTTTCCCAAGAGTTTTCTCTCCAAAATTCATCCCTTGTAAAGCTATGGGTAGGTGTTATTTATAGGCACCTCATGATGTAGGATGGAGCCCATGTGCAAGGCACATGGGGAATATTCTCTCTAAGAACCTTGTCTAAGGAGGTGTCCTCTCCGAGGATGAGGAAAACCCTGAAGAGGAGATCAACCTCTCGGTGAACCCTTCTTCTTAGCCACGCCTAACCAATGATCCCCAATCATCCTAAAGGGTTAGGGGTAGTCCCAGAGGATGTCCTGCCGCAGAAGGGTCAGGGGTAGTTCAAGAGAACGCCCTACCGCAAATATTGTCGAGTCTCAGGGACCCCCTAGATCATGCCACCTCGACCCGGGTATAGGCTAGTTTAACCGAAGAGTGAATTTATCTCCACTCACCGTCCTCGAGATCGGGTGTTTTGTTCAGACTCCATTACGCCCATGGTTCTGGTACGTAGGTCTCAGAAAGCTCCGAGTCCGCAAGTGTTTTGGGACTCATTCATGGAGCGGCTTCTAGATTGCGTCTAAATCCGTTCGAAGACAAGTGCTTCGGATCTCTAGGTTCGTGGATCCGAACCCTTTTGAGTCCAAGCCTGAGTAAGTCTCTACGTTCGTGGATCCGAACCCTTTCGAGACTTAGAGCGATTAGGCCCGTTTGATGATGATAAATCCGAGCCCACCAATCTTGGACTTGCAATAAATTCAGGCCCACCAACCTTGGACTATTGGGCCTAATTATTTTAGTGGGTTCAAATTAGCTCCTCTTACAGGGAGAACCAACATCTAGACAGACGCACACCAATGCCTATACCTATACTTAACCTAGGTCCATGTAATAGAGCTCACTACAGAGAAAACTAACTCAGTAGGAGAATGTAAACAACTATTATTAGTTCTGCCTCTCGTTGCAAAAATAGTGCTATATGTTCCACTGTCATTGTAAAATAGAATTGTAAAACAAACTAAACAACACAGGAAATCAGAAACTGTTCTAGAAAATCAAAACAGTGTAGAAATAGAACAGTGACAAACAGAATATGAAACTGTTTATATCAAACAGAAACAAAAAATTACAAAAACTGTAAACTTACAAAACTCGGATAAACGGAATGATCAAGGCTAGTGTATGACATTATGTCCTTAAGACAAAATTCGTCTCTCGCACTAGTGCTTACAAACTTCTTGGATGTCTACCTCCCAGGATATAATGATTGTTACACACAGGGAAGCAACACTGTATCTGTGTGCCTAGCGAACCAAAATTGTGATTGAACTATCTCTCACAAACTATACTGATGGTATGATTGTATACAAAACTGGTAAAAATGCAAGTAAGGGATGGATGGTGTTTATAGAGTTGTTCGCGGCTGTTCTCGACAGTCATGAAGGCAACAAATGCATCCAATTGCAAACCAATCTATCTATTGGAGCAAAATTTTAAATAATAAATAAATAAATTTTGTCCAAAAAATAAATACTGATATAGGGTCAGATCTGTTCCATTTTTCAATAACCCAATCTGGCTTGGCTCGGTTAGGGTAGTGGCGTACACATGCATGTAGTTCAAACCTACTTTGGCTAGGTCTTTCCCCTTACGTAAAACTTGGGTGCCCCTTAGAGTTCAAACCCAAGTCTAAGGAAAGACCATATAAACACGACAAAATTTTCCTATAAAACTAGTGTGGGAAAGACTAGCTTACCATTCTTCAACCAATATCAAGTGGTGATTTTAGGAGTTAATTTCTCACTCACTCCTTGATGGTTTTGAGCAAACAAAAGTTGGCGAACACATTATAGCATGGACCCGTCATAAAAAATATGTCGGTCCCACCCTTATTTTGGCTTACATACAACGAAAAAATTATGTATCAAAACCATTTTTCTAACACCTCTAACTTCCTGCCTCCTCGCCACCTACCTCTACTCACCTATATGAAGATGCTAAGGAGTTCTACAAAAAAGTTAAAACTTGAAAGGCAGAAAGTACATATCCCAAATACAAGTTAAATTGGTGAAAACACCCAGCCTTCTCAAATCAACCTTCTTTATTCTCTTATTTGCACTTACGTATTGCCAACCACTTCAAAGAGCAATTGAATATATCTTTGAATGTTTCCACGTAGTTTTTTTTCTTCCCCTGGTAAATGGCTTGAAAGTGTGATTCATCAATTTGTCCATCTGGGAGTGGTTTTGGATGTACTTTTATTCAGCAATCTTGCTAAACTATTATGGTTTAAGTGATCTTACATAGTTTTACTTTTCAATCTCCCTAAAATAACAATCACATGTGTTAATTGATAGATAAATGATTCGATGCAGATCCTTTATGCTGTGTTTGGTTGGGGAATTTGGAGAGAGATTTAGAAAATAAAAGGGAAAAGGTATGTGAAACTATGTGAAATGTACATATATTTTATTCATATTTCACCCTCATTTTCCCTTTTCATTTACAAATCTGTTCCCAAATCCCCCAACCAAACACAGCATTATGGAAGAAATAAAAATTGGGACATTTCTTTGGACTTCTAAAGTTCACTTGATACAAGTAATAGTTGTATTTCTTCCTTTTTGTTTTCTTTTTTTCCTTTTCTTTTTCCTTTTCCATTTCTTCTTTGTTGTGGGAGGAGCATTAGTTTCTCAAATAACTCTCACGGCATGAAATCACAATAGTCCCAAAAGCTACATTGTAGCAAATACTTTCAACAGGATGAAAAGAAAAACGCTCCGTTTCCCCCCCTTTTTTTATCTTGCAAAGACTTATAAGTTACTGAACAATATGAATAAAATGAGCAATTCTTTCCATTTGCCTAGTCAATAAAATACTAGCTTTATAGAGAGAGAGAGAGAGAGATAGAGATTTAACCAAGCTAGTGAAAAAAGACACACACACAAATCTGTTTAACGTCAATTGGCTTCTTTAACAACTTAAAACCACTGATAAAATACTGAGAGAGAGAGAGAGAGAGAAAGAGAGAGAGAGATAACCAAGCTGGTGAAAAAAAACACGCACACAAATCTGTTTAACTTCAATTGGCTTCTTCAACAACTTAAAACCGCTGATAAAATACTGAGAAGGCCAATAGAAACACAAATTATTATAAATAGTGCAATTTCATGGTATACATACTTTATGATTTGGGAACATTTCCGACTATACATGTCAAATAATCGAGCTGTCCCATCCTCGCATCCAACCACAGCCTCTGGATCTACATAACTGCAGGAGAAAAAAATAAAAAATAAAAGATGAAGAAGAAAGTATATGTATGTGTATATGTATTGAAGACATTTTTCTTCATCAACAAAAGCATGTTTTGCCAAATAAAAACCTAATTCAAGTGCATGAGTTCATGTAGGAATAGAAATTATAAGGGCCTACAGGCATAGTTTTTAGAAAATAGTTCTCGGTGATCTGAGAATTGAGAAAATTTTGAGATATGGAGTTTTGGTCATTTTAGTAAAATAGAAAACAAAAGAAAAACAATTTTTAGTGTTTTCAAGTTGTTATGTTTTCTGTTTTCTGCAGCCCTGAGAACAGAAAACTATTTTTAAAAAACTCTGCCAAACACAACCTTCTACTAATTAGGGGGCTATGTGGATCAAGTGAACAAATTTTGTAAGACAGACATGTAATTATGAAAGTTGGTATTGTCATACAACGAAATTATCACGGAAATAAATGGTAATCAACAATCATTTCACTATAATTGTTGCCATAAAGGTCTAGGATAAGAGTTTCTAGGAATTAATGTATCTTAAGCAAGGTTCTAAATATCGGCCGGTATGTGCCATACCGGCCGGTTTGTACCGAAAAATTGGAGTGCCGAGTCGGATACTCACCGGTATATCGGTGAGAATGAATTTCGTATCTGTAGCAGCCGATTCCCGATACGTATCGGCCTGAATCCGATACATGAGCGATACAATTCCGATACAGTCTGATACGGCTGAAAATGGAGTAAAGCACCTGCAAAAATAATTGAGCAAAGCATGCTTGCTGTGTTCGGTTTATAATGCTTGTTGGAGCAAAGCACCTGCTTCTCTCATGCTCTGTTTGTATTTGTCATGTTCTGTTTTTTTCTTTTGGCTAAATAAGTCATGCTGCTTGTGTTCGGTTTATAATTTGTTTTTTTTTTTTTTCCTTTTTTTTGCTTGTTCTGTGGCTATTTTTTATTTATATTATGGTATGGGATGGGAATGGGATATATTTTAAATATATTTATGATTGTTCAAATATTTATATATATATATATATATTAGGAGCTTTTATATATATTGAAGCAAAGCTCTGCAGATCCCCATCAACCTTTATATTTGCTGTCCCACTTTGTTTTTCTATTTCAGTCTCCCATGTGTTGATTAGTTTCTTTGTAGAGTCCAACATTATGTGCACCAATTCTGAATTATATTTTTCCCATTTAATCATTTTGTTTGAAAAATTATCTAACATTATGATGAGAGGTGGAGGTTAGTATTGTATTAGTACCAAATAAAAGCTTGAGACTAAAATAAATAGATATCATTTAGTTGAAAATGAGTCAAAAGTGTCTTTACATATCAAAATTTTGATTAAAATGTGATAAATTAAGGCTAAAAGAGAAAAAAATTCATAAAATTGAGTTTTAGAGGGATTGCTAATGATTTTTGAAATTTCACAGCCACGACGCCCGATGCCCGATACGTACCGGTCGATACTACCGATACCGATACTCCGCGATCGATACTGTTACGTTACTCGATACCGCGATTTAGAACTATCATCTTAAGTACTTAAAGTGCTGGAAAAGGCATACTATATCAAACCAGTTTGTCACCCAGTCTGAGACTGCCACCTTCACCAACACTGCTGCACCCCCACTGAATTACCACTTCACCACTGAAACCCAATACAGACAACCCCCTGCCCAACATTTCCAAAGAAAAAAATTCTCTTCCATCAATACCAGAACCATTAAATCTTGAAAATGCATTACGTCACACCCACCAGTTTTAAGGTTACAAATCTATAATAACTAAGAAGTAAAATGGTAGGCTGATATATAAAGATAGTGTTGTCCTACTTTATGTTGATCTTTACATGGTGGCTTGTTGCAGAACATTTGGACCCTAATAATGTTAAGAATGCGGAGCTGAGGAAGGCATTGGAAGCTACAGTAGAGCAAAACTACTTGAAAGCATGTAATACACGTCACCATCATAGTAAAGGACTCTAAAGGTGAATAACACTTCAAGTCAGTCGCAAAACTTTCGATGTCATTTTGAAGTGTTTCTGCTTGCTCATATGTTTCCCGAAGCATCTAGAGGTTGGATGAGGAGGGCTTTGCTTCAATGCTCTACGACCCGAGAGGTTTTTCTAGTAACGGGGTAACCCAAGGTCATATGTGGACATGGCAGCTTTTCGGGGATGTCTAGAAAGAGGCGTTGTGACTAGGAGATAAATGAAGACGGATTATGATGTTGATGTTGAGGTGTTGCAATCTTCTACTCTCTGCCTATGTAGACATAGTAGAGTTTCTGGATTGTTGCTTGGCGGATTCGGGGAACACAGATATGGATCCTATGTCCGCGACAGGTGATCTGAAAAGGTGGGATGACCATTATTGGTAAGTCCTAATGAGGGTGTAGGTTCTAGATGGTTAAGGTGCCTCCTACCTTTTAATGTTCCCATTGAAGGAGGAAACAAACAGGATCTTATAGACGGAGTAGATCTTTGCAGGGCAACCTTTGATGCTCAACTGGTGGTCTCTAGTGGGGTGCTGTTAGGGGCCAAGGTTGGCACCACAGAAGGATTCGGTTAAGGTTATGTCCTTGCCAGCTCACTTGTAGGAGGAAGTCTTCTAAGCTGTGGCGGATTCGTGTCGAGGCTATTTGGGGTGGACGATGATACTGCATTGAGGAAGCACACTTGAGGTGGGCTTTCTTGTAAATCAAGGCGGATGTAGGATTCCAGTGTCGGTGAAGATCTGTTGGTTTGAGGTTTGTGGTTCCTCTTTGGACGGAGTTAGGCCCAAACATCAAGTTTCAGATAGAGTTTTTACCAAGTGAGAAAAACACTATACCAAAAATGAGGTAGTGGAGGCACGTGAAGGCTAGGGGACAAAGGTGCAAATTGTTAAAATTAATGTCATATTTATATTAGATACATTGGATACATTCTTTGTATTCATTTATTTTTATATTCATGTATTTTATATTTATTAAGTACATTGTCTAGATTATATTCGTGTACCTAGTTCATTGCAAGGTTGTTTAGGTTCATGGATCTTATTCATTGAACTTATGTATAACCTTCTTTATATAAAAAGATGTAAGCCTATAGGCAAATGACATGAATAATAAGAGAGAAAAATTCAATATAAAATAATAGTTCATTCTAGAGAGAGTTTTATCAAAAGCTAACAAAAGTGGTATCAGAGCTTTGGTTGGGTCAAGAACAAGCTGGGCGTAGAGATCGGATACGGGAAAACAAGCCCGAAGAAGAACAAACCGACGTCTCGTGCGTGAGACGCAAGGGCTGACTCTTCAAAACCTTAGATGTTCTGTACAGACTTTACTGAGGCTGGGTATGGACCTCTCTTGGCTCACCTACAAACACATGAATGAGCGTGAGCGAAAGCCCAGTGAATAATATCAAATAAAGAAAATACATTGGAACAATATACATCAAATGGCCTTGGCCCAATTTATATTTCTAACTAATATATACATACATAGACATACGTAAGTTAGGTAACTGCGGTTCCAAACACATCATACGGCCTCGGGCCCAATTCATTAGTATCATTCAGGTCAAACTGGCCTTTGGCGCATTCGTACTTTCATGCCAAACTTTCATTTGTGTCAAAACGGCCTTTGGCCCATTCAGATGACAAACTGGCCTTTGGCCCATTCATTTGTCCATGTCGAAACGGCCTCCGGCCCATTCTTTCATGTCAAAACGGCTTCCAGCCCATTCATTCATGTCAAAACGGCCTCCGGCCCATTCTTTCATGTCAAAACGACCTCTAACCCATTCACTCTATTATTCAGATCAAACTGGCCTCTTAGGCCTTTCAAACTTCCATATCAAACTGGCCTTTTAGGCCTCTCAAACTTTCATATCAAACTGGCCTTTTAGGCCTCTCAAACTTTCATTCATATCAGATTGTCATTCACATCAGATTATCATTCATATTGGATTATCATTCGTGTCAGACTTGTAGGAAGCTAAGCAATTGGACAAATAGCATATTTCAAATATCTTTATTAAGATACTACTCACAGTGATCGGCTGATTGATTTGCCCTGGAGCTTGACCCTACATATCACATAACACATATGGGTCACAAATAATTCAATCCGTTCTTTAATTCACATATTCCTCTTTAGGCTTCATTCTTATCTCTTTAATTCAATTATAATGCTCAATGTATGCCTAAAAGTGCTTAGAAGTGAAAGGGAACGGAAAACAGAACACAGAATGCATTTTCAAAATTTCAGAAAATAGGATCCTCGCTCGAGCGTGGATTTCCCCGCTCGAGC
The DNA here is from genome assembly GCF_055761805.1 of Camellia sinensis. Classification (NCBI taxonomy): domain Eukaryota; kingdom Viridiplantae; phylum Streptophyta; class Magnoliopsida; order Ericales; family Theaceae; genus Camellia; species Camellia sinensis. The sequence goes on from NC_138962.1 coordinate 144,616,662, forward strand.
GGACCCTTAAGGCCTGCAAAAGTACTGGTTATGTCGAATTTACGCTCGAGCGGAAGGCCTCTCTACATGGCTCCCCGCTCGAGCGTACGCTATGTCTGCAAAAAAATACTGGGAACACAAATTTCACGCTCGAGCGGCAGTTTCCCCGCTCGAGCGGACATCAAACTTTCTGGAAATTCCAGAACTGTTCTTAGAGTTCAATTTTGATGTTCAAAGGTCTCAACTCATGATTTCAGTCCCAAAAACATATAAACACATTATATTTCAAGGGTACACAAACAATATGAAGCTAATTACTCAAAATCATGGTTCAATTTTCCAAAATCAATCATCATTCTTGTGTAATCATGGCTTATGCTTTCAAATCCCATATGAGCTTCATATCTTCAATAATCAAACATGCATGCAATCTTTTAACTCCAATTCCATTTTAAATAGGTCAAATGATGCTTAAACACATGAAATTCATCCAAATCATGCTTGCATGTAAATTTGACTTCAATCCTATTTCAAAACATGCAAGTGACACTTATTATTGTGGAATCCATGAAAATCATGCATGCATGTAAAGATTGATGCCCAATCCTCCATATTCAACATTATACATGTTAGCTCATGCAAATTTCAAGCTCAAACACACAATCCATGGCAATTTCCTACATGCATGTGTACATTGACTCCCAATTCTTCAAGACCAACTCATTTCACATTCTTTATCATCATTCAACCTTGAATTTACAAATTACAAACAAAATCCATGAGACAATGGTTGGTTACTCACCTAGGAGCCTTGATTTTGTCAATTGTGGCCAAGTCTTGCACTTAGCCTTCCCAATTCACAAATTATAAGCCAAAATACACCAAGATGGTTCCTTTCCCTCTCAAGGTCGGCTCTCTCTCTTTTCTAAGACACAAAATCTAATTTTGAGCTCAAGTGTACAAATTGAGTGTATAGTGCCTCTCTTAGCAAGTCCCACTAATAGATATTCTTACGGTGAATAGATAGAATTTAAAACCACATATTTTCACATAATGGCACACAAAATCATATTAAACACATAATCACATTCATGTTAAGGACCAATTAACATATTACGGAACAGGGATATCACACTAACACCAAGCTCAACAATCACAACTAGACCAGACTTACATACAAGCCCCAACAACCACATACAATTCCTAGATAATATTATAAATATTAAATTTCTCACCATAAGAGTTGACTCGCAATCTCACATTACAAAGTTATGCTACACAAATCACTAGGCCAAGGACTTTGATTTACCAATATATTAGTGTAAGACAAGAAAATTGATATAATAATATCAACAATTGGGTATATTTAAATTTGATTACTGTGACATTATTAAAAATTAAAAAGATAAAATCAATTTGGTTGTTTGAGTTGATTAGTACTTGCAATTTTCATATAGGAAGTTTTGAATTGGGTTAAGTTTCTCTTATGTTCACATCTCAACATGAGAGAATTTGAGGGATTTGTGGAACCCATCACATGTTCCGTTTAAGATTCGTTGAGTAAAATATTTATGCAAAAATCAAAACAATCAGATATTGGTAATAATATTTTTAAATCAATTTTGTATTACAAAAAATGGGAGGTTGTTCTTGAAATTATATTTGTCATTCATTTTTCCAACACAAATATTATTCAAACATATAGTTACCGATAGCCAATCTTCTTATTTTTTTGCATGAATATTCTACTCAACGAGTCTAAAAAAATGAATGGTTCGGATCCTTGAAATCAATTCCAAAATGAGCCTATCAAATCCAAACGCTTTCTCAAGTTGAGATGAGAGAAACCCAACCCTTTTGAATTTGAACATTAAAGTGGATCAATATTATTAATTCCTCATTCTTTGAGGTCACTCACAGCGTTTAGGGCCCGTTTGTTTTGCAGAGTTAGGTTAGGTGGGATTATTAGTATAGGGACTGTTAGCGAGAGAACTATTAGTGTGGGGACTGTTAGTAAGGGGATTAAAAAAAAATTATGTTCGTTTGTGATATATTTTAGTAAGGAGATTAATAATATGAAATACCATAAATACCTTTTGGTGTTTTTGATATATTTTAATATTAAAAAATTATATTTTATAAATATGTTTTTTGTACTATATTATTTTAATATATATATAATGACATAACACAAAAAAAGATTTTGAAAAAAGAAGCAAAAACACAACACATAACATAGGCAAAATAGTCTTTTTTTCTAAGCTAATCCCCTCACTAGGTTTGAAATCTAACTCTTGGAGGCCTTTGCTAATCCCCTCCTCCAAGGCCTATCACAGTCCTAAGGGACTATGAATCTCCTTCCCTATTTTGCAAAGAAACACCATTATAGTGGGTCCCACATCTATTCTAGTTCAATCCCCTCATCTATCATCCAAAACAAACGGATCCTTGAGACTGAAAATTTCATGTCAAAATTACATAATTATTTATTTTTTAAAAACAAATATATTATGATCATGTGATTATTAATATTCAAACTCTCTCTCTCTCTCTCTCTCACACAACTTAGATAGGATAAAACCTCACATACTCCATCTATCTATCTATGTATATACACAAAGATTGAGGGCTAGGCAAGTTCGCACATAACACTGATTTCTTGACTTTTTTATATTTAAAAATATGGAGGACTTACGTTAAGTCCTAATAGGTGGACATATTATCCAATAGATCCTATGAGAATTAGTAGTGTTTTTCATCAAACACTATTAAAAACGTTACTAATTGAAAATTTTCAAATTGTTAATTTTCAGTGACAACTTGAAAATTTTGTCACAAAAAATGTCACTAATTATAACTTTTAGTGACAGTTTAAAAAATCATCATAAAAAAGTTACTAATTTTAACTTTTAGTGACGGTTTGAAAAATTTATCACATAAAAAGTCACTAATTGTAAGTTTTAGCGAGAATTCATAAAAACTGTGATAGAAAAAAAATTCACTAATTGTCAATTTTTAATAACATATGCAAAAAATCATCACAAAAAAATTATTTTTAACGATAATTTTACTAGAACTTATTTTCAATAGGACTTGATGGGGTTAATGTCTAACCAATTGGTAGTTTACTCTAAAAATATTGTGTAGACTTGACTCTAAAATTTTGCACCTCCCTTCTAAATTAATGCTTGCCTAAAAGTAAAATCATAGAGAAGGGAAATGGCTAATAAAAACATATGTAAGTGTAATTTTTATTTGAAAAGTTTTATAACACAAACTTTCATTTTGTACATCAAATGTAACTTGACATATTGTGATTTTTTTTTTTTTTGATCAACAAAGAAAGAAAGCTTTATTGATGATATGAATATATATATATATATATATATAAAGCAAAGCATACATCAAAAAAGCAAGGGGAGCACTACAAGCATCATAACTAGACAAAGCAATCCCAAGTAGGTTGGTGCCACAAGCTAACACAATCATATGCTAGCAAACCCCCAGGTTAATGAGTAACCAACCAAAAGCAAAGAAGAATACAAGAACACCAACATCAAATACACCCAATTATCACTGGCATCCAAATAACCCAACCTTGATATGATCAAGTTTGGTGACAATGTCCTGAACTGAATACTTAAGCCCCTTTACATTAAATTTACTCCAAAGTGCTAGCCTCACCTTCACCAATTCTGATAGCTCATTCCAATAAACTATCTTACCATTAAAGAGGCACCCATTCCTTGCTTTCCATACTGTTGACACCCCATTTTTGACTGCCCGCCCGCAAGACTAGTGCGCTTCGTCCTAGGCACTCGATGATGAAAATAGCATTGTGTTTGATTCAACTTTTCAATGAAGGAATCCAAGGATGGGCCTCAAAAACAATCCTAAAACCTTCATATTTACCTTGTTCTTACCTCATGAGTCCATTTTTGAACATTATGCCATCCTACACTGAGCTTGGAATAGAGGGATAGGGGAGCACAATGGGGCCCGGTTGTACCTCATCGAGAGCCGGTCGTGGCCATTTGGGGCCAGCCGTGCCTTGTGGGCGATAAACATTATTCTGGGTGGGAGCCCACCAGCTGTCTATTTTTGAAGATATTTTTGACCTATTTTGCTCAAATTCTATAAATACAAGGTTGTATCTCTGTTTTGAGGGTTAAACAATTTTCAAAGAGTTTATACACACACTTGAGAGCTCATTCTTCCTTGCCAAGCCATTTTTGAGCAAGCTTACCATCTTTGAACTATATCTATACACCATACAAACTCTCAAGCCTTAACCTTGGAGCCTTGGTTGAGCCTTGAGAATCACAATTCAAGATTGAGAGTGCGTTTGGACCAAGCTTGATTCACAACAAGAACTTGTCCTCTTTAAGAGGTATAAGCTTACCTTCTTTTCTCTTGTTTTCATTTCTCGTGTCTTTGTATTTTTTTGGATCCATTTCAAGTGTTTGAACTTGGGTTTGAATAGTTACCAAAGGTAGAAAGGTTTAACACCCTTTCTTGCACCTTACTTCATAGCTCACACCCTAATCTTTACACTCATTTTTTTAAGTCTTCAAACTGATTTTCAGAGTTCAAAAAAAGCTAAAAAAACATGGTTTGAGGTCTCAAAAATGGAGGGGCTAGCCACCTCTCCTTGCTCTTGTTCACTAGCCTTGTAATTCCTTGTTATTTCCTATCTTTTTTGTACTCTTAAAACATCATTTAGCCACTTTTTTTTTTGCATATATTAGGGGTTATTTTAGGGCTGTCCTAATTTACGTAATTAGTATATGCTTCGAATACCTTACTTGTTGTGTTGAAAATCTTCATATCTTACTTGTTGTGTTGTGTTGTCCATGCTTTGATTATCTTTTGGTTTCCTTTGCTTGGTTTACATGTCAAGAGTCTTATTCTAATAATCAATCTCGCACAATCATGTCTACAACCTCCATCTTTTCTTCTTTTCTTTTGTTTGAGAGTTGTGTCAAAAGATTGATAGTTATTCAAAGCATGGGAAAAAGACCTATGTTCAATGACTTAATCTCTACAGAGGTGCATCATCAAGGCATAGTCTCTCTTTCATGCTTAGAATCACTTCTCGTTTGACATTTCTTCTCATGTAACGGATTTAACCATCACTTTGGACAAATTAATTGAAGACTGGAAAAGACTAAAAAAAATGGGCTTAAAATTGGACCAGCCAACATAAAGAAAATGAGTTAGATTACTTGCGTTCGGCCAGACGTTATGCCAAACCCGTCATGTCAAGAGTCATCACACATCAATTCAGGATATTTTGATGAATCTTAAAGCATCTCTACCTCCCTTTTTGAGCTCACTTCATGATAAGAGGGAAGAGTGGTTATTGTTCATTGTATTTATTGATTTTTTTCCAATTGTCTCCAAAATCATTAAGCGATCAATTTGCTTATTAATGGTTTTGGAACCAAAATCGTTCTTCTCTTGAGCCTCTCCATGATAGAGAAGAGCAGAAGGGACAAACAGAGCTCAGAAAGGCTCTGTCTGCACTGTTTTTACCTCAAAGCACAAAAATAGGATTTTGCATGAAATCAAGGCCCGCCTGAGCTTGTTTGGGCCCACCCGGGCTCCAATGTGTCACACGCCAAAATTTGGACAATTAAATATTAAATTAGGACTAAACCCCAATTAATATTCCATCATCCAAATCCTAGGAGTGAAACCAAAAAACTAAACACCAACCAAACCATCCACTATAATTTCATAACTAACCAATACCTCCAACAATAAAGTAACAATACGTAGTCAAAATAACTTAAATAATGTACGGTTACAAACTGTAACGCCCTCGAAATAACAACAATAAACCCATCAGATAAGACATGCATTTACATATAAACTAACCACACTCTTTTATTCATTAGAGTTTCATTACACGAGTATTACATGTTACTATCAAAAACAAAATGCCCTACGGGCTTACAGCTTTCCAAGTTAACACTTGGTTACAACAAAAGAGTACTAACTCATTTACACATTAAGCCCTAGGCTTGAAGTTACATGTAATACATCAAAAGTTAAGCGACAAAAGTATGTCCGCCACTAGCCTCCCAGCTATGTCCTTGGAGGTGGCATGCTTCCTGCACCTGAAAATGATATTCCCATATAGGGTGAGCCACGACCCAGTAGAAATACACTAAACCAACCATGGACAATGACTAAAATATTAGCAATTGATAGATGGTCAATACTGATACAATCACATAAATCACATATTTATGTCTTACAACTTATGAGTCTAAGTTACCTTTCATTTTCCATTTTTCAACAGATAAGCATGCTAGCTCTATCATCATTTCCACAGATATGTATAAAAACTATATCTCACATTCAGATAAGCATAAAAGCTATATCCACATTCTCAACAGATATGTATAACAACAATATCCCACATTCACAGATAAGCATATAAGCTGTATCCACACTTCACAAAGATAAGCATATGAGCTCTATCTTCACTTCTCTAGACAAGCATATGAGCTGTGTCTACGGAGTTCATCCCCTATCTCCTCCCAATACTTGTCCGGTTTAGAGGTACATCCCCTATCTTCCCCTAAACCGCGGAGTACATCCCCTATCTCCTCCTCTACACATAACGTAAATAAACACATTGGTTCTATATACAATCACCCAATACATACAATTAATGTATTCTATCAACCGTCAAGTTCCATGACACATTTCATTGATTAGTTTCAGTTTACCTAATCATCAAGCATTGTCTACAACAATCACGACTATCCTCCACCGATAGCCCAAAGCAGTTATTTCTAAACAGAAAATAAATGCACAATGGATATTCAATCAACATTTCATTTCTTCATTCCTCTCAATTAATTATCCCAATTAATTAAACAATGTAATTAGGTCAATTCCCATAATTAACATTTCAACCCTTAGGTCCCATTTTCATCAATGATTCAACAATCATTCCATTTTTTTCATGCCAAACATGCATCTAGGTTTATTATGAATAAAACCCCAACTTTTGTAAAATTACACAAAAGCCCCAAACTTTCACAGAATTACCAAACCAAGCCCAACATCTCAAAATACCAAAATTTAAAGACAAAACCCATAGAGAGGAGTAGGATATCCCTACCTCAAATTCGGAGTCCCAAAGGAGAAGACGACAAAACTCAACGTGCTCCAAAACCCGAGATTTTCAGATTAAAATGAAGCCCTCGACGATCAACAACTTTTTTGTAAAGGCCAAAGGTGAGTAAATCACTCCTACTAGATCAAAACCTAGAGAGAAGGTAGAGTCTAGAGTGAGAGGCTCAACAATGGTGATTTTGGAAAAGTAAGAGAGAGAAGAGGAAGTGAAAAAGTGATTTGAAGAGTCACAAATTCGGGACTTTAACCCAGGTCTCCGCTCAAGCATAAAACACCCCGCTCGAGCGGCCACTCACAGACTTCCGCTCGAGCGACCAATCGCCCGCTCGAGCTCAGAATGCACTTGCCCAGCACTTTTGCAGAACCAGGCCTCCGCTCGAGCTCCCAACCCTACGCTCGAGCGTACAACACTGCACAACAAATACTGGATGGGTGTATTCCCCGCTCGAGCGCCAACACCTCCGCTCGAGCGGACAGGCCAAAAATCTGGGCAACTAGTTTTGGTTTCTAAACTCAACCAACCTGAAACAAATCCGCCCAACACATCCTATAACTCAAATACGAAGAAAAAGGAATGTAAACACGATAATAACCAACTACCAACATCCACGGACACATGTCCGGATCACTGTACAACAAGGGTAAACCCGGGATCGCTATAACCTCCCCCCCTTAAAGAATTTCGCCCCCGAAATTAAGCACAAGTTTTCAAAACAAGTTTTCCTTCATTTTAGACAATGTTACAGTTTAACATTCAACAATTCGACCCATTACCGGTCATCCCATCCCTTTAACAAGAGACATATCACAATATGTAAACAGCATATGTATTATCAACATGCATCAACATTATGCACTATCTTTTCAAGTTCAACAATATATTCAACACATATAGTGTCACATTCAACTTCCATATGAGGCAAGTTCCAAACATACTTCCAATAATCAAAACATTTTCAATGTTTCACAACTTAAGACATATATAAAAGCTCTTAAGTTCAACAAAATGTAAAATTTAAATACAAGATTACATATCAACAAACAAGTCCGGATATTTCTCACGGACTCCCAACTCACGTTCCCAAGTGGCTTCCTCCACTCCGTGATGTTTCCACAAGACTTTTACCAAAGGAATGGTCTTGCCACGCAGGATCTGATCCCGCCTATCCAAGACCCGTACCGGTCTCTCCTCATACGAGGCATCCTCATCTACCTCTAAATCAGTCCAATCCAACACATGTGATGGATCTGGCTCATACTTCCGAAGCATACTCACATGAAACACGTCATGCACTCCGGACAACTGCGGTGGTAAGGCTAATCGATAAGCAACCTCACCAATCCTCTCAAGGATCTCAAAAGGACCAATAAACCGAGGGGATAACTTCCCACTCTTCCCAAACCTCATCAGGCCTCGTCTAGGTGATATCTTCAGAAAGACATGATCACCTACCTCAAACGCCAAAGGCCTCCTGCTACGGTCGGCATAACTCTTTTGTCGACTCTGGGCTGTAACAAGCCTCCTACGGATAAGCTCAACTTTCTCCGTCGTCTCCCTAACTAACTCTGGACCCAACAAAGGTGCATCACCCACCTCGGCCCAACACACTGGAGACCTACACGGTCGGCCATACAAGGCCTCAAACGGTGCCATACCGATGCTAGACTGAAAACTATTGTTGTAGGCAAACTCTACCAATGGCAAGTGCCTCTCCCACGTCCCACTGAAGTCCAGGACACAACCCCGAAGCATATCCTCGAGGATCTGAATAGTACGCTCGGACTGCCCGTCAGTCTGAGGATGATAAGCCGTACTAAAGGTCAACTTAGTGCCCAGGGCACTCTGCAAACTCTGCCACAACCTAGCAGTAAAACGAGGATCTCTATCTGAGACGATCGTCACTGGGACCCCGTGCAATCTCACTACGTCCCGAATATACAGGTCGGCAAGATGATCTATCGAATCTCTCAGGCGCATAGGAATAAAGTGCGCCGACTTAGTCAGCCGGTCTACAACCACCCAAATAGCATCACTACCCCGCTGCGTCGTCGGAAGACCTACAACGAAATCCATAGTGACATGCTCCCACTTCCACTCGGCAATAGGCAAGGGTTGCAACAAACCCGCGGGCCTCTGATGCTCGGCCTTCACTTGCTGGCAAGTAAGGCACTTCGATACGAAAACAACCACATCTCTCTTCATACCCCGCCACCAAAACTGGCGACCCAAATCCTGATACATCTTAGTACCTCCCGGATGCACCGCAAGGCGCGAATGATGAAATTCTCGGAGTACTTCCTCTCGGCAAGACTCCGGTACAAACAAACGGTCTCGGTATCTCACACTCAGGTCGGGATACACCGTCAAACCCTTCTCAACTATCCCACTAGAGATCTTCTCTCGGAGGGATTCTACCTCAAGGTCACCTCTCTGTGCCTCTAACACTCTAATCACAAGTGTAGGCTGCGCAACAACAGAAAACAAGGCCGCAGCCTCAACAGATTCGCCCAGTAGCAAATCAAACTCGCCAAGTGCTCCCAACATCTCCCATTCCCGGATGGCTATACAAGCTACATCACTAATGGTCTTCCTACTAAGGGCATCGGCCACAACATTGGCCTTTCCCGGATGATAATACAACTCAAAATCATAATCCTCGATGAACTCCATCCACCTCCTCTGCCTCAAATTCAAGTCTCTCTGTGTAAACAGGTACTTCAAACTCTTATGATCCGAGAATACCTCGAACTTCTCACCATAAAGGTAGTGCCTCCAGATTTTCAAGGCAAAGATCACTGCTGCTAACTCTAGGTCGTGTGTAGGGTAATTCTTCTCGTGTATTTTCAACTGACGTGAACCATAAGCTACCACTTTCCCTTCTTGCATCAACACACAACCCAAACCCTCTCGTGAGGCATCACAATATACAGCATAACCCAACCCTCTCTCCGGAATAATCAACACCGGAGCGGTGGTCAATCTAACTTTCAACTCTTGGAACGACTTTTCACAAGTCTCACTCCACACAAACTTGACTCCCTTCCGAGTCAGTCTAGTCAACGGTGACGCTAACCTGGAGAAATCTTTCACAAACCGACGATAATACCCAGCTAATCCCAGAAAACTGCGGATCTCAAACACACTCTTAGGCTGTGCCCAATCCTGCACTGCCTCAACCTTGGATGTATCAACAGACACCCCTTCCCCGGATACCACGTGGCCTAAGAATTTGACTTCCCTCAGCCAGAACTCACACTTCCCAAACTTGGCATACAGCCTATGGGCTCTAAATAACTCAAGCAGCACTCTCAAGTGTGCCTCATGCTCCTCCTCAGTAGGCGAATAGATAAGAATGTCGTCCACGAAGACGACCACAAATCGGTCTAAGAACTCCCGGAAAACCCGGTTCATCAAGTCCATAAAGACTGCCAGTGCATTGGTAAGCCCAAATGGCATCACCAGAAACTCATAATGGCCATACCGCGTACGGAATGCCGTTTTCGGAATATCCTCATCCCTGACCCTCAACTGGTGGTAACCCGATCTCAAGTCTATCTTAGAGAAACAACGGGAACCCTTCAACTGGTCAAACAAATCATCTATACGGGGCATAGGATATTTATTCTTAACCGTAGCCCGATTCAACTTCCGGTAGTCAATACACAATCTCAAGGCACCATCTTTCTTTTTAACAAAGAGTGCCGGTGCTCCCCACGGTGAAACACTAGGGTGAACAAAACCCTTATCGAGCAATTCCTGGAGCTGAACTTTCAACTCAACCAACTCTGCTGGAGCAAAACGGTAAGGTGCCATAGAAATCGGCGCCGTGCCAGGCACTAAATCAATAGAGAACTCTATCTCTCGGTGAGGTGGCAAACTAACAAGATCTTCGGAAAAAACATCCGAATACTCACAAACCACCCTCGGTAACACAACCTGGGTCTCACCACTCTCACCACTCTTAAAGCTAGCAAGTAAACCACTAAGCTCATTTCGCCCTCGCGAATCATACCCCGGTGGCAACACACTACCAACCCGGTCTCCCAAGAAATGGAACCACTCCCCGCTCAAGGTACATAACGTGACCCTCTGGCGGTAGCAATCGATAACAGCCCGGTATGACGATAACCAGTCCATACCCAAAATAACATCAAAACCCTTCATGGGCATGACAACAAACGGAAAAGAAAGCCTATAGTCGGCGACCTCTATATCACATCCTCTAACACCCTGTTTCAGGATCAACTCACCACCCAAAGGCGATACCACACAAATAGGAGATGCTAACTGTGCTAACTCCAATTCCAAAACAGATGCAAATGCAGCAGATACAAAAGAATGAGATGCACCCGTGTCTATCAACACACTAGCAACTGAGTTGCAAAACAGAAAAGTACCTCTCACTACTGATGGAGCCGGTACTAAATCCTGCGCGGTAACAGCATACACGCGCCCCGTAGGCCCCTGGTCTACCTGCTCACCTCTCGGAGCAAAAGACTGCTGCACAGACTGGGATGACGAAACTCCCGGATTGGCCCTCGAGGCCTGCACAGACTGAGCTGGCTGAAAACCCTGCGTCTGCCTAGAACCAGACGCTCCCGAAGTGGCACTCAACTGCGGGCAAAACCTCTTCATGTGCCCAGGTTGTCCACACTGATAACAAGTCAAGAGCTGCCCCCTGCCTAAACTCTGACTCTGCGGTCTAGCTGAAGAAGAAGCAGCTTTCTGACCCCCACCCTTCTGCGGGCAAACCGAAACCTTGTGACCCAGCTGGCCACACTTGTAACAAGTGAATTCCCCCTGACTGCCTCTCCCCGAGCCTACACTCGGCACTGGAAAGGTCGATCTAGAGACTGCACCCTGAGACTGCTGAGGGTTATAACCCTTCTGTCTCCTGCCATCACTCTGACTATCCTGGCTCCTCTTGGAGCCCCTCTGTTCTTCCTCCTCCTCCTGCATCATAATCTCCATATGAGCAGCAGCATCAACTAGGTGTCTATACTCTCGGATGTAAGACCCACTAACTCTCAACTTGAGGCCCCGCCTCAACTTCCGCTCAAACTCATAGCAACGGCGTTCCTCAGACGCCACCAGTTCCGGTGCAAACCTGGACAGACTGGTAAAAGTAGCCTCAAACTCGGCCACTGACAAGCCCTGCTGTTTAAGCCGGCTAAACTGATCCCTCAGCTTCTCCCTAGCTGCTGCAGACAAAAACCTCTCCTGAAAAGCATTTATAAACGCCTCCCAAGTACCACCAACACGAGCCTTCTCGTACTTCCACCATTGACCCGCATCTCCCTTCAGCTGGAAGGATGCCAAGGTCACTTTCAGTGCTCCGTCCTCAATGCCAAGCATCTCGAACGTCTTACTCATCTGTTCTAACCACTCATCAGCCTTCAGTGGCTCCTTTGGATCCCCGATAAACTCATCCGGATTAGACCGGAAGAACTCCCTCTTCAAGAAAGAAGGCCCTGTCTCAGCTGCCTGATTCCCAGCTCTAAGAATACCCAAAGCTCCTGCTATCTCTCTGGCCAAGGCACCCATAGCCTGCTGACCTACTGGCTCGGCCACAGTGGCCTGCCCAACCCCCTCCTGTACTGCCGGAATCTCACCAGGTAACGGTACTTCCTGCCTCGTAGGTCTACCACGCCTAGCACCTCTTCCTCGTCCTGACATCCTAATAAAGGCAACACAGAACATTGGCACATTCATAAATGTGCCGAAACTAAACACTCACGTCCTAATACATGGACAACTATAATTCACTCCACATAAGCACATAAACACATAAGCACTTACGAATTTCATTTCCGGATAATGATAGTCCCGAGACGTTACTAGAGTTCCGGTTAGAAACAGCATTGATCAAGTGCTTTTCCAACAAGACTCCCAGAAACTCAAGGATCCAATCAATATCCCAGAAATTAAATCCCATACCCACATAGTCACATAAGCATGTTATCAATTAAGCACATAGCATATGATACTACATCTAAGTCTCTATCAAGCGAGACAAACCCATTGTGATACTAATCACTTCCCACGTACCCAAAGTATTCGAACCCGGTACGCTCTGATACCAAGTTGTAACGCCCTCGAAATAACAACAATAAACCCATTAGATAAGACATGCATTTACATATAAACTAACCACACTCTTTTATTCATTAGAGTTTCATTACACGAGTATTACATGTTACTATCAAAAACAAAATGCCCTACGGGCTTACAGCTTTCCAAGTTAACACTTGGTTACAACAAAAGAGTACTAACTCATTTACACATTAAGCCCTAGGCTTGAAGTTACATGTAATACATCAAAAGTTAAGCGACAAAAGTATGTCCGCCACTAGCCTCCCAGCTATGTCCTTGGAGGTGGCATGCTTCCTGCACCTGAAAATGATATTCCCATATAGGGTGAGCCACGGCCCAGTAGAAATACACTAAACCAACCATGGACAATGACTAAAATATTAGCAATTGATAGATGGTCAACACTGATACAATCACATAAATCACATATTTATGTCTTACAACTTATGAGTCTAAGTTACCTTTCATTTTCCATTTTTCAACAGATAAGCATGCTAGCTCTATCATCATTTCCACAGATATGTATAAAAACTATATCTCACATTCAGATAAGCATAAAAGCTATATCCACATTCTCAACAGATATGTATAACAACAATATCCCACATTCACAGATAAGCATATAAGCTGTATCCACACTTCACAAAGATAAGCATATGAGCTCTATCTTCACTTCTCTAGACAAGCATATGAGCTGTGTCTACGGAGTTCATCCCCTATCTCCTCCCAATACTTATCCAGTTTAGAGGTACATCCCCTATCTTCCCCTAAACCGCGGAGTACATCCCCTATCTCCTCCTCTACACATAACGTAAATAAACACATTGGTTCTATATACAATCACCCAATACATACAATTAATGTATTCTATCAACCGTCAAGTTCCATGACACATTTCATTGATTAGTTTCAGTTTACCTAATCATCAAGCATTGTCTACAACAATCACGACTATCCTCCACCGATAGCCCAAAGCAGTTATTTCTAAACAGAAAATAAATGCACAATGGATATTCAATCAATATTTCATTTCTTCATTCCTCTCAATTAATTATCCCAATTAATTAAACAATGTAATTAGGTTAATTCCCATAATTAACATTTCAACCCTTAGGTCCCATTTTCATCAATGATTCAACAATCATTCCATTTTTTTCATGCCAAACATGCATCTAGGTTTATTATGAATAAAACCCCAACTTTTGTAAAATTACACAAAAGCCCCAAACTTTCACAGAATTACCAAACCAAGCCCAACATCTCAAAATACCAAAATTTAAAGACAAAACCCATAGAGAGGAGTAGGATATCCCTACCTCAAATTCGGAGTCCCAAAGGAGAAGACGACAAAACTCAACGTGCTCCAAAACCCGAGATTTTCAGATTAAAATGAAGCCCTAGACGATCAACAACTTTTTTGTAAAGGCCAAAGGTGAGTAAATCACTCCTACTAGATCAAAACCTAGAGAGAAGGTAGAGTCTAGAGTGAGAGGCTCAACAATGGTGATTTTGGAAAAGTAAGAAAGAGAAGAGGAAGTGAAAAAGTGATTTGAAGAGTCACAAATTCGGGACTTTAACCCAGGTCTCCGCTCGAGCGTAAAACACCCCGCTCGAGCGGCCACTCACAGACTTCCGCTCGAGCGACCAATCGCCCGCTCGAGCTCAGAATGCACTCGCCCAGCACTTTCGCAGAACCAGGCCTCCGCTCGAGCTCCCAACCCTACGCTCGAGCGTACAACACTGCACAACAAATACTGGATGGGTGTATTCCCCGCTCGAGCGCCAACACCTCCGCTCGAGTGGACAGGCCAAAAATCTGGGCAACTAGTTTTGGTTTCTAAACTCAACCAACCTGAAACAAATCCGCCCAACACATCCTATAACTCAAATACGAAGAAAAAGGAATGTAAACACGATAATAACCAACTACCAACATCCACGGACACATGTCCGGATCACTGTACAACAAGGGTAAACCCGGGATCGCTATACAAACCATGCCAAATTGTCCCAATACTAAAGCCATAAAAAATATATATATATACATAAACTAATATCAACCCTAAGCTCAAGAAAACAAAAGAAATCCAAGAGACATGTCCAACAACTATAGTTATTCCACGTCACCACCGTAGCCCTAACTAATCCTACAAAGGAAGCTCGGTTGCGCTCAAACAGAACGCACCCGAGTTGCTAAGAGACAAAACGGGTCTGTATACAGGTATACTGTTATGAGTACAAGATTTAACACCCACGTGTCTGCCAGACACAAAAAAAAAATACATTTAATTCTTGTTACGGGACAAGACAAGTAGTTCCATCCGCACCGAGACGAATGGGTAGTTTCCCGAGATACGATGGCATTTAGTTTCTTGCCCGTACACAATGAAATATAAATTGAGTATAAAATAAACAAAATAGAAATAAAAATATGGTGGGTCAGCCCTACATAAAAAAAAAAATTAGTAAGACCCACCATCTTGCAAAAAAATAAAGTTAGTATAATTTAATCATAAGTACCTTGCTAAAGAAGTATAAAAATACACCGTTTCATACTTAAATAATTCGAATTGACCAAAACTCAACAAACAAAAGTTGTACAGAATCAAATTTCCTAAAAGACAGCGCAAACGAACTTAATAGAAACTGAATAGGTTGAGAGAAAAACTTGATAGAAGAACCTAGACGGAATTCAACCGAAAAATCTGAAGCTGAAAACGAACAGAAACTGCCCTAAGATGATTTTTTTCGGAAAAGTTCAAAACACAAAAAGTGTGCAAAATAATGTTTTACTTTGGTTTTTAAGAAACCGATAAAAATGAGCTCCTTTCGTGAGTTAAAACAACCTCTAAAATCTACATTGCTAAAATGAATCAAAACTACTATAACCATGATCATCCAATTATAAATTCTAATCGATCTTTTTAATAAAAAGTTAAAACACAAAAGTTGTTTAGAATTACGTATACATGCCTTTGCTCAAATTTCATAATTTATTGAGGTCGTTTACTATTTTTAAGGATATACAAATCAACACAATTCGCACTATACCAATAAACTCATAATTAAATTCTTTGTACCTTAACTCCACCACTTCGGCCACCATTTTCGGCCTACACATATATCCCATGTGCCTCTTGTATACCTAACATCGCTCCTAAGACAAACTTGCACAGGGATATCGTTCCGAGCTTGACTCACACTCCCCGGATGGTTAGCATATACGTACGCACGTAAATCAAAGTACTCGTCTACTCATAAGAACAAGGCAACAATATACATATACAAAACATCTCACTTATGAGAACAAAAATAATAATGCCAAGCTTAACGCATTCAAATAAATCTCATAATCCTTACCTTTTTTTTTTATACATTCTTTCTCACCAACACTCAAATAAAACACAATCCATGGAGTCATGGTGGAGTGTAAGGAATTTATCTATGGGTTCCTAATTTATTTTAATTTCATATGTCCAAGAGTGTAATTACAATCATAAAATAAATACATATAGAAACCCTAAACCTGGCATACACAACTAATCAAAATAATTAACATCGATCAATCATCTAAAAACCTTAAACCTTACATACACAACTAAACAAAATAATTAAAATCAATCAATCATCTAAAAACCCTAAACCTTACCTACACAACTAACACTACAACATTTTCTTAGTTTAGTGACATTTGAAAGTACCACCAAACTATTCTTTTAATGACATTTTTTAGTCTTGTGACATTTTGAACAAGTGCCATTTCTATCGGTGCCACAATAGATACTAGTGCCACGGTAGATATTTGCAAGTGCCACCACACCATCATGGCTAAAAATTTTCAATGACATTTTGATGTCATGATAGACACTATTTGTGACACTATCAAGCGCCATTAAAAAAAATTAGTCACATTTCTAAGTGCCATTACACCATCAAGGCTACACACTTTCAGTGACACTTTAATGTCATGGTAAACACTATTCATGATGCTATCAAGTGCCATTAAAGAAGACTTGCAATTTAAAAAATGCCACTACATGGATTTTTAATGACATTTGTTATCTTACAATTGATATAAATGCCACTAAATCCAATTCATTTATGCCATTAAATGGATATAAGTGACATTGAAACTTATTAGTGACACTTCGCAAAACTACTATCATTATAATCAAAATAATTAAAATCGATTAATCATCTACATGCAAATACGAAATCAATTCAACATCAAATAAATAAAAATAAATAAATTAAAACAACGAATTAAATATAAATCAATGGAAGTGAATTTTGTACTCACAATTATTTTTTTGAAGATCAAAGAAATATTTAAAGAACTAATGGAGCCACCAAAACAAAACCCTAATCTTTTATTTCTCCACTCTTGTTCTGTCGTTGTCCCTCTTTTCTCTTGCGCTCTCTCTCTCTCTCTCTCTCACACACACACACACACACACATACACACGCACAACCTCATGCAAAGCCCTCTCTTTCTTTTCTTTTCTTTTCTTTTTTCTTTTCTTTCTAAGTGACTGCCTCTAATAGTTATAACCTAATAGGCAACATATTATATTATATTTTATTAATATAATATATATAAATATGCTTTATAAAATCAATACATACAATACCTTATTTCATATATATATATATATATATTTGAATTAATTATATATAACTAAATAACACATTAAATTAGTTAAATATCACATTAAATTCTCGTATACCCACACAATTAATAAAACCAAAAATAAAATAAAGTAATAATAATAAAAAATAAATAATGACTTACGAAAAATCAGGATCGCTACACAATGTTTGGTAAGCAGTGTGTTTTTGCGGAAACGGATGGTAGTGGCTGAAGGTGAAACAGGACAGATTCCCAAGGAGGCAGACAGAGTGACTTCTGAAGACTGTCCTTTTTGATCTACATTCATTGCTATAATTCATTATTGATGTAATTAATTATTATTATTGTAATCATTATTGTTGTAAATTATTCTTGTTGTAATTAGTATTGTTGTAGTACTGGTTTATTTGTAATTATTATAGCTAGTTAAATTAGGTAGCTAGTTTATTACTCATTATTGCCCTTTGTTGTAACAACTTAGCTAATTAGTTATTTATTCATTCATTTGGTTTTGTAATAGTTAGTTTATTTCGGACATTTGGACACTCATTCGGCCCTCCTGCACGAGGGCAAAATTGTAATAAGTGTGTATGTTTTCCAACCCCTATTTCTTTCTCCCTTTTATTTCTCCGCTTATGATGGTAGCATAAAGCATCACGTTTTAATTAGCATTGTCCATGTCTCGCATCCATTTGTCTTGCATACATAAGGGTTCGGCTCATCATTCTAAACCAACATCAAGATCAAATTCTTTGCTTGAATGCATGTTTATCCCATATCTTGGATTGAATCAAATGCCATGTTAGTAGCCGAACTTGTTATTTGCATAATTGTGTGTGTTGGATTAGTCATATTACATTGGTTAGTATCACACATTTTTTCTTACTCTTTTATCTTTTTGGCTTGCCTCGGAGTACTAGGTGAACACTTATTGCTTTAGCATACTGCATACGTGTGATTGCTACCATGTCATCAAAGCATGATTCCATGAGGCTGAGTGTTTAAGTGATATATATATGTTTGAATGCCGATGGATGGAGGCTAGTTGCTTGAATTGGAATAAATTGATTAATGTACATACGAGCCCACTTTTTCAAGTGACACATATTCAAAACATTTTTTTTGTTAACAAACATGAAATCAAATATTCCAACTTTTGCAAATTAGTCTATACTTGCGTGCATCACCTAGTAAAGGTAGTCTAATAATTATAACAAGAGCATATAACGTAAATAAAAATCACATCATGATTAGTAGAGGGCGATCTTTGATCGGGCGAGTGGGGTGTTCACTTCATGACCTTCCCCTTTCATACCTAAGTTCCCAAGCTGAGACAATCTTGCTGATGACGAACACGTTGCCTTTGGCACGAGTCATGGGTTTCCTAAATTTTCCAAAAATATTTAGGTAGCGACTCTGTATCTGGCAAAGCAGTCCATTTTTGGCATTTTGATTCAAAATAGATTTTCCAAAAGAATTGTCAAATTTGGACTCATTTGCATTTATCTATTTCACATTGCCTTATGGAATCAGATTCAAAACCATGGAAGTCTGAACTGTGGGGCTAGTCGTATCCAAAAGGAGCACGAAAAGCTCAGCTACATATACCAACCACATGACTGATAGGGGCACTAATTTCCATATTTTAAGAACCACCTTATTAAATTTGGTACCTGCCCACCAAAGCAATAAGTCCTCTATTGAACTTGGCACAACCCACACCAAATCCCATCATTTTATCATACCAGTCCATACTTTCCAAACAAATGGCAAAACAATAATACATAGTTTATAAACTTCTTCTCTGTTTTGCAAAATAGACACACTGAATTTGCTTTCTCTTTTAACACCCCAATCCTATTCATAAAGTTGTTGTTTAAGTTTGTCTCTCCATGCTAACCACCCTCAGAATTTTACCTTGGGTGGAGCTGCATTGTTCCATAGTTCATTAGTTACTTTTACAATAGGACCTTTTGAAGACTCCCACCAATTCCATGTTCTTGCTACTGTGAATGTACCTACTGGATTAGGCACCCAATTGCACGAATCCTCATACTCCATTAAAAGGGTAGGTGCTTCCATTAACAATTCATGATGCCTAAGGACCTCCTCCTCCTCCCAAGCTAGCAAACTTCTTCTGAAAAATAGATTCCATTCATTTGAAGGCTCCTTCCTTTAATAAACTTGCAAAATAGTACTTCGTTTTTCCTCTGATAAACTGTATAATCTAGGAAACTCCTCCTTCAAGCATTAATTATGAAGCCAATTATCATCTCAAAACTTAATTCTTTCCTCATTCCCTACTTCTACTTTAAAATTTGATAAGTAAAACTCAACCAGTGCAGGTCTGTGTGCAACAAGCTTAAGCACATCAACCCAAATTCTGGAAACTGAACCACCGCGCCATATTTCCCAAACACAATTTGTTTCCAAAGAGCTTTATCTTCTATCCCAAACCTCCACCATCATTTGAGTAAAATACAATCATTTACTTCTCTCAGGTTTCTAATCCCCAAGCCCCCTTAATTTTTGTTTGCTGACATCTCCTTCCAAATCACCATATGAACTTTCTTCCTAGTTTCAAAATCTCTCCATACCTGAAGCTTATCAATCTGCTTAGCCACATACATTGGCATTCTAAAAATTGATAGAAAATATGATGGCAAATTAGAAAGAACTGGCCTGATTAGTGTTAATCTACCAGCAAACAAGAAACTTTCCTCTTCCATGAAGCTAATTTCTTCTTCACTCTCTCAATAACTGGTTGCCAAGTTCTTATCATTTTTGGATTTGCCTCAAGAGGTAGGCCCAAATAATTAATGAGAAGCTTTTGACTATGGCAATTAAGAATCGAGGCAAACTCATTAAGCACCTCACCATTCATTCTAACCCCACACACCACACTCCACACTCTTACGAAAATTGATTATTAATCCAGACAACACCTCAAAACATCTTAAAATTCTCTTAATAATCACTGTTTCTACCCTATCAGCCTCACAAAAAATAATAGTATCATCTGTAAACTACCAATGTGAGAATTTCAAGTCATTAGGACTCGCACATGCACCTTTTATAAGTCGTAACTCTTCTGCCCTTTCAATCTGCAAGTTTAGTCTTGCAACAATATTGAACAAGAATGGTGATAATAGATCACCCTGCTTAAGCCCTTTTTAAGGTATGAATTCTGCTGATGGCGATCCATTAACCAATACAGATACCTTAGCTAAAAATATGCATGATCTAATCCACCTCATCCATTTATCCCCAAACCCGAAATTCTTCATCATTGTTTAATGTAATAACAATTCCTTTCCAAATTCACCCATTTTCTCAAAACAATATGCATTCTCTATGAAATAAATATACAACAATTCTCAATGCAAATGAATGAGAAATTGATTTTCAATTCCCCTAACTCCCATGCAATTTCTAGAACAATCATAGTTATCCTCTACCGATAGCCCAAAGTAGATATTTCTAAACAAATAGATAATTTCAATAAAGATAAACTTTCCAAATTTCAAGTTGTGAGTGATAATACACATCCAACTTCACCATCCTCATTTATAATAACTCAATGTCATCGTTTCAATATCAATTCCATTTATCAATACAAAATCAACATTTGAGATTTCTAGGGCAAAGACCCTCTTTCCTTTATAAAACCATTTCCAAAAAGTAAAAACCCTTCTTTTCATCATGCCTTAACAATAACCATCTTTTTACAATAATTTTCAATAAACCATTTGAAAAGCCCTCTTTTGTTTTCCAACCAAAACTCGAGATTGTTCAAATATCCATTTATTTCACAAAGTGGTATTATAAAAACAAATAACTAAGTTAAAACACATAAGGAAGTGTGGAGAATCTCTACCTCAAGCTTAGAAGGTAGAAGAGAAGAACTCGGAAAAACTCGACGTTAACGAAACCATGAGCCACTCGTATTAAAAGGAAGCCCTTGAGACGATCCACAATCTGTTTCAAAGGACCAAGATGAAAGGATACCTCCAAGTGAGTAGATCTAGGGATCTAAGCGGGAAAAAGTTAAGTTTAGAGAGGGAGGAGAGAAATCACGAGTTGGGAGGAAAAGAGAAAGAAAATAATAAGAGGAAAGTGTTTTGGACCCTATTTATAGTGGCTAGGTTTTAATAGAATAATAACTCCAAAGTCAAAGGAAAAGAACAAGTCAAAAATCCCTAAAAGTAGAGCCCAAGCCGAACTAAATATGGAAAAAGAGTCACAAGGGTCGACCCTCACAACAGTGGTGTCTACCTTCAAGAAGAAAAGTTGAGACACTAGTGTTTGGCAATAGACAAGGGTCAACCCTTGGAAGCAGTGCTGTCGACCCTATATTTCAGTAGACAACCCAGAACAACACAAGAAGAGAAGGGTCGACCCTGGGTGTCAACCCTATATTTCAGTAGCTAATTCCAAGAACATAGCAGGACAGGTGTTAACACTGCCAAGACTGGTGTCGATCCTCAGAAGCCAAAAATCAAGACAAGTGTCGACACCACCAAGAATGGTGTCGACCCTATTTTTCAGTAGCTTCACTAGGAACACAACAACAAGGAGGTGTCGACACCATCAAGATGGGTGCCGACCCTGGAAGCAGAACAAAACAAGGAGAGAGAGAATGAACAATAACTACGGACATTGTTTTCCGGATTCGAAAGCATTAAATGGGTCGGGTCTAAGCCCGAATCGCTATAACCTCCCCCTTTAAGGAATTTCGTCCCCAAAATTTTAAATTAACAACAATACCGTATTTAAGCCAATTACAATAATGATAGCAATTTAATTTCATCACCATGACCCATCCACCGGTCATTCATTCTCACCACCGTGATCAACACATTCTTATTACTGAATATACAATTCACATTTCCAAAATATATACAATGTTTATATTACGTTAACATGACAAGATTTTTCAATACAAGTTCAAACATTGACAAATAAGTTTGGGTATTTCTCACGGACTTCTGCCTCATGTTCCCAAGTTGTTTCCTCAACCTCGTGATGTTTCCACAACACCTTCACCAAAGGAATTGTCTTTCCATGCAAGACTTGGTCTCAAGTATCTAAAACTCTAACCTGTCTCTCCTCATACGAGGCAGTCCAACACGTGTGATGGATCCGGCTCATACTTCCAGAGCATACAAATGTGTAATATGTCATGAACCCAAGAAAGTTGTGACGGCAAGGCCAAACATTAAGCTACCTCCCTAATTCGCTCTAGGATCTCAAAAGGCCCAATAAACCTAGGACACAACTTCTCACTCTTCCCAAACCTCATCAAACCTTGTCTAGGTGATATCTTCAAGAAGACGTGATCTCCTACCTCAAAGGATAATGGTCTCCTCCTACGGTCGGCATAGCTCTTCTGACGACTCTAAATCGTGACCAACCTCTTATGAATGAGCACAACCTTTTCCATCATTTCCCGAACTAACTCAGGACCTAACATAGGTGCATCACCCACCTCGGCCCAACACACAGGAGATCTACACGATCAACCATATAAGGCCTCAAACGGTGCCATACCAATACTCAACTGGAAGCTATTGTCATAAGCAAACTCTACTAAAGGCAAGTGTCTCTCCCACGACCCCTTAAAGTTAGGAACACATCCCTCAAAGCATATCCTCAAGGATCTAGATGGTACATTCTGACTGCCTGTCAATTTGAAGATGATAAGCGGTACTAATAGTCAACTTAGTGCCCAAGGCATTCTGCAGACTCTACTATAATCAAGCCGTGAAACGAGAATCTCTATCCAAAATAATAGTCACAGGGACCCCATTAAGTCAAACAATGTCCCTAATATAAAGGTCGACAAGATAATCTACCGAGTCACTCGTGTGTATAGATATAAAGTTTGCTGACTTAGTCAACTGATCAACTATCACCCAAATGGTATCATTACCTCGTTGAGTCCTCAAAAGACCCACAACGAAATCCATCGCAATATGCTCCCACTTCCACTTGGCTATAGGCAAGGGTTGCAACAAACCAGCTGGCCTCTGATACCTGGCCTTCACTTGTTGACAAGTAAGGCACCTCGATACGAACAAGGCTACATCTTTCTTCATTCCCTTCCACCAAAATTGGCGGTCGCAGTACATTTTTATGCCTCCTGGGTGCACTGCAAGGTGCGAATGGTGAAACTCTTGGAGTACCTCCTCTCTACAAGACTCTGACACAAAGAGATGGTTAAGGTATCTAACAATCGAGTCGTAATACATGTTCAAGTCATTCTCTAGCTTTCCACTGCATATCTTCTCCTGGAGGGTTTCTACCTCAAGATCACTCTGTTGTGCTTCTACAACTCGGTTCATAAGTATAGGTTGTGCAACCACTATAAACAAAGCAATCGACTCGATGCAAGTCAAACTCACCAATGGCACCCAACATCTCCCATTATCGAATGGCAATACTCGTTACACTGCTAATGGTCCTTCTACTCAAGGCATTGGCCACTATATTGGCTTCCTCAGATGATAATGCAACTCAAAATCATAATCTTTCATAAATTCCATCCACCTCCTCTATCTCAGATTCAGATCTTTCTATGAAAACAGATAGTTCAAACTCTTGTGATCGGAAAATACCTCAAATCTCTCACCATACAAGTAGTGCCTCCAAATCTTCAAAGAAAATATTACAGCTGCTAGCTCTAAGTCATGCGTGAAATAGTTTCTCTCATGTGTTTTCAACTGACGTGAGCCATAGGCCACTACCTTCCCCCCTTGCATCAAGATACAACCTAAACATTCTCAGGATACATCACAGTATATAGAATAGCCCAAACCTCTCTCTGAAACAATCAACACTGGGGCAGTGGTAAGTCTAACCTTAAGCTATTGGAACGACTTCTCACAAGTCTCACTCCATACAAATTTGATTCCTTTCCTCGTAATTCTAGTCAATGGTGAGGCTAATTTAGAGAAATCTTTCATAAACTACAATCACTCACTTCCCGAATACCACATGGCCTAAGAATTTTTCTTCTTTCAACCAGAGTTCACACTTTTCGAACTTAGCATACAATTTGTGGGTTCTAAGCAACTCAAGCACAATTAGCAAGTGTTCCTCGTGTTCTTCCTCAGAGGGTGAGTAAGTCAAAATGTCATCAATAAAGACGACCACAAAACGGTCTAGGAACACACAAAAGATCCGGTTCATCAAATCCATAAACATGGCAGGTGCGTTGGTTAACCCAAAAGGCATCACTAGGAATTCGTAATGGTCATACCACGTACGGAATGTTGTTTTCTAGATGCCCTCCTTGTAGACACCCCATTTTTGACCGCCCTTAAGACTTGGGCGCCACTGATTGATCATTCGATGGTGCAGGCTATCTTGTGTAAAGGTTCGATTTCTTCGGCAAGGAGAGCGTCAAATCCAAACCTCACACCCCACTTTTGGACCAAACCTATTTTGACCAAAATGATTTTTAGACCTTAAAACCTTCTCTTTCAAAACATTTTTGAAAAAGTTCCTACGATGTTCCGAGGCTCGCATTTCGTTAAATGTTGCACTTTTCGATAAACCGAGCAAGGACAAGGTGGAATAAATGAAGGAGAGGTGAACTCTTTGGAAAAAAATCTTTAAAACACCTTATTTAGGGATTTGGAGTTGAAGAAAATTGGAGGAGAGGGAAGAAACCCAGTTAGGAAAGAAGTTGGGCATGAATCGTTAAGGGAGAGTCGAGCGGCCCTCGCTAAATCAGGCCTATCCGTTTGCACACTTGGATTTTAGCTATGAGGCCATCACCATTGGGAAGAAGAGTTCCAGGGCTTCATTTTGCACTCAAGAATCTCCTAAAGCTGAGTCCGGATGAGGGAGATATGGTTGGTTGAAGTTAGGCATCAATCTAATTGAGCTGGAAATGAACAGTCTTCACTAAAATGAGCATAACTTTTTTTTACACTTGAATTTTGATGTGAGGCTGCTACCATTGGAAATCTTACTTCTGGGGCTTCAATTTAGACACAAGAATGACCTGAAAAGGAGTCCAGATGAAGGAGTTATGCCCATTTGAAATCGAGCCCAAAAAGTAGATTTTTGTGGCCAGTCGGCCAGAAAAGTGGCCGGTCGGCTAGAAAAGTGGGTTGTCAGCCACTAATGTCCCAAACTCAGATTTTTTTGCAGATATTTCTCCTCCAGCTATTTTCATATTGCTCCAGCTATTTGTTTTGCAGATATTTCGACCAAGGCATGTATTTTGCTATATATGGAGGTCATATTTCTCATTTGAAAAGGTTAGAAAGCTTGGGAGGCTCTCTCTCTCTCTCTCTCTCTCTCCCTCTCTCTCTAATCCTCTCTCTTTGGACTTCTTCCTCTCTTGCCTTTTGTGCATGCAAGTAGAGAAACACCTCTCCTTTGCCTAGACATCCTTGATGAAAGTGATTCATCTTTGGGCTGCGGTTTCTTGAAGCTCTCTTGGAGCTTCCTTTGAGCTCTAGAAGGTGGTTTAAGCTCAAATTATTGCTTAAGTTGTGTCTTCCCATCAAGAGGTATAAGACTCACCTATTTAAGCTTGTTTCGCATGCTTGTTTTGCTACCTTTTCAAACTGTTTTTGGCCTGATTTTCAACTACAAAAACCTCTATTTTTCAGTCCTAAAAATGGTGGTTTAAAGTTATTTTGTGTTAAGGGGTTGTCTCCTCTTCTTATTGTTTATTTGCATGAGCCTTTGCATCATCTTCTAGCATATTAAAGTCAAACTTTTTTGGGCCTTTAAACCACTGAAATTCAGAGAATTTTCAGTGGTAAAAACCATGTTTTTAGGTCCAAAATAGGAGGGGGTAGCCTCCCCTCCTTGTATCTTGTTTGCAAGTGTAGATGGCCTAGTATTTGAGCATGCTTTTCTACCTTTTTGTAGCCCCGTTCAAGCATGTTTTTTGCCTTATTTTAAAATGTTATAACTCTGTTTTTGGCTGGTTGGAGCACCTCTTGTTCACTTCTTACATTTGTAGTGTAATTTTGCTCACTAGCCTAGCATGCCTAATGAGTTAGCCTATCATTCTAGCTTGTGTTAGCTCAACCCCAGCACATTTTTGCTACTGATTTAGCATGCTTTAGCTCTGTTCTGGGTGGTCTTGGTCTTATGTGCTTTGCTTTGTACCGTTATAGTGTAAATGGCCTTTACTAGCTTTGAGTTTTAGGGCCTCTAGCATGCTTTGTTTGTGAGTTTGCATGATATGGCATCATTTTGCATGTGATTTCAAAGCATATATTACTGTCACACTCTCACATATCCCACTCTTTCATTGCTTTTGAGAGTTGTGCTTTGTGTCTTGTTTGTGAGCCAACATGCGAGCATGTTTTTCTTGCCTTTTGTGCCAAAGTTTCAGCTTGTTTAGGTCACTGATTTGGCATAATTAAGCTCTGTTTTGAGCTAGTTTGATCACATGAGCTTTGCTTTATATGCTTGTAGTGCAATTGTGCTAAATTACCTAGCATGTGCTATTGTTTTGGCCTCTTAATATAGCTATTCTTAGCTTATTTCAAGCATGTTTTAGAACTCTATTTAGGGTGTTTTAGGACTGTTTTGGACTATTGGTCCCTTTTGAGCATTGTATTGCATGCCTCTAGTGTTGTGTCCATCACTAGTTTCAATGCTTTTGGCCTTTAACATGTTGTGCATGTGTTGCTTGCATGGTTTAAGGTCTTTAGCATGCCATATAAGCACTGAAATTCTGCAACCTCCCTCATTTCTTCATTTTTCTATTTGTTTTGAGGGTTGGTTGGCCTTAAGGTTGTGTTTAAGCTTGAGATTGAGGCTTGTGCTCAATGGCTTTAACTCTCTTGAGGGTTTCTACTATCCAAAGGCATGGTCTCTCTCATGCCTTAAACTATCCTTTGGTTGATCCTTTTCTCATTAGAGAACAATCACATTGAACTTAATCGGTTAAAGAATTAATCAGTAATGTAAAATGTGTAAATAAAATTGAATCAAGTAAAACATAACTAAGATAAGCATGTTGTTTGCATTGCATATGTTTGGATCGGACATTAATCCAAACATAAGAAATGTGGAATGTTTCATACTCAAAGTGATGAAACGTGTCACGTTTCTTGGTCGTCGTCACCCTTGATCATGCATGATAGGGTGGTGCCATTTGAGTCTTATGTGCACATTCACTAAGCTTATACAAGCTTGATTCTTTGGCCATCATGCATTGAGATGCTTGATTGGTGGCTTGAGAGTCAAGTGCCACACTCCTTTGAGCTTGAGAAATGATGAGGAGAGTGGCAGTGCACACAGTTCCTTGCAAATACATTGTTGTGCCTCTGTTGTTCTCCGTTGTAGTAAAACTAGAAGCCTGGAAAAGCAGGTGGCCGACCGGCCAGTTAAGGTGGCCGACAGCCACTTTTTGTGGCCGACCGGCCACCAGTCCATTTTTGTGCAAAGTGTTCCTATTTTGAAGCAAAAGCAGTCTGGAATGTTGGTTCAATTTTCAAAGATTAAGGCAAGTGCAAACAGAGACAACCGACGGCAATGCAACAGATTTTCAGGAAGAAGCCGACCGAGCATACATGTCTCCCTCGCCCGCGAGGCTGCTTTATTTCTTTAATTAGTTTAGTGTAGCTAATTATTCAATTTGGTTTGTAATATCTTAATTAGCTTAGCGTAGTTAATCATTCAATTTGTTTTGTAATATCATAATTAGCTAAGTTAGTTAATTAGTTGGTTTGTAATAATTAGCTTAGCGTAGTTAGCTTAGCTTATTTATTCGGACCCTCCTTTAAGAGGGCATAATGCTGTAATAAGTGTGCGTGTGTGTGTTCATGTCTTCCAACCCCACGTCTTTCTCCCTTTTATTTAACCGCTTTCGATAGTTAGATTAGGGCACATTTTGTTTAGCATACCTTATGCCTTGCATGTTTGCATCGTTCATTTGCCTTTCATGTTTGCATCATTCATTTACCTTGCATACACTGGGCTCGGCGCATCATTCAAACTGCATCGTATTTTATTACTTATTTGAATACGTGTATCAAATTGTTGCATTCATATGCCATCTTAGATAGCCGAGCCTATTAGATGCATATTGCATGTGTTGCATTAGGCATTCTACATAGTTAGGATCATGCGTATTTTTAACTAGCTTTTGTTTTGGCTCGGAGTACACTGTAAGCGTTACGCTTTAGCATACTTGCATGAGTGTGAGTGTTACCATGACAGCATGCTTGCCATGAGGCTATTTGCTTAT
Source organism: Camellia sinensis (assembly GCF_055761805.1). Classification (NCBI taxonomy): domain Eukaryota; kingdom Viridiplantae; phylum Streptophyta; class Magnoliopsida; order Ericales; family Theaceae; genus Camellia; species Camellia sinensis. Next base: position 144,645,744 of record NC_138962.1, read on the forward strand.
TTGCTAAACTGCATGAATGCTTGTGGGTGGAGGCTTTGTTGCTTGAATTGGGACAATTCGATTATTGTGAGTTTTAAGCCCACTTTGCGAAGTGGCAAATCATGTTTTTAAGCCCACCTGAGGGTGGCAAATCCACACTTTAGCCCACTTGCAAGTGGCACTTTCAAACCATTTTTTAAAACAAACATGAGTTGATTTGTTCCAATTCTCGCGACTTAGTCTATACTTGTATGTGTGCGCCACATAGTAAAGTTAGCTAATAATCAGAATAAGAATACGTGTGTTTATAAAACAACATATCATGCTTAGTAGAGGCCGATCCTTTGATCGGGCGAGCGGGGGTGCTCATTTCAGGACCTTCCGCTCTCGTACCCAAGTTCCCGAGCCGAGGCAACTTTGGTGATGACGGACACATGGCCTTTGGCACAAGTTAGGGTTTCCTAAATTTTCCAAAAATAAAACATTTAGGTGGCGACTCTGTAATCTGGCAAAGCAGTCCAGTTTTGGCATTATTTGATTTAAAATCTGATTTTCCAAAATGATTTGCCGGATTGGACTCTTTGGTGTTTATCAGTTTCACATTGCACTTTGTGAGATTAGATTCAGAACCGTGACAGGAGTCCGAACTGTAGTCAGACCAATTCGCGCCTCTCCGAAAGGGGGGCACGCGGAGAAAGTCGAGTCTATACTCCTCCTTTACTCTTAACTGATGATAACCTGATCTCAAGTCTATCTTAGAAAAACAACGAGACCTCTTCAACTGATCAAACAAGTCATCTATACGAGGGCTTAGGTATTTGTTCTTAATAGTTATCGGGTTCAATTTTCGATAGTCAATACAAAGTTGCAATGTTCCATTATTCTTTTTGGCAAAGAGAGTCGGTGCTCCCCAAGGCAATGTGCTAGTGCGGATAAAGCCCTTATCTAACAATTCCTAGAGTTGAACTTTCAACTCACTTAACTCGGCAGGTGTAAACCTATACGGTGCCATAGAAATTAGTGAAATACTGGGCACTAAATCAATAGAGAACTCAATCTCACGGTGAGGTGGTAAACTAGTGAAATCCTCAAGAAAGACGTTTGGGTATTCACAAACTACCTTTGGTAACTCAACTAGAACAGTATCACTCTCAACACCCAAGAATTTAGCAATTAGGAGACTAAGCTCGCCCTGACCATGCAGATCACATACTAGCAACAAGGCTCTATCAACTCTATCCCCAAGAAATAAAAACAATCACCACTAGAGGTACATATAGTAACCCTATGACAGTAACAGTTTATAACAGTCTAATAACATGACAACCAATCCATACCCAATATGACATCAAAGATCAACATATCAATTAACACAAATACAAAAGGAAGTCAGTGATCGGCAATCTCTATCTCACAATCCCAATACCCTTGGTCCAACAAAACCTCACCACTAATTGGTGACTACCTTGATATGAGATGCTAACCGAGCCACTTCTAACCCCAATGCTGATACAAATGCAGACAAGATAAAAGAATGGGATGCACCCGTATCAATCAACACATTGGCAATAGAATGATATAATAAGAAGTTACCTCTCAATACTGAATCTGCTGGCACTAAATCTAGCATGGTAATAGCATACACACGCCCTGTAGGTCTCTGCTCTACCTGCTCACCCCTTGGAGCATAAGTCTGATGCACAGATTGAGCCGAAGAGGCTTCCTAATTGGCCCTCGAGGCCTATACTGATTGGTTAGGCCGGTGGCTCTGTGGCAGCCTGGAACCTGACGCACCAGGTGTGCCACCCAACTAAGGGTAAAACCTCCTCACATGTCCAGACTACCCACACTGATAACAGATAGTCGGCTGTCCCTTCCCTTGACTCTAGCTCTGAGAACGCACAGACGGTGCAAACTGTTGCCCTCCTCCTCTCTACAGGTAAGTTGGAGACTTGTGACCCAACTGGCCACACTTGAAACAAGTGAAACCTTCTTGATTACCTTTCCCTAAACTTGAACTCGGCATAGGGAAGGCAGATCTAGATTGTGTTTCCTGGGACTATTATGGGGTGAAACTCCTTTGTCTCTTTTTATCCCTAGTGTTCCCTTGAACATCCTGACTCCTCTACCTGTGGCACCTTATCCGCTCCTCCTCCGTCTGAATCACAGTCTCTAAATAAGCTACTGCCTTCACAAGGCGACCATAATCCCTAATCATAAACAAGGCCACCTCGAAAAGGAGTCCAATCCTCAACTTCTTCTCAAATTCCAAGCAACAACGTCCCTCCATCGCTACCAACTCTGGTGCAAATCTCGAATAACTAGTGAAAGTAGCCTCAAACTCAGCCACCAGTGTGTTCAACTGTTTGAGCTTCAAGAACTGCTTTCTCAACTTCTCCCTAACATTGGGAGGTAAAAACTTGTCTTGGAAGGCATCGATAAAAGCCTCCCAAGTCCCTCCAATGCGTCCCTGCACAAACTTCTATCACTGACCAGCATCTCCCTTCAGTTGGAAGGATGCCAAGGTTACTCTCAACCCATTGTCCTCGATGCCAAGTATCTCGAATGTCTTCACCATCTGCTCGAGCCATTCATCCACTTTCAAGGGCTCTTTCGGATCCCCTATAAACTCGTTTAGATTAGATCGGAAGAACTCTCTCTTCAGAAAAGATGGCCCTGTCTCCACTACTTGGACTTGGACTTGATTCTCAGCCCTGAGACAGTCCATGGATTCCGCAAAGCTTCGGCCATTTTAGGAGCTAAAGCACCTATGGCCTATTGACCAACCAGTTCGGCCACATTGGACTGAACAACTCCTTCCTCTTGTGCCGGAATACCATCTGGTAACGTCACATCCTACCGTCTAGGCCTATCACACCTATTACCACTATGACCACGTCCTGACATCCTAATAAAGGTAACACCAGAGATTAGCACATTTAAAAATGTGCTGAAGCTAACTCACTCGCATCTTAATACGGTGGACAACAGATAATTCACTCCACATAAACACATAATCACATAAATACATACAAACTTCCTTTCTAGATAGTGACTGTCCTATGGCGCTGCTAGAGTTTCAATTAGAAATGGTCGTGATCAAGTGCTCTTCTAGCAGGACTTCTAGAAACCTATAGACCTAATCAACATCTTAGAAATTAAATTTCATACCCACTTAATCACATAAGCATGTTATCATAACTATCTCTATCAAGCGAGATAAACCCATTGTGGTAAGAACCACTCCCCACGTACCCAAAATATTCAAACCCCGTATGCTATGATACCAAGTTGTAACGCCCCGAAATAAACACAATAACTCAACTACAATATTAACAAATGACAACAATAAAAAGATAATTATATTCCATTAAGTTCTAGTTAAAGTTTATAAAAGAGTAACATATGCGGATATACATTCAAAAGCCTATCCCTGAATCTATAGCATATGTTACACAATAGAATGAACTTCAAGCAAAAGAAATGCCCTAAAGGCTTACAATTTTTCAAGACAGTGCTTGGTTACAACAAAATGGATTTCGATCCCATACAGTTAAAACCCTAGGCTTGTATAAATACATACAACAAAATAAACAATATGAAGCCCGTGCTTCCAAGTCCTCCCAAGCTATTGTCTTGGCGGAGGCATACCATCAGCACCTGAAATAGTTTTCCCACATAGGGTGAGCTAAAGCCCAGTAGAAATAATCCAACACAACATATGAATCTTAACAAAAATATAAGAGTGAAATGCATATGCAATTTTAGTGACGAAACATTTTATATCTCCTTCAAACCATGCAATGACAGATTTAGATCACAGTTCATAAAATATTCTTTTTTCAATGGAAAACAGGATAGTGAATCATATCTCTAGGAACCTCCAAAACAAGTATCACATTTCATAGAAATTTCATCCACAGGAAACCGTAAACTGGCACCCATGTAAACGTTGGCTATACAAGCACTATTATTGTCATTTTATGGATATTTCTTCTGCAGGATCGACACTTATGTATACACGCATTTTTGGGACTTTTACCTTAGATACACAGGCCAACTTATTTTACGTAACAACAATTCTTTCCAAGATTCACCCATTTTCTCAAAACAATATACATTCTCTATGAAATAAATATACAACAATGCTCAATGCAAATGAATGAGAAATTGGTTTTCAATTCTCCTAATTCCAATGTAATTTCTACAACAATCATAACTATCCTCCACCGATAGCCCAAAACGGATATCTCTAAACAAATAGATAATTTCAATAAAGATAAACTTTCCAAATTTCATGATGTGAGTGATAATAGATATCCAACTCCACCATCCTCATCTATAACAACTTAATGTCACCATTTCAACATCAATTCCATTTATCAATACAAAATCAACATTTGAGATTTCTAGGGCAAAGATCTCTTTCCTTTATAAAACCATTTCCCAAGGTAAAAACCCTTCTTTTCATCATGCCTCAACAATAACCATCTTTCTACAATCATTTTCGATAAACCATTTGAAAACCCTTCTTTTGTTTTCGAACCAAAACCTGAGATTGTTCAAATATCCATTTCTTTCACAAAGTGGTATTATAAAAACAAATAACTAAGTTAAAACTCATAAGGAAGTGTGGAGAATCCCTACCTCAAGCTTAGAAGGTGGAAGAGAAGAACTCGAAAAAAATTCATGTTAACAAAACCACAAGCCACTCAGATCAAAAGAAAGCCCTTAAGATGATCTACAATCTATTTCAAAGAACCAAGATGAAAGGATACCTTCAAGTGAGTAGATCTAGGGATCTAAGTAGGAAAAAGTTAAGTTTAGAGAGAGAAGAGGGAATTCACAGGTTGAGAGGAAAAGATAAGGAAAATAATAAGAGAAAAGTGTTTTGGACCCTATTTATAGTGGTTAGGTATTAATAGAATAATAGCTCCAAAGTCAAATGAAAAGAACAAGTCAAAAATCTCCAAAAGTAGAGCCCAAGCCGAACAAAATCTAGAAAAAGAGTCACAGGGGTCAACCCTCTCGACAATGGTGTCGACCCTAAAGAAGAAAAACTGAGACATTAGTGTTTGGCAGCAGACAAGGGTCGACCCTTGAAAGTAGTGGTGTCGACCCTATATTTTCGTAGACAACCCAGAATAACACAGGAAGAGAAAGGTCGACCTTGGGAACCCATGGTGTCAACCCTATATTTCAGTAGCTCATTCCAGGAACACAGCAGGACAAGTGTCAACACTTCCAAGACTAGTGTCAACCCGCAAAGACCAAAAATCAAGACAAGTATCGACACTACTAAGACTGGTGTCAACCCTATTTTTCAGTAGCTCCACCAGGAACACAGCAACAAGGAGGTGTTGACACCACGAAGATGGGTGTCGACCTTGGGAGCAGAGTAGAATAAAACAAAAAGAGAGAGAATGAACAATAGCTACAGACATGGTTTCCCGGATTCAAAAGCATTACATGGGTCGGCTCTAAGCCCGGATTTCTATAACTACCCTCCACTATTGGCTACCAATGAATCCTCTGTTTATTCTGATTAGTATTCTCTTTACATGTCTCTTTTAGCTTCTATTGCTAAACTTTATTTACATACACAGCTATCCTCACCTTTAAGGCCTTGTCGTCACACCACAGTTCTTTAGCTTTTTGGACTACCATCGTTGCTACAACCTTGCAATCATATCTGACGAACCCGAATCTTGTTTCAGTTGTTTTCCCTCTATTAATCAGGATGAATACATCCTTCACCACTCCATAATTGCTAAATAAGGTAAAGAGACTCCTTGGTTCCATAGATTCCGGTAGGTTATCCACAAAAATCGCGAACATCCCTGGTCCCCTTGATTGAACATGCTGATATCCGGGTGGTCTTCTCCTAATCACCAGGTTCCATCATCCTCCTTCCATTTGTGTTCAAACCTTGACATTTTGTGATCTTAAAATCATTTTAATGTCAGTTTGCCGCTTAATATCATTTTATTATCTCATAACCAATAAATTATTTTTAATCATAATTAAATAATCATAATCATAATTAAACATTACTTAAATTCTAAACGGTTGACCGAGGCCATGAAGACTTGAAAATGAAAAAAATATATATTAAAGTTGTGTTAATTATAACATAGTTGTTTCAAGAGAATGAGTACCTTATCAAAAAAATTACTTTCAAGATGTCTTAGGTCTAACCATAATATGAGAACTATTGTGAAGTAAATGTCAATATTTTAATGTCATTCATTATAAATTAAAAGGGTAAATTATAATTCCAACCCTTAATGTTTTCCAAAAATACATATTTTGTTCTTATGTTTTGAAAATTACAAATATTTTCTGATCAAAACTTGTCATTCAATTGACTTAACAGAAAAAATAAAATTATCCAAATATCTTCTAACATTAAAATAAAATTATCATATTACTCTTATTTTCATCCACTATTCACTAAATCTCTCTATCTACAACTACAACATTCTTTAATCTTCCTTCGCGGCACACTAAAATACTTGTATAGAATAATAATGGTAGTTCTGATCGAGAGTAAAAATGGTGTTACTAGTAGAGAGAAAATAAAAAAATTAAGGTGGTGAGATGGGAAAAAGAAAAAAAAAAGTGTATTATTTCATAAATGTTAATATATGTATTTTTTGGAAGAAAAAAAAAATTGTTACTTACATCATACATTATGTTAATTTGATTTAATAGTTAATTAATGGAGGTGGACATTAGTTATGTGATTGTGTAGACACCCCATTTTTGACCGACCTTAAGACTTAGACGTCATCGATTGAGCGCTCAATGATGGTGCATGTTGTGCTTGTTCTGAAGTTTCAGAGTTTTAGCTGAGAGCCTTACCTTCCGAGCCTCGGAACTTTTTGTGCCTTGACTTGGTCTGCGGACTAGGTCTTGTTTTCTCTTCCCGAAGGGAGGGAGAGGTCTTGTAGACCATCTCTCAATGGTCGTAGGCTACTGTTTCCGTTTGGAGACTTGTTTCCAATTTTCAGAGCCGTCGGCCGCGCGCCTCGGCTCGGGACCGCTTAACATTCTCCGTTTGGCATGGTTTTTGGAACACACCTTGTTTCCTCTGTCTAGAGGGACACTATGGTCTGGGAGACCACTTTTGTGGCCGTACGCCACTTTTGGTGCTCAACAGCCAGTTTTCGGGGCACCCAGCCACGCGCTTTGCCCCCCGAACTCTCGTTTTACATCCGTGTTGGTTCATTTTTGGCATGAACCTTGTTTTCCTTGTTTGGGAGGTGGTACAAGGGTGGGAGACCACCTTTCTCCTTGGAGACCACTTTCTCCCCGCCAGCCAATTTTCTTGTCGGGAAGCTGGTTTTCTTGCTTTTTGGGCCACATTTGCTGGTCTCCCACCACACCACTAGCTTGCTTTCAAAGTGGAGACCACCAAATAGAGCCACCGACCACTTTTTGTGTGGGAGACCACCTACTCTGGTCGGCTGACCACCCTTTCTGGTGGGCCAGCTCCCTCCTGTTCTGTCTGTTTGAGTGGGTGCCAGTTGTGCCAGCTGGAAGGCACAGACTGTATCCTCCATACACGTGTATGAAGGATCTTGAGCCTTGTTTTTAGCTTCTTGAAGAAGCTTTGGCCTTGTTTGTCTATAAGAGAGGCCCTCCCCCTCCTTGAACCAGGTTGAAAAAATTGCTCTAAGGCAAAGCTTATATCTCTCTCTTTGTCTCTATATTTTAGGCTTAGAAAGTGCTTTGTTCTTGGCCTATTGCACACCACCTCATAACCATACACCTCCACCATTGTTACTGAGTTGCTAGAGGGTTTTGAGAGGTCTCAAAAGTTGGGTTTTGGTTTAGAAAAGTTGCTGGTTTTGCTGAGCTTCAAGGGTAACTCATTTTCCCTCTTTTTAAGCATTGTTTGGATCCTTCTCTTAGCCTCATTTGCATGCTTATTTGAGCTTTGTTGTCAACTGAAAAAAGCTTCATATTTAAGTATTTTTCATGTTTGTTTAAGACTCCTTTGGTGTTGAGGGTCATCTACCCTCTTGCATGCTCTATTTAGCCTTGTTTTGTGCCATGCCATAAGGCATTCGAGCTAGTCTTTGCTTGGCCTTCCTACCACTGAAATCCAGTGGATTTTCAGTGGTGAGAATATGGCTTTGAGGGCCTAAATCAGAGAGGGGTGACCCTCTCTCTTGTTGTCTTGTTTACTAGCATTTTTGGCCTACCAAAGGAGCATATGTTTATACCATTTGGAGGCCTAGTTCAGGCACTTTTTGGTGACTTCTAGGACCTGCCTAGGCTCTGATCATGGTTGGTTTGGTCTCCTTTTGCTTGCTTCTTGCATGTGTAGAGTAATCCCTTTCATGGCTTATCAAAGGAGCATGTCATTCTTGTATGTATTGGTCATGTTTCAGTGGGTTTTTGGCCATCATTTGGCATGCGATGACTTTGTTTTTGCTTGGTTTGGTAGTCCTTCACATGCTTCATATGCTTGTAGTGTAACTCGTGTTCACTAGCTCACAATGCATGTTGTTTTGGCCCTCTATTCTAGCATATTTTGTCCATACTTCAAACTGATTTTGTTCATTTTTTGGGCTACCTTAGCTCTGTCTTGAGGCCTCCTCATCGAAAAATGCTAGCCATGCATACTTGTTGTGTAATAGCATTGACTAGCTTTGAGTTTGGAGGTCCCTTGCATGCTTAACTTGAGCTATTTACATGTTTTGGCATCATTGGGCATGATATTTCAGAGCTTATAGGGGTGCTAAACTTCCATATTTTCCATGCTTTAAGTGCTCTTTAGAGTTGTGCATTTATGCCCTATTTGGAGCCATTGCATGAGCTTCACTTTTGTGCCTTTCAAGCCATCATCCCAACCCATTTTGCTACTGTTTTGGGCCTACATAGGGTCTTTTTGGGTTTGGTTTCATCATTTGAGCATTGCTTTGCATGCCTCTAGTGTAATGTGCTTCACTAGCTTCGGTACTTGAGCCTTTCAACATGCATTGTGTGAGTTGTTTGCATGATTCGGAGCCATTTTGTATGTCATTTCAGAGTTGGAACATGTGTCATTGTATGCCATATTTCATCCTTTCAATGCTTTTGTAGAGTTGCATTTTGTGCCCTTGGGCTTAGGTCCTTGCATTGTGTATGCTAGCATGAGTTTTGGAGTCTTGCTTTCATCATCTTTGGCCACTGATTTGGGTGTGGCTGAGGCCCATCCATTTTGGTTTAAGTCCATTTTGCATCGAGTATGCCATTGTAGTTCATAGCATTGAGTATGCCACGTTGTCGCATGATTGATCATTGCATTGTGCATGTCTTGTTCATCTCATTGTGTATATTAGTTCCATGTGCATTGTGTATGCCATATAGCTTATAGCATTGTGTATGCTAGTTGCATGTTTGCATGTTATCCCTTGCATGTTTGCATCACTTAGTTGCATTGCATTAGGATTGCATGCTAGAGTTGCATTTGTGCATGCCATGTTTGTTGCATTGTGTTTGGGATAGGAGTTAGTCCGAACACGGGAAACGAGGGACGTCTCGTACTCAAAGTGACGAAACGTGCCTTGATTCCCGATCGTCGACATTCTTAACTACCCATGATGGAGTTGTTGGCTTTAGGTGCTTGTATGTGCATTCATTTCACATTGAGTCGTGCAATTCGGCTCCTCGGCCAACATGTATTGAAATGTGTGATTGGTGGCCCGAGGGTCGAGGACTACACTCCTTTGAGCTTATGCAATGATGGGGAAAGTGGTCATGCACACATGTGTTGCAAATACCTTGTCGTGCCTCTCTCTTTCTCTTTGTTGCAGAAAAACAGAATCCAGGAGAAGAAACTGGTCGGCCGACCAGGTTTTCTGGTAGGCCGACCACCTTCTTTGGTTTCCACCACAAAAGGTGGTCGATAGTTGGTCTCTCATGCCTATAAGCTGGTCGGCAGCCTTCCCACAGTTTCCCGGGGTGAAGTTTCATCTCTCTGGAGCTTTGTGCAAATTTATGAAATCAATTGCAAATAAAGGCAAGCCGGGGCATCGCGATGGATTTCTCGACAAGGTGACTCGAGCATGCATGCATCCTTTATCATTCAAGGCAGAGCTAAGGCAGTCCACATTCATGTAGTTTGCATGCTAGTTTAATTGCTTACTTAGTTAGTTTGTTAATTAATTAGAGTTGTGTAATAATTAGCTGTAATTTATTATTCATTTTGGTTGTGTAATAACTAGCTTAATTAGATTAGCTTAGATTAGCTAGTTGGTGTTGTATTATTTATTCGGACCCTTCGTCGAGAGGGCCAACTGTTGTAATAAGTGTGCGTGTGTATGATGCATGTCTTCCAACCCCACATCATTCTCCTTTTATTTACCAGCTCATGATGGTTAGTTTTAGGGCATGTTTCAATTAGCATCCTTATGCTCGTATGATTGCATCCATTTATCTGTCTTGCATGCACCGGGCTCGGCGCATCATACTAACTGTATTGTATTTCAATTCCAAGTTGAATAGATGTTATCTGTAACATCTCATATGCTATTTTAGAATAGCCGAGCCTATCTTAGTTGCATCCTGCATGTGTTGCATTAGGCATCTCCGCATAGTTAGGATTCATGCATAATTTCTAATTAGCTTCTTTCTTTGGCTCGGAGTACTCGGTGAGTGTTTATGCTTTAGCATCCTTGCATGTATGTGAGTGACTGTCATGATAGCATGCTTGTCATGAGGCTAACTGCTTATGTGATATACCTGCCTGAATGCCTGTGGGTGAAGGTTATATTATTTAAATTGGAACAATTCATCGATTGCAAGTTTTAAGCCCACTTGAGAGTGGCAAATCACCATGTTTTCTAAGTCCACTTGAGGGTGGCAAAATTCACATTTTAGCCTACTTGCGAGTAGCAAACCACTTTCAAAAACAAACATGAGATGTTTCGTTCCAACTTAGACGATCCAGTCTATATTTGTATGCTGTGCACATCACGTAGCAATTCTAGGCTAATAAACCGAAATAAGAGCACATATGTTTTGAAAAACTCGATATCATGTTTAGTAAAGGTCAATCTTTGATCGGGCGAGCGGGGGTGCTCATTGCATGACCTTCTCTAATCGTACTCAAGTTCCCGAGCCGAGGCAACTTTGGTGATGACGGACACGTGGCCTTAGGCACGAGTCAGGGTTTCCTAAATTCTCCCAAAATAAAATATTTAGGTGGCGACTCTGTATCTTGCAAAGCAGTCCATGTTTGGCACTTCTTTCTAAAAATCAGTTTTTCAAAATGATTTGTCAGATTTGGACTCTTTGGTGATTTATCAATCTCGCATTGCACTTTGCGGGATTAGATTCAGAACCGTGTCATTTGAGTCCGAACTGTAGTGAGCCCAATGAACAAAACGGGATTTTCCCGGGACGTTCGGGGACGTTTACAGTTTCTAGCAACTCTGCTGGGGAGTTAGAGAACTTGACTCGAACTTATGATATCTTGTTTTGACTATACTCATGTGTTTCTTTGCATTGCATGTGCATTGGTGCGCCTAGGACACCATGTTTGCCATCTGCTATTCCTAAACGGTTGGTCGGAGGCTCACTTTGAGAAGCGTGCCATAAGGCTGACTGGTTACGGGCTCTGCCACGATGGGAACACAAACCCCGATTTTTACCGGGGCACCCTTTTTGACCATTCGACCTAGTTCATATCGGAATCCGTAGTGACTATTCCAAACTAGGACAGGTTGCTTACCCGATTGTAGGTTGTTTGAAACCGCTGTGTGCGTAGTAAAACCCTAGCTCCTGACAAAATAGGACAGGGAAACCCTACCCCTCCATAGGGGTGTTTTGGCTCTCACTTGTTTGCTATGTGCTTTTAGAGTGTGTCTCTACAGGAATGCATGTATCAGTTTGCAAGTCTGGATATCAGGCCTGTAGGCGTCAGTATCAGTATTTGGGAATCAGTTTTACCTGTGGGTATCAGATTCAGATTTGAGGCAGTGATTTGGGAACAATGATCAGTATTGAGAACAGTATATTCAGCTTACAAATGCCAACTGTGTGTTGTCATAACCGACTGTGTGTTGTGTTTATTTAAGCCATTATGCTGTCCATTTTTCTAGTTGTTTATTTCCTTATAATGCTTTATTTATCTTTTTGCCAGGGTAGTTTAGCACAATTGCTTCCAACCAAGCAGATATTCCCCAAGCACTCTGGACTAGAGGTCGCAGACTCCATCGATCTGAGGATCTGGTAGACGGATAACCAATGTTCCACTCATTACCCCCGGTTACTAGACGAAGGGCAGTTAGGTAGAGGATATTAGTTCAGCAGTCAATTCAGAGGGCTTTGTCTACCCCACCTGAGTACAGTAGGGATCAGAGTTCTGTTTCTCCCGCAGAGAGGGAACATATATCGGATATTCAGCTAGATCAGCAGAACATGGCAGGGATGGAGGAGATGATGCGTCAACTCCAAGAAAGTATGAAAATCATGCAGCAGGACGCTGTCCGCCAAGCGAAATTTGCCAAACAGCAGGCCGAGGTCATGGCCCAGTAAGCAGAGCTAATCACCAGACTCCAGCAACAAGTCGGGGCATCCGCTTCACACCAAGCTCCTCCCCCGCCAAGGGTTCTAATACTCGGGGAGACACCAAATGTCCAGGAAGATACGGACATTCCAACGGGGCAGGCTCCGCCCCCAATCCTACCCCAGCTGTCCAAAACACCTACCAACCTACCAGATTCTCCCTTTGAATTCGAGGTGGACCCTACCGCATTAAAAGTGAGCAAGCTTGAAAGGCTATTCAAGAAATCTCAGGGTGTCAAGTCCATTCCAGATATCGAAGATGGGTACACCGACGCGGCCGTAATGCTACCGGACAGGTTTAAGATGCCACACATTGATCGTTTTGACGGATCTGGGGATCCCATGGTGCACTTGCGGCTATTTTCCGACATACTAAGGCTGATGGGCCTCACCAGATTACAGAAGCTTTCTTTATTCGGCCGGACCCTGTCGGGTGTAGCAGCCATATGGTATGCAAAACTGGAAGATTCCGTTAAGAGGAATTCGGAGGAGATGGCCGAGGCCTTCATAGCTCAGTACTCTTATAACACGCAGATCGAGATCACAACTCGTGATCTTGAGACGACTAGACAGGAGCCAAAGGAGAGCTTTTCTAATTTCGTAACCCGCTGGAGGGCCAAGGCCTCAATGATGATCGTTAGGCCAACTGACAAAGATCAATTATGAATGGTTGTGCGTAACCTCCAACCCAAGCTCATGCAGAGGATGATCGTTCTCCCTCACCCCACTTTTGCAGATCTACAAGATTGGGGTGCAGATCGAGGACGCTTTGAAGCAGGGTCTGATCGACAATAAGAGAGAACAGCCCATACGGACCTTCAACCGCAACGCAAATGCAGGCACTAGTAGTGCTGCGATTGTCAGAGCCTCAGAAGTGAGCATGGTCACCACCACTCCCCCCCCCAAGAGCCCTTGCGGCTACACCATTCACCGGTGCATCCAGTAGCAACTCACAGACAACCAAGTACCAACCCCGAGGCCAAAGAACCTTCACCCCATTATATATGCCCCTGTCCAAAACTCTGGGGGTTTTAATCAGAAAAGGACACTTGAAGCCCCTAGAGCTACGGCCATTGCCAGAAACACTTCCCCCCTCCCATAACCCAGCCAAATATTGCGTCTTTCACCAGCAACATGGTCATGACACTGACTATTGCTTTAGATTGCATCAGGAGATTCAGGATCTCGTCGACAACAGGGTGATCGTGCCTCCGGAGACGCCGAACGTCACAACCAACCCTCTTCCACCACACAACCAAGCCCCACCTCCCAAACGCATCAACTCAATCCAAACTGGGGTCGTGTCATACGACCTTATCATATATATCACCCCGTCTCACCTACCCAAGCCGGAGGTGTTCATTCTTGACAGCACTGACTTGTGCATGTTGGACATCTCCTGAGCCCAACCTGAACCAATGGTGGTGATCATCGAAGATGGAACAGGGATGATTTCGGAGGAAAGTGGGGCTGTTGATTCAGAATCTGAGGAAATTGGGAGCTGTGCTGAGGAGGTATATGATCCGAGTGGCTACATTGTATCAGCAGGTCAGGTTAGGCCGAATCTGGAATTGCCAGCAGGGGCAGAACTTTGTGTAATACGGGGGAAAGGACTTGATCAGGGGATAGATGACTTAACAGCTCTAGAAGGGGACATTGCTAACCTTCAGTTTTTCAACAAATAAGATCCGGGAGACATGACAGTCAACTGGTTTGATTTTGAGGAGTCAGCAGAGGTTATAGGGTGGCTTGACGACCAACCAGATATTGTTGAAGAATCTCAGCTGGAAAAGGGCCCGTCAGGGGTAAGGACATCAATTGTGGCCGGAAGGACCGGGGATTAGAATGCGTCGCCGGAGAGCGCTGGTGCCAAGAATTTTGCTCAGGATTTGGGCATTTTGAATACAAAAAATTTTGAACAGCAGGTTGCATTGACGCAGTTAGAACCGGAAGGAATCGAAGACTTTGAGAGAGCCAGAAAAGCCGAGGCCCCTGTGGGGACTGAACCTGCTGTGTGCACAAAGATAGAGTGTGCTGCGAGCACATGGATGAAAGGTACTACGAGTACAAGGATAGTTGCAACGGAGCTGGACAGGTGTCTGTCGGCTGTCGATGGCATATGCTGGAAAGACGATGATTTATGTCTTGCCCACACAGATGAGGATTGGGGAAGTAACCAACCGGACGATACCTGGTACATTGGCGAAGTTGATCATATGACTAGGAGCGGGCGGTATTTCAAGCCCCCACACCTAGACCAACCAGAGGCGTCCGAGAAGGACAAGGAGTCGGAAAAATAAAAAGAGAAGCTACTTGAAGAAAAGGCTGTGCTGAAGCAGTTGAAAAAGATACTGGCAGACATCTCCATCTGGGGACTGCTTATGGCTTCACATGTTCATAGACAAGCTGTCCTATTGGCAATGGACAAGGCCAAACTCTCAATAGACACCACGCCTGAACAGCTGGTGGGATTGGTCTTTCCGGGAGGAGGTTCCCCGATGTTGACCTTTTCTGACAAAAAACTGCCGCTTGAGGGCGCAAATCATAACAAACCATTCTACATCTCTGTGGAATGTAGAAGCAAATAGATACCGGTGGTTCTTGTCGATACAAGATCTGCTATTAACGTGTGCCCGTCAAGGACGGCATATGCAATCGGGTTGAAGCCCGCGGACTTTGTGCCAACAGCCCAGGTGATAAGGGCGTATGATAACACAAGCAGAGAGGTGATGGGGACTGTGAAAATTCAGACCCAGGTTGGTCCGGGACAACATGAGATTGACTTTCATGTCTTGGACGTTCCCGCAACCTTTAACCTACTTTTGGGGCAGCCGTGGCTGCACCAGGTAAAGGCAATCTCTTCCACCTTGCACCAGATGTTGAAATACCCCCACGGGAAGGGGGTGCCTATTGTTTTCGGGAATTCGTCAATCCATCCGCCGCCAGAAGTGTCTACACTAGTTTTGGAAATCGAGCACGGCATGGAGGATGTGTTCCTATTAGGTTTACTCTGGCTGAGGCCCGGGTCGTACAGAGCATCTTAGCTGTTGATGAGGGGTTATATGTCAGTGCACAATCAGTGTACCTCATGAACAAGCTCCAACACATCCTCGGGATGGGATTGGGAAAGAGTGGCCGGAAAGGCATTGCAGTATCGGCCGAAGTGCCGCACCACCCGCATACCTTTGGCTTGAGTTATCTGCCCACCAAAGAGGATTGGGTAAGGAGAGGCAAGGAGGTGGCCGGGAGAGCCAAAGCAAAGAAGGCAGGGAAGCCTTATGAGTTAATGCACCGACCCATCCAGGGTACCCTAAACGGACGCTTTGTCCAAGAGGGGGAGGATTTTCCATTCTGCGGCTTCCCAGAGCCATGGTTGAATGCGGAGAAGCGTTGCTGGCCAAGGTTTGAGATCTTGTTTGACCTGCAGTTATCCGGGGATGATGTTGCCGAGGAGCAGACAGACCCATCAGCTGAGGTTGAGCAGAATGGGAAAGTGGATTCTGAGAGCACCGAAATTGAAATGGGGGTAGCGCTGGTTTGTCTACTTTCAGATCCTCCGATCGTACAGAAGTGCTTGGAGGATAACTTCTCGGTGTCCATAATTGGGAATGAAATAGCTGCGAGCCCACCTTCAAGCATTTTGGATGCATCCATCGCACCCTCTCTTATCTGGCAATACGAGGAGGGATTTTTGTCAAGCAGCACTAGGTCAGGTAGTGAGCCGGAATCTGATTCCACCGAGTCTGTGGAGTCGGAATCAGGTTCCAGCTCGTCTGAGTCTGAGTCTGGTATTCCTGGGGGTGATAACCCGGATGCCACAGTCCTGTCTAGGTCATTTTTTTCTTTCTCTTTTGAGTCTGTTGTAACAGAGGAATCAGACGATTTGGAAATGATTAATGAGAATGGAATGGCTGTGGCTTCTGAGTACTTTTCTGTGCCTTTGATTTAGTGTATTAATCAGGACTTTCAAAATTTTGATGAAAACGACGAGGAAGAAATTCCTCCTGTTTTACAATGTTTAATTGATCAAGTGCAGGAGAGATTTGTTAAACCTTTAGTTGATGAAATCACTACAGTTAATATTGGTACTAAGAAGGACCCGCGACTGGTCCAGATCGGGTCCATGTTGTCTTCGGAGGAACGTGAGCGCTTAGTCGCTTTATCAAAAGATTTCAAAGATGTTTTCGCGTGGTCCTACGAAGACATGCCTAGAATCAATCCTGAGATTGTACAGCACTGGATCCCTCTTGACCCCGAGGCCCGACCCGTTAAACAAAAACTCAGATGCCCGAACTGGGCTCTCAAGATTAAAGAAGAGCTCACCAAGTAAATTGACGCAGGGTTCCTGCTGGTATCTGAGTACCCAACTTGGTTGGCCAACATCGTTTCGGTGCCGAAGAAAGATGGTAGGATCCGGGTATGCATGGATTTCAGGGATTTGAACAGAGCCAGTCCGAAGGACGACTTTCCTTTACCGCATATCGATGAGTTAGTGGACTTTACAGCGGGCATGCTTTGTTTTCATTCATGGATGGCTTTTCGGGCTACAACCAGATTGTGATGGCACCCGAAGACCGGGAGAAGACTGCTTTCACCACCCCGTGGGGGACCTACTGTTACAGAGTGATGCCATTTGGGTTGAAGAATGCTAGAGCCACATATCAATGGGCCGCAACCACGATATTGCACGACATGATCCACAAAGAGGTTAAGGTGTACGTGGACGACATGATCGTCAAGTCCAAAGAAAGAGAGGGCCACTACACCGCCTTACAAAAGTTCTTCCAAAGGATCAGAGAATTCCGGTTGTGGTTAAATCCTCAGAAGTGTACGTTCGGTGTTATAGCAGGGAAAATGCTGGGGTTCTTGATTACACAGAGAGGTATCGAAGTCGACCCTTCCAAAATCAAGGCCATCTTAAAAATGCCACCACCGAGGACTGAAAAGGAGGTGCGAGGCTTTCTGGGTAAAGTGCAATTCATAAGATGGTTTATTTCTAAATTAACCTTGACTTGTGAGCCACTCTTTGGTCTCCTGAAGAAAGGAAAGAAGTTCCAATGTGACGGCCGATGTCAAGCTGTTTTTGAACAGATCAAGCAATACTTACAGAACCCACCTGTGTTGTCACCACCTGAACCAGGGAAACCGTTGATTTTGTACCTTTCAGTAACTGAAATTACAATGGGTTGCATGCTCGCACAGGAGTCCGAGGACAAAGTAGAAAAAGCTATCTACTACCTGAGCAAGAAGATGTCGGATTACGAGACCCGCTACACTCCACTCGAGAAGGCTTGTTTGGCCTTGGTAAAGGCTACCAGGAAGCTGCGGCACTACCTGTTAGCTCACTCTGTAATGTTGGTTTCAAGATTAGATCCCATCAAATATCTCTTCGAGAAACCAACACTTACGGGTAGGCTAGCCCGTTGGTTGCTTCTGCTTTTCGAATTCGATCTGAAGTATGTGACTCGCAAGTCAGTAAATGGGAGAGCGGTAGTGGAGTTCCTAGCCGATCACCCAGTTGAGGGGGATGAAGCAGTTGAATACATATTCCCAAACAAGGCTATTTTGCATATCGAAGATGAGTTTTGGACGATGTATTTTGGCGGAGCGTCAAACCAGTACGGGTATAGGATAGGGGTGTTGCTGATAGAACTCAACAATTCCCATATCACTCTAGCATTTAAACTCTGGTTCAAACTCTCGAACAACAAAGCAGAGTATGAGGCATGCATTACTGGTCTAGAAGTAGCCCTAGAACTAGGGGCAAAACGGTTGGACGTCATTGGGGACTCAAACCTTGTTGTGTCTCAAACAAAAAGAGATTGGAAAGTCAAAGAAGAAAATATGAGAATCTACCACCAGACCTTGGACTTGCTGATTCCTCGGTTTGAGAAGCTGAACTTCGCTCATCTACTAAGAGAAAACAACAGGTTCGCAGATTCACTAGCAACTCTATCTTCCGTGATAGACATCCCTTTCGGAGTCCAGATGCATCCGATCATCATCGACCAGAAATTTACGCCAGCCTATGAGTCAGTTGCTGCCATAGAAGAGGTTCAAGATGAGAACCCTTGGTATTACGATGTCTGGAACTTCTTGGAGAAAGAAGCGTATCCACCAAGGGCAAATGCCAAAAACAAGAGGCAATCCGAAGAATGGTTGCTCAGTTCATCATCTGCGGAGGAAAACTATATAAGAGAGGTCATCTAGGGATGCATAAGCTGTGTGTTGATGCCAAAGAATCGAAGTGCCTGATGGAGGCCATCTATGGAGGAGAGTGTGGAGCACACATGAACGGGGGTGATGCTAGCCCGAAAAATCCTGAGACACGGTTACTACTGGTCCACCATGGAGGAGGATTGTATCGATTTTGTCCGGCGATGCCACAAATGTCAGGTCCATGCAAACTGCATGAACATTCCGCCGTCGAAGCTGTACAATATGACTTCGCCATGGCCATTTTCAGTTTGGGGAATCGATGTGATCGGGGCTGTCACTCCAAAAGGGTCTAATGGGCATGAGTTCATTCTGGTCACGATTGATTATTTCACAAAATAGGTTGAGGCCCAATCTTATGCGGTGTTGAAGGCTTCGCACGTTGCAAAGTTCATCAGGAACAATATCATCTGTCGCTACGGGGTCCCAAACGAGATTATTTCAGATAACGGTTCTCACTTCAAGAAGGAAGTGATTGACCTGTTGGAAAAATACAACGTGGCTTTTCATAAGTCATCCACATATCGGCCACAGACCAACGGAGCAGTTGAGGCCGCCAACAAGAATATCAAACACATACTGCAGAAGATGATGGAAACCTACCAGGACTGGCCAGATAAGTTACCATTTTCTCTGTGGGGCTACCGGACTTCAATTAGAACGTCTACTGGGGTGACTCCGTATCCATTAGTTTATGGGATGGAGGCTGTTCTACCTATCGAGATTGAAGTTCTATCTTTGCGAGTATTGGCTGAGTGTCAGATAGCTCAAGCAGATTGGCAGCAGAGCAGATTCGAAGAACTCATGCTCTTCAACGAGCGCAGGCTAAAAGCACTATACCATGTTCAGGGTTATCAACAAAGAATCACCAGGGCTTTCAACAAGAAGGTTAAGTCCAGAAATTTGAAGGAAGGAGATTTGGTGCTCAAAGACAACTGAGCTCACATCCATGACCCTAAGGGCAAGTTCAAACCCAATTGGACTGGTCCCTACATCATTAAGTCTATCTGGTCGGGTGGAGCTGCTGTTCTGATGGACCTAGATAGCCTAGAGTTCTCACAGCCGATCAACATGGACAAGTTGAAGATATATTTCCCCTGAGAGGCTCGCTAGGCCAAAAACCCGAAAGGGCGACCTAGGCAAAAATTAGAGCACAGAAAATTCGAAATTATAAAAACTGAGCTCGCAAGGTTGAAAATCCGCAAAGGGCGGCCTTGGCAAAAGTTAGAGCGTAAAAGGTGAGGGTTAATACACAAGTGAACCTGAGCCGAGCTACATAAGGCTTGATTCCCATCTTTGGGATACGTAGGCAACTTTATCTTGAAGTCCAGCCATAAACTCTTCCCCGATCAACTTGGTCCATTTGATCATCTCAGTCATCTTTGTCTGTTCCACATTCAAGAGCTTCGGTTGTCATCTTCGGTGTAGTGCTATTCAGACTAGGGGCAACTTTTCAGTTGCAGGAATCCGGGATTGTGCATCTCAGTGACAGATCTCTGGCGTGTCCAGTTCTGATCCATTTCGAAAATGGTTTTGAAGAGTTTTAATAAAAGTTGATTTTGTTCAAATTAATCTTTTTACAACTTAGACCATTTTTGGACCAAAGTGGAAAATTTTCAATACCCACAACCTTCAATTTCATTGATTTCAATACAGAGTTCTCCTACTCTTGAATATAAATTGAAGTTGCTTTTTGGTTACATTCATAAAGAAAAACTTGAAAGTAGTGATTAAAGCAATAAATTCGGGGCATAGATAAGTCAGGTGTTCCTACGCCCCCTCCTAGAGCTGGTCGAAGCTTCTGATGCCAAGTTGGGCCCAATCTGCGCTTCTTCATTGAGCCAATCTATGCACTCATCAGAGAAAGTGCAACTGAAAGTGGGAATAGGGGCCAGAAGCTCTCTCATCCTCCATGTCGTGGCATACCGAGCTAGCTGTGCGCCTCGGATCGGAAATGCAGCTGGATACTCTATCTCCTCCGCTGGGCAAATCTGATCATGGCCGAAGTGGCGTTGGAATCGGAAAGGAAAGTAGAACACGCAGTGCATTAGGCCAATCAACTGAATCCCAAGCTGCCGGGACATGCTCTAGCTTATTGCCGGCAGATTGAGCCAAGGGCACCGCCAAGCAATATGGTCTACGGACAAATTGCACATCTAGTCAAACCACCATCCCTCATCAAGGGCATCGGCTAGACGTCGTCGGAAGAAGTAGCCGCGAGCTGAGTATGCTGGGCAAGAGTCCACAACTTGCAATTTGTCCATCAACCACACCTGGGGAGGGATGAAAAATGAGAGTTAAAGAATAGAGAGGTGTATGTTGAGAGAAAAGTGAGAAAGGGTTTTGAGAGAAAAACCGAGCCTGAGGGTCAAGTGACGTGAGCAGTATATGTGTGAGGAAGAGTGGGAACATTACCTACAGCAGTAAGGGACTCCCTGCAAATCTGGTCATTTCCTTACGATGGAAAGCATCCAAGCCCATCAATGTCTCGGCTAATGTCATGGCAATGCAGTTCTTGCCCGCTTTTAAGCCTTGGGCAACTTCGATCAAACGAACACTAGGCCCACTGAAGCCAGAGGTAAGCAAAAAGTGAGACAACATACACAAGCAAAGGGCATGTTGCCGAAAACCTTGCCAGTAATGGTCGCTGCGGTCACCGGCATCAGAAAATTGATGAATCAAGCTGAGGATGTCCAATTCTCCGTCGCGGATCAAAGACCGGGCGTCATGCATAGTGAGCCCACACATTCATCCTAAGGCTTGGGCGTGGCCAAAGCGAAGCTGGGGCAAGGTTTCCTCGTTGCGCTCGGACTCCATCAAAGCTTGGAAATCTTCGAAAGTAGGACACACTTCTTGCCTGCCAAAGCTAAAGACATGTGTTACCGGATTCCAAAACCTTGCCGCGACATGGAGGAATGGAAGATGCAGCGGAGTGCGACTCAGCGTGAATAGTGTATTTATGTCGAAGCCCCGGAAGTTCAACTTTTCCGAGCCGTCTAAAGTAGCAATCCAAGCTGTGAGATTTTGGATGAGAAATGGCTCCATTTTGATGCAAAATTGAGATGAAATGAAAGAACCACGAACCTGGAACTTTTATGGAGGATAAGGCACTGTTTGGAGGACATGTGTAAAAAATCTAGACGTTGCCAAGCCAACTGGTCGGCCGACCACTTTTTCTGGTCGGCCAGTCAGTTTTTCTAGTCGGTCGACCACACAACTGGTCTCCAAGGCAAGAAACTGGTCGGCCAGCCACTTTTGGTGGTCGGCCATGGAGAAAAGCTGGTTTTTGGTCTTTTCCTGGTCTCTAGCAGAGAGCTCCTGGTCTTTCCATGTATTGGGAGTGTTGAAAGTCCAAGTTTACCTCTGTTTCGGATGCATTCTGTCGTCCGGTTTGTCCGAAATGCATTTGCTTATCGAGTTGTTGTTCTTTATTTATCGAGTTGTTGTTAAGTTTGTTTATCGAGTTGTTAAGTTTGCTTATCGAGTTGTCGAGTTTAGTGCATCGAGTTGTTACTCTTTGTTTAATCAACATTGTCAGGATTTGTTTATCGAGTTGTAAACTTGCTAAGGTTTTGTTGTTTCTTAATAAGTTAAGTTGTTTAGTTTGTTGCGTCGGTTCACTACCTGACTTGGCAATGTACAATGCTCGATTTTCATTCAGTCTCATTTTTGTGCAAAATGATGCAATGCAATGCTAAAAAAACAAAATACAACACTTTTTTGAACAAAAAGTTGTTTCATTCCATCATGATCCTTTTGTTACAACATTTTACAACAAGGGTACAAAGTTTTAAAGAAAATGAAACTGCCTAACACTGTACAATGTGCTACAACTACTAGTAGAAAAGGAAAATAAAGCAAGAACATTTGCATCAGGGCTATTAAGCGCAAGACTGAGAGGCCATCTTCGTCCTCTTCGACTGAGCAACCTCTGCGCCATCACCATCCGAATCGGAGCTGCCATCCTCGGAACCCTCCCTAGCATCACCTCCACTCTCAGAACTAGAGCCAGAGTCCTCCTCTCTGCCTGCGGATGTCTCCGACTGAGGATGCGCGGACTCCTCCTCCTCGCTAGACTCCTCATCATCTCTGATAGGTGCTCTACGCCTGCCTCGGCTGCGAGTCGAGCCCCCTATCCCAGCTCCTCGAGAAGGCCTAGATGGCCCAGCCTGTAGCAGTGGCATCTGAAACAAAAAAGAAGGGGGGCAATTTGAATACATCAGCTAAAGTATGTATATCAGATGCAGATGCAAGAACGCTGCGTAGAGTGTGTGCTAGCAGATATAGCGTATGAATGTGGTGTGTCAGATGTGCTCTACACATGCAGTCAACCAATGTAATGGAATGTTCAATTGCAGTATGTCATCAGAAGTATGCTAAGTGCAAGGAAATTGAAAAATACCGAGACGCCGACGATGAACAGCAGTGTCTCCCTCCACAGAACCATGCCCTCAAGTGAGGCCACCACTCCGAGCAGCCCATCCATGTACTCTCTGGGAGGCTGCAGATGTAAGTACAACTTATCAGTGAATGAATGAATGTCTAAATATCTGAGTTGGTAAATCAAAGCTGTAAAGCATACCGGTGGTGAGTCAGGGTCACTTATGTATCGATGATCAGGCAATGAAGGCTCCAACGGAATCGGGTAGGATGTCCCATACCGCTAGCCTGTCAGCTCGGTCGGAAGATCCGGCCACCCAGCATGCTGGTAAGTCGGGGGAATCAGTCTAGCCCCACCCCTCGATGTACCGGCTGCTAGTCGAAGGGGTATCTGCAACCCGGACTCGACTCGATGATGGCATGCCAACAGCCCTCCTCATGGGGGTACAGACACCTGTTAGTGGAGGCATCAAGTACGTATGGCGGTAGGTCGTGTACTCCCCCTCCTCCAAGAGCAGAACTACATCAATGCCCATCATAGCCTCCTCGACCTTCAAGGGAGTGAGTCTCTCAGTGGACCGCATATCCTCTGGAGGTGCTGTCGGGATACCCTGATCGGGGACGCCCATCGTCTGACGCATGAAGTGATCTCCCAGAAACCAGGCCCTGCCCACTAGCCCCTCAAATAAAATCCGATATCGAGAAGAAGCCCACGCCCCAGGAAATCGGAAACGGGTATCTCCTCCTAAAGGTATCCAGGGCTCCCAAGTGATCTGCGGATAACAAGTGCACAAACTGATTAGATGTCACAAATATGCAAGATGAACCAAAGCACTGCCGAAGAACTGAGAGTTCTAGATTACCTCGGTCGCACGCATAGTATCAAAGAACTGCCGAAGGAAGGGCAGAGTCTCCTGAGTCCTCGGCCGGCACCGGCCCTCGAATCTGCGAGAGTAGGGGATCTCAAGAGGTGCCTCCACCTCAAGTTCTGGGGCCAACGTCGGGAAGTATGCATAAACCCATAGCTGTGAAAAACAGAACAATGGCCATCAGAATACAGAATGTATACAAAATACAGAGTGCTGAGTGCATAATATGAATACAAAATATACGAAAAATACAGAATGCTGAGTGTAGAATGTAGAGTATAGAATGAAAAGTGTGTCGTGTGTGTAGTGTACAGATAATGAAAAGCATGAGTGTAAATCAAGAGGACAGAAAGTACCTTCCAGGCTCTCCAGTAGCCACCGACTATGTTCCCCCGCCCGCGGGAGGTCGCACTCATATAACAGTAAAAGGTAGCGAGGCCGGCGCCGCCCAATCATACTTGTTGACCTAGGATAGGTCTACTGAAGCACTGAACAGATAAAGTCCAACTGTGTTCCCCCTGTCGGAGAACAAAGTGGTCCCGAGGAGGAACATCAAAAACCCCCGAGCATACTGCTCTATCTCCTCAAAGGTCTCGGGCATAGTCCCCCTATACTGCATGGGAAACCAGGTGTATCTAACTCTACTTGATGATCTGTCGATCGGCGGGCGGACTCCCAGCAGATAAATCTAAGCCACCTCCCACTCGCCCATATCTGCGTCATAAAGGACCGGTCGGCCGGCCATGTCAAGGCCAGTCAGCATAGAAAAGTCAAATGGGGTCATCGTCATGTCCCTAGTAGCTGAAAAGTGGAACGAGTTGGTGGTGTCCCACCATCTCTCCACAAGTGCCCCTATCAGGGTCTTGCTCACCGGATAACGAGATAGCCCTGCGCAGAAAGGTCCTAATCCTGCCTCATCCACGATATGGCGAACTGTATCTGGGAGCTCCGCGTACCACTCCCTAGCAAGGATCGATCCATAGCCCCATGTGGAACGGGAAGATACCTGCATTCAAAACGAACAGATGTATTCAGTTTCGGAATAAAACAGATAAGCCGCGTGCAAATAAAGTAACTAGACTATGTATTCAATATGAGCTGCGTGCAAATGAAGTAAGTGGACTGTGTGTTCAGAATGAGCTGCGTGCAAATGAAATGTATGAGCTGCGTGTTCAAAATTAAAATGTGTGAGTTGCATATTCAAAATGAAGTGAATGAGTTGTGTGTTCAGAAATTAAAATTTATGACCTGCGTGTTTAGAATTAAGAATGAGCTACGTGCAAATGAAAATGTATGAGCCGTGTGTTCAAAGTGAGCAGTACGAAGAATGAGTTGCGTGCCCGAAAATGAGCTGTGTGCCTGAGAAATGAGTTGCGTGCCCGAAAGTGAGCTGTGTGCCCGAGAAATGAGCTGTGTGCCCGAAAAATAAGCTGTGTGCCCGGAAGACAAGTTGTGTGCCCGAAAGGTATGCTGGTGTGCCAGAAGAATGAGTTGTGTGCCAGAAAAAAAAAAAAAAAAACAACGAGCTGCGTGCCCGAAAATGTGCTGTGTGCTCGAGACAAATTGTGTGATAAGAATGAACCGCGTGTTCAGAACAAGCTGCGTGCCCAAATGGACAGAATACTGTGTTGTGAGCTGTATGCTAAAATGAGCAAAGTATGGTTACATATGAGTTGTGTGCCAAATGGATCGAATAGTGCGTGAATGTGTTCAGAACGAGCAGATAAAAAATACATGGCGAAAGCATAAAATGTGCAGGAAATATAGAGTACATTGCGGAGAATGTAAAAGGGAAGTACGTACCTCTAGCGCCTGGTGAGATAAGTGAGACTCAAGCTCCCATAGCAGTAGGTCCGCGGGTGCTCGTCGCTCAAAGTCGGTAAAATTATGGAAGGTGACGGGAGGTAGGACGTGCTCCTGAGGGTCGTACCGCTCTGGATCGAAAGGACGAATCCTCGGAGGCAATGACATGATGTCTAGTTCGTCCCCGGCATGTGGGGGACCTCCGCCGTGATCCGCCATTCGAAGAAATCTGCAAAAATGAGCAAAAATGAGCGAAATGAGCCAAAATAGGAAAAAGTCAACAAACGTCAACTCTCGGGAAAGAAAAAAGTCAACTCCCGAGAAAATGTGCCAAACTTCGTGACAAACATACCTCGAGTGGTGAAAATGGAGAAAGAATCTCTGAAATCAAATTTAATCGGTTCAAAGTGAAGAGAACTGAAAGTTTTTGCGAAACAACTTCGCGTGGGGTGTTGGAAAACGCGTATAAAGCCCAAATCTGAGGGATAAAATGGTCTAGGAAGGAAGGGGGCTGATTTCGGCCTAAGGGGTGTGAGCAAAAGTGATTGGGATGTGTGTATTTAAAGAACCGAGCATAAAAGGGCCAAACTGCCCCAAGTTTAGTAAACTGGTCGGCCGACCAGGTTTTCTGGCTGGCTGACCACCCTGTGAGCAAAAACTGGTCGGTGGCCCTCCTGGGTGGTCTCCCAAGTCCCTCTGTTCTCCCTGTGAATTTTGGTGATGATTGGAGTCCCCGACTCTCGAGAAAGTACAAGAAAAGTGCACTCTTCGTCGCGAAACGCCTCCGCGGGAACTTCAAATGAAGTCTTTGATGCGTGGCTCGCCATTACTCGCCAAGAGCAAGGTGTACCCTTTTTGAGTACGTTGCGACCCCTCCGAGAGGTAAATCGGAGGTCGTGTTTGAGTTGCTCTCTTCGAGGCTTGCACTTCTTTACTCAGCGTTTTGTTTCAAACATGCTTTGAAGTTGCACTTGTCCTGCATTGTTATACACACTATTTGCATCGTTGTACACGTTTCACTGGTATGACCACGCATCCATACTTAACTTGCGTCGTCACGCATGTTTCACTTGCATTGCTATGCGCTTTTCCATCAGCGTCGTACATATCCGCGTTCAATGTAGCGTTGAACATGTGTTGCTAACTATATTGTACCTGTTAAGTTTCTCTCTTTTACAGGCACGATATTGTATGTACAGTTCATTCGAGGCTGGTGCGACTAGACGATATTGTATGTACGGTTCATTTGAAGCTGGTGCGACCAGACGAACCGAATGGTATTGTATTCTCCGTGTGAGACGTAGCGAGAATTGTATAATTCTCTTACATTCTTACTGCATGAAATGTAGTTTGATTTGCATTCTTGCTTAAAATTGTTGCGTTTATTGTGTATATTTGCTTCATTACAGCTTTCTTTGCATGATCATAAGTTATACTCGACCTTGTGCATACCCTTTGCATTTTGCCCCTGCTTGCGGGCACTTCTCTTTGATTATCTCGCCTGTTTGTCTAAGTCTTCGGCCTTGTCAAAAATGGGTCATCTCTGGGCTTTGACATTCACTCCCGTCACCTATGACTTTCGAGTTCTATCAAAGAGGGGCAACTGTAGACACCCCATTTTTGAAAGACCTTAAGACTCAGACGTTATCGATTGAGCGCTCGGTGATGGTGCATGTTGTGCTCGTTCTGAAGTTTCAAAGTTTTGGCTGAGAGCCTTACCCTCCGAGCCTCGAAACTTTTTGTGCCTTGCCTCGATCTGCGGACCCAGTCTTGTTTTCTCTTCCCGAAGGGAGGGAGAGGTCTTGTAAACCATCTCTCAGTGGTCGTAGGCTACTTTACGTGGTCGTAGGCCACTGTTCCCGTTTGGAGACTTGTTTCCGATTTTCAGAGCCGTCGGCCGTGCGCCTCAGCTCGGGACAACTTAACATTCTCCGTTTGGCACGGTTTTTGGAACACACCTTGTTTCCTCTGTCTAGAGGGACACTGTGGTCTGGGAGACCACTTTTGTGGCCGTACGCCACTTTTGGTGCTCAACAGCTAGTTTTTAGGGCACTCGGCCGTGCGCTTTGCCCCCCGAACTCTTGTTTTGCATCCGTATTGGTTCATTTTTGGCATGAACCTTGTTTTTCTTGTTTGGGAGGTGGTACAAGGGTGGGAGACCACCTTTTCTCCTTGGAGACCACTTTCTCCCAGCCAGCCGATTTTCTTGTCGGGAAACTGGTTTTCTTGTTCTTTGGACCACATTTGCTGGTCTCCCACCACACCACTGGCTTGCTTTCAAAGTGGAGACCACTAAATGGAGCCACCGACCACTTTTTGTGTGGGAGAAAACCTACCCTGGTCGGCCGACCAGGGGAAGTGGTCGGCCGACCACCCTTTCTGGTCGGCCAGTTCCCTCCTGTTTTGTCTGTTTGAGTGAGTGCCAGCTGTGCCAGCTGTGCCAGCTGGAAGGCACAGACTGTATCCTCCATACATGTGTATGAAGGATCTTGAGCCTTGTTTTTAGCTTCTTGAAGAAGCTTTGGCCTTGTTTGTCTATAAGAGAGGCCCTCCCCCTCCTTGAACCAGGTTAAAAAAATTGCTCTAAGGCAAAGCTTATATCTCTCTCTTTGTCTCTATATTTTAGGCTTAGAAAGTTCTTTGTTCTTGGCCTATTGCACACCAACTCATAACCATACACCTCCACCATTGTTACTGAGTTGCTGGAGGGTTTTGAGAGGTCTCCAAAGTTGGGTTTTGGTTCAGAAAAGTTGCTGGTTTTGCTGAGCTTCAAGGGTAACTCATTTTCACTCTTTTTAAGCATTGTTTTGATCCTTCTCTTAGCCTCATTTGCATGCTTATTTGAGCTTTGTTGTCAACTGAAAAAAGCTTCATATTTAAGTGTTTTTCTTGTTTGTTTAAGACTCTTTTGGTATTGAGGGTCATTTACTCTCTTGCATGCTCTATTTAGCCTTGTTTTGTGCCATGCCATAAGGCATTCGAGCTAGTCTTTGCTTGGCCTTCCTACCACTGAAATCCAGTGGATTTTCAGTGGTGAGAATATGGCTTTGAGGGCCTAAATCAGAGAGGGGTGACCCTTTCTCTTGTTGTCTTGTTTACTAGCATTTTTGGCCTACCAAAGGAGCATATGTTTATACCATTTGGAGGCCTAGTTCAGGCACTTTTTGGTGACTTCTAGGACCTGCCTAGGCTCTGATCATGGCTGGTTTGTTCCCCTTTTGCTTGCTTCTTGCATGTGTAGAGTAATCCCTTTCATGGCTTATCAAAGGAGCATGTCATTCTTGCATGTATTGGTCATGTTTCAGTGGGTTTTTGGCCATCATTTGGCATGCGATGACTTTGTTTTTGCTTGATTTGGTAGTCCTTCACATGCTTCATATGCTTGTAGTGTAACTCATGTTCACTAGCTCACAATGCATGTTGTTTTGGCCCTCTATTGTAGCATATTTTGGCCATACTTCAAACTGATTTTGTTCATTTTTGGGCTGCCTTAGCTCTATCTTGAGGCCTCTTGGTCGAAAAAAGCTAGCCATGCATACTTGTTGTGTAATAGCATTGACTAGCTTTGAGTTTGGAGGTCCCTTGTATGCTTAACTTGAGCTATTTACATGTTTTGGCATCATTGGGCATGATATTTCAGAGCTTATAGGGGTGCAACACTTCCATATTTTTCATGCTTTAAGTGCTCTTTAGAGTTGTGCATTTATGCCCTATTTGCGAGCCATTGCATGAGCTTTACTTTTGTACCTTTAAAGCCATCATCCCAACCCATTTTGCTACTGTTTTGGGCCTGCATAGGGTCTTTTTGGGGTTGGTTTCATCATTTGAGCATTGCCTTGCATGCCTCTAGTGTAATGTGCTTCATTAGCTTCGGTACTTGAGCCTTTCAACATGCATTGTGTGAGTTGTTTGCATGATTCGGAGCCATTTTGTATGTCATTTCAGAGCTGGAACATGTGTCATTGTATGTCATATTTCATCCTTTCAATGCTTTTGTAGAGTTGCATTTTGTGCCCTTGGGCTTAGGTCCTTGCATTGTGTATGCTAGCATGAGTTTTGGAGTCTTGCTTTCATCATCTTTGGCCACTGATTTGGGTGTGGCTGAGGCCCATCCATTTTGGTTTAAGTCCATTTTGCATCGAGTATGCTATTGTAGTTCATAGCATTGAGTATGCCACGTTGTCGCATGATTGATCATTGCATTGTGCATGCCTTGTTCATCTCATTGTGTATATTAGTTCCATGTGCATTGTGTATGCCATGTAGCTTATAGCATTGTGTATGCTAGTTGCATGTTTGCATGTTATCCTTTGCATGTTTGCATCACTTAGTTGCATTGCATTAAGATTGCATGTTAGAGTTGCATTTGTGCATGCCATGTTTGTTGCATTGCGTTTGGGATAGAAGTTAGTCTGAACACGGGAAACAAGGGACGTCTCGTACTCAAAGTGACGAAACGTGCCTCGATTCCCGGTCACCGACATTCTTGACTACCCATGATGGAGTTGTTGGCTTTAGGTGCTTGTATGTGCATTCATTTCACATTGAGTTGTGCAATTCGACTCCTCGGCCATCATACATCGAAATGCGTGATTGGTGGCCCGAGGGTCGAGGACTACACTCCCTTGAGCTTATGCAGTGATGGGGAAAGTGGTCGTGCACACGTGTTGCAAATACCTTGTCGTGCCTCTCTCTTTCCCTTTGTTGTAGAAAAGCAGAATCCAAGAGAGGAAATTGGTCGGCCGACCAGGTTTTCTGGCAGGCCGACCACCTTCTTTGGTTTCCACCACAAAAGGTGGTCGGTAGTTGGTCTTCCATGCCTATAAGCTGGTCGGCAGCCTTCCCACAGTTTCCCAGGGTGGAGTTTCATCTCTCTGGAGCTTTGTGCAAATTTTTGAAATCAATTGCAAACAAAGGCAAGCCGGGGCATCGCGATGGATTTCTTGACAAGGCGACTCGAGCATGCATGCATCCTTTATCATTCAAGGCAGAGCTGAGGCAGTCCACATTCATGTAGTTTGCATGCTAGTTTAATTGCTTACTTAGTTAGTTTGTTAATTAATTAGAGTTGTGTAATAATTAGTTGTAATTTATTATTCATTTTGGTTGTGTAATAACTAGCTTAATTAGATTAGCTAGTTGGTGTTGTATTATTTATTCGAACCCTCCGTCGAGAGGGCCAACTGTTGTAATAAGTGTGCGTGTGTGTGAAGTATGTCTTCCAACCCCACGTCTTTCACCCTTTTATTTACCAGCTCATGATGGTTAGTTTTAGGGCATGTTTCAATTAGCATCCTTATGCTCGCATGATTGCATCCATTCATCTGTCTTGCATACACCGGGCTCGGCATATCATACTAACTGCATTGTATTTCAATTCCAAGTTGAATAGATGTTATCTGTAACATCTCATATGCCATTTTAGAATAGCCGAGCCTATCTTAGTTACATCCTGCATGTGTTGCATTAGGCATCTCAGCATAGTTAGGATTCATGCATGATTTCTAATTAGCTTCTTTCTTTGGCTCGGAGTACTCGGCGAGTGTTTATGCTTTAGCATCCTTGCATGTATGTGAGTGACTGCCATGATAGCATGCTTGCCATGAGGCTAATTGCTTATGTGATATACCTGCCTAAATGCCTGTGGGTGAAGGTTGGATTATTTAAATTGAAGCAATTCATCGATTGCGAGTTTTAAGCCCACTTGAGAGTAGCAAATCACCATGTTTTCTAAGTCTACTTGAGGGTGGCAAAATCCGCATTTTAGCTCTTTGCGAAGAGAGAAAGAAAGAGAAAAACAATGTTGAATAAGGCCTGTTTGTTAGTTTTCTTCTTCTCTCAATCTCTTTATTTGTTGATATAAGCCATAGGAAGAAACAGAGTGAAGCCCTTGACAATCTGTACAGAGCCAAGTTGAAGAAGAACTCTGCGATCGACATGAACCTTTTCGAGGCCATTCGACATGTTGGTGGAGTTGAGGTTTATCCACAAGAGGGACTGAAGGAGAGAGATAGAATTGTAAGATTGCCGAGGCAACTAAATGTCGAGTTCACTCAGTATGGAGGGTATGTCACACTCAATGAGTCGGCAGGTCGAGCTTTCTATTATTACTTCGTTGAAGCAAATGGACAACAACAGTTTAATCACTCATTGCCTCTTCTTCTTTGGCTTAATGGAGGTATTTTTGAATTTTGTTGCCCCTCATTCTATTTCCATGTTTTTGTGTTTTGTGATGTCAATGCCACTAGCGTGAACTAACTTGGTTGGGCTTATCCTTTTGTTTAGTTGGGGGATTTGGAAGGAGATTTGAAAAAGAAAAGAGAAAAGGTACATGAAACTAAGTGAAATATAAATATATTTTATTCACATTTTACCTAACTTTTATTTTTCATTTTCAAATCCCTCATCAAATCCCCTAACCAAATACAACGTTACTTTTCTCTGGTTATTGTTATTATTATTTTATTTTTAACACAAAAAAAAGGTTTTTTTTTTTACGTTATTTCTTTATTTTTTACACGTTTTTAAAAAAAATTAAAATATAAATTTTAACTTATTTTCTAAAATAACTTAAAATTAATAGGTTAATAAATAATTTAATTATCATAAAAAGTTAAAGTCGCTTAGTCAACTCAAAGTCTAAACTTTTTAATATTTTTATTATATATTTTATAGTGATGCTAAAAATTTCTAATTTCGAGGCTCTAAATACACCTCTAATAAGGTGAAAAAAAAAAAAGAAAGACACAATACTGACAGTGACAGTAGATCGTACACACCTCTAATTCTAAAGCATTTTTGTATATCTTAAGAAACAACAATAAAGAGCACTTGGCCAATGCCCTCTACTAATTTCCTGTTGTTAATGTGCGTGTGAGTGGGATGTACTTTTTTCCAATGGGAAATTTTTCTTGGACATCCCAAAGATTCTCAACTACTACAACTACAATATGTGATATTTTGATGATTGCAACTGTTCTTAGTCTTTCTTTGAAACGCATAGATAATGGCATTATGACAATTTTTATTTTTATTTTTTTATACTTTTTAGTAAGAGTATAAATTTTTTATATGACATGAATTTAACACAAAATTTGCTAATCCGGGCTACTTAGGTCTCATTTGGCATGTGAGTATTTTAATTTAAAAGTAAAAAAATTACTAAAAAAATATAAAAAGTCTATAACTTATATTAAAAAGTCAAATGTTCATTTTTCTCTCTATTTTTTGTACATCTTTTTGTAAAAAAATCAAAAAGTCATTCTAAACATATTAGTTTTTTTTTTATTTTATATTTTAGTTAAAAAATCAAAAAAATATTAAAATAACATGTTCCCAAACAAGACTCTAATAATTAACAAAAATATGTTATACGCTACGCGAAAATACAAAAAATTAATGAGAAACAATATCAAACCAATGTAAGTAATTTGCATAAACAATATCGACCCTCGCGACAATGGTGTCAACCCTCAAGAAGAAAAGTTGAGACACTAGTGTTTGGCAGCAGACAAGGGTCGATCCTTGGAAGCAGTGGTGTCGACCCTATATTTCAGTAGATAACCCAGAACAACACAAGAAGAGAAGGGTCGACCTTGGGAACCTATGGTGTCAATCCTATATTTCAATAACTAATTCTAAGAACACAACAGGACAGGTGTCGACACTGCCAAGACTGGTGTCGACCTTCGGAGGCCAAAAATCAGGACAAGTGTCGACACCACCAAGACTGGTGTCGATCCTATTTTTCAGTAGCTCCACCAGAAACACAACAACAAGGAGGTGTCAACACCACCAAAATGGGTGCCGACCCTGGGAGCAGAACAAAACAAGGAGAGAGAGAATGAACAATAACTACGGACATGGTTTTCCAGATTTGAAAGCATTAAATAGGTCGGGTCTAAGCCCAAATCGCTATAACTTTCCCCCTTAAGAAATTTCGTCCCCGCAATTTTAAATTAACAACAGTACCGTATTTAAGCCAATTACAATAATGATAGCAATTTAATTTCATCACCATGACCCATCCACTGGTCATTCATTCTCACCACCGTAATAAACACGTTCTCATTACTAAATATACAATTCACATTTTCAAAACATATACAATGTTTATATTACATTAACATGACAAGATTTTTCAATACAAGTTCAAACATTGACAAATAGGTTTGGGTATTTCTCACGGACTTCTGCCTCGCGTTCCCAAGTTGTTTCCTCAGCCCCGTGATGTTTCCACAACACCTTCACCAAAGGAATTGTCTTGCCACGCAAGACTTGGTCTCGCCACGTAAGACTTGGTCTCGAGTATCTAAAACTCTAACCTGTCTCTCCTCATACGAGGCAGTCCAACATGTGTGATGGATCTGGCTCATACTTTCGGAGCATACAAATGTGAAACATGTCACAAGCCCGGAAAGTTGTGGCTGCAAGGCCAAACAGTAAGCTACCTCCCTAATTCGCTCTAGGATCTCAAAAAGCCCAATAAACCTTGGACACAACTTCTCACTCTTCCCAAACCTCATCAAACCTTGTCTAGTAATATCTCCTAGTGAAAGTAGCCTCAAACTCGGCCACCAGTGTATTCAATTGTTTGAGCTTCAAGAACTGCTCTCTCAACTTCTCCCTAACAGTACGAGGTAAAAACTTGTCTTGGAAGGCGTTGACAAAAGCATCCCAAGTCCCTCTGATGCATCCCTGCACAAACTTCCACTACTGACCCGCATCTCCCTTCAGTTGGAATGATGCCAAGGTTACTCTCAACCCATCGTCCTCGATGCCAAGCATTTCAAACGTCTTCACCATCTGCTTGAGCCATTCATCCACTTTCAAGGGCTCTTTCGGATACCCCACAAACTCATCTAGATTAGACTAGAAGAACTCTCTCTTTAGAAAAGATGGCCCTATCTCCACTATTTGGCTTGGACTTGATTCTCAGCCCTGAGAATGTCCATGGATTCCCGCAAAGCTTTGGCCATTTCACGAGCACCCATGGCCTGTTGACTAACCGGTTCGGCCACATTGGACTGAACAACCCCTTCCTCTTGTGCCGGAATACCATCTGGTAATGGCACCTCCAGCCATCTAGGCCTACCATGCCTACTACCACTACGACCACATCCTGACATCCTAATAAAGGTAACACCAAAGATTAGCACATTTACAAATGTGTCGAAACTAACTCACTCATGTCCTAATACGGTGAACAACAAATAATTCACTCCACATAAGCACATAATCACATAAACACATACAAACTTCCTTTCTAGATAGTGATTGTCCGGCGACGCTGCCAAAGTTCCAATTAGAAATAACAGTGATCAAGTGCTCTTCTAACAAGACTTCTAGAAACCCATAGACCCAATTAACATTTTAGAAATTAAATTACATACACACTTAGTCACATAAACATGTTATCCTAACTATCTCTATCAAGCGAGATAAATCCATTGTGGTAAGAACCACTCCCTATGTACCCAAAATATTCAAACCCGGTAAACTCTGATACCAAGTTGTAACACCCCGAAATAAACACAATAACTCAACCACAATATTAACAAATGACAACAATAAGAAGATAATTATATTTCATTAAGTTCCAATTAAAGTTTATAAAAGAGTAACATATGCGAATATACATTCAAAAGCCTATCCCTGAATCTATAGCATATGTTACACAATAGAATGAACTTCAAGCAAAAGAAATGCCCTAAAGGCTTACAATTTTCCAAGACAGTGCTTGGTTACAAAAAAATGGATTTCAATCCCATACAGTTAAAACCCTGGACTTGTACAAATACATACAACAAAATAAACAAGATGAAGCCCTTGCTTCTAAGTCCTCCCAAGCTATTGTCTTGGCGGAGGCATATCATCAGCACCTGAAATAGTTTTCCCACATAGGATGAGCTAAAACCCAGTAGAAATAATCCAACACAACATATGAATCTTAACAAAGATATAAGGGTGAAATGCATATGCAATGCTAGTGACGAAACATTTTATATCTCCTTCAAACCATGCAATGACAGATTTAGATCACAATTCATAAAATATTCTTTTTTCAATGGAAAATATGACAGTGAATCATATCTTTAGGAATCTCCAAAACAAGTATCACATTTCACAGAAATTTCGTCCACAGGAAACCGTAAATCGGCACCCATGTAAACGTAGGCTATACAAGCACTATTATTGTCATTTTACAGATATTTCTTCAGCGGGATCGACAATCATGTATACGCGCATTTTTGAGACTTTCACCCTAGACACACAGGCCAACTTATTTAATGTAACAACAATTCCTTTCTAGATTCACCTCTTTTCTCAAAACAATATACATTCTCCACGAAATAAATATACAACAATGCTCAATGCAAATGAATGAGAAATTGGTTTTCAATTCTCTGAATTCCAATGTAATTTCTACAGCAGTCATAGTTATCCTCCACCGATAGCCCAAAACAGATATCTCTAAACAAATAGATAATTTTAATAAAGATAAACTTTCCAAATTTCATGATATGAGTGATAATACATATCCAACTCCACCATCCTCCTCTATAACAACTCAATGTCACCATTTCAACATCAATTTCATTTATCAATACAAAATCAACATTTGAGATTTCTAGGGCAAAGACCCTATTTTCTTTATAAAATCATTTCCCAAGGTAAAAATCCTTCTTTTCACCATGCCTCAACAATAACCATCTTTCTACAATCATTTTCAATAAACCATTTGAAAACCCTTCTATTGTTTTTTAACCAAAACCTAAGATTGTTCAAATATCCATTTCTTTCACAAAGTGGTTTTATGAAAACAAATAACTAAGTTAAAACACATAAGGAAGTATAGAGAATCCCTATCTCAAGCTTAGAAGGTGGAAGAGAAGAACTCGGAAAAACTTGACGTTAACAAAATCACGAGCCACTCAGATCAAAAAGAAGCCCTTGAGACGATCTACAATCTATTTCAAAGGACCAAGATGAAAGGAAACCTCCAAGTGTGTAGATCTAGGGATCTAAGCAGGAAAAAGTTAAGTTTAGAGAGGGAAGAGAGAAATCACGAGTTGGGAGGAAAAGAGAATGAAAATAATAAGAGGAAAGTGTTTTGGACCCTATTTATAGTGGCTAGGTATTAATAGAATAATAACTTCAAAGTCAAATGAAAAGAACAAGTCAAAAATCTCCAAAAGTAGGGCCCAAGCCGAACAAAATCTAGAAAAATAGTCACAGGAGTCGACCCTCGTGACAGTGGTGTCGACTCTCAAGAAGAAAAGCTGAGACACTAGTGTTTGGCAGCAGACAAGGGTCGACCCTTGGAAGTAGTGGTATCGACCTTATATTTCAGTAGACAACCCAGAATAACACAGGAAGAGAAGGGTCGACCTGGGAACCCATGATGTCGACCCTATATTTCAGTAGCTAATTCCAGGAACACAACAGGACAAGTGTCGACACTGCCAAGACTGGTGTCGACCCGCAAAAGCCAAAAATCAAGACAAGTGTCGACACTACCAAGACTGTCTCCACCAGGAACACAACAACAAGGAGGTGTTGACACCACCAAGATGGGTGTCGACCTTGGGAGCAAAACAAAACAAGAAGAGAGAGAATGAACAATAGCAAAGGACATGGTTTCCCGAATTCAAAAGCATTAAATGGGTCAGGTCTAAGCCTGGATTACTATAACTACTTTTCACTAATGGCTACCAATGAATCCTTTGTTTATTTCGATTAATATTCTCCTTACATGTCTCATTCAGCTCCTATTGCTTAACTTCATTTCCATACGCAGCTATCCTCACCTTTAAGGCCTTGTTGTCACACCACAATTCTTCAGCTTTTTAGACTACCATCATTGTTATAACCTCGCAATCATATTTGACAAACCTGAATCTTGTTCCAGTTGCTTTCCCTCCTTTAATCAGGATGAATACATCCTTCACCACTCCATAGTTGCTAAATAGGGTAAAGAGACTCCTTGGTTCCATAGATTCCAGTAGGTTATCCACAAAAACCGTGAACATCCCTGGTCCCCTTGATTAAACATGCTGATATCCTGGTGATCTTCTAATGATCACCGGGTTCCACCATCCTCCTTCCATTTGTGTTCAAACCTTGACATTTTGTGTTCTTAAAATTATTTTAATGTCAGTTTGCCACTTAATATCATTTTATTATCTCATAACTAATAAATTATTTTTACAAAAATGTTAGAGACTTCAAAAATTCTACCAAATGTCTCACATGGGTGTGGGACTCACATTGTGTGAGTCTTACACCCATGTGAGACATTTGGTAGAAATTTTAGGGTCTCTAACATTACTTTTATTTTTAATCATAATTAAAGAATCACAATTAGATTACTTAAATCCTAAAGGGTTGACTGAGGTCATGAAGACTTGAAAATGAAAAAAATATTAAAGTTGTGTTAATTATAACATAGTTGGTTCAAGAGAATGAGTACCTTACGACAAAATTACTTTCAAGATGTCTTGGGTCTAACCATAATATGAGAACGATTGTGAAGTAAATGTCAATCATTATAAAATAAAAGGGTAAATTACAATTCTAACCCTTAATGTTTTCTAAAAATACATATTTTGTTCTTATGTTTTGAAAATTACAAATGTTTTCTTATCAAAATTTGTCATTCAATTGACTTAACGGAAAAAATAAAATTATCCAAATATCTTCTAACTTTAAAATAAAATTATCATATTACTCTCATTTTCATTCACTATTCACTAAATCTCTCTATCTACAACTACAATATTCTTCAATCTTTCTCTACGACACACCAAATACTGGTATACAATAACCCCCAAGGATTGGCCTAGTGGTGTAGGATTGAGACTTAGGAGTTTGCTCATCTCTAAGTCTCAAGTTCAAAACCTCTTAGGTGCTATCAATTCTTGTGTTGGGTCAGTCCATACAAAGCTTTGATCTGGCTTTAAATGGGCCCCCCGCTAGTGGACGGTAGAATTGGTCTCTCAGGGCTTAGTCGAAGTGCGCGCAAACTGGTCCAGACACCCTGAGTTATCAAAAAAATAAAAAATACTGGTATACAATAATAACAGTAGTGCTTATCCAGAGTAAGAACATTATGATGGTTGGTCAAAATGATGTTACTAGTTGAGAGAAAATAAAAAATAAGGAAGGTGAGATGGGAAAAAGAAAAAAAAATTGTATTATTTTATAAATGTTAATATATGTATTTTTTTGAAGAAAAAAAATTTGTTACTTACATCATACCTTATGTTAGTTTGATTTAATAGTTAATTAATGGAGGTGAACATTAGTTATGTGATTAAAAACTTCACATGGTGAAGTATAATTTCCTAAATGTGATGAAAAAAGAAGTTATATTTTTTTATAAATGAGATATATTTATAATTTATCTAAAATAAAATTACCCTTGAATATTGGTAATTAAAAACGAAAACTTTTCTATATTCATAACCCTCTTGGTATATATATAAATGGATGTCATTATCATATTTCTTAAAAACTAATTATTTAAAATAAAATAAAAAGAAATTACAATTACTTGGATGTTTAAGTCAAAATTTGTGACTCATTGAAAAGCATCTTTGATTTAGCTGTTTCTATAATGCTGGGTTCCACATTGCCCACGCTCCACGCCTCTTTCTAAATTCTAGAACCACACGGTGAATCAACCAACAACGGTGCTATAATATAACGAACACTAATCACATGAGATCATGTTCTTCATAGCCAAACTAACCAATCACACACTTGTGATCTTGACGTGTCACAAAATGATAGGTTATTGATCATGCTTTTCCATATTGAGATTAAACATTTGTATCATCCGATCCTAGCCTTCCTTCTTGTTGAGACTTTTACATATAAACATTGAACTCTTCTTCCAGATTATATATAAACACACACATTTGGATCAAAACCTCTTAGCTCTTTGTGAAGAGAGAAAGGAAGAGAAGAACAATGGTGAATAAGGCCTGTTTGTTAGTTTTCTTCTTTCTCTCAATCTCTTTATTTGTTGATATAAGCCATGGGAAGAAACAGAGTGAAGCTCTTGACAATCTGCACAGAGCCAAGTTGAAGAAGAACTCTGCGATCGACACGAGCCTTTTCGAGGCCATACGACATGTTGGTGGAGTAGAGGTTTATCCACAAGAGGGACTGAAGGAGAGAGATAGAATTGTGAGATTGCCGGGGCAACCGAATGTCGAGTTCACTCAGTATGGAGGGTATGTCACACTCAATGAGTCGGCGGGTCGAGCTTTCTATTATTACTTCGTTGAAGCGCAAGGACAACAACAGTCTAATCACTCATTGCCTCTTCTTCTTTGGCTTAATGGAGGTATTTTTGAATTTTTTTGCCCTCTCATTTCATTCCCATGTTTTTGTGTTTTGTGATGTCAATGCCACTAGCGTGAACTAACTTGGTTGGGCTTATCCTTCTAATGCCGTGTTTGGTCGGAGATTTGGGAAGCAATTTAAAAAGGAAAAGAAAAAAGGTGTATGAAATTAAGTGAAATGTAAGTATATTTTATTCACATTTCACTTAATTTATCTTTTTCCGTTTCCAAATCCCTCTTCAAATTTCTCAACCAAACACAGCCTTACTTTTCTCTAATTATTGTTATTATTATTTTATTTTTAACATGAAAAAGAGTTTTTTTTTTTTTTTACTTTATTTCTCTATTTTTTACACGTTTTAAAAAAAAAATTAAAATATAAACTTTTAACTTATTTTTTAAAACAACTTAATATTAATAGGTTAATAAATAATTTAATTATCATAAAAAGTTAAAGTCGCTTCGTCAACTCAAAGTCTAAACCTTTTAATATTTTTACTATACATCTTAAGAAACAACTATACAGAGCACTTGGCCAATGCCCTATCCTAATTTCCTGTTGTTATAATGTGGGTGTGAGTGGGATATACTTTTTTCCAATGGTGAATTTTTCTAGGAGATCCCAAAGATTCTCAACTACTATAACTACAATATGCGATATTTTGGTCATTGCAACTGTTCTTAGTCTTTCTTTGAAACGCGTAGTGAATGGTATTATGACAATAATTATTTATTTATTTTTTAAAACTTTTGAGTTAAGAGAAGAAATTTTTTATATGACATGAATTTAACACAAAATTTGCAAGTCAGGATTACTTAATAATT
The DNA here is from genome assembly GCF_055761805.1 of Camellia sinensis. Lineage (NCBI taxonomy): Eukaryota > Viridiplantae > Streptophyta > Magnoliopsida > Ericales > Theaceae > Camellia > Camellia sinensis. The sequence goes on from NC_138962.1 coordinate 144,686,728, forward strand.
GACAAAAATATGTTATACGGTACGCAAAAATTCAAAAAATTAATGAGAAACCATATCAAACCAATGTAAGTAACTTGCATAAACCATTTGAAGGTTGTTACCAATTTTTGGAGTTATTTATGAACTATTTTGCATGACTTTTTTTTAATACAATCTCGCTACATTTTTCTAATTGGACTTCTCCAATTTCACTCTAATGATATGGATAAAAAATAAAGTTTAAGAGAGAGAAAAGGCGTGAGTATGTTTTTTTGTGAATCTTAACATGTTATTGAATGTAAAATTAGAAAGTCTCAATTAGAGATAAATCATTTTTCTTTTGGATAATACCAAAAATATTAATTAATATAGAAATAAATATGTCAATTAAAACACATGACATGCATATGAGATATACCACTTGACATAAGGACAAAATCACCTGTCGTGTCTTCATGCGTGTTTATTTTTTATTCGATTTTGTGCTATTTAGAAATATTTATCTAGCTGTTTATAAAAATCATGACTTATCAACCATGTTACTTGTACAAAAAAAATAAACATAAAAACAAAAAAGTTGTAAAAACAAAGACTTGATTTTCATATTTGGGACCCATTTACCTGTCACACATTTGTAATTTTTTTGTATTTTATTTCTATAAATAAACTTACTTTTGGGGGATTTATATTTTTAATTATTCGTGTAGTTATTTTAATTTCTACTTTTTGTTGTTTATTTATGAAATTGTTTAGTTATATTCAAGTGTTGTTTGAGAAGTTGGAGTTTGGCCAAAACAGTCAATAAGGATTAAAAAAAAAAATTAAATAACCAATAAAATAAAATATCGTATTTTACACATTAATTAATTATTTTTTCTTTCACAATCATCTATTCAATTACACAAAAAAAAAAAGTTACAAATCATTTAAAATGCATAAATTTTTTCATCTCATAAAAAATAAAAAATAAATAATAAATAAATAAATAAACTATTAAAATAGCTAAATTACCAAGCGAGCACTCATTAATATTGTCATTATCGATGTAGAACAAAATGTGTGTTTATTCAACAATGATTCATCCCACTAAAAATATCACCACTAATAGCACTAATGTATTAAAAAAATAAAAAAAATAAAAAAAAAATTACAACTCCAAAACCAAAACATCACATCATTCATGACGGGACCCACTGCCACCTAATTAGTGGGAGCACTAATTAATCCTCCCAAGCATTTTTCGTGTTTATTTTGTTGACGACTTAAACAAGTAAGTGTTCATGTTAATAGTATCATGTTGTCGGCCATTGTTGGGTTAACATGTTTAGATCAAATCAAACGGCTTGTCAGAGTTAAGAAGTGCTTAGACCTCACCAAACCCCCTCTCCTCTGACAATGAGCTAAATTTATTGCAAAAAAACATGACAAAATCAAATCTTACATCGAATTTTACTCAAGTCCCACAAAGCCATTTTTTGCCACATTTAATTTTTTTGCTAAAAGTGCAGCTTGCTTGTTTTCATTTTTCAGAAAACACTTTTTAGAAAATTCTATTTTTTTATTTTTCGTATTTTTTTATTTTTACTGAATTTTTTTAATATTTTAAGTAATTTTTTTAGTTTTTAGACACACCTAACATAAATACACCTAAAAAGTAAAAAATTGTAAAAAAAAATCTTTTAAAAATTCACTAAATAACAAAAATACAAAAAGAAATACAAGAATTCAGTACATTTCTTGTATTTTTATGTATTTATTAATTTTTAAAAATATTTTTTCACAAATTTTTTACTTTTTAGATACATCCAACTAAGGTGCATCTAAAAAAGTAAAAAAAAATGTTTAAAATTTAAAAAATAATCACTAAAAACAAAAAAGAATACGAAAACCAAAAAATTCTGTTTTCAAAAAATTTAATTCAGAAAACTCAAACCAAACACATGTTTTTTCCTATCAAAATTCACTACTTTATGAACCAAAATTCACAACTAAAAGTTTTAAAACTATTAAAAAAAATTCTACTAATTACAAAATCTAAAAAATAATTAAAAATTCAAATTACCTCAATAGTTACAATATATCTATCTTCAAAAAATATGAAATCAAGAAACCAAAAACTTGATATTGGTCTAAATCAATGATAGAGAAATAGTTCGGTTAAATTACAGTTGAGCATTAATTCATAAAGTAGTCTGAGATAATTGTGAGATGAAATTTAATTGTGTTAAAATGACAAGTAATCATTCGAGTGATATGATCAAAATATAATTTTTGATAATCTAGCAACTTAAAAATGATTTTGGCAAAATAATTTTGACTTTGACAATTAGAGTTGTTCTTACAAACAAGTCAAAATATTGTTAGAATACTTAATACAATTAGGAAAAAACCAGATTGGATTAGTAATTAAGGAAAGTCTAATAGAAACCTAAAACCCAAAAATGAGAGGAGAGGAGCACAAGTCGGACACGCTTGAAAGTTGTGATTGCATGAATCTTGATCTAACAATAATAGATGTATGAATGTATATATTGAAAATTTGACCCGTTGTGTGTTATTAGGGGTTGTTTAGGATGTCCTAAATAAATATACTTTTTAACTTTTTGGACTAAAAAGTTGAGGAAAAAAATATAGTTGTTTGGGTTAACTTTTTGACTTTTTATAAAAAAATGTGTATTAAAAAATTGTATAAATTAGTGTACAGGAGAAAATTAAGATTGAGAGTTGTGCAGTCGTACTTTTTGACTTTTGGTAAATAATGATAACTTTTTAACTTTTTAAGTAACTTTTTGACTTTTTAGACACATGTCAAACTTGACCTTAAATAGAATAATGACTTTTTAACTTTTTTGACTTTTTTAATTTATGCCAAACAAGACCTAATATTTGGGAGAGACTTCTCTTCCGGGTGTTGTTGGACTTTTGTGGATCTGCTACGGAGTTCATATTGATAATTCAAATCGTTTAACGTGTAAAAATCATTGAGTATTTTATCCTTACTAAAAATTACGATGATTAGATATTAATAGCAATTAGATTAAATCACATTTATGTAAAAAAATAATTTTTAAAAAACATAGTTATTGTTGACATAAATATGATTTGATCAAATAACTATCACTATCCGATCAATATAATTTTTTATAGAGATAAAATATTTTATGAGCCTTACACATTGAATAGGGTGTAAATCTGGCTTGGCCCATATCAGGCCTCGCCGGCTCCAACCAAAATTCGGGCCAGGCCAAGGGCCAAAAAATTAAACCCAAACCTAGGGGTGTTCGGACCTTGGGTGGGCCGGCCCAATGAGTTTGGGCCTAGCCTCAGGCTTGAGCCGGGCTTGGGCAAACCTAACCATTTTTTTATTTTTTTATCAAAATTTTATTATTTTTCATTAAAAAATACACTAGGCCTCGGGCGGGCCGGGCTTCAGGTCGGGCCCTAAGTGGGCCTTAAACTGGCCAATAGGCTGGCCCACGAGCCAGGCCGGACCGGGCTTCAAAACGATAGCCCAAACCCTAACCCAAGGGCTCGAACTAAGATTGGGCCTAGGCCCAAACGGACCTAAACGGGTTGAACTCATCTCGAGCCACCAGCGAGCTTCATGCGGCCCACGAATTGCGGGCCATTGGCCATTTCACACCCCCAACATCGAATTATCAATGTAAATTTCATAATAAATTTACAAAATCTAACAACACTCTTAAATTCGATATAGATTAAATAGAAACCTCTTCATTGATATTATTATAATGGGTATGATTGATTTATTGTGCGAACAGTATTTTAGTTGTAGTTACAGCTAATAAATGTCATGACCTTTTTGCCTCCCGCTAAATGCGGAATGCCTGGTATCCATATCCCTTACTTCACTCATCGAGGATTTCGCGCCGTTCATGTTGCAGCCTTTTTTTTGTTTTTGTTTTTTTTCAATTTTTTGAATCATAATGCCATGATGCTACATTTTCTTTGCACCCTCGTTGCCTTATTCTCATTAATCTATAATCTCATTTTTTAATTATATTTTCTTATTTTTAAAAATAAAATAATGGGAGACTCACTCACTAAGTACTGAAAATTAATTTCAGTATATAGCATTTGTTAATTTCAAATTTTATACAAATTTGTTGCACTTACGAAAATTAATTTCACCCCTCTCAAATCTTAACAACACTCATCACTGTAAAGAGATAAGGGAGGCTGGACAGGACTTGAAGCGTGGTAGCCAGATCTATGGATGGTGGAAGGAGGCTGGCTGGAGCTAGTGGTGGTGGGTGGTGGCGGCTTACCTAAGGCTAGGGTTAAAGTTAAAGCTTGAAAGGCAAGGGATGAAACAAAATTGAAATTTTATGAATGAATGAATTTGTAATAAATCTTTTCTTTTTGTATAAGCGGGGGTCAAATAGCAAATATTTGAATGGTATTAGCCGCACCTATATGTATAGAAAAAAGAAAAACAAAAATAGACACACACAAAATAATAATAATAATAGAATAATGCTTGGGACCCCTTTTTGGGGGTCACCCCCTCACCCCCTTTGCTACGTGACAGGTGGTGATTGGAGAAACAGGAAAAAAAAGAAAAAGAAAAAGAAAATGTAACCAATGAGAGGGGAAAAGGAGGGATGAATCATTGTTGATAATAATAATAATGTGTGGCCATTTTTGGGGGGAGGGAAGGGGGTTGAGAAAAGGAAAGGAAGGAGAAAAAAGAAAAAAATATATTTGCAATAATAAAATTTGAATTCAAGTATAACCCTTGATAATGGGGTGACTCAACTAAACCCTTGATCTCGGCTAAAATTCGTTTTAGGTGGTATAGAATAACACATAAAAAGAATTTGGATTATATAATTATTTTTTCTTATTAATTAAATGGCCTTTGAGATGGTTTGGTCATATTTAACGGAGACCAACAGAGACAGTAGTGAATAGATGCGATGCTGTAACAATAGATGGAAGTGTTAGGGGACGGAGTAGGCCTAGATTAACGTTGTCTAGTATTATAAATAGAGATATGAATCTACTTAATTTGACTAATGAAATGGCCTTTGATAGGGCCGCGTGGAGAAGAAGGATTCATGTAGCAGACCCCATTTGATGGGATTTAAGGCTTGGTTTGGTTAATTAAATTTTTTGCAATTTTCTATACATGACTGTTGTTTAATGGAGGCACTAATGTTAATAGCAATGATGACAACTCAAACAGAAACACATGTGGATTCATTTACTTTTCAATATATTTATCAAAATGGCATTGTAACATTATTATTATAATTTATTTATTTATTATAAATTTTATGTATAGATAGTATTTTTTATAATATATTATTAAATTCCAATCATTTGGATTTAAAATTAAAAGGGTCAATTACACTAACACCTCCTTAATTCTTCGTAAATATTATTTTACCTCTCATATATGAGCATGTATCTATTGACTTCATCAATTATGAAAATCGTTTAAATATACTCTTTTTAGAGGGGTCTGGAGGGGGTCGCAAGGGTAAAGGTGATACATTTTTGTAGTAGTGGGGGGTCAAAATGTAAATTCATTAATGAGAAAAATAAAATGATATTTGCTAATAGTTGAAGGGTCTTGATGTAATATCCCAAATTAAAAAAAAAAAACAAAAATAGTTATATGAGTCTTTCAGGATCAATTATCACCTATTTTTATGAAGTTGAGACGTATAGATTCCGACTGAAAAGGAAATGAGCCAAATCCAACACAGACATTTGTGCTAATAGCTACAATGGTAGACAGAGTCCCATTTGTTAGATTAGTCAATGTATTAGTTGTACCTAATCAAACACACAGCTGGCTCATCATCATCATCATCATCATGTGCATATAGTTGATGCCAACCGATATTGATTGGGACATTTGTATGGCAAATTTGTGACTAAACATCAAAAATAGAAGTGGGACTACACCCACCCACAAGCACTTCTCTTATTAAATCCCATGCTTCAAAATATGTGTTACATTACATGTGCTGATGTATTATTGATGTCACTACTCTTATTATATAAGAATTTCAAATAAATAAAATTATTTCCTCATCGATTAAAACATTGCATTTTTCTAACTAGTAGTTTTTTTTTTTTTGATCAGCTTCTAACTAATAGTTAGCGGGTATTAATTACATAACCCTTCTTCTCATTAACTTTCGTATCAAATTTACTTATCACCAGAGATGGTACTTTATATGTCACATTCATATACTATGTCGTACAATACATGGACAATAAAGATAGACATAGTTGCTAGAATTTTGAGTAGTTTATTGTATTTATGCAGCAAGATATCAGGAAGATATAGTATGATATGCACATTTTGTATAAAAATTTAATCATCACAACATTACATTTTTTTCCCCTAAAAGGTTAATAAAATGAGGTAGCTTAATGTTACTACTTGATATGAACACAGGCCCAGGTTGTTCTTCTCTTGCCTATGGAGCAATGCAAGAGCTTGGACCATTCCGTGTCCATAGTGATGGCAAAACTCTCTACACAAATAGATTTGCATGGAACAAAGGTATATGATCATCTTTCAGAAAAATTACATGTACAAAAAATATAAAAAAAAATCAATGTGCACTTCATTTTTAATTTAGGTATATCAAAATGAATGTCTCACTTGCACATTGATAATTTTTTTTCCTCTCTTCTATACATTTTTTTTTTATTTTTTATTTTTTTTTGAACCATGTGTTTAAATATCTAAATTTTCTTATATATTCAAGTGTGGGGTGTTTACTACAGCTGCAAATGTATTGTTCTTGGAGTCCCCAGCTGGAGTAGGGTTTTCATACTCGAATACAACATCAGATTATGTGAGTGGGGGTGACAAAAGAACAGCTTCAGATAATTATGTGTTCTTGTTGAATTGGTTGGAGAGGTTTCCTGAGTACAAAACCAGGGATTTTTACATTGCTGGTGAAAGCTATGCTGGCCATTATGTGCCTCAGCTTGCACATACTATCCTTCACTATAACAAGGACCCTAACAACACCTTTATCAACCTCAAAGGGATCATTGTAAGTCCCTCTCTCTCTCTCTCTCTCTCTCTGACTTGAAACTAGGTCCCTAGCAATTACAATTCTAAAATGTTTAATTAGGTGCATAAAGCAAAACTAAGAGGTGATGTTGATACCTTTTTTTTTTTTTTTTCTGCGTATATTTTTGTGCATGTAACACGGCTCAGAGATAGACAAACAAGGGTGGTCCATCCATGTGTCCTGTCCACATGGAGAAATAATTGGAAGTTGGACTAATATGGACAGAATAGAAGCATAGGCCAGTGCATATTCTACCTAGCAAATTACAAGAACAAGAGTACAATTATTGAACAATATTTCCGTATCTTCATCTAACAAACTTACAAATATTGTTTATTCCAAATAGGAAAACTACAGAATTCTATTGTCACATAATTCGTGCATAGTCCAATCAGACACTCAGGCCACACAAAACTGACCAGCCTGGACCTTTGCCAACTTCCACCTGTGAGTGGTACTATTTGTTCCTTGCTAATAACATATAATTATATGAAAGAAACATAGAATGCTAGACATCCAAAAATAAGTAAATAAATAAAATAAAATAAATCTTAGAAATGTGACTAGTATAGTGTGGGTGATACTCAAAATGAATCCTATCTACAAATTTCATAGGGTAAATTACACATGACCCTCCTTGAGGTTGAAGACAATATAGTAAGTTGCATAGTTTTGGCATTATTACACTAACATTCCTTTCAGTAAGATTAAGGGACGAAAACTAATGCAAATAGTGTAAAAACACAATGATAAATAAGATAAAAATATATATTTGAATGTAAAAGAGATGACAACATCATTTTTTATCCATATGATTAATGAATTTTTAATGAAAATAAAATTAAACGTTTTCTGAATTAAAACCTTAAAGGAGCTCAATACAATTACTATGCCAACCTGTAGTGCTGATTGTATTTTTTCATAACATTAGGGGAGATCAGTGTAATTTACTAATTTAATATTATGACAATTGTTGACATATTTTTAAGGACGTAGCATTATTGTTTTAGCGAGTGTAATTATATTTAAAAATAAATAATAAATAAGAAGAAGAAGAAGAAGAAGAAGAAGAAGCCAAAGCTACATATCATACATCATGAAAGAAAGCTGTCATATATCATAACACAAATTTTACCCCTTTTTTTGGGTCACTTTTCATATGAATCTAAACAATAAATGCTATTTTTACTTGTAGATTCAATAAAACCAAAATCAATGAAAAAAATTTGTCTACATAGTTATATTTTGATTTAAGATTTGAAAAAAAAAAAAAAAAAAAAAAAAAAAATTGTGAATAAAATATTTCCCTATACAAATTCTTCCTCAAATCTTAAATCCGAATATAAGAAATGAAAAATTGATGAAATTGATGGAATGATAAATTGGAATTTGCATGATAAAAATAGCATATTAGTGTAATTGTACATAAAGTAGTAGTAGGTTGGTGATTGGTGCTGTGTGTAATGTACGAAGTGCAGATTGGGAATGCAGTAATAAATGATGAGACAGATACGAAAGGAATGTATGATTACTTTGCAAGCCATGCTCTCATTTCCGACCAAACTTCATATGAAATCCAGAAATACTGTGATTTCTCACCCAATGCCACCACTCAGTCCAATGAATGCGATACTGCAACTACTGAAGCTAGCAAAGATATTGCCAATATTGATATCTATAACATCTATGCTCCTTTATGCACCTCTTTCAATATCACTCCATTTCCCAAAAAGGCTTCTGTAAGTCTCTCTCTCTCTCTCTCTCTCTCTCTCTCTCTCTCTCTCTCTCTCTCTCTCTCTCTCTCTCTCTCTCTCTCTCTCTCTCTCCTATACATTTTACTATTCAATTTTAATGTTACAAGAATACTCATTGTTGTTCAAAAAAAGAATACTCAATGTCATTTTATTTTACAGCTCCGTTATTTCGGTAGAATTTTTTTTTAAAATTTTGAATTTTTTTTCATAAAAACAATTTTAGAAAATATTTTTTTATATTTAGTTGTATTTTTGAAACTAATGTACATTATTGGTAGCGGTGGCAACGACAGGGTAGAAGTGGCAGTGAAGGTGTTAGGGTGGTGGTGGCGATAGTTGTGCAGCAGTAGTGATGTGGTGGTGGTAGTGGTGGTCGTGATAGTAATGTGGTGAAGGTTATAGTGGCGGCAGGGCCGGCTCTGCTTTTTTTTTTTAGGCACAAAGCATGCTTCTAGGAGGGCTACACACACATATGGATTGATTTTTTTACTTATTTTTGGCAAAATGAGATTAGTTGGTAATTCAAATTTTATTTAAAAATTTTGAACTTCTACATTTTTAGCAGCAAAATTACTAATCAAGCTTGTTTTAGCCAATTTATTAACCAAACTCATTCAATCTTTTCTTGTAACATAGTTCATTGAATGTATGATTTAATCAATTTTCAATTTGAAACATTTCTTTTTCCCATAAACAATTGTAAGTAATAACTAAAATCAATAATATTCTATAAATAATACATACATTTGGAAAACAACCATCAATTAGTTTTAAATATCAGAACTTCTTTTAGGGTTTCTTTTTATGAACAAGTATAACAAAAAAAATAAGACTTATTTGATATTTTTTTCAATTTTTTTGTTGTCTTTTTTCCAACCAATTTGCGGGGGCCCAAAGCGGCCACTTCTTCTACTTGTGCCAAAAGCCGGCACTGAGTGGCAATGGGTTTAGGGCGGTGGAGGTGGCAGCAACGGCGACGGTGGTAATGGTGGTGGTGGTGTGTTGGTGATGGTAATGGTAATGGTGATAATGTGGTGGCATTTATAAAAATTTGATTCGGAAAGCGTTTTTTGCTTTTTAAAGGTAAAAACTATTTTCTGATCAAATAGACTTATTTTTTATTAACCATAAAAAATGTTTTATGTTGACTTTTATTTTTCGTTGTATCAAACGCTAAAAAGTACAAAAAGTATTCTCTGAAAAATGTTTTCTATCAAAACAAACGGAGCATTATAGTGAACTTAGCATTACTCTTTACAATTATTATTTTTTATCATAATACTTCAACCCACAAGCCTTTTGGTTCTATGTATTTTCTTACAAATTTTTCTTCGAATTGTGATAACTCTCATTAAGAATATAGAAACATCTTTGTGAAACCACATGAGGCCTGATAAATTAAGCTGGTTTAACTCCCCTACCATTGGTGATGTAGTTGAAGAGGTACAATTGGGCTTTGGTGGACCTATTTTGAAGGTTAATTTTGAATTATTCGAATTATTCATATTTTAAGAAAAATTGAGAAGAGCATTCATGTATTAAAAAAAAAATAGATTAATCGAACATTTATAATCAAATAATTGAAATACATTTATCTTAGAAAAAAAATACTAAACTATTTATTCTGAAAACTATAATTGCCATTCAATTTTGTAAGACACATGATCTGAACATGTAATTATGAATATTTTTTTTAACCTAATTTTTTTTATATAGATTATCTTCTCAAAATGTACACACCAAACCCAAAAACAAATTTATTTGCGCAACAGAAGTTGTGTTTGTTTGGTGTCCTTTTCTTTGGTTTACCAAGAGCTTGTTGTCGAAAACTATTTTTTAGAAGAAAATATTTTTTGAAACAACCCAATTTTAAAATCTACCTTTCTTCTGAGCTTATATATACTAGGGTTCGTTATATTTTATACTCTTGCATTTTTAATTATAAAGTTCAATCCTTTATATTTTAAATTGAATAAAATTGTAATCTTACTTTTTCTGTCATTTAATGTTAGTAAGGCTTATGGAACTTATTATGTGAGTTAGAGGTGACATTTTTTTCGACTCATTAATACTTTTATACTTTTATCATTTAAATTCTTACACTTTCATTGAAATATTACTTTGGTGATTTTTATTTTTAATTTTTTTCCAATCTCCTTAATGATAGATGGATGGACGAGTAACATTGCAACTTAATTTAAAATGTAAAAAGTTGATTATCACAATGAAATTGAAATGACTAAAATGAGATTTTGTTGAAAGTATAAAGGTGAAAGTGTAATTAACTCTATATAATATAATACTAAAAATTATATATACAAATATTTTAGGAACATATCTAAACCATATTGATATCTTATTTTTGTAATAGTACTCAAGCCAAACGTTTATTTCTGTAATTTTTATGCCTATTGGTCCAAGTTTAAATCTTTTTAGCTCAAAAGGACATTGATTTATCCAAAACGATACCCATCTGTCATATGTCCAAATGTCACCTATTTGTACACATGTCACATATATATCCAAATGCCACATATTTGTACATGTATCATCTATCTATTCACCTATCTGTCTATCTCAACACCACTAGCTGCAGCTACCAGCCACTGCTGCCAACCGTTTGCAACTTTTCCAACGCTGACTACTTTTTTTTACTACTGTTCAGCGCGTGTTTTATCACCAAAAAAGATTAAACCTTAGACCAAATAATATATGATGCCATAAGTTTAAACCTTTTATTAATTAACATTTTTTTAGGAGAAATTTCAAATAAGGATAAAATTTGAAAATTAATTACAAATTGATGATAAACTTTATCTATATTAATAATTAAAATTATAAACTTTTCCATCCATATGTAATAATTTTTTCAAATTACAACTAAGGGTAATTTTCTCTTTTTTCTTTAAATGTTTTAGTATTCCTATCTTATCATATCCTTTATCCATATTTCATAGACCTCTAAGGGTGAATATTTGTTGCAGGTGTTGAATGTTGATCCATGCAGTGATTATTATGTGTATGCTTATTTGAATCGTGCTGATGTTCAAGAGGCCCTACATGCCAATGTAACCAAACTCAGTTATGATTGGGAACCATGCAGGTATGTACTACTATGTTTTTGGCTCTCTGTCTCTGCTTGTGCCCAAGAAGAGTATGAAATTATTAGCTGAAATGAAACTTAACAAAATAATTGCAGTGAAGTAATCAGACATTGGGAAGATAGTTCATCAACAATTATTCCCCTCCTCCAAGAGTTCATGGCAAATGGACTTCGAGTATGGGTATTTAGGTAAACACACACCCTTCCTTCTTTTCTCTTCATCATCATTCATCATTGTTGTCCTCACTATTATTACTTTTATTTATAATGGTAGTGGGTAAAATCATGTCGTATATATGCTTTCCATTCCTGTTAGGAAAATGACATTCATAATGCTTTCCATTCCTGTTAGGAAAATGACATTCACTTTTGTAGAAGGAGAGAAATTAAAACACTGACTTAATTATTGAAGTCGCCTCAATTAGGCGAATAAGTATCACTAAATGAATAGGGGTCAAAACTCAAAAATGGGCCAATCAAAAGACCGAACCAGATTCAACTCATTCAGACCAAATGGCCCAAACCAAGAAGTGACCAAGGGAACTTGCTGAGGTACTACTTGCCGAGCTTCACTTGCTGAGGGAGACCCTACCTCTGCGCCACCATTTTTTATTACGATGCCGCCTTGTCACTTGTTGTCACTTGCTAACGGAAAGGGAGTCGTAGCAATTCCAACCTCAGCAACTACCTTCTAAGTCACAATAGCCTTCGAGATAGGCCTCCCCCATACAAGATAATGTACAAATAGTTGGCATTGATAGTAGGCACCAAGGCATTAATAGCCAAGGGCTGATAGTAGGCCCGAAACACATATAGCATGGTGCTAATAGCAGCCCCAACGCTTACTGGTTGGAGTTGATAGCAAGTACCAAAAATACCAGTATACCACAGCGACCTCGTGAAGATGGGAACAAGGTAACCCGAAAGTAAGGGACTCCCTTTCCATATACCTAGGTTAAGGACTTGACTTGGTTGCACAAGACCAAGAAAGCCCCATTGAGTTTGGTACGAGGCACAACCTTTGCTATGACCTGTGTATTGGAAAATTAGGGAGTTTGTGGTTAAGTGACTAAAGGTAAAAGAGTCACTGAGGTAGACACCAGTATGGCTAATAGCAGGTCATAAGTCCTGAGAGTACATGTTTTGAGAAATCGAGCTGAGAAGGCAGGTGTCGCGACAACTAGAACACCAACTGAGGTTTGTACCAAAAAAGTATATGCTGAGACTCGTGCCAAACATATAGTATAGTGACACTCGTTGAGATTTTTATACCAAACAAATAGTACATGTTAAGGGACACATGTGTACCAAGGCCTAGTGGTTCAAGATGGAATATCCTGCGACACATGTCGCCACACTATTTGGTCACTTGTATATTTTGGTATCAAAGAAAAGCATATAAATAGAGCCTAATTCCCAAGGTTCAAGAGAGAATGTTTTGGGGATTGAGAGGATACGTTGCCCATTTGATTGCACTATTATTTCCTTCTTCTGGACCAATTGCTCCACCCTCACCCTGTTACACACTCTCCAACCTTCTCAAATTATTGACCCATTAACATAACTTTACCCCTCCAAATAATATTATTATTACTGTTCATTTTAAACCCTTTACAACTTTGAACTATGGACCTATTGTGGTCCAAATACATGATATACGTAAGACTTTACTTCTTTAAAGTGAAAAATGCTCATAATAGATGGACTGACCCCTTGATTACTCTCACCCTTGCTTCTACGTTTACAACTCAATCTCTAACTACTACAACATGGAATAAAAATTGAATGTTATGATGTTATTCACATGTAATAATTATATTTTAAAATAAAATATCATTTGAATACCATTATTTAGATATAGTTTTAATCTAATAATTACAACTATATAAGATTCACTATGCCCACATCACATGTAGAGATAATTGTAGTGTGATCAAGAATATCATTTAGTAGGGTCATCATCAACTAGTAGTCACTAATTTCATAGGTTACATTTTTAAATTTACAAAATGTATATTGGAATCAACTTTCATATGATGAACTATATTTTCTTACATTCTTAGTAATATTAACAAAGCAATTTGAACTAATCAAATGGCATATGTAAAAACAAAAAGACATTAATTACTACTCCTTTAACCCAAAAAAAAGAAGTATATATTTACAATTCTATAATTGTCCACTAACAAGTTTTCATATTTTTTAAAACGTTACCAGACAACCTCGTTATTTATGTTGTCAAACACATATTTTTCAATATATATAACCAAGTAATCATTTATCCACATTTTTTTTTTTTTGGCGCATCCCCCCTTGTCATAGAATTTCTATACCGGCGTTTTTTTAAATAAAAAAAAAAATCAAAATCAAAATTCAGTGGTACTTAGATGCATGCTATGCCCTTGAAGGACAGAGCTAGGATTTTTGACGTAACCATTACTCTATGCATTACAATCTAGATCAGGCAAGAACTCCAACAAAATAATCACGTTGAGTTGATTTTTATAGAAAAATCCGAATAATAAGTGATTTACCTTTTCAGTTTGGATCGAGAAAATGAGGAATTTGTTATTTTTTGAAATCCAAAGTTTGTGCTACTGCTACATCATATCACCTGTATACTAAATTTTTACTTGTGCGAATTGAGATATATGTGCTACTAAGCTATGCCTTCTGGTTGTAGTCATTTCGGTCCTCCTCTTAATTTTGATGAAATATTTCACTTTTCGTTGAAAACAAACCGAAAACAATTGAACGAGGGAAAAGTTATAAATGAATTAAAATAATCAAATTGTTATGAATGACACATTGAAACAATTAGACTATATCTCCATTATTTTTGGATATAGTGAAAATCTAAATTATTGAGTACATTTCTATTGGTTGGTTGCAGCGGTGACATAGATGGAAGGATACCAGTGACTTCAACCAAGTATTCTATTAATAAGATGAAGCTTCATCTTAAGACTCCATGGCATCCTTGGTATCTCAATGGAGAGGTAATTAATTTACTTTATTTTATATTTTGTCTTCATTTTCAATTTTTATTTTTTTTTTTATAATTAATTTCATTTGTGGTCATTGTGTTAAGAATCACATGTGGGCTCACAAGAACTTCCTATTGGAAATGGACTTTAGTTTTGAGATTAGGTTAGTTTTTTTGTTTTTTTTGGTGAAAGTTGAGTAGCTGAATTCAAGTGTAGATCCAATAGTATACATCAGCCCAAAAATCATACTTATTCTGTCCCAAAGCAAATTTGTCAAACAACTTTAAATAAAGTGTTCGGATATTTAATTTGTGAAAGAATTTATAAGGCAAAAATAGAAGGAAAGGGTAGAGAGAAATGAAGTAGGAGGTACTTTTCTTCTTCCTCTTTTCTGTGTTTTTCTTTTCTTTTTAACAAATTTCAAAATTTAAATATTTGATCGCATGATTTAAAAATTAAAATTGGTTCTTTTAAGTAACTCTCAATCACCCCACCAATTATGTGAGCATGTGAAACCTCATTTGAGAGATTGAGAATTCAAAAGTTGGGCCATAAAGATTACAAGACTGTGGGGGTACTTCATCATCAGGCAAAGAGAAAAAGGAGGATAAAAAACCAAACAAAAAAAGTTGTGCTTTTTAAAAAGGAAATGCATGTATATCACAAATTCCTTTTGTAGTTTTATATGTCACAAATTCATTAAAGTTGTTTTTGTATTATGAGTTTGTTAAGAGAAAAGATAAAGAACAAAATAAATGAATTTTTCTTCAGTCGTCTAGACTCCAATACACTGTTGTGAGAGGTTTTTGAGCCCCACAGTAGACACTACTGGTGTTAGTGTCGTGGGACTCACATGTTTCTCCTTGCTAATACATTGGGAAAAAGCAAGGCTTGGGTACGAATTTCTCTAAAAATTCAAGATCAAACAAAGCCTAAACAAAACTGTCAAAAAAAAAAAGAAAAGGGGGTCCTTCTACAAAACACAGTGGTTTTTTTTTTTTTTTTGTGTGTGGATCATATACAAGTTATAACAATTTCTAGTGTTAATATCACAAATATCATAACTAAATCACTTTATGTCATAACTAAAAAACACGCAATGAGACAACCAAATACCACTAGATATAATCAAAGATGTCTTTGGTCATAACTAAAATAATAACCACAATAAATCATAAACCAACGTCATAATAAGTCATAATCAACACAAAAATAAGTAATAACCAAGCAACAGTAGAGGCATAATCAAAAACCTTTATCGTAACCAAAATAATAATCGCAATACATCATATTTAAGTCATAACTGACACTATAATGAGTCATAATTAAATTATAACAAATATAACAATTGATCATAACTAAAAGCCACAATATAATCGTAATTAGGCATATGATACATCTTTTTTTAAATGTGTATTATAGAATTTTTCTCAATAGAAAACAAAAGAAAAAAGAAAATTGCTTACCCATGTGATATTCTTTGTATTTGTGTGTGTGATGATCAGGTTGGTGGGTACACTGAAGTATACAAGGGGGACTTAACATTTGCAACAGTAAGAGGAGCAGGGCACCAGGTTCCAGGCTACCAGCCTGCAAGGGCACTTTCACTTATTGTGCACTTCCTGGCTGGGACACCTCTCCCCAATTCTACAACACTTCTTCATTAACTATTGCACCCTCTTCTTTTCTTCTTCTTCTTCTTCTTCTTCTTCTTCTTCTTCTTCTTCTTTTTTTTTTTCTATTCTACTATAATCAACATTGTTTTCTGCTTGTTCCAAGGCCTTTATTTATCCTTTTGTTTTTGTTTTTCAATTAGATTTTTGGTCTAATTTTAGCATTTGATTAAGGTTTAGCACCATTTTTCATTTCATTTCCAATGGTAATTTATCATTATGTGGGAAAATAATTAATGTCTATTGTATAAAACAATTTATATTTTATAATAATCAATTTGTTGTTTACCTGCCATTGGTAAGTTTTACTAGTAACAAATTAAGCTTGTCAATAGCTTCTTATTTTTTTATGTTATCGCAACATGTAATTAGCTTGTCAATACTACATATAATCATATTTTTTACCTCATTTTCTCAATCAAAAATACAAGTGGGTGGGTTCCCTTATACATTTATGAGTATGGGTCCTATTGTTTTGTATCTAAAAGTGACTTTATGTATAACATTATTTTATAATAATATATTTTTTATGTCATATGACAGCTGACATGGTATTTTCTATTTAATTTTGAACATAAATTAGCTTTAAGAGTAAATTGATAAAAAAAATATCTTGAAACATGAATGTCCGAAATAAAAAAATAAAAAACATAGTCAAACATATGGGAACAAAGTTTAATTTACCCAAAGTTTGCAGTCGTCTAATATTTTAGAGGTCAAATTTTTAACCAAAATACACTAAGACATAACTAACATTTCAATGCTTTTTAATTTTAAATTATTTTGAAAACTTAGAAAATTTAATAACTTTTTATTCAAATTTAAGTTTTTCATAAATCTATAATTTTAGAAATTAACCGTCAATATCTATTAGATAAGACCTACAATGAATATAATTTTTTTTATTTAAAAAATACGCAATTGTTACAGAATTGTTATCCTCAAATAATGAGTCTATTTATGCCTAAACGTCAATAAATTTTTCATTATGCGGACAGCAAATTTCAATTGAGTTCTTAAAGTTGCAAAATTGGTGTACATGAGCCACTCTTTCTTTATAAATAAATAAATACATAATTTTTACAAAAATTGCTATCCTCAAACAATGAGTCAATTGAACATTATTTATGCAATTTTTCATTATAATTAGTGAAATTTACAACTGACTGCAAATTTCAATTGAGTTCTTGGAGTTGCAAAATTAGTGTACATGAGCCACTCTTTTTTATAAAATTTAAAAATAAAAAAAAATTAAAAAAAATAAAAAAAACAGGTACATTTTACAAAAATTGCTATCCTCAAACAATGAGTTGAACATTATTTATACCTAAAACGTCAGCGAATTTTTCATTATAGTTATTGAAATTTTATAACTGGTTACAAATTTCAATTGAGTTCTTAGAGTTGCAAAATTGGTGTGCATGAGCCACTTTCTTTTTTTATTTTTATTTTATATATTTTTTTAACTCAAGTTTTACGAAAATCGCTCTCCTCAAACTATGAATTAGTTAAACATTATTTATGCCTAAAGGTCAGTGAGTTTTTCATTATAGTAAGTAAAATTTTACAAGCAAATTTCATCTTAGAGTTGCAAAATTGCTGTACATGGGCCACTTTTTTTTTCTTTTCTTTTTTTTTTTTTTTAAAAAAAAAAAACATAATTTTTACAAAAATTGCTATCCTCAAACAATGAATAAGTTGAACATTATTTATGCCTAAACGTTAGTGAATTTTTCATTATAGTTAGTGAAATTTTTTACAGAAATTGCTATCCTTAAACAATTAATCAGTTGAACATTATTTATGCCTAAATGTCAATGAATTTTTCATTATAGTTAGTGAAATTTTACAACTGCAAATTTCTATTGAGTTCTTAGAGCTGCAAATTAGTGTACATGAACCACTCTACAACCATGAAAATCTTACAAATATAACCCTTTTGAAGATGATCTAGAACGAATCTACTGGGGCTGAAAATGAAATATTTTTATAATTGAATAGGTCAAAATATACAGATTCATAGATGAGAAAAATAAAATAATATTAGCTAATAGTTGAAGTGTCTTCGTATGAAATAACCCTGACACTCAAGGATGCAATTCACTACCAAAAACAATTGAAGCAATATAACAGCAAATAAAAGCAGCTGCCTCATCGGGAAATGACTGAAGCATATCTTCATTTGCTATTTTGATCAAGAATGAATGCTCAGCCCAAGAGGAGAGCCTTTCAAATCGAACTAATTTCTCTATGGCTGATAACTGGTGAATAAATACAGGTTCCAGGCCACACAACTGTTAGCAACAATCAAAATATGAAATAATGCCTCAAATAGAAAGTACTTTGTATTCCTACCAAAGAGATCCAATGCAAAAAACAACTGAGTCAATTGATGGAATGAAATAGAAAGACACATTTATTCACTTACCATCAATTGTGACAAAAGCTGTAAAAACAATTCATTCTAGAAAAAATCACTAAGCTACACCTCCCCCTAATGCCTTGAAGGCAAGATGAATAATCTGAATTTTATTGATCTAGTGTTGAAAAGATCATAATAAATAGGTAAGAGTACAACACATACATAAATATGAAATACATCAAACTACTTTGAAAACTAACAATCACTTAAATGTTGTGGGAAACCATCATGCTTCTACAATGTCTGAACCTATTTTTGTTATTCCCATATTTTGTTCAACACTTCAAAGATCAAAATATCTGCTTTAGAAAAGAAACATTCGGTTATCTGTTGAATTTCCATACTCTGATATATTTCTCATTGTGTATTGTGACGACCTTTTGCATTCCAACAGCCAAGCATCTTACAGAAGGTCGAGAAGTTTTAGGAATGAGATCAATGCGAGTATCTTCTGAGAGCCTTCTTGCTTTCTTTACTTCGATGACTCCATATGAATCTCTCGAGGAATTTGATATGCTGCTGCTGCTTTCATTCATAATGCACCTTGAAAAAACCTCACCTGAATCCTGGTCCAAGAATCGTAACACACCATCTATTCCACCCACAACTAATGTTGATTTGTCACTTCGCAAGTGATGCATAGAATATATAACATTTGGACTCACTCGGGTATTCCATAAAGTCCTCATTGTCCTGCAATATAACAGAATAAGATCATATATGTTCTAGATTATGATTAGGTCTTCCAAAATAAAATCAAAAAAGAACTTCCAAGAAAAAAAAATGCCATCAATTTTTTTCTTAGATTTTCTAAAATCAACCTATATTTGATTCTATAGCACTGGCGCCTTTGTGTTCTTTTGTGTCCCATCATGGTTCACAATCAACCAATCAGTAGCAGATAATTCTACTGATTTAAGTCTTTGTAGTTCTACAAAAAATTTATTCACAAACCCATGGTATGACAAGAAAACATATAGTTGTGTTAACCAGATAATTAAAAGTACAAAAGGTAGCCAGCTGATGGCATTTTGTGGTTGATTCAACCAATCACAAGCTGGCAGATTTACTGGTTTTAATTTTTGAATTCTACAAATAGTTGATTCAATAAGCTTAAATATGATGAGCTAAAATATAGCTAATTATAAGTAACTTTTGTCTTCCTGATTATTTTTATGACAATAAATCCTGAAATTACACCTACATCAACAAAAAGCGCCTCAAATGTCTCACTTTCCATACAACTTTTATTTCTCTCTGCTAGTCTTTCTGTCAATGTGCTGCTTACAAACTCCCAAAGAACCACACACCGCCCCACAACTCTCTGTCTCTCTCTCTCTGAGCCAGGATTTGAATTAAATAATTATTAAAACGAATAAATCACTTAATAGATAAGCTATGAAATAATGAGAACAATCTAAATGTATTCAAGCAACTTGAACTTCAATGATGCACCATAATATGTGTTGGTTATTAGTAAGAAGGGTATTATCATAATCTTTTACATAAGAATAAATATTAAAAGAACAGAAAGGGAACCTTGGTTCTCTCTCTCTCTCTCTCTCTCTCTCTCATGTTGGTGCCTCTCTTCTCTCTTCTCTCCTCTTTTTTCATTAATTCTTCAATATGAAGGGTCCAGCTAAATTAAGTACCACAAAATGCCAAAAAATTGTAATCCCAATACTATTTTCACATATCCCAAAACACTTCACAAATTTCAATACAATTTTTACACACTTCTTCAACACTAACAACAGTTGTAACTTGTAAGGCTGTTTTTAGCATTTTCCATATATGAATGGTAATGAATTACATATCACAGTGTAAAACGTGTATATCATACAATTTTTTAAACTAAATCACCACAATGGTCCATAATTTTTCTCACCACAATAATTTGTAATATTTTAATGTTCATAACACAATCACAATAAGAAAAAGTAATACTTAATTATTTTATAGTAAAAAAATCCTTTTAGGAGATTAGGTGTATTTAAATATAGTATATAAATAATAATATAAGAAAATTAGAGGGGCCAAGTATAATCACATTGTATAAACTTCATAAAACATACCCAAAATATAACAATGTTATGTGAAACTTAGCAGGCCCTTCTCTCTGTCTCTTTCTCAATTTTCTGGCTCACATTTCCCAGTAGCCCCTGCTACTACAGGATTACATGACTCTATCCTAAATTGACATTCTCACATGCACTGCATGTGCACTGCCTTCTAGTAATGCTCAAACAGTGCTTATGCTGTTTCCTTGTGGAGTACCATTTGTGGTGGCGGACCCAGAAATTGCTATTTAGATTTTGGAGGGACCAAAATATTATCCTTTCATAAATATTCAAAATTGCATGGAACTAACCCAATTTTTCCAAAGTATGATCATATTTTATGTTTAATTAATTTTGTTGAAGGTTCTCATTTTCAATCAATTTGTCGTAGCACGAAGATAAATCCAAGTGTTAAGCTAAAGCTCAAGAACTTTTTTCTATTAATACCTTTTTTCTATTATTAGAATCTTACGATTCGCGATTTGATTCACGATTCGATTCGCAATTTTTGCAAAATCGATACGAATCTATGGATGAATCTATTTTGGAAGTGAATCTCTAGTGAATCATGTGATTCACAATCGATTCAGAATTTGATTCACTTTTTAAGATTCATGCAATTTTTGAAATTATTGTCTTCGACATATTTTCGACTTTTTTTTTCTCCATCTTTTTAGTGAAAATGACATAATACAGCTTCTAATAGCATTTAATACCAAAACAACCAACATATATACATGATTTGTTGTTATTTTAGTGATCATGGAGTTTTTAATAGAATCTAATTAGATTCAGTCAAACCCAACATATTTTTAACCTTTTTTCTCATTTTTTTCCCCTTTAAAAAAGCATAATATATCTTCTAAAGATGTTCAAGATTAAAGTTACACTAGAATTATCTAGGGTAAATTATAAATACACCCCTTGAGGTTTGCTTAAAATATAGATTGCCCCCTGTGGTTTGAAAAATTACAAATACCCCCTTATTATAATTTTTTATTTAACAGAATTAACTAAAAAAATGAAATTCATAATTGCTATCCTATACAATAATAAAATTACCTAAATTGTTAATTGAAACATATTTTTAACGTCATTAAAAATTGTTCATTGACTTGATAATTTATTAATAAAATGAGCGATTTACTATGAAATTAGAAACCTCAGGGGGTAGAATGTAATTTTCAAAACTATATGGGGCAATTCGTATTTTAATCAAAAATCAAGGGGTGTATTTGTAATTTACCCAATTATCTATTACTATTTTATTAAATTGAATATAATTGAATATTACATGTGTGAGGTCAGTAATACCTATTAAAATGTTTTAGGTTTTAAAATAAAAGTTTTGAAATAATTGTTTCTTGTTATTTGCTGACTGTTACTTAAAAATGTATATATGCTTATTGTCCAAATATTAATATCGTTATTAATTATTATTACTTTGAAAATTGATAGTTTGTCTATTTGGCTATTATCTTTATTAAGAATGGTTAATAAGAAATATCTATTAAAAACATAAATAAATAAATAAGGTAAGATGGTAATCTTACAAAGGAACTTTGGTTAATTTTTTGGCCATCAAATTACGTGATTATCATTTAAAATAACATTTTCATTTATTTAAGTCTAAATATTTCATATTCATAAGATATATTTAATATTTAAATGTGTAGATATAAGTTTTTAAGTAATTTAGAAAAATGACCGAATCTTTACGATTCGCGATTCAATTCAATTCGCGATTTGGTACGAGGCTATTTCGATTCATGATACGAATTCCGATTTGACAACTATGATACCTTTACTTAAGCCACTGCCTCAAGTTTCAGTTATTACCAAAAATATGCATTACTGTCAGGTTACATATGAGAGAGAATGCAATAGGATGTTGTAGCTTATTTAGCATGAGTTCATGTGATATGATGGACTCAACCAATAAGAGAACTGAAATCGATGAAATGATACAGTGTCTTAACAAGTTTGGCATACCTAAGGTCCCAACAAGATACATATCCTGCAGTTGATCCAGCAAAGACTAAATGTGAACTAGGGTTGAAACACAAGGTCCTTACGCCTGTCATGAGATAAGAAACACGTTCTTGTTCTGTTAACTGCAAGATACAATGCCACAACAAATTCTAGAGAGAGAGAGAAGAAAAATCTAGCAACTGCAAAATATCAAATGAAAGCAGTATACTAAAGAAATACACCATATTAAAATGCAAATTGTTAAAAACCTTTTACCTTTTCACAGTATGAAGAATACTCAATTTAACAAGGACAAAAGTGTATATGATCAAAATTTCAGAGAGCCATTCATTAAATTAAAATACATAAAAGGTAACCAATAAATCATAGTCCTTACGCAATTCCATTCGAGGAACATGTTAGTAGTGCCCTTACTGGTGCCAGAGATAGAAAAAATCATTGTTCAACATGCACAGACATGTCTCTAATACTAAGTCAAAAAGGAAAATGAAAAGATAAGTCAAAATGTAGCTCAAAATGAGTAATTGCATGGTTTCTCTTATTTCCATATTAACCACCATCTCTATACTGCTACAGTAACTTTAACTTTATTTACTAGGAAGACACGATTATCAAACATCTGGGTGTCTTCCTGCTAATGATTAATGAATATGTTTAGTTGACATTAGCTGGATCAGGGTGACAGCACATTTTCAGTTCATGATTAAGACCTCAGTTGTGGGTTTTCAGACGAGAGAAAAAGGGCTAAAATGTTGCGACATTCAGCTGGCACAGTTGCTTGTATGAAATGTCTTATTGATAAAAACTCTCTTCAAGTTCGAAGCATTACCTTAAAAAGAATTCAGGATAAAACCCATTTCTTTTCCTCCCAACATGTTTCTTTTTCCAAAGAGTAAAAGTCAGGGGCAGAGCCAGGACTCCTTCACTGGGGGGGCCTGATGGGGCAAATTTCTCCAGACAGATGGTAGGTCAGACAGGGTTTTAATAGATTAAATAATTATTAAAACATTATTTAATATAGGCCAATTAACCTAGTCGAAAATTTTAGGAGAGGAGTCTCAATATAGACATGTTACTCACTTCTCATAAGTCTATGTAATTATTTGAATATTAATCAATGTTCTTAGGCTCATAAAGCTTCACAAGTGGTTCAATTAAAAAACTATAGGAAACCACATAAAAAATCAATCTCTTTTCTCTAACAAAATTTAATTGCTTTTAGCAAATGTTTTTTCTGTTTGTTTAATATGATTTTACAAAAATAAAAAAGTAGACTATATTTCTTATTTATTAAATTATTAGAAGTTGTTTTTAATACGTGATTACTAATGGCTTCTTAATAGGAGGCCAAATTAACTTTTTGGAGACCATTATATGAGACATTAAATTTCAAAGGACAACCCTATGTTACCTAGAACGTGGACAATTCTAGTATGTGGAACGGAAACAAGAGCACGGTACACTACATGTTCTAAATTGTGGTATGATAGGGATAACTTGTATAGTTTACACTAAGAATTTAAGGTACTTCTAGTCTAGAGCAATTTATTTTAACTAGGCATTCAATAAAATGTGGTTATTTTCAAAATTAATCATGTAGCAACACAATTTTATGAGCATTGTGACCTATTTATGACGTTTTGTTATGTCAAAACCTCACTCACCTTATATTTTAGTTCATTATATTTGATAAAAGGAAATATATTGAAAAAAAAAACTTTTGGGATTGTTTTGGATCGATAAACTTTAGGTTGTGTTTGAATCATTGATTTGGGTATGGGGTTAGAAAGGGAAAGAGAAAAGGTGAGTAAAATGTGATGCCCATTTGGGAAGTGGCTTTTTGGTTAAATTATGAGATGAAAAAATCAATCAGTGTATTTGGTTTGAGTTTTGGAATTAAGTTTTTTGAAAACTGAGTTTTTTAGTTTTCGTGTTTTTTTTGTTTTTAGTGAATGTTTTTAAAATTTTAAACAATTTTTTTACTTTTTTAGATGCACCTTACTTAAGATATATCTAAAAAGTAAAAAAATTGTGAAAAAATATTTTTAAAAATTAATAAATAAATAAAAATACAAAAAATGTACTGAATTCTTGTATTTTTTTTTGTATTTTTGGTATTTAGTGAATTTTTAAAAGGTCCTTTTCATTTTTTTTTTAATTTTTAGGTATATATATGTTAGGTATGTCTAAAAATTTTAAAAATTGCTCAAAATATTAAAAAAATTCAGTAAAAACAAAAAAAAACACGGAAAATAAAAAAGTAGAATTTTCTGAAAAGTGTTTTTGAAAAATGATAACCAAGCATACTGAATATGTTTGGAAAGGGCTTTTTGACTTTTTACGAAGAGAAGTACAAACAGTAGAGTGAATGGGAAGGAATTTTTTACTTTCTTGTAGGAATTGAAAATTTGTTTGCTTTTTGACTTTTTTAATATCTTTTTGGCTAAAATATTGAGTTACCAAATGATCCCGAAATATAAGATAAATTTTTTTTCCATTTCCCTTTCCCTGTTTAAATTCCTATCCAAATCCATGATCGAAACACAATGTTACCATTTTGGAATGGAGTGCACATATTTTGGAACGTGCAATCCAAATCGTAATTCGCTAGACTATCAACGCTTTCTGGTAACACTGGGACAACCTTCTGTACAAAGTGGTCTTTCCAAATTTTTGGGAATGCCAGATTTTTTTTTTTTTTTTTTTTTTTTTTGGGGGGGGGGGGGGGGGGGGGGTGGTTTGTTTCACAAATATAAAAATGGGTTTTCAAAAAATGTATTGTCCCCCTGGCCACAATTTTGAGTGGTTGGGTAGTTAGAAGTCACTTAAGCTGATTGAACAGCTCCCTGATTGCAAGAGTGAAATTCAACTTTCACAAGTGTTCCCTAGGTAATCTTGGACTGTAAAAAAGTGAAGGCATCTTTAGGAATGAAGCAGGAGATACTGCTTTTTTGTTCTCAATTTAGCAGGGTGGGGCTTCCCAAACAATGCTAAGAAGAGAATTTTCGGCTCTCCTCATCAAAGCAGGTATTCAATAGTTTCCTGGGTTGGTTAATGAGCATGGTTGCCATTGAATCATCCCAGTGAGGAGTCATTTAATCCCTCTTTAGGTCCTTGTAGGGGTAGGGAGTTTGAGTTAGCCTTCACATTCTTTTTCCTCGGCTGGTGCAATGAGTTGTATATCCTTTCAGTTTTTATGAAGGGTTCATCATCCTCCCCACCTTTTTTCTGTCCTGGTTGTACTCATGCAATTCCTTAGTGTTCTCATCGAAATGCATACAAGCACAGGCACATGTGTCTAGAGGTGTATATTTGAAACAAACTACAAGTATAGCCAGAAATGCAATGATGATTAGATGTATATTACTAGAGAAGGGATATCATACAACCTCCAGAATTGGTTGACCTTAATGCAGCTACCCGCTGATCAGAGGAAAGATCTGACAGCGACACACTACCAAGAGAGGAACCGCAGACAATCAATTGATCATCACTTAAACCTAAGCATGTCACAGGGCCAGCATGCATCCTGCAAACAAGAACACCAAGGTACATAAAATTACCATGTAATACATAAATAATTTGCTTTCCACCCATTGTTTCAACAACATTTAAGAATACAGCAAAAAATAAATTTTCATTACGTAGTAATGTCATAGAGAAGCCAGGTTGCCATTGGGCAGAAAAAACTAACTGCATGGGCTTAAACTTTTACTTCTCATCTGGTGTCATGTATAAACTGACTACATGGGTACGTGTAGAGGATGAGTATCTAAACCCTGTATGAAAATTAGATACTTGGAACCTCTTATATCTCATGATGTAAGAAGTAGCTCATAATTGACAGGGACGAATGCTTTCTAGCTTCTCACATGGATAGGACATAAAAGTTCACTTTTTGCACTAAAATGATAACAACATCCTCCAATAAAATGCTATGCAAAATACATGTATTTAAAGGCACAAAACATGTCTATGTACCTAATCCAACTTTTGGTAAATATCCCTGTATCCTAAGGTTGAGGTTGGAGTTGGGAAGAACCAACATCTAGACAGATGCACACCAATGCCTATACCTATACTTAACCTAAGCCCATGTAACAGAGCTCCCTACAGAGAAAACTAACTCAGTAGGAGAATGTAAACAACTATTCCTATTTCTTGAAAATTTGCAGTCATGAGAAAATACCATAACCATTTAAGTACATTGAGCTTAGTAACACTATTATTAGTTCTGCCTCTTGTTGGAAAAACAGTGCTATATGTACTACTGTAATTGTAAAACAAACTAAACAACACAGGAAATCAGAAACTGTTCTACAAAATCAAAACAGTGTAGAAACAAAACAGTGACAAACAGAATGTGAAACTGTTTTTATTAAACAGAAACAGAAAATTACAAAAACTGTAAACTTACAAAACTTGGATAAACGGAATGATCAAGGCTAGCGTATGACATTATGTCCTTAAGACAGAATTCGTCTCTCACACTAGTGCTTACAAACTTCTTGGATGTCTACCTCCCAGGATACAATGATCGTTACACACAGGGAAGCAGCACTGTATCTGTGTGCCTTGCGAACCAAAACTGTGATTGAACTATCTCTCACAAACTCTACTGATAGTATGATTGCCAATACAAAACTGGTGAAAATGTGAGTGATGGATGGATGGTGTTTATAGAGTTGTTCGTGGCTGTTCTCGACAGCCATGAAGGCAACAAATGCATCCAATTGCAAACCAATCTATCTGTTGGAGCAAAATTTTAAATATTAAATAAATAAATTGTCCAAAAAATAAATACCGGTATAGGGTCAGATCTGATCCATTTTTCAATAACCCAATCTGGCTTGGCTCGGTGTCACACACCGGCTGTGCGGAAGCCTTGTCAAGAGATAAGCAAGTGTGTGTGGCGCTAGTTAACTCTCCTCACTAGTCCGCCAATAAAGCTCGAAGTGTTTGCAAAGACAAACAACCACAATTTAAGTTAGTTTATGAGCCACTAGGTTGGAGACAAGCCACAAATTAGCAAGCAACAAGCTAAATTTAAAGCAAGCAACACTAGAAAAGCTTTGCACAATTTAAAGGTGAAATAAACTTTTCATTGATCAAAAGAAGGCATTACAATAGTTGAACAATGCACCAAAAGTGCTACAAGAGTTGCCTTACCATTGGCTAGGTTGGGGTACTTTAAAGGCACAAGCATAGTTGTTAAATCGGGATTCGTATCGTGAATCGAAATGACCTCGTACCGAATCGCGAATCGAATCGAATCGTGAATCGTAAAGATTCGGTCATTTTTTCTAAATTACTTAAAACATATATCTACACATTTAGATGTTAAATATATCTTATGAATATAAAATATTTAGACTTAAATTTATGAAAATATTATTTTGAATGATAATCACATAGTTTAATAGGTAAAAAGGTAAAAAGGTAACAAAGGTTCCTATGTAAGATCATCATCTTACCTTTTTTTTCTTTTTTAGATATGTCTTATCAACCATTCTTAATAAAAAAATAATAACCAAATAGACAAACTATCAATTTCTAAAGCAATAATAATTAACGATATTGATATTTGGACAATAAGTATACATACTTTTCTAAGTAACAGTGAGCAAATAATAAGAAAGAATTATTTAGAATCTTTTATTTTAAAACCTAAGACATTTTAAAAGATATAACTGATCTCAGCAATAGATAATTCATAGTTTAACTTTAATTTTAAACATCATTAGAAGATATATTATGATTTTTTAAAGGAAAAAAAATGAGAAGAAAGGTTAAAAATATGTTGGGTCTGATTAAATCTGATTGGACCCTATTAAAAACTCCATAATTACTAAAATAACAACAAATCATGTATATACGTTAGTTATTTTGGTATTAAACACTACTAGAAGTTGTATTATGTAATTTTCACCAAAAAGATGGACAAAAAAAGAGACGAAATATGTCAGACACAATAATTTCAAAAATTGCATGAATCGTAAAAAGTGAATCGAATCGTGAATCGATTGTGAATCGTACGATTCACTAGAGATTCACTTCCAAAATAGATTCACCCATAGATTCGTATCGATTTTACAAAAATTGTGAATCGAATCGTGAATCGAATCGCGAATCGTAAGATTCTGATAACAGAGGGCACAAGTGGTTTGGTTCAACACTTGGGTACCCCCTCCTTAATATAGCTTGTTAAGCCATTTCTTAGTTGGCAAGAGGAAACATCCATTATATTTGAGGAATGATAATATATTTTTAAAAATTCTACAAAAAAAGAAAAATTACAATACTTGAATCCAAAACACCTTTAATATTAAGGTATTTAAATAAAAATTTACAAGGCAAAAAGACTACATTTGACCCTCCAAAAGTTGGCCTAAAGTTCCTGCTGGGCTTCTTGTTGGCCTGGGCTGCTTCATGGCATGCCATGGGCTGTCTTACACCATGCCTTGGGCCTTGGCTTGCACTTGCACCAACAACTTCCCGGGCATGTTTTTGGCTCTCCAAAGGGCACAAATGAGTGTGGCATCACGATGCTGACCCTTGGATGGGCGCACCTTGATAGTCTCCTCCACTTGAACGGTCGACGCCCTCGACGACTTTGCCCAATAAGCATCAATCTCGTATTGAAAAGCCAACAAATCCGCCTCCCTTTCCCAGCTGATTTCTTCATCTCCAAGGTCTCTCCATTTTATCAAGTATTGCCTTTGTTTCTTCTTGGAAACCATTTTCACCCGATTAGCCAAGATAGATTCAACAAACTTTTTCCTTGCTTTGGCTGTGATGGTTTGGCATTTCAGCTCATTTCGGGTTGAATCTTCATTGCTTGGAAAATAAGGCTTCAAATAACTCACATAGAAAACCGGGTGCACTTTTAGCCAAGATAGAGCATCTATCTTATAAGCACACTTGCCAATTCTCTTCAGAATAATGAACGGTCCCTCATATTTGCACACTAGCCTTTTGTCTCTTCCCCTCATGAACTTGCATTGCTCAGGATTGAGTTTGACAAGAACTTGATCCCCAACTCTAAACTCATGTAGCCTCCTCTTTTCATCATTCCATTTCTTCATTTTACTTGCTACTTTTTCGAGATAGGCACAAGTAATGTCATGGTTTCTCTTCCATTCCTTGGCAAATTGGTAAGCCCTGGGTGACTTTCCTTCATAAGGTCCATCCACTGTGTGGGGCAACAGTAGCTGTTGTCCATTCACTGTCTCAAAAGCACTCTTGCCCGTAGAGCTACTCTTTTGAGAGTTGAAGCATAACTGTGCTACATCAAGAAGTTGCACCCAATTTCGTTGATTAGCATTGACAAAGTGGCGCAAATACTCCTTGAGCATACAATTAAAGCATTCGGTTTGCACATCCGTCTCCAGATGATAGCTTGATGAAGTATTAAGTTGTGACCCAAGAAGCTTGAATAACTCTGTCCAGAAGTTGCCAACGAAACGCGAATCTTGGTCACTAACAATACTTTTAGGCACACCCCAATATTTAACAATGTGCTTGAAGAAGAGTTGGGCGGTCTCCTCCGGTGAAACATACTTTCGGGCAGCTACAAATGTGGCATACTTGGAAAATCGGTCCACAATAGTCAAGATAGTCCTGATATCTCCCACTTTAGGTAGTCCAGTGATGAAGTCAAGTGATACACTTTTCCACGGACATTTAGGCACGAGCAAAGGTTCAAGCAAGCCTGCTTTCTTCTTATGTTCAGCCTTGTCTTGCTGGCAAGTGAGACAAGTGCGGTCATATTCTTCCATATCATCACGCATCTGAGGCCAATAATATCCTTGCTTCACCAAGGCCAATGTTCACTCCCAACCCGGATGTCCTATCCAAAGTGTATCATGGCACTCCCTTAGAAGTGTCTTTCTCAAATCACCAGCCCTGGGTATAAAGACACGGTTGCCTAATGCCATTAGTAGTCCATCTTGCACCCAAAATTGGCGAGTATTGTCTATTTTGACAAGGTTCATAAGATTCTCTACCATAGTATTCTTGTCTAGATAAGGCTTGATTTTCTCCTTGATGCTGGTTGAAATAGAAGTGAACATACATGTTGGCACACGGCAAGCTCCGCCTTCCTACTTAGTGCATCTGCAACATGGTTGGTGGCACCAGCCTTGTATTCTAAGGCAAAATCAAACTCTGTCAGCTTCTCTTGCCACCGTGCTTGTCGTGCGCTTAGCTTGGGCTGTGTTAAGAAATAGCTAACCATTGTGTTGTTAGTCTTTGCAACAAACCGTGAGCCCAAGATGTAGTGCCTCCAATGCACTATTGCAAGCAACTGTTTCTCATGAGCCGGATATCTCCGTTCGGCATCATTGAGCTTCTTACTCTCATAGGCAATTGACCATCCTGCAAAAAAAACACTACCTAAAGCAAAATCAGATGCATCAGTTTGCATCTCAAAAGCTTTACCTAAGTCAGGTAGAGCAATAACAAGGTCTTTAGACATAGCTTCTTTCAAGGCCTAAAAGGCTTGTTGACACTCTTCCACCCAAACTTATGGCTTGCCCTTCTTTAGTAACTCTATCAATGGGGAAGCTAGTCTTGAGTAGCCTTCAGCAAACTTGCGATAATAATTAGCCGACCCAAGGAAAGACTGCAACTCTGAGACATTAGTGGGTGGCTGCCACTCTTGAATAGTCTTAACCTTCTCTTGGTCCATTTTGATGCATCCATACTCAACAATGTGCCCTAGGAACTTAATCCTCTCTTGGGCAAAAGAACACTTCTCTAGCTTGACATAAAGTTTGTGCTCCCTCAACTTGGACAATGCTTTCCTGAGATGTTCCACGTGCTCTTCTAGAGTGAGCTATAAATTACAATGTTGTCTAAGTATACTACCACGAATTGGTCTAAGTACTCTTGAAAAACTTCATTCATCAAGGTGCAAAATGTTGCTGGGGTATTGGTCAAGCCAAATGACATGACTAGGAACTCATAGGAACCATAGCGAGTAACACATGTAGTTTTGGGCCCGTCCCCCTCAGCAATTCTTACTTAATAGTACCCCGATCGAAGATCTAACTTTGTAAAATAACTCGCTTTGCTCAATTGATCAAATGAATCTGTAATTAGAGGAAGGGGATACTTGTTCTTGATGGTCAGCTTGTTGAGTGCCCGATAATCCACACATAAGCAAAGACTACCGTCATACTTTTTTTAAAACAAGACAGATGCACCAAATGGGGCCTTTGATGACCTAATGAAGCCTGCTTCCGATAACTCCATAAGTTGCTTCCTTAGTTCATTCAACGCAGGAATAGCCATTCTATACGGTGCACGAACTGGTGGCTTTGCCGCTGGCACCAACTCAATAGCATGATCCACACCCCGGCATGGAGGCAACTCCTTAGGCAACTGTTCAAGCATAACATCTGCAAATTACCTTAAGACCTTGACTGCGGCTGGGATAGGAGTAGATTCAAGAGCTTCATTCAACTTCAATGCGACAACCCAAGTTTGTTCACCATGCCTAACACCCGCCTTGAGTTGCATAGTTGAGACAAATCGGTCACTGTTGGTGGTGGCCATAGCAGGAATAAGACATGGCTTGTCCCCCATGACACACTATTAGAACGTCTTTGTGCTTCTCAAGAAATCCAACCCAAGGATGGCTTGGAAGTCATCCATGGGTACTGCAATGAAATCTACTCTTCCTTCCCAAGTGCCAACCTTCAAATGAACAGATTTTGCAACCCCATATATAGGCTGCACTGCCGAGTTAACCGCCTTGATGCAGCTGCCATCCTTCTCTAAAGATAGCCCAAGTCTTTCAACTTCAGTTCCAGCAACAAAGTTGTGGATGACTTGCCTGATGATTTCCCACTATACATGGGTTTCTTCTCTTTGCCTTCATCTTTAGACTCCACAAGTTGTTTAGGCTCTGAATGCTTGCCCACTTTGCCACTCTTGGCATTCTTCTTAGGCCTCCCTATAGAAGCCTTCATCTCCATGGCATTCATCATATGAAAGGCTCCCACTCTAGAGCTAGCTGCCTTAGAACCCTTGCCACTTCGCCTAGACTACACGTCTTCTTCCTTGCTATCATCGTCACTTGGTTGAGAGACATGGTCAGGCACTGCTGCTAGAGCATTCAAGGTACGCTTTTGTGGACATTCAGATAACCGATGTGGCCCATTGCATAAGAAACAAGAGATAGGGCATTTTGCTTTGCTTGTAGAGAACTGTTGAGCTGCTTTTGCCTTGTCACCATAGCTCTTCTGTTGCCATTGTCCTCCACCCGAATGGCTTTTGGATGTAGAAGTGTTGGCTCCCCCACTCTTAGGTTTGCCATGGCCTTGGGACTTTCCACCTCCCCTACTCTTGCGCGGGGAACCACCGTCCCGTTGCTTAGGTTCGGTGTAATCCGTAAGGCACTCAGCTATTACTTGTGCATGGGATAAATCTTACACTCTTTGCCTTTGGAGTTCAACTCTGGCCCATGGCTTCAATCCCTCAAGAAAGAAGAAGAGCTTGTCTTTCTCTAACATGTCTTTGATGTCTAGCATAAGCCTAGAGAATTGTTTTACATAATCTCTTATAGTGCCAGTGTGCTTGAGATTCCGCAAAGCACGCCGGGCATTATACTCAACATTTTCAGGGAAGAACTAGAGCTTAAGTTTGTGCTTAAGCTACTCCCAAGTCTCAATTGTGTATAAGTCGCGTTGCATCTCATCATGTTTAGTCCGTCACCACAACTTGGCATCACCGGACAAATACATTGTGGCCATAGAAATCCTAATCTCCTCAACTTCGGCTTTCACATCTTTGAAATATTGCTCCATATCGAAGAGAAAGTTGTCTAACTCCTTGGCATCTTGGGCGCCACCGTAGGCACAGGGCTTGGGCACACGCACCCTGGGGAATTCCATGCCACCACCAAGTGCGTTGCCAAAGGCACGGGTAAGAACACCAACCCGGCCACTAAGATCTTCAATCTCTAGCTTGAGTTTAGTGACAACATCCTCCCAATCTTGCACTTGAGTAAGGCCATGAGTTTGCTCAAGATCATGAACCCGTTGCTCAAGGTTGGCTAATGAAACTGCCAAGGGATCCATATTGTCCATACACTGCTCCAAGAGCTCAATTCTCTCCCTTTGCGTGGGTTGTCGGTTGCCAAGAGCATCCATTTAGAAAGCCAAGAATAGAGAAAGCCAAATAAACTAGACTCAGATACCAACTGTCAGACACCAACTGTGCGGAAGCCTTGTCAAGAGATAAGCAAGTGTGTGTGGCACTAGTTAACTGTCTTCACTAGCCCGCCAATAAAGCTCAAAGTGTTTGCAAAGACAAGCAACCACAATATAAGTTAGTTTATGAGCCACTAGGTTGGAGACAAACCACAAATTAGCATACAACAAGCTAAATTTAAAGCAAGCAATACTAGAAAAGCTTTGCACAATTTAAAGGCGAAATAAACTTTTCTTTGATCAAAAGAAGGCATTACAATAGTTGAACAATGCACCAAAAGTGCCACAAGAGTTGCCTTACCATTGACTAGGTTGGGGTACTTTAAAGGCACAAATACTTTGATTCAACACTTTGGTACCCCCTCCTTAATATAGCTTGTTAAGCTATTTCCTAGTTGACAAGAGGAAACATCCACTATGTTTGAGGAGTCATAATAGATTTTTAAAAATTCTACAAAAAGAGAAAAATTACAATATTTGGACCCAAAACACCTTTAATACTAAGGTATTTATATAAAAATTTACAAAGCAAAAAGACTACATTTGACCCTCCAAAAGTTGGCCTAAAGTGGCTGCTGGGCTAGTTGTTGGCATGGGCTGCTTCATGGCATGCTGTGGGCTGTCTTGCACCATACCTTGGGCCTTGGCTTGCACTTGCACCAACAACTTCTTGGGCATGTTTTTGGCTCTCCAAAGGGCACAAATGAGTGTGGCATCAAGGTGTTGACCCTTGGATGGGCGCACCTTGACACTCGGTTAGGGCAGCGGCGCACGCATGCGTGTAGTTCAAACCTACTTTGGCTAGGTCTTCCCCCTTACATAAAACTTGGGTGCCCCTTAGAGTCCAAACCCAAGTCTTAAGACCATATAAACACGACAAAATTTTCCTATAAAACTAGTGTGGGAAAGGCTAGCTTACCATTCTTCAACCAATATCAAATGGTGATTTTAGGAGTTAATTTCTCACTCACTCCTTGATGGTTTTGAGGAAACAAAAGATGGCGAACACATTACAACATGGACCCGTCATAAAAAATATGTCGGTCCCACCCTTATTTTGGCTCAAATACAACCAAAAAATTATGTATCAAAACCATTTTTCTAACACCTCTGACTTCCTGCCTCCTCACCACTTACCTCTACTCACCTATATGAAGATGCCAAGGAGTTCTACAAAAAAGTTACAACTTGAAAGGCAGAAAGTACATATCCCAAATACAAGTTAAATTGGTGAAAACACCTAGCCTTCTCAAATCAACCTTCTTTATTCTCTTATCTGCACTTAAGTATTGCCAACCACTTCAAAGAGCAATTGAATATATCTTTGAATGTTTCCACTTAGTTTTTTTTCTTCCC